>NC_079524.1:3563550-4763550 GCF_003711565.1 Takifugu flavidus | reverse complement strand
TTATTTTCTATATAAGTTGTGTGCAAAAAATAACATCAAAACAGCAATTTTATTGTTTACACTTTAAACTGTTTTTGTATTTTTTGCTATATTTAATTATCAGTTCATCTGTGGTTTTTATGGAGGACTTGTCGTACCCCCCCTCCCTTTTTTTGTCATTATCCACTGTTGTCCATCACCTTTTCCTGAAGTAAACACTTAGGAGGCTGATGACGAAGCAGTGTGTGAGGTTTGTCCCAGATATATTTATTTACCTTTTTAGACAGATGCTGCAACTAAGTAAGTAATTGTTGTGCTTTTACAAAACCATTATGTATCAGGCCCCTGTTTTTTTTTGGTTTTTTTTAATGTGCTCTTGAATGTCTGATGAACATGTTGCAGTTTAGATCTTGTTCACCTCTATAAATATCACTGGCTGCAGTGCTGCGGAGGTTAAACGGAGGTTGTGTTTTGCCTCAGAAGGTTGGACAGCCTGATGACACTGAGCCTCATAAGATAAAGGGGGGGGGGGTTTGTCTCATAACCTTTGAATGTGAAGAGAAATTCATCTTCATGACACAATAGATCGTGTCTGAGACAAAAACAAAGAATGTTTTTGGGGTGTTTTTGTTAGAGCGATGGACATTTATGCTGTTAAACCAAACCAAAATGTTACTGTATAATCTGCCTTCTGTCATTTATCATACCCAGCTAAAAAAATACTCTGTGCAATACCAAGTTTGTCCTGTAAAGGAATATAATGTGAGTGTTAAGAGCAGTGTGAACTTTAATAGTTCTACAATATTAGCCTCTGTATTGATTACTTAAAACTCTCCAGCTACCAGAAGAGTGTAACCTCTCCTGGTTGTACTGAGAATTGAGGTCGATTTGGAGAGGGATTTGTTTTGCCAAGCTTTGGATTTGCTTTATTTAATCATTTTAAAACGTGACGTTGATGTGACTTTCTGCTCAGGGAGGCTGAGATGTTATTTTTTCTTTTCAATGTGTCCTCACAACAGACCTCTGCTACCCATCACCCCTATTTTCACATTTGAAAATGGCTTTAACACATTTCCGGTGATGCCGTAATTGAAAGTTTTTAACTGTTTCCAGAGAAGCGCGTCTGTTCTACTCCTGTGAATCTATATCACATCATAGTAGACAACCTAGAAAAGCTTCTTTTTTTAAAAAAAAATAAAAAATCTTTTAGATCACTTTGAAGCTCAACTTTAAATGTGAAAATGAGATGATTCAAATGGGTTTTTTTTAACAAACCATTCTAAAAACATTAGTCATTGTGGTTTAAAATACACCGTTTCAGCTGCAGGTACAGTCTGCCCTGTGCAGAAAAAGTGTTCCAAAATATCATAAAGCTAATGACAGGAGGGGGAAATGTCCACAGAACACTGGGATACGTTCACTCTGCGAAAAAACAAAAATAACAAAAAAGACCTTGTTTGGAATTTTAGGGATCAGTAGGAGTCACATCTCCCCTCAGTTTTCAATAAGGACTGTCCCAGATTAACAACCTATGCAATATACCCTCAGTTTGTTCATCCCATAGCCTCATAAGGACTGGAAATGAAATCACTATTGCATTAAAGTTATTTTTTGTGGCAACAGTCACTGATTTCATTTTTTCTTCAAGGTCAATAATGGCAAACTAAAGACAAGAAGTGCTTCTTTTAAATGTACTAGTCACACATTTGTCTTAGTGCCTTCATGCTAAAAACTCTGTATAGGTTGTTTTCCCTACAGGGAATTGTAATAAAAAGCAATTGATGCCTGCTTTTACGAAACCACCTGATCAAACTGCTCCGCCTCATTTACGCTGAATGATCTCCGGTTCTTTTTAACGAAGACCGACTCAAGTGATTTGCTTAAGCTCTCCACGGCCTCTTCTGGGAGGAGGGAGGATTCTTCATCTCCCTGGATGTTTTAAGTGAGCTGATGCTGCGTTGGGACATCAGATTCAGTCAATGCGGTCTTTTGATCTCAGAAACAAGTGGCAGGTTTTTCTGAATCAGGTGATCTACTGCTTTGGCTTCCTGCTGAGCAGCCTTGTTCTTTCTGGAGTTCCCAGCACTTTGTTCTCTCCTCTTTGAGGCATGAAGCAAAATGAAATATTTTTCTTCTTTGCAAGGAAACACTATTTCAACATCCTGTGTGTTTACATATCAGCAGCTATTTCACAAGTTTATCAGTTAAGAGACAAGTAAAGTTTTTTTTGTTTTAGCATGTGCGTTTTGGTGTGAAGTCTTTATACATATGGATTTTGATTCACAAACCTTCAAGCACAGCTGTTTTAATATGCACATAGGCTGCGTGTGGCGTGTCTAAACCAGTCTAAATGTCCATTATTTTGCAATATAAAACCTAATTTACATACGTTAATTGATTGATTCGGTGGCTGTTCTGAAGCGCACCTCCCACCGTTAAACACTGGGGGGCGCTGTTTGACAACAACACGGGGGCAGTACAGTGACCAATAAAACAATGCCGCAATTTTGATGGAAATCAGGGCAAAGCAGGCTCTCACAATAGCACCAACTGAGCCGTATGCGTTTTGGCCGACGATTACATGAGAAAAATAGGGAGATTGTCTGGCAAAAGGGAAAACGAGCATGCGCAGTCTTCCTTTAGCGGCAGACTGGTCCAGTCAACGTTTCCGCGCGCACGCCTCCGGTCCTCGCGGCTCCACTCTGACAAAAATGGGCAGGTAGCTGTTGACTAACATGAGGCGTGTAATACGGAGGTAGATTTCAATTTGTGGTGCATCTGTACGTCGCGTTAATTGCCTGGAGAGTCCTTTCGATTTTCAGCGGGAAGACTGCCGTTGGGTTGTTGTCACACAGGCCATGAATCGGGTCGTGTTGCTGGGAGGAGACCGTTCGGGCTCGCCTCCTTGCTAGCATGATTAGGTGGCTATGATGCGCCGCTGCTCCTGGTGTAACGCTATTCGCTGCCCAACGGCCCATTATAAAGCCAGGCAGGTCTTCGGTTAATTGTTTACCACCAACGGAACTTAAGCGAAGGGCGACCTGGAAATACACCACACCTTTCAAGGTAATTTTGATGCCACTGGCCAGCAAGCTAACGTCATTCATGGGGCTGAGACGTTGCTCCCGAACTGCCTAGCTACACGCTAGCAGGCTAACGCTTAGCTGGTAAACAGAACAAATGCTATACAGATTAACATATATTTTACGTTATCACAACCGCAATCTTCTATCCATTGTAGGTAATTAGGAACTATCTATCCTGCTTATCACCCAGCCTAAATGATGCCGTTAGTTTGCATCAGATGGACGTAACTTGCCAATGTTGCATTAAATATCAATGCCAATGTTGTGTTAACTTTCACTAGATTTATTTTTATTTAGTGGCAAAATACTGCCTTCTGACAATTGTGCTCTGACTCACGTTTCTTGTGAGTTGGAATGTGCAGGTGGCTTCTTGAAACCTGTCAAGACAAGTTGCTGAAATTAAAATGATGCCAAAACACACGATTTGCTCTGTATAAATTTGATCACACATCTCTCAAACTTCATTTTCATTGTGCTTTAATGAGAAGTCCCCCCCACACACACACACACACACAATCTGACAGAATAAAGAGGCTCACAGTTGCAGTAGTGCTTACTCTGGCACTTATGGCTAAACTAGCACATGCAAGGCTAATTGACTGTGTGGAAAAGAGGATTTTAAGATCAGCAGCTACCACCCTGTATTCATAGTCAGCAAACTAACGAAGTAAAATACCAGCATTGTGACAGGTTTGACTGCTGCAGTTCTGTTTATTTAGCACTGAGCCTCACTTTCTTTATTAATTATGCTTCATTCAGGATGGATGTTGATTTATCTGCCGGTGGGAATGGTAGCAGGAGAAAAGTGGATATTCCTGCCGTTGCTGAAGCCACAGTGGACATCATTCCTTTGGAACTCTATGATTCGGCCAGAGCCAAAATAGCAGCCAACCTGCGATGGCTGTTTGCCAAAGCTTATGGCATTGGTGAGTAATATACAGGGTGGTGGATGCAAGAGAGAAATCAGGATTTTAATCCTTTGTGGTTACACTATTGCACTAGCACAGACAAAAAATGCTTGTTCTTCAGCTGGTTCATGAAATTGCATGGGTTTAAGGTGATATATTTCACCCTGTAGTTTAGCACAACCAGCAATAAGTCATCTCTACTTTGGTCTTGATCATTGATCCTTAAAGATCCACAGTGCTGACATCACTGCCTGGTTGTAGCTGCCCTTCTGAATGGGTGGTGATCCTGGTGGGGTGGTGGAGCAGAACTGTTGTAGTCTTAACCCCTCACACTGATCAGGTGATTAGTTTTCCCTTAATCAATAAGAAGACTAAATAATGTCATCAATGAAGACTCATTATCAGCTCTCACATTAGAGTCCATCTAGAGCTCAGACAGAGCAAAGGTTCCAATAGCTGCAGATGTGTGTATGCTTTTAAATCACAGATCTCAGTGTTTTCGTGTGTTCGTCTAATTGCATAAGCTCAAATCCCACTTCCGTCCTCTGGTCCGGCTCCTGCCAGTTAATAAATGTTTCTCCCTGGTTGCAGCGGGGTGGGCGGCTGCTGCCAGGGGTCATCAGCGTCCTTGGAATGAAGTCAGACGTGAATTCTCACCCCAGCCTGCCCCCTTTGTTTGAACACATGTTCAAATTCAGTACAGAATTGGACAGAAATGACCAAACTGCTGAATGTTAGATGTTGTTGTGGCATCTTTTTTTCCCTCTTTGACATTTTCTCACTGAACTGCCGTTGCCAACTGTGCAGATCAGCCTTTATTCATAGTTTATTACCACCAACAAAAGCATGCTTGAGGAAGCTGCGTGCTCTTCTGCTTAGGTTTTATGAGCACGAGATCACAAGCACTGCTTTAACTCCATCAAACATGGCAAACCTTAGGAACACCATGCACACACACACACACAAAATGTGTGTGTGAGTGTGTGCAAACAACTCAAATGTTGTTTGAGTTCAGCTTGGAGGCAGATTCAACACTGCTGTGTTACTTCTGCAGGGTTTTTTTCTACATTGGATAGTTTTCGTGGATAATTTATTCCTCTGAGGCGTCATAAATGCCGTCGTAGCGCACAAATGAGCCTTTCATGTTTAAAGTTGCCTGCTTCGCCTCCTGCCCTTATATGGATCTGCTTTTTGGGTTTGAGCAACTTCCCAGCCAAAGCGACCCAATCCGAGGTGTGTTTATCCCGTTTTCTCCCCAACTTTTGCTGCCGCGATAACTTGTTGCTTTAAAAAAAGTCTCTGTTTCCTTTCACAAATGGGATTAACAGGACCGTATTTGCTCCAGGTGAACTGAATGCAAATGATAAATGGAGAGCTTTTGGCTCCTCACATTCCTCCATGTTGGCGCTGTAACCACCTACCTCACAGACCTGCTTGTTGGCGTCATAATAATCACGGTTGTCATGGGCGCTGGAGACAGCAGAACACAGAGGAAACATGACCTGAGAGATGATTTAGAAGAACTGGAGGCATTGTTCCAACCTGTCATTCCACACAAACGGACGTAGAGCTGATTGGTGTAAAATTTACTGGGAATTTCCCTTTTCCTTTGCAGAAAATATTCCCGAGGACTTGAGGGACCCGTTCTATACAGACCAGTATGACCAGGAGCACATCAAGCCCCCCGTCATTCACCTGCTGCTGTCCTCTGAGCTTTATTGCCGTGTCTGCTCGCTCATCCTGAAGACGGAGCAGGCGGCCTCGCTTCAGTCCCACATGTCTGTCATCCACAGCCTTTCCAGAAAAGGAATATACGTAGTGGAAAGTGATGACACTCCCGTCGCTGATGAGGACCTCTCCTGCATGCCCATCAAAATGGTGAGTGGCTGGATTTAGAGTGGCCAAAGTAACCTGATTTAAAGGTGACGGCGTTGGTGTAGAGTAACTTTAAACCCACTTTAAAGGTTAAATGTCAACATGCGCGCTTGCTTGCACCTCTCCTGCAGCGCAGGGATCTGTAGGAGACATAACGCCTCTCATTCTTTCACCAGTGGCTGCACAATCTCAAGGTGTTTATACTGAGACTGTTTGTACAGACGGATGTGGGAGCAGAAAGCTCAGGCGGAGGATGAAAAAAACCCCACAGGGGTCCACAATTTCCTGCTGATATCTTGTTTTTTCTGGTGTGATTTGTTTTGCATTGATGTGGATTCAAAAATCTGCCCACAGTGAAGTCACAGCTCTAGATTCTTCTGGTTATGATGGAACCAGGAAGCTGTTGCACCTTGATTTCAGGAGTCCTAGTCACTCCTAGTCTGTTCCTACATGCAGCCTGACAACATAATCCAGGCAGGCCTGTGTTTAAACATCCCTCCAAACCATCATAGTTTTATTTTAACAACCTTAAGATTGTCTATTGTATTTATTACAGTTTTAGAATTTATTAAGATACTTCAGGCTGGGGCAGGTTCTACATAATCATGATCATAAAAAGATGTCAGTACTAAATGCTGTCCTTGTCCTTTCTCAATGTTTGAATGTTCCTCCCCAATACCAAAATGGTATTTTTCTGTTTCCACACAAAGCGCTGCACAACTCATTAATAATGATAATCAGTCTAATCACTGTCCATTTCCCTCATACATTGGATTAGAGCAGCAGCGTCTTGCACAGGCTGGAATCATTTTACATTCACTTTAGATTTTGCGGTACTTGCTCTATTGTTGTGGAAAGTATGAAAACCTGTGTTCTAACTATGAGGAAGACATTGAAGGCATTCTTCCAATGTCTACTCAGATGATATTCAACCGGACTGAGAGGCTGCGTGTGGAAAAGTCGGAATAAAATCGGAATTGTTGCTTTTCAGATTTGTTAGGAAGAGTTTATTTAAGGTTGCAAACTTTGTCTCTATTTTAATCTCAAGTGCAGTTGACTTGCAACCAAAGTAATTGGATTGTGTTTTTGTCCCCTCCTACTTCAGAGTGCTCACATGTCCATGATCGATGCTCTGATGATGGCCTACACGGTGGAGATGATCAGCATTGAGAAAGTGGTGGCTTCTGTCAAACGCTTCTCCACTTTTAGAGCCTCCAAAGAGCTGCCCTTTGACCTGGAGGATGCTATGGTCTTTTGGATTAACAAGGTTTGAATGTACAGACACGACTAACTCCCCTCAGCAGCAGCTCAGTTTCTGTCACAAAAGAAGAGGGACATTGTTAGTTTAGGATCACTGGTGTGTGTCATGGTTTCTCTTTGAAATAATGTCACTAACACAAGGTTTGCTCTGCAGGTGAATATGAAGATGAGGGAGATTACAGAGAGGGAGCATAAAGTCAAGCATCACCCTCTGGAGTCTCCCAGCCATCAGAAGGTAAAGCAGGCCATTGACCACTGCAGAGAAACTGAAAAATGATCACATTTCTACCACTTTTTCCCCATATTTCTGCTGGTCCATATGTAGCTTTATTCAAAATTTAATACCATGCTTTTTTTATTAAGGTTTTTCAGATTTATAAACCCCACGACATCAGTCATTAGTCTGCTTAAGGAAAGTTTCTTCCTAATGGCATTCAGGAATTGACCCTGCTTTCTGTTTCTCTACACCAGAAACAGATCAAATCCTTGTCTTTGCTTCTGACCTGTTGATCTTTTTTGCTTCTTCAACTGTCCTTCCTCCCTTCTCTTATCCCTGCACACTGGATAGTCTCCCTCCAAATGGTATTGGAAGCTAGTCCCTGTAAGTTGGATGCCAGCTACCCCTTCCCTATAATTCCATTTTCTTTGCCCCTTTCCCCTTTTGCACGCATAGTCCTGTGTTGATGTGTGCGCACACTCCACCATGGCTCATCCACGCTCATTCTGTGCTGCTTGTAGCCGGTGTGTCAATGAAGTGAATAACTATAATTCAGCCTTTGTGTGTGGTAAATTTCCCACACAGGTGTGAAGTAACGTGTACTTCTAGCTACACAATGTGTGCTGTGCCATTTCATGCAGAACTATCAGCAAAATTCAAAAGTGACAGTATGCTTGTGTTACATCAAAGAGAGTTTAGATGCATACATATTGTCGTTGCTTTGCAGTCTCTTCCTTGACCCCTCTCTGATCTACCTTGATATTCTCTCCTCCAGTCTCTACCTTCTGCTCTCACACAATTTCCTCAATGCCTATAACTTCCTTTGACTGTAGAGTCTGGCTTTATGCAGGCTTTGCGTTGCCTGGAAAGGTCCTTCATCTTCAGGATAAGCCCTTTTCAGTATTAGAGAGCAAAAAATGTGTGTTGCAGTGGCATAAAAAAGAAATCGATTGAATCGCGTCAATGCAATCGCGACCATCACAGCGATTAGCTTCTACTATCGGCAGGGCAGTTAGGTATGTGACAGGTATGTGGCGGTTAGGTACGTGACAAGCTGAGTAAGTACTGCTTGGTATAGAGCATGTCACACATTCCTTTAACCTCTTTCTCTAACTTCAGCCAGATACCTTATATGGTGTCAAAAGCCAGCCTGGAAGTTTACATTTTTCAGGAATTATCTGGTTTTACAAATGTTCAAATGGGATTTTTCTCAGTTATGTTGCTAACTTAAAAATAAATACATGGTCTTCTTTTTTAAAATGTAGTTTGCATAAAAATATTCAAATATAAAATGGACCTTTGCCAGATTTGTCATGTTACCTAATGCATATTGGTTCCACACTTCACTCATCAGCTTTATAGCAGCTACCCAAATACCAGTTCTGAAAATTAGTATGCAGCAGTGAGTTTTAGTCTGCAGAGCAAAGCTGCTCTGTTTGCACAACCAGCACAGCAGTTGTTCTACTTGCATAACCCAAGAAAGATTAAGCAGCCGTCAAACTTTTCCAGTATTTTTAAAGAAAAAAATCCTGTCGTCGATGTGTTAGTGTGCAAAAGACCCCACAGAGGTCCTAAATCCTGGATCTAGTGTTCGTAGATTCATAGTTGAACTGCTTCTTTACAGTCAGTGCAGCTTGTTATTAAACTACGTTGCTGCAAAAAACATTTCATATGCTGTATGTTTAAACACGATGCGGGAAAATAGCACCATAATGATCGTGCTTAAGTGTATTAAGTCTTTATGAAAGAGCTTAAAGGACAGTAGTTTGGGTATTAACTGGTTTTTGATGTATATGTTTAACTATATTTGGCTCCAAATGTAACTTTGTCATTGGATATTTGTAGTGTTTTTTTGTGAACTGTAAAGCGATAATAGTCCATCTTTACCTGCATAGTGTGTGCATGTCAAACTGGGGCGAGTGTGTTTTCTATTCACGCACTTAAACGTACCTATAAGTGGGTCAGTGATTCTAAGTTTCCAGTCGTCTGAGACATGTTGCCAAGTTTGACTGGCAGGCCTAAATCTTCCATCCCGTCTGTATTGGTCATGTCGCAGCACCTCTGCCTTCTCATGGTTGTTAGAGCAAACTTCTCTCTTCATGGTGACCGAGAAGACAGACGATTTCATTCCCATACATTTGTAAAAAGTAATTTATTTAATAAATTGAATACAGGTTTGACCAGTAGAAATGGATGTTTTTGTTTGCTTTGGGATTCAAACCTGGGGCGTCCACTTGATCTAATGCTTGCAAACACCCTTGATGGGTACTTACTTGGATTACGTGACGCTAATCACTGCATTCACATTGGCCCTATCTTTGGTTAGGTAAGGTACCGTCGGGACCACGCATCTGGCCGCCAGCTGCCTTTCTTCCGAGTTTTGGAAGATTTGATGAGGGATATTTGTGACGGAGCGGCTCTACTCACTCTGGTCCACTGCTACTGCCCAGACCTCATGAAGCTGGAGGGTATGCTGTGATTTCCTGCATCGACACCAATATCCACGTGTGCCACTATTTTTAGCACTACTGTCCCAGTCCAGTTGGTGTGGCATTTATAGCCGTCGGGTCACTGAGCTGTATCCTGGACTGACCTTTTCCTGCTTGATTAGATATTTGCTTGAAGGAAGTCCCATCCATCGCTGATAGCCTGTACAACATCCAGCTACTCAGAGAGTTTGCCAATGAGTACCTGAACAAAAGTTTTTACCTGACGATTGAGGACATGCTCTACTCCCCCCTGGTGCTCAAGGTACAAGCACAGCTTTTGTTTAGAGTAAATAGAAGTAACTTTTGGTGGTTTCTAAGGACATAGAACTAGTCGCCAGTCTGTTTACACTGGTTAAAATGTGTGTTTTTTGCTCCCTGTGCAGCACAACATTATGGTGTTCATAGCTGAACTGTTCTGGTGGTTTGAAACAGTCAAACCAGAGTTTGTCCAACCTCGTGATCTCCAAGAGTTCAAAGATTGTAAGTGTCGCACTCTTGAAGAAGATTCCACATTATTCATAGTTTTGCTTTTAACACACTAATATTTTTTAAACTCAAGTAGTCATAGCTTGATGAACATCATTTTTATTTATGAAGCTTAAAGGGGCAATAAGCAAATTTTTTTCTCTGCTAGGTTCGCTGTTGTGCTTTGTCTGTAGACCAAAACAAAGTGTCACGAGCCTCACCTCCCTCTACCTCTGCTCTCCACTCCCCCGTCTCGTCTGTGAACCAAGATCTGCAAAGTGCAAACACAGTATTAATCCGGCTTCTCTCCCTTTCGTTATCCGACATCCTCTTCGCCAATGACCGTTGTTTCCTTAGAGGTCATGTCGGATCCTGGTCTTCAGGTGAACGTTTTGTTCTGATCTCCGCCATCTTCGCTTTGAAGATATGCCCGCTGGCTGTAGCCGTTTACAGACGGGGCCAAGTGCTCCATGTACGTGAACGCGCAGCGAGACCAGCTTAACAAAGAGCTGGAGATCACACACACACAGGTGTCATCATGTTACACTCCGGGTGAAATTACACCTTCAGATGTTCACATAGCGATTTTTAAAAAATTCCTTCTAACACGATGGATTTTGCTTATTGCCCCTTCAAAGTCATGCCACACGTTTCATTTAAAATGGTAATCTTATAAAGCAATTTCTTAAACACAAAATGGACAATAAAAAGACTTTTTTTTCCTTTGATCAGCTCGAGTCGTATGTCAGCCTAAGTGTACCCGCCCAGCAGTGCCTATCTCCAACGCCACCAAGCGCAGCTTCTTGGCCAACCCTGATAACCAGAACAGCCCAGAGGTGTGTAACAGGTACTTCCTGCACCCTGAAGACTCCGACACCCCGTAAGTTTTTTCTCACTTCACATCAACATCATTCTGTTTCATCTTCTGCATTTTAACTCACTACTTTAGCTGAAGTGATAGGCCCTGATACCTTGGTTTTATTTCCTCTACAATATGTTACACAGCCCCAGGATTTGTGTTGTAGGTAGCAGTGCAGTAAATCTGGGACAGAAAAAGGAATTTAAGTCTTTTAAGTCTCTGCAAATCTCATCTGTTAATTGCACACCTGCTAAAAAAAGGATTACTTGACTTCCAGGAGGGCAGGTCCATCCTTCAGTCCTTCCCACCCACTGCTGCCCCTCAGACAGAGGCAGCAAAAGCAGCAGGAGGATGGTAACGGTAGGGAGAGAGTTCTTCACAGCTTTCACTGTTGAATTTAAGGCTACAGGATTTCTGGCCAGTTTTTTTATGCTTTTACTTTTTGCTGTTAGGTATGAGAAACCGATCCAACTCTCTGACTGGAACAGATGGACAGCCGAGAGGCTCTGTCGTTGCCTGGCCTGACAAAAGACAGAGGTTTGTCCTGTTCCTTTAACGTTTTGATTCAGGTTCTGAGCTTATTAAACTGACCAGGTTGGTTAATGAACTTAAGCACCTAACATGAAAAAAATGTATTTTCTTCCATGAAAAAGGATCAACTTAATCTACTCTCTTTTTAATACTCTTTCCACAGACCGCTGTCCACCCTGAGTCCCTTCATGTTTCATTCAGCCACAGACGGGGACGTAGACAGAGCTTCTGGCGACAGCGTGAGTCTGGCTCGCTCCATAAGTAAAGACAGCCTGGCCTCCAACATTCTCAACGCCACACCAAAACACCTGCCAGCTGCCAACCAGCCTCCACAGGCTGCCATGTGCAGAGTCAATGGCCTCCATGCTAGTGTGCACGTAGAGAATGAAGAAGAAACATTGGCAGTTACCAGGACTGATGCTTCCTTAATGCCCAAATGGATTGATGGAACACAACCAGCTGCAACAGTAGCAGCCAAACTCTCTACTGACCCAAGACCTGCAGCGGATACGTTTTACCTTGAACCCCTGATGCCTGCCGCGCTCAAAACTGCTAAAGAGAAGTCTGTATGCCTAAACAAGGAGGAGGAGAGTGGTGAGGGGCCCTGTTCTTCAGGATGGGGCTCTCTACACAGAGGAGATGGTTCTACGTCAGCTGTTCGTAGAAAACCTCCATGCAGTATGAACCAGACGTATCCTCCTCCTGGTGAGGAGAAAGACATGTCAGTGGAGCCTTTACAGAGTCTGGTAGATTTTAGGCCTGTTGTTACTAGTAGCATAGACCCCTCATCCAAAGAGTCAGCTGGGGTTTATCTACAGTCCGATTCTGAAGAATCAAAGTCTTGCCAAGTCATGGACACAGAACTGGAAGACCAGGATGAAGAAGAGGAAGACTTGGATGAAGCTGTTACCACTAAAGACCCCAACTGGACCAGGAAAGCCTTTGAGGACGATGAAGAAGAAGAATCAGCCAAACTACAAGAAGACATGAATGTGAAAGAGCACGAGGACAAAGACCTGAATGGTGGCAGCGGACGCTCCAGTCCCTGCCTCAGCACTCACTCCCAGGCCAGCAGCATGGCCAGCGGCAGCGTACGGATGACCTCCTTTGCCGAACGCAAAGCGCAGCAGCAGCGCTTCGGCAGCAATCACGACTTATATTCCAGTGCCACCAGCTCACAAAGGACCACTCCAGATGGGTCAGAAAGCAGTGGGCCCCTGAACTCCTGGAGACTTAAAAGAGACCAGAGCCCCTCCTCTCCCATGGGCGGGTGGTCTCGTACGGGCGATGGTGGCGGTTCTGCGAACGTGCTGGCTTCGGAACTTGTTCAGCTCCATATGCAGCTGGAAGAGAAGAGACGTGCGATCGAGCACCAGAAGAAGAAAAGGGATTTGCTGATGGCCAGACAGAGGCAGAAGCTCGGGAAGGCTGCCTTCCTGAACATTGTAAAAAAAGATGGAGGTAGGAGCGATGCCTTTCCCAATCCTCTTAAAGCTGATATTCCTAAGGATGAATTGGGTGGGGAGAAAGCACCTCCAAGCAAAGAATTAATGTGTGCAGGTACACAAAAGGGAGACAGAGAACTGGAGGGAACCTTCCTGCCAGGTGCCTTAGAAGCAGATGAGAAGGAAAACAATGGAAACTTTTGTCCTGATGAAGAACTGGACCCATACGAATGCAGTCGCTCCATCGAGCAGCTGAACGAAGCCATCAACAGCATCCAGCAGCAGATGATGCAGGTGTCACTGAAGCAGGAGCTGTTGATAAAACAGAATGTACAGTCTCCCCCTGGAGCATCTCCAACTCCTCCTCTTGCCGCTGAGAAAAATGGAGATTCAAAGGCAGGTGCAAGTTTTCACTTTGTGGACCACGTCTCCGGAAGCAGCACCGTACCCACCAGGAAACCACCCAAGCTGAGCTCCAGCCGAGGCTCCAGGTCCAAACCTTCTGAGCTAAAGTTAGGCAAGGAGCAGAGCCGGGTGGCCTCCAAGGCCCTCCACCCAGCCCACAGCGGGTCCAAGACGTTACCGCAAACGAGGCATTTAGAGGGGGGCAGATCCCCCAAGCGGGAGAGTCCCAGAACCCCTGTGAAAGAGGAGACAGCCGAGAGGCCGGGGGATGTGCACACCACTTTCAGACTCAACGATGAAGCGAATATCCGCCTGCCCACTCGAGTAGACCTGACTGCAGTGGCTGCCCAAGAAGTGTCCTTCGAAGAGTGCCTTTCCAGCACCATGAAAGAGTCCGAGCTCAACTCATCAGACGGTTCAGGGAAGGAGAACATACCATCAGAGGTTCCACGCAGCAAAGCCCCCCTGATAGAGGTGGATCTGTCCGAGCTGAAAGCTGAAGAAGACGAGGCCGTCGAGGACGCAAATTCAGAGGGCGGTGAAGGAGAACAGAAGTCGGTCCTGGGTTTCTTCTTCAAGGTAACGGCATTACAAGACTTGTAATAGAATTCTGCTTCTAGTAAAGCCACCAAAAGGTGGTTAATGCTTCTCTTTTGGGAGGAAAAACCAGATAAAGATGAAAAGTCAGTGAGGTTCTTTGTCCTGTTGTAGGATGACAGGAAGGCAGAGGGGGATCTGGCTAAAAAGAAGGCGGCGTTTTTGCTGAAACAGCAAAAGAAAGCTGAGGAGGCTCGACTGCGTAGACAACAGCTGGAAGCAGAATCCGAGCTCAAACGCGATGAAGCAAGGTGCGCCGCGGTCTCCACGCAATGCAGATTGTGTTCATTCTAGAAAAGGTTTGGAAAAAGTCTGGTCTCTCTTAGACGGAAAGCGGAGGAGGATCGCTTGCGTAAAGAAGAGGAGAAGATGCGGCGAGAGCTGATAAAGCAGGAATATCAGCAGAGGAAGCAGCAGGAGATGTTTGAAGAGCAGAAGCTCTTCAAACCCAAAACCCCCAAACCAAAGCAGAGACCCAGACCCAAGTCTGTCCTCAGAGAGGAGTCCTCCATCGACGTTTCCAAGGACTCTTCTACACGTAAGACAAATGCTCATTAGTGTGGTTTCTTTACGCTTATTTTCTGTCTGCTGCAGTAATGACGCCGTTAAGTGTTACGGATCCTTTTTGTTTCACACAGCCGACAACCTGAGCAACGCCCAGTCGGGCTCCAGCCTGTCGCTGGCGTCTGCTGCCACCAATGAGGCAGACAGCATCAACTCTGGGGGAGCGGGATCCCAGCGGTGAGCACCCTCACACTTGATTGGTTTTGTTTTCTTTTCCATTCATGTACATGTGAAAGAGAAGTCTTATTTCTGCCGCTGCTTCCAGCTGTGACTCCGTGGAGTCATTCACAGGCAGCGTAAACAGCCGCGCGACAGAGAGGGACTGGGACAACGGCTCCACCGCGTCGTCCACCACTGCCAAGGCTGAATACACCGGTGAGGGCTCAGGCACCCTGACGGGTTGAACTACCGGAGTTTCGTGACCATAAGGCGCACCGCGTTAAAAGGCGCAGTCTCAGTTACGGGTGCTATTTCTGTATTTAACACATACATAAGGTGCACCGGATTATATGGCGCCCCGTCCATTTTGGAGAAAATTTAAGACTTTTAAGGGCGCCTTATGGTCGTGAGATCATGGTAGTTCTGAGGACAGGCCTGCTGTCAGAATGGATGTGGCACCACTCGCATTGATGAAGTGATGTATTCCTGTTGATTTTCCTTTGTTTTTCATTTTTTTTGGCATATATTTCAGGTCTGAAGCTCTTCAAGGAGCCTAGCGCTAAGTCCAACAAACCAATCATCCACAATGCGATCTCTCACTGCTGCCTGGCCGGCAAAGTCAATGAGCCCCAGAAGAAACAGATCCTAGAGGTGGGCTCTGTCACACATCTCACCGTCTGAGTTCTCATTAAAACAACTTTTTATTTTCGGGTCAACAGGCCTTTCACCAGAAACACCTGCCGTCTTAGGCACATTTAAATCCTGTTTTCAAACTGTTTATTCGCCTTGTTTCTCACCAGGAGCTGGAGAAGTGCGAGTCCAACCATCTGATGATACTGTTTCGTGACAGCGGCTGTCAATTCAGGGCACTTTACTCGTACTTCCCCGACACGGAGGAGATCTTAAAGCTGACAGGCACTGGACCGAAGAGCATCAGCAAGAAGATGATCGACAAGCTGTACAAGTACAACTCGGACCGAAAGCAGTTCACCGTCATCCCCGCCAAGACCGTGTCGGTCAGCGTGGACGCCATCACCATCCACAACCACCTGTGGCAGGCTAAAAAACCCTCCGTGCCAAAGAAAAATGGAAAATAAAGACCCTGAATTATAAAAAAAAAAAAGAACCGGTTACCTATCATCCGAGTCATACCTTCCCATCTTGCTCGTGTCCTGGACAGACGGCGTTGTCGCTCACGGCCAGGCTGGACGGGCGCGGCCGTGGCGTTGGACCGTAGGAGGAGCGAGGCGGGGACAAAGATGCGCGTGCCTTGCCGGGGGGACTCTGACGGGAAGGTGCTTCAAACAGACCAGTGCACGCTGAATCCACTTCCTCCGTCTGTGGTCCCGGCGTGCTCCGCTACCTGCTGGTTTGGTTCCCTCTTCCAAAACCACACACGGGCCTGTGGAGTCTTCTGTCTCGTCACCTGGTGGATGTATTTTATTTATTAGTCCAGCACCGTCTCGGTGGCCAGCTCAGCCTCGGCCCTGAAGACGGCGTTGGGCGACGTGGAGACGCTTCTGTTACTGTCCCCGTGAATGGTTCGCGGTTCTTCCTGTGCGGACCATCAAGCCGGGCTGGCATTACCAATTTTGCCTCGATTTTCTTCTTTTGTCACGGGGGAGCTGCTCAGGTGTCCCTCAGACGTCCTTTGGCCTTCATTCATCATGGTACTGTTGTCTATTCCTTTTAATCGAGCGGCTGATCCTCAGAGGCGCGCAGATGTTCCCGCTGGTGGTCAAAAAGCCTTTTGGTTTGAATTTTTAACGCATCCTTTTTCTTGAGGGTGTCGTAAGGGTGAATGTTATTTTGGTACACAGAAACTGCTTCTTTTTCTTGGTTTTAACTTTATATTATTAAAGCGATGTAATATGGAGTCCGAGCTGATGTTATGTGTTTTTATCATAACGAGAACTCTCCGATGTTTAGAGATTAGCTCTGTTTTCTCTCCACAGGACACTCTTGAACCCTGTTAGAGGTGCACTCACCAACACTTGTGGATGGCTTCTGTCATGCAATGTTAGCTCTGTCCCCCGATGTCCCTCCCCGAGGACTTTTGTTCTTCCTCCCTGTCTTTAATCGTAACCACAGAACACACACACACACACACTTGTGAAGAGCTGATTGTGTGACGCTCCGTAACTGCTCTGAATGACAGTATTTGATATTTTTACAGAGGATTTGTGCGACTGGGGCCGCGTTTTGGTTCAGTTGTGTCTCGACATTAAAGAACATTCCTCCAAAGTGTTGACCAATACTGCCACGTCGTGTGTCTCTGCATCAGAAGTCCTTGAAAACAGAAATCCATCGGCCTGGAGAACAAACACGTTTTGCACAAGCACTTTACTTTCTGTTGGTGAATTTTGGAATGGGTAACAGTGCTGTTGCGTTGCTCCGTAACACCGATATTTAATGCTGACCTGTTCGACTCGAAGGCCGTCTTGTACGTTACTACTGTCTCCAAAAACGACACTATACTTGATTTGTCATTTGCTGTATTTGGAATTATTTTTGAGGGGGGTATTTGGTATGAGAGTGTATTTTTATCAACACTAAATGATGATACTAGCATTTGCTCACCGTTTTTGTTAACACGTCTACTTTTCATCCTTGTTGATTTTTATCTTTAATTCCATGCCATCTATTTATTTTGCAAATGGAAGCACTGACAATAAATTTTCAAGTAAATTAAAGTAGCCTATGTTCATTTTTTAAATTCTTTTCTCATAGTGTCATTTGTCAGTCCGCCTGGCTGTTTTCATTTTCTTAAAATTAGACAACAGGTTTAATTTTTCTGCTGTTTTGCATTATTTTTGCTCCCCATTTGAGCCAATAACCTTTGTACCAGCACTCCTATGAAATCATGACATCCGTTAGTGGCTATTCTTTACCAACTGGAACAGCCTTTCAACTCTCGTAACCACAGCGATGTCAACTCTGTCCCATTTCGTCTTCATGCCTGCTGCCTCAGGTCGTCTGGACATGTCCAGCAGAAGGGTAAGTGCTCACATGTCTCGTGTAAGAAATGACACAGTGAAACTGACGAATTCACCGTTTTTGCTGTTTGTTCTTTGCTGCTCCTAAATGTGAACATGGAGCCAGTGTTGCTTCGCTGAAGGGCAGGTTATATTCTGCTTGAAAATACTTTCAGGTAAGGACTTTAATTCTATATGATGGAAATTGATCAGTGTTATATACTTGGAAATGTTTTGCCAGTTTACGTTTGAAATTTCTAAAAGATTCATATGAATTGTGAAAGACAAAGGAGCAAATGTAGCATAAATGTTACTTTGTGCTACATTTGAAGGGCTGTCACACTTTTTGACGGTTGCAGTGGTTTGTGTCACGTTAGTAACAGAATCCATCCCGTTATGTTTATGGTGCAGTGTTGCTGTAATATAACAAACCTCCACCAGGGGGCAGTGAAGACTAAAATATATTACCGACAGACTTTCCGATAGATTTAGCTGAGAAAATGTCCATATATTAGCTTTTAATCATTATTGCAGGATGAAAACAGGAGCGAGGTTTTGCCATGAATCCGGAACAGATTTTTTTAAATTTCTTCTGGAAACGTAATTAATTGATTTACATTACCAATTATCTACAGCAGAGGGCGCCAGAGACACCAAAATGTGCTGGTTAAAATGGGGCAGAGAGAAGCAAACGGTGGTAGGTACGGTCCAATTCCAGACCAATTTCTTTTGTGTGTGTGTAACTTAAACAATACTCTACACATTTCTGTGTAATATGTTTGTTCCGCTTCCCTATTAGCATTTGGGTCTGGTTATTTAGCTCTGGTGCTGATTCGACATAATTTCCTGGAGCTCAACTCCTCACCTTGGTGACCGGGCCCAGGATTGACAAGGCTTTGGTCACTAGAATGGCTGAGCGGGTATAGTCCAACTTAACCTCAGATCTGTTTCAGTCACCACGAAGTCCTGAGTGAGCTCAGCCTGGCGGAGAACTGCTCAAAAGCTTTGGACAAGATGGCGCTCAGTGGACTGAGTAGCTCAGTTCAACAAAAAGCAGCGTAGCAACAATTGGTCCTCATACATTTATCTCCCTTTTAGCTGACCTGGACCGTTCTGAGAACAAAATGACTTTGGTTTTGCATCAGGTCTGGCAGGCCCTCAGGTCTCGGTGGCCCTCAGCTCCAACCCTGGGACCCATCCACCCTCATCTTGGAGCTGAGAGCCACCAAGACCAAACACCTCCTTGACTCCTGGTACACTTGTTTTGTTTTGTTTCATCAGCTTTAATGCTCGTGATGGAGCAGATTTAAAATTCTAAAACCCACAGAAACAGCACCAACACCACCACAGGCGATAATTGTGTTGGTCGTCCTTATTGGTATTTAAAAGAAATGTCATTTTCCACCTGCAGGGCAGCACGTTGCGAGCAGAATGAACTCTGACTCAATTTCCGCTGGACAAATGTAGTGTTTTTTTATTTTATTTGGGGGAACGTATCCTTATATAAATCCAGCTGTGCCTGTTTTTCCATCGCTGAAGATGTGAGAGGTCACAACAGTGGCCCGGTAGCCCTGCAGCGATGGATGGGTCCGATTGATTCCTCTGCTGCTTCTTTCAGGTGCTATAAAAATGGAGCTTCACTCCTCTGCAGCGGCCTTCGTTTCACTCCTACTCGCGGCGTGTTTCCCGGGACTGTTGCGCTGGAGAAGTTGCCGCAACAAAACTGTCCAAAGAGTGCGACTGCAGGTCGGACGGTGGAGATGGGGAACCATCGGTGGGACGCTTGAGGCCTTCTCCTGGAGTCAGGTCAGCCAATGTGATTCTCTTTATTCCACCTAATTTTGCTGTCTTCACCACCTAAATCATCATTTAAAACCTTGCTGTTCTGAGCATAAATGAGAGCCAGAAAGGATGAGTAGAGGAGGGTCTGATGCCTTCACTGACTGGGTTCAATGTGTCACATCCACCTTCGCCTCCACATGAAAACAAGGACGAGGAAACGGAGGAAACAGACCTGCGGATGCGATTCTAGAGTGAAACGAGACTGCATGTGTTGGTGACACGCATCCAGAAATGATTACATCACCTCGAGGCAGATTAGCAGTGAAGGAAACAGCACAAACGAGCATGTTTTGACTGGAAACCCTGAACCTCCGGAGCAGAGAAACGGAGCAGGACCAGCAGGAGCGTGACCGGCTGCAAAGCGCCCCCTGCTGGTGCCTCACGAAAGGGCGAAACGCTGCTGTGACCTGCTGCACCAAGTCTTGCAGAACAGCTGCTGGACCCCAGGGAAGTATGCCAACAGGAAGTGACCTTAGGGCAAACTCAGGGAACATTTAATCGAGATAAAACCTTTCCCGTTACTAGCTCATCTCATCTGAAAGCAATGTAAACCGAAATGAAATAAATTCTAATTTGAAGACATGAAATAAGAAAAGGTTTTGTTCATTCGAGCTGGCTGCATGCAGCATTTATTTGTTCATATTTCATGTTAAAGCACATGTGCTTCCCATAAGAAATAGTACAAAATGGATCATCTCCTTTTTGACGACATTTAAAAACAAAGCGGAGGTAAACAGAAGATTTTCCTTAACACCAAGACGACATGCATGTTCCATTCATATAAATACACAGTATCAAATAATGGCTCCAACTTGCAAGCAGTTGATTAGATTATAAGGTTCGTGGACATTTTAACACCGAGAAATGATCATTTTTTCCCCCGGCGACTTTGAACATCGACACATGCTTTGAATTGTTTACATGCCTCCGCTTGGTTCTGTGTATATGGACATCGAGGGGTCAGAGGAGGGCGCTCGATTGATCGATATCAACATCCTCCTTGACACTTCAGACCTTCTGTCCTGTAAACTGACCTCTAAATAAGCAAAGACACCATCTGGGTAATAAAAAAAACCGGACAGACAAGAATGGCAACAGGAAAAACGACAGGTCAGAGCACACGGGGACTGTGGGCGTCACAGGAATACTGTCCACTGGTGCAAGGGTTCGGTTTAAAGGGTCGTGCTGTTCTGCTCTAGAACATCCTTGTAGTGCAAAAATTGTTCAGGTCCACCTTCCTTTTTATCAAGGAACTACTTTCCAAAGAGCTTTTCTAGAGTTTCGGCCTGTTGTTGACGGACAGAGGGAGGTAAAGAATCTGCTACCTTATGACTGCTTTGTTTTTTCTTCATGCGACTGTACAATAACGCGTGACCTCTGCTGTGATAAATGCGCCCTAACCTGTCGTACCTTCCTTAGACCCTGGTGCTGGACATCGCTTTAGAAGGACGCTCGTTGCTAGATGAAAAAGGGACTAATTAAACATACGGTTGAAGAACTAATGAAGATACTGACCAATCGTTGAGGAGGCAATGAGAGGACTGACAATTCCTCCTGCTTGTTAGCTTAGCTTAGCACAAACACAGGGAAGAGACAGAGCACCCAAAGGTGTAGCAATATAATGACAAAATGATTTTAGTGGTGTGATACCGGTAAATGTTCACACTTGCATTGCAACTTCCGTTGCAGTTAGAAAACTGTTTTCTGGACATGGAAACTGTCCAACCCTCCAAACATGATCAGGAAATACTGGGCAATCGTTGTGTAAATAACGCGGCAGGTGAACACTTTAAGTATTTACCCCTGAGTCACCGCCACAAGCTCAACTTCTTTAACTATACTGGAGAGCTCCTGTAGCTATGGCAACACCATTTAAACACCACTTTCCTGTTTTAATTAAATCGCCTTATCTGTGGTAGGATATTTTTGTCAAAGATCAAATGGCTTTAAAAATGAAGCGTCGCAAGAATTGTAGCCTGCTGAAAGCTGATAAAAGCTGATGCGATATGTGCGATTCGTGGCAGCGCAGGCGCTTTGCTCACAGATGTGGGAAACAGCTGGAAGATCATGTCACCTGTGGCGCGCAGCGATTTTTGATCAGTGTTGTGTCTCCTTTAGCTTTTGTGCAAAGCTAAGCTAATGTCTCATTACGAAAGACAAATGTGAAACAATTAATGTAAAAAAGTTGTCAAAACCCTCTTACTATAAATAGAACTACAAAATGATTCTAAAACAAACCTTCGATACTGTAGAACCCAAACAACTGTTCACAAAATTATACGCGATGGAGAAGGGACAGAAATTGCACTTAAATAAACGGCATTTCAACTCTTAAATAATGAGGCCTTCAATGGCTTTAGAGACACATTTCTAACCTAAAAAATACTTTAAATCAGGCTATAAAGTAAGTACAACACTGATATCAATTTATAAAAAGGACAATGATGTTCAAATAATTTTAACAATATTTACAAAGTAAGAAACCAAATAACAGACATCCACTCTAACGGACATGACTTTGCACACCTTAAATAGAGAAAGAAGTGAGCGACATTTGCTCTTCACAGAAAGAAATGCTAATTTTTATAAAGTGGCAATATACTCAAAGAAAACTGATACCCGTCTTCTGAGAAAGACAACACAAAATGTATAGTATATAAGAAAAGAGTGGATCTCATAGCAAATGCTAGAAATTTACGCCTACAATTCTTGTGGGGAGGCTCGAGTTGACCTGCACTTCCGCTTATCAACGCTAGGGGGCGAGAGGCAGAGGAGAAGTAGGCATGATTGAGGGGAACGTCCGTGCGTGTGCGCGTGTGTGCGTGTGTAGGGAGTTGGCGTATATCATGAGGCACAATTCATGCATCTTTCTGTAGCAGCTCTTAGGAAGTCTGTCTTTTAAAACTGACCAACAGAGACACATAATAGCACATTCAGATATGAAATGCTTGTGTGTGTGTGTGGGGGGGGGGGGACCCTGGGATTCAGAGGTGAGTCTCATCCCTCATCTCTGTGCCAAAGTCCTGCTTGTTCTTGCCGATGCGTGCCTGCCCTACCTGCGAGTCCTCTGGCATGTGTGCCAGCGGGTCGGACCGGATGATGTAGCTATAAAGACAGAAAAATCGACATTTAATTACCAGCATCTGCTCTGATATCAGCAGCGAAACCATGGAGAGCCAGGACTTACACGATGTCGTTGAGCTCCAGCATGGTGTCAGGAGGAGGGTTGATGAGGACGTAGGACAGCGTGTTCTGATGGTCGTTCATTTCGTCTAGAAGAGGAGACAGCAGAGCATCAGAGCTGCTCAGGAGGCCTCCGACATCGTCCTTTACGTGACGGTACGTCAGCACAGAAACGAGCTCTCGGGAAACAGGAAATATGGGCGTTCCTCGTTGGTAAAGCAAACCTGAGGAGTGTCTGACGAAGCTGCAGTGGCGATCTCCTCGCCCTAGGGCCTTAAATACTAACGACACTGCAGCCTTTACTTAACACGTGGGCTCTAATTATTTTTTTCTAACTAAATTTGGGGTGATGTAGCTATCAGAGCTGTTCCTTATCTTATGGACAGTTCATATTTTAGATTGCATTTAAAAGTCTCTTTATTTGAGATTACGCCCCAAACAAGGCTCTGAAAGGTGTGTGTTGTCTCTGTCTATGTGTTTTAAAAGTGTGTTTAATGTAGTCCTGAGGTGCGTCCCACATGGCGGGCGGGGGGAGGGGAAAAGATGATGTCACCACCCACCTGCTTGTGGCTCTTTATAAAGCCAGGCGGGGAAGGGGGGGTGGAAGAAAGAGAAGGTCTAACCGTTACTACTACCACTTTGTAGAACAAGGGGGAGGCCCATGCTGCCCGCTGACTCAAACAGCCCCCGACACCCCCCCCCCGCCCTCATGCGCAGCGTCAGAAAGAGGTGCCAGCATGCAGGCGGCGTCCGCGGAAACGTCATCCACCTCCAATCGCATTCCAGGCTGGAGCAGCAGGCTTGGTAAAGCCATGCCAAACGGACGACACTCAGCCCCACCCACAGTGACACACGGGGACATGCTCCAGCATCCGCCGGTCTGCACCAACGCAGGGCCCCTCGGACCCAGAGAGCGGCGCAGAACGCATCAGGAGTGTGAGAGTGGAAGAAGCCGGCCTGCTGTTGACGACCGTATCCGTCTGAACTGGTGGGATGGTTAAAAAAAAAAGAAAAGGATCGCCTCCAGAAGGGTTAACGGTTTTGTTTAGTGGTGCTCAAGAGAAAAAAGCATGCACAGAAACCTGGAGAGAAGGCTCCAGTCCAGAAGTGTGTCACCAGCCGATCAGGCTCCAATTACACCCAAGAATTGAATTACTGTTGTAAAGTGTCACAGATCCTGAGTCCTGAAACCGCTTGGGGTGTGTGGGGGTGTGTGTGTGTGGGGGTGTGTGTGTGTGTGGGGGTGTGTGTGTGTCCATGGGGCGGCTCTAAAACAGCCTCTGACACGGCGCGTGTGTCAACCTTCCATCCACAGACAGAATGAGTTCTGCACCGCTCTTGAAGCCGGACTCCGATGCCCTGCGGTACTTTAGCCGTTCGGGACGTCACCTCACGGGAACACAATGCAGAGAAGGACCAGATAGAGACAGGAGACAGTGAAGCGAGACAGTGAGAGGTTGGCTGCGAAACTTCCGTTCATTCTGGCTCAACGCGCACGCTCCCTCACACTTACGCTCACACACTCATGCAGTGAAGTTGCAGTAACCAGCTAACCTGGTGGCCTGGTCCCCTCTGTATACGGATGCTCTGCAATGTCCTGCAACTCTAAGCAACGGCATTCACGGTTAATGGCCGAATCAGCTCATTTATGACCGACTATAAACACACACACACACAGGGAAAAAGGACCTTTAAAGATGGACGTCTAACAACAGTGTGAAGGTGAACTGATGGTGCTACTGTTCGGTGGATGCTGACGAAAGGGTTGAGTCCTTTCTCTACGAGATGGATGGTCACTCACATGTGTACACGAGACACACACAGCACAAACATTACCTTGCAAATATCCTAGATTTACTCGATTCATGACATCGCTCGCAGTGAGATTAGAAACATCCTCTACAACCCAAGGAGGCGAGGAGAAAAGATTAGGACAGGTAGAGAAGCAGAGGAGGGGGGGGGACAAGAAAAAGAACAAAAACAAATCAGGCAGGCAGCGTTTTGCAGTTTGATGAGGAATCTAAAACGTAACGGTAAAGATAGAAGCGATGCGGATGAGCCATGCGAGCGTGCGCGTCTGTCAAGCTAAGGTCCTGCTGCAGTAATCCTCACTGACACTCAGGGTTCAATAGAAGATCTGGAGCTTTTGGGGTTCCTGAAACGTATTTAATCGACACGTTACTGAGGTGGAGGCGCACGTGGAGCGCGATGGAAGACGACAGAACTCAAGAGACAAATCAGAGAGCAGGGATGAGATGACGCTCCTGCCTCTGCATGCGTGGGGGGGTTCTCGAGGCTGGTGGTGAGCTGGGGGGCGTGTCTGATGTGGCGGCTTCAGAAATGATTATTTTTTTAGTTTTTAATGGATTTTTTTTCCCCCTCATTAAAACCGATGTGATGATAATGGCTCCACAGATAATGAGATGATATAAAAAGAAATAGATTCGAGTCATTTTGATGCGGCATTTCTGACAAATTGAAATATTTAATTGGCTGAGACCGATTAAAGCAGGCCCGTAACAGTGCATCTTAATGACGTTCTCAGAAATTGTTGCCAGTTTGAGGCTTCCGCAACTTTCCTGATTTCTTCTTTGAGTTTCGAGGCTTCAATTTTAGTTTTTCAATATTTTCACACTTTAAAGCTGAGATTCGGAGGCTCTAATCACCTACTCAACCAATTAAACGGGTCCTTTATTCTTAATATTTACACAACTGCAAATCTGAATCTTGTTCAAACTAGATAAATAACTAAATAACTGCTGTCCAATATGATCCCAGACTAACAGTCTCTGGACAAACTGAAACAACGGCTCACCGTATCCGACCGTGGGCAGACCCAGGTGCTTCATGCGGTTCTTCACCAGCTCGGAGAGCTCCTGCCGTTCAGAGCGTCGGTACAGGTTGAGTCTCTGCTGCGAGATGCGCTCTGCTCTGCTGGACGGTTTGGCGTTCTTCCTGCTGAGTCGCCGCGCCCACTGCATGCTCTTCTTCCTCAGCAGCGGGTGCTCGGACTGGTCGCTGGTGGTGGAGTTTCTGTGCGCCGTTTTCTCCTTCCAGGACTCCCCTCGCTCGCGGTGCTCCGCGCCGTGTTCAGCGTTGACGGACAGCTGAGACTGGGAGAGCAAGGCAGGAGCATTTATGCTGAATACGCCATGTAGAGTATGCAAGGTGCCTTGGCCTGTTCGTTGTTGTGCACACCATCACCAGTGCTGGGTTTCACATGTGGACTATTCTTTAGGACACGTTTAAAGTGAGGCCAATTGGATCTTACCTGTGCATAACTGTCCTTGCACTGGAAAAAGAAGACAAATGGCTGGTAAATTAGTGTTTACATGACCTAATAGTATTTAGATTATAGAAAAAAGAAATAAGGCCAAGCAGAGCCAGATCGTCTGAACTTGCCTCCGTGTTTGAGAACATGTGCGACTCTGTGCGATAGATCCCAATTGGGATCTCGGCGCTTGAGGAACAAAGCTTCTGGAAGAGTCTGCCGTAAGTCCTGATCCACAGATCCTCCTCTGTTATCTTCATCTGAGGGTGAAAAGGAAGCAGAAGCTGTCACGGTCTGTTTGTCCAGTCCTAGGAGGAGCAGTCTTAGCTTTGAAACTTACAGCGCAGAGGTATCCAGATCCAGGTGTGGTGTCCAGACCCAGGAGAAGCCTCACGATTGCAATCATGTAGTCCTTAACAAAAGACTTTGAAAACATCACATGGATTAACAAGAGTAGAAAAGATTGTATAAAAAATAATATGTGAAGCAGAGCCGATTTGAGCTTATTATTACCAAAACAAGAGACTCATCGAAAATAACGTGGGGTTGTCGCCCCCTTCTGGCAGCTAATGTAATTACACCAATAAGCAGTATTGTTTTATTTCTGAGGTGACTATATACTAATTCTTCTGCATACGTTTCAATAACACACCGATTTGCTTAGATTCTCGAGTGTTTATGACACTGTCATTTCTGTTTGTTTTAAATAGCAAACGTGACATGAATCAAAGCGTTATCTCACCTGGTAAAGCAGTGTATCTAACATGCTAATGCTGAACACCCTGCCTGCTGCAAACGGCAGACGGAACATGAAAGCCAAGTTGGAGCCCTTATCGCGTTCTATCTGAAGAGAGGAATGCAAATAATATATTAGAGGTGGAACAGAGCAGGCACACGAGATAAGCCCTTATCCACAGATTTTAGTGGAACTACAAAGCCTCCCGAAATTCATTCACAGAGATGTTTCACCAAATAATCTTAGAACATCCTCTTTACGTTAAACCCAGGAGTGAGTTCAGAGTCATTTTCTGTCCAGAGGTCTCACCTTCTCCAGTTTAGAGAGAGCGAGTGAGTAGCAGTCCTTGGCTCTGAACTGCATGAACCTCATGTTGGACGGATGTGTGAGCTCAGTAATGATGCTGAGACTGGGAAACAACCTAAATGAGGGAGGTCGGCGGAGATAACAAACACCTTGTAATGACTGGAAAACGGCTGACAGTCAGAAATGCTTTTATTTTAAGCTGCTAGAACAAATACTGAAGGTGTTCTTCACAATCTCATCTGCGTTTCTGCATGCACATTTATCGCTGGCAGAATCTGGTCCAGCTTCTACAAACACCTCGTTGTGTGTCCGTGAAAGTACCTGAACATAGTCTGGACATTGACGATGGTCTTGGCGTCTGCCATGTAGTCCTCCTCGGCGCTCATTGTGCTCTCTTTGTCCACCACCACCAAATTGTCTGCGTAGATTATGCCACACTGCAGGAGGTTGTCCAAGCTGGTGCATTCAGAAAAAAAGGAATTACAAATTAACATAGCCCCTAAAACATATCTCACGTTAAACCTGTCCTGCATATCGACAACCAACACATACAGGATCAATAATACTTCATCAAATGAGTTGGTGTTTAATAATACATACTTGTCAATAGTTCCAGTCATGAAGTAAACCATAGGAAAGCAGCAAATGGCCTCTAAGAAGTGATTGTCTGGGCTGTGGGAAACGGGACACATTTATGAGAACCCCAGGCTTATTATCTCTGCAAAACCCCAGCGAGTGTGAAACTGCCTCTGTAATTTCCTGAAATCTGCTCCTCATTTGGGGCAGGCACAGTTGAAAGCAAGGCAATTAATGCTTTATGAACCTGCAAGAAAATATGTCCCTAATTAAAACACAACAACAACAACAACAACAACGGATGCACTCTATCGATGCGATAATGCCTGAATGCTGATCATAGCAGCGCCAAACTCGGTAGATTGGATTTTTGGGGGTTATTTCATGCTTTTACTGCTTGAAATGAATCCTTCATCTCTCCCTTTCTTTATTGTGGCTGACTGCTGTACAGCACTTTGGCAATAACTGTTGTTATTTTGATCATTCTATTAAATAAAAGAATGACCTGAGTGATTTTGGGCAGTCAGAAGGTTTAACAGCTCGTTCAAACTGTCAGAACCTTCTGGCCTGTGAAGTTTCTGTTTCAGTGACCGTAAGGTTCAGTTTGAGTTAATAAAACTCAGTGATGTAGGACAGGGGAAGGTGTAAATCTCTCTCTCTCACTCACACACACACACACACACACACACACACTCACACACACACACACTCACACTCACACACACACACACACACACACAGCATATGCAGTGTACCTTATGAATAATTTAAAAAGAAAAATAGTTGAAGTAACGCGTGCCCATATTGCCAGTTGTGATTGATTTTCTACTTGAATGCAGTTTGCATATAGACTATAACACTGTATTGCATTAAAACACATATATTTGATGCCTTGCACCTACACATGTCCATAAATGAATAAAATAACACAGTAATGGCCAAGGAGATGCACATTTCTTTGAAATTTCAATTGAGTTCTATGCATTTTCTATGTACTTCTTTATTTTTACATTAATAATGTATGTGTTATTTTTCTAGTTCTGAAAGCGTCTTGATTTTCTACACATTAAAAATATACGAATATCAGCAGAACCAGTTCAGGACATTAAAATGTATAGGTTTGTTGTCTTTAAGCACCACCTATATTCTAATCAGAATATTGGGGAGGAGAGGTCTGCTGCCTATAGCAATGGTCCCTGGTTAAGATGTAATTTCCTATAGAATGTATTCTCAACATTAAGAATATTTCAACATCCCTCTGATAAGGTAGCAAACTCATGGTTGGAAAGAGTTCATGTGTAAAACTTACGGGTAGTCCAGCAGCAGCACTATTGGGTTCAGCTCCTTCCTGGGCCGATAGTAAGCGCGAAGAGGGACAATGAAATTGTAGAGACCATTTCCTGCCGTCTCAGCAGAAACTATAATCAACTTATTCTTGAAGCCGTAGGCCTTGGCATCCTCAAAGCTGTTATGCGTACAGCCCTGAATAACAAGGTAACAAAGTCATAGACAGACGCTGATCTGGTTACTCAACTTTAAGTCTGTGTGTCTCACTGTGTTGTTTCCGGTGTGTGTGTGTGTTGGTCAATTCACCTTGTCCAGGCGGAGGCAGCAGAATGGAGCTTTCTGTGGCAGGAGGTGGCACAATGTGGGAGAGCTGCCGATGTAGGGCGAGTTGGGAGGGTAGCCCTTCACAAAACTGACAAAACAAACACAAAAGCCCATCGAGCCCATATCTGGAATGATAATCTAACTTAGATGGCAGAAAATATACTGCAGGACTGTTACTGATGTGTTGGCGAGGGAATGACATGATGGTATAAATGTTGGCACTTGACAAAGAATCGATGATTGATCCCATTATTATTACATTTAGAGAACTACAGCGTTTCTCTTTTACAACAAGTTCAGTTTAAGTTGCTGAGATGTAATCATTTTCAATTTGATTTGCATCAGAGCATGCCAATTTAGTTCAATAGCCCTCTGATCTGTCTTTTGCTATATGCAATTATCTAAATTGGTTATCAGGAAGCCCTCCAGACTGCTGTTCTACACGCTGCTTTCTGTGGAGATGCAACCACGTCCTGGCAGCCACATGATGGCGCTGTGGGATCTTCAGCTGAGCCGCACGTCTCCTGCAGACAGCCCATTGATTTCAATCCCTCCCAACTAATGAGGCTGACAACTGTTAAGAAGAAAACACATTTCATGGCCCAGAGGAACGGAGACAGCAGATCAGGATCTGAGGAACTGTCTGTTACATCTGTGCTGCGAACAACAGCTTAGGAGTAGTAGGAAAGGTAACGGTCCTGAATCCCTCTATATGGACCCTACACACCTATCACACTCACAGCCTTCTTTTATACAACTGCTGGACATGAAGTAGGGGAGAAAGGGAAGGTTTGATCAGTCATGTTCACGCTATCAAGACATTTCACCATTTAATCCATCTGGGTTCATACAATTCTATACAGATCCTTTCTACTGAAGTATAGGTGGTGTTTCTAATATTCCACCCATGACGAAGTCACTTACTCAGACCCGACAGAGCCCTCCTCGTCTGACTGGTTGGCTTCATCCTCAGATTGATCACTGAGAAGGTCGCAGGGCAGAATGGCGGAGGAGTCTGCGATTTCTAGGACGGGTGCAATGCTCGGCCTCCGGCTTCCTGCGCCGTTCTCTGTCGGCAACGCCAGCTTGCCGCTTTCTTCTGGGGGATCGGGGTTCTGTAGATCTATGGCAACAGTCCCTGAAAATCACATCCAAATTAGCACCGAACTAGATGGTCGTTTAGAAGAAACATACAACATATAATGCAATATTCTGTCAGCAACAAGCATCAGCAGTCTCAGCTCAGCTTAGCATGACCTTGACAATAAAGATTCTGTCTATTCAATCTTCCTCAAATTGACATGCAAATGCTGACAACCCTTTTCATTTATATCGATAACAAACACCATAGTGGTAATACGTAGGATATAGCTAGAACAAATATATAACATATTTATACACATGTGATTGATGAAAATGTGATGGAAAAACAGCTCACTTAAGAAAAATCTAATTTAGCAACTCGGAAAATAATTAAAATTATTGTGTCTTCCACATGAAATCTGTGAACTGTTCGATACTATTGAAATAATCGGGGGGGGGGGTGGGGGGATGATGCATGCATTCATATGCATAAACTTACCAAACGAAGCAGTCTGATCAACTTTCACAGGTCAAAGAAAAAGCACGACACGGTAACGTCAGCCAAGAAAGTAAGAATGCATGTCAGAAAAAAAGTATCATGCAGCCAGCAGAAGCATTCAGCATCCCAGAGACAGACACTTCATCCCCCTACTGTGTTTGCAGGACTGACAGCAGATATGTTTGGTGCCTCAGGTTTTCGATCTTACCCATGCTGGCAATGATGCTGTGCACTGGCAGTCTGGAGGGGGCGTCATAGAGGCCTGTGAGGGGGAGGCCCTTGTTGTGCTTTTCCTCTTGTTTGAAGATGAATGCCGAGTTCTCCTCCTTGGTGATGTTGATGTAGTAGCAAGTGTCGGTGGAGGCCATGATGTGCCGGGGGCCAGGGTTCAGGAGAATGCTCTTGTTGTCCTCTCTTTTCACTCCGATCAAACACACACCATACCTAGAGTAGGAAAATAAAATCACAGCTCTCATTGTTTTGTTCCCAAATATTAGCTACAAAGTGCCAACAACAAGACTAGATCAATGCAGTAAAGGATTTGCTAACTTCTTATGGGCGTGGAAGGATGCGTAGGTGAAGCTTTTCCCATCGTACTCCCCAAAGAACTTGCTGTCGCACAGTCGGATGTGATAGACCTCGTTTCCAGAGCAGCGTCCATACGTCCTTTGCCATTGCTCTGGTGACAGTTGTCCTTCCCTAGAATAGAATCACAAAAGTTATAGGCTAACCTGGAGAAACATGACATTTAGCTCCTAAGAGTCCATTCAAGTTGAATTAAATATTAAAATGAAGCATGATCTGCTTTGATTGATTGATTTCCCGTTGTTATAATGGCCCAATTCTGTTCTTTGAAGAAGCCACCATTGATTTAAAGGTATTACTAATGCAACTCTCATTTTGTCACAGACTGACAAACACGTCTGGACCTCCACAACACCTTTGTCTCCAAGAAATTGAGAGGGTGAGGTGAAAAAAGGCTTGCATCTTTTAAGTCAGGTAGTTTTTATCCTCCCCCACTTTAACTCGGTTTGAGTGTTTAAATTTAGAGCTGCCATAGAAAAATCTATACTCATTCCTGTCACCTTTATAGCCACTGGCCAGTACAAGGAGTGGAAATTAAAATGTGTGTGCTGACTGCAGCGGACAGCAGTGAAGATATATAAGGTGGTTATCTCACCCAGAATGCCAAATCATTACTGGATCTAATGCCTGTAGCAGGCTGATATTTATAAACTTGACAGTGATGTGTTTCTGTGGTGATAAATTTATTGTACTCATTTTCAGGACAGTAAAATCAAATCCAGTCTGCAGATGCTCTGCTAAAGGAGCATCAATCACCTCTCCCCTGTTAACCATGTGTGATGTACTCAATCCAACAAATCAATAATATACACAGTAACAGAGGAAATCATTGTCAAGTCACACAAGCCAAGAGAGAGTTTAGCACTCACTGTCCTCTGGAGGTGTGAACCAGGAGTGTGACTAAGGTAGACGTGGCCGGACATACACAGTTCAGAGCCAACATGGCATATTTGAACTCCTCTTCGCAGACAACATGATCTAATGGAAACAATGACATCATCCATTGGATTTAGGACCCTCTTTCATGCCTTATGGTGGCTGCGTGTTGGTACTTGCCTGCAAATTTAACATGGAATTTATTTTCCGGTTTGAGGATCTGGACATAAAGAGGACAGTTTGGAGCAAAGTCTTTTGCAGCCCAGGCTCTCAAAATAGTCTGGTGATCCTGCAGAAGAAGAAATGAAGAAGGAAAAAAACAATTTGTATTTCAAAGCAGAGGATACATCTTGACCTTTCATTGACTGATCTCTGCTGATTCAGGAAGGAACCACATTGTGAAGAAAACTATGTTGTTTTTTTACTATTATGAATATGACTCACAGCAGCAGTTCGATCGACCTCGTTCCTGCTGCTGAGGATGAAGCAGGCCTCAGCATCATCCATCCTGAGGATCGACAGAAATTAAAAACAGGCATTATGATGGGAAGGATCAGTTGTGTCTGCAGAACAAAGAGAATTTTGGAGGAATTTTAATGTCCCGTGACAATGGCTGAAACTCCCACAGTCGATGAAAACAATCTGCTTTTTTCAGATGTGATAGGATCACGAGGGGGTGGCAGCAATTATTCTTGGTAGAACGCGGGTGCATTTACGGGACTGATGTGTGATTTCAGCCAGTATAGTGCCTTGATGAAGCTGGCTCCTAACACAGCAGCAGTGGAATCATTAAGGAGAATTCTGGTGCCAAGTCACATAGGGACATATTGCTGGGACAATAGCGTTCAGCTCACAATGATTTGTAGCCTGTGAGTCAAACAGAAGATTGTGTGGGATAATAAAAATCTCATTACACAAAGCACAGCACAGCAACAATAGAGGAGTTAAACATACAGTTATTTAGTTCTTAAAATAAATCAGCTATAGATTTTCTGCTCAACTGAAATTGAATTGCCAGCACTTAAGCAATGAAAGAGTATTATTGGGCAAAATTGCCCAATTTTGTTAAATGTCACAAATGTGCACAGTTGGTCGAATCAAATAACTGCACGCTTCCACTCACTTGGCCCTCATTAGATCCTGGTCTTTGAGGGCAGAACCTTGAAGGTAGATGACCCTCTGAGACCACAAAGGGATTTGGAGGATACGGCGAACCTGAATGTCCATCTCGGTTGGACACAAGATCACCACATAATAGTCCTGCGAGCAAGACATACAAAATTAAATGGAATTAAATTCTCCAGTAACAGAAGCGGCAAAAATTGAAACGTTCAAGGAAAACGCAAACGGTGTATATTACATTTAGTCCCAAATCAGATACTGTGTGGTGGTTGTGAGCATGAGAGGTCCATGTACATGCACATCAGTCAGAATTGGCAAAATATCATGGGGAGATTTTTTTTTCCTTTTCTGGAACCCATTGCATGCAGCTGCTGCCTAACAGAAGAAGAAATTGCACTTTCCCGGGGCCAAATGAGTTGGTTTGCTTAAGCTGAAGGATGCATCGATGCGAGCATGCAAGCAAATGAGTTCACATTAAATATACAACAGTAGCAGATGCTAATTTGTAAATACAGACACAGAGCATAGGTGAGCTTCAGTACCTGTAGTCTAGGATGAGCATAGAACTCATTGAGGAAATCCATCAGTAGGTCGATCTTCAGTGAGCTGACACATAACACCACATGCTTCTCAGTTTGAGCCCTGTGTCGGCTATAGTTCCCTCCTAACTTCTGGCTCTCCATCCAGAGGTATGCTAGTTCTTCAAACTAAAATGACGGAAAGACCGTGATGTTGTGACAAACTCAACAAAATCGGGAAAAAAGGAATAAAAAGTTCCAAAAGTGCAGCTTGCAAAAAAAAGGAGTAGAATTCTATTACCAATCCAATTTTCTCTGGAGGAACAGTAAACACACCAGAAGATTTGATATGAATAAATTGTACTAAAAAAACAATAACTCAAACAGTAACCATCCATGGATCACTTTAGTTCAATCTGGACATTTTGTTGGCGAGTAGAAAATTGCTGATGGAACTGTGATAGCAGCTGTAAAACATCATTTATCATTTGAAGAATAAATCCACAGAGCCAGCTCCAAATGCCCTGAGCTCACCTGCAGTGGGAGCACCACCAAGGCAACGCAAATGAGAATGACCACGAGCAGCTGGGAGGGCCAGATCTGGGGCGTGACGTCCCCATAGCCAACCGTGGAGAAGGTGACGATACAGAAATAAAAGGAGTCAAACAAGGAAAGTTGTTTTCCAGCTCTTTCCAAATGCTGGATGCCACAAGCTCTGTAGAAGAATTATACAAAGATATAAAGGCATTACTTCATCTCCTCTCTGCCACCATAGTCGCTTTACGTGATGAATCTCCCTCATCATTTATAGTACACACTTGGGGATTACTTTTTCAGTGGAAATTCGTAATACTTTTGTGTTCGTTCATTTGTTAGATGTTATGAAATCTTGCGGCTTTGGAAATGTTCAATGTTCAAGAGTGGTAGAACAGAGGTAGCATAAAATAAAAGAGGAACTTTTTTTGTGACTGCTTTAAAAGCTCTTGAAAAATGGGAATAAATTAGAAGTGAAGAAAAATCCATTTTGATTCTTAATGGAGACACAAAGAACATGACACAAAGAGGCTGCCAAAAGTCCAAAACTCGAGTGACAGCTCAGATTCTGAGACTCATGTGTGCAGAACTCAGTCATTGTGATGTTTTTTTTCATTGCCCAACTGTGAATTCATTTGTTTAATCACCAACCTGTCTGCATTGCCATGAATAACTGGATTAAAATCAAGGCAACAAAAGAAAGAATTTGTACATCTACAATTAAAAACAAACCATATTCATTTTATTTTTATTTACCAGCCTGTAAGAGAACTCTTTATAGTATTAGCTACCATTCATGCTTTATATAGTGTTATGATTTCAAGGATTTTCCAGGCGTTTTTCCCTTAACCCAGCCAGCAAAACTGCACCGTGTGCCACTTTCAGCACAAGAAATATAATATTCTTCCAATTATACAGTCAATTACATGCGCTTAGATTGTTTCCCCGTCGGGCCAGCACACAGGCCTTAAAAGCCCCAAGGGTTAGGAATGTGTTAAATGGTGACAAGAGTGCTTTACTCACCCGGTGAAAACTAGACACAGCAAGGTGCAGATGAGAATGAACACCTGGTTGAACATAGCAGAATGGGTCCTCTGGATGGCCCGGTGGAAGTCATTCTGAGGTTATGGGAAAAGTTATTAGATTATACGGAGCCAACCGGCAGACCACTGACTGGTTTACAAAATATATGCAAGTTTTGGAGCTCTGTATTATGAATGTTGAGAAAAGTCAATTTCTTGCTCATTTGCATAATGTTTCGATATGTAGCTCATGGCTACTTTTCAGTTCTTCCACTTCCACAGCCCATCGGTGCCTGCACAAACTGTCACTCCAGTTTGACCATGTTTGGCGAGCTCTGCTTCAGACCACGCCATCTGTCAAGCTACAGCCTTGGAATGAGCCTGTACCGCTGTCGTGGGCTCATTTGAATCACAGCATACTACACCAGCTGGATGTCACCTAATTGCTTTCAATACCATGTAGCGAACATTTGGGCTTATCCTAAGCCCGGCACAATATTGATACAACACCAGACTCGTGTGCAGAATTGGTGTTTTTTTAAAATCGTGCCTTCTCTTCGAACCCCATCTGCAGTGTTTTTCTCTAAATCTAAGTGTGGACACTCACATTGACCGGCGGGCTGTCATTGTGCCTACAGAGCAGAAGGGGGCAAAACTGCCGTTATAATCGCTGTTATGGTAACAACTCTGGCTCTACAGCCCTGCAGCTACAGCAAGCAATTCAAGGCCTTTAGAAACAGTGAATTTAATTAGATTCACTGGCACAAGAAGGTGCAAGCTTGAAAATAAAAGAAAGTGGCAGTTAATGTAGCACACACACAGCACCCGCAGTACTTTAATAGCCCGGTATCAGTGTCAGCTGTGGTACACAATCTACTGTAGCTACAACTGGAGATCAGAATGAAGGTTGTAGATTGGTTTTTCTGACACTCTATCCTCACTCAGTGCCTGAGGACCTTCTAATTGGCGGTCTGAGGATATATCACGGAATCATGAAGCCATCGGTGGCTTTTGGACATTGCACTTACAATCATGTTCTCCAGGGCACCTTTGGCAAGCCAGCAATTAAGAAATACGGGAACAAATATGTTTTTCAAAGGATGCCAGAAAATCTGAAAGGACAAAGCCGTTAAACAATTTAATATTATATATTAAACAAATGTCCTTGGTAGGTTTATAAAGACTTTATAAATGACATAGAGTCCCCACTCACTGTGATTATAAATGGCACTGTGTTGATCATCTCCAATATGAAGGATATCTGGAACATCTGCTCGCAAATGTTCCCCTAAAGAAGTCAATCAGATGGAAAATAACCAAGAGTAACATTGTAGCGTTAATACAGCCAACGTCAAACAGGTCAGCTGTGAAAAGAATATATTACTCCATAAGAAACAGCTATACTGTGAAATATTCATTACTCAATTTAAAATATAAATCTCGTTGGTATATTTAGACTGAGCTGGATGAGAGCACCATTTAATAATGGGTCAAGAAATGGCACAGGGGCGCATCCTTAAATAGCTTTATTTCATAACATCAATATATTATTCATGATTTTATTAATCTTTGAACTTTATATACGACGCCGTGTTCTCCGCTGTGCTCTGATTTAGGAGATGTGTGCAGTACAAGGTTGCCTGCTGAATTATTTGTGTTATAAATGGAGGAAAAACCTATTTTTGTGTTCACATAATACAATATAAATTTTTTAAAAAAAGTTTGCACTGAGTTTTACAAACTTGAATGTTATCGTGTTTAGTGGCAAGTGTCAAAATGTCCTTTCAGACGCTCGGTAGTTGGAGAAAGTTAAATAAGCACTGATTTAAAAAATGAGAGGGTGCGTGCTGAGGACCAGGCTCTTACCTTGTAGCTCAGATAAGTAATAAGCATGGTCTCCAAAAAACTGATTAAGGCCACCGTCACCTGCAGGAGAAGATAAAGGAAACTAACAACAGCAATTTCACCACTTCGGGCTTTTCACCCGTCTCTGGGGAACCGCCGTTCTCTGTGATGTTTCATCCAATAAACGCCCCCCAACTGAATCGTTCGCTGCATTAAGCGTTGCAGTGGAATTTGATTTATGTTCAGGTTGAATGAAAGCGGAATCTCTCACCTGTATTGCCCACAGTGGATCTCGTCTGTTTACCCAGAAAATCAACTCCCTGTAAACCATGAAAAAGAACACATTTGTATGTAAATGCACATTAACACAATATCTTTCAGGCCGTCTTGAAGTGGATTTCTGAATGACACATACCAGTTTATTTTTGATGACTCTGTCACATTTAGCCCAGTGTTATTTCGGCACGCAGCACTATGTGGAGAAAGGTCGCAACCATGAAATATGAATCAAATATTAAATATAATGAACAATTATGTGATATATGTGCATACATGTATGTTGCTGTGGACAAATACAAAAAAGCATTATTAATATTTAAAGCAAAATCATGCCTGACGATATGATAACAGTGTAAGGAAATGATATATTTGTACTGGGATACGCTGTAGAGCATAAGAGGACGCACCATGCCCATGGGCTGGCGTTGAAGTTGGGGTTATCCAGGCTGACTCTCAGTATATAGAGGGCACAGGTCAGGATCTTCAGTGAGAAGTTGAAGAGACGGATTCTCAGGCCTGTGAGTTAAAATGCATTACCTGACACATCCACGTGTAGATATCTACATTTCAGACAATCCTCTTACTTCTTGTTCTACTGAGGGATACAATAGTTTAACTGTTGAAGGCCCCAAAGCACTGTGTCGGAAAACCACCTCCTATATCCTATATAGTGCACTCAGTAGGGTCTATGCCATTTTGTAGGGTGTCCGAATGTGAAGTAAGGATCAATTACTTAAGGATCATTTTTAAAAAGTATTGGCTCCCTAACAAAGCAATATAACCCACCATCCTTTGCAGATGTAGGCGAGAAGCTAGACACGATGCTAATCATTAATTATTAAGATCAGTAGTAATGACATAATAGCACATTGACAAGCGGCCAGAGAGTGTGTTATATTTATTCAATAAGTAGGAAAAAAATGAAATCACTCAAAAGGTGCATATAAGACGCACATAAGAGTCCCAATACTGAATTTCTGCTTATCAGCGAGTGCACCGCCGACTCCCTATGGAGAGAGGAGAGAATAGGGAACGAGTGTGGGATTTCAGACACAGCCAGTAGAGTTTCGTGCTACTTTAGCTGCCTGTCACAACTGGTTTCCCCTGATGCACAACTTTTAAGTCCTCTCACGGTTGCACAGCATCACCATGGTTTCAATGCGACAAAGACCTGCAAGCAATTAACAACTGATGATGGCTGCGGACGACAAGAGCTATTGGTTATTTTGAAATCACCGTTTCCTGTTTGGAAAGTAAAGAAATGTACATATTTGTCTACCATGAAAACAGGAAGCTGTTAGCCCTTATGCTGGTTAGCCAGAGGGTGAGGGTGGCTGAATTAAACCAAATTAACCATTGTGGCTCTCTAATCTGTCATGACGTGACCTATTCACCAGAGACCAGCGTCAATATCAAAATGATTTAAAGGTGGACTAACGGTTTTGCAACAGGCTACAGCGAAGATTCCCTGCAGCCAGGTCTGACATTTCCTTTGCACTCTTGTTGTGACATATCAAAGCGCAGGATGAGGAAAGACAGCGTCAGTGGGGCACCATCAAAGTCAGTTTCCTGCCAATCTTCTGACAGACAAATCCTTCATGTGGCTCTCACTTTTACTACATGTAATCGATCCACCAAAAACACTGAGCTGGACCACCAACGATTTGCACGTGCACACGTTTTCCTTTAGCCATTTATAACTATGAGGACTAGCATCAGCCAGTGTTAGGTATTCTCTCTTGGAAGAGAGAAGAATCTTCTGATACCTCCTGTCAGATGTACTTACTTGACCTTTGGTTTTTAATGAAGAAAAGCTTCAGCCTCTCCTTGAAGGTGTTTTCATTCACGTAGAACTCCACCTGCACCCTGCGGAGCACAGCCACATAGCATCAGCATAAACCTGGGCGTGCAACGCTCTCAGCCACATGCACTGAAATTTCTGAAAAGTGTAAAACAATAAATGAAAACAACGCAGGTGTTTGAGGAACGGCTCCTGTTGAGACTCAATTTAAAGCTTTAAAGGTCACTGCACATTAGCAAGCTTGGCACTGGGTGCAATCTGGCAGAGGTGGTCAGAAAATGCAAACAGATTTCCAGGATTGTGGCAAAGCTAATGGAGAGCGAAAAGCTGTATTTCCTTTTTAAATAACACAATTACCTTCCATTTAGCACTGGTCATTATCTACAGTTTCCCCTCATAGTGTAAAAAGAAAAAAAAAACACCAATGAAATTGAATTCTAATGTAAAAGATCCAAACAACAATAATCCAAATTACACCCATTAATGGAACACTTTATGTGATGCATATATTTTCTGAAGAGAATAGATATTGCAACCCGATGTAAGCGGCCTAAATTTGTCTCCAGGGACAGAAATCCATATTGGGAGAAAGAAGCATTGCAAATTGCAACCAGTAAACATCAGTCATCCTGTTTATTCTAAATATTTTATACACATTTAGAACCTGCTCACAAAATAAATCACATTGCCTATTTGTTTAATGGGTGCAGCATTATCAACTGGATTAAATTCAAATGCATAAATGTGGACATTAATGAGCATTAAGACTCCATCAATATGATTTGGGCCTTGACCAAATACCTGAGTAATGTGAATGCAAGCAGCTCTATAGGCTATTAATAGGTTCTGCAACGTATAGTGTTGACAGTAATGAGGGGGGCGAGGACTAATTGATTCAAGGTTACAACAAGGACTCACAGGGCCTCGATTCTTGTCCGAGAGAAGGAGAACAGGCAGGCAATTACAGAAGTTGATTCCTATGGAAGCAATATATGTGTAGATAAGGAGTATAGGCAGAAACCAGAACTGATGTATTTGCCATTCTGTTCCCTTCCTCCCGACCACTCTCCCTCCCTTTCTCTTTCACCATCGTCTCCTCGGTAACAGCTTCTAATGCAGGAAATGTCCATGTTTTTGTGTGTAATGCTGCACAAAACCCAAGTGTGAACTGAGGCTACACATGTACAATTGCACCTACCTACTATTCAGGCACTAACCACAATTTTTATGCCGTGTGATTCCATCTTTCTACCAAGAGACACAGGTACTGTAAATGATGCTCCATCACCTGGTAATTGTGGAAAAAAGAGGGAGTAGGGAGGTAATGTTCCAATAGTCTGCAATGAGACAGCTGTCATATAACCTTTTTATTTACCCAGCTTATCTACGGGCACCTGTAATTAGTTCAAACAGGAAATGTGAGCAGCTGAAACATGACTCCAAAATGAACCAAGAGAGTCAAATTCTATACAGTGAGAGCAGTTTATAGAGATTTGCCCGATAACAAACATGCACAGACCCCCGAGCTTGAGTCATGTTTGTATTGCATGTAGTCGTAGATCCCTGCTCCTATAGCACTGAAAACATGTTATTACTACTTGACTATTTGCAGTCACAACAGTAGAAAGCCTGAATGTTCAAGATGCCACAGGGCTTATATAACAGTGTCTTCTTTTCGTATATACTATAAATATAACTGTTTGGATTCAAAATAAAAGGAAGACAGACGCTTTTTTTGCCCCCTGCCTGAAACAAACAACCATCAAAAAGAGCTTGTTGACATGGGGATAACCTGGATGACAGGACAGAACTATTCAAATCCCAGCATTCATTCTTGTTGGAATTGCCAAACAGCTGCCAGATGTTGTGTTCCATATGGTGTCTGTCAGAGCAGCGCATGAGCAGGTGTAGGTGAGCAGGTAGACTTAGGGGGACATCAGGAGACCTGGAGAAATCAGTGGAATATGTGTCAGGCTAGAATCTAGCATCTAGCCACTAGGTGCTGCACAACGACACATCTGGACATCCTGCACACAGATTTAGAAACTCATACAATATATAACAAGGTTGCTTGATTTATATTTTAAATTTACAATAAAAGCAGCATACAGGTGAATCATAATAAAGGGGGAAACGGGGCCCCAATTAATAGATGCAGTTAATTCTGAAGGGGTTTGCAAAAGCTTTATATCAGCAATTAATATTTCCCAAAGTAGCTGTTTTAGATATTACTGCTCCTGCTCATGCTGAGATATGGTGCAAAGCTTGTTCCACGAGTTTTAGGCAGACATGGATGGAAACCTTAAGAAAATATTACGAGTAAAGGATTTCGGTTATTCCTCACACTCCAGTTAATATAACTTAATGAGACTGATTGACAAGATGTTCTTACATAAATAGAGTTTTCCTGTATACGTGTGTATACAGAAGCGGCTCCGCTTCCTCTTTACTCTTGAGATTGTCATGAAACTGTATCTTGCGACAGAATATGCCAGAGCCCAGAATCAGAAAAACATAAATACAACCTGTTGCCATACGGAAGTCTCTGTAGCACAGACATGCACGCTTCTAAATGTGCTGCTCACTTTGGGATATGCTGAGAATGGAATTACTACAAGACCTACGCAGTAATACACATTAAAGATATTGATCCAAAGCATCTCAAGCTTCACACCTGAGCAGATGAATGGCGCCTGACAGGGTCGAATCCTCATAAATCTCTGCTTGGAAGCGGGTCTTCGACTGCAGGTGTCACACCTGATCCATCAGACAACCCAGTGCCAATGACAATCACATGACTGACAGCTGATCAATGGAGATATCCACAAAGACTTTGACAGGAACGTCTTATATAAATGGAAAGTAAATATGAAACTATTTCCCCAAATTAAAATGGTCTGGTCCCTTTTTTCCTACCAGGTCGAGTGGGCAGCAGTGCCAGTAAGGAAGCCCAGACCATCCTCTCCCCAGCTCCCTCCTCCAGCTCCACACTAATTCCAGGGCTAGATAGGAGACAGTATCCTTGTAGCATATCCTGCATGCGTCTCTGGGTCTCATCCAAGCTGGACATGCCTGAAACACTTCCTCCATGAGACACCCTGGGTGTAATCTAACCCAATATCCCTATCATCTCAACGGACTCTTAAATGTCAAGGAAGGGCAGCTCTACTCTGAATACCTCAATAATAATTAAAACATATTAAACTATTAAACCCCCAATTAATCTTATAACACAATGCTGCAGAAAAAAAAGTTTGTCATAAAGTTGATATTGCAGGACATTAAATACTAATCAAATAATAATTAGCCTAGAAGTGAACATCTTCTGCATGAAGACAGACAAGCAGAGAATAGGTGTTATTTTGTCTTGTGTTTCTGATTTCTTTGCGTTGACATACCACTATTACCACTGGAAACCATGATAGCTGAGGGTTGAAATATCAACAGCAGATCACCTTGTGAACCACCAACCTGCCAGCATGTGTTAGCAAGGTATAAACAGTTCTTGGGACAGTATTACTCTGAAAAGCTGAGGCAAACTTGATCTTTTCTGGATGAGATCCCAGCAAGCCAGGAGTCTGAGCCAACTCTTTAAAAGTCCCTTTGATAAAAGAGCATTATTTTGGATGTTTACATGCCTTGGTACCAGATATCTCATCAAATCTCTTGCCCAGTCTTGATTGGATACTGAAGATGGTAAAAGCCTGACAAACTGAACATGGATTCTCTGCAAAAAGTCAAACTTTATATGGCCTACAGCATGCAGAGTGAAAGGGCAGCAGAATTGGAATGACTATTGGCATTTCTGCTTGTGATTAATGTGCCAAGACTTGATTCGACATTACACATTCAGTCAAGGAGCAGATGTGACATCCAATTGAAAGTGTGAGCTGCTTTTTCACCATTTCATTTGTGTGAGCGAAATGGAAACATCAATCTTCTATTCAGTCAGAGACCTCACCATAAAAATGTTGAAAAGGTAGCCACAAATGTTGTCTGTTGAGCATTGTGCGTCCTTGTCACAACAGGCAAAAATACCTACTGTTGCAGATGCATGTAATGATGATACAACCTTGAGGAATGTTTGTGTCCAACTGGACACTGATGGACACAGTTTTAGTGCCCACAAAAAGTGAGAATTGAAAGATTCCATGCCATGCAACCATGATGCTGCCAGGAACTTACTGGGCATTTGTTGAGTCCATACTGTACTCCTCTTGGAACCTGGATGCAGCACACGTAGACACAGGCAACCACAGGTTAGGAGAGGATGAAAGCAGGAAAGGGAAAAAGAAAACAGGCAAAAAGCAAGAAAAGGTTGCTACTCAGGATGCATCAGCAAATGCCTTTTTACCCCCTCACTCAATGCATCTCGAGTTAGAATGCAGCCATTTTCCAATGTTAAAAGGAAGAGCCGAGGACACTTTGTGCAGCAAGAAGGTCCAAAGATTTAGGTGATGATAAACACATATTCCTGGTTATTTAAACTACAAATGTAGGTCGAGGACACCTTCATACTGCACAGTCAAAGCCTACTGTCAAGACATTTTTACTCTTAACACAAATAAACATTAAATATGGAAATACAAGAAAGTCAAAGTGTATTTGTATTAAGAAAGGGGGCAGATTGTGGGGAAAATCAACTCATTGCAAACCATAGGAGACCAAGAGGCTAATTTTCATTTTGATAAGAAACCTTTAGAAAAGCAACAATATGATGGGTTTTTGTGCACTTAATGTTTGTATTTGTCACTTTAATTCTTCCAAAAGGACTTCTGATGACATTATAAACTCGTAAACATAAATTTCATATTTCTTTGAAACATCAACTGTTTCATAGAACATAATTTACAGCCAAGCAGGTATGATCATAATCTCATGTTATTAGTTACACTAAAGTACACCTGACATTTACACTACAACATACGCCTAAAAATACATATAAATACAAAATAAAAAATAAAAATAAAGTTCCAAATCTTTTCAGAAATAGTTGATGATCCAAGTCTGTCTATTAGACATCTGGGTAAAGAATATAAAGCAGAATCTGTGTGCCAAAAGATCAATATTGGAATGATAACGACTTATGAAATGGACTAATGGAATGTCCATTAAACCCAGGAAGTAGTCACAGGGGAGGACCTGTATGATTCCTGTCATAATTAACCTGCACTTTTCTGTCGAAAACAGAGCAGGGTCAGTTATTATAATGGTTGCCAGGACATAATGAAATCATTTTGGGGATATATAACAACATAAAGCTGTTTGACAAAAGAACAGACTGGAATAAAAACCATTACCTGATATTGGTCACACAGGGTGTTACCATGGTGGCAAGAATCTAATAAAATAATTCAATATTTGAAAAATATTGTTCCCTTATATTTTAGATCTGTACTGTAAATTAGAGACTAAAAAGATAGAATTATATGCCCTATAAATGTTTCAAATCTGATGTAATGCAAATAGCACCCAATCGCTAAATCTGCATAAGAAGCCACAACAATTATCTTCTATCAAAAGAACTATAGCACATATAGAAGTGAATAACTGTGAAAAGATCAAATCTATGCCTTCTATCACTGCCTATTCTGCAAGCATTTACCGGGTAATAAAGATGATTTATATTAACTGAGAGCTACACATGATATTAGCGTTTGCCGTTAGCATCATGTTGCCATTTACATACCGCTGCAGTTATGAAGACTCTCAATGAAAAGCAAACAAGTTCCCACCTCTTTGCAGACAGAACCTGGACTCACAAGCAGCAGCTGAGCTGCTAAGACAGCCAGCACTTCCACATTATGTTTTCACTCAGTGCAAGTGAGAACAACCCTCAGGGACTGACTGAGAAAGTGGGAGGGCTCACCGCACCAGCCTGTATCTGCAGCTTTTCAAAGACAAAAGGGTGTCGTTTTTGTAGTTTCTTAATTATTTAACGGGCATCAGTGGGCTGTCCAACATTTCAGCAAATACCAGCGTTCCTGACCAGTTCCTCACATACCACAGTTGCAGCTCAAGTTCTCCTCTCTAAAAATATGACAGACAGTGAAGGAAACGTAACTTAACACCTGGACGACTGTCAAAGCCGTCTCACATGCAACCAAAACAACAAGATCTGTTGGAAATAACGGGTGAGTGGGCAACTTCAATGACACCTACATGCTCTCTTTTTGAAGAAAACATCTATTTCTGACTAACTGCTGGCAAGTGTTCACACACAGCTTGTAATAGATTACTTTTCACACAGCTGAGGTCAAGAGCTGAACCCAACATCCAAATGGGTCTGCAGGTATATTAAACTTCAGGTAGCCATAACAACGGTACCTTGACATGGAGCTATATAAGCCTTAATGGCTCAGTGACTCTGAAAGGACAGTATTTAAATGGAATTAAAGGAGTGGTATAAAACTATGACTTAAATGGCTAATGTTAGCATTCTCTGTATGGCTCAAACTAAAACAATGTGTGACGAATGCAGCTTACTGAGGGAGTTGTGTTTACATCAAATCCATCTGAAAAATTACAGATGGCAAGAGCGTGCTCAAGAGCTCTGCGATGGGCATTTCCACTGAGTGCTTGCTCTCTCTTCACTGCAAACAATCAACATTTTCAAGCCCCATATTGGAGCTGTTCAGCCGTGTGCACACATCGGTTTGTCAGCTTTTAGAAGAATCTTGGTTTTATCTATGAACTCTTGAGTTCTAGACTAAAGTGGCATTATTCCATTTATCCCATAGCAACACATTCATTGTATGTACTACTTGACTCTTATATCTAATGGCCTGGAGAAGAAATGAGGCATAAAACATTATTATTTTGGTGTTGTTGCCAAACAATCAATCTATTTATTCAATAAACTATATGCTGTATGTATGTCTGTATATCTATATTGTTTTAGCTAATGATTCAGTCAGTAATGATTCTGCTAAAGGATTCTTTTGATTAATTCAAGAGCGCCTCCATAGCAACCACTTGCTATTTTTTCAGTAAAAAGCCAACTCAATAGGCCACATCCTCCAATTTCAGAGGAATAATAATGGACAATCTATACAAGTAGAAACCCTCAATCATCCTGTGGATGGATGTAGGCAGAGCACTAGAGCCTGATGCTGTACCTTGTTGGGTGTTTTCATACATTCACTGATACATAAGGAAACAATTCACAAATCAGCCCAGTTACATGTTGCCTCCCGCTTCAATTTAAAAAAAGCTAGACTGGAATAACTTCTTACATATGATTTCTCATTTTTAAATTTGAAATCCGCATTTCTAAATCCCAGATGGCCTCACAGCTTAGGTTCATATCCTGAAATACCCTTTGTTTGCACGATATCCCCAGCAGTGTCCCAGATTATCCTAATCCAATTACCTTTTATGTGAGACTAATGCAACAAATGAGAAACACCTTAATGTTATACGAGTATCCGACGACCATATGGCACTTGTTTTCACCTTAATAAGCCATTAATGATTGCATAGAATGAGATTTCTACAAGCTCCCATCACAACCTACAGCTCACCACTTTAAAAACGCAGATATTGAAGCTATATTTTACACCAAGTCTTCTTCGTTGGCATTTCCTCTTTAATCACAACTAATCCCTTGTAATAAACCACACTGGTGAGATTTTAATGAGAATATGAGTCCCTCAGGTGTGCCCTGGACAGCAGAACAAACCAAAGGACTGTTCCCCAACCAGATTTCTCACAGGGAGACCGTTTGCTGGTGAGGCTGCCAAAATAAACTGCTGGAGACCTGACAGCCTCTCAGCTGCTGACGATATCCCAGGTCATTTCATTTCTGCCTACGGTATCTAAATGTCAACACAGAGCAGCAGATAAACACAAACGTAGAACGTGATTGTGTCGTTGCGAGTTTATTGGCCTGGTCATGCTGCTGGACGCAGTATTGACTCACTCATGACCTCACATCCTCTGACTGCTAGACCTGAGCAACAATGGTCACATTCTAGTTTGGAGAAATGCAAATTATTAAAAAAGTACTGTTGGGTCCCATCATACCGCAGCACATGAACTAATTGCTGATTTCTGCAGGCCAGCCCACACAGCGGTGAGCCTATTAAAAACATCATCCTGAAACCCATTTTAATCCTACTGAATGCTCCCTCACAATCAACATTACATGTCTTCAGCATTGAAAGCACCGTTCTTCTGGCAGCGAGCGCTCATACATGTTTTACTCCAGAGAGAAGTGTGAAGGCTTGAGGTTTTCAAACAGAAAACTTGCATTTATGGCACATAAAAGTTAACCAGGATTGAGACCCATGCAGCAGTAAAAGGAAGCGCTGCATTAGCAGTTTATGAAACTTTAATAAATGTCATCATGTCAATATAATACGTCAGTATCAGCAGCACTGCTAATGCAAATTTGGAGTTGCGTAATTGTGACATCACAATAATGGCTTGGTTTCATTTTTGAATCTACACCTATAGAAAAAAGCATGAATGCATGATTCAAACAAGAGCAGAACAGACTGCGACACCATATTGGTCGTACAGTTCCCCCTGAAACACTGCCAAACAAGCACGATCCTTCTCATCCAACTCAACCTCAGACAGCCTCTATATCAGACTCCACCTGGGCTTTAGTCGCTGCATTTCTCTACAGCTCAAATCATCATATTTTTTGCAAAACACACACATGCAGATCAGCCGTTCCAGGAATTTGTCAACCAAATTAGAGCAGTGGAAATGTGCATGTAAATTCTGCTGAGTGAGATGTGCATATAAACATGTCAACATCGGCCTCCCATGGTTTGCAGTTTGATTTTTCCTCCCTTTAAAATTGGAACGGGAATGCACCACTCCATGACTTATGTAATCGTTACATTTTGAGGGCTTTAAATAAAAATATGGGTTAGAGGAGGGAACTAACGGCACTATTTTAGCGTTTCGACATGAACCTGACACATGAAGGCGCGCTGCCTGTATGTTTGGTTTCATGTGTTAAATCAAACCGGTGCTGCTTACTATCATGGTACTGGAGTGCTGATCAGTGTTCAACTTTTAACGAGGACGATATCGAGCAGAGGTATTAAGGCGACTCTGTGCACCTTGCGTTTAGCATCGTTTCATTTAACAGATGCATGCGCGCATGCGATCTGTGTCCAGAGTCATGCGTCTTTGGTGAGGGTCTGCGGCAGCTACCTTTGGCCGGCATCGCTCTCGAAAGAACCCATGGTCCGTAGGGAGTTGGAAGGGTTTATCCATATGGGCTCGGGGGTTTTCTGCACTTCGGTCTTGACGTCCGGGTCGATCTCCGAGGGCGAGGGCGTCAGCTTTGCGCCTGCCATGGTTCTGCGCCTCGGCGGATGCTACTTCCAGCGCAGCCGCGAATCGGTTTTCCTCCTCTCGGCGTCGGAACAGGCAGGCTCATTCACAGACCCACAGCGGCGGAGACTAACGCATCTTCCCGTCTCACTGGTGCTGTGCCGAGGCGGAGGGGGCGCGCCTGCTTCCCTGCCGCATCACGGGGGTCGTCAGACGCACTCACGGAGCATCGGTCCCTGGTGTCGCGCAATCCTCCATCCCTGATTGAGAAATCGTGGATCGGTGCGTCTCTGAGGTTCGCGCGTCGTCACGATTACACGTCAACCGCTCCACCAACCGGATTTACAATGAGATTATATAATCGTGGTCAAATTTTAGGCTTTTAGCTCTATCGATCAGAAAACCGTGAAATATTTCGAGATGATTCAGAGAAGCCAAACGGTTCATTTTACTTTCTCTTAAATTTGTCAAGATCCGTTTTAAACGAAGTCTAATTCCAAAAAAAAAATAAAAAATTTACCTGTCCTGCAATAAATAATTCAGAGCACTAAAGTTTTTAGCAAAGTTTTATCATCGAACTACTCGTATTGAAGGTATACAATTAAACTGAAAGCTTTTTAAAAGGTAGATGTCCTTCCGGTTAAACGGGCACGTCAGACACCAATTTACCACAGTGAGACATGAAATAAAGGTGAGCCAGATGTTGCTACAGAACCCACGAACCGAGGTGAGTGCTGCCATCAGAGCAGAGCGGCTTTACCAACATCAGGAATTAAAATCGAATAAGAACGGAGCAGCACTAATAGACCAAAGACGCCAAATCACTGCCCTTCCACCATTTATTACTCCGTCTTAGCTGCAGGTGCTGATTAAGTGTAGGAAAATGAAGCACCGATGAAAAATGCAAATTGGAGGGGACGACAGATGGGAGGCGTGACACTATACTGGCAGCTGATATTTACCTCAGGTGCTTTAACAATGGCGCTGGCCAGCACTACAGCATTTAATGTGGCCATTAAAAAGTGAGAGGAGTATATAAGAAACGCACCCCGCAGCTTTAGAGAGCAGCCATATTTGTTCATCTCTGTTTTTCACGTCATAAGCGACCCTTTTTTATCAGTGCCAATCATGCTTTTGAAGGAAGTGGTTCATTTGCAGACCGCATTTACAGAACATGCACATGAGCCCATAACCCCAGCGGGGTTGCATTTAAAATCCAGACGGCTGGAAACACTATTTATCAACATCAAGTATCAGGAAAACACATCACACCGTGGACTACTGCAATAAGACTCCATAAATAATAAACTGGGTGACACCCAGTTTTAAAGTTTGATGTGAGTGCAGGTTTAGACTTCTTAATTAATGTGGTAACGATGCACATCCTTGACCCTGAGCAAGAGCTTAGATATACAGACTAGAAAGACTAATAGGACTAATTTACTGCATCGTGGCTGTACTTGGTAGAGAAGAGATGTGGGTGTGTTTATGAGCAGCTGCAGCCGCACACATTTGAACACAGGGACACTTGGTGGTGAAGCAACGAACTGCAGAGCCACACAGAGAACCTGATCTCCAGCCCTGATGAACTGTGGACCTAATGACATAAATGGATCAGAGCCCTGAGCTGTTTCCCCTAGGAGGCTCCACTAATGATAAAATAATTCACATTAAGTTATAAAAATCAGAAAGACTGATGATGATTTGTTTTGTTGAAGGCCACATCCCACCCATAGATTTTGGATAGAGACACGGTAAAAAAAAACAACAACTTTAGGCTCATTTTCTCTACATTTAAAAGAAACTGGTTAAATTGAAAACACATTTCTACAAAGCAATATTAAAACTTTGAAATCTAATGTAAATAAATGCATTATTATTTAATGGCCTATATAGTTGAAGAGATAGTGAAGCCAATAAAACCCTCCCAAGCAGAAAAGCTTATTGAAAAGCATAAATCAGAGAATGGACGGCTGAAGAGCTCATGGGTTAACGTTCAAGCCGACATCTGAAAGGGGAGAAACATGACTGACAACTAAATCTGCTGGAACTGAGTGAACGTGAAAGACGGGGACTAATAAAGGAGACCAACAAGTGTCTGTGGAGCAGGCAAGAAGACAGCAGGATTTGCTCTACAAAAGAACTACGACTTCAGATTAGAATTAATCTTTAATAAATCGATGAAATAAAACAGAACATTTTGCTCTTTTCGAGCTAAATCCCAGGCTGCCATCACACGTGCAGAATTTGCCGCTGCAGGAAAGCTTATCTACACTTTCCCCTGCTATTAATTAGCAAGACCGGTTGCTTGAAAATAGCTATGTAGGATAGTACAGGATTTCCATCCATGAAAGAACAGCCTTTAATGGAGCCCTGCATACATTTTGTTCACTCCATGCAGGATTTAAAAGCAGCATGACACCAAAATGGAAGAGCTGCAGCGAGGCTTTCCGGCTCAGTGCTGGATATAGCTGGCAAAGCAAACCACTGTAAAATGCTTGGCACAAAAGCTTGAATAAATTCAATGTTCTGAGGTAATTACTTTCATCCTCTGGCAAAAGCAAAATAATAAAAGGTACCCAGTTTGACGCCAGAATAGATTAATTCAAAACAAGGCTGTGCTGTCAGTTATGTTCCTGAAAGAACAAATTACACGCAAAGAAACAACAGCCGTTAAAATCTACAGAAACTACTGCATTTGTCCTTTCTTCTCAAGGACGCTTGGGCCTTTTCCCTTCGTGGTTCCTGCAGCAGATGGGTGTCAAGAGCTGTGCTTGAGCCTCCCCTGTCAAAACATATTAAAGCAGTGAGCTGGCTCTGCTGTGGGCGAGCCGTCTGTCTGTACGCAATAAAGCCAGAGAGGAGTAGGTCTGGCCAGAGCTGCTGCAGGCAAGCCTGCACAGTTTCAGACACATTTATTTTCAAAAGGTTTGACATGCTCTCTTTCAAAAGCTGAAAGTGTCTGATGGACAGTTGGTGGCGTTTTGTCTGGACTAAAAATGTACACGTATATTGTCTACAGACTCTCTGTGGGAAGATTCCGTCATTTCATTGTTCCTGTATATTATCAAGGTTCAATATTTTTACGGAACAGCTCACGTTCAACGGCTGTATGAACAGACACATCTGCACTCCAACAGCACGCTCTTCTCCTGTTTGTGTGTGAAAAAAAAAAAAAAAGATGATCCACTGTAATTTGCAGGACCGTTTAATTTGTTTTTCTGCCATCTAACAGCCATAAATAACCCAATGTCCAACCCAACAATATTGATCCCTGCTGGGGCAAACCTCATGAATTGCAAAGAGGATGAATCATGCTTATGGATTCAAGCGTTACGTTGGAGTCGAGAATCAAGGCAATCTATCACCTTCTTATGTAATCCACTTGACACATGAAAACCCAACAAATATATGCAGACACGTCATTGAGTTTGTCTATTCAGGATAAAAAGATATTCGATTTAACCTGTAGTCAGCTTTGACAATTTAAGGGATGCTTAAATTAATAAACATATATTGATAGTGTTAAAAGAGAATGTAGGTGTAGACAACACTTCACTGGCCGCCTGTGACTGACAGAAAAAGCTGCCACCATGTTCTTGTCTGAAAATAATCCTGTAAATCTGTCATCAGTGAACCACAAAGGTCATTGATTATGAAACATTTGGCTGATTACATGGGCGAGGCAAAGAAAATCAAAAAGGGAAATAATCTTTCACATTTGCGACTCTCCAAATGCAAATAAGAGCAGTTAGAAAAGCACTCATCTGATTGACTTGTGCATTTATTACATATCAATTTAGAGTAATCTAAAATAAGTGTTGGATTGTTTCCAAATCCAAACATTTTTTTGGGAGAGTAGAAAATGACACTTGGGAAAAATCTGTCCGTTTCTGCCTTGAGCTGCAGATAAAGTGGCACTTCTGTGCTCATTTTCCCTCCCGAGCAGGAGGCTAAAAGGATTTTGGTGGCAGGTAGTTGATAAATGAGTCGAGCCGGCTGTTGCTTAGGACCAACTCTCACAACAGTCAGTCTCAGAAATCATTAAGGCTGTCAAGTCAACAGTAGGAATTCTCATCACTCCAGGAATTTAAGTTTGTGTTTTCAATGAGACTTAATTGAGCTTAATATTCTGAGTCACGCATGTCTGATTGCATCTCCTGAAAGCTGCTAGGGTCACTAAGTTGCCACCATCATTACTGCTGTTTATTAAGTCTGACAGGGCAACTCCATTATTACTAATGAAGTTGGCAGGTAGGAGCTGAGATTCCCACCTTAAAAACATCGCAGTGCAGAACGCCACACACTGCGTGTAGAACCGATACCAAACAGCAACCTCATTTTAGCTGTTTTTTAGCCTTTAGAAGACAACTTAAGACAAGGCAGCGCCCCCGCGTAAACAGAGCCTTTACGGAACGCAAAGCCTGCAGCCTTCGTCTATTCTCACCTTTTATTCGCTCACTTTGTTGCTTATTCTCACTGGGAGCATAAATTCCAAGAGAAATTTTAAACTGTGACACACCGTGGGGCATGTTTGGGACCTCTGTGTGATTTTGATGATAGCATTAATCCTTTAGAGTGACAAAATGTCAAAGATGCGAGGCCACTCTGGGGCTGAGGAGAACAAGTCAAGCAGCCTTCAAGTGTCGCCCACACGCGCTGTGTTGATGATGGCGGTGGTGACTAATACCACCTATGGTCTCAAATTGCGAGTTCTGGCTGCTTATCGGAAGTGCACAGCACCAGGAGCTACACTCGCCCTTACAGACGAGGATGTTGGGAAACTGTAGCGATGAGATGTAACAGGCGAGAATCGAAACGCTTCTGAACTGGTGTGTATGGGAACACAGCTGAAATAGGTCTTAGTTATCAGCTGGCGAGTGCGTACTGTACATTTTATAGAACATTTTACAGCACAAATTGATTAACTTTAATCATTTTTCAGTTGAAACCAGTGGAAATTAAACAACTGCTGTAGTATGTTGGACCTAATCTTATAATTTATTGCATCTAATGAAAGACTTTCGTCCTTGGCTTCATCTCAACCGTCGTTGTTTCTGTGTTTCCTCCAGATTCTCCTCTGCTGTATCCATCTGGTCTCCTACCTCTGGGTATTTCTACTCCTTCTGCACCATCCTCCCTAACGTACTCCAATAGACGTCATCCAGGCATCAAATCCCAGGAGATGCTTGCGGTAGCATTAGCACAGACCAACATCTGCCTCCGACAAACATGAACAATTAGTGCTAGACACTTTGCTCTACTTGGAACTCCCTCTCATACTGAATCTATAATCAGGCAAGTCATAATTAAACACTAAAAAAGAGAGAGAAAGTAGAGTTGAGAGGTGATTTAACGACCTTTTACAACTTAATGGTATGATCACATGCTAAGGTAAACACAAGCTATATATTACATTGTCATTGGGATGGGCAAGAACCGATACCAGGTAATGGAACTAGGCTGATAGAGCCTTATTTCAAAGTATCAGTATTCTTAATAGCTGTTGATATAATGCACCATTACTCAAGGCAAAACACACACACACACACACACACACACACACACACACACACACACACAAGTACTAAAAGAAACTGGCATTGAACATCCCTACATAATAAATAAGCAGATAAATACATTGCACGAATGAGACACCGCATGCCTGACAGACCTGTGACTTCAGTGTGATCGCTAATCTCCAGCTCCCACACATCCCAGCGTTCATGAAAGCCTTGTGAAGGCTGACAATAATGACAGTTCAGTCGGGAGAGACCCCCCCCCACCCCCACAATACACACTCAAGCCTTGCTGCACCAATACTGCACACCCACGCAGCTAAATGCAGACTAAGTGCCACAATGGGTCTTGCACTAAACAGGAAAACCACAGATGGATCACTAAAGGCCCCACCACAATAATAAGGAGGATTGTTTCATTTACTGTATGGCATACTTGTGCCTAGCTTTCTGACAAATAATAAAACTTTAAAATAACTCCAATGTCAGAAAAACATCTAAAAACAGTCTCATCTTGTACTACAGCATCAGCTTTCCCGGAGGTGAAGCAATATCTTTGCTGAAACAAAAGGGGAAAACCCAGATGCAAAAGGGAGTGGGGGGTGGGGGTTCTGAAGAGTCCTCTGAGGGTTACTTTGCTTTGTGGGTTTAAATTTGAGAATTCATACGGGAAAAGATCAATCAACATTAGAAACCGCAAGCATACAAGAGGTTGTAAACCAAGAAATAGAGCAAGGCACTGGAGTAGGAGTCCAATTCCCTTTCTGTTGACAAGCAAAGACGTAGAAACTACCAATTACAGAGCAGCACTACAAGATGCTATTAATGATGGTCTTTTCCTTCGCATCCTCATTCCCTGTGCACATAATGTAGTGAGCTGAATGTCTCTGTGCCTAAGAGGCTACACTTTTCATCAAGTTACTATTTGATGAGGGGTATGGATTGGATTTTAATTGCATGTAGTTTGGAGACACACACACACACACACACACACAGCTCAGCAACAAGTAACAGCAACAAGGTCTAATTACCTCGTGTAATTTACCAGTGATCAGAAAACAGCTTGAAGAGAATCTGCAGAATGAGATGCTATAATATGAACATCTGTGATCATGTGGCACAGAAAAACAACATATGAGTTGTTTATTTATCGTGTCAATAATGCTCTGATTTACAGCTACTTCATGGCAGGAGACCCAGACACAGTGTGCGGAGAGATAAGAAAAGATAATAGCCTTTCCCTTTCATAGAGCCAGATCAATAAACTAATTGCAAAACACAAAGGCTCGCAATGATTACTGAAACACAGAGGTTGTTCTGAACCACAAAAAACCTGGATTCAAAAGATAAGAAGCACCACCGTGATTATAGCGACAACACAACCGGAGCAGGCAGAGGTAAAAATTCAACATTGCGTTAAATTCTAGTGTGCATTGGTTCAGTAACATGAGGAACATGTGAAATCCAACAGCAGGCCCAGCAATTGTGCAACAGTAATTACCCGACACAGTGAACCACGTCTGCTTTACAGAACCACAACTGTCCGCTGACATCGGATTACAATATTCAAAAGTGCAGATTGAGGATCCCTTCGCGGCGGAATGATCTGGACTTTACAATGAAGCAAATTGCAAGGAATGGTTCACATGCAATTACTGGCAAAACCAGGTCAAAGCAGGAAATCGGGGGCTCCATTTCCTCTTCACCAAAAGTGCTGAAGTGCTGACCCTTTAGCCTGGTTTCAGTACCACGGAGAGCTCCGCGGTACTTTCTGAGACGGATGCTCTGGTAATTCCCCCTCTCCTGGGCAGCAAACAGCATTTGCTGGCCTGCTTCTCCAACCACAGCAATAATTGAACTCTTAGGAGACTCCAAAATGCTCCGTGATCTACAGACTGCAGCCCCAGACGACAGGGAAGCGATAGGCTTTTTCCTGTACGGCTCAGATTAAATAATGCCTCCAAATATTTGCCCTGCTGCCGTTTATCATTTGTTTTATTTTTCTCATCTCTATAGATAAGTTGCCTCAGTGAAAATCCATCTTACTCACTGTCTTTAAATGGGAATGCCCAGAAGAAACCGGCCAAAATCTTGACTGTTTATTCAGTCGAGCAACACCAAAAAAAGGAGATGAGCCAAATTGTATGAAAGTATTGGTACCAATGTTAGCTGCAGTCACGTTGTGAAAGAAAACAATCCTCAGGCAACTGCTCGAATACCACAGTGTGCACGTTTTCTTCACATTACCTGTCATCGTTCTGGAATGTCTGGTCCCCCAACAACAAGTCCCTGAAGCGATAGCGAGGCGGAAGTGGAGGCACCTCGGTTTCCACCTCCGCCATCTTAAGCGCGGAGATGTCCAGAATAACGCCAGAGTTACTGCTGTTGTTCTTCTGCACCGTCTCAGCGGAGGTCCTGCAGGGGGAGTTGAGGTGGGGGCAGTTAACATGTCATTAGCGGCAGTGACTGTAATCAAGATAACAATATTAGCTGGCTGTTCAGGAGGGATTAGGCTGAAGAGGAGAAGCAATAAATGACAATATTCAGTGAGACAGGACACAAAATCTAGGAAATGTTAATTTCTAATGAAAAATAATATTGAACCCAACTTGACAGCTTCACAAAGAGAGCGCTTTTGCAAAAGTTTAAACTTACACTGAGGATCTGGACGATGTTTTCAATGTGCTATAACAGCCATTGCATGTAGAGCTGCAACTAGAACAGGCTCTAAAACAGCCTTATTTTATGTGTTATTTGAAAAATAGTTATCTTCATTAATGGAATATGGTTCAAAGTGAGTGAAAGTATATTACCTGTACCTAACAGCATCTGTAAATATATTGCGATCCAACACATAAATGCAAAGGAAAATCAAATATTTAATTCCAATTAATGTCTTAAGCCTCTTACATTAAAAGTGCTGGTTGTGACAAGTTGACCTTCAGTTAAAAAGTGGGTGAACACGCGCGTTTGTGTAAGTGCTTCCCCTGTGTTACTCAATGTCACATGTGCTGGAACGAAGTGCTCAGGGGCAATTACCTGTCACCATGGGAACCCGAGGATCGGCGTGGAGGGCTCATGGCTGCCTCTTGTGGACGATTTGCATGATGAGGGAAGAAGGGAGAAGTAAGGGAAGTGGGAGAAATAACAGACAAGTGAATTCAAATGGGCTTATTACGAAACCACCTTAGCCAGCATGTAAAAGAGAAGGATTCTCTGCGCCTTAACTCGGCTCGAAGTTGAGTGGCACCTGTGAAATGTGAGAGCTCCTTAAACAGAGCAAGAGCATCAATCACCCATTTAATGGCAACTGTGCAGCTTGATTAATGGGCTCGCTGCCTCGCATGTGCCAAGTTGACGTCTTCCTTACATATTCAGTAGAAAACAATGTTTAATGTGAATCGATCAACTATTTTCCTCCAGAGGGAAAAATCTGTGTTTATTGAGGACGTGTGTAGTAATGGATGTATGAAAGCATGTTCCTTCTACCACAGCGTAAGGGTCAACCATGTGTCTCCACTTCTGCTCGAGTGATCTAATGCAGCTCCTATTTCAAAGACCACTTGTATGTTCAGTCATGTGTGCATCCTGTTCAGATTGTTTTGATTTTCCTATAAATCCTCAACGGGGGCATAAGTGGCTAATACCAAGCAACATATCTGCGTGTGGTCATCAGAGTACAGTGTGGGCAGCCTAGAATGGGCTAATAGCACACAGAGACATGCTTCCCTGATTAACTGAGCACAGAGAAAGGAAAGCTGCAGGGTAATCATGTGTCGAAGAGATGAGGGGAGGAAACAGGAAATTAAACCGAAATATGGAAATATGTGTGGATGCATAAAAACATCAGCGTGCGCAACAAACTAAAAAACTGGAGGACAAAATAAAAAAGGCAGATAGGGTGGCTGCAAGTCAACCATGAAAACTAAATGCTGCTAGTCTGAAAATCTACAATCTCAAACCCTTAAGAGCTGGCTTAATGGATGCCCAGAGTGACCACAATAATGGGTAACAGGGTTGCTGAGAGGAACATGACGTCTCCATTTTATAGAGAATACCAGTGATTCAGAATATCAAAGCAGCAAAAAAGAAAAAAAAATAGACCGAGGGCACAGATAAAACTGGTCTAAAAAAAGGGAGCGATAAAAGGGTCAAAGTGAGCAAAAAAAGAAAAAATATTCAAAGCTGAATTACATGCTTTCTCCTTAAATTTGCATTTTAACTGAAAAAAAATATTAACAAATACTTAGATGAGGTTGACTGATTAGCGTCACATTTTATTTAAAGGTAAACACAAAACAACCATTTCAAAGACATCCTAAGGAAGATCAAGATTAAGCTCAAGATCATATGTGCATATAGGCGGTCGAAACACGAGGTTACATAACATAGCAGGTTGGTTTGCTGTATGATCAAAGCTTTTGACATTGGAAGATCAAAGGTCAGAGTCCCTCCGGAATTTCGCACATCATCAAAATGTATTCAGCTCTTTCTTGGCCCATTATCAACATCTCCATTAAAATCCGTGCGCAACTTTTGAGTTATTTTGCTAACAAACAAACACGCAAACGCCGGCTGTCACATACTGTCCGCTGCTTGGCGGAGGTAACAAGAAAGGCTCGTATGAACTTCCACGGCGTGACCTCCATGATAAAGACGAACGGAAAAGATGCAAACTTACAAATGCACCCCACGGCGAGCAGCACCGTGCTGGTGAGGTTTCTGACCGATCCCATCACCGTAAACACCGGGCTCCGGTTGGATAACCTCCACACGCACGGTCCGCACAGCCTTCACGGTGTGACAGAGGACGTCTGGTGTCAACACGCCCCTGCAAATTCGCGGTCATTTTTCTTTTAAATGTCACTTTTATGAGATACGTCTGCTCATTAGCAGGGACGGAGATCGAGAATTAGCTTAAGCCAGGTAAAAACAAAACATGGTAAAATGTTTTTAGCGACACAAGCTAATGCTGAGTAAGCTAGACCCCCCCATCCTCAAATGCGAGACAGTAGTTCTACGGTCCTCAGTCCGTCGCTGATTGGATAAAAATCTTTTAATTTACGGAAGCGGGCACACCTGACAGCTCATTTACATATCAATGCGCGCCCCCCTGAGCGACATCCGCACCAAGGCACTTCCTCGTCTCTTAGCAACAACATTGTTTGCCTGTGTTGTGTCCAACTATTCAACTCTATCGCTTGACAGATGCAGAATGAGGCCCCCACCACTTCTATCGATCCGAAACTTGTTTTTCCTCCCGGCTCCTGTATCAATCCCCACGGTTCGACACGTCACAACATCACCGGGACCTTTCAAATTATTAAATGTCGCATCGTGGCCGAGCGAGCTGCACCCCCCGCAGCTTTTAATGCCCCCCGTCAGCATCAGCATCAGCATCAGCATCAGCATCAGCATCTGCGTTCTCATAGTGGCCCTTTCAGCAGGTCAGTGCGCGTCCCAACCTGGACTCACCTTCAGTTCTAGCGCCATCTGTTGGCCACCTTTGAAAGGATTCTGTGTGCTGAGGAAGCCAAATCAGAGTAAACTATGTAAAAAAAAAAAAAATTAACAAACAAATGAATGAATAAATTAGTAATATAGAGATTGATTTTGCACCTCTTTTTAAATATAATTACACCCCTGTGTTATATGATGATATGATGTGTTTTCAATAAATGTAGGATTTAAAAGAAAATACACATTTAAAGAATAAAATACATGTCAGAATTTAGGTCCACACATCTCTCCACACATCTGGCAGTGAAATTTAAGAGAGGAACTTTTTATTGTACTTGCATTTTAATATAATCCTCTAAGATAAAATATAGTGCAGGTAGACACACTAAAACATTGAATTAGAAGTGAACGCAATGTCCTTTATTTATTTCCCCCCCTCACAGTTACCAATGGAGCATGAACAGCACATGCACCACTACGTTACAGCACACATATTTGAAACATACCTGGAACAGCCCTCTCATCTGCTGCATGCCTCACCATGGTCCCCCTCATATTGAAAAAGAAATTCATTCTGTGGTCAACGGGGGACGGGTGGGAGACACCTCCGGCTCGTGTGTGCCTCCAGAATGGACGCGTTGCCGTGTGTGCCTTCCTCGCGCTCAGCCTCTCCACTTTTCAGCCTATTTTCCGAGGGGTGGGAGCGCTGAGCGTCATCGCTCTGAAGCCCACACAGCCACTCGTGCTTTTCTCATGCCAGCAGTCGCAGCTCACTCAAGATCCCGATTCCCGTATTTCCACTTCCGTCAGATTTGATTTTATTTTTTGCAATGGCAAAACTCCCTCACCTATTCTCAAATGTGCGCACAAGCTGCATAACGACAGCAAATCTAAGCGTCCGTCCACGGCTGTTTACAGCATAATTGCTCTGCAGAGAATCACCAAAGCTTATTTCCAGGCACTGACAGCGCAACCAAGTTTACAGCACACAAGGGAGGCATATTTTGCAATGTTAATCAACCAAACTGCTCTTTTATCTCCCTAATTATTGAATAGTATCATATATAACGGGAATAGCGTCACATCGATCTAAAACTGCCTGTACTAAGATGACCAGGCAGCTATATTTTCTGCTGAATCATCTCTCTTTTGTGTGTGAGAAACAAAGACAGACCCTAACCTGGCAGCCTATGTTGTGCATTAACTGTAAATATGGTTTTGTAACATCAATGGCTGCTGCATCTCGCACTGATGGCTCCTCGAACCAACCAACCACCTGGCAACAGTTTTCAGAGTTTTTGAGCCTGGCTGATCCTCAGCACACTTTGGCCAACTGTACTTCTGGAATATTTCTCCTCCAGCTTGCAAAGTGTCTAAAAACAGATGGAGATGGAAACGCTGAGCCTGTAGAGCGCTCAACGAGCAGCCAGGAGGCATCTATGTCATACAGGAGACGAATATGGCGTGTGAATCACAAAGCACCTGCGTTCGTCTGGCTGGAAGAGGACAGATGTAAAGTGGTTTTATTTATAAGGTTTGAGTCTATTTGAGGAGCGATAATGATAAAGACATCCAAATCACCGGAAATGCAAGCGAATGTAACCAGTTCTTTGTCCGTTGTGGAAGCCCCAGTTGTTCCCTTCACAGGACTGCCTCACACTGTGTGATGTTGCACCAAATAACAACTGTTTCTCCCTCATAATTGCACAAATGTACAAGCAGTTACAGGTGTAATTATTGCACAACACACTCTGTTGATTAATATGAAGGAAGAGCAATTGAATTTGCAGCCTCTTTACTAGAGCAGAACACAGCAGAACAAATATTGACGTATAAAGAGCTCTGGGAATTGCATCGATGTAGTAGTGGATGAGGAGCATCATTAAGATGTCACATAATAAGCACATAACATCTAAAATGCATATTATACAATAACTAAAATAGAAACTAAACAACTGCAATGAATATATTAAAAAAAATAGGTTGTCATCTCATCTATCTCTGTTTGTATTTGTTCGTTTTATTGCTGGCCAGCCTTCATAACTGCAGCGGGCAGGCTCCAGCACCCCCATGACCCCCGTGGTCAGGAATAAGCATTGATTCCCAGGCATTTACACGACTGAAAAGCTCAGACCAACCAGCGTAACCCTGCCAACCGGGTCCTTCGCCTCCTTATTTCCAATACGCACACACACTCTGAGTGTCCTGTGGCAAAATGCTGACGCCACATGATGTCCCTGGTGGCGGCGCCTTACAGTCACCGCATGCGTGAACACACCCTCGTCGTGAAAAGCTCACGATGATCAGAAGGGCGATAAATGTAACAAGAATTCAGAATGCAGTTGGTCTCTGTCCCTTTCAGGACAGACATGCTACAGATGCCATTTGTGGAGGAAAAACATGGTTAGAAGTATAAATTTAATTATCAGTAATGCATTTGAAATTTGATATCAATAGAACTGGAAACACAAGTTTAATAGGGTGAAAGGAACAGTGGTTTGCCATAGAAACAGGCTTTTCTGAGGTTGACACGAGGAATCAGGACCGAGGGGGAGGGAATGTTTGGTCGCGGCTGAAAAGGAGGCGCCGAAATGTGACGAATCAAGTTTGAGTTAACCTAAAAATCAAGTTTGCCAAGTTCCGATCGGTTCCCTTCATATCTTCAATGGCATTAAGGTGTTAAAAAAACAAGAACTTGAATGAGCTGGGGTGGCTGTGTCACCCAACCGAGGGATTTGCACGCATTTGGAAGGAGTAGGAGTCGCGGCGCCTGGGTCGGAACATGTCAGAGCAGCCGGGAGATCCAGGCCCAGCTTTATTTAGCCACAGTCACAGGTGGCGGAGGTGCACCGGGTACAGAGCACAGCCTGGTTCTACCTGGGACGCAGCATGTGGGCGCACAAGCACCATTTATACAGTATAGTAGCACTTCACTGAGGGGCACTGAGCGCACAGCAGAAGGCAGACAAAGCCATATATATGTATTTATATATACAATACACACTTCACACACTGGATGAGTAACAGTACCTCGGAGCGAGGACAGCATTTATATTTATATTAACACGGGTCATATTGATCTGGGGCAATTTGCAGACGCTAAAGACATCTGAGGAAAACAAAAAAGCGAACGTGCTTCTGTTCATGTTGAGAGACTCAGACCATGAAGTTGAAGGTTGTGGGAATTTTACCAGCATTCCCTTCTCATGAACGAAAATAGCTTGTTTTAAATGGCTTCATATTGTTGTTACTCTTTGGCAAGGTCAGGGAACGTGTGTGTGCTTGCATGCGTGTTTGTGTGTGTGTGTGTGTGTATTCCGGTAAATGCTGCGTGCAATTCCTGCTTTTGACTGACAAATAGAGGGTATTTGGGGGAAGCAAGGACATTTGTGCTCACAACTTTTGACCTTATCTGTAACAGTTAAAAACTCCAACGTCACCACAATGAGCTGTCAGTGTTCTACCGTAAAGGGTTTTTTTGGAGGTTAAGAAGTGGATTTCTGGTGTAAAGGTGGAAGGTAGTTGGTAGGTTTGAGTGTTAACTATTTTCCTGGGGATGCATTATGTTGTGTTGCATTATGACAATAAAGGTCCTCACAAAGATAGAAAGACAAAGTGCAAGGGGAAGAGTCAAATTAATTTTTGTAAGGCCTGTCTGACGATGGTTACCTTGGAGAGCATCTGTGTTTTGAAGAAAATATATTGTGTTTTGTGATACCACGGGACATAAGCACCTTGCCACCAGACACGGCTGCGGGGGCCGCTCAAGGGTGCTACATCTGCACTCCCACTGTCCGTGTCTGGGTCGCACAAGGTAAAAAGAGTGTGAACGTGGGCAAAGAGTGCCAAAGAAATTAATATTCATAAGTTGCTTAGGTTTTTCTGCTTTTACAAAAGAAAGAAAGACGGGAACTGTGCAGAAAAGCCAAACATCTGCCATGAATTCCTCTGTCCTAAACACCTTTTTCTTTAAAATACATCACACATGTCCAAGAAGTATCACAATTGTCACCACCATCTGCCGATTAAATAACCACGATAAGAGTTGGGTGTTTGGGCCTGTTCGCTGCTCATCTTGGGCTCACACGCCTGGCTTTCAGTTCAAGAATGCAGCCTGTGGGAAAAGGGATGTCAACTCCATATTTTGAGAGCTCCCATGGAGGAGGAGATGGATCGAGAGTTGAGAGTGCGTGATGCAGTTGCGTGATGAGAAGTTATTTCTGACTACCCTCTCGCGACATGTGAGGAAAAACAACCCAGAAGACGAGGATGTATCATTCAGGTAAACTTGTCAACATCTAATTTGTGACTAAATGCTTCCCTCTAGTGTAAATAAAGAGAAACAACAACGCGTTCATGCGGTTGTCGTGAGTGTTGGCCTGAAAATGGTTTCATTACCATGTTTTACTATATTTTATTTCAATTTAAGTGTTTCTTCTAGTTGGGCTGACTAATAGAAATAACCATGCCGGTGTGAATCATATTTCTTCCCTCTCTTTGGAATATATCTCTACTTTCACAGCGCCAAGAAAAATGTTTGCGGGCATTTTAATGTACTTCCTTAACTTAATGCATCTTACTGATAAATTACCTATATATTTTCATATTAATTAAATGCAAAACAAGGCACCCCATCACTGCAGTACGTAATAATGATGCACCCTGTCAATACTAGATCACTAGATCTCCATTGCTGCTTTGGCTCCCAAGCTATAACATAAAAGTCCTCAGTGTTCATTGAAATTCTTTCCCCACATTAAATGCAAAACAGCTCCGCTGCCAACCTTGGTCCCAGCATCAGTATTCAGCACCAAAGCCAAATGTTGCTGACTTGCCCCCTCGTTGCAGTATTGCCTTCATCCGGGCCTTAAAGTCATTGGGAGGAATCCTGCGAATGTCTCCCAGAGCAGCACATTATCTGCTGATATTTCAGACCATCAGCATCAGCACCTTCTGGCCTTCTTTCTTATTGTCTTGCTGTGACACCCAGTGGGAGGAAGTGAAAACGTCAGTTTGGGTCGTGGAAGTGTTCTTGAGCGACACACTGAAGCCTGAAATATCTCCCCAGGCTACGTCTTTGGTGTATGAATGTGTGTGAACATCCCGCGTTCCAGCCTCAACAAACCAAACAACCCTGTGCGAGCAAATGCAGGCGCTCCGAGGATGAGTGGGAAAGCTTCATAAAAAAAATACAATCCATTTAAAAATAATTGTTTCTCAGACAAAACTGCATGGCGCTGCTATTGCTCCCCCCCCCCCCCCCCCCCCCCCCCCCCATTCCCAAGAGCCAACCAGCACTTTATTGCTGAAATTAAATGAACAATGACACATTAAGGTGACAAAAAATGCATCAAAAACAACTTTACTGCGATCGGGATAATGGCTGCATAAATCCGCTTTAGTATCCAATCATTGTTCACAGCCCCCCCTGGCCGTGTCTTTGGCCCCTGCTGCTGCTTCACGGCTCCAACCTGCTCCTCAGCCGAGTCCCCGTTCTGTCAGAACACACCAATAGCAGTCAGAGCTGGACTGGAGGCCAAGCAGCACCAGCCACCTCCTACACAGTTCCACCTCCCCTGGAGCCTGAAACCCACTTCACACACGACTGTTTCACCAAAAGAAACTAGTGAAATCTGATGTCGGCGAAGGTGTAGACGTCATCGTCTTGCTCTATAAGCGTCCTCTCTCCCTATGCAGATGCTCTGGCAGCGACATTGATCTTCAACACACCCCCCGGGGGGGTCCCTACACGTGAAGCGTTGGTATTTATACCTCTGTCCAGCAGAGATCCCTCAGCAGGTGCAGTGATTCATCTCACAGGTCAGAGAAAATGCAAATTCAGATGCAAAGCCTGCGCAGCCTCTGCTGTCGGCGCACTTCTGACGAACATGTCATTAGCATTTCTTTCTTTTTTTAAATCAGCGACAGAATAAAACGCTTGTAGTTGTGGAGCTCGTCAGAGTGAGGGAAGACCCCATGCGGCTGAACCCTCCCAAGACTCCCATGTGTCTCTGGCCCTGTCACACACCGGAGAAGGCCATCGCCCACCTGCTGACACGCTAACACACACCCTGCCAATCACATGTCATAACAAGATGAGTAAGGGATTCCCACCAACCTGTGTGTGTGTGTGTGTGTGTGTGTGTGTGTGTGTGTGTGTGTGTGTGTGTGTGAGAGAGAGAGAGCTGTGTGGGTGATGATGAGATGCTGGGTAGGTGTTCATTTGTGTTGCCCAGTAAGGTGTTTGATGATTCAAGATGTTTGAGGACAGAAGGGAGGGATGAGTTATTGGAGAAAAGGAGGTGCACATTGATGGATGACTAGAATATTAGTTCCTTTGATGATTGGGATTATTGATCTCTGTCAAAGTTGTGAAAGTTTCACTTTTTCTCTTCTTTTAAGAAAGAGAGAAAGAGGGAGAGAGAAAGCTAATTATCTTTTCTGTCCGTGCACGCTCCTGTGCTGCAGAGTTTGACAATTGTAGCAAGGATAGGCTTGCAGGCTAGTTACTGTGAGCCAATGCTAATGGTGCAATGTGAGTTTTACTGGAGCACTCTGGAGAACTCTAATTAGGCAGGATATAAAATGAACCAAGGACGTGGGAAATGATCTCAGGCGTTGCCCAGACTTTTGGTTTCAGGCAGCAATCACGGACTAAAATCTCCTTTATGCACTCAAATCTCTGAACTGTTCAGGTAACATTTCCACAAATTTCCTTTTCTCACAGGTTTGGCCATTTGCAGTGACTGTGTTTTTCTCCCCACAGCAGAACCAATGGCCCCCCAGGAGGAAGACCACGAACTCTTGAACTGCATTTACATCATCGTTATCTGGAAGCTATAATGTTGAATTGTGTTGAGTGTTTTACTTTGCCATTATCTCTTAAAGGGCAATCGTGCCCCCATGCGAAGGCTCGTGTCACGTGCAGAGGGATGCGTTTGTTGGTGCTTTTAAAAATGGACTCAAGACGGAGCGATTTCATCTAGCTGTTAATTGCCCTTTTCATTTTTTGATTAGCTGTTCAAATTTAGATTTTTACTCCTTATATTTATGTAACATAACTGTTGCTGCTCCTGCTCCAGAGTTTCCCTTATAGGGGCGCTCTGGGATGTTGCCCCAGGGGGGTTTCTTCGTGCCCTCTGTGCCTAAGGCGAGACCCCCTTGGCGGTGGTCCATGGGATTTCCCAGGGTGGACGGACCCCTGACAATGTTTTCCTTAAATGGCTCCTCGGTGTCCAGCCATAAGAGCTTTTGTGTGTGTGTGTGTGTGTGTGTGTGTGTGTGTGTGTGTGTGTGTGTGTGTGTGTGTGTGTGTGTGTGTGTTGGGGTCAGTAATTGTTTGATTAATCTGTTTTTTTCCCCTTGTGAAGTCCTTTCTATTCCACATATGAAAGTTGCTACATAAATAAATTGTGAAGTTGTTTCGATATCTGTTGTGTATCTGCTAAAAAAAGACAAAATATACAAAATAAAGCTCAGAAATCTTTGACAGCCTCTCTCTTGCACCAACATCTACTCAGCCCTCCCCAGAGCAGCAAAGCCCATCACCCAATTTATTTAAATACTGCTTTATGTTTCAATTAGTCCTAATGGAATAAAAGCATAAAAGCAAAAATTGTTACAAATCGCTCATCTGTGGGTTTGGCCAACAGATAAGTCCAAACAAAAGTTACATAATGTGCACTGGTCTGCAACTGTCTACAGCTGGAAACAGAACTGATCTCATCTCCCCATCAGAACCCTAAACATGAGACGTGCATAGTCTCCCAGATCTGTGCGTGTCAGTCATTTCAATTACCAAAAGCAAGGAGCCACTATTCTAATCTCAGAAACACCAATCCATCAGCGAAACGCCATCAATAAAAGACCATTACAGTGGCGTGTAGGCAGTGCTAATGCTAATTGGGTGTTCATTACTGTATCCCCCCCCCCTTTTTTCTCCAAAAGTGTTTGTAATTTTGTGACTCTCCAGACACATCTCAGGAGAGCTGCTTCCAGCCCACATTGCGTAAATCTCAGGCCATCAGAGTGCAACCTTCATTAGGCATTTCACAGAGGGGTAATAGGGGCTCAGAAAAAGGGCTCTGCTCCTGAATTTATTATGAGCACGGTCCATTAAGTCATCGGACTGTACTGAAGCATGTATGATGCCATGTTTTGGGCTGACTTTTCATGTACCCTGCCCACAGAGGGGTTTCCTTGTTTAAAAGCTGAAATTCAGTCTTAGGCATGTTTTCTGGGAGAGGGGTGCACTGGTAAATCTAAAAGGGTGTCAAAAATAATTGATTTTTTTTATGTGCTAGCTTTTATTTTACTTATTTTAAAGTGCATTAAACTCACAACTATCGCAACTATTTTAGTTATAATCTCCAAATAAATCTGCAACTGCAAAAATTCACGAGTTTCTGTAATTACATTTCCTACCAACAGAGGGAGACAGAAGCCCCGATCTAAAACAGCGTGGTGATCTTATTAGCGACTCTTGGGCTACTTAGCACCACTCATCCAATGTCGAAACTTTGTACTCCACTTCGTGGCTTTTATTGTGTCAGTTGGAAATCATATGCTGTTGTGGGGTTTGATGAGTTTACTAGATTTCTTTTCTCCCCACTCACCACGAAGCCAAAGGTTGCCACACAGGGAGTTGCTGATTGCAAATATTAAAACTAATATGAAGTTGCCGCTTCTACAATTTATCTGAAATGCTGTGCAGAATTTAAGAGAACTCTGGAACAGAAATATATAAGTTCCTCAAATCTATAAGTGATTAAAGTTTAAAAGAATTAAAAACTCAACAGATCTTTGTTTCTAAAAAGATGTTTCTGTTCCGCACAGACACACAGAGTCAGGAGGATATTTTTGCTCAAAAGCCCACTGCTGTGTGTGATGAATGAGGGCACAGACGCGGAGAGGCACCCCTTCATGTCAGAAGCAATAATCTCCCGTCTATGGCACTGCAGCTAGGATCTACCAATGGCTCCACTTCACCCTCCATCAGGCAAAATTACCTGGGAGCTGAAATCAATTTGAGCGTGTCTGCCCTGGTTTGAGCTCTTTTATGTCTCACATATCTCAAATGATTGTAGATTTTATTCCTGACGTGTAGGGATCTGACTCTGAGCAGAATTCCTATTGATCTAAACAGCAGATTAAACCAGCCTCTCTCTGCATGTTTAGTCCCTACTGACTGGGGCTGTACGCAGTCATTATCCACTCACCCACGGTGATATCAGATCTATTTTCAAGTCTCTAGTTACTTGTTATTAATACGCAGACATGTTTATTTGTGTTGTCCTGCGAGCCACATTATCATGCTGGATAGTTTCTCAGGTGTCTTATGAACCAAGGTCAAAATTGTTGTGTGTTGTGCTTTAGTGCTGGCTGCTGTTGGTTATTTTTGGGTTTTATTTTTTTCAGCCTTTTGCATATCTCTTTTTTTTTTATTAAATTCTTCCTTTTGCTTTCACCTGAGTCTCATTTTTCGGGATTCTGAGTGTTCTGACCTCGTCACAAAAGCTTCAGCAGAAACATAATCACCATCTACTCTACATCAGTCGCTCAGGACAATATCTAATTCACCTGAAATGTCACCTGAAATGCTTTCAGATGTTAAATTGCCTCTCGTGAATGCACATCGGAGATGCGTTTTTGTGTAATGAACTAAAGTACAGAGAAACAAAACAATTGGTTTGATTTGGAGGTTCCATTTAAAGCAGAAGCGACTCACAAGTACAATGAATCTGTTACCTGCAACACAAAGCCTGCCACGTGCAGCCACAGTTTCAAGTGTGAGATTTGGAATTAAATCTATTTTCAGGTTACTAAAACTTCCACATCAGGTTTCTTGAGTTTTGCACTATTGTACTCTCAGTCCCCGGGGTCAGGCTCCATTTCTATGCAAAATAATATACTAAAAGACCATTGTCATGCATTAAAAACAAATGAGGTGTAATGATGTGTGGAACATGGTGACACTCAGTCCTCCTCCTTTGTTTCAGCTTGTCTCTCACACACACAGGAAGTGCTGTGTGCTACCACATGCATGGTCGGTACCACACGGCTCCAGCTGGGAGACACCATATGAGTTTCCCTATGGCAGAACAATGGGATAGAAAACATTACTGATTCTCTTAAATAATTTAAATTTGCACCTTTTTCCCACCCAAACCTAAAGAAGAATCCAGGCTACGACCGTGTAAAGTTCCTGTGTTGACCCCCCCAAAATGTAAAAACTAGACGTTCATTAGAACCGTTTCCTTGCATCATCCGATTTACAAAGACATCATTCCCCCATCTGATGAAGATGCCATTGCGGTCGCCTAGCAACAGCACTTCAGCTGCCGGTGTAATATTTGTGGGAGCTGCCAGTTAGGAGTGTGTGTCACAACGAGCAGCCATGTGTTGGGGCTTGTGACAGCAGGGACAGATGATACAGCACTTTTGACAGAGGTAATAAGCCTCAGAGGAAAAACAGACCACCAGGAGAGCTTTGAGGGCGATTGCCAACAGCTCAGCTACGCAACGCAATTAAATGACAGTCAGATGACGTGGTAGCCTGACTGGTGTTCGCCTACCCTCCAGTGGAACAGCAGTGGCATGACAGGATGAATGAGATGAGACAGCACTGATTCTTTTCTCCTTATGGGATGCTTCTGCTTTATAGTCACTCCCATATTGGGAATTACACACAACATGTAACACACGCTCTTTGTTTGTTACGAAATGGGCTTGCTAACATTGATTAATGAATGACAACATCTTCTGTTGTAAGAAACCCCCCATAGATTCTAAAAAATACATGATGGGGAGGTTCTGTAAGTATCTTAGAGCTGAGATAGGGGCCCTGAAGGCAGGTGGGAGAGGGGTCAGAACTGAACAACCCCTCTACTCCTGATGGGCTATTAGACTTTGTTAGCATTCAGGGTTCTCAGGAGTTCAGACCAAGAAGGAGAGCACCAGTCGGTTCATTCTCTAGAGCCAGACAAGGTACTATGCACCAAAATCTGCATGAAAATAGTGCAGCCATGTGCAGTTCACTAAATAATGGAGGTAACAGGAGGCTGGCTCCAGTGAATGGAGAGACAGGCTGGCACTGACCTGAGTGAGCAGTAGAGGAGGCCAGAGAGCTGTGAGTGTACCTTGCCTGGGAGCTGAGATCCTGTGGCAGGCACTAATTGGCTGCTGGAACTTGACGCAAGCTGAAGGGAAGGTTTCTGCAGGCTATAGTTGCTTGGCAGTGTGCCTGCTATCAGGGCCTGCATAAATGTACTTAAATTTATCGGACATTTTCCCACACGCCAAGACCGGCACAGCTTTAAACAGCAGGAATGAACTGAAGTGCAATATATTTTGTATAAATATGAAGAATCAGCCGATTCTCTTGAATCCAACTGCAAACATTTGATCAGGCAGTCACAAATGCAGACAGCCGAGGTTTAAAGTTGCCCCCAAACTCATCTGCTGACTAAAAACATCAATAGACCCACAGAACAGTCAAGACAAAAAACATAAAGAACAGAATAACAAATAGACTCTGCATTGAAAATTGGAAGGCAGCATGGACCGCCAGTGATCTAAAACCCCCTCTGAGAAAAGGAAATGACATAAACAAAAACAGAGACGTATTTATGACATTAACACATCGTGCAAACATCAACAATCAATTTTTCTCCCCCCTCCGGGCACCGTTCGGAGTATTCACCACGGCAGCTTATATTTCCACATCTGCCACTGATGACTAACAGTGACCCTCGAGAAACTGAGCCTCTCCAAGCACATGATGGACCCGCATGTTTGGAGGTCGGCGCTTTTTTGGAGATGATGGATCCAGCCAGCAGGCAGAGGCAAGAGGCCTCCAGCAGCACATGAGAGGCTGCCTGGAGTCACTGTTTTAGACATATAATCAGGGTCAAGTTTATGAAGGCAGCAGCGGGAGCTGCAAAAAACCTGCTGCATTTGAAAGGGATGTCCGACTTTCCTGTAAATCCTCCATGGATGACTTAATGATGCATTAATTATTTCCTCTGCATTTAATGTCCTGGCTTTTCCCACATGACCAATTAGGATTAATTGTTTGCTTTGCGCCATTTCACACCTGCGTCATTTTTGTCGTTTGGCATGTTCCTGCATTTCAACATTTGGCCCAGAATAATTCTCCTTGTGTTGAAAAATGGACTTTAATTCTTTGGGGGTTTTGTTGTTACTTTAGGATGTCATTTAAAATTCAAAATAACCATGAAATGTTTCATTAGGTGCACAGAACAAACACTACAGTGCAAAGGTTGGCGAGAGGGTGATGTGCACCGGAGGTGTCGGCCGATCGGGTGTCACTGTTTTTTCCGTGTGAAGACAGATCAGAGAACAGGAGATCAACAGCTGTCAAGGTATCAGATCACCTGGTGGACAGAGGCATTCAACTTCAAACCAGGACAAGACAACAGGTAAGATCTCTCCTGTTATAGTAAGTGCAATTTATGCCATAACTGTAAAAACGAGCCTTTAATGAGTTACACCTCAGAGTTTTACAGCTGACATCTCTGATGAAGCTTTTATTTTGAAAATTGTGTACCTGACCAAAATAGAGCCTTCAAATATATTTACTTGTACCTGCTCACTTGACATTTTGTAGTTGAAGGTGGATTTCAGGGTAATAGAAAAGTTAGTAAGGTTGTAAAGGGACATTCTGGTACGTACAACCTTCATGAAAATGTACAATAAAAGTCAGATGAGTGAGACAACAAATGAAATATGACATCACATGTAGCGACAATATATCACTGGCTCCTTCGCTCCATGCTTAATCTAATTTTTGACGCACTTGTGCGTGTACAGATGTACTCAGCCAAGCATCTGACATGGTCAGGATTAGGTTACAGAGTTCAATGACAGGATGTGGAGACAACCGAGGCTTGTTCGCTTCCAGCGCAAAAGGATCAGCGACATCTGAATCTAATATGTAAAAGGTGGTTTCATTTACCTTTGAAGCAAGCCTCTGCCTTATCTTTTACACTAACATTGATCACCGACATTACACAGACACTGATCAAACCTGGGTCTTAACACTGCTTAATATTCTGCTGCATACTTATTATTGCTGTTTTGTCACTAGCTATAAGAAACTTACAGTGTATCCCAAAATCAATAAATACTTTAAGTTTAATTTCATGACCTTCAGCTTTGTTCTGACCATCTGTCTCTATCCTGCCTTTTGTTTTTGCATCCTTGTCTTTTATCAGAAGAAAACAATGAGAAGAAGTCGGAGAAGCAGCAAGACTCTCCACACAGGAGGCGCAGATACTCCGGTACATGTCCTGACGCTCTGCTTCTGACACATTTTTAAGGTCCTTTAAAGATAAAAACCTTTTTTTATTTTTTTGGTTATTTTGACAGATCCCAGATCAGCCTTACAGGGATCCTAGGACTATACACTCCATTGCCAGTCTGATCAGGGGGAAGAATAAATTGCTTGTCCTCGAGAACCCCGACACTGTAGAGATCTACAAGGTCAAAAATGGAACATCTTGATTAATAAGGAAGCGATAAACTGATGTAAATTATTCAGAAACTATGGAAAATATGCAAGAAAATACTGGATTGTGGCATTATGGATATGGTTAAGGGACCCTGAGTTGTGTTATTCAGCATTCTTTTTGGTTAATAGGAAGTTGGAGAGTGTTATAACTTAATTCTGATTCTTTCTGCAGCTGGGTCATTCAACAGCCATTTCTAACAGCAATGGTAAGGATGGCATCTACCTCCCTGTCCTCAAGAAGTCATCAAGCTTAACTTCCATCAAAAGTGCTCTGAGCCAGTCGTGTTCTTACCTGTACGACAAAAGAAGAGGATCTTTCTCCTCCGTCACCTCTCAGCGAACCCAGAGTAACCCTAAAACAGAGGTAAGCGGTCATCTGCAGCGGCACTTCTCACAGTCGAGCCTCGTACTCTTTCTGTCATCCTTTCTGTGTCTTAGAGCTTCCTGCGGGAGCAAAGAGAGGCAAGGAAATCTAATGTCGTCATTACAATGACCTATCTAGGACAAGGTCACCGGGGGTCAATTTTGGAACCTACACAGGACGAACTGAAGGTTCTCCAGCAAGTCAACGGAGGGGAGAATATCTGCGTCTTCAAAGGGCTGGTGTCTCCAAGAGGTACCAGCTACGCCTGCAAAGCCTCCTTTACCCCCTCTTTAAAAAAAAAACAATAAAAATGTCTTTGTTATCAGAACATTTGATTTTCAACCAGTCACGAGACCCAGGATGATTGAAGAAGGCATTTGAACCCTTTACTATCGTGAACGGTGATCATGAGAGCGCTGACCTGAGGCAGCATTGGAGCAGATGTTGAACTGATCACCACATAGAGATAAGACAAGCTGAGCGTACGTGAAGTCGCACATCCACCCAGGTCTGCCCAGGATCTGAGCTGATGATCACTGCACTGAACTAATGCTAGATATCCACGTGCAGTGGCTGCTGTTCGCGCTGCTGCGTCTGATTGTTAAGGAGGATCTGGTGTCTGCTCCTGAATTAATGTTTAAAGGAGTAGGGCAGGGTCCTGTGTGCTGCGCGGATTGTCCTAAATAACAGGGACGCTGTTTCTGGAAAGAGACGTTGCTATTGAATTTTTAAAATCAAATTTTCAGGCCTCCAAGTGCCGCAAACAAAATTACATTTGACCTTATTGTGTTGGGCTGGAAGCACAAAGTTTAGAAGAGGGTTTCTTTCAAAATAAGGGGCAAATAAAATCAAAGTTACACTTTATCTACTCTGTGTTACTTTGTTTTGAATGTGCGTGGACAAAATAAACATCAAATATTACTTTAGTTTCTCTGAAATTAATTTTCCTGGAGAATAACATGAGCCAAAACTGGTTTAAACCGATTAACACTGATGGCAAAGGAACACAGTTTTCTTCTCTAATCTAGTTTATTCTGACTCCTCCTGAATGCATCTAAATGAAAACTGAGTTTATTCCACATGGGAGATGATTCTACCTGTCTCTCAAACTAAAAAAAGAACACTTTTGAAAGAAAATGTCCCTTGCTGATCAGCAACATTGACAAGAAAATGATTGAAGAAGTTCCAAAATTGTGACAAACATTCAGATAATGTTGGCCCACAACTTCCATTCTAATATTTTGTCCTTTTGTACACTTTCTTGGATAGTTGTCACAGTTTTTTCCCTGCAACATTTCAACCAGTCTGACCATTTCCGTCATATTACAAAACCTGTGAGGCATTTAGGCGTCTTGAAGCTCTGAAGATAACTGTTACACACATATCAAAATTATTTTGCTCATTTGTCTTTCAGAGCAGTTCCAGTTTGTCTCTCAGAGACACAGAGGTTTCCCTTTCAGCATCACCTTGTACATTAACGGCATCATGGTGGCCAGGTTCAGTTCGTGCTGCGAGTACCGCTATGCTCCCGGCTTCCAGCAGGGCAGGAAGAGCTGCTTCCGGCTGATTTGGCTGGCTGGTGGGATACCCTGTTACAGGTTCGATAGTAGTTTCCACATAATCAGTTGGTATGAATGCGGGAATAATGTTTTTAAAACACTCATATGTTTAGATGTACGAGCCTCCGAAACAAACACAGCTCCTGCCACCAAATGAGTGCCACAAATGAAAGGTTAATTCTTCCCCTTGAGCAGAATCCTGCCAATAACACAAAGCCTGAAAGTGAGCATCAACTTTTTACATTTCTTTTTAAAGCTTATTCAGAACTCTTTTGTTTACATGAGGCGCATAAATTGATTACCTCAAATACCAAGCTTTTTTCCACCTTTACTTGATTGTGTCCCCAATGTAGGCACCATCAGATCATCCCCATCACCCCCTTTGTTCATCCCAGTGAAACCAGTGAAGGAATCTGCAAGGCGGTTGAGAAAATGCATCAAGGAATGTAGAGGAGGCTCAACAGACAGCGAAGGGCCAGCTGTGATTAAGGAAACCTCAAAGAGGAACCAGCGCAGGGGTCAAACTAATTTGAAAAGCAACAAATGCAACACAGCAGCAAAGAAGATGGATGAGGGGCGGCGGGGCACCGAGGGCACAGCTGAAGTATCTCAGCAGTCCAAAGTGGCAGACAGCTGTGAAGATCAAGCATCGTCGGTGAGTCAGGAGGAGACGGTGACCTGCAGTGTCAGAGAGCAGCCCCCATCACAAGAAACCAGCAGAGTTCATGGTGAGCACAGTGCAGCTGCTGCCATTCCTGTTTCAGAAAACCAGTCGAGAGAAATCATCCCTGATTTACAAATAACCTTCGGCCTTTCTGCATATGGAATGTCATTAAATATTTAGGGGGGGTAAAAAACAGCAGGGTTTCTTTTCAAAGATTCAAAGAGGGATGACGGCGAGGAGCAGAGACACCCGCAATCGAGACGGAAGGATTTCTATGACGAATGTGTAGAAATGAGCAAAGAGTTGGAGCAGAGCCCGAACAAGCATAACTGGTTCAAGGCAAACAGTGAGTAACAGTAGGAACCAACTGGAAACCCCCTGGAGTGCTGTGAATAGCGCTGTAGTGGAAAATGTTGAATTTGCTATTAAGTGAGGCATTGGAGAGTGTGTGTTAGTGTGCACGGGCCGACGTGCACGACATTTTTAATTTCAAATATCTTGCATTCGCTGTGGATCCAGATGCAGTTTTATTAGCGCTGAGTTGTTTCCTGTGTTACGTGCCAAGTGCTGGAGAGGCGCCGGCTCCAGAAACGACTGTCGTCAAGCCCCGGAGCGCTGGAGTCAGACGTGGAGCGCAGTGCAGAAAGTGACACGGCCCCACAGTGTGATGAGGAGCCAAAGGCAGACGAAGATGCCACCAGCCAGAGCGCTGGCAAGGAAGAGCCCGTTAAAGAGCACGACCTGCAGGCGCAGGTATGTGTGTGACACAAATGAATGTTTTTGCCAGAAACTCTTGGCGATAAACCACTGGCAACTCTCCGCATCCCTGCATTCTGTGAAAAAAAGTAGCTCAATTGCCAAATATTATAATTGAGGCGTATTAGCAGATAAACCATTTATTTCATTTGATGTTCCAATATCGGCACATTAAAAAGTGTAAAAAAAAGCCAAAATTAAAACACAAGTCAAACACCATCTGCTCCTGATGCATTCAGTGTGGGATTAGACAAGCTTCCTGCATTTTTAAGAGGCAATTTTGAAAAAACAAAAACAAAAACAAACACACCGTCAGATGGTCTAAAACTATCCAGAGAATTTTAACTGGACAAAAAATCCTCTAGTCTTTATGCTATAATAAAATCCGTGTAAACACCAGGTTGCATCAATTAGTGCTATTATTTATTGAGCAAATGGATATGATGTTGTTGCACCTTCTCTAGGGTAAAGATTCAAAACATAAGCTTTCCATTAAGTAAATTTCCATCTGTTCTTTCTTTGAACCTATTTTTCTATCGTCATCCTTCGCCGCCTTTGCCTCTTTAATCAGTGGACATGTTTTTCGTTAGCCGGTTAGAGCCAGTCCAATTGTTCCATTGTTAATTGTTAGAACCCAACAATGCCTCTCCCCCTTTCAATCCCCTCAACAATGGCTGACACGTGTCCTTGATGGATGACCAATGCACAAAAGATAGTGGAGGATCCAAGGACATTTTCTTGTCACATGTAGAGAATTACAAGGTCATTTTGTTGCCCTGTGTGAGTGAGCGAGCAAGTACGTCAGTGTGTGTGTGCACATGAACATGCTGTTTGTGATTACGATATAAAATAGTGTTGATGTTCAGTATGAATATAATCTCGAAATAAATAGATGCAATAAATGTGCACCTTTTTATCCAACATTAAACATTAAAAAAAAACATCACAGGGTATTTTGTCCTTAACTTGTGACGGTGAGATGAATAACACAAACACTGTTACTGAACCATAGGCTGTTCCTGACATCCTAAAGTGGCCCTGCACTTGTGTGTTGCCATGGTTTCCTCCATCCATTCCAACATTTTCAAGATTTTTAGTTATTTTTTTTCCTGGGTTAGCATCCAGAGGACTATATCTGCTTAATTAGGAATACGGTATGTTTGCTCTTTCGGTAATGATTTTATTTCCTACCCTTTTTCATTTAAAATTGCTTTCCATTATACCAAAATAGTATTGCGTTATACAATTTCAGTTTCCAACAGGTTAAAATACAAATAATCCTGCTATTCTGGGACATATAGTCAACTAAATATGAAAGACAAGGAGGTGCTGCTGAATATGTTTCTACCCATATGTTTCTGCCTGACATCTGACTTATGGCTCCACCACATGACCCTTGACCTTATGATGTCTTTTCAAATCCCATTGAGTTGTTTCCTCGTTTTCCTCTTCCTGTGCTTTGCGCCAAGGCGAACCAGATCAAAAGATGTGAACCCCTCTTGTTTTGGAACTTGTAGCTCGACGCCATGATGCAGGTACTAAGAACATCAGATGAGGTGGAACAGCTGGTTCTGAGGAACACCGACTTGACAGATGACCTGCTGCTCAGCCTGGCGGGGGTCCTGAAGAGCAGCCCGTCCGAGGTCACTCTGCTCAACCTCAACCTCAACCTCATCGGCCCGTACGGGGCTCACATCCTGCTCGACGTCCTGAGAGCAAAGCCTCAGGTCAAAGGGCTGCAGTAAGTCCCGGGATCTGCGGGCTCATATTACAACATTTGAGGAAGAATTTCAAGAAAACAAAAAAGTCACCTCGAGCGCATTACTCATTTAAAAGTGCTCCAAGACGACTTTAGAAAAGAAGAGAATTAAGCTGAAGGGACAGTAAAAAGACCAAACCAACCCAAGGAAGGCCTCGTAATTGCACTATAAAATCTTGGCCTTTTATGGCTGAATTACACAATTCATCTGTTTAATGGGAACACGAGATGCCTCCAGTGGCTGAACTTTTTCATTTTCTTTCTCTGCACATATTACAGTAAATTCAAAAGAGTTTAGCTTTGTGACAATAGCTCTTGAATAAATGAACAGATGAGAGTGCATGCCACTGTACAGACCCCACTAAAAGCATGCCCAATAAGGAACGGAGGAATGGATCTGTGTAGTTCCTGATTTATTTGATGTTCTGCATATAATATATCCATCTCTATATATTAAAAGATAAATCTGTAATGGCTTTGCATATAACCTCCTAATGATCTGATATATAAACCATTTATAAATGGGTAAATCCCATTAACATTTATGACCATTTAGAAATGCATGTCATGAACAGTCGGGTTCTTAAACATTTTTTAGAACTAGAAACACCAATTATGCTTAAATATTTGGAAGGTGAATATATTCTTTACATTGTCTGAGAGCTACACAGGAGCCAACAACATTCATGTGCTAATATTATGAAAAACCTGAAAGCGGCAAGTCCGCCTAGCCTCAAAGAAGCAGGAAGTCATGAAGGAATTCAAACCTAGGTGACATTCTTTCTCTCCACAGCCTGTTTGGAAACAAACTTTGCGACCACGGAGTGCTCACACTGCTGAATGGAATAGCAGAGGTACAGGAGCAAACGGCGAGAATGGTTGCTGCCATTCAGCAGAGTCAGTCTGCACAGCAGAATGCAACTCTACAGCTTCCCACCGGATGGAGCTCTTTCAAGGTTTTTGCTCTATCGGAGCTGGACATCGGAGGAAATGGCTTGGGCAGCAATGGGGTGAAATTGCTAGCATCATACATGAGGCACTACTCTCGGCTTCAGTATTTAGGGCTGGCACAGACCAGCAGTGCAGATCTTGCGGCTTGGAAGGAACTTTTTGACAGCCTCAAAGGAAACAGGTCGCTGATTCACATAATCCTAGATGAGAACAACTTGGGAGACCCAGGAGTCAGACTGCTGGCTGAGGTGCTGAAGGAGAACAGGAGTCTGAGGCAGGTTGATCTGGACAAGAACGGCATCAGTGACTTGGGCGGAAATGACATCATGGGGGCGTTGCTGTGCAGACTGGACTTCCCACTAAGGCATCTGGGCCTCGAGGAGAACAACATTAGTGCTGGGCTACTGAGCAGGATACAGGAAGAGGTCAAATATAAATGAATCAGGCAGCGAGCAAGGGATAATCCAATATATAAATGAGAGATTGGTTTTAATATCATGAAATTCACATTTAAACTCCCTATATTTGGCGCTGTATGTCTCCAGTTTTAGATCTCCAACTTCAGCATCACAAAACATGACAAATGTATGTATGATGGACGTATCTGATGTATGTGTCTGATCCTCTTTCACCTCTCCCACCTGCCTCATTCCCCCTTCTCCTCCTTCTTCACCATGCTGGCCATCTACAGGGGTTTAGGGTATGGAGTGCTGCTCCTACTCTTGGTTTTTTCCTCTTAAGAATGAGTTTTTCCTTGCTCAGGGCCCAGTCGCTGTTTCTTGTAAAGCTCGATTGTAGCCACTGTACAGAAAGTTGAATTGATTTGGATTAATAATAAAAACAACTTAAAGAAGAACATAAGAACTAATTTGACCCATTTTTACCTTAATACGTGCAAATATACTGTCTGATGACCATGCGGCCCCACTTACAAATGCTGCATCTGAGTGTAGGAGGTGCTGTGGTCTGGATGTGTTTTCAAAGAAGTCCTGAAAAATGAATCTTTTTTCCCGTGTGGCGAGGTTACATGTTCACCTTCATGTTTTTCCTCTCTTCCCACCAGCATTACCTCTCGGGACTAAACGCCTCCTTTGCCAACGCCAACTTTGGTTCAGGTCTCACAGATTCTTGTTGGAGTATTTACTTCCTTTTGACAACAAAGAAAACCACGGTGATTCATTTTACCCTCAATATTTACAGGTCCAAGATGACTCACCAGAATATTTAAGCCGCCTTGCAGATCCTCTTTCTCCATTTGTAGGACTCAAAAGAGGGTTATGGACAGTTAAAGTAAGCCATGAGAGCGAGCCCCCATTTCTACTTGTCTCCCTATCTCAGACTCACCTCCTGTTCAGTCTGCGCGGAGGGGAGGGAAATCTGGGGCAAATTCGTCTGAGTTTCAAGCCCTTCATCTCATTGTTCTATCAACACTGACATTCTGAGAATAACTGTACCTATGATCAAAGCTTGTCAAAGTGGTAATTATCTGCTCCTCTCAGCTCCGCCAGTCGTGATTCTGCTGAAACCAATCCCTTCAAATTTTCGTCTCTGCGAATTCCTTTCTGCGGAGGCCCGATAAAGATGCTCTCCAAAAGCCCCGGGAGGATGACAGATAAACGAGAGTGGCACACCTGAAGATTACATCTGCAGAAGTCATCCTACTCCGCAGCAACAGTCGAGATAAGCCGCTGTTTGTGTGGCTGTGTTGCAGCACTTTTAAAACTCTGAGCAAAGAAGACAAGCCGCCTGGTTCCGGGTGTTATTTCATGGTCAATCCTGCCTTCAGTCTTGAAAGCATCCTTTTTTTTCTTACCACAGCTTCAAAGAGATCAAGTCTCTACTGTTCTTTGCTGTTGAGCTACAGCCTGATTTTGCTGTGGGTTTAATAGACCAAGTAACCCATAAAGTATCATTCCTTAATCCAGCAAAGAGTCTGGCCGAATGTCAACATCAAGACTTATTAGTCCGCTGTTGCTGCCAACACCTTTACTTCTCTTAAAAATGAGATCTTCTGTTATTTATTTACAAGTTTGCTTGGAAACTAATTTCCCTCTTTCATGCCAGTGCAGGTTGCTTTATCTTTTGGAGCTTTTTGTTAGAAGAATGAGGTCCCACTTCTGGAAAGGCCGGGAAAATAATGGCACAATGTGGGCAAAACTAAGTGGCATTCACTAAAAAGCATCCTGTTTGCCCACCTTTAATAAAGGCTCCAGTCACTAATTAAATCCTGTTTATGAAATGCTTTTTAATTTCCTGAAGGAAAAACTGTATCAGTTTCAACTCAATCCTTGCTTTATCTACCACTCATGTCAACATCTTTTTTCCTCCTTTGTCATTTAAAAAAAACAAACCTTTCATCCTTACAAAAGTGGAGCAATTCCATTAGACATGTTTGATTCAGATTCAGGTTTCCAGTAAGCAGAGGAAGAATTGAAGTGGCTGATGCATCAGAAGGTTTACATGTACTCTTATGCACAACAAAGTTAATCCTCGCTCCGGCAGAGGCTCATCGCGAATGATTTTTTATTTCTTGCACTCTGGCGGCCAGCGGTGCGCTGCAGAGACGAGTCAGCAATGATGCAGATGCTGATTATTTATTTCTGCCAAGATATTAAAAAAATATCTCTTAAATGGCATCTTGGACGAACCAGCTGTTATTTATACAAACTTACTGGATCCAATTTGTGGCAACAATCAAAGCCAGTATTAGATGTGTGCAAATGGTGTATTGTGGGTGGCAGGGTTGTGTATTTGTACACAGCGAGCCTGCGTAGGTGCTATGATTGTGTTTACGGAAATCCGGAGGCAGTTGACCTCAGTAATTTCTTAGTTTGATTTTTTTTCTCCTGATTTGTCCACATCAGACTGCTTATGTAACTCTTTTTTTTTGTTGTTGTTAATTTATGCTTCCCAACCGGAAAACTAATCAGGTAAATTACAGAAACCAAAGAGAGGCATCATCTTCTTAGATATTAAGACATTTCATCTGCTTAACTGCTACAATAGATAGTCGGTGGGAGGCAGGAAGTTGACATTGGCTTGCATTTTGTGCACACAGTGAAGCAGAGGATAAATGGGAAAACCCTGGCCGAGGATAAAAGTGTTGGTTTCTATCTCTGAAGTGCAATGAAATATTATCACAGGGACCCTTCAGGACACTTTTATTGTCCAAAATAGGCTTGAAATTTATTTGCCGATTCTGTGGCGCTGATGCAGAACTACATTAAATGGTTGAATTGTTAGCATGTGTTTCATTTTGGCGTTAGCGGAACAACACCAGAACACTCTGGAGAGATATACTTCCTTAAATAAATGCAGAATGCTGGAGAATTGTTGGGTGTTATGTGAGTCTGGTGTAAATCTTCACACGGTAAACAACTCACCGTAGAATCCATGTCCTATTAAATAATACAGTAATATTTCAGTGCTGAATGAAAAATTTTTCAGTCCACCCACGGAGCAATGGCCCCCGCTGTCATTTGACATTTGACAGAAAGAGCAGCTTTTCAGTGTGGATTATTCATTGGTGGTTTGATCTTCTGCTCAAATGTCACCACCAGAATGCCCCTGAAACGGCAACAGAGTCTGTCTCTTTACAATACGGGGCAAAATAGTGGCAAAAATTAGTACATCAGAGGAGGCCCTCAGAAATCCTCCATGTTCCACTGCTTTAGGGTTTCTGCTTCTCCTTCTTATTATTACTACCATTACTTAAAAATAAGATACTAGTTCTTTTGTCTGTCGGTTCTAATGGAAACTCCAGCATCACCTCTGGGAAACAGAATTATTTTTTAAAAATAAAGTCGGATTATGACTTTAATTTGCTGCTTATATAAGTGTATTTTTGTGTGAGATTTTTTTAAAGTCCTACTAATAAGACAAATACGGATTGTTGTTCAGTGTTTCACTTAAAATCAGTCATTGTTACTGTTATATAACCATTTAGCATTAAAGATGATCACGCTGGATTCTGGGACGGGAAGGTTTATGTAACTTTCCTAATTTATGGAAAGGTAAACAGTGCAATGGGACATGCACTTATTGGACCCAGCTGTGCAGGGACAGAGGTTGCAGCGTTCATCTGGCCCATATATTCCAAACCATATAGGATCAAAACAAAGACCTTCAGAAAGTGATGTAATCAGGAGAAAAGGACACGAAAGGAAACTGCTGCTGTTTCAATCCTTATAATTTGAGGTCTGTAATAAACGGAAAAAATGGGGATCAGCTAAACTGATTGGGATTATTCATTTTTAAATGTTTTTTGGGGGGCTTAAAGTTTGAAACCACAGTAAATGGAATAAATCAAAACAACTCGTGGCCGGGCTAACTGATTTGAAAGCGGTAAAGATATTTCTTTTGCAGAGTTTAGTGAAGCTAGTCGCAGCGGCCCCGTCCATCATCCGCAGGAAAATCTTCCAATTTCTACTGCAAGCACCCAACTTGTTATATTCATCTTCGTAATGTCTGGGCGCGGGGGCCAGCTGTCTGCCATTAACCACCGCTGGTCGGGAGTCAAAACCGTTGCTGGGTGGCAGTCATGAATGATGACTTGCAGAAAATCAACTCGCAAAACTAATAAATGCTCGCTCCAGATCTCTATTTTAAAAGACACTTTAATTTCTTTTCCATCAGAGCTGTTTTTGTGGTTTCCGTGATACTGATTTTGGCCTGAATTAAGATTAGAAGAAACTCTTTGCTTGGATTGGAAGGACTTTTTGCTTGAACTGCTTACAGAGAAGGAAATTAGTGATAAACTTCCACCCTGCAACTGTTTAGTGTCCAGGACCACCAGCAGTTCAGGGAGTTGCCTTCAAAAAAACCACTCCAGCATAACTTTATATAACATTTTAACCAGAAAAAGTTCCTGACAAAAGCATTTTGTGCCGCCGTTTAGGTATCATTTATTACAAAAACTCAGTGCTCAGCTGTTTTAGCAGTTCATTAAGCCAACTGGCCAAAAATCTTAAAGACTTGTACAGCCTGTTTTGTCAATTTAATAACAAACTATTAAAACAATGAAATAAGTAAGGCTGGTTCTGGTTTTGCACTGTACAACTTTACAGTATAAGACTATAGGATTTGGCAACTGAAGCAGCCACTCACCCAGGCACACAGTATACACTGCTTTCACCCATATGTGCACCCTCCCCATGACCCCAAAAGGGATAAAAAACCATATTTAAATCTAAATTGCTATCAGATTATTGCATTTTTATCTAATGGAAGCTCAAGCTAACTGATTAGCACGCTAATTTAAACATGTATGCTTTCTTTGACTTTGAAAGTTTTCTAATAGTAATATTTGACAATTTCCATAATTTCTAAAGCTGAAAATGTAATGCAAACATTCAAAGTAAGTTTTTCTTTTTATACAATACAGAAATTTAATGTTACAGTTCTTTTCCGTTGCTCAGAAACACACCGACAACATTATTTCATCAGTTTTTAAGCTATATATTCTACTTTTTTGAGGTTTTTTCCCTCACGTATTTCAACAAAGGTAAACTCCTGTCCAGCGAGTGCTCTGCCGCACTTGGCCCCAGTCTAAGAAATGGTCGCACAGGCTGCTGCAAAAAGAAACTACACAAACCAGGCAATATTATACCCCAGACTGGAGCTCCTCCAGGCCGTTCAAACATTGCCCTGCTTGTTTGTAACCTAAACTCGGGGTAACACAAGCTCATATCCGACAGGTACATGGGAAGCGTTCCGCGGAGGTGCTGAGCTGTCTTCCTTCTTGTCCCTGAGAGGAAGAACTGTAAGGAAGCTTTCTGTGGAGAGCAGGGATCCAGTTGCAGGCAGCTGAATTGGTGCTCTGTTAGGTCTCCCCTGGACACTGTCACAGCGTGTTTGCTGAAGGCGGGTCAATGAGGACTTTATTTGACAGAGGAATTTCACAGCACACGACAGCACACACACACACACGCACACACACATGCACACTGGATGTGGCACGCCGACAAAGAATTCTGCTGCCCTGGTGAGACCTAAAGTTGGATGCTAGGGAAGCAGGGGCTACCAGAACGGTGACACAGCCGCCGCCACCGTTGGAGGCTATTACTTTAAGCTCACGCTGAATAAATGGATTGTTGCTATTTGAGTGCATCTATGATTTTTATTTTGTCACTGGAGGAAATTTGTCATGCACACCGCGACGCAATGACGTGACCCTCTGCTGGCCGAGATGCCTATGGAAAATTTGAAACAGCTTTCACCTCCCTCCAAACCAGAAGATCCCAACCATCACTAAACCATAGTGATCTGATGCAGAGGTGAAAACAACACTGATAACGGCACACGCTTGAAGACCTGCTAAGGGCCTGATGTCAGCATTAATTCCTTAGGTTTTCTATAATGATGACTTGTGTAATGTTTTTTTTGTTTTGGAAATGTTACTGAAACCCTACAAAATAAACTGACTGCTTGTTTCGGTCATCAAATGTTATAGTCCATAAAAGTTGGCATGTAGACGTGTAACAGAGTCAACATGAAGCACGAGGAGATCGCGAGTTAATGCCTTTTGAGTGTGAGGATGGGTGCACGATGAATACGCCCACGTTCAGACTGCAGTGGCTCAAAGCAGCAACGGCAGCAGAAAAAGGCTGACGAATGTTTAATAAGTTTAATAATATCCCTCGCGGATCGTTGTATCATTCAGACAATGTAAGCGTGTAACTACAACAAGCTTGGTAGATAATGTGCAAAAGTCAAAAAGGCTCCGCCAGGGCACTGGATGAGTTGTAGAAGGTGGAGATCTGTCTTCTGTTTGTGCTGCTGCATTTAATGACCATGTCTTTCTGTCTTTAAAAGAATTCTTGCATTTGTATGTTCAGCGACATCATTTCTTGTTTGGTTGTGGGTGCAGTGACAGAAATCAGAATTGACATGCATCAAAAGGTTATTTTAACACAGAAAAAAAAATAGGTTGAAATACATCCTAAAAAAAGGCATTCTCCTGGATGGATGTAAAGTTACGCTGGGGTTAGTACATGCATACATACGTCTTTCTGCTGCACTGGCAAGTCTTAAAAAAGCAGCTTATGGCTGACAGATGCACGGAACATTCGCAATGTGTTCATACATTAATGGCAGCACATGACTACCAGCAACACAGATGGACTTTTCCTGCTGGATCTGCAACATGTGCAAATCTCACAGGCTCCTGCCTCCTCCGCTGACACGCCGACCTTCTGCACATGGAGCTCCATGTCTCTGCAGCGGACAAGTTTCTCCTGATGTCAGCTGTGGGCGACAGAGGGAGGTGTTCCCCCTTCCCAGTTCTCAGGGTTCTCTTCAGTTCTCAATAAACTTTCATTTTGGCAAATCACACACACACACACACACACACGCACGCACACATACACACATACACACACACACACACATCGTCATCTTCTCCTCCAACCGTTACCCGGGAAAGAAAGCCGGGCAGGAAGAAGGAGAGAACATCAGAAGCGCACAGGTGGAGCGACTTTTTAACATTACCAACTTCTGGAAATAAAGCTGAAGGAGAACAATGTGGGGACAGTAGGATTGCTGGAGCATTTTATTTTTTGCTTTTTTTGTTTTTTCCCCCCTTGTTCAGAGTATGTTTTTTATTGTTGCTTCCTGGTCCGTTCGGTCCTCGCGCGACCCCCAAGCAACACCTGGAATGGAAAAAATTGATCAGGCTGGTCGGGACTGTTGTAAAAACTCCCCCAAAAGAATGAAGTAACCGCTATGGAGCCGGACAATGCCCCGTACTCCACACTGAAGACGGCTGGAGTCGGGGGGTGAGTCGATACAGTTTGGCAGCCGGTTTTCTGAGATTTTTTCGTACAGTCTTTCGTTTATGGGTCACCGGGTTCCTGCGTTTAAACGCGTGCGTCGCGCGCCTTTGACATATTTGTGCTACGTTCCCGTTAGCATGAGTGTTACATGCTAATTTAGCAATACAGTACATTGTAGCATTTGTAAGGCTGTATTCAGAGGAAAAAGACATATCTGAAGTTCATATTTGAAAGAAAGCCTGTCCTTGACAGGTGGTATAATTGAACAGCTTGCAGGAGAGCTTATGGGAACAATTTTCTCTGCACTTTTGAAAAGTAGTTCAGCATAGACAGAATGTAGTCGGCTGAACTGCTATTGGAGTTGCGTCTTTGCAGCTTGTATCACAATGGGCTGCCAAGTGATCTGGGATTCATTTGAACAAGATGTATGGGAGGAGGAGACAGTGATCACCTCCTTCTCCTCCCCCTTTACCCCCCTCCCCTCCCCGCTGTGCATCCCACAGCCACATAGGGAATTAAGAAAATCTCATATATCTGCAGGAAATGTGAGTAACATGTTCTCAAAATGCACACCCAGCTGTTTCCCCACTTGTGTGTTACTTAATGTCAGAGAGAGAGAGCATTAGAGTGGAGTAGAGAGGTTTTTAGAAGCTCCCACCAGCAGTCAGTGGGTCAGTGGTTAAGCAGCGGTTTTCTGCAGCCCACTGGGAAACCACAAATATAAAAGACTTCCTGTGACTGCTTTCATTATATAGCGCTGGTCACTGTTCATGGTTTCTTTCAAGCTCGCCTTTGATCAGCAGGCCTGCGACTTCATTTACGGCACATTAACAAAACTCAGGAAACCTTGCATTATCTAAACGCGAAGAGTCAACGTTCGGGTCGTTTAGAGATTACGGACTGTAGAGAGCTCGCGTCACAAAATAAAGTCACAGTTTTCACCACGCTTGTTAAAAAGGAGCAGAGAGAGGACTCACCTGGCTTTGCTGAACACCAGTGCAACTTGTCCGACAGCAGCAGAACACAAAGTTTCATGAGTTGAATCAGATGTTCAGACCTGTTGAAGCGCGTACATCTGCTACTGATCTCCTGCAGCAGGTCTGATCACTGCGGTAGGTCCATTTTCAGAAGTTTCCCCGCTTACAATGTTAATCAGACCCATAAACATAGATTTACCTACTGTTCTTTGAAAAAAAGTGGAAAAATTGGAACGCAGCAAAAGGAATCATCAATAAAGGGCCCTTTCAAGTGCTGGATTGTTGTACCACATTTTCAGGAGTTTAACTTTATGAATTACTGGCTAATAACTATATTTTCTTCTGTCAGTGTCTTTTTCTTTAGGAGAGTTCTGATTCTTTGGACTGTACTTTGTTGTACCTGCTCTCTAAGGCTGACACAAGCGCAAGGTAAGCAATTTTTAAGACAAGGATGGTGCCTGCTTGCTTTTCTTCCCTTAAATTCATCCCTGTCTCACTAGAAATTTCAAGTCCGCCTTCCAAAGACGAGGAGCAAGTCGAACAGAACTTTGTTATTTCAAGCATTTCACAGCAAAGTCTGTTTTCTGAGGATGTTTCTCTAGATGTTATACTTTCTCTTTCTTCTTGAAACACCGTGGTATCTCACATTTGCTTGGTCTTGGGCATTCTTGGTATAAAAAACAAAAGCTAGGTTATAACAGCATTTCAGATTTATGCTGACTGGTTTTCCACTTACTAATATGGGGATCTTTTACCCAGACCTCTTTCCAGGTTTCCAGGAGTACATTAATGTTGCAACCCCTGTTGTCTCAGATGTTTCTGAGGTAACTGTTTCTACTGTTTCTTTCTATAAAAATAAAGAATACATTCATAGACATGGATGCAGAATCTAAATCCAAGGCTCTTATTTATGAAACACAGGCTCCAGATTAGAAGTTTCCATGCACAAAAGCTACAAAAAAAAATGACATGTGCTCCCACAAACGAAAAGTCTAACTTATAAAATCATGCTCAAGCACAGACGTTTCAAATTTCCTTTAATACTTCTAAAAAAACAAAAAAACAAAACTTGGACGCATGTGCATGGACCTGCCTCCTGTTCCGCCACTGAACCATAAATGCTAAAAGGAAAACACCTTTGTAATGTTAGTGTGCGCATATAAACTGCTGAATGACATTCTTTCATGGCAAATGAGTCAACAAAACAGGCTTCTTAAGAAAAGACTTACTTTCAAAATTAAAATACAATTAAGGGTTTTTATAAACGGCCATTGTTCTTTACATGTGGTCCTGGAAGTCTCAACATTTGAACGAAAATGATAGGCTAATAGTCATTAGCTGCCTGTGAGCATATGTCAGTCCATATACAGTAAGTAGGTGATGAAGATGTGTGAATGAAAACACTTGCAGCTAATGTTCTGGCTCCAAAGCGCTCTGCGTGCCAACAGCATGTTCATGTCAATGGTAATTTTCATGCACAAATCTCAGCAAGCAGTGCACCTACTCTGAAAGCTACATTAGCTCTCTTCTGTTGGTCTTTGGGCAATATCTGGCTTTTGTTATAGAATGGACTTATTGATTGATGCCAGATTTAAGTTCTGTCATATGCCATGTGCTTTTTTATTGTAGAGCAAGCTCTGCAACAGATTAAACCCTCTGAGACAATATTGGATCCATCTACCATCTGGGCTGTGAGGTTCACGTCTCTAAAGTGCCCAGGGGTCTCTGTTCCCGGGGTGTTACCATCACCAAACAAAGCTAATGTCAGGTGGAAGGCACTGTTCGCGGTTGCCTGTGGTGCAAACTTTGCGGTTTATTTTCAGTGCAGCTCTGTTCACTTCCACTCAGAAATGGTTGGTATTGTTTCCGGATTGGAACCATGTGAGTAATGGTTAAATACACATCGGCAAGTGTGACCTTCGCACAATTGTTTTCGTGTGTTATTTGGACATGGATAATGTCAAACAGAAGGAAGCATCTGGGCTAATAGTGCCCTCATTTCATCCACATCTCTCTCTATTTTATATTTCTCTGCTCATAATGCCCGTAATACCCTTGTAATTATTAAATCATGTGGGAGATTCCAGTGAAAATGGTCTTTCTTTGTCAGCTGGTTTTTTGCGTACGGGGGTTTATATTGAGCTGACCACTCGGTGCCTTTCCACCTTTAAATGAAACCATTCTTGTTTATGCTCTGCACCATTTTTGGCATTACTGTCGCTTAAGACAATGTTTAAAATCTGCATGGAGGCTTTTTTTTTTGTTTTTGACACCACATGCAGTTGGATGATCAGCTCTTTTATTTTTCATTTATTCACAAAAAGCTTTTGTTTGACTTTACCGGAAATGCTTCAGTGTCTAACAAAAGACATCAGAAATACAGTGGGACCATTGCCAGCGTGTAATGTTGATAAAATCAAAACCAGATTTTACCAGATTCGATTTTTACTTCCTTAGAACTGAATACCACAGATTAAAGATAACCTTAATACTGCCATTAACCCTGCTATTCATGGTTCTGAGCTTTCAAAAGTTATTCTATAGTCATTGAGATCTATAGTTTACTGTTGATACAATACTGATTCATTTCCTGCTTAAAAGGACCAATACTCTTTAGAAAAGCTGCACTTTCACAGTAAGTCTCATGTGTGATGACCTCATGTGTCTGCTGTACATTTGCCCACCTACTGAATCCCTGGATGGATGCTGGGTTTTCAAGCACTTCAGTTTTGTACGATGGCCTTTATTTATCGACTGAGGGCAACAAGGTTTGGGGTACGGTGGTTATAATCGACTCACAATAGTATTAGAACTAGGAAACTAATTTTTGCAGCCTCATTTCTGTCTACCGTACTTCATACTGGTCAAACTAAATAATTTGGCAGTGTTCTTGATTGTCTATCTGTAAAATCTATGTATTCTGTGCTATTAAGGTGTTATAATACAGGTTAATAGAACTAAAATAGCTTTGTAAAGGTTAAAATGTCACTGACTACTCATTTTTGTCTGTCTGTGTAGATGTGGATGTTCTTCAGCAGCTCGGTCTCTTTGGCCGAAGCACTTCAGCACATTTTGGCAGTCGATCCATGCCAAATGGCATCATCCCATCTAAGAGGGGAGTCATCCTCACCCCGAGGGCTCGTGTCCAGGTGCCTGTGCACGCAGTTATTCCTGCCACCTACGCCCCCACCAACCTGTCCCTGGTCCTCAGTCTGTCTGTTCATCGCATCAACAGCGCTTTTCTTTTCTCAGTTCTCTCGAAGAAAAAGAAAGTGCAGCTCGGAGTGCAGTTCGCACCCGGGAAAGTTGTGGTGCACGTTGGGCAGAGGAGCCTGGTAAAGTTTGACTATGACGTCCACGATGGACAGTGGCACAATCTGGCCTTGGATGTCCAAGGGCGCCAGGTGCTCCTGTATACTTCCTGTGGAAAGAACAGTGTACATGCAGACTTGCATGTTAAAAAAGAAGAGGCATTTGATGCGAATGGAACTTTTCTGCTGGGCAAAGCGAATCACAGCTCGGTTTCATTCGAAGGAGCTATTTGTCAGTTTGACATTTATCCTTCTGCTAAGGCAGCTCAGAACTATTGTGATTACATTAAAAAACAGTGCAGAGAAGCTGACACGTATCGGCCAGCCTTTCCAGCCCTGCTACCTCTATTTTCCACAGATTCAAACATTACTGTCACTCCGCCAATTAAGGACATTTTCAGAAGCACAAGGAAACCTGCGTTGGGCAGGACTACACTTCCTGTTCCAGATTACAGCTCGCTGATGCTGAAGACAACATCTGCGTATCACACTGTGACCAGTCCAAAACCCGATGCCGTGTCTGTTTCTCCGACGGCTCATCCAGAGCTGGAGAGTCCCTTTATGTTTCCGACCCAGACTTTTACTCCATCATTTTGGATCAACATGACACCTCCAACCCAAAAGCCAGCTTCATTTAAATCTGCCAGACAGAACACAAGGCATGGAGATGCTAATGCGTCTGTCAAAAGCTTGGATTTACCTACTTTCATGAAGCCAAAGCGCCAAAACACAGCTGCTTTCACTCAGGGGTCCTCCACAAACGCCTACCTTCCCCACGCAGAGCAGATCACTACAATAGATTCAAAGTTGTTCCAGCCAAAAGGGACCAGGACACAGGATGTTGGTCCCACCTCACTTGTTCCAGTCACTCTTGCTGCAACGGACGGATTCCAAACATTTGACCTGGAACCAACGAGGTTCTCACTGCTGCCTGGTCCACCTGGTCTTAAAGGAGCACCGGGACCACCGGGACCACTGGTGAGTGTGCGGCAGACCTGTCCCCAGAAACTTGTGCATGTTTTGTCATTCTTAAAGCACTCTTTTCTGTGCTTTGAACCATTTTATTTGTTTCATGGGTTCGGTGCAATGCAACGTTTCAGTTGAATTCCAAATCCTAAATTGGGATTACAAATTTGCGAGACATTAATTTTCACCTCTTTCACCTCTGTTAGGGATTCCTTAGCAGGATCTCAAAAGAAAATATGAAAAACTTGTACACGGTGCCATGTCAGAGATTATTGTGATTATAAATGGGGAGCTTTCTTTTTCGCAGGAGTGGTAGAAAATGGTCGGGTTCATAGCTGGGCTGGGCCAGTTAGCGTTTGTGTGATGGAAGGGCCTGGCATTGTGATGATAGATTCCTCTCAAAAGGAATGAGTCTCTTCAGAAAAAAGATACCTTGAAAGTCAAGTCCAAGGCAGGAGCAGATACAGCAGCATCAAATAATACTACTGCGAGTTTGACAAGAGATTTTTTTGTTTCAGTTTCTTGTGTCAGATTTTAAACTCCAAGCCCAGTGAACATTATGTCTCGGCTACTTTTTACAGAGACAGACGGCAGCAAATGTTGCACCAGGACACTCAATTTAAAGGTGTCTGTTAACGTTAGGCTGGTGAAAAATGTGACCCCTCGGTGTCACGCTTTCATCACTCCTAATCAGAGCTGCTAATGATCAGTGCAGCCTCACTGGACACAGTGACAAACAGATGTTATTAGTGTTGGCTTTGATATAATAACCCCTCTAAATATGCTGCTAGTGCTTCTGGAGCAATGGCATCAATCTTCATCAGGAAATCCTTAACAAAACAGTTATTGTGGTTTATTAAACATAAATGACATCACCGTCATTATATGCCTGGCATCTCCTGACAAAGCATTCCTGCTTGCTAAATGAACTGCAGTAACACAATTTTATTATCTATCCACCACCAGCTTTGAAAGATTTGGATCCTCACACACCTTCTAGATATGTCAGTGCATTTGTTCTGTCACAGCTTCTGTTTTTTACAATTTGGCCTTTTTAGTCCGTAGTCTTTCATTTCTGTAGTCATCTTTTGACTGAATTACATTGAAAATCGCAACATCTTGCTTTTAATATTTAAATGGATCTTCTGTTTGATCTATACAGGAAAGTCTTGCACCATCGGCTCAGCGAGGATTGACGTGACTTTTGTCAAACATGGCCTTGTCAAAGGGTGTCCTGCGTCTGGCACGCTCCCAGCAAGCGCCACATTGCTGTCACTAGAATCCATCTTATTGAATACAACGAGGCAGATTAGCTGTGGTGGCTATGATACAGCTCCTTTCTATGCTGATAGAAGTAGAGTTAGAGAAAACACACATCTAAAGCAGGTACAGTGTAACCTCTAGTGTAATTAAAAGTACCCATTCCCAAGACCCTTCTCACCATGTTAAACCGTAATAAGCTTTTAATGGATTCTGGCAGAAAAATGTAAACAACAGCAACAACAATAATAATAAATTCACCGACAACTATGAGAAAGACTTTACAGTCACATTTACCATGCGCTCATATCAGACACTGTTCTTTTGTTTAGCACAAAGCGATTACCCACTTTTTCCATTATTAAGAGCTCCTCTCTCCGCTGCATTAGCTCATGTTTAATGGTGAGGGCTGTTTTAAATAAAGTTTCCAGCGTTGTCGGTGAAGGTTGCCACAGCTCTGTGTGCCGTTTTCTAACGTTCCAGTAAAAAATCAAAACATATTTCCCAAATCCATTATGACATTTCTTGGAATTGTTTTCATTCAGAGGTCTCAATAAAAAAAAGCTCACTGGATTGTGCAGCGCAGATAAACATCACAGGGCTACAGTTTGAGACTTTGGAAAGTCATCAGCAAGGGAAATTGCAGATTTAAGACATTTTGATGATATGAAATAATTTCATTGATACTACCACTAATCTTTGAATTCAGCCACATCAAGTTAGACAAACTGCAGCCAGTAAAGAGTGGACAGCGTGATGGCAGTGTGTTAAAGTTGGTAAAAGGCTTTATAACGATTACTGTGTACACTGTAATCACTTGCATTGCAGACTAAATTCACATGCACAAAGTAACCAGAGTAAGCATGAATCTTGTTGAAACATGTACTTATGCTGATTGTTGACTATTTTGTCATGTCAGTGCCTGATTTTGGTGTTTTCATGTCATATTACCATTTTCTGGTGCTCTGGGGAATTATTTTGTGAGAAAAAACAGAATTGGAGAATAAGGCAAACCATCATGATGCCAAATGTCACTGTAGTGCACGGAGTGTATTTCTGAAAATGCTGGTTTACTTAAGAGGGAGAAAAGCCTTTTTATTTTCATCTTTTGCCAGCACATGGACATTTATTGGAAAATGCCCTGGATGCTAATGCACCCACGTTTCCTCTCCACACGCCAAGAGGAGCAATTAAAGCAGCAGAACCTTTTGAGGGGTCCTGCAGGTCCAGTGGTCCTGCCATTGAAAACTGGTGTTTGAGGGGGTCCAGGTTCTCCTGTGATGTTTTGATGTGGGATATTTCTCATAGTAACATCTTCCTGAATTGTAACAAGATGATTATTAGGTTTTGATTTCCATCCCGAGACATCTGCATAGTGTTACCGAAGCCCCCCCCAAAAGATTTACAGGGAACGGGTCACAGTGGGGAAAAGTGTCACAAAGGGAATGCAGCATAGACTTAACGAGTGGAGGATAAACTGGATTACAGTGCTCTCTATACATGTGACATTGTTATGATACCCCAGTTTCAGCTTGACTCTTAAGCTGCTCTAAGATGCATTTTTTGCTTCAGTGTTGTAGCGCCACGGGAAAATAACCAAACAAATTGACCTTCTATTAGGTCTGACCTTTCAGAGCTTTGTTAATTCATGTATGAAATTGACTTAAAGCTAACTGATGTCCCTGATTAATCTGATTGGCTGTGGTTGGATCAGAGCTGACCTCTGTGCCAATACAATGAGTCAGATTTATGTGTTGCTTTTGGACTGAAATCAGATAATGTATGTGTAATAATTGAATTTAATGAATGGGTGCCAATCCTGAGTGGCTTTTACTCTTCAGAATTTGGAACTTACTCTTATTTCTGCCATGTATTTATAAAACTTGCTTCACTCCATCCTTGACTTTTTTATCTTTTACTTTTAGGGTCCTCAAGGGCTCCCCGGGTTGCCAGGAAAGCCAGGAAAGAGAGGCCCGAGGGTAAGTCTTTGTTTTGTAGTCACCTTCTCATTGGTCCTATCTTTTCTGTCTTTTCCATCATCACTTTTGAAGTCAGCCCAACGATACCTTATTGCTGACATGGTGATTACACTCGTTCGCGCTGAAGACCTATGACCACGCGCTCAGTGACATTTTTGGATTATGGAGCATTTAGCCAGGCCTTAGTTTGCTTTGGCTCCAGCTTTGATCAAGCTGAACGTCTCCGCTGCTAAGTTCCCTTTGTTAAGCTGGAAGGCAAACAGCCATAAGCTACAAATCTGCGGGCTGCCAATATACAATTAATTGCGCCTGAAACATAAGGCAACCTGTGTACGTATGTGGATTCTAAGAACAATTAGACTTGAATTTCAGTCTTAAACAGCACACAAGAAAAATGCACAGGTCCTCTATGTAAAGGTTGGCAAATACTTCTAGTGTCAGTGTTTTTTCTATTAAGGCGACAACACATGGAGCGATGGTTTGTAATTTTGATTTATTACTAAGACATGAGCGTAATGCTTGCCTATGGCTGCTAACCTCTACTCTGGTCTCAACATTTCCATTTCAAAATAAATGAAATTCAGGAAGGCGAAATTGGTACTTTGAAACACAAGAACAAGTAAAAGTAAATGGAGCTCCTGATTTCCGCTGCTCTTTGGCATCTGTTGAAGCGCCACAAAACAGTATGCATATGAGTTTCCTGCCACAGCCTTCGAGTTTGCATCCTGCGGGCAGGCTGCATGGGAACCCAATCTCTTTAAACGGGGAAGAAAGAAGGCTTTGTCCCCGTCTTATTAAAGACATTTAAGACCGTGTCTGCAGCTCAGAAACTCTATCCAGTAATACTCCAACCTGCAGAGTTCATTCCTTATCAAGCTTTTGAAAACCACCTACAAACCACACAATCAGATAAAAACAACACAAATAAAGTGGGCAGAGGGTGAGTTTCCAGATAAACGCAGGTTTCTTTTGATTTATTTGAAAGAATGCGTCACTGCTACTGCTAATAATCTACTAACACTAAGAAGCACAGTAAAACTGATGCTGCAAGAGGCAGTTTTACAGTGTCTGCTGATGATGTTTTACAAAGTTGATGACACAAACTTTTGCGGCTCCTCAAACCTGGCAAGTGTCAGTCGCGAGCAGCTCTGGCTCCTGGGTCAGAAGGGTGCCTGAGACAGTCTGCCTGCGCAGCAGAACAACATCTCCTACATGTGAGAGGATCCTTGCTCCTCCACACTCTCCATGTCTGAATGAACTCACTCAACCATGAAGGCTAGAGCAAAGCTGATCAAAGAGGCTTTTGCATAGTGAAAATAAGATGCCGTTTGCTGTCAGTATGAAGCTGGCTTCCTATGAACTTGAGAATATTTGCATAATTCTTGAGACTACTACACAAACTGAAGACCTTAAAAGACTAGAAAAATCCACCTTTGTTAAAAAACCTAATTAGATTTTTGGATGTTAGAAGTTTTTTCAACATTTTTTGACTTAAATGTCACTGCTGGTTTTGTTTTCTATCTACTCTGTGTTATGGGTTATACCTCAGGGAAATTCTGTAGCTTAATACAAATAATACTTTGATTTCAAGATAATGATGATGTCATGATTCTCTCACATAATAAAACAAAGGACCATGTGAATGTGTTGAGCTAATTCTTTTATCATTACACAAGAATGAAAATGAAAATTCCCACATGCACTGGCTTATTTATTTTTCTTCATATTTTCATTATTTTCAGTTTTTCATTGTCCATCTTGCAATCAATTTTTAGGAAAATTGCCATTTATGGCCATAGCCCAAATTTGATTTATTACAACAGATTCTCCTGAGCTCTGAGCTTCATTTTATCCTGTAACCAGTCTAAACCTTAGGGTACAAATATTTTCAATTACGTAATGGAACAGTGAATTAAATACAAAGGTCTAATCAACATACATCACATGTTTTTAAAGTAAAGACAGTGTTTCCTTTTGTAAGGTCCTGTGAAGGTGTTAGTAGGTCTGGTCAAGGTTAATGGCAAATAAAAACAGTAGCACTCCATATTTTTACTCCTGTTAAAGTCAGAATCGGCCCATCGTAAATCTGGTAATGGCTCTGGCATATAGGTGCCATTCATCAGCAGAAGTTGTGCGTATGTGGTTTACGTTTGCATTTTCGCTGGGTTTTTTTCTTTCATTTAGCAGCTCGTGCCCTCTAATTGAGTCTTTGTCGGGAACTAATCAGCCAAAAAGGCGTTCAGTCTTCTCACCCATGCGAACATAAATGACAGAGACTCCCAATTATGCTCATCTCCACTAGGTCGACATCAATGGCTCCTCACCTCTCTTTGCAATGGCAAAATGTCTGATTCTCTTTCCTGAAAATTAAATTTGTAATATGACCTGACTTTTTTTCATCTGTCCACTTCACCCTTTGCACCCTATGTGGAGATAATGACTCCCATACGTCCTAATATTGAGCAAGGGAATGCACTGAATAGAGAAGTAGGAAATCTGCAGATGAGCTTCTGTAAAGTGTCTCCAGATGCCCGTCAGTGAGTGCCTGCAGGGCAAGAGCTCTGGCCAGTTCGAGAGAAGGGAAGCTGACTGTGCTTTGATTCTTCCTCATAGAAGAACGTACACACTCTGGGCTAAGAGAACTTTCATCTGAGCCCTGACCTTCGGCATTAGTTTTGAGTTGCAGAGTGTCTGAGCAGCTCACAGAATAATAAAGAATAACCTCCTTTTTTCACAGAAAATCACAGAATTTTTCCACGCCGAACATTTTGGCCCAAGCGAAAATGTGCAGTTGTCTTCACAGACGCCTCAGGAGGTGCTGAGGTTTTGGGTTCATCCTTTTATTCCTTTTCATGCACTTGCCCCTGAAAAAGCTGACCAGCAGTAAACGTCTCAATGTCGGCGCAGACGATGGGACGCACGAGCGTTCTTGAATATGTAAGAACCCAGAAACCAGTTTAAAAGTGAAGGGATGATGAAAATCACATCCATATGCCATAACTAGGATGGGCACACAGACAGGCAGGGGGACGTATGGCTCACAGAGTGCCTCCACATAAACATGGACCTCCTGGTGCCACTGACCTGTTCCATAGGTCAAACATGCAGTGGAACGCAGCTGTGAAGACAGAACTCACAGTAACCCAAACGATCATGGCTCCTAAAATGTCCTCCACCCCAGCAGCTCCTCCTGAGATTTGTGTTTCTGTTTCCAGGGTCTCCCTGGTCCTCACGGAAACCCAGGTTTATCTGGACAAGTTGGAAAGAAGGTATGACATTAACGTTTTTATGTTTCTATGCCAAATACTTGTTTCATGGATTGTTATTTTTATACAGCGCGGTGGCATATTAAAGCAAATACACAAAAACTATTCAAAAATTTGTTGTATTTTTAGATATGTATATTTAGATATGTAAACTACTCAAACTTGTTCACTTTCAGCATTCTCCATGCTGTCTTTAATGAGTAAACAATCTCAATGAGACATTTTTTTTTACCTGCTTCAAATAAAGAAAAAAAACAAGACTTGAGAAGCTAACCAAACCTGGTCTGACCTACACAAACAGCAGATGCTGGGCCTGGAGAGTTTTCCTTTAAAAAGGTTCAAAATAAATAAATAAAAGCACAAACTGAAACATGTGTAGGCTAGATGGCCTTTTCTGCTGAAGATGTCACTTCATCTGGGCGTAATTTTAGTGAGTTGGAAGAGGATCACTTGACAAAATACCGTAATGAAAGTATAAAACAGGTATTTGTGAGGATCTTAACCTTTGGAAAAAGCAATAAACTTTTTAACATGAAACAACTTCTAGATAATATTGCTGCATCATAGTGTCTGTGCTGTGGAAATCATTAAAAAGAAAACTTGTGATGAGGGGGCACGGACAGATTACAGTTTGATTTTATTCTATTTTTTCAACCGTTTATGTTCATCAAAATCATTTTATATAAAGCAGATGGAGCTGTGGCACAAACCCACGGTTTCTGTGTGTGTCGAAACCCCTGCAGATATCTGATAACCACAGGAAAACATTGATTTGGACCTCTGACATTATTATTTATTGGTGCAAGGTGATTTGCTATCATGATTGGATACTGTCCCAGAAACCCCTGATTCCCACTGCCTGAAAAGGCAGAAAAATGTATGTGATCACTCCCCGTTACCTCTCTCCTGTTTGGTGTAAACCAAGTCGGAGGGAAGCAGAAATGGACTGCATGTTTGTATAAATACAAAAGGAAGACTAGTATGAACTCATTACTCTCTTTCTTAAACAAGAAGCAGACTCCTCCGTGTGCTTGTTAGAAGGCTGTGCTGATGGTGGATTACTATTTCCATATGTTTCTTGTCACCTAGGGACAAAAAGGAAACCCTGGACTGTCCCCAGGACAAGCCCCCAAAGGACAGAAAGTATTGTAGAACTACTTGTTTAGCAACAGCATTTATTATATTACTTTATTTACTCATCCAAGTTTTATTTATTTTTGTAGGGAGAACCTGGTGTTGTGGGTCCAGCGGGACTACCTGGCCATATTGGACAAAAGGTAGAACACCGCCTTCTGTAATGAGACGTTTTCTTCCTTTTACAGTAAGAAATAAAGAATCAAGGTTCGACAATAAGTAAATGTATGAAAGGCAATGAAAATGTGCAGGAAACTATCATCCTCTGGTGCATTTGGATGCACATTTGAGGGGAGAATCTGTGTGAAATTGCATGTTTACACGGTCCAGTCAAACATGGGTGTTTGAGCGTTGTGAGGCATCCCACATAATGGAGGTATAAGACATCAGCACATCTGTGTTGTGGCTCTCCTGCAGCTTGAAACATCAGAGTTTGGAATAGCTGGGCTGTTACGTCACCGGCCTCTTAAATGAGGAAGGCAGTTGGGAAGATCTGCAGTTTACTGAGTGAAGCAGTTTGTCATGCTTCCCCTGAATACATGTTATGTCATTGACTCCCCAGAGAACAGTTTGTCTGAAAAGTAGGACAAGTTATGCAGAGTTCTTTTTCACTATCTGGCCCCGCCAAGTATTTTTAGTCTGTGTTATTTATCTTCTGTCCATGCAGCTGAGGGTTAGCAGTGTTTCTTTTTCATAGCCTGTTACAGTTCACACTTGGCTTTTCCTCAAAATCTGTTATCCCGCTAGCGGTGCTGTAATTACACACTTCAACTAGGCCAGAGCTTGGTGGATTTCTCCCAATACTGTCTTGTGATAAGACGCTGCTTTCGTTTTAGTGTAAAAAACTATTTCATCATGTGCCATGCCTGTGTTTTAGATATTGTTTCATAAAACCCAGTACGCTCGCTTCGACTACACGTGAAGCTCTCTCTTTAACGCTAAGCCTTTTTCGCTCCGGCTGAACCACTTTAGAGTGAATTATATCAGAGGTTAACGTGCACACCTGGCAGTACAAGAACATTTGCAAGCCTTTCAGCAGCACTGACAGGCTTTACAAGAGTTGTCATTAGGCTCCAAATTTGCCGTTTCAATTTTGACGTGGGAAAAGAATTTAGAGAAGCTCAACTTGGGTAACATGACCGTAAATCTGCCGCATACTTTGGACACAGGGTCATATGTACATAATAGTCAGGAAAATCTTTCTTAATGTGTCAGTTAACAGGCTTTACTCTGCTTCTGAGGAATGTTAAATGCTCCTGTAATCCCCACCATTGGTCCCCGAGGTTAAATGTTTGCTCTCTGTATGTTGAGATTTCTGATTCCGATAAACATCAGGCGTCCCAGATTTTTCCACAACAGCTGTGCAGTTATCAGTGAGGGGAAACTTTGAGGATACACGGGAAACTCACTCACATCGATACTCGTCTATCATCCCAACAAGGATTTAAAAGAAGTTTATTTGAATAAACTCAGAAGGCAGATGTTTTTAATCAAAGAGCGGTTTGCATATGAACCACTGCCCCGTTACCTGACCATCTGAAGGTTGCTGCAACATCTGTTAAGATAAACAAAGCCATAACAGCTTGTGGGAAAAATCCTCAGACATGTCTTTTTTTGATTATACTCTGCCATTTATCATCACATTTGTCCATTTGCGTTCCCGGGTAAGAATTACACCGCGGTGTAATAAAAAGTAAGGTTTGTTCCACAGAGGAAAAAAAAAACATTACACAGTTGATGAAACCATTTCTAAGAAACTTTTTTCCCTCAGTTTCTATCTCTCTCACACACATACACGTTCTCCCATGGGACACAATTCTAGTGCAATAATTTCTTGGCGGAGATCCTTTTGTACAATTGGACAGCCCTGACTGTAAAACCAGCTGTTGCATTCAGGGTTCCTAATGTCAGTAGAAGTCAGGAGGATTCCAGATCAGCAAAATGGAATTCCTTTACACCGTTTGATTTGTGGAATTCATAGAAAACATATATAATCGTGGCATATTCTGTTTTTAAATAAGGTATAGAAAAGGACCACAATCCCCCTATAATCGGGGGGGATACAGTTCTAGTCCCTATTTTTAACCGTGTGCCAGCATTTGAACCAACTCAGACTTTGGGGAACAGCTGACGGCCACGTAAACCATCGAAATGCACTCTTTATGCGGCTAGTATAGAGAGGGCTTTCTGAAGACCACTGTACAGCTAAATGTACAGCTAACCCTAACCCTAACAGCTGTTTTAAATTATTTTCCTTTTTAAAGATATTTAAGCAAAGGAAGCCAAAAAGTCCTTACAGGGCACTATTGTATTCAAATGACTCTGAAATTCCATCATCTCCCACAAATGAAACTCGCTGCTGCGTTACGAAACTTTTTTTTTGCTGACTTTTGTTCTTGTGCCCTAGTCTGACTGCCAGATACAGTCAGTGTAGAACATATGTGAAGATATATACAGGGAGGCTGCCTGCATGAGACTGAGGCAGCAATGGGACGTAAGCAGAGGCACATACCGGTACATGTTTGTGTGAATGTGTGAAACATTGCAGTAAGTATGAACATCAACATGTACTGACCGCTGTGCCTCTGGCATCTGCTCGTGTGCGCAACATAAAACGTAACCTCGTTTTTCAGTCACTCAATGTCAGCAATGGTGACACAGTTTTTGTGTGGTCACACTGTCTGTTAGTTGATCTGGTGTGAGTTATGCTAATTAAAACTGTTTGTTCTTCAAAAGGAGGGAGAACAAATCAAGAATGTGTTCCACAGCCATCTTTTTGTCACATGATGCATTTGCACACACACACACACACACACACACACACACACACACACACACACACACACACACACACACACACACACACACACACACACACACACACACACACGCACACTTACTAAAGAGGCGCTTCAGTGCCAGACTCGCTGTCCATGCTTTTACAGTATTCAGCTCTACAATCCTCGCTGGAAGAGCCAGACACATTCTCCTGCATTGGAGCATTTGGCTCCAGCAGGAGAATGTGATCAACCCTCAAAAGTCCCATCGCGCTTTTCCAGCTACACTGAGACTGACTAATGCTCAATAGAATCACTTAAATGAAGTTCCCATAAAGGCTTGAGGTCACTCTACTAATCCAGGTCTTCCTGATTTAACAGAAAATGACTAAGAACAAGCCAGGTTTTTCATGTCTCCGAATGTGCATGTGCAATGCCCTGCACTTGCAGCGATCAACTTCTAAATCATGATGCATAAGAGGCATGAATCTTCCTGACATTTGTGATGTGTTTTCTAAAAAAGCTTCAGTGGCACGTCATTAATCTGCCTTTCTGGGCTGCACAGCACCGATGTTCACCTGTTTATCTACATTGGACGTCCACCTGCAGGCATCATTTTATTTTACAGCTTCATTTAAAACCAACAGACACCCTCATTTTAACTTCAGATCAAATCCTTTTTGCAATTTTTCATTTATTTATTAGTTAAACTAAGCACACCTGTCTCATTAAATTGCCGTTTTGTCCAGCGACACATGGCTGTTTATGTAGAGTTATCTGTTGCTACAATCAGACCAAACTGTTACTTATAGTCAGCAGGTTTATGTTATTTAAATGCTTCTTTTTTACACATTTGCGGACGTTACCACAGGGTGGGTCCTGTACAAATGAATGGGCATGAGCATTGGTTTTTAGACCTCTAGTAAAGGTATAAAAGTCCCATTAATCTTTGGTAAAATCCTGCAGCATGCTTTTAATCAGCTAACAGAAGCTAACAGAAAATATATGCTCAATACAGGTGACTTTCCTTTCTCTAAATCTATACCAGTATGTCACAGGGTGTGAGAAAGATTTCATGCACTCCGGCTGCAGGCTTGAGAGGGCTCATGAGTCTCTTGCTGGCTTGTTTGTTTACGCTGATGCATACTTGTGTTTTTCCTTGTGTCTGCCAGCACAGTTGGTGGCAAATGGCTTCACGCTTGAAAGGATTCAGCGTGTCTGCCTCTCATGACTGTCTGCAGTACTGTAGACCTTGATTGTGAAAAGGTATATACAGTTTCTTCAAGGCTGATGAGCTCGTTTGGGACCGCAGAGCATTAAGGCGATCTTTAATTACCTCATTGTGTTTCGCTTGTTCCCATCTAATTGCAGTTCGGGTTAAATTGATGCTGACTGGCTGAGTTGTTTTGTCATTCAGCTAAGTGACTGAGCTTTTAAAATGTGCATAAATTTCCGTGTTTCTTTGCACCGCAGGGCTTTTATTGATAAAATCTTGTGTTATTTTCCTGAAGGCTGTCACATTAACATAACTAGTTGTGGTACGCTGGTGGTATGTTATTTGGTACGCTGAGATTAGAATTCAACTGTTGACTTAATCAACAGTTCTTCTCCACTGTGCATGATCTTGGACAGGCTCCTTTTCTGTCATGTGTGCGCTTATCTGAGCAATGCTTTTCTATTCACAGGGACAGAAAGGTCACCGGGGGTTTTCCGGCTTTCCAGGTGAACCGGTGAGTATTTTGCAGCCATTCCATGTACTACATGTAGAGTTTATTGGTGTCATCACTTTTAAATCATGCATCAGTGTTCCTCACCTTCTGAGGCACCGAACGCATCGATATTTCGAGTGCCGCAGTGATAACGTCCTCTTTATGGTTTTTCTGACCTTTAAGAGTGTCAGTTAATGAGAACATGGTTTCTCCACTGCATGTTATTGGCCTGATGACTTCATGTTTACTCTTCAGATAGCATTCAAGTCAATACCTTGTGGTTCTTAAAACCCCAGCATGTATTTTCATTCTAGTCAAAAGAACAAGGAGTGTGTAAAAGCAGAGAAAACATTACCATAGACTTATCTGCATGTGAAAGGGGGTGTTGTAGGATTTGCAGAGATACAAGACATTAGACATGAGCTGTTCTGGAATCTTGGCGGGAATGGAGGAGAATATTTGGCTGGGAGACAAGTGGGCTAAATAGTTTGGACAGCCCCAGTTCATTCCCCCTCCCCTTCCTCCCTATCCTCCTCCTCCTCCTCCTCCTCCTCTTCGTGCTCCTCCTCCTCTCAGTTCTTCTTGAGCCAAAATCCTGTGTACTATCTTTGAGAGGAATGCGCTGTGTCACAACACAGATCCTTCCTGCATCCTCCTCTTGTACAGTATTATTTACAGGAATCAATGGGCCTTTTATTGCAGGCTCTGGCCTGTTATTTTGTTATTTTAATCAGTGTGATCGTTGTCAAGATAACTGACATCACATCTTTTTGGTGTCATATTGTGCAATATAAAGCTGTTTTGGGGGTTTTCTTATCACATTTTCCAATGATGCATTTATGTTACTAATTGTCTATACATCATTGTAGCTGATGGAATTATTTTTTCACTGTTATTTATGCAAAGACACATTCAGCAGCTGCATATTCTGAGTTTTTCAGTTTAGCAATTTCACTTAGATTCTTGTAGCTTTATTTCATTTTATTGACATTATGATTTCCTCCTTTTTCTCAGTTGTCAGTAAATGCTGTTGGGAATGTTTGATTTACGTTCAATTAAAGAAAACTTATTTGCAAAATGTTGCCATTTAAATAAAGTTAGACTTCATGGCACGATTAATAATTTTTAGAAAAACGTTTGGATCATTTCTTTGATTCATTATGAAATAAATACAAGGCTTGGACTTGATGAAAAATGTGTGTAACAGACAACAGAGTTTGGAAGAAAGCACTGTCATATTTAAACGATTTATATGCACGCATATTGTTTCATAAACTGTTCGTGTTCAAAAAGTTGAAAAAGTGTTTATTACATGATACTGCCTCCAGATGTTGATCAGCGGAAGGTTTGGTGAAGCATTTTCTGCTAGTAGCCTGACGGTGAAGAGTAGCAACATCTGCAGTGGTCCCTCTTTACCCGCGCTGCTCGGACTCGACTAAACATTTACATTCTTGTTCCTACCAATACACTTGTTTATTACTCCATAAATAAAATGTGTGTGTTTTTTAGCTTTTCTTATCTGTCTTTGCTTGTTATTACTGTAGTCAATCTCTTTGCCCCCCCCCCCCCCCCCGATTTATTCCTCTTTTACTCTAATAAGTTCTCTCCTTCCCTAAAGGGTAAACGGGGTGATGATGGCAGCTCCGGGGCCAAAGGCTATCCTGGCAGGCAGGTGCAGTAAATCCAGTATTGCAGTGCTGGTTGAGCAGGGACACGGACACGGACACACACACAAACACACACACGCGCGCACACACCCACACGTACTTAGAAAGAGAAGTGTGAGTAATGTAGAGGCTTCCCAGAGGATCTGAGTGTCCATCCATGCTGCATGTGTCATTTCTCCCTCTACTTATGGGAATGCTGTTCAACTCAAGTTGAAGGAGAGCAGCATTGGGTCTTATATGTAATTAATATAAAGTTTGTTTACTCTTAGTTCCAAGCAAATTCAAAAAAGTGATGGCCTCAGTGCCTTTCAGAGTGAACTCTGATCCCTACACGTTTACTGATGATGATGGATTAGCTTTTAGCTCCCCCTACCATCTGCTGGCTGTGACTGACTGTAAAGCCACGGAGACGCATGATGCTGTGGGGAGTTCTCCTTAGCTGAGGGGGAAATAATCTCTCCTGATGGATTTGCAGGCAGCATCTCTGTAAAATTAATGTAATTATTGCTTAAGCATTAACGCTGCAAATGCCAACCAGTGCCAACAGCTTCAAGAATGTGCTACTGTGCTGCAGGAATATCTAATAAAGTCAAACACAGAAAAACCTTTTTTTTATTTGATAATGTTGCCATTATTTTTGACCCAGTGTTTTTTCCCACCTTTCGTATGTAGGGTTTACCTGGTCCTGTAGGAAAAATGGGACCCAAAGGCATCAGGGTAAGAAAGACATTTATCTTGTATTTCATTTGCATTCTCACAACTTCCATTAAAAAGCCGTAGAGGAGAAAACCTCAACTTCCCTCCTTATTGTCTTGCATTTGACCTTTTGCTGTGGAAGACAAGTTATGAAATGCCTGTGAAAACAATGACCTACTTAGTCCCACTTGACCGGACTTCTACACTCCATAATAATAATGACAGCTTGTGTTAATACATTTAAAGCACCGATGCTGCCTGCAGTTCTAGTTAATAGTAGTCAGATACATAAATGGCTGCTGCACAACACATTCAGATGTTTGCCTCACATTAGGAGCCATATTCATTACAAGTTTGGTTGCTCTTTTTTTCACTGCGTCTCCCATTGAGCAGGTTTGACCTGACCTTCAGAGATCCCTGATGTGAGAGTATGTGCCCTTGGACTACATCGTGGAAGCCAGCACCATGCAGTCCATGGGCATATACACTTTCCTCAAGGCATGCCTCTTCAGAACCACTCCATTCCATTACTTCAGTTATTTAAAAGCATCTTAGCTTAATTGATTTTCAGTAAATGTGTTTGTAGTGTTGGTACTTCATCCATCAGCCTCATCGTGCATTTTTTGTTCTTTTCATGTGTCTTTGACCCGTCTGTTCTCACTAGGGTCACATTGGTTTTCCTGGGCTTTTTGGCTATCCAGGTCCTGATGGTGAGAGAGTGAGTATTTGTGGCTGTGGGAGCAAATGCATTATGGGATGATGAAATAGAAATGTATTTCTTTCCTGAAGCTCCGACAGCACACTACATCACAGCAGTACTTTAAGCCCAAACTAGAACATATTCTCTTATGTTATATTAGATCATGCCAGAGGCAAAGACAGCTAATATCCCAAACGTCTGTGCTGTCATGATATGATTAAGGGAAGGAGATGGATTTAAAATTGTTTAACCCACTCTGGGCTCAAGTTCCAATGAACCTTATACGCAGTGCATCCAAAAAATGGCACCTTTTGTTCTAGTAAGTAATGGTATTTCCAAATAATTTGGTCCAGTGCTTCACAGGTTAGCTGTGGGAAAGGATATATTTTTGTCTTTGCATGTTCCTTAGTTTGTAATCTTATACCAAGAAACAGTTGGAATAGTTGAACTGGATACTTCAAAATGTCACTTATCCTAACCACTTTTTTGCAATCATAGACAAAGCCCTGTACAGGAATTTGGAGGTATATCGGATTAAGATGTCGATATTTCGATTGCTAAATTAGTGATTATGGCCAGAGGAGAGTAATACCAATAGAATTCACTAGAGGGCAGATGTCATAATTGGTGTTACTCTCAATGCCACACTCTTATTTCCCTCAAAACTGTCACTTATTTTAGCACTAGAAAATTAGCTTAAATTTTAGCATGTTGGTAGCTCATCACCATACCTCACATTTAAGGACCATATTTTATACTCAGTTGGACTGTCTACTGCACTACTTCATTAAAGCAGTTTCAGCTGTATCTGCTGAGATATTACTGAAGCTTGTCCCATGTAGCCACTCTACAGCAGATTTAATAAATTACAGCAGTTTACTGGTAATTCTCACCAAGGTCTGTGTAGTAGGTCTGCTCACATGTAAATTTTTATCAGCAGGTGTCTTATTTTGAGCCATTTAACCATTTTAAGGCTTAATTGTGTATGTGTTATCCTTTTTAAAAGTTTGAGAGGACAATAATAATTACTTCCTGCCAAATATACCATCACTGGGGACAGAAAAGAATGCAGGTGTCATCAGAATGTTTTCTTTTACCTCCTTAATGCTATATTTCTTTTTCAGGGAATTCCAGGTGGTCGTGGGAAGAAGGGCGAGATGGGTAGGCCGGTAAAGTTTTCTCTCAACATACTTCATAATTTTAATATTTTTAATGAAATTATGTGACAGTGAAGGTGTTCAGTCCTGGTCTATTGGCTAAAGCAAAGGCACGAAGAGAAATATGTCTACCAGTAAAGCTGTGTTCACGGTCCTAACCCGTCTGTATTTTTAAAATCTGGCAGTATTGGCCTTTCTTAAGCAAACCCCCAGGACATGCCTTCTTCCTCCATAAATCCAGCATGATGAATGTGCTGTGATGAAGTCATAAAATGTGAGAATCAATGGCTGAGGTTGATTATGGAACTTTGTATATAAGACAGTGGGCTTGTTTATCATTGTACTGATGTGATAATGTCGATGTCAGTTGTGGGTTTGGCTATGAGAGCTTGGAGCTGCAGCTCAAGCAAGTCTTTTAGCCACTGGCGCCTCAGAGCACTGTAAATTTACCACCTCTGCAAGATTACATGGAAACTTCTGAAACTGCCCAGAACCATTTGTGTGAGTCTGAGGTTGTTTCCTGGGTCTATTTTGTGGTACCTGATATGTGCCAGGAGCAGAACATGCATCCTCACATAAGAGAAAAAACATTCATCTTTTTCTGTGGTAAAAAGGGAGACCAGTCGCTTTCTGCAATTTGATTTTTTTCCCCTGCCCTGAGTCAGCACTAAAGCAAGTCTGGAAAAACATACAAGAGCAGGAGGTGTCATCTTGGATCTCACGGTGATGGCTGTGATTCATACGCTTGTAACAGGCTGGACCACAAAAATGCAAATTCTGACAGTATGTGCTGATTAAACAGGTCAGCTGTACTCTTTGTTTTCCCTACAGATGGAAAGTTGCAGTTTGTTTACACTGTGTACACAGTAACAGCAAATTAACTAACAAAGAGTTTCCAGTGATTTATTGCAATTACAGTTTTTCACTGTCCAGTGTCAGAAAACGAGTCCTTCCCTTTGCCGCCCTGTTGATGGTTCCTCTATAGGTAAATGCTGAGCTGTGATGTCAGCGTCATGTTGACCTTGGCAAACTGACAAACATGCATCTGGCGTGTGGCTTTGTGTCCGTCTCACCCCTATAATAACAAAAGTACGAGCACCAAGCACAAAAAAAGCCCTACTCAGCAGTTCCTGGAGCGCGCCGCTTTACTCAGCCATTTAGGCTCGTCCTGGGGGGTTGCTGTTCATGGTTTGCTGAGAGTTCTCAGCCACTTTGTTGCTAGGAAACACTTGACCATGGAATTTCTTGCTGGTCTCCCAGGCATAAAATGCTGGGAGAGCATTTGATCAGATTTGTTGTCTTCACCAAAGAGGTTAATGGTGGGGGGGTGGACGGTAATGTCACATTTTGCCACTTAACATTAAAAATAGGCCATTTTAAACGAACCTACTTTCCCTCCGCTCACACGGTTTCACTGTGTGCTCAGGGGTTTCCGGGTGACTTTGGAGAGATGGGACCCCCTGGCCCTGATGGAAACCCAGTAAGTGAAATGATGTAGAATAATAGATATTTGTTCCAGTGGTGCAGTAAATTTAGACCCCGACTCATTACAGCAAATCGAGATTTGGCCATTTCAGCCTCAGGGCAGAATATTCATCATAAAAACAGAGAGCACAAATAGACATTTAGACTGTTCTGACTTTAAGCTTGTTTGTTGCTTTACTGCAAAAATACTTCAGTTCGTGCTCAGAACTAACTTTGGTGATCCAGAATCATCTTCTGTAGCCACCAACCATACTGATATGACTACAACATCGGCATGTTCACTTACTGTCCCTCAAATGGGATCAGTATAAGATAAGAATGGCTGACCTCTGAGAACCGCCTCCAGGCCTCATTTCCTATGCTGCCAGAGCCAAGATGGGACATTCCATTTGGATAAATTTGTCTGCCTTCATTCATGGAGAAACAGAGGAAGGGACAGGAAGTCCACACTGAGCTCTGTGCTATCCGATTTTACATTGGACGTGTATCTCGGTGACAATGTAGGCTCAGCAGGAGGCTGCAAAATAAACATCTATGTGTGTTGACTTCCAAGTATCCACCATAACTGATCACTGAGGCCAAACACTTGTAATCAAAATAGCAAACTGCTGTGTTTTGATGTGCATCTTCCTTTAGCACCTGTCAGAATGGGCAGTGTCTTTTCTTGAGTGGATTTTCTCTCTCCTCTTAGGGTGAACTTGGAGCTCCCGGCCCATTTGGAGTACCTGGAGTGATTGTGAGTGCTCCATCTCACACATCGCACGTTAAACTGCTTGTACAAACGTCTGTTTTTTTTAAATTGAATAAGAGTGCCATTTTTGGTTGAGGCATTTAATTGCTGTGCCCACAATGTAGTTTGTTGGAATATGTTTCTGGAAATGATGTAATCCTTTTGTATATGCTGTTTTTGCAGGGAGACATGGGCCCTGTTAGCCACATGGGCTTACCAGGATTACCAGGAATCAAGGTGACTAACTAAAATGTATCTTTTTAGGTCTTCAGTTTAGCTACAAGCTTGAGTGCAATCGTTCCAGATGCAGGAGGATATTAATTCCATGAAAATATGGACGTGCCAAAACTTCAATCATCGGTTTTTATTTTATTATATTGTAGGGCGTAGCTGGAAACCCAGGGGAGCCAGGACTGACAGGTGATAAGGTGATCTGCATATACCTTTTCTCAGGATGCTACATTTCTACTTCAGAGCGTGCTCGATGTAACAAATCAGAAAATTGCATCTCTGAATAAAATGGTGGAGAACACAGCTACGTTAAATGACTTGTGCTACCTGGCTGCTCCACACTGCATGTTGTTGAACCTTTTTTTTCATGTTTTTATAGGGTGATGTTGGTTTAACAGGAGAGCCGGGAGAGCTTGGATTTCAGGGGGACAAGGTAAACTGGTGGGACTCCAGGACATTCATGAATAATTCAGTTGGGTGGTTTGATGTACTGTTTGTTTTGTGTGTCTTCAAATAAGAACCCAAAGTATTAAGACCTTAAAATGGCTTCTGTATCTCACTAGCACGCTCATACAGGTGATCGCTTGGAGATGTTATTTCTTTACATCCTGTAAAGATGACTTGAATTGTTTGATGTTGCAGGGTGCTGTTGGCTCACCTGGGTTGCCAGGACCTCGTGGAAATTCTGGACCAGAGGTAAATTCTCCACAGCAATCAGTATTACTAAGTGCCTCGTTTGAGGAGGTCTTTTGTGATTGAATTAGATAATTCTGGTGACCTGCTATGTTGAGTTCCTTTTTTCTGTTTATCAGGGCAAACCTGGTGAAAAAGGTCCTGTTGGTTTGCCCGGTCCTCCTGGCCCAGAGGTAGGGACTAATTTATTCATTGTTTATGTTTTATATCTTCTAACGTTTCTAAAATTACATTCTTGTATAAGTATGAAATTATGTTGTAATCAGTGATAAATCTTTATTCTCTAACTTTCTTTGAAGGGTTTTCCAGGCAACATGGGCCCTCCTGGAAAAAATGGCCCAGAAGGACCCAAGGTTAGTAGAGGTATATCTAGGTTAGTATACTGGAATTAAGTATGAATATAAGCTCAATTATTCTGTGCTTTATCCACAGGGAAAAGAAGGAACAAGAGGCTTTCCAGGTCTAAGAGGGATGTCTGGAGTTCAAGTGAGCTTTTAAATAATTATTTTTTTAATTGCTTTTCAGGAAGATCATGTGTCATTTCTTGACAGTCCTGAATTGCCATAACTTTTCTGTGAAGCAAACAAGAATTTTGATCCCTACATCTGGTACGCGACCTAAACATCCCTAAATCTGGTTTAATCTGCCATTATAGACCACTGAATAGCAGCATTCTCCTCACCTTTGCTGGACAACCAGATGGCAGCATAAAATATTTGTTTTCCTGAAAAACACTCTAAACTGTGTATTTTAAACACGTAGCAGCGTAGTTCAAGTTGAATTTGGAAACTGTAGCTCATCTGTGCATACATATAAGTTTCCCACTCATTTTTCAGCAGCTGACAGAAAAGCATTGGTTTGACGTGTTGATGTGTGATATTTTATATAAACCTAAAAGATTAAACATTCAGTCATGTAATTTTGATTTCATTCCTCTCAGGGTGACGAGGGTCCTACCGGCCCACCCGGACCTGCTGGCCTTGAGGTGAGTGCATGCTGATTGGAATCTAGTTTTAAAAATAAAGAAAAAACAATAAGAAATAACATTAATTAAGACTACACAGACAAGATATCAAGATAAACCACTTATATTGTTGTTGGGAACTTTTAATTTATGAATAACTGGAATTTATGACCAGTATAGTTGGCTGATTAATTTCCCAGTTTGTTTTAAAGAAGCAAAACCTAGCATTCTGTTCACATGCTTGCCATTTTTACCACTCCTGCTACTAATAATAGTAATAATTTAAGTTTATTTATATTGCACTTCTCACAGAAAGGATTCACAAAGTGTTTCATACTTTCAGAACAAAAAGAGCTGCCCTCAATTTCAAATTTAAATGTACTGTTCCATTACTTCAGGATGATGGTGCTGAGAATAAGAAAACGTTATTTTACATACAGTGATGCATTATATCAGTATGTCAGGCTCAAATGTGCACACAAAGTAACTGAGATCCCTCAATGCTCACATACCTTCACTTTTTATAGAACTCTCAATATTCTGCATCCCAACATACACGCAGAGCATTAGGCAGTCCTGCAGGATAGACTTCAAACGAGACGAATAGGGTGGCTTTGAACTGCTTTTCAGTATTTATAGAAGTTGACAATAACTGTTCTGTTGTTTGTTTGGAGTCATTCCAAGGTAAACAATAGAACAGACTTTTGCAGCGAAGATTCAGAGTCTTTCGACCATCTCCCAGAAGTGTAACTCACAAGTGACAACAAACACAAATGACCCCGCTGACTTTTGTGGGTATTGTGAAACCTTTGATGCGGCAGGCGGCTCTTTGTTTCATAGATCATTAAGTTTCTTAAATCGGCGTTGTGTGTTTTTGGCATTAGTTGCTGTTTTTTTTTTATTTCTTCCTCGTGGGGGACAGCAGACTCACAGACTGTGACTTTTGGCGGCGATACACCATTTGTTTCTGCGGTATCCTAACACACATCTTTGTGTCATCTATTCTTCTTTTGTTCAGGGCAGGCCTGGGAGGCAGGGATTCCCTGGACTGACGGGCCTGGACGGACTCAAGGTCAGCCCAAATTAGCAAGCCTGGACAACTGGAACAGTGTTATCCTTAAGTGAACACTTTCCCCGCACCTTTTTTTTTATGATAATGTCTCTTCTCTGTGTGTAAATTAGATGCTAATTCTCCTTCACCATAGGGAAACAGGCCTTAACTGATTTTGGTTAAAAACTGAGTGCATGAATAAGCTTGTGATATGTTAATTTTCTGCTTTGCTGTAGGGCGAGCCCGGGATAAGTGGTGAGGTCGGGAAGCTTGGTGAGAGGGTAAAGACTTTTTTCTTCTTCTGTCCCGTGTCTGTTATCCATAATTGTGCAACCAACAACGAAAGGCGACATTTTCTTTTTCTTCTTTTTGTCCTCAGGGATTACCTGGTTTTGTTGGACCTGCTGGACCGATGGGCATCACTGGAGAAAAGGTTAGAACGTTTTCAATTTGTCATATTTTGCAAGAATCATAATTAGCTGCTGTTCTGTTAAGCCTTTTTGATTATTTAAACTGTTCTTCTTAGAGAAGAGATGCTGCACAAAGTACAATTTGATTTGTAATTTAGATTTGTTATTGCAGTCATTTATCAAAGCTGGTGCTGTTGTCTTAAATAAGCAAATGTGTAATTTTGTCAGCCTAATTACTCTGTAAATTATTTATCCCAGCACGCTTTGCTTGAGAATATGAGCAGCCTTTTTTTTAAAAATCTTCTGGAGATGTGAAGAAGTGACTGTGCTGTTTTATGTGAAAATATATTACCAGAAAAAAAACAGATTAAAAGGATGTACAAAACTGCCTGAAGCGCAACAAAAAATGCAAAAAAAACCCCAAAAACTTTTTAGAATAGTTTTCAGTTGTGACTATTTCTCCAGGGGGATCGGGGGCAAACTGGTGCTCCTGGGCTGCCTGGAGAAAAAGGGCCGATGGTAAGGAGTAAGTCTGGACCCTGTCTCTTGTACCAGGAAGTGTTTGTTTAATACAGTGTTATGAGATTGACAGTATTTGTGCCTCTGATAGCAAATGATTTCATAGAATTTTAAGATGAGATTTAGAGCATGTCGTCTCCACCAGGGTCATCTTGGGCTGCCTGGTGAGACTGGGGTACCTGGACATCAAGGCATTCCAGTACGTATAATATCACTGGATCAATTTGAATCAAGAATACACTGTATTTTCTGAGTCATTTTATCTCCTATTTGGAGAAGAAATGGGATTGGAATGCTGCCCACTAGTAATTGCATCATGGTCTTAGATTAAAAAACAAACAAAAAAAACCATAAAAAGCAAATATTTGCTGGAATGCAAATGTTGCACAAGCACATCTAACAGACACAATCTAACAATATAGCAGCACACCCTCATCAAGCACTCATCAATGAAATAAACTAAAGAAATGTTTTCACACCTTCAGGGGCCTCCTGGTCTGTGCGGATCCATTGGAATCAGGGGACCCAAAGGCTTTAGGGTGAGTGAATCTCTTCATGGAAGAAGAGATTACCACACATTTTCCTTGTGTCCATAAGCCTTACAGACATGTGAACATGTGTGTTTTAACATATTCCCACGTCTGGTCATTTTCATAGCACAGAAGACAGATGGAAGTTCAAGTGACTTCATTCTGTTATAGTTTACTTTTTAAATTTTAAACAGAAAAAGGACATTTTTGCTAGAATGAGAAGAGGAAACACAGGTACTGCTTGAACCCTGCTTGGTAAAAACCCTGTTTTTACTAAATTTAGAAAATAGCCCTTGGTTGACTGGACTGGAATGAGTACCGGTAATTGAACTCACATGAAACAGTGTTATAATTAAAGCCTTTTTTCCACCATGAATTGGTGTTGCACAGCCCACTTGGCTTCACAGCAGTCATAAAAGTAATATTTAATTGAACTGTTGACATCTTAAAAATCGAATCAAGGTTTGGATTATCGAATAAAGGCCAGTGTGATTAAACACCAGTTAAACTGTTAAAAGCAATTCCCAGTCAACCAATGTGGCAACCCAAAATGATACTGAACATTTCTAAAAAATGATTTTTCAAAGGAGAGATGGAGTAAACATGGTTAACATGTAAGTCCAAGCTAATTGTTCATCCAGGCGTGGGAATGTGGAATGCTTTGATTTTGGAGGAAATAAGGGCCCAGCCTGGCACCCATTCATTTTGAGTGTGACACCCAAACATCAAAAGGTTTTCTTTTGTCTCTGCACATCTGCTTTAACCTGAAGGCAAATGGATTCGGTTTTGGAGGTCCATTGTCTGCATTACTAGAGCCTCATGTCCTCTGTCAGTAAATGTGGTTGCTCAGGAGTGACTTTTTTACCAAGTTGAGTGCAAAATCGGTGCACTTGAGTTTGACGCTGTATTGAAGAGAACTAACACCTCATATTTCGTAATGCAGTCTCAAGAATCAATTGACTAAGTGTTTAAATGTCCTTTTTTAACTTAAGAAGAAACTGACCACATTCTTGAAAGCCAAAAATAACTGCAAAACACAAGTATTATTGTAATCTTTGGAGTTCAGTTCAAAGAACACATGTTTCCTTTCACTGTTTGATATTTTGTTCTGTATTACCTTTAAATAGAGTCACAATTTTTTCTTAAAAATAGGGAAAAAAATGGGCTTCTGTGTTAAATAAATAGCCGAGAGTCGGCCACAGCATTTTTAAACCATTTTCTACCTCGTTGTGTAGTTGGGACCAGTTTTATCTTTGATTGCCAGCTATGGGCAGATTTGACATTCAGTATCCTTTGTGCTTCTACGGTTTGGAGGCTGAACCACAGAGAGAAATAAAAACCAAAAAGACCTGCCTCCTATAGGCTACACTTAATAGTAAAGACTACAATGAAGATTAAGTGCCCTAATACATGGACTCAGATAACACAGGCTGCAGGTCTGTTAATGGTCATTTCCTTCAGAGTAATTCATCAGTGTTAACTCTTTGTGTAGGGGCCAGCAGGTCCGGATGGCCCCATGGGGGACAAAGGGTCGTCTGGCGTCAAGGTAAGGACACAGGTAGAGACTTCAGAATGGATATTTTATCAGGTATTTACATTCTGCCACAAGGAGAAGAAGAAACTGTTACCGTGATAACGACGAGATAAGATATTTTTCTGTCAGTGGTATACTTGGCTCGTTCTTACCAGACTTATCAACGTGTGTGAGATTATTGTCTAAATAAAAATATACATAGATAAAAATACAGGGAAAAAAAGTATGCAAAGATAAGCTGGTGTTGCTTTGGAGTCAGGAACATTTTCAAACTTTGTGGGTTTATTAAAGCTGAATTAATGCAGCCGGATATTTATTTTTTACAGGGGCCCGAGGGTCCACCGGGAAAACTCGGTCTCCTTGGTGCTATGGTAAGAAAAAATAGGTTATGAAATATACGTATTTAGAGTCGTCTAGTCATCTCTGGGATATTCTGTAAACAGAAGTATAATGAAGGACATAAGAATAAGTCCACAAAATGATTCTTGCAAATGCAGCTACTTACAAAAAGCATTAAATTGACAGTCACTGCCAGTTTAACATAATTGCCACTGTTGCTTGCTGGGGGTCAGGGCCTGGGTTTCTGTTAAGTGCCTAGAGACAATTTTGATTGGAACAAATGCTATATTAATAAAGATGAATTGAGTTGATTGGAATATGGAACAGTCTCATTTTTATGTGTTGCGCTTGCAAAATATTACAATGTTATTATTGATGAGTAACCTGACCTAATATCTCGGTTTTTAAGGTATATAACAACATAAAACGCACTAAAAAATTGGCTGAATTCAGCTGTTCTAGTCTTAGTTTAGCTTGGGGTTAAAAAAAACTGAATTCTTTTATGTTTTCTCGATCTCCTGCAGGGAAAGCTTGGAGAGCTGGGGGAACCTGGGCCACAAGGATTTCCAGTAAGTGATTAGGGCTAACAGCTTAGATCAGTCTTAATTATTAGAGCTGCAATAGTTCAGGATGGGAGTGACGAGAGTGTCATGTAAATGTTTAAATACTGTAATGTTATGTATTTATTTTAAAAAGGTCATTTTTTTTCAGGGAGTTCCAGGACCTTCTGGACCACGAGGAGCCAAAGGAGTTGCGGGAGAGCCAGTAAGTTTTACTTGTTACTCACCTGCACAGTTGTTTTATAGTTGAGTCAAGGTATACAATGCAAATATACAGAAGTGAGTAAACTCCCAAATGTATCATCTGCATGTGCTGGTTAACTTTTTATTGACTGATCTAAACATGCAGTATTTTATACAATCCTGTGAATCATTAAAATTATAGTCTACAAAGGTTTAAATTTCTGGCAAAATAAGTTGGGTTGCTTTTTTGGTTCAGTATTCCAAATGAACTCCATGTGGCCTTTTCTCTTTGAGGAAAATCTGGATTTCCATTTTGACATTCTTTTCACATTCCATCGCCAAAATCCATATTTTTTTCAAAAAGACCTAATCCCATTTCTCTCTTTCTGCCCATTTCTCACAGACACGAGTAAAAAGTAGTAAGTCTGAGACAAATTGATTTATACCATGCTCTTCCTGAAGAGGCAGTCATTGGTAATCTGCCTGCATCTCACTAAAAACAGGCCTGTGTCCATCACTTGCAAAAGTGTTGGCTCAGTGTTTTGAAGGCCCTTAGGACTTCAGATTAACTCTTTGACACAAATCCACACTTTGAAACTTCTTTCTCCTTTACTGTTACTTCCTAAAGTATTTGTCAAAGGCTGGTGAGAACTTTTAACCTTTTTATGGACTTCTGCGCCTCTCCACAGGGACCGGCAGGCCCAGCGGGGACAATCGGACCACTGGGGGAGATGGGACTGAGTGTGAGTTTGATGCTTGGCTGGTGTAAGAACTTCAACTGACTTTAATGTTAGAAATGAATAATAAAGGCTGTGAATGTTTTTGATAGGGACTCCCAGGAAAAGCTGGAGAAAGAGGACTGCCTGGTGAACCTGGAATGAGGGTAAGGATGACATTAGACTCTTACTATAGCACAAAGTCTGCTCTGTCAATGTTTGGCCTGTTTTGAATGCATCTCCCCATGTGTCTCAGTGGCCAGTGACCCCATCACTGGTCAGTCTAGGCGAGGTCAAGGGTAAACTATGGCCCCCATGCATCCGAAATACATCTAGAGATATGGTCACAGCTCACAGCACAATTTGAATATCCAAATATCGGAACTTAAATTCCAAACTCTTGTCAACTCATAATGTTACGACAATAATGTTTACAGAGAGTAATGAAAAGCTCGGAAAGGTAGCATAAAATAATGAAGATGAATTCACACAATGAAATTCAATGTTCATTCAAAGTGGAGGGTGTGGAGATGCCGTTTAAAACAACCTGGGGGCTCTTCTATCACTGCTACCTTCACTGTCACGTGTCCTCTCCTGGCAGGGTACCCTGGGTCTGCCTGGCAATGTGGGTGAGCCTGGTCTGATTGGCCAGAGAGTGAGTGTCCCAAATATCGTAAACATACAAATAATGACATTGTTTTAGAAATTCTTGGACTGCAGCAGGCATGTGTTTGGCTCATGCATGTTTTTTTGCGATCTGTCAATCAGGGTGAGCCAGGCATGGAAGGGGAGGCTGGACCAAATGGACCCGATGGAGCCAAGGCAAGTTGAAACACCAGACATGCTGTCACTTGAAGTTTGATTTACTAAGCTTCAATAATTTCACCTGTATGCATAATAGACGAAAAAAAGGATTCAAAATTTTGGGGTTAAACATATTAATTCTGTCCTAAGTGTCGTGCTGTTGACCCAGCAAACAGCGTATTGTCGTGTGAACAGTTGGAGCCTCCTGTGTAAGTCACTGGCCTTTGTGCACTCTGTTCAAACTTAGTGGAAAACAGATAGTGATACTATTTTTGGAGCTGTTGTGTTTGGCAAATTTTATTACTGAAAAAGACTGAAAACCAAGAAAAAAAAAGGCTGCTGAGTAAACGGAGCCAACCTGCTGGAAGCTGACGAGTGAGTTTTGGCTTCGAAAAAGTCACAATGTGATCGCAGAGAACACTGAGGATTAGACCAAAGTCGGCCCGAGAGCATGTTCATCTACTGTATGTCCAGTACAGGATGTTTTAGAAAACCACTTTGATTGTTTTTGGCCTCGATGTGACTGATAAGTGACAGTCCAACGGGAATTTGCAACTCAACTGTTACAGAAATAAAAATCACTGTATTGTGTATGATTCATGTACATGAACTAATTTGTCAAGATAGATTCCAATAGACCTTCAGAAAATGATAAATCTATTTTTGACTACCTTATTACAATATGTTGTAGAAAAAGGGAATGCCTCATTCCTATTTTCCACTGTTAGAGCCTTATGGAGTGATTATTAAATGTCTATAGTGCAGGGCTGCTTCACTTATTTCAATATGTATCCAATAAATAGGATTTATAGATTAAATCACCATTGAATGTTGATGTGACATTTTTAATGTACAGTGTTTAGTAGTAAAATAACCATTTAACTCATCATTTGATGTTATTACAAAAGGATCCATGTTATTTAGCATAAACCTGTGCCCCCTGAAATCAACTTTCTGTCTGTTTCACAAAATAAGAGAAGCTGAGTTGTTTTTCGAACTAATCTTAGAAACCCTAAACACTCACAAAATCACCTCTGTTTCATTTTTATCTTTTAATTTCCTGTAAATCAGAATCAGATATAAAAGAAAAAAATTAGTTGGCACTGCATATTTCCTCGTTCCTCACTGCTGGTGACCTGACATTGACCTGAAAAGTGGTTTATAAGGCACAAACTTTACAAACCATTAAACAGGAGGGTGGAGGAGGAATAACTGTCTCCGCCGGGTTTCAATGCTCATCCTCCACTGTGTTGCGTTGCCATGCATTACACTAAGCCGTGCCACAATAAGCTACATCAAATATTAATATTTAAAGAAAAACACCACGGCAACAACAAAAATGGATTATGAGGTTCAAGAAGTAAAAATAAAGTTTTTATCAGAGTGTAATAATGGATGCCTCTCTCTGAAGCAAGCCTGTTTCTACTAAATGCCCGATAACTGCAAAGAAAATTCAAAATTCCCCCTCGGACGGAGCGCTGGCCTTTTTTCTTTTTTCTTTTGTTTCATTCCCTCGATACATGTGCTCGCCTGATGTGAGAGTTTGGCCGCCCAACCATCGCTCGCCATAAAAGAAAGAGAATTCAAATCCCCAACTCTTGTGATGATGCAGCAGCAAATGTGCAGCTGAGTCCTGACCTACTTTCAGCCATCACCATGTCTGAGGATCATCAAGTTACTCTGACTTTTCATCTCAAAATGTTTTGGAATTCCAGCCAAAACTCAGTTTACATCTCAAAGCCGTCGCTGTAGAAACCTTAATCCTGGGCCAGCCAAGAGGCTAATCTACATGTTCTGGATTGGTATATTATTAGTTACAACTAAAGAGACAGCCTTGCATTTATATATCGAGTCATTTATCAAGGGTGCCTACGTTTTCTTTTCTTTTGTGACTTTCTTTCAGGGTGAAAAGGGAGACACTGGTCCAGATGGCGCCAACGGAGATGTTGGTGAAATTGGTCTAAAAGGAAATGAAGGACCCTTAGGGCCTCCCGGACTAACAGGTGTAAGGGTGAGTGCCCCAGCTGGTAACTCCAGATTTCATTCAGTCCAGCAATAAGACAGCTTTAAAGCTGGTTTCGATTTTCTTTTATTAGGGTCGCGAGGGCATGCCTGGCAGAATTGGTGAAAGAGGAATACCAGGGCCAAAGGTCAGTCATTTCTATTTCTCTAAAGTCGTCCATGGGAGTTTGGTTTCTTAGTAGGTTAAAAGTAAACAGGATGGAGCTTCGCATGCAGGACACTGCTCACCAAAAAGACCACCAATATCAGTTTTGCTTTGCCAAACTATAAGTCTGTGATCAGTCCTGCACATTTTTGGCTGTTCTCCAGGGTAGCAAAGGTCAACAGGGTGACCTGGGGGAAACCGGGCCAGTTGGAGAGCAGGGAGAGGTGGGGTTTATCGGGAAAAAAGGGACCAGAGGGACCATCGGACCAGTGGTAATATATCCAAACATTGTGGGGTTGCGTTCTCTCACAGACAGATACGATGTAAGTTAAGCCTTTTTTTCTAGGGTACTCCAGGTAGAATGGGCCAGCAAGGAGATCCAGGCATATCAGGTTATCAGGTTAGAACTTTCTTGGTTGCAGCACCTCATCCATCTCATATAGTTTTGAATTTTCTCTTTTTGTTGTATAAAACAAGCAGGAAGCTAAAAGTGTTGCACCATTGGGAACACAGTACAATTATTGACATCCAAACATATTATATAGGACTTTTCTATGGTGGTGAGACTTAAAATGAGTACATACAGTTTCCCTCCTGAGTTTGCAGAAGTTTTATCTCCCTCTGCTTCTACTTCATTTAACATTGTCAACATTATGAATGTAATATCTCATACAGTTAATTAAAGTGAAGGCAGGGACTTGTGAAATGAGCCACATAATTTCTTTTCTTGTCACAGGGTCACATGGGACCACAGGGCCCCCAAGGACCTCCAGGGCCAAAAGGCGAAAAGGTATAGTCCCATGCTTAATTGGTGTTTCTAATCACCGTCTGCGCATTTGATTGTGTCTAATGAGCTCTGAAAGGGCTGTAACGGTCACATTACTTTAACAACCAGAAACTGTCAAGCAGCTCATTGTCTGAGAATGCAGTGTCCATTTTTGTTTTTATACAAGGAAAAACTTTAGCTGTGTCCCTAATTACTGCGTCTCCTGCCTGCTGTCATCTGTGCAGCACATCTACAGTCATCCACAATCTTATCAGTGATATAAATTGGGGACGCCAGTTAATTTGCGCTGTCAAATGTATATGATTAGCCAAACACCTGGATTCCTCTGGTTATGAATTTGGGGAAATTAGTGCTGTAATTTATACTCATTGTGACATGAGCAGCACAAAAGAGAACAGAGCGAGCAATAGTTTAGTCTGGAGCTCATTTGCTTTATTTTAGTCCCAAGGCAGGATCCATCTGGATGTGGCAGGCTGTTAGGTTAGGTATTTTCTCCTCGCCAATATTCCCAGAATAATCACTATGCTGGTTCATTCTAATTAGGTCTCTGTCACATTGCAAAATGCATGATTATCAGTTGAGAACTGGTCAAGCCAGATCATTTCAGCACGTAAACACTGCGGATACCGATAGCGAGCTGCCTTTTTACGTCAAAATGACGCTGACAGCAGTTGACATATTTATTTGACACATGCATAGAAATGACACGTGCACACACCTGTGTTTATTGTCTGATGAGTCCCATTAAGTTCCTGGACTAAACATTGGCTCAATGTCAGTGAAATGGCCCCATTGTGAATAATAGTGCATGGGATGATTTGCCATTTCTATGAAGAGAACAGGCAGAGTGTTTCCATCACTGAACTCTTTTAAACAAAGCAACTATTGATTTTTGCACACACTTTCTTACTACACTGTTCACACACACACACACACACACACACAGGGTGAAGAAGGAGATGGCAACAAGGTCAAAGGTCCTCCAGGCCCTCAAGGTGACAGAGTGAGTACATACATGTTCTTTGTTTTTCTTGCTTTTTTTTAAACTGACGATCTGTCTAATTAATTTCCATATGAATTCAGGGTCCTCCCGGAGTCCAAGGACAGAGAGGAGAGCCAGGTGATCCTGGACACATTGTAAGTCAAACAATCAATCGCTATTGACACCTTCTTTGATGTCACTTTCTTTAATCTGTAGAAAATGTTTTTTCAGGGACAAAAGGGTGTTGAAGGAAAGAGAGGAGAGGCAGGGGCCCCTGGGATTCCTGTAAGTATCAAATTCTGTCTCAAATGAAGATTGATGATGACAGATACTCCGATATAATTCAAATAAAATATTATTGATTGTTTTAGGGAGTTCTAGGTCCAAAAGGACAATCAGGGCCGAAAGGATCCAAAGGTGACCAAGTAAGGACTTTAAGAACCTATGTTGTATCTGGGAGAGGAGCGCTCTTATTTCTTTTGGTTTTGTGCTTTTACTGTGTGTAATTCTATTTTTTTACATTTTTTATTTATTATGAGGTGACCTTGAGTGCACTTAAAAAGGCTCCTATAAATAAAATATGTTATCGTTGTTGTTGTTATTGGTTTGTAATTTCAGTCATGCAGCTGAAACATTTATTTCTTCAGGGTCAGAAAGGAAAATCGGGGGCAAGAGGTGCTTCTGGTTACAAAGGACCACCAGTGAGTTGGATGCATTTCTTGATAGCTTCTGTTTCAGCATTGGTTTGAACTCCTCTGCAACTCTCTGCTCTTCTCTAAGGGTCCAGAGGGTCCATCTGGCCCAAGGGGGGTAGTGGGCAGGGAAGGATTTGAGGGCCCACCTGGTCAGGATGGACTGCAAGGCAAAGATGGAAGTAAAGGCCTTAAGGTGGGAAATCTAAAACAGACCCTGAGAGTGAATGAAAAAAGGTTTTTTTAAATTAATAAGCAACATTATTTTATATTGTTTTCTCAGGGAGAGCAAGGAGATGATGGGGAAGTGGGCTTACCTGGCAAACCAGGAAACCAGGGTAAAACCGGTACAGCAGGACATCCTGGAATTCAAGGCTTCTCAGGACCAAAGGTGACTGAACTGAATAGTGCAACTCAGCTTTAGTCTGACTCATCTGGAACTGTGCTGTGACATCTATTTCATAATCTCAAAGGGCAGACGGTGCAAAACAGTGTTCATTTCCCCAAAAGAGCTCATGAGCTAATGTTTATTAGCAGGAAGCCTTGATTCTTGTGGTCTTGCCAATATTATATAACTTTGACTTTAGCATGACTGTATCAAAATAATTTATTATGACATATGTAGGCCAGATTGTCATAAATTCTAATCTCGGTTTATTGTGAGTCCAAAACTTTTAAACAGCACTAGTGGTGTTATCTGCCTTAAGGCTCAGAGAAATACTTGCACTAGTAGTGACTACTGTTAACCATGTAGAATGTGAGGGAAATGCATGTGCTTCCTTCTCCAGGGTGAGAAGGGTCTGCCAGGTCACCACGGTGCATCAGGGAAAAGAGGCTCCATCGGCTCAATTGGGTTACCAGGAAATCAAGGAGATGCTGGATCTAAAGGACAACCAGTCAGCACTGACAACAAATTCAAAGTTGAATTTATTTCCCTTGTCTTTGCAGTGAATAAAGCTTAATTTCTGTGTGTTTAATAGGGAGATCCTGGAGAAAAAGGGCTTCCAGGGGTGTGGGGTCTGTTTGGACCAAAGGTACGGGCTGTTATAAGTGAATGACCCAAAAATAGCATATCGGTCCCTGCTAACTAAAGACTCAATGCATAAAGTGTCCAGAGGTGGATTACAGGACTTTACACTCTTATTGCAATCATATACATTTATAATACTGAATAAAAACATGCAGGAAACCTTCTTTTTTAAACTTACAACCAAAATAACTTTGGTGACATTTTCCTGCAGTAAAAATGTGTTAGAATAGAAGTTAGAATAGAATTCCCCCATCTTGATACGACGTACGGCACAGCGTTAATCATAATGTCGGGTAGAGGGCGTGTGTGAGGCAGAACTAAGAGAAAGTTACAAAAAATAAATTTATGTCATCAATTTAAAATAAAAGTCCCTTTTTAGTCTTCTGCTTCATTTTAATTGAATTCCTTTAATCAAATGCCCGTAATTAATACATTTAGATAACACCGATACACAGATTTAATAGATGCTCTGTTAAATTAAATTGTACAAAAAACTGGTAACACTTTAGTTGAGTCGTTAGATGACTATGATGCATTCAGTTCAATAGGAACTGCATTAAATATTAAGTACTTTCCTTAAATAACCATGCCTCTACAGTATTTCAGTAACAACAATCTTCTAACAAGGAAGAATTTATTTATCATGGTTTATTTAGGTTTCACTAATGTGCTTTCGCATCAGGTATAATGAGATTTTTAGTCAGCATATTTTTAGTAAAGCAAATATTCCCTGTGTGTTTTTAGGGGCCGCCAGGCGACACAGGCCCAGCGGGTATACAGGGACCAAAAGGACCTCGTGGACTGATGGTGAGTGGAGAACGAAAGGCAGAGTGGAATCTTTGCATGTTGATGGTGAAATATTATCAGAGCTTCCATCATATACTGTAGTCTGACTAGCCGTCTTTCTCCAGGGTGTAGAAGGAGCGCTGGGACCCACCGGCATCATCGGCCCCAGCGGTCATCCTGTATGTATCTCCTATCCTTTCTTGTGCCAAGCGTTATGCACATTCTGCTGTCAGGCAACGATGGAGCAATTGTTTGTCTATTTTCTCTCCATCAGGGAGCCCAGGGTGACAGAGGAAGTCAGGGGGAGATGGTGCGTGGCGCCACTTTTGATAAATCCTTCTGTCTTCTGTGAGCTTAGATTAGGACAATTAATATGTAGCCAGCTACATAGTTGGCTTTGCCCTCAAGACCTTTCATTTCCTTTTGTGCTTCACTCGCTGTTGTAACATTGCCTGTGACTTGGCTGGCGTGGAATTTCTGTCAGGGTGATAAATACGTACTGTGTGCTCAACTTTAGCCTTTTAAGAGGTTGTTGAGTGCTCACACAGGCATATTTCACTGCGTGAAAATAAGATTTCATGTGTAGAAATAGGATTTCCGAGTGAGTTCTTGCAAAGAATGAAGAAGGTGTGGGTTTCCACTTTAGCTCTACTCTTAAAAGCATCATTTAATTGTGAAAGAGTACATTTATGACTATGGCTTTCTTTTGTTTTTCATCTGCAACAGGGGCTGCAAGGACAAAGGGTGAGTGATTGCACTTTACCCGTGGCCTGGTCAGCATGAGGGAAAGAACTGCAGTATTTCATCATCTTCTGATAAAGCTTCTTAATACTAATAATGGTAATACAGCAACACAATCTTTCAGGGCTCTCCTGGCCCCCGTGGACCAGCAGGACCACCAGTACGTCAACTCATTTGAAATTCTCCTTTGCTCTTTAAATAGCTTCATAAGAACACAAACTAGATATAGAAAATCACCAAACATCATTAAAAGCACAGCCTCTCTTTTCTTTTTCAGGGTCTCCCCAGTTCCCCCATTTTATTTGTAAGCATCTTTGCATTTAAATGAGTTCATGGTCGTCTGTATAAACCTGAAGAAATAATAGAAGTATTAATACTTCCTGTTTTCCCTGGCAGAGAAATGAGGCTCTTGGCTCCACGTTTCAGGTCCTGGATGATTCTGATCCTGCACTGAGACCACAGGTCAGTGAGGTTACCTTAACCACGTTACCATAACTTGGTTGATTGTTTCTGGTTGTGTTCCTATTTGGAGATTAACTTGTTCTGTAATCAACTTCCAGATTATGGACCTGCATCTTTTGGACCAGGGTACAGCAATTTTCCAGACCCTGCAGCACATCAGCACTATGATCCAGAGTCTGAAGAACCCGGTGGGAACCCGAGAGAACCCTGCACGGATCTGCAGGGACCTCTACAACTGTGAAGAGAAGATGAACGATGGTGATTCGACGGCTGACCTTTTGTGATTCCTATGCAGATGTAAGGACCTTCGTTAGCCCAGGTTCATTTCCTTTTCTGACGCTTACAGGCGCTTACTGGATCGACCCAAACCTCGGCTGTGGCGCTGACACCATTGAGGTGATGTGCAACTTCACTGGTGGGGGACAGACTTGCCTGAAACCTGTCACTGTGTCCAAGGTTTGTCAGAAAAGATCACGGCTTCCAGTTCAGTCTTGATCATTTCATGACTTGCTCCACGGCTGCACGGAGAAACAACTTCACTGTATCAGTCCCAATGAAATCCTTTTTTTAGATGGAGATCGATGTGGGTCGAATCCAGATGAACTTCATCCATCTTTTGAGCACCGAGGCTGTGCAGCACATCACAATTCACTGCCTCAACACACCTGTGTGGGCAGAAGGAGCCTCTCTGCAACCTTCTGACAAAGCTGTGAGCTTCAGAGCCTGGACAGGGGAGAGGATTCAGGCGGGAGACCTCCTGGAGCCGCTGATACCAAGGGATGACTGCTGGGTATGGGCTCTTATCTGCTGATGGCGTATAGATATAGTGAAGCTACCACTTCTCCGTCCATTCTATCTGTTTCCCAAAAGCCTTGCTTTTATTTAGATTTTGGATGTAAACTGTCAGAGGGAGGAACTGAAAGGTTTGATCCATCTTCATGTCAGGGTGTTTACGGCACCCCAGACTTTGGTCCACAAAATGGCTACTTCCACTGACACTTTCTGTTTGTCTTCCTCACTTTCAGATGAGAGATGGCCACTGGCACCGGACCCACTTCATCTTCCAGACCCAGGACCCGAACTTACTCCCCATAGTGGAGGTTTACAACCTCCCGACAACAGAGCAAGGCGCACGCTACCACCTGGAGGTTGGACCTGTGTGCTTCCTATAGACCGTGTTCAGAGTGACTGCATGGAGGATGAAGGCCAGTGCTGATAAGGAGGGGGGTAAAAACTTGGGATTTTTCAGAACAATAGCCCCCCCTACCCTCTCCTAATTTCCTTGAACGCTTGAACTGGAGGACGGTGGAGGCACAAGAATGAAGGCCGGTTGAAAACTGCAGATCCTCCCAAGCTTTGTTTTCAGAGACTTGTCTGAATACACGTTTGGGAAAAAGAGGGTATGAGCATTATCTCTCGGACCATGCTGCGCCACACTTCCTACATGGTCTGATATCCAATGTTGCAACCCCCCCCCAAAACACTGACATTTTCCCTAAGGTGCGCAGAAACAGCTGCGCCTGCGACTTTAATTTTGGTTGACTATTTATACGTACTGTATATATAAGGTGCAATCATTATTGCTCCACAACCCACATTTTCAACATCATATCATTCATTCAGATAAACTAGGTCTCAGCCAGACAGCGGCGTACGATCCAGCCCGCTGGTTGGGGTCCGTCACCCAGCGCTGACGCCCCCACATTTATCCAGCTGCCGTCCACCAACTGCTGTGTGATGCTTTCCATGGAGAGAAGAGATTTCGGCAGTGACCTGAGAAAAGTGTGTCAAGATGCTACCTCGTATCGCGCCTTTCATCTCACCGCCGCCGAGACGTTACCCTTTGTAATCGGAGATGACAGCTGGTGCTCCAACACTGACACAATCAGCTGAGATCTCTCTCAACACGGGAAGATTGCAAAATATACACGCAGGAAGGCATTCGTTAAATTATATTTTCAAGCTATTTTAACATTTTCATATACTTTGTACTATGTGACACTGAGTTTCTTTTAATTATGCAGACTTTTCGATCTACAGGGGATTCTATTTAAAATTTTATTTAAATTCTGAGTTTTCTAGTTCAGAACCAGTCATGTTTTATCACATTTGTCATTTGGAGCTTTTAAGATTCTACATTCTGTATGTCTGTCAGGTGGTGAAATGTATTTTAGGATTTATTTTATATCGGCATTTTGTTTTTTTACTCAGAGCTGCAGCAGAAACGGTTGGTTTCCCCAATCAGAAAACTCAGAGGACTTTTTGAAATATCCAAGGTTGAACTACACATCGTACCAGAGCTTAGTTTTTTAGTCTGTGCAAATGTCCTGTGCTAGATGAAAGACATTTAATGGTAATTCAATAAATTAAATGTTTTTTTGACAAGCAGACTTCCTTTTTAAAACATAAAGGAATCGGCGCCATCCCGTTACACTGCTTTATTTTCACATTCCCGGTTTCATCTCGGGCACATCGCGTGGCGGCCCCCATCGATGGGAAGGTTGACTCCGGTAATGAAGCTGGCAGCATCGGATGCCAGGAAGGCGATGCTGTGTGCCACTTCCTCCACCTCCCCTGGTCGGCCCAGGGCGTGCGTTTGCTGACACCTCTCCAGGAACTGGTGGCGGAGAAGACGGAGAGATCAGTGCTGCCGGGCTGAGCTGCTTCAGTACCGCTACAGCTTTACTTTGATCACTGCCTGCTCTGAGCAGATGAAGAACCACTGCGATGGGAATCACGTGAGAACGGCATTGACTTGATGCGTTACCTGTTTGTACTGCTGCTCATCTAGTCCTGCTCTCTTGTGGACATCTGTGATGATGACGCCGGGGCTGAGGAGGGGAAGCAAAGGCCGCAACGCTTGTTAGGTCCCAAACACTCAATTCAAAACAGTATGTGAACACAACCGGCAGGTTGCCACTCACCACACAGAGTTCACCCTCACTTGCTTACTCGCCAGCTCTGAAACGGATTCATTTCCATTTTAATTGCATTTGTCAATGTTTATGATGCCGAACATGCAGCAGCAGGAGGAAAAACAACTTGCTCACCGAGGGCTGTACAGCGTGTGAACTGATCGATGGCAGACTTGGACATGCAGTAAGCCAGCACACCGGGGAACTACAGGAAGAAAAACAAGGCATAAAAGTTCAACAACAACACAGACTTTTAAAGAAAACTCCAAAAAGCCAGCGGCCAGATGCTTAATACCCACAGATCTCTGTCCATTCACACTGGACACGTTGACGACGGAGCCTTTGGTCTTGATCAGGTGCGGCACACAGAGCTGAGTCAGATGGAAGACTGACCTGCAACGTTGAACAAAAGGCACCTCCTTTAGGAGCCGTCTGTCTGGACTGTACAATTATCATGTGAGGAGAGCAGCCCTGTGCAGACAGTCGGCCAGTTTACGCGTGTCTGTGTCACAGCCGATGTCAGCCTAACCTTCTAAAACAGGACCAGACCTCTCAGTATTATTCTTATGCTCTATTCATCACTGTGAGATGTTCAAGTATAGGAAGTATTTATGAGTAGGCTGAATGTTTCATGTTCACTGCTGTGGCTATTTTCTTTTTCTCCCCCATTTTAAAACTAATTTGAAAAATTTAATTAGTTTTCTGATCACCTGCTGTGCGAGTCAACACATAATATTCAAAATGTCCAAAAGACTACATATTCCAATTCTATTTGGTGGAATTTGAACATTAGTTCTTATTATTCTGATTTCTAAGGTTACATTTATTCCCAGATGTATCATCACTAAAAGTCTTGCTTGTGAGACTGAGCGGAAACTCACCTGACATTAATGTTCATCACCCTGTCGTACTGAGCCAGGTCTGCGCTCTCGATGCCGCCCATGGCGAGGATCCCAGCACTGTTGACCAGGACGTCCAGCCGGCCAAAGTGAGCCACAGTTCGCTCTACTGTCTTCTTTACCGTCTCCTCATCGGTGAGGTCTCCAGGAACAAGCAGTGGCTGCACATTTGCCACATGTGCAGTTTGAGAAAGAGGTGACACGATTGCAACAGCTGGAAACATGATTTGTTCTTTGGTTTCGCACCTATTAATGCAGATGACTGGATGTGAGTTTGGGGGGTCTCTGCTTAGAGTATTGATTAGAATGTTTTGAAGCCGTTTAGTTGCAAAGCTGCAACAAACTGTGTTTACTGGAGAAGAAATTTTGGATTTGAATGGACTGTTCTTTCTAATCAGATTAAACGAATGTCAACTAACCACCGTGGTGCAGTAATGTGCATCTCGTCGCACCTGAATTCCCACGAAATAAAGAGGTCAGCGTGTGTGCACAGCAGCAATGGCAGCAAAGCCCCGAGTTACCTCTGCAGCGCCACATTCGACGCACTCTCGGGCCACTTTTCGGAGGTTTTCCTCGTCCCGGCCGTTAAGAGCCAACAGAGCGCCCAGTTTGGCGAACAGGACGCCGGTACCTGCACCGATCCCCGAGCTCGCACCGGTTATCAGGGCTACTTTCCCCTTGAGGGAAGACACCTAAAACACACGTTTAAAAGTCGATGTTGCCAGCTGCACAAGCATAATTCCGCTGCAATGTCAACTCACTTTAAAAGCATCGCCTGAAGTCATGGGGTTCGACATGGGGAACAGCGAACCTCCCCCAAATTCGGATGAAATGAAGTAAGAGAAACTAACAAATATCTACAGCCGAGCCGGCCCGGGGTCTGCGAACCTGTTTGCCTTGCACGTACGTCATATTTAAGAGCCAACGTCTGAACCACGAAACGTCATATTTGTGCGACAACGAGTCACATTTTAGATTAAAGATGAATCTTTTAATGGTTAATAACTATTCAGGTTGGCTCATTTAGTACTGATTGGTCTGATATAAGTGGAAGCACACAGGAGCAAGTTAGAATTCACTGATTTTCCAACTACAGTCCTAAAGCAATGTTGATAACATAATAATGCTTTGCAGAAAAAATATTTAATACAAAACATTGAGAATTAACATACACACAACATAAAAAGTAAAATATGCTTCCGCACACTGCAGTTTTGAAAACAGTGGAATTCTTTTTACAGTTCTAACCAACATTCTTTAGAATTTATCCAGCAAACGGGTTGGCGTGGATGGTCACATCCTTTATGCGTGTTTCAGTCAGAGGGCGGAATGTCTTCTCATTGACAGGAAGTTTCTCTATTTCATCCAATGTTTCCAGGCCATCAATGACCCTGTTGAAGAGATCAAACTGTCACTCAGATACATGTGAGCCTTTATTTCTACTATTTTACAATAAAGACAGAACTTACTTTCCAAACGCCGTGTACTTCATGTCCAGGTGGGGCTGTTTGGCATAAGTGATGAAAAACTGGGAGCCATTTGTGTTGGGTCCATTATTTGCCATTGAGACCACTCCTCTGACATTATGCTGAATGAATGAATGAATAATAACTATTAATGTGGGCCACCAATTTTGAGACTTAAACGACGTTGATCCTTACTTTTAGATGTTCACTGAATTCATCTTCAAATTTGCGACCCCATATACTTGTTCCACCTTTACCAGAGCCTGAGCAGATTTAAAAAAAAAAAAAAAAAAAAGCACAACAAAACAATATCATTTTTGTCAACATTCTATTTTGTAAAATGCTAAGTGCTTTAACTGTTCCATACCCGTAGGATCTCCTGTTTGAACCATGAAACCTTTAATATTTCGATGGAAAGTGCAGTCATTGTAAAATCCGCTGGCACACAAGGCCAGAAAGTTCTGTAGTTGTATATTAGAATATGTATTACAAGGCTTGGAGATAGAAATAAGTGCTATCACAGCATATTACAGCAAATTGTATTAAAAAGAGAAGAAATTACTGCTTTGTACCAGTTATAAAATGTTACATTAACACATAGGTAACCACTCACCTCACAACTTTTCGGCGTGCGTTCACAGAATAATTCGATTTTAATTTCTCCTAGATCTGTATGAAGGGTAACCGCCTGTAAAATAAAAGCAACATAATACCACTGATCAGTAACTAAAACACCATACAAGCAATCGGTCTGCAACTATATACGATTTTGTTGCAAAGGCGTTTCAACACATTCGAGCAGAACAAACGTCATACGAGCTTTAAATCTTTAGGAATTTCATGAAAATAAAACAATTTACCACAACACACCATTTAACAAAATGAAATTTTAGTCACAGGAAAATTACCATTTTAAACGCTGCGTCTCTGCGACTGTGTGTTTGAGAATCATTTCCGTCTAGAAACAATCATCAAGCTGAATGGTTCCGCAGAAGAAAAATGAACAGACAAACGCAATACAGTATACCGGTACTCATCTTTGTTACTTTATTAGTATTGTAACTTTTTTGTAAAAAATATTGTCCGTTTGCTAAACGAGTTACAAATTTATTTGTCCACATTTATTTCCCAGGTAGTCATTCCTAATATTTTAATCTACCTTCAGCCAAGAAGCCTCTTTTTTTTGGACATGTGTGTTTATAAGTACGGTTATATGCCACCTATTACATAAAGTTCCTTTTTAAAATTGGTATGAAAAATGTGTAAATATGGACACATGCATACATTTAATATAATGGAATCTTGATGTTAAAAATGTACAACTCACAAGTTCTGTAACTAAATGCAATACATAGGATGTCTTTAAAAAATACATTTTAATACCAAATCTTATAACCTGAATACTATTACTTTAGAAAATACATACAACAAAGACAGATCTGTTTTGATAAATTGTTTTTTTATTTCATGTTAACTGTGTGGTGTCGAGAAAACAGGGCACAAACATACTACTCATTATCACATCAGTCGTGTTCACACCAATGCAAATTTTGGCAAAAACACTGCAGAAAGCCAAACTGAGTTCACCATAAGTTTAAAAAAAATGGAATAAATTTAAAGGAGGAAGAACAAAATGTCATGGTTCCAAAACTCTGTTTCCCAACAACACATGATAACAATGATGACACAAAATAACTATACAGTTCTAGTACAAATATTCACTGACACAATGTGGAGAATTTAAAATCACCAGAATTAAATCAAGTGCTTTCCTTAAAAACAAACTCATACACACACGCACACACTTTACATACAGTATTTAAAATCAGTCAATATCAAATACACCAAAAATAGCAAAGAATATATAGCAATGCATATAAAACCTTGCATATACAAAACAACACTTCAAATTAAAAAAAAAATACCAGGTGTTATAAAAAAAACTAGGCAAATAAGACAAAAATGAGTTCTAGCTTACTTCCTGAGAATTTCAGTAACATTTCACTACAAATACCAGTGAAAACTCAGAGAAAAATTGGTCATTGTTGAGAGATTTGCAGAAAACAAGACAGTTAAACAATTTACTGGCGCCACGTCTCAAGCAACAAAACTCCAAACGTCAACTAATGTGAACGCTAAGGTCTAAGGTCACAGCTCATCATAATACGTGATTGTCTCGATCAGTGTAGTATTGCTCATGGGTCAGTTACAAAACGCAGCTGGGACTGACCAAAGTTTCACTGTGAGTACTTTAAGTGAGTAAAAGTCACTTATTCTCATTACTAGCTGTCAGTTAATTGAGCCTTCCCACGTGAGAAAACAGCCAAAATGTGCTGTACAGGTCAAGTTATCATTATTTACATTTACTTCAATGTAACATATGGGAGAGGTGCTATAGTGCAAATACAATACTCCAAATAAAGTTGGATGCCCATATTTTAATAAAGGCAATGGTGCATAATACAAGTCATAAAATTCTGCAAATTTAAATTGCCTCACTGTTTCACAATGTAAGCATTGTACTGCATACTGTTGCTCCCCAACTTTATTTGTTGGCTTAGTGACATTTTTCTTATTCTTCTGAGCTGTCAGAGGTACACAGAAACAAATCCAAACAATAACGTGATCCTTTAAGAATCCTATTTTTGATGGGACAAAACATAATTTCCTCTCTTGTAAGAGAACCCAAGACTATTGTCACGCTCAGTTAAATATATTGAACTGCAAAAAAGCCAAACTGTTTCCATAAAAAAAGGTGAAAATCACCATTTTCTTTCACAATGCTCAAAAGAATATGCTTTGCAATATGAAATCAAGCCAAAATCTGCTCTTTTTCTACATATTCTTACCAGGAAACCCTGATTTTTTTGTTCTAGCTTTCACACTGCAGAGAATGGCAGCTGTGCAGAGTAACACTGGTTGAGCTACAGCTGCCTGAGGTTAAATGGCACAGCCATTGTCATGCAATGATGCAGCAAAACAAAACCGCTCACACCTCATAACTCACATTTGAGGCAACAAAATCTATCCCGTACTAGCCCCAATGCTGCCAAAACACTGTGACAAAATCTGAAATACACAACAAACGTCATGTTAGACTAATTAGCAGTCTAGTGTAGCTTTATAGACATTAATCTGCATCAAAGCACCGAGTTCATCTCATTCGACAGGTTAAATAACACATTACCTAACAGCTAATTCAATTCCAAAGCCTTGAAAGGCAGAAATGCCCAATTTCTCTTGAATTTGAGTGCAACTGTATTTTGGTTCAATGTTCAGTTTAATATTGCACGGCGTTTCTAACAGACAAAACAACGGGAGTGTAGGAGTCTGAACATATATCGAGTAAGGAATTTTGTGAGCCGATACCAATAATCAATAATTACTTGGTGGCTTATATTGCTAAGATTACAAGTAATGATTTGTTCAAATTTTTGGAAGGAAAAGAAACTGTAAGCTCATGGATTTATGCTTAATGCTGAATGTTACTGCACCGGCAACAGTGCTGCAATATGTAGAGACGTCAGCTGAAATTGTATTATTGATAATATTAACAAGTAATTTACTGAGAATTTATCAGGCTTCCCAGAACAGAACCTTAGACCACCAATGCTTTTGTGATTCTGAGCTCATTGCTTGATACAAGAGCCCAAAACATGAAGTAAAGATAAACCTTTACATTGGTAATTCAGACATTTCATATCCTTCCCCCAAACAAATGTGTTATCCTGCTAAACCTTCTGTTGTTTTGATGCAGAAAAGACTTTTTATTACTCTGGAAAGAGAAGCCTTCATGTATGTTTTGTGCAATAATTATAATATTAATTAAAAAAATGAACTAAAACTACAATGCATAAAGACCTTCCCACTGAAAAGCATCAGTCAGTAAAGTTTGGTCAGCACAACACACCTAAATAAATTAATACACCTAGAGTACATGAACACAAAGCTAAATGTAATAAATACCTGATATATAAATTTATAGTCGATGTCGGAACTGAACTGTTACTTGTGCTTGGAGCAAATATGTAAAGGAGGGTTAAAAACACGGAAATCAGAGGTCAACCTGATACTCCGGCTGTTCAGGTGAGGGCGGCTCCGCCCTTCGGTGCTCGCCCTCGCGCTGCAGCGGTGCCTTCTGGGACAGCAGGCCTGGCTTCACTCGCCGCCGCAGCGCTGCCTTCAGGCCGGTTCTTTGTCGACTTTCCACAGCTGCTCCTTGACCTCGGTGGGCAGGGTGTTGAACAGGTCCTCCTCCACCACCAGGCCCGTCCTCTTCAGCTGCCTGCACTCGCCCAGCTCCACCGGCAGGCATTCCAGGCGGTTCCCTCTCAGCTCCAGCTGCGTCAGCCCCGTCAGCTCCCCAAAGCGGGACGGCAGGGACTGCAGGCAATTGTTTCCCAAGTTCAAAGTGCGGAGCTTCTTGCACTGGAACAGCTCGTTTGGCAGGCTCTCGATCTTTTGTGGCGGGTGAGAGGATGGAAACCAACATGAAGGCATTTATTTTAAGATGCTTTAAGAGGCAGTTCAGTTAAATGGAATCAATCGTGAGATTAACTCACCCTGTTGGCCGTCACTGCGAGGTAATGAAGATTCTGCAGAAAGCCTACATCTGTGGGTATAAACGTTAAGTTATTATGGCTCAGGTCCAAGAACCGCAGCTTCCTGCAGTAAAACAACTGGCTGGGGATCTTCTCGATCTTGTTCCTGTTCAAATACAGCTTCTCCAGGTTAATGAGAGCGCCGATCTGGATCGGAATATAGGCGATCTGGTTGTACCAGAGCTTAAGGCAAACCAGCCGATGGAGGTGCTGGAAGCTGATGATCTCCTCGATGGTCTTCAGGTTGTTGTCCTTCAGGTCGATCTCCTGCACGTTGTGCAAGCTGAAGATGGAGTGCGGGATGCGCTCCAGGTCGCAGCGGATCAGTTCCAGCTCCGTCAGGTTCACCATCTTCTTCAGGCTGTTGAGCACCATCAGCTTGGTGCCCTCGTTGTTGATGGAGAGCTTCTGGAGGTGCAAGCCCACGTCGGTGACCACCTGAGGTAGCTTGGTGAGGTTGCTCTTCAGACGGAGGACTTTGAGCCTCTTGAGCTCCCTGAGCCCGTCGATGACGATGTAGCGGTTGTTGTCCGCGCTGAGGTTCCCCGTCAGATGAAGCTCGCTGAGATTCTTCAGACTGTAGATCCATAGCGGAATCTCTTTGATGTCGGTGAACTTGATGTGGAGCGACTTCAGGTTCTCCCGCAGGAAAGCCAAGGCGGGGGCTTCGATTTTGGCTGGGGTGTGATAGAGCCACATTTCCCGGAGGTTGTCCAGCTGGGCGATGATCGGGGGGATGGTGACGTCGGGGATGAGCTCCAGTTTGAGGACCTCGAGCTCCATCAGGTCGAACACTGTGTCCGGGATGCCGCTAAGCATGAAAAGATGCAGCTCCAGCTTCTCCTGCGAGTTCTTGGTGATCCTCTGCCTCAGCTTGTCCAGCGTCCACTCGTTATTGAGGTTCAGCTGCCTCAGCTTATTCTCGCTAACTTCTGAAAGGAACACGGCGAAGCGCTTGGAGTACAGAGGATCGTACTGGTCGATCATGTGCATCATGAAGGCAAAGTCGTTTTTCACGTCGGGGATGTCGCTGTAGCTACTCTCCTCCCGTATCGACTCGAAGGAATACTTCTTTAAGGAGCGGCGCAGCATCCAGCAGAGCGTGTACATGCAGATCAGGCCGTAAACGACCACCAAGCTGATGTAAAAACAGGCTAAGATTTTAAACAGCGTCGCCAGCGGGTGAGCGCAGCGGTACACGCTGTAGCCCGTCAGGCTCTCGATATTTACAGAACAGTCAACACTGAATTTAATATCGTGCACGTAATACCCTGTGTAGCAGATGATCAAAATGAACTTGATGACTTTGATGATAGTCTGACGGATGTACAGCCTGTAGACGATGTCGCCCTCTTCCACGTGGATGCGGAACTTCTTGACCTTTTCAAAGAGGGCCTTCGCCTGTTCGCCCTCTTTCTTGTCCAGAACGCCCGTCTCCGTTCTGTCTACAATGCCCTGCTCGAAGCGCGTCTTTGTCTTCTGGAGCATGGGAACGCTCGCTTCCACGTCCTCGCTGATGACGGACTCCTTGTGGTCCATGGAGCCGTTCATTTTCATCGGTTTAGGGTCGCTCTCTTCAACCACCGTCTCCGACAGCGCCCTGGTTGTCCACGGAGAGTCGAAGCATTTCAGCAAAATGGATACAAAATGCTCTAGTTTGGAGCTCGTCCGTGGGAACTTAAACCAGAAGTTGCTGCAGGCTAAGAATATAAGGGTATGAAGTAACACTAGATAGGGAAAATACTTAGCAAACCAGTGCAATCGGTTCTCATAGCAAACCGCATCCACGTAGTTGTACTGGTGCCGGTCCAAATCATACTGGATGCCTTTGGGCTCCATGAAAAAGGGGCTGGAGAGGGTAGAATTATTCTTCTTGCAGGTCTGATTGTCCACCCATTTACAAGGCAGGCAGATCATCTTGTCCTGGGTGACCTGCAGGGTACCGCCAAACACGGAAATCATGAGCATGACGATGGAGATGTAATCAGTGAACACGTCCCACCACGGTTTCAGGATGCGGTACGCTGGCTGCGTGTCCACAAAGTACCGCAGTTCGGTGATGGGGATCATGGTTCAGCTGCAGGAGACATAAAAATGCAATAAAAAATGAACGGGATCACAAAAATGGGACGGTCCCTGCAAAATCTGTGATTAAAATTCCCCCTTGAGCCGCAACAACGTACACAAATCAATCCCAGGATATTGTAAATAACATATCACATCTTTAGTTACGTTGATGAGCACAGAGAAGCGTGATAGATCCTCACTTGTGAGTAACAGCCTTCACCACACAGGTTGTGATGCTACTGATTCCTCTCATCTCAGCAGACACATTTAATTTCCCTTTCACACTGGAAACAGCGTTTCAAGCCATTATGTAAACTCAAATATAGATGCGTCACCACTATCCAGGCTAGAGATCAGTGATATAACAGCAAACGTTAGCGTAGATATTCCACCCTTACACATTTTGTAAGAACATCTCAGTTGCATCTGTGGCTAAACTGAGCAGCACTAAATTCATAAGCGACATCATCAATTTAGACTCACTTATTTTGTCCACTAATATTTGAATTCAATCTATGAGGAAACTAACTGTGGCAGAGGATTTTAATCACCCACTCATAATCAGCAGTAAATCAATTTTGCATCCACGCAGCTCCAAACTCAGCATCCACCATCAGAAAGTCACACTTAAGTCGATTATCCAAACGATTTGCATCAATTACAACAAATTGAAGAAGGCTTAGTCAAAGATGAAAATGGTCATCACTTACAAATCCCAACTGCATGTCATTCCGAATCCACATGTAAAACAGCCATTTGCAACCACTGGATTGCCGCTGCCGCTGCTGCTGCTGTACATCAGAGGCAGATAAAGCCATTAAAATCAATGTCTGGCCGTGTGTGTGAGTGGCACACCCAGCGTGTAGGCTTGAAAGCCACTTTTCTAAAGATGATGTTCCGTTTTGGCTTGTTAAACCCAAACAACATGACTGCTGGAGGAGCCACCTCGCTCCGCCGTTCACTATTCTTAGCCATTTCCTTTAATAATAACCAGAGTATTGTCTGTGGGGGCCTTGAAAAGCACCTTGACCTTGAGGAGGAGATCCTGTTTATCTTATGGAGGCTGCTGTCTCCAACCAGTGTCTCTCTGGAATACTTGGCTGTCACCTTTTGGACCTTGGCCATCCACCAAAACCCACACCTACATTACAAAAGTCAGGGGCTGGCATTAATCACAGTTTGTGCTTAGGAAATTGTAAAAGCATGGAGTCAATTTGGCTGGTGTGGTTCTAAGCCAAGGAAGCATATTCAGACTGGCCAGGGTTCAGAGAAACACTGGTACACTAAACAGCATTTCCCCAGTTCTTATCTGCAGCGGTGAGGTTGTGTTGCTACGCTCACCAGTTCGATGGTGTTATCTGTATTCCAGTGCCTGACGATGTCCCTGGTGGACAAGCCACTTTCTGTGTTTCCAGATCTCTTTTTGGACCATTTCCTCATTTATTGCAAAGGGATTGAAGTGCAGTCCTGATAAAGAAAGAGGCAGGAAAATGAAAATGTGGTTTCAACGTTTCATATTGGAGTGACACATTTGATTATCAAATCAGTCAAGAAAGTTAGCTGCATGGCTTAACTGGTTTATTAAACAATATTGGATTTTACACTGTGCTTTTCATAAACTGGGATGCGGTGTTATATTGGAACAAATATGCGGGTAACATCGATATATGTTGAAAATCGATACTTGTATGCCATTGGTATTGATTCAGGTCGCTCCCCTGGCGTTTTTGGCGTATGACATGCCCAGTGTGAGGATGTAAACCGACATCTAACATCACTTCTTACAATCGGAATATTGCAGAAATTGATAGAAGTGATTCTAGTAAGGTCTGAACAGACAAAGCTGGGATGCTGTAACCTCCGGAGCTAAGCTAGCTGACTGCACTGAATCTACCGGGAAAGTTTACATCCGAGCAAACCATAACCTAATTCTGCCGGTGACACGTAGCTAACGCGTATTTATGGGGGATTTTTAGCTTACTAGAGTTGATGTTCTGTGGTCGACTCCAGTTCTGCTCATCAGTATATGTTTAAAAATTGTGTCCATTGTCGCTATTATCTTAGTTTGCTAGCAGTTGTTTTTCTGGAACAGCGCCGCCGCTATACCACCGGGACGAAAGGGGGCAGTGTTGGGTTACATTTACGCCGTAGAAGAAGAGCGAACTCCCTCGGCCACCGGAGGATGTTTTGACAGCAAAGAGAAAGGCTTATATTTTGATTTGTGTCCACAGCAGAACCAAATAGTTCATTTCGGGAATGTTGTCATCCAACACCTGGCGGACTTTGTGCTCACGCCGGGCTTTACTAAGTCCAAACCGGCTGCTGATGAACCGCAAAGCCGGTCAAGCGACTGTTAGGTTTTCAGTAAATACCAAGTCACTGAATGATGTAAGCTTTGCCAAACAGGACTCATGGCGAAACAACACGATCCGCAAAGCTTTGGGAAACGAAAAAAAGAGGATATTCTCTGCTCATGTTGTTTTCCTGAGGAATTACAGCACAAGCCACATTAAGCTGAACTGTTGGAAATGCAAACAGCCTCTTGAAAACGACCCTGCCTTCTTCTGTCTAGCATGCAAAGTGGTCCAGCCTCCAGAAGAGGGGACCTCGTACTTTAAAATCATGGACTGGTGAGTTCCCCGCCATCAGTCATTTTCCTACCCGTGAATATTTTGACCCCTCGGTCTCTGAGCAACACAGGATCTCACAATACCGTCTCTTTCCAGTGATTATTCGTTCTCTCTGGATACACTAAAGCTCCAGAGAAGATACGTGCAGCTGCAGCGTTCGCTCCATCCAGACAACTTCAGCCAGAAGTCTGTGGTAGGGAGGGAGGGGGGCTCAAACCATCCCATAATAGATGCTGATTCAGTGCTGAATCATCTGTAAATTGTAGAAAGCTGCGTTGCAGTTTATATGCTCTTATGCTCCCTAGATTTCGTCAGGATTGAGTGTCATGTTTACGAATAATTAGTCAGCAAAATAAAGTAAATGTCTTTTTATAGAGAGAATGGGCACTTGCATGGAGTAGTCTAACACTGAGTCTCTCTCAAATCAAAAGATTTAAAAAAAAAAAAATGGAATACTTGGGAGGAATTGTATAACGGAAGGTATGATTAGGATGCATTCTGGGTAATTGAGTTCCCTTTGGTTCAAAACTAAAGAAAATTTATGAATCGAGACTGTTAAAGTGAAAATTTCTGAACGTGTTGCTTAGGTTTTACTTTGGCTGTCACTTCCCCTGACAAAAACAGTTTTTTAAAAATAATGCATCTCACCTTTAATTATTTTTTTGCCAGTGAAAAGACCAAGTTTTACATGCATGTATTCGAAATATTCAGAGTCTGACAGTCAACTTCAGTCATGATGATCAGTTGCAGGGATACTGACCTTAAGACACTGCTTAAACCAAGGTTGTTGTTTTATGAATATTAATTATAAGTCTTCATTTTATGCCACGCCGCGCTGTTACGACAGAAAGCCAACAGGAGATCAGATACGACGGAGGGTGAAAAACAGGATGCGGATTTGAGTTTTGTGTGCATGTCCCATGGTGGACTGACCACCTGTCCAGGATTGAATTCCCATCCCTGGCCTAGTGACCACTGGGATAGACTCCAGCATGTGATGTTATTTGGTTTTCCTTGTTGGGACTAAACAACAAATGAATAATCATCACCTACATTTAACATGTGGGCTTAATGTTAAATTACATGCAAAATAATTAAGTGAGGGTGAATTGAAACGGGTTACATTACACAATATTTTTGAAGATGATGTAATGTGTTGACATTCAGACCGGTGCCCATCTGTAATCTTCCCACATCCCAATTATATTGTTTTCATATAAATAACAGTTTTCTGTTTCCCTGCGTGTCACTTTTCCACCATCCAGTAGCTCTGTTAATGGAATATTTGTTCCAGTTCATCAAGTATCATTTCTCAGCTATACCGTGGCCTGGAACATTTTATTTCACCTTTGAATGATCAAATAGTGCTTCTAGTGAACGCAGAGATAACTGAATAAGACACCAGATGGGCCGAGATCTAATTTTGTCCACTTGGATGAAGCCCCTGTTCACTGCTGTGAAAGAAATGTATTTGGTCTCCCTTTCTTTACTTTTAATTTGGAGCTTTTAATAGGACATCAGACGTACCTTTCTGACATCAGATACGTGTGGCGGCGGAAGGAAAAGGTTTTAGGCACTTTCTAAAATCACACTGGGCAAAGCATTATTAAACTGACAAGACCAGTAGCCCTTTATGTTACATAAAAATCCGGAGTTGAGTAGCTTTTAAAATGTCACAAGAAGAAATAAGACATGCCTCAGCGCTTCTGAGCAATTGAAGGTGGAATGAGCTTATAGGTTATTTTGCCGTGTTGACGGGTGTCGACTAAATTTCCACATTATCACGCTCCCCCTCTGTGCTCCGTTTAAAACGCGGCGTGGCAATTTAGAAGAATAAGCATAACGAGGACAAGGAGGAGATGAGGTGTGTTGCTTTCGCACCTAATTTATTCTGCACGCCCCGGTGGAGGAGCGCGGGGCGGGGGTGTGATTTGATATGAAAGGTAAACCTGTCCTCAGCAGCTTAAATGGTTGACTCACACACAACCTGTCCAACGTTGTTATGGGTAAATATGTTTTATTTATCAGAAACTCTGGCCATTTTTTTCTTAATTAGACATCTTCTGGCCCCTGGGTGTCCTCATCACGTATAGAAAACTCATTAGTTATACAAGGCTACGAGGCAGCCACCTACTGCCCTGGTTGTTATGACAGGAGCGGTTCCACACCGCGGGCCCACGGCTACAGCTTCAGACTATTGATTTTCTCAAGAGCTGACAGACCCCATCGCTGCAAACTGTTCTCGGATCTGCCGAGCACTTCCAGCAGATTTCCCGCCCCGGTTTTGTTTTCACGCATTGGTCACGTCGACCTTATACCTTCACCCCCAGAACGTTCCGAGACCGTTCAACCATGAAGCTCAGCCTCACTGAATACAGTTGTCATCATCGGATTCAGATGAGCGGCTCTAGATAATGGCAGGAGGGGGATACATGTCTGTTCTTCACATGAATCACATGAAAATACACATTTTGTGTACACAGATTCCTATTTCCTCTAGTTCCTGAATGCCAACGCGCGTCATCAACATAAGCCAATCCCAGCTCTCTCTTGCAGGAAGAACAGAAGTATTCCGAAATCCAGTCTGCTCTCGTGAACAAAGCCTACAAGACTCTGCTGAAGCCTTTGAGTCGTGGTCTTTACATGGTGAGCGAAGCCCCCAACTTGACTTCACACAGTCGGTTCATTTTCTTGAGTGAGCGCAGTGTCTGTCTGCTGGCCTCCTTCACGCGAACGTCTTCGGCACCTGACTGCCGGAGCGCGCTGACGGGCACGTCAAGAGGCAGCCCCCTCTGATGAGCCTCCCGTCCTGTGTTCCAGCTGGAGCTGCAGGGGATGAGGATAGAAGAAGGCACCGACTCCGAGGCCGACTCGCAATTCCTGATGGAGCTGATGGAGATCAATGAATTTCTCAACGAGGCGCAGACGGCGAGGGAAGCCGAGCAGATTGGCGGGGATGTGAAAGGTAGATAAATACGTACGCTGGGCTTATCGAGCGACAGAGCGGCTCGTCGTCAATCCCGAATGATTCCAGGCTGAGGGGAGCTTTAATTCACGGTATCACATGTTGTTTAAAAGGTTAAATATGGATTCCTATAGGGTTTCAGCTGTGGGTGGCATAGCCCTGAGTTACCATGGTAACCCCCCCCCCCCCTCTACGGTAGACATCTCAGCAGCACTCGGATGCAAACCTTGAGCAACAGACGGACGCGTTTGTCAGCAGTTTGCGCAGAATCGACGCTTTTATACAGAAAATGTTAATAAAAATCACCGGGCTTCTATTAACTCGGGGTTAATCTCCACCCTGGCGCTCGGAGGTAGACATCCCAGAATGAACAATAGGTGTGACACATCGAAGCGTCTCTATACAGTCTGTGGGCTCCCGCTCTGTTTCCACTGGCGTTAACACAGCGAGCCGCTTTGATTTGCTTTTAGTTTTTGTGGTTTGTTGAACTGAGACTTGTCTGCCTCTCACTTGCAGGGAAGCTGACAGACTTGACAAAGCGGATCGACGCTGCCCTGCTCAAAGGTATCCTACCCAGACAGCGCGTGGAAGCGCTCTCTCATCCTCCTCCTCCTCCTCCCTCCTCGCTCCCTCCTGTGTGTTTTTGTGATCTGTGATGAAACTGTTCTTCTGAGCCGCGCGGTGAGTCACCAGTTTTTAACGCCGAGTTCTCTTCCTCACCAGGAGATCTCGCCGCCGCCAAAGCGCTGCTCGCCCAAATGAAGTACTACGCAAACATCGAGGAGAAAGTGAAGCAGAAACTTTCTGAGTTCATGTGAATCGCGCCGCCGTCCGTCCAATTGCGCGTCGCTCTGTGTGATGTGGTTGAGGCACTTTTAAAAAGTTTTTATTTTATTTTTTTTAACAGCTGCGCCGGAATGATTGTACAGTTTTTGGAGGATTATGCAAATTGACTATTGAATAATAAAAAATATAACACACAAAAGAGCGGAAATGCTGTGCTGTTGCGATTTCGACACGATGAGACATGGAGGTGCAATTAGGTGCATGTGTCATCCCCCTCGAATGGCACTATATTCACAATCCTAATCAAATCCACTTGTATGTAATGCACCATTAAATATGACAGAGGTCTGTGATTAAAACGCTGCCCCGGGTATTTGTACAATTATCCTGCCCATCAGTTCAGCATTTGTCGTGTGCTCCTCTGACAGGCTCCGGCTTTAGTTCCTCCGGCTCCCTTTAGGGGGAGACATCACACCTCTGCAGCCAGAGGAGCCCAATTGTTACACAAAGAGGAGATGAGAGCAGAAGTGAGCCCTTTATTGAGGCCAACAGCCTGTTGAATCATTCATGAGGCCGTCACATGTAGCATTAATGCTACGATAATCAGGAAGAGCCGACTGAATGACGATCGCTCCATGAGGCAAAAACCTGCGATATGTGTCTTTTTTTTTATCCCTTAAATTGACGCTCACTTCTCCGACCACTGAATGCGAAATCATCCATTTTTCTTCGTTTAATTCTTGATAAACTTTTTAAACCACAGAGCGGGAGAGGGGAAAAGAAAGCCATAATCTGTAATTACCTGCCAATAGGAGCTCCAGTCGCACAGATGCTTTTGATGTTAGAATCTGATCCAGGTCCAATCAGGCAGAGATATGATGGGTGTTGTATGATCTGACAGCAGAGAGCGAACAGGCGTATCACATGTCATATGAACTGTGTTATATGAGACACATGCTGAGCCCCATGTGAGAGTAACCTCAGGTCAGCGATGTTCACTTGTATTTGTGTTTCACTTCACCTCCATAACACATCCTGACTTCCTGATTGCTTATTAAGTCTGGGACACCATCTGAAACTGTTCTGGTTTCTGTGGACGAGCGGCTCCTCAATAAACGCGGGTAGATGGTGACTGGAACAGAACTTCCTGCCACTGAGGAACTCAACAGGCCTGTTTATTATTCATGTCCTAATCGGGAGGCATCTACGGCACCAGTAAATTAATGAAAACAAAATGGGATCAATCATCAGGAGGCTCCGCTGTCTCTCTGAGCTCTTTGTAATGGAGTTTGAAGGCTCAGAAGGGGATGTTTTTGTAGAGCCAGGCGATGAGCTTGACAGGAATGGCAAAACTCGGCTAAGCATTTGTGACTGAGATGAGTCGCTGTCCCAGTGGCTACTGGTTTCTCCTGTTCACTGAATAAATTCAAATAGTCTAGTCAGTAGTGTGGGTTGGTAATGGAGGACATCCCCATTCTAAATTTGTAAAAATACCCCATCTTCCTCTGACTGTTCGATATTTGGCTTCTAGGACTTTGCGCTAAGCTACTTTCCGCCGCTGCAGGTTAGCTTGAGTGGTATTGATCTTCTTGTCTGACTCCAAATAAAAAAAGCAATTAGGCGAGTTTCCCAAAATTTCGAACCAGCAATCGCTCTGTCTGAACACCCCCCCCCCCCCTCTCACAGCCCTTGTTGTGTAATATACAGTATGTAGCCTATTTTCACACCGTCTGGAATCTCCCGATTGTGTTCCAGACATTATTTACTAATCCAGCTCAAGAACTATTAAAGATCTGATTCTAATTTGAACATGCTGCACAGATGCAGCAGACAGATCACTTCAGAACTATTGTACTTCATTTAAAGTATCTTAATAAGCCTTCAACTGTGTGGCTAAGAGCCTGTGTCCTAATTACGGTATTAATCATTAGCGTGACCTTAACACAAACATGGTAACACGATTATTTTGCTACTGTGATCCTGTGCCGTAATTATGTTATTTCTTTTTCAAATCACATTAAGATTGAAATGCTGGAGCCGGGGATACAATTCCAGCAGGAAAGTTGCAGCCTGGCCTTTGTAGATTAACGAGACTCAGGGAGGCGGGTTTGATACGACAGCAGCAAATTAAAGGGCTGAGTGACAAAAGTCTGCGAGGCTGGCTGGATGACGCGTTGGAGGTGAGCAACCTTCCCTCTGATCTTTCCCCCGCTGCTCAGCTGCTGCATGAGTCAGAGTGTCAATCCCGCCGTCCCACATGCACCCAAAGCTGCTGTCTTGTCTTAGTGGGCTTTTTTTGTGTGCGTCTCACCAGGTTGTAATGCCATCATAATCTGCTCCCATTAGGCTTTATTCCCACCTGGTAATCCACCTTTTGCTGTCTGTATTTTTTTTTTGTTCTGCTAAGGCTGCAGTCTTGTTCATTGAAATAAATGTTGAAGATTTAACTTCTATTTTAGATTCTTGGCGCTGTGATTGTTAAAAATCCAGGCTGCTTTGATGCTACTTGGCATCAGCATCTTTTTCTGGAGCTAATGCTAGCTGTTGTGTTCCAAGTTGCCAAGGAATCTGTAGTCTAGAGGATGCATGCGGAAGTGGTTCAGTAGCCCGTTACCTGGTTTATGTGTCTTTCCTCCATCCATACTGTCCCCATAGCCGCAGCCACAACACCTGGGATTTGGATGCACAGGGACGCTCGGCATAAGTGGCATGTGTGAATATCAGGAACACAACTTTTAGGTTTTTTTGGGGCTTCACATTTTACCTTTTGGAAAAGCTTTAGCAGTACGTTATGAAGCACATTATCCTCATCCACGTGTCTCTGGATTTGATTCCCCAAGTGTTTGCTGAGTGCAGCAGTTCAGCTGCTCTTCTAAGCTTTGGGGGTCGCGCCCCTGCAGCGGGATTTCGGCCTCTCCTTAAAAGGCCCCGTGCACCCTGTTACAGTCTGCCTGTGCGCGTGCAGTTTTGCATGTTTTGGATTTAATTCAAAGGACGACACATCAGGATATCCTGCTCAGAATGGATAAGCAGCCCACTGAAAAAGCAGTTTCCAAGTAATCCCCCTGTCAATCGCCTTTTCCCCGAACCTGCCGCACATGTTTCTCTCAATGTTATTGTATTTATCCGTCATGCCGACAAAATGCCTGTGCTGTTGTGAGGAAATAATATTCCATTGTGAGCCTTATGTTACTCTATAATTCAGTATTCACACAAGACTTTTAGACGTCTCATTACATAATTTAAAACTGTCAGACGTGATGAATAATAGTTTATTAGCTGAATGAATACAAGATTATATAATATTCAGCTTCTGGTTGTGTTCCAGGTGTCACATATTAATATATGATGCACATTTATAAAAGGTTTTCTCCTCTGTATGTTCACATCTGTATAAGAAGTGAAACATACGGGAAATTTCTACTGCGTATGATGAGAAGTCGCCGATCAGCTGCCTGGACGTGGTGGTCTCAGAACATCTGTGCCGAGTTCGGGTTTATGTTGCGACATCAAACCCTCTCATATCTGTGGATGTTCAAGTGGGAATGAGATGTGAACCCCAGGCAAGTACAGGGCAAAAAAGGTAAAAAAGAACTCAATTTTCTCAACTGGTTTTAAGGATGGAGGCGTTCATTCAAATCCATTTCTGTTCCAGTACCTGCACATGAAATGTTTGTCAAACGGAGTGAGATAATGGCGTTCCGCGGCTGCCGTTCTTCCATCTTCGGTGTGTGCATGTGCAAAATTAAGAGGCGCGGCAATGTTAAATTTGCATTTACATTATATCTAAGACAAATGGTCCCAAAAGAAAGAAAAGAAACAGTGGAAATGTTTGCAGCAGGAACTGGGGTCCAGTTTTAGTCAAACACCTGTGAAGCTGTGAGGTTCCTTGTGAATCTGCAACTTTAAAGGAGTTTTTCTTCTACTCCACTGTCCCATTGAAACACCTGGAGATATCGCTTCAAAAGCCCCCCTTTGTATTTTCTGAGCCTGGAGAGCCTTTGAAGGAGAGAACCCAGGGTTTTAAACAAGGTGTATATGTGCAGAAACACCGATCAGCCATTCACTTTCAGCAGAGTGATGTGAAAAGCTGCGCTGCCCCTGGAGAGCCTGCACTCCTCGCCCGAACTCTCCATCTTATCCCGCCACCCACGCGTGACCCGCGCAGGTCGGACACGTTTATGTAGACGGTGCTGTCGTGAGTGGCTAACTTTCCGAACTCGTCCAACGCTTTTGCATTGACTGAAATGGAACTCAGCAGTGGTATCTATGCCCAGAAATCTGGTCCATCCCAGATAATCCCCAGACCCTGATGTGAGCAGCATCATGCGCTCTCTGTTCTACCTCGTACACCTGCCATCCTTATCGCTGTGGAGAAAGAAGCTTCTGCTCATGCAGAAGAGGCTCATCCGTGTGATAAACTGAGACGTCACCACCAACTAGAGCCCTCGCTTGGTTGGCCTCCCATCCATCAGGCTCAACTCAGCTGGACTCCAACCGGCTTGGTTCACAGGAGGTCCAGCAACAATGGCTACGGTTAAAATAGTCACATGCGCTCGATCAGGCCAGCGAAACAAAGCTTGGACGCTTTGTCCACTGAGACAAGAGGACCAAGACAAAGGCCGGGGCTTCGTTAGAGGACAGGGGTGGAGTCAATGAGACACAGGTGCAAGCAAACAGTAATCACAAAGGAGGAAAACAAGGGCAGGAAGTGCCAGACCAGACTAAAGGAAAACAGAGAACATGAGCAGACCAAACTAGAAGAACATGGAAGCAACAGAGGACAGTCATCATGCATGCAAAGGTCCACACCTGTGATATCCAGTAGATTCCTCTCAGGAAAGACAAGTACACATTCACTGACAGACTCTGACCACTTGCTTAGGTATCTCCCCCTTCATATCCCAGAGTGTCTCTTTCTTCTCTCACCCTCTCTGGATCTGGAACATCCCTGCACGCTCTCTTTCTTTGCCAATGCAACTCGCTACAAACAGGCTCAGAAAGTCAGGGAGAAAAAAACCCTCCTGTTTCAACAAGAGGAGAATGGAAAAGCTGGAAGAGAACCCATCGAGGAACTATTGTGTACAAGCGCGTCTGCTGCTCTGTTGCTGGGCAGCACACAACACAGCTCATGTCAGCTTTCTGGCGTTGAGTTTGGCATCGACACGATTTTGATGCATCTGCATCATGTTGTGCTGCAAATGCGTACATGTTAGTCTTTAACGCTGTCATTTTTAAATTAAAATGTATTGATCGTAGCCCTGGCACATAAGGAATGGGTCCTTTTTGTGTTGCTAAATGCTAATGAATGAGGTGAGAAGGTGCCCCCTCTTAATAAATACCACTTTCTGTAAATATTCCACTGGAGTGAAACGCTCTAAACATGCGGCATTGGGGGCTGCAACCTTCAGAAGGGAAAAAGAAATCACCTCGAGTCACAGTTTTACTGCAGGTGAGCCAGACGGGATCTATTCCTGGGTGTTGGGCAGGACCAGATAATTGCTTTATGGTTCGAGCTCAAACCACATATGAGTTCTGACAACAGAATGCTAAAATTCATCTTTATTGCTTTGCAGGAATTCAGCCAAATCTCTGCACCTGTGGCAGACTGTATTATTCGTGCTCTTCTGCATTTTCATATAGGAGCAGGAGGATTCGCAGTCACCAGCGAGCATTAATTCATGAGACCTTGCTTTTTAAAGCAAACAAAAGAAGCTACAGGCTCTCGTGTGCCTGCGCTGTTGATTTCTCCCATAATGATGACTCTCATTACACCCATGCATCCCTCTAAGTTCAACAGCAATCTAACCTTTTTTTTCCCCCTCCCCCTGCTGCTGCTGTTTCCATGACAACGCAGGGCCCCGACCGCAACTTTAAAGCATGATAAACACAAAAGACAGAAAATGGATTTGATTGATCTTGGATCTCCCCACAGGACCCACCTGAAGGCTGAGCGTGGCGTTTAGGGAAACAGGCCCAGATCAAAAGGTGATAATGCTTTGGAAAGGTTTTGGAAATCAAATTTTCCAAAAACTTTTATATTTGATGAAATTCTCTAAAAAAAAGGGGGGGGGGGGGGGGGGAATAAAGGGTTGTCATCATTAATGAAGCCAGCGTTACCTATAGGAGGGGCTGCTCCAGCTTTGTAATTGAACTCATTTAAAATAAAGTCATTTGACTCCAGCAGGAATAAAAAAAACTACCGTGCGTGTCGACGCGTGGCGCGATGGCGACACCCTCAGTTTGGGTCTCCTGCCAATCACCGAAGTGGAGCGAAATGAATCGCTCTCACCGCTGTCAGCCGGTGACAGGCAGGAAACGTTTATCTTTGAACCCATGTCAGTAATTTGGCAATAATGGCTCCTTTGATTAATTCACTGTCTGCGTCTCCGCCAGGAGAGCAGCGCTTCGCAGACAGTGAGGGATTGATGGGGCTCGTATCCTGTAATTCCGTGGCCCCTGATGCTTGCAGTGATTAGGCCTGTGCAAGGAAAGCCTACATTGATAATGGTGGGTTGTTAAATGAAACAAATAAATAAGAGTTTGGGATCACATCTGTCGTCTGAGGCATCAACATAATCTTATAATGCCAGTTTCATGCTGGTTTTGCTCCTTCCACAGGTGTCGCACACTTCCTCCTCTGGTTTCCTTGCTGGTTACTTGGAGAACCTACCTTAGACACCATCATTCCATCCCTCTGTCTCTTGTAGAATGTACGTTTGGCCCATGCTAAATGAAAATGAATGACCCTTGTCTTCCGCATGGCTGAAAACATTTGACGCTGTTTTTTCTGATTCGAACATGTTCCAAGATGAAAAATAACCATAAAAATAGTCGGTGTTGGTGTTTCGTGATGCCGCCCTGGCTTGGAAAATGTATAAAAAAATATGAATCTTTAACTCTGAAGCACACATGTCAGAAGGAATAAACGAGCTGCCTGGCATCATGGGTCCCAGAGTGTTAGACACCCACATGTGCTGCATACCATCTTCCCCAGGCTCGTCTTCACCCTGCAGCTCTCCTGACACTCAGGAAAACATGCGCTCCTCTCTTTTATCCTCCATTTTCATTCAGCACCAGCCCTTACAAACACCCATCGATTACGTGAACTCTCTGGGCTTCAACTTGTGCGGCACCATCTGTTTTCTTTGGCCAACAAATGCTGCCAGTTGATAAGAGAAACATTTTGAAGCTTGGTTGTGTGCGGGGGCGTTGAGTTCCACTCTATATTTAATTTAAATGTAGGGATCTGACAGTAGCCATGGAAACCTAGCAGCACTGTGACCCCTCCCAGGATAATTTCTCATTAAAGTGAATTTTTGTAATTTAGCATAATAGAATAGCTGTAATTGGATTAATCCAGCACGGCAGCCATTACACTTATCTTTCCAGCCCTCCCTGAAATCTCTGTTGTTCCACTCGCTGATACACTTTCCAGCGTGGGTTATTCCCCTGGTGCAGCTAATACAAGTGCTATTGAGCATATAATTTGCACAATCTTGGCGAGACAGTCAATCATGTCACTGATTGCGACCTGCAGTGCATTATGGCGCTGAAACAAGAACAGGATTTACAGAAGGGTTTTTCCCTAATAATAGTAATAATAATTATAATCTATAATGAACTCTTGAATGGCTGCAGGGCTGCCAGCTGGGTCTCCATCTCTGCGTGTGAACATGCTGCTCAGAGAATCCATTCTGCTGTGCTCCACTGACGGTGAGACCGAAGGACGCAGCCGTGGCGTCGCAGAAGCGACCTCCTGGTTTGACCTTTGCCCCCCTCCAAATGTCAAACACTGCATGTTAGGATGCTTCATGGAACTTTGGGAAGGAAATACTTACATGCTTCCCAAGGGAAAGCTACAATGTCAACACCGGATCATTTAATGAACTATTTAATGCTCACCATCGGGCGTGACTGGCATGTGCCGTCACCCAGGATGGGGTTTCGGCGTGTCTGGTTCTGAATTTCCTGGCAGGCCCGAGAGGATCGGGTTTGTAATATACGCCAATTAGATGAGGAATAAATTGCGATATTCCGTGCGCAACAGAAACGGACAAATTGGTCATTCAAGATGTCGAGGTGTTTTTGGAATTCTGTAAGCACGTGTGAGCAAACGCTGGATTATTGAGAGGGAAGGAAATGAAATATTCATCAACGTAATGGGCCCCGCAAAAGAACTCGGGAGGAATTTATAACAGTTTATGGAGTGAAAACGTTTGCTCCCTCCTCTCACGGCTCTTCTGGGACTGCGAACAAAACCAGGCGCCCTCCACACCTTCGCTCTATTAAAATTTAAATCATTGCTCATATCATAATCCCCCCCCATCCCCAAGACGCAGGGAAGGCACAGGAATTTGCAATTCCTGCAACAGGTGCAGCAGTTACACACTCAACTCAGATGCTTCTCTGATTCATTTACATTTCTGCGACATGAAACGTGCAGAGCGTGATAAGACACCTAAACATCTCTAATGGCCTCTGGACAAACCTCTTCCTGCCTCCATTTTCCCGGACGTTTCCACGCACCAACGCACGCAGGCTGATGGTAGCGCCCGTGCTTTCATGCGCTAAACTGCCGTCGCCGTGGCCGATTGTACGATGCTCCGTCAAAACCTTGAAGGAGCGTTTGAAGACTTCACAACACTGCGGGGACCTCCCCCGCCTCGTCTCTTCCTGTGAAAGATGCAGGAGGTGTAATGAATCTACAGACGCCACAGGAGCAGTGCTGCGTTGTCAACCGCGTTAGAGCCTAAGATATAGTGGAAATACATGTAACAAACATTCCTTTGTCACCTTAAACAGTTGTTTAATGAATTTCTTTTTCTCGCCATCCACCCCAAAAATCCGCCCTCCTTCCAGCATTAATGGAGATTAATATTTGGATCCTTAAACAATCCCTCGATTCATTTCACGCCTTTCGTGCAAAGCATGAAACAATCAGATCAGAGGAGACTAATTGAAATATTAAACGAAAGCGTGACTGAAGCTGAAATGGAGGCAGGAATCAGAGTGTTTAATCACAGGCGCCAAACATCTGCCTCCCCCACCGCCTCCCCCCCCCACCCTCGTTTCCTCTCCGCTCGATGCTGCTTTCTGTCTCGGGAAAAGTTTGATGAAGTTATTTTTCTTTGCCTGTCGGCATCTGCTATGTGGCTGCGCGGCGCTGGTGTCAGGGAGTGTGCGTGCGCGTGTGTGTGTGTGTGTGGCCCTAATTCCAGCGTTTGTTGGTTTAATCTCCCGACAGGTCACGTCCCTGCCTTCCCCCTGCTCCTCATTACCAATGCATCCTTTTAGACGGCTCTGTCACACCTTCTTCAGTGGTGACTCACATGACGGAACCATTAGGAAATGGATGTTTTCTTGACCCCGTAGGAGACGAGAGTGGGCCGGAAAATACAAGCTCTCTGGAAGCTCTAATTGCCCGTGCCCCCCCCCCCACACACACACACCCTCGCCGCATCCTCAGCTCTAACAAAGCTCCAGCGTCTTAATTTGCTGTTAAAACTTCGTCTGTGTGAACAGTTAAGGCATCCATTTAATTTCAGACGACAAACGCGGGCTCGGATAAACCTTCCAACGAGGCGCCTCCGTCTCTCGCTCTCAAACGCGGTTAAGAGCCCCCGTGGAAACGCGAGGAAAACTTAATCCTTAAGAGGAAGAGAGCAATGGTCACAAAGATGGCTTTGCTTTTGAGGATGTGACGTGTTTTTCTTCCTTTTCACTGTAAAGCCTGGTGGGGACAGAGACCCTTTTTAAGCATTAAAGATGTCTCTGTCCCCTTACATTCGTCAAGGGCCACCCATTATGTGTAAATTTGCCAATGTTTTGCCTACTGGAGTATCACAAAGCAGCCACAACAAAGCAGACAAATTTACAGTCAGGTCCACATCTCTGCGCCATGACACCCCCCCACCCCCACCCCCCACCGAGGTCTGCCAAGAGGCCGACCCATCACACAATGGAGGAGCTGAAGACTTTATAGAAGTCCACATGGGAGATGCCTGCAGGGAAATCACCCCTCCTGCTCCTCCAATGTACACGCTCTGTAAAGGTGTGGTCGGGGACCCCTCAGGGACCCGTTTACCATTTATAAAAGCCCCAGCTATAGAGATTGTGTGTAATTTCAGGGCTGGTTAACGGTGAGAGTGCAGGCATGCATATAGAGCAGCGCTATCATCACTGTGGAGCAGAGGAATGCCCAGGGCGGAATCTCATATTCTTGTTCCTTCTCCTGTCGTTGTGCCTCCAACATGACATGCATCACCTGCAGAATGTGGGATGGACAGTCGAGGGATCGGGTGGCCCGTTAAAAAAAGAGATGAAATGTAGAAACCCTTGGCCTGTAGCTGTTCTCACTGCTGAACTTTACTGAAATAAAGTGGAACATTTTTGCTCCTTTTTTTCCATTAAACGTCTTGATATCATCCTTCTGTAGCAGTCTTGGCTATAGTATCCATTAGCATACCTGGTAATGTCTGTTGCCGAGTATAAATTGATTACATTATCCATCTAAAAGATGGCAAACCATTTTATCGTTACATATTCAGCCCGGAGCTTCGTTCATTCTCAGCTCATCATCAGCGGATGATGAGAATCCGACTTTCTCAATTTAGTTCTGCTGCATTTGTCCTCTTTGGCGCAGACGTCTTGCTGCTGTGGTGCGTCAGCCAGCGCAGTGCTGCTATGTTGTTTTAGCAGCTTTTACAGGAGCATCTGTGGGTTTTCCTTTTGCTGTTAAAAGTGCCTCGGTGCCCATAAATAATTTAAAACACGACAACGGCGTTCCTGCATCCTTCCTCCTCATAAAATCAAAGCGATGGACCCATTCCCAGCAGGAAATGTGTGCATCATGGTCTTTATCTTCCATGCTAACTTGCTAGCTGCTGCCCTGCGTGCCAAATCACACTGTTTAGTTAACATTTTATCATTATGATAAAGTTCTATTAACATTCTGTTAGATGCTAAATGCTGACCGGAAAAGTAAAAGAATGTTCAGTAGCACTGCTCTAGTTATTAGCAGCAGCATGAGCACTTAGCGATGCTTTATCTTAATAAGGACATTAAAAACACATATTGCATTGGCAATAAATCTAAATGTTGTAGTAAATAGCCGTAAAACTCCTTTTAGTGCAATTCCCACAGCTCCAAACCTTCTGAATCAATAATAAATGACACCAACAATGATTCACTTGCTAATAAACATGAACCCGATGGCCGGAGCCCTTCGTAGGCTAAACAACCAGAGCTCGGACAGGTGCGTCGTCGGCCGACACAGGTGCGTCGTCGGCCGACACAGGTGCGTCTCCTGCGGCGGCAGGCGAGGAAGAGGATGCGAACAAATGCTGGGAAGAAATCTGAGTGGAGAGAAACTGGAATCAATATTTATACAGAGGCGAGACAATTGTGAGGCGGTAATTAAATTGGTGTGTCATATTTCATTCCATTACCCAGCCGAGCCTGCATGAAAGGGATCCAAAACGGTGCCCTTTTTGAGTGGATTTCATTTCCTTTATGACAGTGAGTAGAATGGAGGCAGGCAGAGAAAAATAAAACACTGCTTCAGTATTCATGAGCCCATTGTTCGGATTTCTGGGACCGTTCAGCTGCAATTCAGAGTCTGGTGGGGGGGGACACTGACATAAATCCTCTGATTAAGTGAGCTGCAGTGGACCTCCAGAACCAGGCATGAGGAGGCAAATCAATTATAAATGAGAAATGATCAATGAATTAAGACAAAGGTTAGATCCTGGCTTGCTTCCCGAGGCTGCCCCCACCTCTCTGCTCTCGTTACTATCGAACCCGGCCCACGTTTCTGGTCGCCTGTCCCGTTCACAAAGGCGCCAAAGTTCCAAATTCAGTGACTCTGCTCTTTCCAGCCAACTGGACGGCTCGGGAAGGGCAGCGGCCCTCGGCAGATCATGGCGCCGGTGTTTACGCCAAGGGTTAGTTCCAGATGCTGCCTCTCCGCTCGCCACCGCTAACACGCGGAAGTTGGGTACAGCAACGGAACGCAGCTGTGGTCCGTGCGACCGATTGAACGTTGGCCCCCCTCCCCACTTCTCAGCATTGGCTGCTTTTCAGCGGGACAGGAAATGAAAGAACACAAGGTAGGGACGGCCAATGACTGTTTTCTTTTTCCCTTTAAATGTCACCCAGTATAGGTTTGAAGGCGAGCCGCTCTGGAAACCTGTGCGGCGATGCTGAACGCCCAGGGGTGGGAACCCTCTGGAGCGGTGCCGCGTTCAGAGCGAAGGTTCTGCCGGTGGCATCTGAAGTGCTGCCAAAGGGAAGCTCGACATCGGCGTCTGCAGCCCCGGAAACAACAACAGCTGCTTATATTGTGTCTATCTGTGCCAGCGCTCGAAGGTGAGGTGGGGGGGTGGGGGGGGGGGGGGGGGGGGGCTGTCAGATGCCATGAGTCGCTCCGAATGCGCTTGCGCCTGCTCTCGCATCTCGACGACTGTTTTGCATCCATAACCGCCTGAAGAGCGCCGGGAGAGAGTGTAAAAACGTGCACGAGGAACCGCTGCAACGTGTGCTTTTCACAATACATAAAGATCTAACAATGCATGGAAAATTCATGATCTACTCAGTGATTCAGTGGACACAAGGCAACACTGGTTGAATAACTTGATTAATTACAGTCTCAGGTCATGGAAAAAGAGCTGTTGGAGCTTTTCTATTCTCTCATTAATGGAAACATGCTGGTTTATTAAGTATCTAGTGGTGGATTAAAAAGTAACACCTTATTGTACTAGATGCTTGGTTTGGCCTGAGGGGCCAATGTTAGCATTAGCGGTAGCATACATGTTAGGGTCACTGGTTACCAGACATGATTTACCATTACAGCTGTGGACTAAAGTAAAGTAAAGCATCTAAATCTAATTCCAGAAACAAAAAGACCTGAAACTGAAGTTTTAACAGTGTTTGACACAGAAAGAACATCACACCAATTTCATAACTATTCTTTTAAAAAAGATTTAAATATAACTATATAATAACCTCCAATAACGTCCCGGCAAAAAAAGACAGAGAGAAAAAGCTGTATTCACATGGCTGCAGACCCGCTCCAGACACTGGATCACAGCGGACTCTTCTGTGTGTGTAAAACTGTGTGTGTGTGCTTGTCTGCCTCAGTGTTTGCCTCCCAGATTTAATTATTCATCATTTCCAGTGCAAATATAGTTTGGCTTCTCCTTGTTTCTGGGTTTTTGTTTTTTTTAAATTTCCCCACCAGTTTCTAGCTTTGTTTATTATTTATTATGCTGCGGCTGGCGGTGTTTGGGTAGAACACAAAGCTTGTGGCAATCATGTCACTGCGTGGGTGTCATAATTATGTTCCGACACAGGAAGGGAGGTATTTGCCATGTGTGGCGCGACACCGTCAAACTGATAGACTGAATTATTCCTCCAATAAATGACAGGCACAATAAAAAACACCATATCTAACTCTGGTCCTGGAACGCCGGCAGCGCGTGCCGGAAAAACCATCCGGTGGGTTCCCGCTCCTCCTCCCAGCGTGCTTTCTTCCCATTTTTTGGGAAGGGAGGGGGGATTTGGGCCCCAAGGTCCCTCCATGTTAAATTCATGAGTCACTCGGCAAACCCGAGTAAATAAGTTGATCAATCATCTCAGCCCGACCCGGGTCCTCGGGCACGTCGCCACTCGACGCCCAGGAGAGTTTTGGGCCTTGTTTTGCTCCGTCTCTCTCCACCAGACGCTAATAAACACCCACATGAACCCATCCGGTGAACACGGTTGGCTTTGTGCCGGTCGGGCTTCCCGATCTTGGTCTAATATTTAGCTTGATTAAATATTTCAAATGTTGTGATCACAGCTGTCAACAACAGGGGAAAAGGCTCCATAAAGAGCAGCAAACGCAACCGTGTCCCGCTGGTGAACCCGGCTGTAGCACCCGGTTCCATTAAGACACATTAGTTGTCTTGCAGCATCGGGGAAATTAAGCGTTCGTGATGAGACGGGATTAGAACAGTGACAAAGCAAACTCCCTCGCAGTCGGAAAATGCGGACTACTTTGCTCTGAGTGTCTGTTCAGTGTCTGAGTGAGGGCTTCAATAGCCATTAACTTCAGAAACGCTTCGGAATATTCACCACCCTTTTTTTTTTTTCACCATAGCAACCATCGACGGCGGTAAGAGGCTTTGTGTTAGCATTCACTCTTGCAAGGATTTAGTCTTACTTTAAGGGTGAACTCTTCAAGGCTCTTACTTTCACGTCTGGCGGGAAGAAATGAAGCTGGCTCTAATGTTAAGTCGGGTACTTTTTGGCTCTGAAGGTAATTATCTAATTTCTCAAGTGGCCAAAAGTTAAAGAAAGAGATACTTCTGTACAGTAGCGCTACGTGATGCTGATGTGACTAGTGTTTGGTTTTACATGGTTTTTACATTAAATACATTGTGAATTTGTCAACATAAATGTTTCCACTGTGATCCAACCCTCTTTAATGCATATGAGGATTACTATTACTATTATTATTACTATTATTATATCATTTGTAGTAGTAGTAGTATTGGTCAAACCGAGTCAGCATTAATAAATCCTGATCCAGGAATAATAGCAACAGTCACATGACATCGCTCATCATGGCTCATATTTCTCATATTTCTCATATATTTTTGAAAACAACTTTTAAAGCTGTAATAAGTTGCGCCAGCACGAACGGCATCTTCCTCCTTCATTGGTGCAACGTGTTGTATTTTCGTGTTGGTGTTTTTACGTTTCCCAGCCGCGCGCGAGGTCTTTCTGCCATTTCGGACTATTTTTGTCAAAATGGCGACTGCGGAGACTCGTCTGAATCTTTGAGAAGCGGAGTTGGACAGAGGCTGACAGGACCGGTCACAGTGGACAGCGGGAAGGGTTTAAAGCAAAAGAAGATTTGAGACTTCATGGGGAACAAGACTGACACATACAGACAGGTGAGAATATTGTGTTGCTTAGCAACAAGGCCATCTATAGCGGAGGTGATGATGGGGAGGGTGCTGGGGGGGGGGGGATCTATCCTAGACCACAGGAAGGCCGATGAAACCTATTAATGGTAATCATTAACAAAATCAAATTACTTAGAATTTGGATAAACACACTTCATTATTTATTTAAGCTACAAAACAGTTTTAATGTGTCTGCGTCCTGCAACAGTTCACCAAAACCAAGAGGTAACCTGGGAACTCAAATGTCCTCATTAATACTGCAATCTTTTCTATGCTATACGGGTGTGTGTGTCAATTAGGATGTCATAGACTGAATGAAAAGGGAAACGTCCAACTCTTTCCAGTCTGGCTCAGAAAGCTGCAACCTGTGAGACTCAGAAGAGCCAGGAAGCTATTAGCAATATAGCCTTGAAATGCTATCAGACACAAAACCACTTTGTCATGTAGGGAAGAAAACCATGCCAAAAACAAACAAGCAGAAGAACCTGTAGGTCCACATATTGGTTCAATATAAGAAAAATAAAGAGAACTTGAAAGTAGTGTCCTGCTCACACTGGAGGAAGGAGTCTTCATTTCCCCGTAGCACCATCTCAATGCTAAGCCAGCGTGTGCATGTTTATGCTAACGGGCTAACAAATGTGGAACTGTGAAAAATGGTTCATGAAATCAAATAAAGCACCATAAGGCACTGCTGCAGACTCAGCCTCCTGCTGGTCACCGTGGCAACTGGCTGAAAGCTTTTGTTCTGCTGGTAATTCACATTGCACGACTAATTATTAGGCACGCTCCTCTGATTTGAAGATCCTTACTTTCTAAATAAACAGCACATTTGAGCCCAACCCTATTAACGGAGGGGGAGGACGAGAGACCAGAGAGCAACTGAGAGGCTTTACCTTCACCTTTGGGGTGTGACATTGATCCAAATGAAGGAGAGCCTGGAAATCTGTTCTTTCTATGAATTTGGAATATTTTGTAAAAACTTTTTAAGCACTTTGATGTCACTCACAACACGTCATGAGTCCTTTGCATCGACTTATGGAGCGATAATGTGTTGAAATGAAGCCAGCAATCTGCAGACTTGAGGCAATGTAAACCTGAATCTATGCCTGTTTCTTTCTCCATATTTCTCCTGTGACTCTGAGCTTGCTGGATGGTAACCAGCCAGAACATGGCAGCCAGCCATGGAAATGCCTGTCCCCCCAGTTTCCTTCCCTCTGGTTGGTGTCACTACATGGAAGCTGGAGATAAGGCTGCAGGTGAGAAAGTTGCTGAAATCTGAAGGGAGGCGTGAGTCGAGAGACCGACTGAAGAGGCAAAATCACAGGAAAAGAGGAGGAGACGGAGGCAGAAGAGGGAAGAAAGGGACTCAGAGGAGGGGCACCAGCTGGGAGACAAAGATTTGGAGGAAAGAGGAAGAGCCGAGGTTCTGAAACGGCCACGTGCATTCAGTTTTTTTTACTTAAACTTGAATCGTACTTCAGCCGTCCTAAGTCTGTTTTTAGTTTTTTTAGGCTCCTTCCTGCTGGAAAACTCATGCAGGTGCTTATTGTTTCGGACACGGTGCAGTGGGAAAAGTCACAAAGATTCCTCGTGTCGTGGCAAAGGTTGAAGCACTAGTGGCTCCGGTCCGTAGAATGAGAGTAAATAGAATAAATGGGGAGAGAACGGAGGTAGAGCTCCTGCGTTCGCTCTCTCCCGGGGACCCACCGAGAGGGAAATTTCAAATGAATGCGCAGGTGTTGGGCTGCAGAGACTCCCTGCCGGAGATTCGGTCTTCGGCTTCAACAAAAACAAAGAAACTTCAACACTGAATGTAAAAATCTTCAGATGTGACTGAAAACAAAGGGGAGAACTTTACAGAGGTTTGTCATCTGGTCGCCTTTGGAGGGTTCACTCATATTAGCCACCAGTTAAGTTGCAGCCTGGCTGTTATCATAGTTAATGGAGCAGCTCTGGGCTGATTACAGATTCAGCACTCCGGTTCTGAAGCCTGGGTGGAATGTTTTTCCGAAACCCCACATGAACTTCCCAGGACCAAAAGAATGAGTCTCCGAATGAGTCTTATTTCCATTTAAGAAGCCCCCCGCGTGGTGGTGGGGAGGAAAACTCGCTTTCTAGTTTTGCTATCTGGGTGTGCATAGCAGCCGTGCTGCTGGTTGTTAAGGCGTGCAGCGTGAGGGAGGGACCCCTCGACAGTAGCTCACAGTTTCTAGCGTGAAACTGGAGAATCGTGTGTTGACACCTTGTCCCTACAGAAGGATGAGCGTCGTTGTGTTAATGGAAAATTACATTTGTTCCCAGCTATCTTCCACGTGGGGGTCCGCACAGCTTTATGCACGGCTCGGCAGGATGGCTTCGGAGACTATGAAGTGCGGAAGAAATATGCTCTTTTATATCTTTTTAGGCGATCGAATAGAATAGAATAAACTTTATTATTCCTGGAGGAAATTATTGTGCAGGGTGGAAAGTTACATTAAACAAATACAACAGGAATGGCTAATGAAAAGTTGCAGGGGCAGAATATACTGTTTAAATGTAAAATATTGGGAAAATCTACAGTTTAAGTGGCAAAATGTCAGATAAAGATGAAAAAACAACAGTTCATTTGGGACAATATACAGTTAAAGTAGCAAAATAACAGCTAAAGTGATCAAATCTTTCCCCGTCTGGTGGGGTTTTTAGGACTTGAGTGGAAAATGGAATTTTGAGCGATTCCTGGAACAAAAGCTTTTCCAGTCCTTCCTAATTTTGTTGCTCGGCCTCAGGCAATATCTGACTATAATTGGTTAATCTACAAAGTGTAATCAGGTCAGGTAATTGAAAAAGATTTCTGTTTTGTGTGGGTGAATTCAATCTTCCTTACCACAAATAAGTTTCCCATTTCCAGTCAGAGCGCTCCGATGAAACGGGTGAATCTCGGCGTTAGCGGCTGTCATCCTCCGCTCGTCTCCCGGAGACACATTAGGACAGCCTGATGTTTTATCGGCCACATAAGTGCAGGCAACACAATTGCCACTGCAAGCAACAACAAATGTGTTGTTTGGAGAGACGGAAAAAAACCTCATAAAACTGAACTATGGCTCATTTAATATGTCGACAATGTTTGCGAGATATTGTGCCGTTGTGGTTTTAGCAATGATCAGTGCGGGGAAGCATGGATTTATAGATTTAGGGCTTGATAAATCCCCGAGGCAACCGGGCGCCTTTGGATGCAAACCTCAGTGATGGGCTTGTCAGCTGGGCCCGCTTTGAGGTCCCCGCCTGGCTATCAATCATCTGTCATCGTTACTGGGATATCGTGGCAAATTCAAGTGATTGGACGCCATAAATAAATCAGATGTGGTGCCACTTGCAGCGTTTGTTGCAGGAAGGAGCGCCGAGCCTTCAGTTTAACAATAGATGGCTGAACCGATTACTGGCTAACGTGACGTATTCACAATAATGAGTATTATTGTCACTCGTGCGAGTGAAGCAACGTCTAATTAATTACAGCGATAATCCCCCATGTCAACCGCTCCTTGTGATAATCCCGCGTGTGTGAGGGAAAGGCATATTTTAAGAAACAGCTGTGGGAATTCGAGAGTTTTGGAGAAAGAGACATTTAAATCATTGGGACTAATATCGCTGAAATTCCATCCTCCCCAAAGAACAAAACCAAAAATTACTCGCAACTTTTACATGCAGCCACATGCAAATCACCTTGGTGATGAACATTAGTGCTCTTTACTGCGGCATTCCAAGGAGAGTGTGTGATTCTCTATGATCTTTGGCTGTGAAAGAGGCATAAATAAACTGTAAATAGTGCATAGTTATCTGTTATTTGTGCTATATATGGCTTATTTTGGACTGAATAGCCCACAGACTCATGTAAAAACTAGTTTGTAGCTGAGATAATAGGGCATGCACCAACAAACTTCACCTCTTTTGTCTTCCTTGAAACCTCCTGCCTGGCAGGTCGAACCTCAGCATCCTTCTCCAGATGTGTTCATCATCAATCCTTTGGACGTGTTCGAAGCGTCTCAGTCTGGCTCCGACGTTCACCTTCCTGATTCCAACTGTCTCACTCCCAACGAGAACCTGGACATCTTCATCTCTGCAGCCTCCAGCTCTGCTTCCTGTCTCATTCTTTACCTCATTGTTCCAACTGCCCCTCTTTCATGACTGACTAACCTTCTCCTTCCCTCCATCCCTCCATCCCTCCATCCATCCATCCATCCATCCCTCCATCCATCCATCCATCCATCCATCCATCCATCCATCCATCCATCCATCCATCCATCCATCCATCCATCCATCCATCCATCCATCCATCCATCCATCCATCCATTATTACATCACTGGCTGAGGCCTCAGTAATCCCCTGGCCAAGTTTTATTATTTGATGTGTTGGTAATGAACGAATCCTGCTGACACCTACATTTGATCAGCAGCGTCAGTCTCTCACTCTATTAATTGATCCACAAACCTCGCACAGATAACAGCTCCGTTACCAGTGGAAGCACAGCTGAATGGCCAGAGAAACTATGTCGAATTGAATTTGTTCAGAGGGGGGATGGAAATTAAAGGTAACTATTTTAGGGTACAAATATTTAAAAAGATTTAAATCAAAGAAAGCAAAAATTCCCAGGAGTGCTTCAGTGAGGGGAGGAAGTGAATCAAGCTTTTTTGAATCACAACAGAGGCTGATGGAGGTGAGTCTGAGAGGACTGGAGTTCAACAGCAGGATGAGGTCCCAGAGCTACAGGATGAATTCAGAGTCCCAGCCCAGCCTGGAAATTTGCACTTCTTCTAACAGGCAAACCTCTTTGAAGCTCTATCTTTAAATCCCCGGCCATTAGAATTTCCCTCTTTTTTTAAAAAAAAAAACCCAAACAAAAACTTGTTAACATCCATTTGGCATTTTCTCAAGTAGAAAAACACGAGCAAAACATGAGCGAAAGCATTTAGCATCACGGGGGAGCATTTGTATGTTCTGCAACTCTCCAAAATCTGAGGTCAAACAGCCAAAGAGCGATTGGGTAGAATCCCAGAGAAGCCAGTCTCGGCCACTCGTGTGCATGGAAATGAACATCACCAAAAACTTGAGTGATACTTTGAAATCTGATGCAACAGTTGGCACACAGGCCTGCATAACTGACTTATTCCTGTTTAATCTGGGAGATGCCTGTCTGGCTGTAAGATTTCTGTATAAATGCCTAAAAAAAAGCAGTAGAAGGTGGATGGTATTACTCCAAAACTTAGCTGGGGAGTTTAGAACTTCCACAAGAGTAAGTAAGCTCCAGCTGCAGGTGTAGGGCAGAACAGCAAACCACATACCACATAGAACTGCATTGATCAGTGTTAGTTAGACTTTATTTGGACTTGAACATTAAGTCTGAGGCATGTTGAGCTGCTGCCTTTCTGCTTCTGGAACAGAGACGCCGGCATGTAATGGACAACTAAACGTACAGATATGGGATCTCTACCGATTCCTGTTTAACAGTCTAATCTGGCTGCATCAAAGCTGCTACATTTGGTGATAAACGGAATTACATTCCTCAGGAAAAGTGTATTTTAAAGTATAGTATAAAGTATTTTTTTCATTTAATGACCTTGAATGCCACAAATGAAGCAGTTGTGTAATGAAGCGGGAATGGAAGGCAAATACATCAAACTTCCCACCATGGAGGCCGCAAACAAACCAGGATCTTTACACAAAGATAAAAATGAGAGAGAGAGAGAGAGAGAGAGAGAGAGAGAGAGAGAGAGAGAGAGAGAGAGAGAGAGAGAGAGAGAGTCAGTTTACTTTAGTTTTAACCTGTTGTGCATCTCCTGCTGGACGATCGAGAATCCTTTTCGCAGACAAGGATCCAGGTACTGAATCTGATCTCGATCTGATCAAACTAATTAACCACTGTTGTGTGAGCATCTTAATTGAGATATCCATGATTAAAATACTGCTTGGCATTAAGTGAAAGATGGGTTTATACCACCCTCCCTGCAAAAAAGAGTTGCATTTGTGAATTAGAGAAAGAAAGAAAAATGGTAAATAAGCCCAGAGCAGTTTGTGTATCATTGTACTCCATCTCCCTCCCTCCACACCGAACTCTGCCAGTGTGTTACAGGATCTGTTGCTGGCTTCTTTAGATTTCCTGCATGAGGTGTTGTGGAGCTCTGTAGCCTCCTCTGCCTGGATCTCCCACTCCCCACCTCTCCCAAATCCCCCCCCCCCCGCCAATCACGGAGCCAGAACCAGGATCAGCGGCTCTGCGACTGTCTTGTAGTGAGCATGCTTGTTGTGGGAGTAGATCCCCCCGTGCCTGACGACTCCCTGGCTGCTTTACCTTGGCTGGCTGGTCTCAGTGACATAATGAGCACCGTTGGCTGCGAGAGCAGAGGAGGGGGAGCGAGGTAGCGTGGGGGGGAGTGGGTGCAGTTGTGCATGCACTTGTCTGCGAGCAGTTGCAGATTGCTGGAATCTAAATAGCATGTGCTCATTCACCTAAATCAAGGCCACATGTTTAGGCCCCCAGTAAAGTGCTCTGAGCTCAATGAAGCATTGTGCTGTGTCTACCACTCACCTCAGGAAATAAAGCCGGGCACCAACTCTGCCCTACAGGAAGCACGCTGTGACCTTCAAAGCGTCCGTTTTTATTAAAATGACGGTGCGACGGATCGGATGATACACAATTTTGTAGTTATTGATATTTTCTTGTGTGCTGCATGCAAGCTGTCATATTTATCCTCAATGGAGCTTAATCAGATGGTCCTCTCATCCTGGAATAATCTCCACACAGCCAGCGCAACAACAAGATTTCCTGAGCTGTGCAGTAGGAGAGGGCTCCTGAACGCACCCTCGTGGCAGGCTGCCCTGCTCCCTCCAGTCACTGACCCAACTTCCCATTTCAGCTGCTGAGAACAATTAAGAGAACAACTTGACTCTGGGATCGGGCCTTCCAATAATCTACAGTCGGGCGTGTGGTGCCGTTCCTGTGACAACATGTAACCATGTAAAGGCTTTTGTGAGACAATCACCTCCATTCCCAGCAGCCACCTGGGCCGGTCCCCCATCTTCCTCACAAGGATTGATCAGGAAAGGCGACCCAAAACTTTTAGACATATGGTGGCATGATCCACAACACCAGCCGGACTTTGGCCCCTGGTTGTTCATGGATAGTTCACAGATCAGAGGTGGTGTCTGAATGGACAAGGAGGTCATTGTGGTCCAATGCAGGCCAGAACAGTACCAGAGATGGCTAACTGGTCTGGTATTAGCGGTTAGCGTGTGAGCTAATGATATAAATACAGAACGAGGCAGGCATGATTTCTGCTGTGTGAAGCAGTTTACTGGGACATTATTAAGAAAATGTTTGGTCAAATTCAGGCATTAGACTTCGCTTTTAGTCAAAATAAACCAGCCGTTCAGGACAGAGTCCCGACACATCTGTCCAAAGCAGAGAACATGGGGAATGCAAGCCTCGTTGTGCATTTCCCTTCAGTCCCAATCCAAATTACTCGGAGGCGTCTGAGGCCTCGCTCTAATCATATGCAATACACTTCAATAGATGAGATTTGGAATGCATGTTGGTACATTTCAATTTGCATAAAGTAGCTGGTGTTATTCACAGCAAAGAATTTCATAAAAGACTTTTATAATCACTTTATTTATTTGGCCAGCAGAAAGCAAGCTGTTTATTTCCCCCCTTTATACTTTATTTGCTAAATGTGATTACTTCTTTACTTTCTCCCATTAGTGTATTAAAATTAAGGGAGGTGCACCATTAATGGCACTGTATCAATGTCTAGGTGCTCTGCATCTGGGCCTGTGTATCATTTGATGAAGGACTCAGAGGGGAGTAGTAAGGAGTGACCTCTTCAGTAAATAGACACGCTGCTGTTGTCCTCCAGAAGAGAGAACCTCTCACCACCGTAATTCATCCATGCTGTTTACCTGATTTACTAAGTGTTGCGTACAGCCAGTCAGGGTGGCACCTTATCTCCACCCTGGCTGGCTGAATGAATTCCAAATGGCACGCTGCCTGGTTACTTGTCAGTGCGTTTGTTATTGCCGACCCCCTTTACACTTCTATAAATCTTTGGAAAATAATCACTAAGCAAGGTATGGGGTGACATATAGAGGTAACCTTTCCAAAAATGATGCTCGCTGTCATTTTCTCCTATATAACAGTGATGGACGTGCGTTGTCTTCTGATGCTCAGCTGTCTTTGCAAATAGAGGAAATATAGGATATTTTTTATAAATGTGTGTGACAGCATAGATAGAGTCGAATAATGCAGTCCAACCAATAAAAAAAGAGTATTAACATCTACACATGACCTTTAGTGCTCCTATCATGCATTATGGGAGAAGATACACAATAATAACTGGAGAAGTAAACTTCATTTCCATATGCTTACACAGAGTCTGATGACCTCAAAATACTCCACAGGATCTTTGCAGAAGCAGCTTATGATGACCTAGATATGGTTTAGAACACAGCATCCTCTAGTAGTTGTGTAGGTACCTCTATATGGGCAGCACGGCTGAGTGGACGACGCTCACTAAATGTGCTGGACAATGAGGCCAAATGGCATCATTGCATGGCAGATTAAATGCAACGTAAACGAGCGACATTGGTGCTGTTGGAGCCATTCTGATGGTCTTCTTTAACTGAAAGTAGTCCAGGTGCTTTTGCTGCCAACAAAATTGCTCTGACACTACATCCACGCTTCAACAGTGTGGCTCAAACGCACCATCTGTACCAAAAACCTCATGTTTGTACATTCAACCACCTGCAAATCACCGTGGTGATGAACATCTGTGCGCTATAATGCAGCTCTGCAATTAACAGCGTGTGAATCTGCATGATTCTTAGACTGCGGTGATGATTACTACACTGTAAATAATGCTATTTGGTAAATACAGAACACTCGTTCAGGTACTATTTAATAATAACTACTTAATAATTAACTTAATTATGAATTAATAATTAAGATGAGAGTCCTACCAAACAAACCACACAGGTGTTTAGAGATGTGTGGAAATTCTTGCAAACCTGAAGGATTTAAAGCAAAGTGCTGATGGCTCCTCAGGCCGCCAATTATCAAAAATATGATGCTGGTTTATACTCGGGGGAGACGAGGCAGTTCGAGCCCTTTATGGGAACACTTCAGGGGGTGAGAGGAGGTGGAACTAATCCTGTGGTCAGGATGGGGCTTGGTCTGAGGGGACATCATTTGCAGGCAGGCTCAGAGGATGCAGAAAGCAGAGGCTGTGAGACAGGTTTGCAGATAACAGTCTAGAGGGCAGATGCTGTGACATTTTGTTTGTTGGCGGCATGTCACTCTTTCAGCCACAGGCTGGAACATCATGTGCTTTCTTTGTGGTTGCATCATACAGAATCAGCGAGGGCAGAGAGTGATCAAACACAGCAGCATCAACAGTGCGTTCGCCATGCTTGGACTGCCTTGGTACAGTAACCGCAGCCTCTTATATAAGTGCCAGCTCCTTTCGTCTGTCATTCTTTGTATCATCATCAAAAGAATGAAAAAGAATATCTAAATGTGCGGAGAAGAATAAAACTCAGGCTGAATGCTGGGACCAGCGTGAAACCCATACAATTATGCCTGATTAAATTTGTAAAGCCAACATAATTTATGATCAAATTAAGACAACTGTATTTGCTGAGAATCCTGTCTTTGTTGCAAAGATCTCAGTCAAACAGATGAAAGGCTTCATCCCAAAAAGTTGTCTGAATCGCATCAGTGGGTTCATTTACCACAAAAACAGAGACTAGAAGCAAATCGCCTGCAAAACACTGCTGATAAATAATTCAGAAACTTCTTGATAGGCTTGTAATTTTTCTTTAAAGCCAGTTCAGATGTATTCCCTCTCACGAGGCGACGCCTCGACCTTCCCCGGTGTGCAAGGAAACGGAGCCGACTCCCGGCACTTTTGGGGGAGGCGTTTGAACATTCATGTATGCGTCTGCGGAGGCGTTCAGATGCCGAGAAGCTGTTTTTTTTTTTTTGTGAAAATTACTTCATGCTGAGAGGAGACGGGGCTGGCTGGTGCTGATGCTAATCCGAAGCCACCGACAAAAAAAAAGGGAGTAAACAAGCTGTCCAAAGAATCGAGGGTTACTTCTGGAACCACTACTCAGAACCAAAACTACAGGGTCTGAAATGAGAGCTTCACAGCTTGTTTATGAGCGTTTGCAGCAGCACATATGCATGCTTTGAGGTCCATGGGTTAAAATTATGTTCTGTTGGATTTCAAGTTTAAAAGCAGCAAGGTGTTTGTTGCTCAATCGCCGCTGCTGCCATTTCTATTTGCAGGCCCAGAAACATTTGAGATGTAAGACATTTACCCCCCAAAACAACTACAGCATCGCTCAACCTCCTCTTACAGTACCCATCCCTACACATGGTCACAAGGAGAATGGAGCCCATTCTAAGAATCTTTTGTTGTACTTTTACAGTTTTCTCCAATAAAAGAAAACTACTCCAAGTCCAGCTTGTGACTTTGCTGCGCTTCCATAAGTGGCAACAACAAAATACATTCAAGGTGCCGAACACAAAGAGGCACACCATCGAATCAATATTCTTTTCCCTGAAAGATGTTTACAGAAGTGTTTTATGTACACATTCTGTTCAAAGAAAAGGTCAATGTGACACATTCATCGCGTCCACTGAAGGTTCCCTCTGTAGGACACGTTCTTCCCTTAATGTGGGGCTCTAGCAGTAGGGAAAAAAGATCCTGCGTTAACTTCTGTTCCTGAAGAGGAGTCTTTCTCAAGGAAGTCTCATTCCCAGCTTGGAGGAGCTTTCACCACTCATTAGGGGGAAGAGCTCTCTGAGAATGTGACATTAAGATATGGACAGGTGTGAACGTGTCCTTGACTGGCTGTGGATTCGACGCAAAGTCTCCGCGGGCAGAGGCAGCTTATATTTGTGTCGAGCAGAGACACGGACAGGACTGTGGACTGCTCATTTTTATGACATGTCTGGTAATCACGCAACGGTCCCTCTGGTCACATTCCATCAAACTGGATAATTTAATTACAGGGACACTTGACGCACGATCTGCTGTTTCTGAATGTTCGAGCCTTGATGAATATTCTGGATTACATCGTGTATTTGTTGTATGTGTATCTGGCGAATTAAACTATTGTTGACTGGCTATTTTAGGTGAAGCAATTAAAGCAACAGACACAAATATTACCACCTCTAACAAGTGGAGGATCACTCTTCTTTTTCTGCTCAAGACTTTCCAAAAAGACTTGTGAAAAAGTAGCAAATTTGAAACAGAAACGAACCAACAACGAAGACTTTGGCTCCTACTCTACAGCTGCTAATGCAGGAAAGATTTCTCTGGGTGTTGGTAGTTTTATTGCAGGTTGTTTTGGGCTAAAGGCTGTTTTTTTGTGTGTGTGCGTGCTTGTGAAACACTTCAGCTTAAGCAACCATGATTGAAACAAGAGTATGTTGTTGACTGCATGTTGACTTCTCACTATGTGCATGCTGTTGGCAATTTCTAAGTCTGTGTTTGAAAATAGGCGGACCGCCTTCAATATGAGGCCCGGAAGTAAAGTTGTTACAGAATTTTCTGCCCCAGACCAAATATCTATTCTGTAAAATGCCTAGTAATTAAGCTGATTGCCACTTTAATTACTTCCTCTCAAGGCTCCATATATCGGCAGTGAGCCATGCTAGACGTGTGTGTTTAGTTGTCATTTTCAGCCCATTATGAGACAGATCCCTTACATCCTGTGCATCCAAATCTGTGATTTCTCTTTTTCTGCTTGCTCATTCAAGTGCTTATCCGCCTGTCTCTTTTGTAAAATTTGAAGCACTTTATTTTGAAAGAAACAGCAACTGATAAATCCTTCATCAGCCAGACTCCGCACACAAACTCCAAGCTCAAAAATGCATTTCAGAGCTGTGCTCTGGCAAACTCCCATCACGCCATCCAGTTATTCCTCTTTCAAGTCCTCTTTTTCTTAGTTGATTTTTAATTCTGTTTGAATTTGATTAAGTGTGCATAACGGAAAGGTTGCGAAGGAGTTTTACATAAACCCAGCCTGAGCCCAAAGATGGCCCCTTTAAAGCAGCAGTGGCAGAAACGATTCCCTTTTATCAGAAAGAAACCCTGAGCAGGACCGGAGCGATGAGGGTGAACCTTCCTGCTAATGGTCAGTGAAGGACAAGAGCTAAGGCTAAAAGCTAATGCGGGCCTTACTTTGACTTATACAGTAGTATAAAACAATATCAGCCCGTGTCAACAGACCAAAACATATTTCTCCCCCCAAAATAGTGGTCTTTAAAAACATATTTATCACCTTTTTTCTTTTTTTTTTTACGAAGCAATGAAATTCAAAACAAAGAGAAATTACGACCCCTGCATTGCCGCTGTCAGGAAAAAAAAACAAAAACCCAAAAAAACAAATGAGATTTGAAAGAAGAAAACTTTTCTATCCATTTATGTTCAGTCTCCACTCAGGCAGGTCACAGGGGGCTGGATCCAATTCCAGCATCAATTTGGTAAAAGCGTGGCGAGAGTAATTAGAATGCCTGGGAGGGTCACTTCCCAGTCGTGTGTTTACTGCCTCTATGGATGACTTTTTCATTATGCCGTCTCCATCTTTATGCAAGTTCAACTTTATTTTAGGGTGGATGATTTGTCCAGCTGCGCAAACCTTTGGGCAGTCCTGCATCTATGCAAAGTTTTTTCCCTTCTGTTCAGTTTTGGAACTCTTTGGGGTCATTTTTGCCTTCACCGCCGCCTGCTGTTGATAAGAGGCTGATTGGCAGTTTTTACACTGAGGCACGTTTACCTCTTGGATATAGATCTTGGTTAAATTCCTTAAATTCCCTATAATCATCTACTATGCTCTCAGAAGCTTCTGGACAGCTTTTTCTTTGCTTCATAACTAAATTGTAACAAATATTATGAAAGCTAATTGGTTTACACAGTCCTACTTAAAAAGCTACTTGACTGACACATGAAGCCAAACTATAATTCAAAGAACATTTGGACGCATATGTACAGTAAAGTTTGGCTGGTCCCGCTCGTGGTTTCCGCTGTTACCATAGACTTCTTTAGGGTTTGGGCTTTTTTGTATCTGATTGGCACAATCTTGAATGTAACCACCACAATATACAATGAAAAGTGTAACTGAGACTGCAGCAGAAACACCGTCTCTCTATCATGTTGCATTGAGTTGCCACCATTTCTTCCCGTTTCTCCAGCCTCCTGCTATCAAGAGCAGCTCAGGTTGTGCGTTCATCCCATTTGGGTTCATTACTCTGGCCTTCAGAAGGAAGTTAGCGGGGAGCTTTGGTATAGGACCATATCAGGCACAATTTACTGCAATAATCCGCCACTGTTTTCCTTTCATTATCTCCCCTCCATTGCTGCTGTTTACGAGGGAGTGCTGTGTGCTGCTCAGCGGCGCCGGCTTATTCAAATCAATGTGCAGAATACGGAGATCAGGCTGCAGCTCTGCTGAAAATTAACTGCCTCCTGTAGAGTTTGGTTTAACTTAATCAGATATGTCACATTGTCTGTCCCCTCCCCTGATGGGGTCTTTAGGATATTCATGCTCTGAGAAGCTGGAGGTCTGTGGGTTATATTATTCTTAACCTTGCATCTTGCAAGCCCTACTTCTCCCCTATCTAATCCTCCCCTAGTGGTGGAAAGCAGAATAGGTAAATCGGCTCACGTTAACATGAATTCCTGGTGTTACAAAATAGTTTAAGACTCGAGTTTGTCAGCGATAGTTGCAGCTGGTATCCTAAATTTTCTCCAGGATTTAGTTGCCAGTTCATATCGTGTAAGCCAAACTTGTAATCCGGTAGCCTAGAGGAGTCTGTGCTCTCGTCATTCCTTCCGTGTTGTTTCTGTAATAACAACATTAATGTCAGGGGTTATTTGCTTGAGACACTCAAATGTGCTCTTCCCCCAAAAGAACATTCTCCTCGCTTCATGTAGCAGGAAACACACAAAGCAGCGCAGTGTTGGACTACTATGGCAGTACTACCCGTGAGCAAAGTCAGCACTAAACTCTAGTCATCTCAGCGGCATGCTTGAATGGGTTTCCTCACAGCTACATCTATTGAGACAGGTTAGCATCACAGTCAAACTATTTTGTATCCTCCTAAGATTGAAAGCCATTATACTGCAACCGGATCACGTACCCTTAAAGGTTGTCGAGGCTGGTGTTTCTTACTTTGGAGCAGCACGTTCCTCAAGGCTCGGTGAAACTGAAATTTGATGGGATTTTTCCAGGATTCTCCTCACCTCTCTGCGAGTTATCCGTCCCCTGGGACTCAGCTTTCTCTTTTTGATGTATTTTTCTTTAACATTAGTGTTTCAGAGAAATCAGACAGGACCAACCTCTGGAACACTTTTCTCTTTCTTCTATCAGGGTCAATTTAATAAGCTCTATCTGTTTTTAGTCCTCAAGGAAGGGAATATAAAGCAGCCATAAGATGGAAAGCGCTGGAACCCTTTATGCACTCGTAATTGTGCTAAGAAAATGTGTTTATGCTTATGCTGCTATTAGAACGCATTAAGAGCAGATCAGAGGGTTAATGGATCATTTTATAATTGTAAATAAATCAGTTTGTGTGCAATAAATGGTAAAGCTCTAAAAACACAATTCACAGAAGAGAAACAACAAGGCGGGGGAGTGATTTCAGCTTGTGCTAGCAGGACCTCGGGGATGGTCTTCCACCCTCCCACGCCTATGGTGGCCTCCACTAAACTGTGCTGCACTTACCAATTAGTGCAGGAGATGCCAATCAACCGCCCATCAGGATGGGAGTTTACAGAATTAATATTCAGCACTGGAGGCCACTGCAGCTGTATTTCTGCATGTCTTGACAAAGGCAAGCCTTGGTGGGTTTCTCCTGGAGCCGAGCGAACAATGACATCCAGCTGTGCTGGATAAATTGGAATCCTACTGGGTCCTTGCTGGAGACCAGCTCACACACTGTTGGAAAAACACACAACAGTGCGACTGAATCAGGGTCTTATATGGTATGTCCATCAGAGGACTATTCCGGGAACAACGGCTGCGCTCAGTTAAAACTATAAATGATCACTTCGGGGAATTGTGTTTGTGGCATCTAAATATGGTGTAAATATGTCTGAGGATTGAAGATGATGAAAGACGCAGCAGTAGATCTGGACTGAATTACTCCACGAGGAATTGGATGGATAAACATGCTGGCGCTGCGTTCCGGAGAGAAAAACGGGAGCGCTGCGAGGGAACAATCGGATGGAAAACATTCCTGACAATAAAGTTCAGGCCTGGCTGATACCATCAGGTCATTTTGAGAGACAGTGACCCCATGGACGGACCTTTAATAAAAAAGATGTCAGGTCTACAGAGAAGCTGCTTTCAATCTTGATGACCCTAAATCGCGCCCCCAAATTCCTCATCTACCATTAAATCCTGATCATTAAGTTGCATCAGTTTTTAAACATCTCCTTTAAAGAAAAGAGTGGTAAAAAAAAACAGTTTGATCACATGCTTTTCTCGTTATCGCAAAATAAATGAGTTGGGGGCTTCGGCTCTCAGCTCTAGTTGAAAAGGGTGAGGAAGGCAGGGGAGAGATGCAAAGATGAGGCTCTGGCTGGTGCAGTGGAGGGAAGAATACCAGCCCTCAGGGAGATGTGCTGGTGCTGCAATGACATTTTTAGGGCAGCTGTGAGAGTTATAGATGAGTATCAGATGTTATCCATTGTACCCAGGGAAAGGTTGATAAAATAGAGGGGAAACAACAAAAGAAAATGTAGATAGAAGAAGAGAAAATCAAAACGTGTAATCTTAATGCAGAATGATTGCAGAAGTGAGTGAAAGTTGCTTGTGGCGTGCCTTTTAGTGGGGGTTTGAGACTTATTAGCAAATATGCTCGCAATTAAAATACATTTGTTAGTAAAATTAGGCCCTCGTTGAATATTTCACTTCGTATTAAGGCGCGGAGCCATGTTTCCCTTCCTTTCTCTGTCATGTTTTCCTGCTGGCCTAAATGATTGCGAGGGATGCCCCCTCGCATTAATAAAGAACAGAGGTGAGCGGGCAACCATTTTCATCACACTGAATTTTTTAAACGAATGCAGAGCCAGAAAGTCTGTCATGTTTGTGTGCCGCGTGGTCTTTCACCCCCAGAACTCTTCAGTGCGTAACATCCTCTGCTGTTTTGCCTCCCTGCAACATGTAAACAACTAATGTGCTTCCACGCGTGTTACTATTTTCTAATGCCAGCATCTAAGTCCCGCTTTCACATACGAATGTGCATCGGTGCGAAAGAGTGACCTGCTCCTGGACAAAATGGGAACAAAAACAAAGTTCCTTGAAAAAATGTTGCATATGAGTGAGTTCCAGAAATGAATATTTGATATCCCTGGCTCCTCAAACTGTTACGTTCTCGCTTGCTTCCAGGAAATCTGTCGTCGCTGGATTGAGGCAGCGCGACTGTACGGGTGTAATATTCAAGCTCAAACACAAACTTTAATAAAGTGCTGCATTCAAAATCCAGTGGGAGTGGAAAGAACCCGGCAGCATTTCTCTTTAAGAATTAAAAAAAAAGGGTCAAATTCCTGTGTCTTCTCCTGACATCATTTTCCCCTCAATCTTCTTTATCATCGTCGTATCGCAGCTTCCTGTCATTTTATCTGCTGGGCATCTGAGTCGACCTGCCAGAGTTTCTGTGCAGATGAGCAACATTCGGGTTGAATGAAGGCTCCGCAGCACGCGCCCCAACGTCTCTGGGGCGCGTGCTGCTCTCGGGCCTCTCGTAGAGATGGTGGAAAACACAACGATGGACAGGTTTAATACAGTGCTATGGGCTCTCTGGGGATGCCCCTGTAGATGTTATGGGTGGCAAAATGAAGCACATCCATTTTCTGCTGCCTGAACAATGACACGTGGCCTCTGGAGCCAATAATAGGTTTTTACTTTTTGCCTTGCCGGCTGCAAAGAATCCAGCTGTATACCTGAAAACGACATGTTTGAATCTCACATCAATCGCATGCTAACCATTAAAAACGATACACAGCCCCCCTACAGTCATTTTGGTCTTTGGTTATTTTCACTTACATGGCAGATGATACCAGGACTGCCTTGGAAGAGCGCACTGCTGTTGCATCCGAATAACAATTGCAGCAGCAGAGATTCTCTGGCTGTTCTTGATCATTACTGGGTGCAGCTCCGTGTTTTCCGGAGTGAATAGAGATTCGTGCAGGTAACAGATCAAATCAAGTAGCTGTAGGCTGAGACCATGCTGAGGATGCAGAAAGGAGTTTTCCAGATTTTGAGGGATATCCATAAATATTTTAGGACAGTTGTAGGTTTGTGCATTTGCCTCTGATAAGAAGATGGGCTGCCCTGAAACACGGCCTCCACTGCCCCAGCCCCCCTCCCGTGCAGGACAGGACTGAATCAATGTTGCTCTGTTGGCTACGCTGCCGCCGCTCCGTCTGCCACAGCCTCCTTTCCCCTCAGCACCCATGTGGAAAAAAACCCGACAAAGATGTGTCCAATTAACACCAGCATCTGATGGTTGCCCACTGTACTCTCACCTCAGTGGATTGGGGGGGGGGGGGGGGGGGGGGGTGAATTATTACAAAAGAAGAACTAAGGCCTTTGTAAAGCAAGGTCGGCTTCTTACGCATTGAGGATTTTGTTTAGTCAACATGCCTTGGTGACCCAGCGGTCAATAATATTAATGACTGTCCCACAGCTCCATTTAATCAGTTTAAGTTTACAAGAATCAAACACTGCTGCCTTTTTTGTTGTTGTAAATCAACAAAGTAATTCTTTAATGACACAGCTCATTAAAGGACATTATTGTCAGCCTCACCCGAAGCTAAATCAGTCTGAACCTCTGCTACATGGCAGCTTTACCAGCTTTCTGAGAAAATCAGAACTTTACGGATAATGTAAAAAGGTTAGTACATGTAATTTACAGGTTATTATCACAGGTACTTATGGCTTATCAACACAACAACTTTGGGGTCAGTTTATTGTTGGGTTGCATCACAAGAATGGATCCTCCTGCGTTTTTCAACTCGACAATCCCCACTTAGCCAAAGCGCTTCTCCGGGGACCTGGAAGACAAAGGAGCGACGAGCGGGCGGAGCGAGCAGGGATGCAAAGACGGTAAACAAATGGGAAAAAAAACAGAAGCGAGGGTGTAAACCTTTCAGAAAGCGATGGCCTCCTACCCCACGCACCGCCACTGCCACCTCTCCTTGCCTCCTGGGCCCGATTGATCCTCTCATCAGGTATTCACAAAGCCCCCTCCTCGGACGCCCGCCTCCTCAGCTCGCCGTCAGAGATGGGATGTGAGGCTCTGCTCCTTTGAGGATCACTATCCTTGTCATATTTTGTTACAACACTGCCTCCCACTTCAGCGGTGGGTGGGTTGAAATGATATGGGATGGCAAAGAGGAGGAAGGGTGATTGATCCCTTCTCCTAGTTTGATCCCCCCCCCACGAGGTTGTTTGTATTCCTGTGGAAGGAGTCACTCAAAATGCTCAGATTTTACAAATGCGATGAAACAGCCAAGAATTGACGCTCTCGTTCCCACGCCATGAAAAATAATCTTGTTTTTAATTGACACACCCCCTCCGACAGAGCACAAGAGCTTCCTACCTTTCCTCTTGGCTATGGAGATACCAGCGTCTGCACGCCATGCTTCCAAAGAGGGGCGCTATTGGCGGGCGCAATCATATACAGACAATCCTGCCGCAAAGGCGACACAGGAGAGTGGGGGGGTCGCTCGTGGGCAAAGATCAATAAGCTGCTAATACACGCTCAGAATATATGAGGGGAAATAATAGGCTGTGTTGGAAACTACAAAAGGGAGACTTGTCGCTCGGTATGGCGTTCGCATATGAACGCATCATATCGACGGGTGTTTTTCCACCGTGACCCCACGGACCCTGGCAGGAGACGGGAGACGTAGAACACGGCGGACTTCTCACAGCTCCTCCAGCCCCCCCTGCAGGTGCCTCGTCACATACATAAGATGGACGTGCTGCGACCCTCATGGGGTTTTGGAGCAGAGCTCTGCCCTCAGTCAATGACCTGTCAGCTCAATTGACCTGAGATTATTGTCTGTGGCAGGAGATCAGCCTCCATACAGCCACAAACCCACTGAGGAGTCAATGGAACATTGAGTTATTTCAATAGATAACAAATGGACTGATTATTCTCGATGAAAATTCTAGAATTCAACGTAGGTTTTATCCCCTTTTTTGAACGGTTGGATGTTTAGAGCTGAATAATTATTCCAAACTATGGAAAGCGGTTCTGAAAATGTTTAGCGAGTTCAGTTTAACACAATTTTCTTTTGGGGAGGGTTACGTTTCAATGAATTCTGGGTTCTTGCTGCATATTTATCTCTTTTTTGTTCTGATTTGTATTACCATTATTGGTTTCTCATGCATTTTCTGGGATACGGATGGTCGGAAGAATGGAAGTAAAAAGAAAGTTCTTTAATACATAAGCAGCCAAAATAAGTCATATGTGACATCCAAACCTTATCTGTGACCACTGGAAACATTTTCCAAGAACTAATATTCCTTGTTCAGACTGCTGGAATCTGTGTGTGGATAAAAACACCAGTGTGATGGCTTCAGCTTCAGCTTCTTTCATTAACACATTTAGGAGAACCATCTGATCCTTTCCAGACCAAACACCAGACACCCTTCTTTAACACTATTTTCTTTATTTGCATTTACAGTGCAGTAGTCCCATAACCTACTAGGGAGGGAATTCTGGAATTCTGTGACAAGCGTTGTTAGTTAGTAAAACAACTCAATTTTTTTTAATGGATTTTAAGGAATTTTTCATGAAATGTTGACAACGGCTGAAGAAAGAAGCGATTTTGGTGATGGTCCTGATTCTGGAGGGACTTTTGGCCTTTGATCATAAAGCCACCTATTATGGTATGTAGTCCCATGACAGTTTCATCAGTGTGATTATTGGGAATTTATTTGTTCTTTGAGTTGTATTTCATTATTTATTCATTGAACATGTTGGAAAGACTGTCGAGAGCATTTCTCTTGTTTTTTCATGTTGGTTTGTTTCTGTCAGATCACCAGCCTCTGTAGTTTATGCAGAAACCCTGATAAATTATGTTCTTATTCTCATTATTAAGGAACTGACAGCGTTTGCTCCACAGCACAACTGTGTTGAACTGAGCAACCGAGCTAACGTCTTGTGATGACTCACATTCAACACGTTTGTCCTTTTTTAAAAGGAGAAAACCACAAGAAATTGTTCATGAAATTATGACTTCACAGTGAGTAGAAAGCTCACAAAGACAGGAATCAAAGTTCTTGTTGAGGCGACAAACCGCCAGCCATGATCAATACCATCGATTCAGCAAGCGAACCGCTCAAGAACTTTCCAGAAGGCGTCGCATTCATGACAACAGGCCTGAAACAAACACACGGCCCTCAACCATCCGATCGATTCTATATTTGAAATATATGATCAAGGTTTTCTTTCAAATTCTATAGAAGAGTGTTGTCGGCCCAGATTTAAGACGACTGCTTTGCAAATGAACTTTGTTGTTACACCCTGAGCTGTAAATAGGCCCTGAAAGCTACTGTAGTGTGTGTGTGTGTGTGTGTGTGTGTGTGTGAATGAGGCGTCTCTTGGTATTTAATAAAGTTTTATTGATCACATTCTCCTGCTAAGCTGTATCAGCCTGTCTTCCCATCACAACCAGCACATCCAGTTTTCACACTTTTTCTTAGATTTCAGTTTACCTGAGTGTTTTGGTTGTGTCATGGGCAGAAACGTTAGCATGTCACATGAGGAAAAACAGTCAGAATGAAAGTTTTGGGATGCGTTTGGAGAACAAAAAGGTTCTGTGTGTGTTTGACACCACCGGTGTTTCATGGAGAAGAAAAAAAAAGAAAAGAAGCAAGGACCTGTTGAAAATGTCAGCCGCTAGAGCTGAGAAGTCTCTACCCCCCACCGAGGAGTCGCGTATTGAGCCATCTTTTATCTAACTTCAACTTCAGAATCAGTAGAAATTGGGGGAATCAGTTCAGCTGCATGCATGATTTCACTGGAGAGAATAAAAGTGAACAAAGTCACAACAATTGTTAGGAGAGAATTATCTTTCTAGGAGTGAACTCATGTACACATAAACTACATTTTGCAGTCTTGTACAGAAAAGGACTGTAAAAGGACTGTATAGCTTCTAAAATTTACACTGGAATTAACAAAAATAGTTGCTTAGCTGTTTGATATTCCAGGCTTTTTCTTTTTTTTCAGTATTCACAATACTGGAATAATTAATTGTTGCAAAATAACTGAGAAACAACATACAAAAGGAGAAAAAGGGAAAATGAGGAATTAATAGCTGTGAAATGTGAAGAATTAAAATGATTTATGCAGGCAGGGTAATCACTTACAATCATAATTTGTTGTCTTTTCATTGATTGTGCGTTTATCTCGTTAGACAGTTTTGTAATTGTTTCCAGTGGAAGGCCACTTTAGCAAGGGACAAATCAAGGAGCACTTTGGTGTCCAAAACTTTGCCTCAGGGCTCTTTTAACTGACTTTTCTCAAACACTAAAAAACAAGCCGTCCTCCTCCATCGACGGAGACGGAGTTTGTGGCTAATCCGCTCACGAATCTGTGCGGCGACGGCGCGGAAACATCGACTTCTTGTTGCCACCCCGCTGTTTCCAGCTCCACCAGGATGAGTCACATGGAATCAAAGCCCAGTCAGAGTCAGGAATGGATGGAGGCGTGATGAGTCGGTTTCTTTTTTATCAGTCGGCAATTCACTTCAGATGGCCAGAGGTCACCCCCGTTAATCAGACCGTTTGAACGCGCGTGTATGAAGTGCGGGTAAACACAGTTTGAGTAGGACGGATGAGGTGAACGCAAGGGGGCACGGCTTTTTAAAAAAAAAATGTCATTGGAAATTAAATGCATCGTTTATTTCTCCCCGCGTCCCCTCATTAAGTGTCCTCTTTACTTTCCACTTCATTTCTTTCTTCTGTCGTCTCTTTTTATTTTCAGGAGAAGTTACAGAACCAAGACACACAAGAACTACCCTCAACCTCAACTAGCCGGAGATGTTCCCAGCTACAGATCATCGGGTCTGAATGATGATCAGCAATGATGATAATATTGGGAAGAAGGTGAAAAGGTTTTGTCGCAGCAAGTGCACCAAGCATGAATCACCCGTCCACTCTGGTTCACCCTGAACACACAGTAAATCATCTTTCCCACTCAGTTGATGCCATTTAAAAAAAAAAACCAAACTAAGGTGCTTAAAACTGTAATCACTTCACTTCATCACCTCCTTGCGCATGAATCAGTTCTCTTCTCTGTGGCACAGGTCTCAAACAGCAGCTTAAACCTGCTGTGTTGATGCTATTCTGCTGTTAGCATCCTCATGCTAGCTACACTTCTTTGTTTCTGAACTTGCCGTTTCCTCCTGTATTATTCTACAATCAGCTCAAGCTGTAAATAGACTAATACGGAACACTGAGCTGCAATTTCTAATTTTGTGACTTATTGCCTAAATTAATCACGAGAGAAGCTACAAATGAGCTTTTTGAATGAAAAATGGCAGGGTTTTGCTGCTGATGCTAACATCGACGTGGTGACTATTCAACACTTGTTCTGTGGTGTATTTGCTTTATCTCCACTCACAGAAAGCACTCAAACCATTTAAGTCATGAATGGACAGTGAAATTAATAATATGGTGTCGCCCAAATCAAACAGAGTGAAATATCAATAAACAGGCACGATGAGAAACAATGGTTTGGGTCAGTTTTTCAGCAGGAGGGTCTATTTCAGGAGCAAGGACATTTATAAATACATTGCTTCACTCATTTAATGTGCCAACACTGTGATTGTGTTTAGTTTTATGCCAGATGCTGTTTTCACAAACAGAAAGATTTGTGATACTCTTTTAACACGTAAGCCAGTCAGATTCAGAGGGCGTCTTTCACGTCTTATTCCTACCTGCTGAACATATTTCATCCTCATTCTTACCCATTTCTGCATTATCTTCCTCCAGGCTATATTGCTCAACAGCAAAATCAAATAAATTAAAGTAATTGCTGTGTGCGTCTGTGGGCAAACTGCCCCGCAATATAACTTGTGCTAAATGGTCCAACGGCTTTGTTACAGCATCTGATATTAATAATTCAGGTGTTTAATCACACTTCATTGATGGACCAAATACAGTTGGTGAAAATGGACATACTCATTACACATCAGCTGCAATTCCTACATCCCAAGCATGGTATTAGAATAAAAAACATCGCTAACACACTTTCTGGGCAAGAGAACTAGATTTTAAACCCACTGGGGTTGTGTATGGAGGCCACATCTTTAAAAATGTATATTGCCTAAATGTTTAAATGTATGTAAAACTTGTCATGCTGCCGTCCTGCTGCGGCTGAAGCCACAGAGCTCGTCTCGGTCTATTTCATCCAGCACTTGGAGACAAGAGACTTTGCATCAGTTTTTGTGAAGGAATTGACCAGTGAATAATTGACGGGTCATGCCGGCGAACTCCGGAAGGAGCGTACGGTGGAGGAAGCAAGTAAACTGTGAGGCCTGACCCGTGTTCTCCGCCGCTCAGACTTTTGAATCAGAGCCCATTAATTCAGCAACTGTGGGGAATGTGAGGAGGTCTTTCGCAGTGACTCTGCGGGTAACACGCAACAGAGGAGCACAAAGACATGTTGGTTCAGGAGCGCCGTGACTTATTACTGAGAATCCTGCCTTACACCAACTTCGGGACATATCCGCCATTCAGGGCTGGATGCTTTCACAGCACAACGCACTTTAATCTCACTGAATGGAGGGGGCCAAGTGACATCACCCAGCACTTTTGTGCCAAACTTTTACCGTTCTTAAGTCAGTTCCACACTGTCAAAACACTGTGCAGTAAAAATGACCTGCCCTCACCGAGGTGCCTCCTGAATCAGTCTGAATATTGCATTGCTAAAGTCATTTTTAACCATTCCAGGGCTGCAACGGTTTCGCCCACTCATATGGCTGCCTCTCACCCAGCGACTGCTGGGACAGACCCCAGCACCTCCCGTGATCCAGTTTAACAGAGCAGAGTCGGGTTACAACAGTCTTAAGGACAATATCTTGACCTCTCTTTGAATTAGTGGCTTTCCAGAGACATTCATTCAAGCGTTTCTCATTACTGGCTCATACCAGTTCTCGTCAGGATTTGGGGCTTTTGTCTGCCTTCACAGTGGAGCTGTGGAGTAGCCTTGTTGTTTCAATATAAATGTAAATTAACCACCATTGCAGGCCTTTTTAAAGAGCTTTTTTCCTCAATAATAATCTATGAAGCCATGTTCTTTAAAAATATGAGAACCGTTGGTAATTGAAACTATGAATCTACCCCAAGCTGACTGACAGTTTTACTGTATCATTCTACTGGGGGATAAATGCAAAGGCACATAAAACAAGGTAATCTACGACAGTTGATAATGAGCTCATTATTATTAAACTCAAATGTTACTAGCTACACAGGGCTGAGAAGGAAAATGGCAGCTCGCTGAGTGTGCTCGTTTTTCCGTGTGTTAGCGGGAAACCTACAGCACAACCTTCCTATTTTATGGTCTGTTTTGGTTGATTTGTTGATTTTTCTTTATTTAAAACCTATTTTAGCTCAACATTGAGACAATAATAATCCCAGTCAAGACAGCTAAAGTGAGTGCAGTTCATATTGCAAACAGGGTCACCCATATCGACAGTCCTCCAGAGAACTGCCAGCAGCCTCTTTCCACTCTGCTGCACCATTCCAGCCTTTTTTTAAAAAAATCCTTATGAGTTTCTTTTTCCTCTCACAGACCCCAAAGTAAGATCAGGGTGATTAACAGCCTCGCCCCCCCTGCAGACAGCCAGCCTGCCAGAAGACAGAGAAAGTTCGCAGGTATGTCTCCCTTCGCTCCTTAAAAAGCTGTTAAGATGTTGTTGAATTGCTGTTTTATCTGTATTGCTGATTGGATCTAATTGCATCTGAGGAACAAAGTGCACAAAATTGAATGTATCACACTCAGTTGACGCCGTAGATTAAAACAGCGTTCCCCCCCACCCACAAACTCTGAAGAGCAGCACAGCATAAAGTAGAAGCGTTTGAGCTTGAAGGATGATTAATTGGCCTCCGAATCATTGGAATGTGGCGTGTGGCAGCCTTTGTCCATTCCAGGCACGGCTGCCGAATAAAGAGACTGACCCCTGATCACTTGATTTGCCACACTTTGCTGAGAAAAGCAATCCCCTCATTACTGTTAAGTTGTTAGTAACATTAAATGGGCCCTCAGCCCTTCCCTTTTAGCATTTAAACAGGAGGGTAAAAACGCTCCGGCTGTTACCAATTTCTTCTTCCACCAAGCAGAAAGAAGTTTATTTCACCCCTCCTCTGCAGCGGTACGGCGTTAGAAGCTTTCACCTGTCATTGATTCCCCGCTGGGAACAAAGGTAAAAAGTGCTCCGTCTCATGGATAATCCCTCAAACGTCGGGTTAAACGCAGGTCACAGGGTGACAAACGGCCCATCGGGGCGGCCTGTGTTTGACCCCTCTGTCGCCGCGTCATGCTAACGGTGTAATATCGCCCGATTCGTCATTCGGAAATATGGTTTTCCGCATCATAGCCCGAAATGACATCACTTATTCAGATGGTGGGGCCTTTGGGCTGCAGCACCTGCAGCACCCTATAGAATGCTGATTTTACACATGCAAAGAGCAAATTTGTTTAATTTTTGTGTGTGTACATGCTGTGTGTTAAGGCTCTCGGCAGTTTTAAGTTAGCTGCTTATTTATAACGATAGCTCAGTAATGAGCCACAGAATAAATGGTCAAAACCAGCTGAACTATATTTACATCTACGATTTCTTAAAATGTTAAAGGCTGTTTATTCTGCACCCAGACTCACGGCTTAAACATTTTTCTTTTGAGACTTTATGTGCACAAAATTCTGTGTCACAGTGTTGCCATTTTAAAGGCCAGTGAATCAAAGCTTGCTGTGTTTACTGCTCTTCTGGGGAAGAGAAAAGTGTCCACCCACATCAGTGCTGTTGTCACAGAGCAATCGGCTCAGGTAGACGGTGGAGAGGAAGAGCTGAAGGACAGAGAGGTCAACATCAAAGTCTGCAACGGTGCATCAGAATTTTCCTTTCCGTTATTGCTAAAAGAAACCAAAAATGATGCAATGTGCATCTCAAACCAGGGAGTCTTAAAAATAGAAACTCTGTAAAACCTTTCATTTTATAGAAAAAGACCAACATCAAGCTCAGAAAAAACAAACTTGTGTTCTCTCTATAAACTATAAAAAGGTTAAAAAGTGAAGCCCTTTTCCAGCATCATTTCCAGGCACTTTTATTAATTAAAATCGTTCCTGGCTTGTAGGAATGATTGAAGTCTGACTGTGACACAGTGGGTGAATGAAAATGCACATAGCGTTCACGTTCCATTGATCAGCCATCTTCGGCAGACAGCCCCACCCCTGGGGAATCTGTGAAGACCTAACCCCTCCTGGGTGCTATTCTCAGGAGGTTAGGGTTGAAGGAAAGTTTGTTCCCCAGGTATTTTCTGTAGAAACCTAAAATGTTCTGACGCTGGACACATAACTCCACAGCACCATCCACATCAGTGCCCCCCTCCCCATCTCATGCGGTTAGCTGTTGCGAGTCACCGTTTCTTTAGGGTTACTTTGACTTCTGTGTGACGCAAGCAAAGAAAAAAAGCAGCCGTTTACTATGGTCCTGCCAGGTTGTTGGATTGGACCCCGGAGCAGTGAAACAGATTCAAAGGGTTTGGTGTTATCAGAATGACCAATCTCAGAGGTTTCAGCTGGAACGACAACAACACCAACTGTTGATCCATCACGGTTCAGACAGTCCGCTGACCGAAGGAGGCGCCTCATGTGGTGAGTAAAGATTGGATGGTGAAAACTCTTCAGACCTTCACAGCTCGCTCTGCTGCCCGTGCCCAGCGTGCTGGCCTGGAGCCCTGGAATGGAAAAGTTTTTAAATTAAAAAAAATAAAAAAGGCTGGACGATGACATGAGGGGAGCAACAAACATCACTGGAGAATTTACACAGGCAAAAACAATAGAGTTTAATTAGGGAGAGGAGCCAAAGCATTACCGCACGGCAGCTGATGAGGACTCAGACGTGCTCTAGTTGCCCTCAGCTGTAAAAGTCCATTATGTTTCGGCTTAGACTGCTTAAGACAATTTAAAATCAGACTAATCACAGGGCAGCTATGGATTCATTTAGATTATTCACGAAGAAATCCCATTTCCTGATTTGTCAAGACAAAATGAAACACAGTGAACTCTTAACTGGAGTTGGTTTAACCGAGCCCCCCCCCCCCCCCCCCCCCATCATTTGGTGAGGGCGGTTTGGCACCAGCTGGGCTCCATGACTAGTGTTGGTCTTATCCTGATTTGGTACTTTAAGAAGGAACTGCTTTAGTCAAACGATAACTCCCCTCTGAAGAGAGTGCAAATGACTTTATGCTGGTCGATTGTTCTGACTGTTTTTTTTTTTGGAATTGCACGTACCGTCAACAGGGCCAATATGTCGCTGAGAGTGGTCCAGTGAGTCTGTCCCATCCTGCGTTGGAGCCCAACTAATCAAATTAGTTGGTTCGGTTGGTGCTGCCAGGTTTGCTTTGGGACTAACTCAAGTCTGAGGATTTACCATCCAGGTTGCACTTCCAGCACTGACATTCAGGCACCACCTGTCGCCCCCTGACACCCGCACTTTTGTCCCAAAGCTCAGTGGCACCACCAGTGAACCACCTCCTTCTCAAATTACTCCTGCCTTTAGCCCCCAGCAAAACTGGAGGTGACCAGGGAATAAACAACTAATGTGGAATTTTGCCCATTTGCTATGGTCAGATGAAGCAAACAAACCCTCCCTGGAGAGAATAAATGGCCATGCTTCCTGGTTTGTGGTGGTAGCAACGGTTTGATTAACTTCAGAAGGAAAAAATGGATCTTTGCGCTGACTAATTCTCGTGTTTGGTGGCAAAGCGGCTCATTTGTCTAAGGAGAGATTGCCTCTGGACGCCACTTATCTCTTCAAATGAGGCTTGTAAATTAAATCAAAATGAGGCCATGCAAAGGAATAACCGGCTAACACGTTAGCAGGCATGTACACAGACAGCTCCGCTTAGTAGCTTCATTAGATGGGCCGTCTGAAAAACACTGCAGATTGGGGCGGTGTGCTCTCGCAGCACTTAAATCAATTATGGGTACCGTACATTTAACTGGTGAGGCTGCAGCAGCTCCGGATGACCAGAGCGTCGATGATGATGACAAGCAAGGTCAGACAATCAAGCCTTACCTGCCTGTATTTGTATTCTGCTCACTCTGTACTTGAGGCCAGGCTCCCAGGAATGAGTCTAAACCAACATTTGATTAACCAACATTTGTGGGGCATTGCAATATTTATCCAGTAAACTCAGCAGCGCCGCTATGTTCCACTTGTGATTGTCTTTGTAACAGGAAAACAGATTTTAATTGACTAAAAGTAAGGAAATCGGGACCGAGACCTTTCAGCAGCGCGCTGTGCTTAGACCCCAGAACTGTGTGAGTCAGTGTGATCATTTTTTATCAAAACTTTCCTATAAAACGTCTCAAACGATTGTTGACGATATGACAGACAACCGAGCTGATGAGATGTGAAGTGGTGGTAGGAGAATGAGAAGAATCTTTTCTCAGTCCAAGAGACTGTACACTCAAAGAACACATGCACGTGCAGTTATTGTGTGAGTAACCTGCCCACGACAAGGGTTCCGAGCCACCGGGACTCGAACCAGAAGCTCCTCCGGCAGCCATTGCAAAGGATAGAAAATATATAAAAAGCTGGACCTCTTTGATCCATGTCCTCATTTTATTAAGATATTATTCTGTTTAAATTATATAGAAAAAGACTGAATGTTAACATTCTGTAAATTCTCAATTTAAAGAGGAAATAATATTAGACACAGCAACAAAACATCATGGACAACCAGCTAACCTTCTGTATGCCACTTTTAAGCTGACCCGGAACGTTTTATTCATTCATTTTTTTCCATTTCTAAGTTCTGTTCAGTTTAGCTGTTTGAAAAAGCCTGAGGCACTTGCCTTAATATGTGTGATGTGGCCTGAAAGAGCTGTGTCAGGCACAAAACAACATTTATTTATTTATATATTTTTTAAAATGGTACTTCCTCTCCTGGGGGATGCTGGTGACATTTCAGTTTCATAAAAATCACTTTCTACATTTGTCTTCAAACTAGGGATTGACTGTGGCAGCAGGGTCTGAAAGGAGCAAAACTTTTCTTTTGGACCGGTTCTGAACGTCTCACTGGTGGTGGTTATAACACACTGCAACGACATCCTGGGTTTCTCTTGTTCTACGCCTCAAAATAGTGTCTCCCTTTTCAGAATCCTGCCCGTGTAACGTCCTCCCAAGACTTCCCTCCCAACCAACACTGCTGAGTATTGATGACTGGTTGGCGGGAAACATCTTAATAAACACCATAGTCTAGAGCCTAGCGGCATGATAAGCTAATAATTCACGTCTTCAGCCTGTCTGTGCGCGCACGAGTGTGTCTGTGTGTGTGTGTGAGAGAAAGACATGCATCTCCTGGATGCTCATATTGTGTTATGTTGTGTCACACAATGCTGCCACTGGGACCAGGCTGCTAATTAGTCATCTGACTGTTGGAATAAATTAGCGAGCATTGCTAATCATCAGAGGCAATTCTTTTTAGTTGGTTTCACAGTCAGGAATAGTATCAAAGAATCTTTGGAAACTTTATTTGTGTAAAGATTTCATCACTCCTAATACTGAGCGCTTCATTCAGTTACAGTATCGATACTATTGTACCACAAAAGATTCCTGCAGCTGTTACCTCAGCTATTGAATAAACTTTTGGCAACCCTTTAACCTTGTTGTCATTCCGCGGTGCTACCCGAGCCCAAAACACAAGCCACAAGAGAGACAGGACGGGCTAATCCGCCTCAGTGATTTCGGGACAGGCTTGTTTCTCCTTCAGGGGTGGTGAACATGGCTGGGAGCTGCCAGCCCGCGAGCACAAAGACAGGCCGATCCCACATGAGCAGAGGAGAGAGAAATGAAAGGGGAAGCAGAGCGCCGTCGTACAGCACGGCGCCAGAGCTGAAAGGTCAGAGGAGCAGCGTGGGTCCGGTCGGAGGAGCAGAGTGGGTCGCACATCGTTCACTGACATTAACGCAGCAGCGCTCAGGTTGTCTGGAGTTTAATCATCCCTAAATTATGGATACGTTTAATTAGTGTTGACTCCCACGCATGCGAGACTGAATCTTTTTAATGTCTAAAATAAAAATCTTCATGCAGATTGGCTCCTTTGACTTTAACTCACAGTTACTAGACTTTAAATCCACATTTTTAAGATTCTCTTTCTGCGGAGCCTCAAGAGCTTTACAGCAACAACAATGAAAAAAAGAAAGACCGGAGAAACCTAAAGAAGAGTTGACGGGTATCTTTTGTTATTGGTATCTTTTGCAGAACCACAGCCTGTTAATGAGAATGCCCCCGGAACCACGGCCACGAGTTAAAAAAATCACACAGAGGCGAGGTTATGGGATGTTAGTCACGCTGCCTGTCTTGAAATTAAAAGACAGAAAAGCCAATTAATGAATAAAAGAGCACATTAAAGTTTCTGAAAATGTCCAGATCTGTTTCAAAGCTTCTAAAACTTGTGAAGTTGTTGGGTGATGAAAGAAAGCACAAAAATACAGGAAAAGTCTTTCAAACTTACTACTCAACATTTTCTATCACAGACCCAGGTTCATCCCTCTAAACTCCTTCACACGTGTTGCCAAATGTGGCTCCGGCCGCTCCTGTTTGCGCTGTCGTCACGTGCACCTATGCATTTATCCACTGGTTGCAATATATAATTCAGTCTCCCCACAGTCCAGCACAGAAATCTAACTCAAATTCACACAAAAACTATAGGTTGGAGGCATCACGCCTTCATACATATTTTATTTTCTGAGTGCGAGTGAGGGGGGTCACTTCTCTGGATGTACTCGCATATCTTTAGGCGATGGCTCGTGCACGGCATAAACACGAGGAATCCTCTGTTTAAACAGAGAACTGAGGACTCGTCCGCTCCCTTTCCTCTGCTTATCTTCAGCTGCCAGTGTTGATGTTCTGGATCACTGAGTGGGGTAGATGGCTACAGAACATAATCCAGAGGAAAAAACCCTCCCGTTCCCCATCTATGGTTCTCCCTTCTGCCCCTTACTACAAAAAAGAGCTATTCATTTTAACCCCTACCGACATCTTGGCTATCTCTTTTTGTGCCTCTCTTCTCGGTTCTCCGTGGCAGAGGACACACTCAGCTCTTGTCAAGCATTTCCAAAGCTCATCGTCCCAGGCCTGATGGCTCTGTGTCGCTTGGATCGTCTGACTGGGAATTGAAAATAGCCGAAGGATACTTTTCCTCCTCTGCTCCACAGCCTCCTCGTCCTCATTGTTTTCTTAATATTCCATAAAGCCAGACAGATGCATTTACATTTTGTTCACTAACATCAAGGAAAACCGGAGGGATCAGCGAGGCACGAATCAACAAGCATCTCTTTTTGTTGTCTTTGTCCCACAGCGCTTTCAAACGCGTCTGGAAATTCATTCAAATTCAATCTGTTTATTTTTAGCCCGTTCAGCCACGATAAAACTGCCCCCCCCCCTTTCCCAACCTGCGTGATTATGGTTCTAATCATTTATGGTCCATATAGATCAACAATAGAAAAGATTCCTACACAAAGCAGCTCATCACAGCGGAGCAGATAATGCTTCAGCCCACAGTCAGTTGTCAGTCATATCTCCGTTTCTCCTGCGCCTGACTTTTCATTTCCCTTATCTCTTCTCCTTTCCCGTCCTACCTCAGTCAGCCAGCGTGGCCGACACGCATCCAATCATCCCGGTGTTCTTTCCTCCTAGTGGTGGTTCTTCTTCTGAAGCTGCCAGTACTGGTGCAACCGATGCTCCAGTCCACACCAGGCTCAACAAGCCATGAATTCAACACTCCTGTGCCTCTGACAGGCTCTCCTTATTTACCTGACCCGTTTGAGGTTGTATCCAAGCTTGATCATTATAATTCTGTCCCCAATACGTAGAGTCTCCCTAATGAACCCTTTTTGCCCTGCGATACAGCAGATCAGGGGCTCTGCTGCCCCTCCACATTCAACCACTGAATGCACCATTGGTATCCCATCATCACTTTTGCTAGCACACTCTAATCAGCTGCGTCATCCTCCCAATTCCTGGTTCACTAATGTCAAGTTTGTGAAGAGTGGTGCTGCTCGACTCTCTGCTTGTGCCCACTCAACAAGTGGAACTAATACAATACTGTCAGATGACTTTCATCATCATCATCATCATCATCATCATTTAGCCTGTGTAACATCCGCCGTTCTTTAGCCTTTCAACAAAACAATTTGACCTAGTCCAATAATGACTGCAAAAAAAAAAAGCCTTTTATTGAAACTCGCAGCGTTTCCGTTTTTATCTCTGTACCTGCTCAACACCTGACATAGGAAAATATAATGCTGAATCTAGGGACCAAATGTCCTATTCAACATGAATCTGAATCATTAATCAATACAAGGAAACAAAAACGCTGGTGCTCTGTCTGGCTCCCACAAACTCATTTTCACTTCCTTATCACGAAGCCCTTCCGGGTGTTGCGTTGTGCCAAGTGTCAGGATGTTTTATTAGCCCCCGTCTATGTAAAGCAATAAAGAAGCAAATGCATTACGCGTTATGAGGGGGACAATCAATAAATCATAACTGATAGTGCACGCGCTGCAGCGCAATGAATCTTTGCAATTACAGTTCACATAAGTAGCACCTTTTTTGCCTGTGTTTGCTTGTAATTACCTCGGTAACGACCCAGTCTTATTTAGATCTGACTCATATGTCGGACCACGGGCAAATATGAGCGTGATATTATGGTTGTGGCCTGAAGGGTATTTATTATCACCCACATTGTGCAGACAGTGCTACAAAACCATCAAATCAATACTCATCATTTAGTGGAACACATATGTGAAAGGCAGGAAGGTCATTTTCACCTCCATTTGGTCTCTGCTGCCTTGATTGCAGCCAGTACATTTACCTAGACACCATTAAAGTCATCCATCCTCATAGAAAGTCACGGCCCTTTGAGAATGGTGTTAATATAAAGCTTTCCTTTTATCCATCTTCATTTTTCATCGGAACTGAGCCAAGGCGTGTGGAAACCAGTCTAAATTTCAGTATTTTCTGCAGGTATATGAAGTTCTTAGATTACCCTCGTCATCCCAATATATTCAGAAATAACCACCATGCACGACTAAATAAAACAAGCGTAAAAGATCTTCTCCCCGCTATCATGCTACTGTGTATTTGCACGTCATCGTATCCCTTTAGTACTCCCGTTGCAGAGTTTATTCATCATGGGTTTGGTTGGCATTGTTCCTCATTGGCGTTTTGGCTCATGGCACTAAAGGGCCATGCAACAGTATTTTTGATTACCATGATTCCGCATGGCATTTGGCAGTGAAATTGTGGCTTTTAAAATCAAATTGGCTCCACTGACACATGCAGCTCAGTGCCTTTTATGTGGCGTGTGCTGAGATCATTTGGCTTACAATAAACAGCACATAGAGCAGATGTGTAATAACATGGTGTGTTTACCAGCCACACAACAGTGAGCAGATGTACAGTTTTAATAACACGAAGCAGGAATGAGTTTTTGTATGCTTCCATACGACACCGGTGCCCCTTCAGAATGAGCTCCTCTGTAAAGTGTTACAAGGGGAGCAAGAGGGATTATCCATGCTGGAAAACATTTTTTTTCCCTGTGAAAATTCATATTCCTCCAGGTTATGACCTATGATAGGTCCTCGCCATGTTTATTAATCACCTGGCACTGATGCAGCTGACAGCAGAACAGCCCCGCGTTCCCTTTGGAAGACCTGCGTTCCCTTTGGAAACAGCTTTCTCAACCACATCTTGTACATTGTGCCAGTGCTCCAGTCTACACTGGCATTGGCATTGCGAGCCGACACCTGACATGACTCAAAAGAGACAAAATGCCCTCTCTTGTGCCCACGGAGAATTTAACAGGGGAAGAGAATTCATTGTGTTCTTCATGTGGCTGCTGTGTGTTGTGGCTTTACTTACATGGCTAAAGCCAGTCTCACCCAGCAGACTGCAATGGAAATGGCAAACCAGGTGAGGGGGCACCATTTAAAATACTGTTGAACTGCTGCCAGCTCACCTGAAAAGCACCAAATTGCACCCTCTGGGTCTCAAAAACAGATGTTTCAATAATGGTTTTATACAGAAAAGAAAGGGTTGTTTTCTATAGCTCTATGACAACAGTCAAAACAATGAAATGGAATAAATGGAATGTATGCATTTTTGTATGTGTATGCAGTCTATCGAAGCGTATCCTCAAGGCCTCTCTGGCCTCTTTCTGCTGGTAATTACAATGTTACCATTAGAGACAAGGCATGCTGCTCTCAGCTGGAATTGGGTTTTAATTGGACTGCTGTAATTGGTTTACTGCACTTGGAGGTAGAATTTAATACAGCAGCATTTTTTCCGCTGTGAGGTGACATGATGGAACCTGAAATGCAGCAGCTAGTTAGCAATTTAGCTCAGTCTGAGGTAGAGGAACGCTAATGACTTTCGTCTGGTGGCATGGGTCTTGGGGAATTTGTTGGCCGAATGTTTTTCTGTCCTTTTTTTATGTTTTCAAATGCTCTGTCAGGGTCTTGGGACTCAATTTAATATGTCAGTGCAAAGAGTCAAAGCTGTAATTTGCTAAATTGGTGCTAATGATTGAGGTGTGTTCCCTCATGAGCAGGTCAGTGCTAAAGTAATTCATTAGAAAATAATCAGATAACAGCGGTTAACTGAATTAAAACCCGTTGACCATATCTTACTTACTGAAACAGAGCCTGATTTGTGCAGGTTTTATAGCCTATTAATCCTCCTTGAGATCAAGATGTTGTCCTCTTTTTCCTTCCTCCCAGTGAACCAGACAAAAGAGGGAGGCACGGGGATATTGACCCAGAGTTCCTAATGGCTGAGCAGTGTCTTGGAACGTTAGTGGGAGACAAGTCCGAGAGTCCAGTAAAGTTCTGCTAACTCACAGGCTGTTATGGTGTATTATTATGACTGGCAAAAAAGGAAAGAAAGTGAGTGAGAGAGTGATAGACACAGAGAGACAGAGAGAGAGAGACAGAGAGAGAGAGAGAGAGTAGGAGCGAGAAGCTGCAGAAGCTTCAGCGGTCCTTCACTATGATAAGGGTTCTTTCTGCTGTGTTACTGATTATTACGTCTTCCGCTATGACAGGCAGCCTATTTTCAGCCCAGATTTTGGGAGGGGACTGCAGACGAGTCATTTGTTTGAAAAGTTTGCATTGTTATTGTGACAAACGTGTTCCTGAAAACTTCTGACTCTCCCCTTCTTTAGGTTAGCGCTGACAGCAGAAGCAGCATTGCGGGTAACATATATCACACTTTATGTGTGGCGATAACCGTCTGGGAACAATAATCTATAGATAAATAGTTTATTGTTGCGTGATTCAGTGTTAAAATAAAATAAAAAGGGATCCAAGGACAAAAACACTCAGGATAAAGGTGTGATTGCTTGTTTTATTCATTATTTTTCGCATTGACACAATTGAATATTCTGTTCAAGGATAATATTCTGCCATTTCTCTCAGACAGATGAGTGACTTAAATGCTTTTGGTAAAATATACAAAGGTGGAGAGTGTTTTTTTTTAATGTAAGCCAGTCAAGCTTTAGCTTTTTAACATGTGGTTGTGAATGCGGTTCTAAGAAGAAGCCACACATATGTTTTATGTCGATTTCATGACCTGCTGGAGAAACACACTGGACCCTTGCACCGGTTTGTAGAAAGGCCAGTGCACAACACAAAACCAGCATCTCCATGTTTAATGGAAAAGCAACAACTCTGGCTTTTAGGGGCAATTTGTGATGTATTTTAGAGCCTCTGAGGAAACAGAAAACACAGAAGTCACAGCTCAGCTCTTAAATAGGCTGTTATGCTGTTTTGCTCGGGGATGGCGTGTCACATCCAACCTCCAGCTCCGCTCTCTTTCATGGTGTTTCAGCTGCATGTCAAGGTGAGGCCATCGCCATGAATGCCGCGAAGAGCGTGCATTCAGCTGCACACATTTACTTTCATCATGCATATTTTTCAGGAACAGGCGAAAGCCAAAGCGTTTGGACTTGGTGTTAAAGTACTTGATCCCTGATCTGAGTCTTCTGCTACAGCCACGAATTTGTTGTTTTCTTAACATATATATACTGTATATAGTTGTTAGTTATATATTATTTTGTTATATATATTTTTTTCTGTGCCACAATCTTAATATGGTGCAGTGTCTCTTAATTGAATTTTATTGGCAGCGAAACAATAGGCGGAATGAAATTAGGAGTTACCGACGTATCAATTTTACGACCGCACTGATTACAGGTTTTTTTTATTCAGGATATCATTCAATTACAGGTCATTACACACTGTTACTGCAGTGAAATGCTGTAATTGACTCCATCCTCTTCAGCGTGCACCCTTCAGGAAGGCATGTTTTTGTTTTGCACGCATGGCTCATAAACAGGAAACCCAAGCGTGGCGTTCACAGCGGCCTGCCTTTAATGCATGGAAGTAAAGTACATGAGAATAGACGCCACCGTTCCATAATGAGAAGTGTGACTGTGGGCTGTTCTCAGAGATCATTACAGTCTTTGTGCTCAGTGAAGGACATGCTCCCCGCTGAATAAAAGGAATCCCTCTTCAAACTGACAAAGGGATCACATTTGATCCTCAAGGGAACAGCTGTCTTCTGTTTCATTTTAATCTAATTTATGGTATTGGCAATGTTATAATTTTAATTTATTAAAACTCATTTATTAGTTTGCATATTCCGCAAATAGCTGTATCAAAGGACCAGATCTCTACTGACGTTCTGAGTGCTCAGGTAGATTGAGGACTAAGACGTTTGCCCCCCCGACCACTCCTAAATTACATGAGGTTTGGTATGGTGAAGCTTTTTTGCTTCAGGGCAGGTCCAACTGTCTGGAGAGGTCTTGCCATGAAGGTACAGGATGTAATTGTGTATGCACAGGTCGCTATGGGATGCCAAAGTAGCATCTGTATCCGCGCGAAGACTCTGTAACATTAAATTTACCTCTTCATTTAAATATGGGTTATGAAATAGGGCATTTTAGTAGAGCAGAAAGACCTTCATGGCCATCTGTATTAAGTTCAGGTTAAACATTTTATGCAGAAGTAAGAAAGTACTAGTTTCACAAGCCAAAATGAAGTACCCTTAAATTTACCTATACTGAGACGACATTGAGTCATAAAGTGACTGGGGAAATACCGAACACTCACTGGCCATTCTATTGGGTAGACCTGTTCAAATGTGTTCAAGACTCGCTGAAGCCAGCATCAGAATGAGAAAGGAGAGAGGATTTAAGTGATGTTGTTTTTCAAAAACTGCTGATCTACTGGGATTATTTACACACAACCATCTCTAGGGATTATAGAGAATGGAGCTAAACAGAGAAAACATCTAGTGAGCAGCACTTGCGTGGACAATGCCATGTTGATGTGAGAAATCATAGGAGAATGGGGTAGATTAGATGATGATGAGACAGGCAACAGTCACTCCAAAAACGACTTGTTACAGCCAAGGACTGCAGAAAACCATCTCTGGACGTACAACAATCCGTCCGACTTTGAAGAAGATGGGCTACAGCAGCAGAAGAGCGCACTGGGGGGCCACTCCTGTCAGCTACGAACAGGAAAGTCAGGCTACACTTGGCACATTCTCAATTAGACAATAGAAGAAAAACATTGTAGCCTGACGAGTCACGATTGTTCCTCCAGTGGCCTCCACGGTCACCAGATCTCAATCCAATGAAGCACCTTTGGGACGTGGTGGAACGGGAGATTCACATCAAAGACGGGCAGCTGACAAATCTGCAGCAGCCGCGTGATGCCATCGTGTCAATATGGAACAAAATCTTGCCACGAAGAATTAGGGCCGTCCTCAAGACAGAAGTGGGGTCCAACCTTTTTGTAGCGAGGCGTGCCTATTAAAGTGGCCGGTGAGTGAACGTGCTATGTCAAGAGCTGGGAGTGTATGGAAAGTGTTGAATAATTCATTACATTAAAATGTTTAAAATGATGAGGGAAAGGACCTTGGAACCATTTTCATATCTCATCCCCTGAGATTTCCGTTATATCAGTCCATTTTGCTTACTTAACAAAGTCACAACCTGATGAGCATCTTGTGTTTTCCTCAAGCCCCCCCAGTGGGATCGGGAGGATCCGTTCTCTTAACGAGGATCTTAATTCAGAGAAGGCGCTCCGCTTACGGGCATTAAACCCGATCATCAAAAACTGCAAGAACGCCTGGAACGCTGCAGCCAGACAGCACAGTTTGAAATGTGACGTGTCAAATGTGACATAAAAAATACACGCCACTTCAAAGAATGCACCCCCCCCCCCTTTTTTTTTTTATGCAGCTTTTGAACCTTCTAAGTTTCCAGGATCAAAGTGCAGACATGCTGTCTAATAGAGAAACGCTCCACTTTTTGATTTGGAAATACTTTGCTGTGTGAATTTGGGGGGGGGGGGATTGCAATGTCAGGCAGTATTGGCCAAGCGATGCCTTATAGTGTCACTTTATCTCAATGCCTGGCCTTTGAAATATAGAAACGTCTTTCAGTTGTCTCTAAAAGGATTACTGTGACAGAAGAGGATGTTTGCAGACGTCCTGTGCCCCTCGTTTCTCTGGACACTAAAAACCAAAGCAAACAAAAAACCCCCGCTCTCATTAAAGTGCATTGTGTGTCAAGGCCGTTCTACATCACTGTTCAATGCTGTATATTCTATGGGGGACGATATTTACATGCATGTAGTTCACTGTACGTATGAAAATTTCCTTGTTGCAGAAGTTTCTGACTTCTGAGGTTACTCAGCTTACAAAATACCCAATAAAAATGGTTAGAGACTCCTCTGAATAACCTAAAGCTACTGCTATAGTATAGATATATGTTGTCCATTACTCGTTTATGTGGTCCCCGTATAGATGCAGCAGTAAAACAAACCCTGTTGGGTTTGTTCATTTTTGAAAAGACCACAATGTTAGCGCCGGGGTTCGCGCCGAGCCTCGCGTGGAATGCTTCTCTCACCAATTATTTATGGCGCTCGCTTCATAATGCATCCCTAAGTGACAGTTCTCGGCTGGATTCTCACAGAATGATATATGCCTTATCTTACAGCCTCTTCACGTTGGCCGTATGCGGCCCTCCCAGCAATGGTCAAGCAAACTGGACTCAGAGCAGAGAAGAGTCTTGCTGCAACTGATGTTCGTGTGCTCCCAAGTTTGATCCAAACATCTCATTGGGATTAAGAAAAGAGCTGCGGACTGGACACGTGGACTGTGGTTCCATGCAGGATCCTGCGTCGCGCCTGTTGCGTGATCCAGGCGTGTACACTAAGTCACCCAGATTTCATGGCGGACACAAACGTGTGTCAAGTCGCAACACCAAAGATGTGACACATGTGCACCGCTGCTAAATAATGAGCCCACGAGGGGGTAACTTTATGATTAGAATATGTGGACTACAGTACATATGCAACCATATGTTGTGTGTGAGCACAATCACAACCGTGTTCATTAGCAGTCAGTGAAATATGTAGTTTTAACCTACATTTATTTTATTTTTAACCTCACTGGCCTCAGAGTGAGAAGGTTCCAGGTCCAACTTCTGCTGTCTGTATGGATTCACATGTTCTCCCATTACTCCAGGTTCCTCCCACTGTCCAGAACATGAGGTGGGTTTCCTGTGTTGGACTGGTGTTCCAGCCTCTGCCCCAGTGACCCACATAGACTCCAGCACCCCCGAGACCCTGATAAGTAATAAACGTCTGAGAGAACGTGGATGGAGGATGGAGCCTCTAATGTCAACTCCTCTGTCACTTTTCTGCCGTTGTCGTGAACATGGACCTACAGCCGGGGGAGCTGCATTTTGATGTAAAGGACCTTGCAGCTGAGCGCCAGGGAGGAAGGTCACTGATGTCAGATTTCCACTGAGGGGCCTTGTAAGTGATTAACAGGGCTCCGACAGTAATTCCAAAATGAGCAGGAAGGCAGCGGTGAGTAACAGCACCACCTGTTAACCTCCTCACGGCTGCAGTGCATCAAATATCCGAGGAACATACGCAATCGTTCATTCTTATCTTTTAAGAGACTTTTTCTTCACTTATTAGCATTTTCCACGTGAACATCCACCTCATACGGGCAACTGGCGTAGCTTTTCAATAAAACCAGCAGCTGGGGGGGTGCATAATGACCACATTTGGAGGGATACTAGTTAACCTTGGATGGACGACATTTCTGAGCAGCTTGTTGCTGGAGACATTGTCTTTGCTTTCGTAATACCGGAGCTAAAATCTAATCATCACTCTGTCTCATATTCCATGTGTGCAGACGGTCCATAAGACACGTTGGAAAGAAACCAAGCAGACAGTTCTGCTCCTATGGGAACAGATTGAGCTCGGGCCACGCTGACGGAATGTGGTGTTAATATTGAGCTGGACAACGTTGGCAAAGAGTGCGCAGCGTCGGCCTCTTAGGGGATCTTGGCAATATGCTGCAGTGCACAGGATTACACGGCTTTGCCTGGGATGTACATGGTGCTCTGCTGGGGTTGGCCTGCCCACATTCCTACGAACATGCTGGATGGTGTTGACAAGCACCCGTGAGCATTAAGGTGCTACATGTTGTAACAAGATTATTTGACGCGGCATTGATTTTCCACTTAACCTTGAACTACTTGATGTCTAAAACATTTTTTCCCCCCCTCAACCTTAAAAGCACGGGAATTGTGTTCTACTGCACTGAACACAGCACCCCAGGCTGGCTGAGGTGACAAAGGAGCGCCCGGTGAGAAAAAAGGCACGAGCGAGATGACGGTGAAAGGGGCCAGATGTGAGGACAAGAGTCGGTGTTAAGTCTCACAGCACAGCTGAACAGACAGATCCAGCGGGGCTGAATGCAACTGGTAGGATGTGACGCAGAAACCCGCAGTTATTAGTGAGGCTTCAGGTGCACGCTCCTGCGGTGTGTCTACAAAAGAGGGAAGCCAGGAAGAGTGGAAAATATGAACCAGTCAGACCAGTAAAATGAGCCGCATGAATGAATCTTCCCCTGAAATCCTCTTCTTTAGGCAGTGACACAGTTTAAGTACATGCAAGGTTTGAACATGGCAGGTGTATTTATTTAACCACCTGAAACTGGTAATGATCCTACAATCTGCCACAGAACCGTTTCGGACCAGCTGGTTCCAAAGGGACCAAAGGTACAGGGTTCTGTACAGGAAGATTGTTTCCTGTTCTAGTACTACTTATGCTATAGAATCACTATTTCATGCCAACCAGCACTTTTATGTGCAGAAGTGTGTCCTCTGTAATAAATGTAGTAAAATATCCGAGTGTGTGCTAACTCTTGCACATCCGGTTTGGTTTTTAAACACCCACGGTGCAGCTGACATTAGCCGAGCCTGGATCAAGTGGTTAATGACCAGCTGCAATGATCCTTCACTTCATATTCTCAAAAGTCATTTGAGGGAAATGAAGGCAGAGTTTGACAGATGGACCCTTTCCTTGAGTAGCTTTTAATATGCCTCAGAGAACTGAGGATCTGTGTAAGAAAGCTGTTCCTCCTCCCATTTGCCCTGCAGTTTTGCCCCCCCCCATCCACTAATTTACTTTGACTTTTTAAAACTCAAACTCCAGCAACCCCATTATAGTTTTTTTTAAAGGACGGAAATAAAGCAAACTGTGGTAGACAAAGAATGTGCTAATACAGCTGTTTGGGGTATCAGTAGATCCACTGACTGAAACTTTATTCTATTAATCCACATTTTTCACGGTCTATATGTCAGGTTTGCTCATCCATACTAACATCGTCACTCTTTATTGGGGCCAACTGGGTCGTCTTCAGCTGTTTTAATCAGCAGAACATTTAAGGATGACAGAGCAGCAATGTTAGCCTCCACCTTACATGTTTGCTATCCTCAGCTAATTAGCTTGAGCTGACAAAATCTAACTTGTCTACCTTTATCGTGACCTGGCAGTGCACCTCCGTCCTGGTTGAACCTTTGAGCAGCAGGACAATACTGTTTCATTGTACCCTAAATGTGTGGAAACAGAAAGAATTTGACATCTGTGTATTTTCTGGATGACTTAGCTACCAGTACATTTGCTGCTTCGCTGACTAGAAAATGCACTTATTCATCTGGCAAAGTTCTAACACAATTCAGAGGAGAGGCTTCAATCACTGGCATTGCTGCTTCCTCAAACAAGAGCATGATTGGGATGGATCAGGCGGTGATGAAGGTAAAATGAAAAGAATTCCTTGCATCATCACAAGTTTCCGAAACTGGAAAAAAGCTTTTTTAAAAATAGAAATTATAGAATATTTTATGGTTTCCCTACTGACAGCAGCCTGTTCGCGCTCCTCCTCCTTCAGGTAAAGGTTATATTTGTAGATCAGCAGGAGATGGCTGAAACTCAGCAGGCAACAGTACCAGACCAGCGCACCCCACACTGAGCCCCACTCGCTTGTTAGCCCACCGCTTTGATGCTCCTGGGAAACCACACGTCCATTCTTGCTTCTGTCCCGCAAACCGTTGCTAAAAAGTCATTATGGTAAACTGCCGCATTCCGGCTTTGAAGTTGTCATTACTGATGTTGAAATAATATGATCAGGCTGCTCGTCAAATTTATTTTGCTTTATAGCTTTTATTATGCCTTTATTCTCTAATAGTTGTAATTATATGCTGTGAAAGTCGAAAATTTGATTAAAGCCGCAGTAAAAAAAAAACAACCCAGTATGCAGCCATGAGTATGGGCTGGAGATGAATCAAAGAGGCTCAAAAGGAGGATATGAAAGGCCCAGTGTGTCGCTGAGGCTTGTCAAATTAAACCAAATAAGAAGAGGCAGGCAAGAATGAAGCTAGATGGGTTGCAGCCACTGAGGACATCTTGCTTGGTGTGATAAGTGTGAGCCATTGTTGGAGTTTGTCACAGAGACACCAAGCTTCTGTACATACCACATCTTCCACTGTCCTCGACTGTTCACGTGGAAATTCAGCAGCCTGTAAAAGCAAAGTATCGTATCAAAGCTTCATTTTCAGGATTGAGAAAAGCTTCATATTGGAGTAATCCTCAAGAACGCCAACTCAAAAGTTACAACTGCTTCTTTTTGCATAATACTAAGCTTTTGTTCTGCCTCCAAGCTCACTTTTCCTTGGATTTGAATAGGATTTTTATAACTTGACTTAGCTATTTGATTGCATTTGGCCATAAGTGTTTTCCTTTTGAAACCACACTGATAGTACATTTCCTTGTGTCCTTTGTGGTGCTACAAGTAATATACTGCAGGCAGCAAAAGCCTGATTGTTCTCACAGAGGCTGGGATATTGGAGCAATAGCTCTTTTTAAAATTGTTGCTATAGCAGCAGGGAAATGAACAGGAAGTGGAGTCCGAAGAATTCCTCACGCAGCTTCGCAAAATTAAAGATTCATGTTTCCTTGTGGGTGATTGTTAGAAATGCAAGAAAGAGCAGCTCTTGGTGAGATTCCATCTCTTTATTGGTCAATTCATTTATTTAGTTTTTATGAAACAAGTTAATTTGCCTCAGTCTTGGATGAAAGAATGGAACTTGAACTCAGTTGGGGTTTCACACACCACAGCAGACCTGGATCTCGTGTGTGTGTGTGTGTGCGTGTGTGTATATATATAAACATATGTATATATTTCAACTGTAATAGGTGAGCTTCTTACACAATCATGCAACGGCATTATTTCAATGTAATTTCTTTCCCATATTTGAAACTGTTCATAAATGTTTCAGTGTAGATTTTGCTGTTCATCTGGAAAGGTAAAGGGAGCCGATGCTAAATATAGCAGCCCCGAACTGTAGATTAAACACACATGACAGAGGAACGCGACTCATGAAGCTGCCACGCGGCCGCCGCCCCACCAGGCAAGTGATTCTATAATTTATGCGCCTCTAAATTGGAAAGACAAGAAAGATTTTGACATGTTGTGTTGTGAGCATTCCTGTTGATTCAAATTTGTTTTTACGGTATCTGAATAATAGAAAAACTTTGATGCTTGAGGGGTAAAGAAGCAGTAAACAGACATAAATTATCTGGTTACAATTTGTTTAGTTTTATGACAGGATCTTAGAAAATATAATTCCCCGCCAATTTCAGCTGTCTGAATTGGAAACGTGTGCAAATAAAACCTGTATCTGTACCCAGTCCGCCAGAAATCAATCTAAAAGTCCAACATTCCAGTTCTAATGTCCCTCCATCCATCCATCCATCCATCCATCCATCCATCCATCCATCCATCCATCCATCCATCCATCCTCTACCGCTTATTCGGGGTCGGGTCGCGGGGGCAGCAGCCTAAGAAGAGAAGCCCAGACTTCCCTCTCCCCAGCTACTTCTTCCAGCTCCTCCGGAGGGATCCCCAGGCGTTCCCAGGCCAGTCGAGAGATAAAGTCTCTCCAATGTGTCCTGGGTCTTCCCGGGGGTCTCCTACCGGAGGGACATGCCCTGAACACCTCACCAGGGAGGCACCCAGGGGGCATCCTAACTAGGTGCCCAGGCCACCTCATCTGGCTCCTCTCAACGCGGAGGAGCAGCGACTCTACTCCGAGCTCCTCCCGGATGGCAGAGCTTCTCACCCTATCTCTAAGGGAGAGCCCAGCCACCCTACGGAGGAAGCTCATTTCGGCCGCTTGTACCGTGATCTTGTTCTTTCGGTCATGACCCAAAGCTCATGACCATAGGTGCAGTCATGGTGTTGAGGGGGTCCGGTTTGGTGACCTCAGGATCGGGTCTCTGCTTTTTGCAGATGATGTGGTCCTGTTGGCGTCATCGGCCCGTGACCTCCAACGATCACCAGATCGGTTCGCCGCCGCATGTGAAGCGGCTGGGATGAAAATCAGCACCTCCAAATCCGAGGCCATGGTTCTCAACCGGAAAAAGGTGGAGTGCCCTCTCTGGGTCAAGGAGGAGATGATGCCCCAAGTGGAGGAGTTCAAGTACCTCGGGGTCTTGTTCACGAGTGAGGGAAGAGGTAATGGTAGGTAATAGAGGTAATGCGGACTCTGCACCGGTCCGTAGTGGTGAAGAGAGAGCTGAGCCGAAAGGTGAAGCTCTCGATTTACCAGTCAATCTTCGTTCCTACCCTCACCTATGGTCATGGTCATGAGTTCTAATGTCCTACCAGGTAAACAAGACTCTCAGCTGGGATCCCAATTTCCCTGCTGAAACTGGCTGGACTGTGGCCCTGGAGGACTGGGTCTAGACATCCAAGCTGTTTCAGTCATAAGGTGACACAAAATGTGACTAAAGCCGTCCACGGCGATGGTCTCTGTCCGGTCCCTACTGTCCTCTCCAACACAGGGTCCATGCACACCAGGTCCAGGGACCTGAGCATCACTGAAAAAAAGGCCCGATCTCCAGTGAATAAAGCATGCTGCTTTGCGGTAACCCACCGTACCAACATGCTGCCCCTCACCCCGTGCTGAGTGGAAATGCAGCTTCAGCCCGAAGTTTCAGTGCTGAAGCTCGAGTGTGACTGAAAACTGCTCCTAGAGTGCGATGAGGCAGCAGACTGCCTTAATACTGAAGTCTATAATGAAGGCAGCAGGGAGCCAAGCCTCCCGTGGAGGAAGTGAGAGGTTGCATTCTGCATTAAGAGTCGCTGTATCATTCTTGTTCACTTTGTAGAGCCGTCATAATTGAAGTTACATCATATTATCCAAAGTTTATGAGTGGATCCACCATAAATCCCCTTCACTGGGCCCATTGCCATGCAGCGGAGGTTATTCTTAGTCTACAGAGACCACATTGTGATATACAGACTTCAGGAAATGTACTCATCATCAACCTTTCCACACCCTCATAAAAGATTCATGGCGCTCCATGTTTCGCTGTGGCGGTGCTCCAGGAGCCAGCTGCAGGTGAGCGGGGGAGACACGCGCAAGTCTGAATTATGGAAATAAAACGGGCTGAATTAAGATCGCCATAGATGCAGGACAGCCCAATTTATAGGGGTCTACAACGGTCAAGGGCGAGTTATCAACCAGCGTCCATCCACCAGTGGACGCAAAATAAAATTCCCCCCTGTAACTTCAGCCGGGCGATTTATCATTTATTATGTTAGCGTCAGCGGTGAAAACCTGTTAATTTTGAGTTTAATAGCGGATGACTGCAAGTTAGGCACATTACTTTGTCATGTTAATTTAATGAAGCCGCGCGTCAGCGCCAGTGCCGGTAGGGGAGCGCCGAGGCTGAGCTGAGTGTGGTTGTCAAGTATAAAAGTATAAATAAATCACCTGACACTGGCCAAATGATGTTAAAACTTTTGCCTCTGCAGCTTACAGAGACGATATTAAGTGGGTGGCTGTTCTATTTAATTTTGTGCAATACAGCAGGTGTTTGCTGAACTCCAGAATCTGAGCCGATTGGAACTTTTTTCCTTTTTTTTAACCTTGTATGAATTATTGATCAGGTGTAGACAAGAACACAGACACTCGCGAGTCAATATTTAATCAAGAAGCCAGTCTTTTTCTCCTAATGAGGGAAAATATGTCTTTATTATTGCGCTGCCTTAATTTGAGCTGGGTTTCATCACAGTTTCACCGAATGACTATAGGGAATACTTATTTTATAATATCTGCTCTGAATTATAGATGGGACTTAGGGGTTTTATGTCCCGCTTTGCTCTTTTTGTCACTTCTTTTGTGCTTCAAGAATAAGAAGGAGTCAATCTTTTCAAAAACGCTTTATCAGAAACCCAAGAGGAATCTTCCGGCCTCTCCAAGAGAGCGCCTTATGGTCATTTTTTGACCATATGTGGAAATGAAAATGCTATGGACCTCGCAAATGTTTGCGCTCATCATCCAAATAGGCAGCTGTAATTTTGGCATTTCGTTTTGGGGTGAATCTCTCCCAAATGGAGCCCATCGATGGTGTAATGATCAGGAAATAACTGTCCGTTTAATGGAGGAAAGAAAGTTCTGCCTGCATTTCTTTTAGGTTCAGTCTGGTTAAATGCTTGCTTCAGCCAGATGGTGGAAGGTTTATACCTGTTTCAATGGAAATTAGTCTTGATATCACATCACCCAATGCTAATCTCGACTCCAAGTCAGATCTGACGCTGCTAAATCCTGACGGTAGAAGTGAGACGCCATAGAATCCACTCTGCAGCCGTGTGGTCAGAACCTCGCTTCCTGAAACAGTTTGATTAAACAAGACAAGATTTCCATCACAGCGGCCTCAGAGTTCAAAAACTTTAGGAGACTTTCCATGAAGCAAAACTGTTTTAGCATTTAATCAACGGGGCGTTACATTAATTCAATGGTACACATACTAGCAGGCTTGTTTTGATAGAAAGTGCATGCAGCCGAGTAATTGTGCCAAAAGGAGAACGAGGGAGGGCAGGATGTGTCTATGTGCGCTGTGCTACGCTAGCTGCAATGCACACATGACTGCTCCTTAGCCGCCAGTGTTTGATCAAGCTTCACTAAACCCTGGAGTTTTATATTAAATGTGCAACCCACAAATAGTGGGAACGTCTGCCAGTCTTTAACATTACCATGTAGCCTATTTTACCTGCAGCAACAATTTCCTTACTTCCTTACTTGTCACATCACTCGACTGCTACTGTTGCATGCTGAAAAGCCAGTGGCTAATACAGGCCTCCGACAGTTATAAGACTCCCAACTAGAAAATAGTGTCAATTTTAAGCTGTAAAGTTGTAATCATATGGTTGTCTATCATTACTGTTTTATAACATGTGCTATAACAAAAAAACAAAACACATTTCCTTGAGTTCAGGTTGTCAGCTCCTTTTAAATGACAATCCAGGCTTCGAAATCAGGTGTTAAATGACAGAAAATGGACCGTGTCTGCTTATAAAACTGCCTGAAAGTCATCCATTCAAATGCTGTTTTTGAGCTCCAGGAAACTGAGCTTCTGCATACAAATGACTGCTATTCCTAAATGGTGAAAGCCATACATGCAGCTGCAGATGTGCAGTGTTTCCACCCCAAAATAAAGCTGTGGACTGTCAGCAGGAGGCGAACAACCCCAGCACACGTGAATTGTATCTGGGGTTTATGTTTTAGGGAGAATGTTCTTTCTTTCCTCCATTTTTCTGATCTCCGTTTTCAATTATAGTCTTAATTTCCCAATTCATACACATTTCCTTCTAAATGTCAGATTTGTATGCATGCCCGTGCACTCACTTTCCATCCATCCTCTTTGCTCCTTCTCTTACTTTTCACCTCTCTCACCTTCGCTCTTCGACATCTCTCTGCTGCAGACTCATCATTTTATTCCAAACCCTTGTTTGTATTTCAGAAAACTACACATCTACCTGGTTACTGTCTGTAGAGTCTATTTATAACTCTTGTCTGAAAACATCTATGCCACTAGGGGTGCGAAGAAAAGCTCAAAGTAGGCCATATGCGGGCCTGCAGGGGCATCTCAAATGAGACTAGATATGCTGTTTTCATTAGCATGCTGCCTTGATACAAACATATCCTAAGAATAATGCAGAGGAACCAGTTCTCTTGTCATTAGCTCGTGAACTGAACACATTCACTCAGCAACAAATACCTTTTGCTATATTGATTAAAAAACATCTGAAGTTTCTCTGAAATAAAACTAGGTCCCGCGTCTGGAGCTGGAAGCGCTGACACAGAACTCTGAGAAGTTTCGGTCTGGATTGCGTTCGTTCGTCAACATTTCAGTCATATGACCAAACTGCAGAGAAACGAAATCCTTTTGTTATCGCTAATATTGTTTTTCTTTGGCGATCTCTGACTGAAACTATGGAATTTAGCGTATTTTGTGTTGCCCAAAATGCCCCCAGGCTGCTCTTGGCAGTCACTTCAGAGCAACGGTGCAAGTTTCACGTACATTTCAGATGACTGATGCTAATGATGGTAACCAGGGTCAGCTGCTAAAATAAGCACCAATCACCTCTCTCGCCTTCGTGCCGGCCAAAGTGAGACTTTTTCGAAATTCTCTTCTTTCCTAATTGAATTTGTTCAACCATTTAGTAGTCAGTCAATTGGCATGTTGTTGGGAAGTCGGTGTTCGTAGATGAGCCTCCTGCACAAGCGATGACTGTGGTTCGCAGAGAACCTGTTAAACTCTGACGAGGCGCTTTCTACCCAGGATGATGAGACGTTCCGCCCATCTAAAGCCAAGGATACCAGACAAGGCATCTGCTATCGGTGTCACCCAGGATTGATTCCTTCTCCCATTAGGATGAACATTAGTAATTACGCTGTGTAGCGTCGATGAAGCATCTGTTCTCCACAAACAACTGGGGACAACGTAGATGGCAGTTCAATTAGAGGTGGCTCACTTTATTAGCGACATGTTTGGGCTGTTAATTGACGAAGGCAGTGGCCTGCATCTAATTCGGCCTTGTTCCCACATTGGGGAGCAGTAGATTGTTAAAATATACAGCGGTGTTGTTGAAAGAATTTTTGATTAGCTAATCTGATTATGAACTTATTATCAAGTGTTGGAGAGTTTTTATTTTGACCTTGCATTTATCTCAGTGTCTCTCTCTGCAAACATAAATTTGTCCTGACATTGCAGGGTAGCTCCTCTGCTGCTTTGGTCAGCTGTTTTTGACTTCTAGCATATTGTGTCGTGACTCCTACTGTGTCTGATAGTCCCAGAGAGATGCCACATATCAGCCTTAAAACCTGTTGGTGAGGGTTTCTCTACACCGAGGATGTTTAGGTGAGCTTGCTGCAACTTACTCGGAAAGTAGTTGCAAGTAGGTGTGAATTCCAGGTTTGAAAACCCTCAGATTTCACCATCTTTTATCTCCTATTATCTGACTGTGTGTGTGCTTCTTCTCTAACTGAGGGAGTTATAGCCAGGTTTGATGTTTCATGGATGGGGAGCAGCCAGAAAGTGACAGCTGTTGCCTTAAGTGAAAGAGGGGGGGAATGGGGGGGTATGCTGGCATCTTCTGCACGGGTGGTTGTAAAGTGAAAAGGGAGTTGGCAGGTGGTTTGGTGCAGCGGCAACAGTAATGCCCACGGACGCTAACAGCGGTTAGCTGATGACGTACAGCCCAGCCCCGATCTCAATTTTTCCTTTGGGTGGTTTGGACTCAGCCTTGGAATGGGTGTGAGGGCCACCGGAGGCAGTAACTTTGCAACTCCTTCACATAAAAAGCCACCTGGAGGAATTATTAACATCATTTGGCTGGAATACACCTCTGGATCAGCCAGGAGGTACTGACCTGCCACAGGGCAGAGGAGAGGGATTCCAGAATACTGGTCCAGTATAAAAGTACCTGGTACTGATAGAGGATGAACTAAAACGGTGAGGGTTAAATAAAAGGAGGATGAATCTGATATGCTATAAGAAATTGTGTGCACCAGATTAATACTAAAGGTAGTGAAGACATGATTTAAAAGTGAAAATGGTCAATAAACTTGATAGGACATGTTCATATTTAGAACTAATCCTCATATTTATGAGTCACCACTCCTAACCCCGCTAAGCTTCGTACACTCTTCGGTCTCGACTGATTAGTTTGAGGGAACAACTTTCCCATGTTGCTTCAAAATAAAAAAAAATAAAAAAATAGACTGGCTTTTGGCTTTTGTCAGGGATTAGAGTTCAGTTTGCAAGATGTGCCAAGCGACAATGTCCACGGATTTGGCAAAAATATGCATTACATGATGTTTTTTTTTGTTGTTGTCCCGGCTGGTACACAGATTGCCGATTTGAATCATGGCTGCCTCTGCAGAGAGCAGCTTGCGAAAGCTTGATAAATCCTATAAGTATCTGATCAGATCTAAATCCAAAGCAATCTATTGCTAGTCCTAGCAAGGATCAAAGCAAAACACCGGGAATCCCATGAAACAACAGAAAAGCAAGAGGGACACCCCACAGATGGTCTGGACAGGTTCTCAAAAGTGCAAATCTTTTTTTGTGTTCGAGACTTAAAATAGAATGTGTTTAGCGCGCTAACTGTTTCTGAGATGGTGACACAATTGGGTGATAGTTGCTATGGTGAGTTCCTGAACGGCAGCGTTTGAGTCCTGCTTTCATAACTGAAACCTCTCAGAGGGAAACAACATTTGACTGTCTCAGCGGCAGACGACTTGCTGCAAAACTTAAACATCAAAGCTTCAAAAGGCCTCTCCAAATTTAAGAGAATTCCAAATAGGAAAATTGTCAAATATGAGAAAAGGCGGGGGGGAAACAAAGAAGCCCTTTGTAAGTGAATCCCAACACAAAGAATACACACAATCAAAGGAATCTGACACCAGCAGATGCTTTGGAATGTTCCACGTGGAGAGCAGGGTGGATTGAAAACTGGAACATGAAACTGCAAAATATCTCTTCTTGGCACCTAATTGGCACTGTTCGGAATTCCCTGCTAAAAGGTTGCCACAGAGGCGGGCAAGAGCGGCAAGGGTGATGATCAATACCTTTGTGCACAGACGTTCACTGAAGTCTGTTTTCCTTCATGGGAGGTCAAACAATTTTTATCTGATGCCCTTTAAAGTACACATCCTCAGTCTCCATTAATCTCAACCTACAGCGCTCTGCTGTCAGGCATTATGCAACTGCTGCCTTGTCACCCACCGCCAGGCCCAAAAGAGGAACGCTATCCTTCACATTCCCCGTGACTTTGCTCGTGATTGATAGTCTGTCACTTTCTTGACAGTCAATATTCAGCAGAACGATAGGGCAGGGCCTGCCTCTCCCAGCAACCCCAACACAACCCCCACCCTCGTGGATGTTCACCACGGACTACCAAAGTGCCGTAGAGGGCTTTGCTGTCTAACCTTCACAAAGTCAGGCAGAATTATTGTTCAATCGCCCCTTGTGGATTAGCCAAGTAGTGCTTTTTTTGTTCTAATTTGCAAACATTTATTCTAGCGTGACTTCCTGTTACGGATTTCTCTGCATACATAATGCATGATTACATAGCCGAGAGAGGATGTACAGCAGGAGTATGGATGCTAAATGAAAACAGCAAAACAGATTGTTTTATGGCAGCAATTACGCATCATTTGGGAATTTGGTTGGTGGAACATGGGGCCCAGCCAAGAGGAAAATGTCAGGAAATAAAATCTTTTGAGGGTAAAGTTTGGGAACAGAGCGCATATTAAGTTCTTTGTATTGTCAACAGGCTAATCCCCTAAACACACCAGCGCCTGCTGGAATACATCAGCACTTTGCTAACAAATAGTCCTGATCTTATTTACCTTCATTAGTTCTCTGGACTGTGGAAGTCTTCCAGCAAATGGAAATTAATCCGTTTCTACACAGAGCTTTACTTTAACACTCTTAATGTGGATGTGAAGCTAAAAGTTTGTGTTATTTGTGTAGTATGTCTGTCAATGGCACCACGGTGAAGCTGTATTTTCAAGCTGTCCTCTATTTTGCATTTTCCAATTTATTCAAGATTTTGTTGTCATGCACACAATGAATACACAATCACTGGCAGTGAATTTCTTACTTCACAAGCACCTTCCTAAATACAGAGAACAGCAAAGGTAGTAAAACACAGGTGGAGAATAGAAGAACACGCTACAGTCAGGTCCTCAGAAGCCAAAAACTGCAAACTCTGTCCACTGTCGTCCCCTTGGTGCTGCTGGGGGGAGCACAGCCAGCTACTTCCTGTTGTCCTTGTCAGCTCTTCGCTGATGTTGAGATTTGTTGTCCTGACACCAGGACGTCAGGTTCCTGACCTCCCCTCCTTTAACAAAATCAACTGCGTTGAGACTTGAACCCACAACCTTTGAATCACACAAAGGTCTCACTAGAAGTCCAATGTCCTCATAGAACCCTAGTGAAAAAGCTAAAAGTTCACCTTTCGATTCGTCATTAATCATGTTAAACCATTTTTAAATGAGCCAACGTCAACCCCTCCCCCGATCTTATCGGGAGTGTGATGGCCCTGCGAGGTGTAACATCAGCGACAACAACCGCCCAGAACCAGCACCAGTAAGATCAAGACTGGAAACATCAGTGGCTGGGACTGATTACGCTGGAAGCCTGTGCAAGCCACATTAATAAATTAGTTCTCACTAATGGTGAGATATTACATGGCCCCTTTCCTAATCCACCCTAAGGGATTTCAAAGTGACCAGTAATCATGTGGAATACTGTATGCTACACCCTCACTCAATCATTTAACACTTGAAACCGTGTGGAGACCTTCTGCAGCTCTACTGCAATGGGAGTGGTGGTTAAAGTCTCATTTTTAAACATTTGTGATTTCCTTATTATTAAATTTAAATTGCTGGCTGGGTAGAGAGGGAGGAGAAGGGGGAGGAATAGGTAGAGGAGAGAATAGAGAAAATGGGCATAGACAAAAAACAAAACTAAATAGCCTTTTAAAAGTGTAGCCAATGGCTGGAGGTTGGGGGGGGGGGCGTATTCATTTTTAAGGTGGACTGGGATAATTGAACAGATCTACTTTGTAGGGGTAAGAAAAAGTAAAATTGTCCTGATTGAAAAATTCTTATCCAGGGGGGTTGACTTCACACAGGAATGAGAAAATAAACTCTGCACAGAAAGTTCAAGAGTAAAACTTCTTTAATAACCATTAATCACAGTAGTCTGTAGATGGTTAAACATGGGTGTGTATAGCAAAATTAACTATTTAACGTTCTTTAGTAATAAAATATAATTGCAATGTTTTTGAACATCTAAAGAGATTAATAAAAGACTAGAGCAGCTAGCAGTCAGTTAGCACAGCACAAGCATTATAAAAGGGAAAATACAGCTAGCTGGACTATAGGAGCATTCAGGGAAAAACAAAAGCCGTGTGTTTTATAACTAATAGACTTCTTCACACATGGCTTCATTAACATTTTTATGTACTCTATCCACTTTGATCCCACTGAATTTCATCCATAAATATGCTTTATTTTATTTACAATAATAAAACTCCTTGATAGTCTTAAAGTTAGAATTTTTTGATCATTATAAATGAACTAAGATGAGATGGCCGTTGGGGTTTACTCCAGCAGCTCGATCCTCAATTAACTGTGAGAAGATGGAGAATAACTCCATCATCGTTCACATGCTGACATGGCAAGTGGAGTCCACATTTAAAGGGAGCTAATGTCTCTAACACCAGGGAACCTCATTAAAAATGTGAAGCAGAACAATTTCATTCTTGTCTCCTCTCATCTCATCTCCTTAACTCCTTTATCTCTTTCAGGGAGGAGACACAATGGGTGAAGGCAGGGGCCATGCCTGGGTGATTTCCCAGTTCGTTGGGCCCTATATGAGCATTTGCAGGTTCAATATCCTGCTCAAGAGTACCCCAACAGTGCTCTGAAGGTGCTCTGGCACCTTCCCATATTATCAGAACAGCTTCCATGTTTTTACCTGTACTGGGGCTTGAACCAAGAACCCTCCACCCTCAGCCCAGTTGCCACCACGCTGAGCTACCACTGCCCTAAATTTTGTTCTTATTAAGTCTAATAAAACTAAAGAAATGAAGATATGACCTTTGCCAACCATATGGGTGTTATAAGGCAGCAAAAACCCCATGCACAGAAACTTTTCTCACTCAAACACTCACATGCTCTCCAGACATCCACGGAGCTTCCCCCCTTATTACTGAAATCTTGCTCCATCAACACTTGTCTGCAGTAGGGGGCAGAAGAGACGAAGCTGTCAGCACTTCTCACACTGCAACATCTCTTTCCCTCATACAGCCCTTCCCTGGGAGATTAGAGACAGGAGCAGTGGGTGGGAAACTCCAGCAGGCTCTCTCTCATGCTGCCCAGCTCCCCATCTGACTCCGTTCTCATGCGTTCTCTTTTCCTCTCCATCTCCCTCTTACATCAACTCCCCAGGGTCCCAGCACTGCTGAGGGGACATCCCTCTAAACTTCTTACACAGGCCCTGCAGCACTTAGTTGCAGCGAGATGGTGTATAATATGCAGAGTCGCCAAAGGGACGATGATCACACGAACTGCTGTAGACGTCACTTTCTTTTTCTATTGAAAAACCAGAGCTCCAAGTACCAAGACTGAGCCTCCACACCTCCCTAAAGAATGGTGTCAGAAGTGACATTCGAACCCACGCCTCCAACAAAGACTGTGACCTGCACGCAGCACCTTGGACCTCTCATCCATTCCAACATAGCAAATTTGCTTTCACATTGATGAATCAGATTTAAGAGTAAATCCTCCTTCTTCCTGCAAGCTGTAAGTAGCTCGGTTCTGTTGCTCTCAGTTATCTTTGCTGGTGCATGAAGACTTGTTAGCAAACAAAGTTATTTTCACTAGACTAAAAGTCCAAAGCGAAACTAGAGGAAGGATCTACAAATCTATTATATGGATTCCTTTAAACCTAAAAGATGACTGAGTTTAAATGATAGTTTGTGGTAACCTTGAATTTCTTTTATTTTTTTATGCTACGTCATTCATATGTTTCCCACCAGTGTTGCTAGCCTTTAGACGTACAACACGCACAATTTAAGAACTCCCTGAAACCACCTATCAAGCCAATATGTGCAGGGTAGGGTTAACTGATCCGGTCTAAGTGCATCGATCCTGTTCGCCTCATTCAGCCTGATGAAGACTCGCCCAGTGATAACATTTCACAGATAGATGCTCTAGGACGCTGCAGCTCAGGAAGGGACTCCATGAAGCTGATGTGGACAGACACAGCACACCGTGATTGAGACGGATACCTAAAGGCACCTAAAGTGATCTTCAATGGGCCCTCGAAGCCAAGAAAGGGCAAATCCACTCTTTATCTGACAGATAGTTACAAACTTCACTGCATTATCAAGTGCATTAAACCACACAGAGAGGATATCTCTGCCTTTCCCACTCAGGTGGAGGAGCACCACTCCAAATTAAAGGGCTGCAGGAGCAAGTGGGGGGTGGTGGTATGGATCCCCTCCAAGGGCTCTGGAGGCAAGGCCTGAGTGAACCCGGGCTATGTTTGCTTTTTGTCAGAACAAACTTCACAAAGGCCTCAGAGAGGTGGCCACACAGGGATGCATCTGTTCCGTAGGGGAAATGTGCAGTGAACCCATCTGGCTTCTCACCACAGCACTTCAGACTGCCCTTTAAAAACCATAATTGTATAGGTTTTTTTTTTTTTTTTACCTTTCATGTTGTGAAGAAGACAGAAAAAGCTTAACAGTAGGTTTTTGTCACAGAGTGTGGATGAAGAATATGGGTTTGGCAAATGGCGGCCCCCGGGTGAACCTGGCATTTGATCAAATTTGTCTGGTGTGAGTGCTGGATGCACCTTAAATGTGGCTCTCGGCCACCTCTGCAGTCTCTGCTTTTAACCGTCCTGGATGTTTCAGAGTTCTCTCCGAATATAAACACAACACACACACACGCATACACACAAATTCATTTTTTCCCCCAGAAAACATCTCATTTCAGCACACCCTCATCACCATCACCACCACCCTCCCCCGCCTTAATTGCCAGATTAGTGCAACAAGTTTCAAAAGCTTTAGTTTTTCTCTATTCTTCAGCGTACACACTCTTCAGAACTGCAGCACCATTACTGTCAGGGATTTCAGATGTCTTCTTTTATGTCGCTATCGCAACGTCAGCTGGAGCACAGATGTTTGTGCCTTCAAGAAGTCGCCGTCTTTTCTAAATGAGGCCACATTTGAATATATAGAGCACCAGAAGATGAAGCTAAACATTACATTTCTTTAACTGCTAAAAAAATGGACTGTGATCTTTAAATCTGTAAATTATCCAACTTTTTTCTTTTTCTGCCTTTACCACAATGTACAACCCTTCTGACACGGCAGATAAAAAGATGCTTTGTCAGCCGTATAGACAGCCGACACCAGGTCAGTAGGAATCCGATTATGAAGGTATAGCTAGAAGTACGATGCGTGTCTCAGTAGACGTCCCTGAACTAAAGTTCTGACACGCCAATTAGATTAAAGCTGTATATTACTTGTGGAAAAAGCCCGGGGAGGGAATCGATAACCTGACTGCGAGTAGGAGCCCTGAAACAACAGCCATCGTCAGTTTGAGAGTTATGTCACGAGGTCTCGGTAAAGAGGGTTGTAGCATTGGTATGGGTCGACTGCTGACAGCCAAATCTGGGTCTTGAAGGAAGCTGCTGCAGCTTCACTGTGGGGAGGCTGTAATCATTTATGAGCCTCAGAAGGGAAATCACAGCAAGGAGAGACGCAGGGGATTCTCTCAGCCACGCACTTTTGCCAGAAAATGCCAAGGAAAATGACACATTTTTTGAGTAATCCTTTGATTTTGTGTTTAGCTGAGCGCTTACGTTGCTGTTTGTGCTTCTCGCGTTGTGTCATGTCATCAGACGTATTAACCTTCAAATGTCCAAATGAAAAATGATTGTAATTGAGCTGTCAGCAGCTTCATATCATTGAACAATATTCTGCAAAATATTTCGTTTACAGTCTGATCGGAGGTTTGTGCTGTGTGTTGTGTGTTTCTACATGTGCAGCTGGATATCCTAGCATCCCCCCACCCCCCCAAAAGAACTTTTAATTTGATGACATAATTCACAGTATAGGCCCATTAATGTTTTAAACCAAGTCCTGTGGCAATCATTATGTGGAGGTGATTGAATACATAATGAGTTATAAATCAATTAATCATTCAAGCAGTAATATTTTTAAATATTCCATGTTTTGAATGCATAATTGTTATATTCATGATAAACAATCTAAACATCTGATTAATAAAGCTCTAGTCTTGTACAACATTAGCAGCCTGATCACCCCACACACACATTTTTTTTTGCACGCTCTGAAGCGTGCGACATATGATCAACTACAAGGTCAGGCTGCGCTGAGGTCAGGACACGACACGGGAATAAAAGGCGTTTCGATGCGGGAATTAATCAGATAAAGATGTGGTGACACTGCTTTTATGGGGGTATTTGCACTCATGGTACAACCCCAAAGCCTCAAAGGTCGAGCGCAGTTAAAAGGAAACATTCACAGTGGACCATATTTTATCCTGATGGGCACCATGATGGGCTGAGCCAAAGGGGGGGTTTGGAAGCTAGTAAATCTATTATGCACAGTGCAACAATTAAAGACCACCATTAAAAACAGGGCAGAGCAAAACTTCTTTAGTGATTACGATGGGCTGTGGAAAAGAACTTTGCATTAATTGCAAAAGCTGAGTCATGAAGCATCACAGAAAGCCACATAATTAGAATTAATCAACTCCTGATGGCAGGAAGGAATGGAAAAGAGCGAGGAAACTTCTTTAATCAGAGACACTTTCTTGTAGATGGGCTGCATTAGCGCTGCAAAACATGAAGGTAAACAGCCTGATGTGATGGTGAAGCCGTCTTACCTGATTGATTTCACTTTGTGTAGATAATATAATAATAAATAAGTCCAACAGGTAGCATCTTTCAGATGAGAGGAAACCATGCCATGCTGATAGGGAGGAGACTGGCAGTAAAAAGGAGAATGATCCGCCGGAACGAGATGGGAGGCACGTCTGGAGTTGGCGGCGTGAAATTATCTCTTCTCCTAACAAAAACTGTTGCCTGTATGACTGATGGGAAAAACCACAATTGTGTATGTGGAGAGGCGTTGAAGGTCCTGAAGGCCGCACCTGTGTGACAGAGCGAGGTTCATCCACGTGTCAACAGAAGATGAGAGCGGAGGTGGTGTCTTATTGTCATTTCCCCTGATGCTTCTACAGAATCTTCACTGAGAAGGAAAGAATGTGAGAGACTTGGGTGTCCTGCACCTCAAAAAAAAATCAGGCCGGTTCTGTCACCCATGATCACCTTTAACCTTTTGGATGAAAGGTTGTGAAGGCCATAATAGACCGACCTTGTTAAGTTTCCTTTTATCCTGTCCTGCCTTTCTTTGCATGCCGGTTCATGCCATCAGAATACTCTTCAGGTGCCTATTCATATCCACCCTGCATTTTTCTCTGTTCTCATCTCTTTAGAAAGGTTCTAGAAATGCTGACAGACAGACTGTACCATCGTGCCACATTTATATTTCAGTCAGACAGTAGAGTTAAACTAAAAACCTATGCAAAATCAGAGCAGCAACAGTAGTTTCCTCTTATAGTCTACCAAATAATACAGAAAATAAACAGCAGCCCCCCCCCCCCCCCACCACAGGAAGCAGCAGAGCCCACAGGAGGAGAATGGGATCGAGCTCCAAATGGCAGCACGGAGCAGCAGAATGCACAGAGCAGCACAATAGCCAGGTGAGGACAAGGCCGAGCAGCACAGACCAAGCACAGTAGCAGCATGGAGCAAAGACCAGGTAGAAAGGGGGGGTTAAATACCTTGCCTTAATTAGTAAAGAGGGTCATGTGACCGATCCACTGATCGCATTGTCTGCCTGGACTAGCTCTGCAGGCTTCGCATCATTTACCATGATTACCATTAGACTGCAGTGACATTTTAATATTGATGGAGTCGCTTTTAGAAGGGTTCTCAAAAGGGTTCCTTGTAACGCGTATTCACCCGTTCCCCCTTTTACTTGTTGACCCAGCTGTCCAGACTGCCCTCTCCTTCTCCACTTCCTCTCACTGGATACGTGTTGTCCATCTACCCTGAGCTCTCCTGGAAGCACCTGGAACAGGCACCTGGACCGTCTCACCTAGAGAGGAACCCTCTAGGTGGAGGTGCAGCACATCTTCTGAGTCCCCCTCCTGCCCACTCCTCTTTCCATTGTCTCTTGTTCCGGTCCTCCTCAGCTGCCCTCGGTGACGAGACCCCATCATCTTTTAATTGTGATTCAGACCTCACTGCAACACCGGTACACATTTAAAATGCGCCTGGCGTGCTGATTTTGATGAGGATGACAGCAGTCTGTAAAAATGTAATCATAAATAAATAACACAAATCCGAACTGTCACAGCTTGCCAAAATATTCACATGGCAGCGGCTTTTATTTATTCATTGGCCTGATCTTCTGTCTTGCACACTTGGATTTGGAGCTTCAGCCTCCAGACATAAGAATATTTGAGCATCACATGGTGCAACAATCACCTCATTTTCTGTGCCATGCATCAACAGTATACGGACACCAGTCGGCCGGCGGGTCAGAGTGTGAGTCAGCCATCCCACATGACAATCACACAGATCAAAGCTGCATAAAAGAACGGCTCATAAAGTGGTTAGGATGATGAAACTTTAAGTGTCGGGGTCCATCGGCGTAGCCTGACCTGATTACTTGGAGTGCATCGCATCTGGCGGGAAGCTCCGAGCCTCCAAACCCTGGAAATTCATATGCAGAAGAAGAACTGTGAATATTCCCAGCAGCACGTCTAGAGTCTGAAATGTATTTCAGATCCAGAACCCTAATGTGCTTCAGTGGGATTTCAGGTGATTTGCAGCCGTTTTTTTTTTTTTTAGTGGGACACTCTCAAGCTGTCGAGGCAAATGTTCCCAATTCTCTAGCCAGAAGGAATGCAGGTGTTTTATATTTCAAAAGAGAAACATTACTGGAGGTTCTTTCAGGTCAGGCTTTGTTCATCCGAACTATATAACAAACAACATAGCAAATATTCAATATTTAGACGCATATGCACCTAAATTAATTGCATATGCTGTATTTATATTTTCCCTGGACAGTATATTGTTCTGACCACTAGAAATGCAGTACTCATAGTCTGGAGAGAGTAAAATATCAATGAGGGGAGAGGGGAACCTGGCCTTTCAGGATCCGCCGGGTGCAGCATCAATAATATATTATCAGTCATCAGTGTTGCATATTAGATGGAGGATGGGAGACAGACCATACTACCAAGGTGATTTACATCTGGGCCTCTTTCTCCTCTTTAAGTGGCTCCTGAATGGGAAATCTGGGGTTTCTTGGCAGGACGCAACACTGACGGGAAGAGTTCCTGGTTTTTAAATAGACTGTTTTCATCACTAAGATGCAATTTTGGCTCCATTTGGAGATTTGGTTTCTGTGATTGTTATGTCAGACGAGTTACCGACATCAAATCTTTGGCGTTCTTAATGACTTTCTATTTGCATAATCGCAGTATGCATATATAGACTCGCCAACAGCTTTAGCTGCAGCTCCCTGTATTAAATCCCTAATGTTGGTCTAATGTATGCTCCACGAGACGGGGGAAGTAATTGCATTTGCACAAATGAGCTTTTGATTGGTGATCCATAATGACCCTGAGCTCAAGGTATAGAGACATACCGCTGATGAAGCGGCGCCTATTCAGAGGGGCTCGGAGCCACACTCGGAATCGTGTGTACGTAGGAGTCCTCGCAGGGCTTTGAAATCAGACATGAAAGTGGGGGAAAGGGGGGAGGGAAAGAAATGCGGACGAGATCATTTCATCTTGTGATCAATTGAAACTCTTCAAGGATCAGTTGTGGAAATGAAAATATATTTTTCATATCAAGGTTAAGCTTGTGCTGAGCTGTACTTGCATTATGTATGTCGCTCTCCGTCCACGAGCACGCCGGACCTCTGCAGAACGTGAACATACAAGTCCCCTTTTTGTTTGATCCACTAATGCACGTTACATTATCGCCTCTGCACTTGGAAAAAATGTTTTATGGGCCACCATCTCCTGCAGCGCTGCACTTTCATTCCATCGCAGGCCACTCCAGTTTGAACCGCAGCACTAGACGGCACCCAGAGGAGGAAATAAATGCCACGGCTGGTGACTGCCACCAAGAAACAACATGCTAAAGGGCACATGACTCCCATTAAACAAAATCCTGACAAACCGAGGCCCGAGTTAAAGCATTTATAGCGCTGTGAGATTGTGGGAGGATATGAGCAGCCTGGTGTGATGTGCCAAACCCTTAAAATAGACCTTTTTTGGGAAAATAGTTTAATGGCTGAATGCTTGTCAACGTTCCACTGAGGCGAGGGATTTGATTTCACTGTTGATTACCTCTGCTGATCACTGCGATTGATTTCTTTGGGGATAAATTTAGCATGCTGCTAAATGGAATGTTAAATACAGACGAGGGGCAAACAATGTGTCGATTGTGACGGCGACTGAGGGGAGTCTGATCCAACTTTTCCTGCAGATCCACTCAAGGTCAGCAAATGACGTGAAGCTAGTCTGTAGATCTCTAATCTGATGCTGCTCCCCTGCCTTCGTCTCACAGTCATTTGACCCTAAATATTGATCCACGTGCCTAAATGGGATCTTTTTTCCCCCATCTAGAGCAGATCAGATGTATTACTTCAGTGACATATTTCATCAAAACAGCTCAGGCTGGAAGTAGCTCTTTCAGGGCCGAACCTGAAAGGCTCTTTTTCCTTCTCGTTGTTTCAGGGGACAATGACAGGCCGGCGAGGCCCGCGGCGTCAGTCCAGACTATGATACATAGAGACTCAGATTGCACATGAGCACCAGTCCAAACAGCTTGTCATGAGAAGATATTTACCCCTCAGTTCAGACATTATTCACACACAACTATGCCCTTGGTAGATAAGGAGCCATCTTTGACTGAAATAATATCCTGGTAGAGCCGTGCAGAGGCTGCGCCTGTGAGAGAGGATGTAAATCAAACAAAGGACAGATGATGGCAACTGAAAACTACAAAAAAGTGCCGGATCAACTTTGTGCCCTTTGGGATTTTATCAATATTGATACCAAACTAAGCGCTACACGGCTCTTCGAGCGCGGCTCTTCAAACAAACAAAAACAGTCGGAAAGTATTTTCCTCGGAAAGTGTTTGATATGAATGATGTGATATCCACCCGCTTTAAAATGAACCCACCAACAGGAAGCTGGAAGGTTTATCAGCCAAGGAAGATTTCTGAGAGACAGGCGTTGCCATAGAGAGGACAATGGAGATAATGTGCAACACCAGCTTACGTTAATGGGTGTTTAAATGTCACTCTGGAATTTGCAAAGGTCTTGCTAGTTTGGCCCTCCCTCTGTCTGAATAAACAAAAGGCAATCGGGTCCTCAATCTCCAGGAAAACCGGAGTGAATGGGTTGTTTTGGAGGTGCTAAATAAAGTTGGCTATGCCTGATCAATAAGATATCACAGGCGAAAATTTCAATTGACCTGTGATTTTGTTTAAAAGGTTGCTTATCTTCTTCGTGCAGAAGTGAAACATGACAAAGCATCTTATCGGTCTGCTTTGAAGCAACATCTCCTGGTTTTATTTTAGGCGAAGCTCAGAGCAGATACAAAATGGCATCAGCTACCAAACATTGTTGATGCTAGGCGCCAACAGCTTCGTAAATTTGGACTCTCTTCTTTCATCGATGGCGATTGAGCGATCATTTCAAACAATGGAACCATTTTTACATGACTTTTAGCTAAATCCAAGGATTTAGTGAACTAAACCTAACAAAAAAAACCATGCAGCTAGAGCAGCTCTAATGACCTGAAGCAGTTTAACCATCATTGATAATTCATGGGATGGCCGTTTATGGTAAATCCACTTTTAACAGTGAACGAGGGTCGCTCTGCTTTCAGCCTCTTTACACAGATATTATTGATGGCTGCTCTGAGTTTGGGGTTAAGATGTGGACGTGCGTCCGTGTCTGTGGTTCAGTGGAGAGACGGACGTTTCCTCCTGCAGAGGAGTGTCCATCCTGTTTCCATAGATCCTCTCCGCCACTCAGCAGCAATACTGGCCTCCTCATGAGTCCATCCAAACCGACACTCCCCTCCCACGTCCACCTCCTGCATAATCTACAGAATCTGACTGTTGTTTGGGAGCGAATCTGCGGCTCGTCTCCGTATCATCCTGCTCCAAGTCTCCGACGTGCCCTTTGATAAAGCATCACTCAACGCCGCAGGTGCCGCAGCACTTTTTTCGTGTTGTTTGTTAATGTGCTAACAGAAGTGTGTTGTTGAGGGAATGAGCTCAGTAATCAGCCCAATAAGCTTCAGCACTGGAGTTACTCACGCTTGACTCAGGCTGTTGATTGGTACTTTGCGTAGCATCAGTTGTTTATTCCAGAGAAGCCGCTTCTGTGCTCAGGAATTGATTTGCTGTAAAATCAGGGATGGTTATGAGACTGAAAATATCGCCACTCAGCTGAGGCCCAACGTCTGTTGTGAGAGTCATCTCAGACTTGAAAAGAAAGTTGATTTTATTGCACTTTTCTCCTTAACCTAAAAAAGCAACCCTCAGCATGGAGCCCAGACTAATGCCTGAGTCTAGTCTGAGGGCTTTTGGAGGTTTTGATCAATATTTGAGCGTCATTTTTATATATCCTGACTATTCTACTGTGTCAAACTCTGCCCACATCCCAAATCCTAAAGCCTGTCTCTAGTTTTCTCCCGCTGCATCAGCCAGGCAGCGTGTTTAAGGAGACTCCCATCCCTCCCATCACCACCACTCCCTGCAGCTTTCCTTCTGCACGTTCTGGGGACAACAGTGAAGCCCGTTTGCCTCCCTGCTTTTTTTATTCTCAGTGCAAAAGGGACAATAAATATTTGTAATATTGGCAAAAATATACTGATTTTTTTTCAATACCACATCCAATTTGGAACCAATGAGCACTCTTTTGGTTCTGAACTATGGGAATCTTAAAGGAGCTGGAGGCCATTACATGTCGGAGGAAAAATAATTGGCTTTTAAGGGCAGAGGAGTGATGTTTTAATTGATTAATAACGAAGGGGCTCATCTCAGCTCTACAGTTTAGGCTATTATCTCAGGACACGTGGGTCATGACAGATCTGCCCCTGATAGAAATGTTTGTTCAGCATCTGTGTTCACTGCGAGGGAACGCTGAGAGCAATGGCACTCTTCACCGCTGATACTCTGCAGCACAGTGCTGCTCTTTGTACACAAATCCCTTTAATTATGGGATTTATACCCCAGCAGAGTGCAAACATGAATAAATAAGTGTAGCGTAGGAGAGGCAAACAGAGCCAATGCTTCCATGGAGCATGAAATTGTGCAAGGTCACTTCAGACACCGTGTGGCCTGACAGGCATCTCAAGTAGAGACGTTCCCAAAAGAGAGTTCTGCAGCTAAAAGTTCCGACAGTTGGAGGATGCAAAACGAATGCAACGGAAGAGTCTGACATTGCAAGCAGCGGATGACGCAAGCCAGCTGCGGTGGAAATGAGTTCGTCACGTCATTACAGGAACACCTGATGAGGAAAAGCGGCTTCACTGTATCGTCTCTGAACCGCAGAACTAGCGCCGGGTATCGTGACGCTGGGGAGGTCGATTTAAGAGTCGAGCGGCATGTAAGCCGAAGCAAAAGGAAAAGCCTTTTTGTGTCCATGAATACCCAGGCAATCAAGGCATCAATTATTCAGGCCGCATGCAGGGAGCAACCGTCACTTCGTCCCGAGACTCCTAATGTTGCTCAGACAGCAGTGGTACAATGCGACTGCAGCAGCGCTATTACAAACAAGGCGCTGCAAGAAGACTGCAAATGTCCAGATAAGACTGACCAAAGGGGGATTATTTCATCAATATGACCACATCATCAGTTCCCTCTGAGAGGGAGTCACAATTGTGTTCCGAAATGATTAGCTATGAAAAACACTTTATAGATCCACGTTGAAGATTCTGTAAAAACTTTTTTTCATGCAAACGCAACTAAACTCTCTTGCTAAACTCTATGGGCCCTTACACATCTCAAAACCTAATGGAAAATAACTTATCAAATCAGATATTACATATGGTGGGTTGGATACAGCTGTCACAGCGCATGTAGCTTCAGTGTGCTAACATCCTGCTATGCTAACAAACCTGCGTTTTCTAGATTAGGTTTAGGAAGAAATAAGGCGTATTCGAGACCCAACATGCCGTCTGCCTTCTGCTTATGTTAGAAATTTGTGGCCATGCAGCTACAGGGAGAATTTTATAGGGAGTCCACTTGAATTATTTATGTGAATTTTCTGTTTTCAGAGGTTGGTGAAGAACATCACACAAGACTATTGAGGAAGAATAGAAATCTTGAGCCTTTTTCCCAGTGTCAGTCCGAGACACACGAGGTAATAAACAAAGTTGTTTTTACAGACACACACACACACACACACACACACACACACACACACACACACACACACACACACACACACACACACACACACTCAGATGCTTTGTGTTGGTATTGGTGTATTTGTCTTACACCACTTTCTTTTCCAGGAAACAGCGAGTGATAAATCTTTCATCCCACATCCTGTAATCTTCAACCCTGAAGGACTCTTCAGAGCTGTGCTCATGTGACCTCTCAGCAAGCTTCCTACCACTGCGCTGTACACTGGGCTGCTGGGAAAGTTCTGGGTTTTAATCAATTTATTCATTTATTTATCACGTTTGATCTGGAAAAAGTCCTTTTTCTGATTCTCTTAAGTGTGTTCCAGTTAAAAGCTTGCATAAGTGTGTTTAAAATGATGTTTTGTTTCTCTTTACAGATTATATTGGTCTATATTGGGTAGATGATTAGCACTCATCAGGAAACAATTATACAAACTACAAGTCTGATAAAAATACATTTTTCAGACTTTTTGATTTGTGTTTCTGTTGAGTTCAAGAAATAAATATAACGTTTAAAATTCCACTTTTCTTCACGAACATATTTGAGTGCATTAATAGTTGGTTTCAGTTAGACATGCTATAGATATAATTATTTTCTGCCATTTCCCCATCTGTGATGTCATCCCGGGTCCTCGACCGAGCATCATTGGGTCACGTCCTCCTTCAACACAGCATGTTTGCTCTAATTCACCAATTTGTCACTGTGACCTGATCTCAGGTCAGATCAAAACAGATCAGGAGACACGGAGAAGAAAACTTCTAACCAGACATAATCTTTGGGAACTTGGGAAAGAACTTTAAATGAAGTCTTTTTAATGACAATTATATAATAGCAGAGTTTCACCAACTATTAGTTCATGTGAGTTTGAGTCCTCACATCTGAAATTCTGGATTCCAAAGGGTTTATTTCTATTTTATCCTCTGTAGTTTGTAATAATGTAATAATACACCTACTCTAATGGTCCCTTTGATTAAGCAGGTGACATCTAAAGGCTTTGATCACAGCCAGTCTTTACACGAATATCACGCTATAACAATTACCGACACGCCTGTTCCATTAGGAAGTCTCATATCCTTCCATCTCATCTATCCGTCCGACATGTTAATTCCCCTGTTGCTCGTCCTGGTGTCCTCAGAGATGTCCGTTTAGTCAGCTTGGAAAAGAGACAAAAAGACGTTTTTGAAATTGATCCAGTTTTCTCGAATTAACTCCAGCCAGTTTCTGTCAACCACTGTTTATTCTTTATCAGTGTCAGCTCAGTGTCTCCCAGCAGTTACTGGTTGTGAGCTGGGAACACACCAGACTGGTCACCAGTTGATCACGGACACACACACCTCTTTACACTTCTGTCTTTGTGGTGGCTTTCATAGACATTATACTTTACCCAGCTCTTTACCCAACCTATAGCCACCCATATGAACCTCCTAACCCCTCGCCCAACCCAAATTCTAACCTCAACTTTTAAGTCATGTCTTAAACCTCAAACTGTCCTTTGAATTTGCGGGGACCACTGAAATAGCCTCACTAGGCTTGTAGAATGAGGATTTTAAGACTCAACGTGGAGGTTCATGTCGGACCGATGTGCATTTCTGTTTGTTTCCTCCCAATCAAGCAACATGCGCTAATTCCTGCTGGACAGTGGTGCGAGGAGACGGTGTTCTCATCATCTAGCCAAATAGAACCGTGCTGCAGACACGTCTTTATTTGTTATTTGAGGCCAACCTTGAGTCAAACACTAATTAAATGTTTTATACATTACCTAACCTACTAGGGTTGTGTATATTTAAAGGTATATAAAATCTTATTATCCACTATAAAACAATAGTGCATACACGCACTGAAACTGCAGCTGTAAACATTTACAAGCTTTTCTCAAGTGAGAGTTCAGTAAAGACGCCGATTCCAAATCCTGAGAGGTTAAAGCAGTTTCTTCCCGTGAACCCGGCGCCGACAGTCCATTCTCCGCGCTCGACCGTACGTTTTACGCCTTCTGATGCTTGTTTTTGAATTGTTTTTTGTCTGTCAGGAATTTAACATAAACAGCAGACAGGGAGACAATTTCCTGTGGGATGGTTTCCTGGTCCTGACTGACAGTGATGCGATGGAATCGTCAGGGGCTGGACCCTGTCAGCTGTCAGTCTCGGGAAAACGTGCGTTCCCTTTTCCGAGCTGACTGACTTGACTGACTGCAGGTGTTTACTCCATCCCGCTGAAATTAAAAAGGGAGCAAATAACGTTTTAACCGCCGCATCAGCTCTTCACCCTTTGGCCCCACCGCTGTCAAAGGTAAACCAACGGGTGCGCGTTGCTTTGCCCGCGTGTTTTCCCAGCACAAAAGTGGCAGCTGTTGATGTGCTACTCAAGAGAAGCACGGAAATTTTGTTGAGCGTGAGCGGCACCAAAACAAGTCTTTTCCCATGGCTAACAGTTCCAGGGTGGCATCAATGCACGGATTCCCAAAGTAAAACTAAAGAAAGGCAGCTTGCTTCAAAGGACGGTGATTTTTCTTCTCTGCAAGCACAAACGTGTCTGCACTCTATATAACCCGTTATTTTTGGATCTTTAAAGGAGAAACCAGGAGCCTGAACATATGTTGCGCTTTTCTCATGTGGTCCAAGCTTATGGGAAGCGTAAAGCGGCGATGAACACAAAGGTGGGTACAGCAACCTCCATTTGGCTGAGTTTCACAGAGGATGGATGATTTTGATAATAGCAAGGAGACGCTGAAGTTTCTAACTCTTTACCACCTGCTCACTTCACACAAACAGCTTTTTAAACACCGTGCAGCTAAATCAGATTACACAGAGAAATCATTAAGCAGTGCTGCTTCACATTAAATCCCAAACCAAAAGCTACAGCCTCACCAGAAGAGACAGTTGCAGCCATTACATTAGGTGTGGTTAGTGAGCTATACAGCATGGTGAATAATTCAGCGTGGCTCTCAGAGGATGTTTTTAAATATTGAAATGTCCCTTGAGGGTCTATACTCTTGATTTACTTTCATAATAAAGGGGGAAAAAATGGTATTACAAATTGATCCATCACATTTGCAATCTGAACAAAATCGTGCCCTGAGCACTTGACTATGTATTTAATGATTAGAAAATGACCAAACTATTTTGTGGCAGCTGGGCAGCTGTTCTATGTTCACGCGTTTCGCCGCATTATCATGATAGACATCTTATCGAGGGAGCTTCCTCTGAAGGACAAAGTCATGCTAACGTTCAGGCCACGAGATAATAGCGTCCATTAACGTGCTCTGTGGGGCTGCTTACCATCACCGGCTCCATTGGAGACGTTACCTTAGCAAACCAAAAAAGTAGAGGCCTTTGGGAAAGAAACAACTCCACAGTTTCCGATATAAAGTATTAACTAAAGCAATTTACATGCTATTATCAGACATCAGTTTGTTGATTATCATTTAAATAGCACATCAGGTTTAAATCCTCCTGCGAGGGAAATAAAGGAGACAGTTTCACCCCTGACTGCATGTTAACTAGAATATTTAATATAGATTGTTTTTTTCATTTATTTTATCAATTCAAAATAAAATATACTTCCCGTAAATCCAACTTTAAGCGTCGTGTTTTGTTTGATCCGATCCTGTGTGTGGCCTAAGTAATGTATTTCCAGAGTACTGTTAGGTCTCATCTGGCCACGGCGGTCTGCACACACGCGGGCTCTTCTGCCCGTGTGCAGCCCACATCTGTGCAGCAGTGCATGCTGGGATGTTTTAGCAAGAAATGAAATGTGACAAGGGCACAAGAAGCAAATACAGGATTACAAGACCAAAACAAACCAATGTATATAACTCCTTCAATTTTCATGCAGCTCCGCTGGCGGAGTGGACACACACAGCCCTGCACACGCGACTGCTAATGAGCAATCACCAATCATGTGGCCAATAAATGTGGCCCCCTGTGAGTTGGGCTCTGCCATCAGTGCATGGATGGAAGAGTGAAGGAGTGAATTCACAAAGCACTTGGAGTGGTCAGAGATGATCGATGAAAGGTGCCATAAAAAGCCCATTTGTTATTAACATTTCCTTAATGTTTAAAACCGGGTGACTTAAACGGCGCTGGTATCCGTTTCCTCGCTCCTAACAAGGGATGTGTACAACATATCAGCAGGGTGAGTTTTAAAAATAAATGACTCAGAAACACAAAAGATGTGAGGAGGCGCTGGCAGCCGTGCAGCTTGGAAGAAACCACCAAACTGTTTTGGGGCAAATGTCAAAGGAATCCAGGTGTCTGTTCTCAGGTCAGGGGACAGAACCCCACCAGGTAAAAGCAACAGCTCACAGATTCTCTGATAGGTGGTGGAAATTTCCCACATCTAATGGGTGCCTGAAAGTAGCATGACGCAGCGCTCTGTTAGGGTCTGTGTGCACAAGTGGTGTGAGCCTTAGAGGAAGACCTGTCACCAAAAATATGGTGCCTTTATCCAAAGGAAATAAATGAAAATAAGTAAATAAATAACAGCCGAATAGTCAATATTGATCTATAAGATCTGACTTTACTAGTAACATCAGCTAAAGATGGTTCTAAAAGGCTAATCCAAGAAAGCTCTCAGTCAAATTCAACATAAAAGCTGCTCCGAACACATTAATCAGAACCACATAAACAGATTTCTGAATGCCACTGAGGGCACAAAGGCCCACATGTTAAGTTGGTATTGATCAGTGACGCTCAAAGACACCAGCGTATCCATCACAAACTCGGCGCCATTAGAGAAATTCTTTTGATTGGGTTTGATGAAAGGAATCTATGGAGAACGATGGCTGATGTGTACTCACAGAGAGACCAGAGCCAACGACTCAGGAAACATGCAAACCGTGTTCTGTCACTGGGGAGTGAATTTATCTGCATACATTGCAGCTACTTGCCCTCAATTATCTAAACGAGCACGTAAACTGACACGGTTCAGCTTTGATGTGAGGAGGGACTTGTGCAGCCAGAGCTGCTAAACTCCGCATATCCGGCAGAGCAGGGATTGCGTCATCAGCTAAGTTTGCTCAAGTAGTGATGAAATATTTTTTTGCTCCATTTTTTACTCTAAAAGTAAATGTGCGTTCGAATTTTTTTTTAAATTAAAAAATAAAATAAATCGGGATTTCAGAACCAAGTGTCAAATTTCTGCTGGCTAAAATGACAAGCTATTAATTTAAAAAGAGCACTTTATTGCGAAAACTCAGCCTAGGAGGACACTTTATTGTGAAAAGCAGTCCATATAAGCCAAACGTAAAGTGCCAGAGGTCACATCTATTGTCCTGAAATACAGCTGCAGAGCTCGCCTTCAGACATGGCTCTGATGTGTACACGTAAAACCTAAAGATGTGGCATATTTGAGTTATGGGCATCAAAAAGGTCTAGTTCTGGTTCCCAAAGATGAAGAAAAGGGGCATCATAGATGCAGCCTGTTCAGGATAAAGACACATTTACCACCGGATTTAAGAGGAAACAAATGGAAGAGCAGGTCCAAATGCTCTCTGGAGGAGGAGCAGAAGCTTGCTGATCTGTCCCAGTGGACATCAGGGGACAGCACCTTGAAGCCTGGATCTGCTATCTACCCCGGTGCAGATGTGGCGGTGATTTACCGCCGCTCCACAACACCTCCCCTCCATTTCCAAACCACCAGTTTCACCTTCTCCGCCGCACCACATTTGTGGAGCAGAAGGTAATGATCCATTTGGGTGACGGCCAAGACATTTTCCTTTTAATGCTCTCTGTCTCTCTCCAACCAATCTGCTGCGTGTCTGCTTGCGTCTCTCGCCCTCTCTCGCTCTCTGCCGCCGAGTTCCTTTTCATCTTCGCGACGGTATTCATTTCTCAAGGTCGCTTGTGGAGGAAAAAGTAGCTGCGCTACGAAATGAAGAGACTCGACCAGTCACTGGTGCAAACTACTGTACGGCTGTTGCACAACATTTGGGAGAGGGGGAGGTCAAAAAGGCCGGGCGAGTGGCCATTATTGACAGTGCACTTTACCCCGCTGTCTAACTTTGTACAGCTATAAATCCCACAGGGAGAGAAAGCAGCTCGAATTGGACCGCTGAGCTGTGCAACTCAATTTTTCTGACGCTGCAGCGACAATATGTTTGGACTGTAATGGATTTATGAGCAGAACGGTCCCAGACTCTTGATCGTGGTTGAACGATGACCCGTTTCATCCCAATCTAGAGATAAAACCCAGGTTTTGGCGTTACGAATGTCAGAGATGGGGAGAACCCACGAGGCAGGTTCAAAAGAAAAATCAGTTCTCCTGATGAACCGGTGAAGACAGGAGCAACCAGCAGAGCTTCATCCTGCCGGCGTCATCGTGGGAGGCCTGAAGAGGAGATGAGGCAACGGGGCCGAAGAGCCCCAGCTGAAGACGATCGCGTCAGTCAGAGTGGGTCCGGACCTTAAGATGGCCTCTTTGTTGCTTATAGTTAAAACGGGGTCGTCAAACCTTCAGCTAGCATTGTATTGGTTGGCGGTTGACCTGTCTGATGTCATTAGCACGTTTTTCTTTTGTAGTTTTGTGTCTCTTGGTATCTATCGCCAACCTCTGACCCGCCCCACTGACCCGCATCCTCTGGTTGACTAATGCATTTGCATATATGATTTACAGTTTGTCTGATTCTCCCCTCTTTCTGTCCTTCCACCCTATCCTATCCCTCCTTTCTCTCTCTACCCATACGGCCATCAGCACCCCCCCCCCCATCTGAGCTTGGCTCTGGGTTTCTGTGAACCACCCACAGACATCCGCGACTGCAACAGACGCCGTATAAACGAAGCCGAACCGAGTTGAGCCGCTGTGCTAAAGGTCGAGGTAGCATCTTTTGCAAACCTGCTCACACGATGAATGATTCAGTTTTACATCCCAAAATATTTGAGTGATGAATATGACACAGAATCGTCAGACCGAACCTCCTCGTCGACACCAATCTGAAAGTTGGAAATATTCCGGTTTTCCACCCCTTTTCCGGACCAGGCTCAGCGAAACGTCTGAGGAATATCACTGTAATGATCGGAAGATCAACGGCTACGTATGTCCTGCAGCCACAGAGAGGAGATGAGCTGGAGGTGTTCTGCCGTGTAGGTGGATTCAAGCAGAGCCACATTTAGACAACTTAAACCTGAATCCAGACAGTCAAGGCAAATGGAACAACAGAAGAAGGACTAGGGCTGGATTAGAAAGAGGCTGCACCTAAAGTCAGACATCCCTTTAGGAATGAAAAGTAATTGGACATTAGATCTGAAGAAAGCTGGCTTTGTCTGTGTCTGGCTAGATCAGAACATTGACTTCTGTCACAAGACCAAATAAGCCACCAGCAGGATTTTATTCATAAATCCAGACAGTAGAGATCAGTAGGTTCAACTATTACCAAATGTTCCTCCTTTGTTCGCATGTGAGCCATTCGTGATTATTTTTCATCATTTTAAACAGAATTATTAAATATGCAAAACTCCAAAAGTATCTTTAGGATTTATCACTGATAAGTGCATGTTGTTCAATCCAGTACCTGGCAAAAGTCACTTCTGGACACAATGATGGGCAGGAAATGAGACAAAAACACTTCAGTAATGCCCAAAATGTGGAGGAAACACAATTTCTTCTACTTTTTCACCCCAGACGGATGGAGAAAAGTCTTTCGTCAGCATTTCGGAGACAAACTACGTCAGGTGCTGAGAGGCGCGCAGGTAACTGTGTTCCAGTGATTCCTCAGTCTACAGGTGATCAGACGACAGAACCGCTGACCTTCTGGAACAAAGGTTGGGGTCATTTTTCTCTGAAGGAAAGGGAAAAATCTATAGTTCCATAGAGGCCAAACAGAATTAGATGATTCCAGCACATCCTGCGCTGCCTGCACAGCCTCTCTGATGCTGGGGTGCGAATTTGATGAGGACGCGCAGATTTGTGCTGACATGGAGGAAACCTGCTGCAACTGGATCCGTGGCCCAAGACGAGTGTGATAATCTCTGGATAACCCCAAACCTGCATGCTGTGTCCTTGTGAGATGAGGGGGTTCCTCCATACATGAAGAGATTTTAACGGTGGGATGACATTTCCAACCAGAACGAGCTTTTGACAAGAACCATTTCCTGGTTAGCTACAGCATTTCAATGACTCTTTGATAACCAGCTTGAGAAGGTTTGAAATGATAGCTGCTTTATGGACGTGGCTGGAATGTGTTTGAGATGGTAACATACCAGATAACTCCATCCCTGTGGCTAATCTGCTCAGTGCCAATAATCCTCTTAAAATGGTAATATAACACACCTTATCAGGACAGGAGTATGAACATGGCATTAAAACTGAGGTTCAGACTCTGTTACATGGATAGAAAATAGGATAAATTCCTTTGGCGGCCGTCCTCTGATTAACACAGAGGTGGTCTTTGGTGGGGGAGGAGGGGGACATTGCAGTGGCAACGGCATAGGCGACATCAAAAACAAATCACATTTTTCAATGTTACCATTGATTATTATTTGCAAATTCCATTGTTTCCACATCATATCACCTAGTCAGGGCTATGTGGCAGCCCTGAACACACACTTTTACATAGTTTTACACATCACACGCACAGAGATGACAATAAAGGGCAGAAAGGGTGGGGTAAAGCTTAGGATCCCTCAGATGACACACAGCAGGCGGTGTTCTAGGGGTATTATGGAAAGCTAAGTCCATTGGTGGTTGTCTGAGGCTAGCTTTAACAGAAGGGTGCCTTCGGCTCCCAGGGACTGTGGGTGGTGGCTGGGGGGTGGGGGGGGGGGGGGGGGTGGGGGGGGGGGGGGTGGGGGGGGGGCGCTTCAATCACTGATGGTCCGCAATTGCCCCACCACAGGGCTGGGTCAAACACACCAAGTAGCAGTGTCGTTGCATATTTCTAGTTGCAGCTTTTTACTGTAGAAACATGCATTGGACTACACCATCCAACACCTGAGACACTTAAAGGAGAAGCAGACATTTCGATAGAAAAATCTTAAATCATCTTTTTAAAATTGTTCTGCTGAACAAGTCGTGGCTTATTCAGGGAGGCAAATTCAATTCACCAAAGATTGTTGCTGCTAGATTCTGGCTCAGGCTAATTTCAAGTTGCACAGTAAAACAAATCCATACCTCTAATGTCCGGTAGCCTCTTTATCTGCCTCCTGGACTGCAGTTTCTTCACTTACCAGCTGAGAAGGTTTTATGCCCACTGGTTAGCTTTGCAGATCTGTCTACCTGCCAAGTGCAGACGTTACACGGTCGGCATGTAAATGAAATGTCTGCCGGGTACGTGCACTCCTGACCTGCTGCATTAACAGCGTGTCAGTGCCACTTTCTTCCATTTCCTTCAGTGCACGGTGTCGCTAAGCAGTTAGTGGAAGTTGAAATTGAAAGAGAGGCAGGAACAGCTATTGAAGACAGATGTTTTCAGCCTATACAGAATTTTTTCCAGGTCAGGTTAGTGGATGTCCGAGCTGTGTGGAACATTTTGTATTACTTCTAAATGGCTAAAAAAATAAAATACTACAACAAATCAACATTATTTATTCATACATTTATTCCTACATTCAATACATTAAAAACACGTTTTTTAAAGACATTTTTAGCAGGTGTTTGTGAAGCAGTCTAATCCAAAAGAGTGGAACAAGAAAGAAAAGGAGCGTTACACATCACTGGTATTTTTCAACCAGTACAAGCAGAGCTGAAATGTCCCGTCTCGCATGTTGCACGTGGCTCCAGAGATGTCTGAAAAGTTTTCATTTGAATTCCGACATTTCCGTTTGCTTCCTCATTGACTCATCCGTAAAATATTCTGGCCCCCAGTATCCATTTAAAATGGGATGCGAGCCATCTTATGAGACTCCAGCTGATTTTTAAAATTTATGTTGGTTCGAACTCTTCTGGGTCTCCAGTGACCCTCGGCCACAGGTTCTGCTCTCTCGTCTACACGGGGGAAAGACGTTGTTATTTGTCCATCATCTTTGTGTTGTCCTTGAACTACAGTCGCTCAAAAGCTGTTAACCTTTGTGTGTTGTTACGCTTTTCCATATTCCGCTATTTTATTAACCTTTAATACTAGATTCCAATCTATCCATACCAACAGGGCTGGTTATTTGAAGGGAGATTTTAGAGAGTATATTTACTTCATGCTCTTGTTATTATGTGTATTTAGGTTAAATCATGGTGATTTCCATGGGGTTTGTTTTTGATCATTTCTTCTGTTTCACTCTAATATACCAAATATACTATAATGCCAAACTTTATTAGCTCCCTGTTCGTTGAGATCGTTTCATCGCTAATTAGCAATCTTTTGAATCTCCAGGGTGTCATTCTATCAAACTACATGAAACGCAGTGACAAAGTCAACAAACTTGAAAGCTTAGCGGAAGATTATTTGTTATTGAAACACATGTCTTTCTACGGTCATGGAAAACAGCTTCACCCATCACGTAGGCGTCCACAAGCTGATTTAAAAAACCAAAAAACATTGGTAGTGATGCCGCTCACATCGCTCGTCTGCAGAGAATCTCATTAGGACCCCTGGATGAATCTGAATGATGTCCTCCACTCGTCAGGCTGAGTCTTAATCAAAAATCATCAGGAAACATTGGCGACAGCATGAGCAAACATAAGGTCTTGATTATTCCGACATGATAATGACCCCTATTAATATTTAAAGCAGCTGAATAGAGGGTTTGGCCATGGAGTGGCACCAGGACTCCGACACAGTGATCGTGCCTGTCAACATCCTTCCCCTCCATCTCCCTCACTACAACAGGCCCTCTCAGCTAGAGTGCTTTGCATTATTTACATGTTTATGATTAGTTAAGCGTCACATGGAGCCACCATCTGCTGGAGAGGCTCATGGAAGGTCTGGTGTGCCATTAGGCCCATTTATTTTTACTGAAGAAAAGACCAGAATCAGGAAGAAGACTCCAGTACACACCCTGGCTTATGCCAACCGCCATGAGCACCCCAACATTTCTAAACTGAGGTATTTATAGCTCATTAAATCAAAAATTGAAGATCGTTGTTTAAAAATCCACCCTGAAACCGGGCAGATGGCGGAGAACAACCATCCAATGAGTGCACTCTTGGCACTGCGATATCTGCAAATAGATTTAGATGAAAAAATGTGGTGGAGTTTCTGAAAGGGTACAAAAGTGTAAACTAAACTTTGCACCCTGCATCCCCCCATTCCTGTCTGGAATGGAACACACCCATGCTGTCCAAAACAATCCTTTTTTAAAGTAAATTTTCCTTATTTTCTCTTCTCCTTCCACATTCATAGTTTTTATCTAAAATAAACCAAACTTTTTAAAAAAATCGCCACGTCTAGTCCCAAGTTCTGCTTCATTTAGCATCACTGAGGGGTGGGGAATGTTACGCAACGTAGTGCTGGTGGTCCCGGGTATGTGAAATAACAATTTTTGTTTTTTTTTGTCCCTGGTCCCCATATGAAAATGGCACTTACATAATGCTGCATGGGCCAGTTGATTTCGGGTTCTTTGGAGGCTCATTTGTGTGCTGTTCTTTATCTGGCACAGATTCTCCTCCTTCTGAAAGGATAAAGTCACTTAATGTCACTGCTGATTTCAAGCTAACATGAATGTTTGCGTCCTACTACAGAAAGTGGAAGCTGTGGTTTTATCCTTCTGTCAGACTGACAGAAGGATAAAACCCAACTGCATCACTGCCAGATAAATCTAATAATGCATCTCTCTTCCTGTGTTTTCTGACAGGTGGAGGAATCACAACCAGCACGAAGGACAAACCAGAGGTAGGCGGCTTATTTTTAGGCCCTCTCATAGAGGAATGCAGCTTGTTGACTGGTGAATAAAACTGAAAAAAACATGACAAACGTGCACAAGTTTGATTGTGAGATTTATACTTTTGGTTCTTAAACAATGTCTCTATCGCACATATAACAAAATCCCCCTCAACCTTGCAGGGAAGGCCATTAAAACAGAGTAAACAGAGAAGAAGTAAACAGAGAAGATATCGCCTAAGGTTTAGGAATCACCATGTGCGTGTTGAGCTGGGGGGAGAGCGATTCTCGTCCTCCAAGCCAGAAGTCTTCCGTTATCACACATGATCAAACAACGAAGAAGATACAGCAACAACTGAAATCCACACCATAATGGAAGAGGACGTCGATGGTGGTCTTGGGACTATTGACGATTATTGGGACAAAGTCACTCTCAACACACTTTAGAGCACAGGATAATCTTATAGGATAATCATAAAAGACATAAGATATAGGCCTTTCCCTCCCACCCTCCCCGGGGAGGGGGGGCATTTGGACAAAAATAAGCCAATTAGCTGTGTGCACCTCCCTTAAGTAAACCTTGGTGATGAATTGTGACACCGCGTTGCTCTTTCAGGTGTGACAGAAGGATGGTAAACATCCCAAAGATGGCTTTTCTATATGTCAGGGTTGGAACTATGGTTGCGCCTCGTCGTATCAGTGTGAGGGACACGCAGCATTGACGCCACTCCTCAGTATTGGTTATTGTTTGTGGAAGTGTGTTTTCTTTCAAAGTAATTACCGTTTTTTTCTCTCTTGGTATCCCAACTCCTCTTCTCGGTGACTCCACTCGTGTTAATCCAGCCTTTTGATCGAATCGGTGGGCGTTTGGTGAATCGTTTCTTTTTTTCTACACCTTCCTGACCCCCATAGGACCCATTTCTTGTGTGGTTTCTCCAACTATTGAATGGAATGTGACACCACGTATGAACTGCGTGAAGTTATTTGTATATTCTCTTTTTTTTTGCTGCAATCTCAGCCAGTTAAAGCCATATTAATAGCAAGAGACTTTAGCAAGAGAAGGCTCAGCATTGAGGCCTGTGTTCATCCAGCCACACAGTCAATTACACCCTGAGTCCAGCTATCAATGATGAGGATTTGCCCCATTTATTTGCTGTCCAGAAACTAATTAAAAAACAAATAATAAATAAAGATGGTTTCAGTGTACTGTACATCAGAGTGACCAAAAAAGCAAACTCCTACAAGTCAGAAAACAAATGGCGGAAGAAGATACACTTTTCTTTGCACATAAAATGGAGCCGATTCAATAAACATTGTATTCACGTGGCGATTGGCATTCTTCTTCTGTTTGAAGTTCAACTTCTGGGTGAGTTTTTGTAACAGTGCGCTTTTAGTTGAGATTTACTTGGCCTACCGCAATAATTCAGTTTTAAGGCGTCCCCCGCGTGGCAGAAATCTTCCAGTGAAAGACCTGAAAGAAGATGATAAGGGGTGTGAAACCCATCGATGCCACGATTAGGTTTGTTTGATTTGCTCTGGTATCCCAGCTATATTCTGGAAGAATCTGCTGCCAGGAACACGATCCCTGTAGAATTTCAAAGGTTGGGAGAAATCTATCGATTACAGCAGTTCTCAAATGTAAAAAAGCTGACGGTATCATCTTTCTGCACAGTGTTGACACTGTTCCCACCGCAGGCTCACCTGCGCTGCACCAAACTGTCATGGGAGGGGAGGCTCTCCGTGTTTACTACCCTGTGGCAACAAAACAGAGACAACAAACACCGGCCTCATTTGGAGACAGGAAGCCAGAGGATCTGCGGGACAATTCAGAACATTTATTTTTAAATGAAGCACAATGGCTTAAATTGGCGTCGCTCGTAACCTGAGGTAGCGACACATCTACCCTTTTAGAGATTCTCCTCCGTGCTGTCGCAGATGAAAGCAGGCCAGGCATCACGGAGCTTCCACATTCTCACTTGCAAATTCGGGGATGACAGGGTTCTTCTGCCAGCTTCAATTATGAATGACAGCCTTTTATCTCCTGTCTGCTAATTAGGTGAGTTGATGCTGGAGCTCTCGCTACCTTCTCTTCTCTTTTGTTCTGATACCTTCGGCACATTGGAGTGGAACGCATAAGTTAAGGGGAGAGAGAGGTCAGGAAGAATAATCTTAGAATTTGAAAACTGGTTTATAGTCATAGAATCGAGGGAAAAATGAGCCTCAAGATCCAAAAAGGGGGGTGGTAAAATAACAGTATTAGACAGAGCCTCCAAAAGTTTTTACGGCTGCGCCTATAGAAGCTTTCAGCTGTGTTTTAATCTCACTTTATGAAGAATATATTAATATAGAACAGTGTTTGAGATTCTATGATCAACCTTTTTCTGTGGACTCTTAGCGGCGGTGCTAGCCATGTTTATCATCAAACGGAGGATTTGGAAATAGTGCCCAGAGGTATAACCAGTCATGTTAATAAACACAGAAGCAAAGCATTTAAATACAAACCCAAGGGGCCACTCTGAAAGATTTGGTCACAGTTCAGATGTGGAGAAAGATCTCGGGTCAAGCCAACTGGATCCAATTAGCTGTCCCCGTCAGGAGGCCGTGCATAGCCTCGTGCCTTGGCAACATCTTCTTCTCGCAAAGACACAGAGGGATAGAGGACTGAGGAATTAATAGAAGAACAAACAAGTCACGACTCAGGCAGAACACCCGCCAGATACTCATTAGAGGGGAATCTCTGCTTCTTTCCTTCCTTTTCCCACATTTGCAGGGAGAATTTTTTTTCACCACTTTGCAGAATATACAACAAACAGTAATGGCAGCACTTCTGATAACATTCAATTAAAGTTTCTTTTTTTCCCCAGTCTGCCTGGCATGACACCTTTTCCAGTTTTCCCTGGATGCAGGCTGCGTGATGTCGTTTTCCCTGCAGGAATCACATCGACAGAGCATTTGTTTTTTTCCCTAACCGGTGAGCAACTTCACTTGATGTGGGCAATTGTTGAGAGTAGCAGAGTCCCGATCTACGCTTAGCATGCACCACGATACCCAAAGGATTAAAAAAAATTGGTTGGGGGCACTGCTGCAAGTTGGTATACACACATAAATGTGTACATTTGAAAATAATTTCTCATCCAAAAGTTGCCTTGGGTCTAATTTCAGTTGTCAAAACAGTAAACAAGTGGTGGAAATGTATTAGTGGTCCTTTGAAGTGCCCCCACCCATGTTTAAAATAGGCACAGTAGCTTCACTATTTTCGCTCCAGGTCCAGCTCAGACAGGAAGCTCTGTGGCCTTGGCAGCCCGTTTCGGGGGACCCTGGATGGCAGCCTTGGAGCAGGAAGCGCAGGGTGACGGGCTAATCCTATTCAGGTCCCTGAACAAGTGCCTTGTGGGCTGACTCGTCTCACAGCTGTGTTCGCTGCACAACCGTCACCAGCTGGGCTGAGCAGGCGACCAGTTAAGGTTATGCAAAGGGCAGGAGAGGCAGCAGAAACAGGGGCGTTGAGGTTTAATGAAGGGAAAAAACAAGAGTGATCTAGTTCCTAATGAATACCTTTGTGTATATAAATTATGTATAAATGAAGTAGCACCAAGTAGCTGTCATTGGCCTTTTCCATGTTCACACACAAGGCCGGTCCAAAGTGAGAATTCTTCTTCTGATGCTGAGAACAGTGTTGGGTAGGACAGCCTCAAAACAATTGCACTGAGGAGTAGCTCGGTCAACGCTTTTTGGCAAAGAAGTGCAGGACAAATGCACGTGAACTTCTAGTCCAGTGGAGTAGTGGACACCTTGGTGCCAGAGCCGATCACAAAATCCACTTTTGTATTTCAAGGTCTTCCACGCTCCAAAAGAGCCTCCATTCGAAAGGACACCACTCAAGGCCAGCAGGGGAATAATAGCCAAGAAGAGTTTAATTAATTAAAAAAAAAGCTAAATCTCGATTTTTTACTTTTGTAAATAAGTTATAAGCATTTTTAATGAAAGAACGGGATTGATTAATATTATATCATTATGTTATGTAATTATAATGATAGCAATAGTATTTTTTTTTTGTTGGGACACTGACCAGAGGTTTAACTCCACCTGTTGGGGTTCTGGACAAATATTGAGGGACAGGTTCAGATGGAAAAAAGGCAACTTAATTTGTGGCAGTGAAAGTGGATGTCATCCACAGCTAGTGGACACCCTCCTCTGTGTCCTCACTGAGGACTGTCGAGCTTTCAGGAGGGAGTACGAGATTGGAACAGTGTTCTCATCATCGGCCAGCCACTGGCTCATTCTTTAAACACTAATCTTGAAGGATGAGTGAGGGAGAAACATCCACTACAGCATGTTCCAAAGATTGCACCCTGTCTGTATGCTACAGGAAAAAAACCCCATCCATGGAAGGGAAATAGCAAGCTGCCACTGTCAGGATTGTTGGCTCTGTTTCTCAGCGGGGCACCTCTGAGCTGCTCTGACATTTCATTTGATACGGGGCTGGTTGCAGTGTCGCTGCTCAGCTCGGTCTGAAAAGGTCTGGGATAATTAAAGACTGTTGAGATGTATTTTGTTTATCACTGTGGCTGTTCTGCTGGCTGCAATCAGCATCAAACTGTTCAATGTCAAGTTTATTCAGAGGACGAAGCGAATCTGAATGATTAATCAGGGTGAGACTTCCAACCAGATCAGCAGAATCTGCTATTTGTCGGACAATTTGTCAGAGGTAGACCCCCTCGGGTTTTGGGACGGTAGCTAGGCCCAAGCTGGACTACATGAAGGAATGCAACAACTTGTTCCATTTAGGGTAATATGTTGCTTGGGGTGGTCCATTTGGACCATTTTGCCTTTGATTGGAGCATCAATCCTTGCCAGCAAGTGGAATTATGAATGTTCTGCCCAGGCGTTAACAATTCTAATCCGATTATCCATACAACTTCCAAACACTCCCAAGTCTGGTTTACTTAAACCACACAAACCAGTTATGGCCGGTTATATTTGTATGTCAAAACAATATGACACCAACAGTTGATGATTGACGTCAAACGTGAACCTTCACTCAACCCTGACGTCCTGGAGGTGAAGTTGCACCGACGCGATCAATCCGCTCATGACTGACGGTGACGTTGCCTCTAACCTAAACTGTTCGTGTTCTTCTCCCTGTTCGACGGTAACCGATGAGCCGGTCATTGGCGTTGGCGTGTCATTCACAGAGCTGCTGGCGAGCCGCTGTATGACTGCGAGAGCAGCGGGTGACAGACAAGTGCAGGATTCCCAAACGCTGCAGCCTGGCTGGAGGTTTGGCTGGAAGGGATGTTATTGCTTTGCTGTCGGCGAGACTTTGCTGAAATTACAGCGCTGCTGTGACACATTTAGACACGTGCCAGCTCGTCTCGCTCTGTTGTGAGCACGGTACGGTGCTGCTTTGATAAGAGAAAACGTGCACCCTGTTGGTGGCTGGAGCTTTGCCTTTCCACTGAGTTTTACTTAAACACTTCAATTACAGACCAGCTGCTGCTTTTATGTTTAAAAGCACTAAAACAGATTCTATGAATCAATTTGGGTTTGGTATTCAGCAGTCATTTAGCCATGAAGCCCAAAGGTGGGAAACCACCAGAACAACAAAAAAAAAGGATAAAATTAAAATTCGGTAATGAGGCCCAACATAGGATGTGACTTTACTTTTTATTTTCCCGATATGCAAAGGATGCAAGCGGGAATTTTCTCCCAGTGTTGGACTTTGTCTCTGGAGAAGCAATTACTCTACATGTTTACGTCTAAACTTTAAACAGTGAATGTCATGCTTGGAACCCGAACGATGGTGATGATGACCCAAATGCAGAGGCAACAGACTATATATACACAAACATACGCGACGTCAAACTAGCTGCAGCAAAACACTTCATGGAATAATATTGACATGACCCTCCACCCAATGAGGAATGAAATAAATAAAAGAAATACCGCACCGTGGAGCAGATGGTCATGTGTTTGTTTCTCCAGGTAAAGATGGACGTTTGCTGCTGGCCCTTGGCTCGCTCCCGCTCGTGAAGGTCAGCTGTTCGCCGCTACCTGCTGGACCCCTGACTGCAGCTCTTTTCTGCTCATTATCCAGTTAGTGGAACGGAAAGGCTGCGCTGATCAATCAAGTCCTGTCAAAAGCAACTCAAGAAAAAAAAAACAAGAGGCTGGATTCCGTTTTTTATTCATTAATTTAAATTATAGAGAAGCTGATCACCTTCACGGCCTTCTAATTTGGTCGTAGCTTCTGATGTGAGCTCATGATCAAAACCATCCTGTGTTTACCTGTCAACCTGGAAAATAAATGAATTTATCTGAGTGGAATAATCTGTTCTGCAGTGCACATGGAATAACCACCATATGTTACTGAAAGCTGAGCTGTTAGAGCAAATTAATGGATTCCATCTCCAGACGCCATATTTCAATTAATTTCCCCTGACAGATGGAGCCATGGTGAAAAACACTTAAAAATGTGTTCAATAGAGGTTCATATGTAAAGATTACTAAGAAGATGCGTATGGCGGAGAATGGATTTTTCCCTTCTGAGGACCCTGAGTCAAACTTTTAGAAGTTGTAACTGAGGGTCATGCGATAAGTAATGAATCTGTAATTATTGTAAAAGTTTCTCACTTGACAAATTATTTGAGGCGCACATGAAGGCGTTCGCATTTTGCTACTGATGGTCTTGCAATCGGGTGAATTCCGCCGAAGGCCACGTTCTTTTGTCTCCCAGAACTCCACGGATCCTCCGTGTTCCCCACAGTGATGCAAAAGAAGCTGACAGCAGCTGCACATGGCTGCTCGTGGCTGTTTGCTCTGACTGCCAGCAGGCTGTTCGTGCTACACTGAGCACTGTTTAGACTGTCACACTGTCAAAATGTCCACATCGGCTGGCCTCCCGTGAGGCCCCGCCCACTACCATTCTTTAATCGTTATATCAAATGTAATGCAGTAGATGCCTTTACTAGGAAGTAAGAATACCTAAATTAAGGTTGAATTTGCCAATGGGGATTTTTTTTGCCTGATTGCTCAGAACATAGCAGCTCTGTGGCGTGAGCAATTGATGGTTTAGAAATGGTCCAACCTTGACTTCTAAAAGTTTGATTATAATGTCAGAGGCAAATAGGAGGTGCTTTTAAAACATTAAGAGGTAGTAATGGTTGGTCATTTGTCAGAGCAATCTGAGAATGAACTTGGTGCTTTAGCATGGATATTTAATGATTGCTAATCTTAGGTACACGCCTGCACACGAAGGCAACGCCACATGTCACGAAACTGGCCCTTCCCATGCCATCCGAACCCTCCGTTTCTATTTTCTTGAACAAAGACCAATTTATAATTAATGTGACAGGAGAAAGACATTGGGAGTGGGCAGCTGGACAGCGCAGCTTACTGTGCAGCATATCTTATTCATAATTTAAAGAAAGTGAAAAAAGGAAACCTTTAATGGCCCCAAATAATCTCTATCTGACCAGCAGCCAAAGGAACACATTTTCATTGACATCGGACATATGTTACTTTATTATACACTTATTCAAATACATTTCAATATCAAAAACCGTGAACATATAAATACTAATCATGCTTTAAAAAGACAGAGTTCCTGCTTAGTTTTGATTTTAATTCCTCCAACATGTGTTCACAGAATTTCAATAGCCTGTCAGAACCTGCTGAGACGAGCAGCAGTTTCATCATGTTTAGCATCAGGAATTCAGCATCGGAGGCTTTTCCGCAACACTCGCCGCTGCGCATTTTGAGAACGCTCGCCATGAAACGCCGCGCCGACTTGTCAGCGTGTCAGTCTTCTGTGGGTGCCTGGGCCCTGTCGCGGCACAGCTTCGTGATCTATCCGGTCAAAGAACCTCCTTGAAACGCAGAATTCTGCCTAAGTGGGTAGATGTTTCACGAAATTACATCATGGATCAGGAGGAGCGTGTCAAGTTTTCTTTGCAAATGGCTGCCTGCACTTTGAGGGCATCAAGCGTTGTCCAATTACACCTCAGCGTCAGGCTACAGAGCTGAAAACGCAGATGTTGGCAGGAATCTAATTCATTTTTCAAAGGTCTGATAAAGTAAGCAATCTGCAAAATTCTTCACAAATGGTTTTTGCACACGAGAAATGAAGAAGTTTCCATTTATTTAAAACAGAAACCCAACGGAAGAAACCTTGAGCAGAACCAGGTGCCTTCTGGGGGATCTTCCCGCTGATAGTAAAGAAGGAGCGAAGGGACAGACAGAACAACAGACACATGCAGATAAATTAGTCATGCTTGGCATTAAATACTCCTGATTCTTCGAGGTCTAAAATGTATTCACGTATTTATAAATCACATTTTAGAAGATTTATTGTGCAGCATGGCTGCAAGTAATATAGACGGGGACCTTTTTTTAAATAAATGCTTTAATATTAATGATTCTTGTCGTTGCTATCGATTGGGCTTGAAAGTGTGTGTGAATTACCAAGTGGCGCCCTCACACACTGCTCGCACAGCACAGGACACGCCTCCATCAGGGCACACAGCCAGGACCACAAAAGGGAACATTTAGTCTATAATGTCCTGTTCATATACATCCTGTCATTTATAGCAGGTTGAACACTGAGCCTGTAACTACCCGATGTTTGGAGAATAAGGCTTATTTAGTTCAACAGTGTGAACACAGTCTAACGAGCCAGTCTGTGTTGCATTATTTATGGCGTTGAACATTCTGAAGATGGAAGCCTCGGCACTGGAAGAAAAAGAAGGAATGTTTCACAAGGATGGGGCTGCACTGCCATATTGATCCAAATGTTGAATACCTAAAGGCACTTTTTGTAATGAAAATATTCTCCTCCCACAATTTGTACTCCTGTAATCACAACAGGACCCCCCTCTACACACACACACCACACACACACAGCCACTGAGCAACCTTTAAGGGCTGAGGTTCCTGCGCTTTGGTTCGGCCTCATCTCGACAAATGTGGAATCAATTTTTTCCCCCCTGTTTTCTGTTCCACATCAGCCTAACTAGCTTCAGCTCGTGTTCGATACAGTCCGGCTACGGTCAGCTCGGGCTCTTTGATGGCTTTTGCCCTATCAGGTGCTCTGGGGATCAAATGTCAGCGCTGTCAGGGAGCTCACCTCATTGTCCGATGATGAATAGCAGACAGTGAGCCCTCCTCTTCGTGGCGGCTCTTATCTTTCTTCCTCTCACATGTGCCGACGGCTGCTTTACCAGGGCGCTCTAGAACCAAGGCTATTACACACAAATCAATTTCCAATGGCTTAATCATGCAGAAAATTCAATTATTTTTATAATCATTGTGTGTTGACTACAAAGACCTATTAGATGTCTTCGCCTTATTACGATTAATCAAAAGCACTTGAGGGTGAAAGCTTTATGTTGCAAAGCTCAGAACAATTTTCCACATGCGGCCATTCATCCAGGCCAGATCGAATACCCCGCTCTCACTGAGGATCTGCACGAATGTCTGTTCAGCCCATGTGGTCTTCAGCTTTAGACCCGGCTGGGGGCCCCCTCCAGCTGAGGTAATACCATGTCACAGGTAGGGGGGTCAGAATGTGGGGAATCGCAGCACAGTTTGGATAAATAAAGGCTCGTCAATCACCACCAGGCTGACCTGGTATAAAATGCCTCATTAATGGTGTAATGAATCACAATATAAAGGTGTTGCCATCGCTCCTGACTGGCTATGGGCGCGTGTCACTTTCATTGATCCGGCCTGGATGTGTTGATGTATGGCATCAATCTAAATGCACTCAGTGAAGGTTTTTACGGGCATCTGCTGGGAAGGACATTTATACCTGTGTTGGGCTGTAGCCGGGCTGGTCTACAAGATGAGATGCAGGCAGAAAACTGAAGAATGATTCTGACATTTATCAAAAGAGGCTTGGAATACAGGTGAGCTAGCATGCACTAACCATTACCCTCAGGGGAACCAGAATTATCACTCACCAAATGTCCTAATATGCTTTCATTTTCAACCTTTTGATTTCATTTGGATTCACTCTGTGAGTTCACTGTAATGCGCAGAGATCAATACTTAATCATACAAGGAAAATACAAAGAAGATTGATGTCGCAATATGTGAAGCTCTAGGAGACATCAGCTGGAGGGGGAAATACAATCCCTGAGGCAGTTTGCTGATCTTCACCTTGTTCGGGTCATCCAGAGAACATCTGAGGAGGGTCCAGTGGGTCACTGAGGAGGTATCAGGTGGGTAGAGTGACTTAATACAGTCCAGTAGCTGCCAGCCAAGATATCTGATGGTACTTTAGATGCACAGAATAGCAGCCGATTGATACTGACCCATCATGAATGTAGTTCATTTAAATGTTGTGGAGGCATTAACGTTTGTTACTAATATTATTTATTAGATTTTTAATTAAACCACTTCCCCTTCCCCTAGGGCTCTGCAGATCGTGTGTTCTAAAAAGATAACATAACTTGTGATACGGTTGTTTTGTGCACAAATGCTGACTCATATCTCCCACAGAATGGACTCAAGTACACAGCAGCTATAATGCAGGCAAGTACTCAAGTGTGTGTGTCCTACTTTTCAGAATCAATCAGTGATAAAATGGCACATTTTTAGATAAAAAAAGGTTTTCTCTTTGATTAAGTTACAATGAGAATTGTTGATGCATCCAACATGCCTCTTTACCAACCATCCTGTGTTTAACAAATGTACCCTATAGCTCTGCAATGCAGCAAAATGAGAGAGAAGCTTGGGGGTCAACTCTGACTCAGATGTTGGGTCTCTTGCAGAAAATTTGCCCAAACTCACTCATCCAGTGTTCTGGAGGTTTGGGAGTCCATAGTTTTCTTGGAGTGCACTTTAAATAAACAATGTTTCCCCGTCTATTGCTCTATCAGCGGCCACTCCAGGGATGAGTAGGAGGCTGCCTACTCCACACTCTGAGTAAACATAAGCTATATTGTATTTTTCCCCTCATTGTTGCTCCTGTGCGGCTATGGAAGTGGGAGATGACACATTGCTCACCAGGAAAGGCTGAAAACTGAACATGAGGCTCATGCTGGCGTTTGCCCTGTGCCTTAATAACTAACATACTGTATGAAACAGTCGTCACATTTGCCATTTCAGCCTCTGTCAGGCTTAAAAGAACTTTTAACATTTGCAAAACAGCAGTGGCATCTGACTGATGGAACCTGAAGGCACCGGGATCACAAAGACACCTGTTATCTCATGAACAGAGCTGCCATAAGCCTTTTACTTCACCATTTTAACACGCCCTACCGCACAAGTTACAGGATCAGGCCCATATTGTTACGATAAGAAATTGGCACATGGATGATGGGAAAGTTCTAGAAAACATTTACACAATCCCCAACACGCAACTATGACTCACCAAACCCACATTCTGCTCTGGGATCATGAAGTGATGGGAAAATGAGCAGATTGTTAAAAAAATTGGCACATGGATGATGGGAAAGTTCTAGAAAACATTTACACAATCCCCAACACGCAACTACGACTCACCAAACCCACATTCTGATCTGGGATCATGAAGTGATGGGAAAATGAGCAGATTGTTAAAAAACACGAGGGACTTTTATCAAATGTTCTCACGTTATCCTCTCACACGCACAGGCACATTTTTCTGGACTTTTCTGGACGAGTATAAACAGACGTTTGCGCTGGTTGGTGATGGACAAACCAGCTGGGTTACTCTGGGATGTCTGGAGCTTACTTTAGTTACCAACTCACTAAAATAGAAGACAATCAGGTGCTGCCTTCAGACCCCACCCCAAATAGCATTTGGTGTGGTCATGACAAGTGGACACACACACACACATACACATACTTACACACACACACACACCCAGTGTTATCGTGGTTCTGAGCACTGGGCCCATGAACAACAGACAGAGCTGCTGCTGTTGCCACTTAGGGGTGCAAACATTGACAGCTGATTCATTGGCCCCACTGCTCGACAATAGATCCCCTCGGAAACTCACTGTAGACCTGAAGCAGGTTTCCACACCTGAAACTGTTGGAGGAATAACGGTCGAACCCAGCGCGTGCACACCGACCTGCCCCATCAGAGGCGTCCAGTGTCAGATCCAGGTTGCTGCTTGACCATAATGTTAAGTGACCACTTAGAATAACAATGACTAACAAAAAAAAATGCTATTGACAAAAGGATAGGGTCAGACTTTCAGGTGAATGCCAACCTTTATCCAGTGCAGCCATTGTCAGAGCCAGTGTCATAAAAACTGCTGGCGTTTGCTGTCTGTGCGGCTCCAGCTCTCTTAGCTGTGTAGACACACTCAAGTGCTGTGCATAATTTGCCCCTCTGTTGCCATCTCACCAAAGGGGCTGTCTGGCACCCAGTGCAGAATGTAGGTGCAGAATGTCAACAAAGTCAAGTGGCTCGGCCGTGATTATGTAAGCAAACGAGTGCTCTCTTCTCCCAGATATTGCTGGCTGCATGCAAAGTCGTTGTGCAGTGGCTCCAATGATTTCCTGAATCTTCCCTATTTTCATACGCCCCCAAATAAACACAGGCCACACAGGTGGCAGTATCCGGCGTTTAAAATATGCATATGTATGAATGTTGTCTGTCACCATGCAGATCTGGACGTAATACCTCTTTTTCTGGGCCAGCTGCACTGGCTCAAGAGAGTCTGCACGTCACAAAGACATCCCATGGAAAACAAGACAAGGGAAGGTCTCAGAAAGCAATAATATGAAGATTTATTCAGACTTGTGTGCATTCGGCCTTCGGGAGAACTGCATTCTCAGAAGATTTAATCATTGTCTGTGGCTTCAGTTTCTCACACTCAGTGTTACAGTGACAAAGAACCACAGCAAAAGGCAGAATGATTATGATATGGCCGCGTGCCATCTTCATTTGCACCGCCGGGTGTCCTCGGCAGCAAATGGAATTAACCCCATAAATGAATCTGCCATCAGCATTCAGACCCCCCCCCCCCCCCCCCCCATCGCCCACCCCCCCCCCCCCCCCCCCCCCCACCCCCCCACACACACACAAATGAATAAATAGCAAACTGTCGCAGTACAATGGGTGGACCAGACACATCTGCTGAGTGTAAACCTGCAAAAACTGGCTTTCTTCAGTTCCTTGACTTGCAATCCTCCCCTGATATGAGACCTACTCATTGCGCTCTCCTCCTTTGAAGCTCCAAGGATTAAAGACTTAAACGCGGCGCGGTGCCCACTAATGTGATGTCACATTGATCCGTCGGCCGATGGACCTCGGACCCTTGGATGCACCTACTGCTGCAGCAGCATCATTAGTGATTAAAAACACTAGTGCTCGCAGGTGGACGTTGCTGCTGCTGTTTACCCTTTGGAAATATAACATTAGGGGATCAACATCAGACTTTGATGGTTGACAACAGCCGCCCTGCCCGACTCCTCTGACAACTCGGCGTGACCCCGTCCACCGAAGCCATCAGCTGAGCTGTAAACTTCACCATGACCCTTGTAGAAGATGTGCAGCCTTCCTCGTATGCTGATATCTGCAAATGGCTACTCTTTCTGCCCCTGGCTACGACTTTATTATTTATTGGCGCGAATGTTGCCTGCAGATGAAACGCATTGATCGTCCTGACACATACAACTTGACAGGAGAAACTCGACAGAAGCACGTTGGTAATAACATGATGTGTGTCAACTGCACGGACCTGACGAGATTGTCAGAATGAAAATAAAAGGTTTTCTTCGTGAGGTCGCTGTAGAGAAGGTTTAAATCCTTCCCTGCCTGTAGATGGTTTGCTATTTAGAATGAAGAAAAAAGTGCATTTGTCAGATGTGAAGAAGTGGGAGATGACACATTTCTCACCAGGAAAGGCTGAAAACTGAACATGGGGCTCATGCCTCTATTAGCAAAACTGCAGCGGCCATCTGACTGATGGAACCTGAAGGCACCGGGATCACCAAAACTCCTGTTATCTTATGAACAGAGCAGCTATATTGATGCAGGCATTCACTCAATGGTTCTTAAAGGTAATGCTGATAAATTGTTTGTTGCTTGTCAGTTATGAATTCCCTTGTACAGATGACTGTCCCACCACCAAGAATTCAGTCACTCTCAGTCACAATAAATGAAGCCTTTTACTTCATCATTTTAACACGCCCTACTGCGCAAGTTACAGGATCAGGCCCATATTGTTACAATAAGAAATTGGCACATGAATGATGGGAAAGTTTTAGAAAACATTTACACAATCCCCAACACGCAACTATGACTCACCAAACCCACATTCTGATCTGGGATCATGAACTGATGGGAAAATGAGCAGATTGTTAAAAAACACGAGAAAGTTGAAGCCATAAAAGGATTCATGCAGCACGGGCGTTTCTCATGCGTTTGCATTGAACTAACAAATACTGCTTTGTTCTCTGAAATATTCATTTAAGTTCCATTAACAGCCTTCTGTTCTTAATCAGGGCTGCATAAAGTACCGGTACTAGAGCCCTACCAGAGGGGCACGAATGCACACCCTAATCCAGGCATCAGTCCATAATGGCACTCATGCCACTCACTTTAGAATCTCTTTAGAACTGAAATAGTTCTAGCGATGGACGTTGGACGGATGGACGTTAGCAAAAGTCTTCTGAAGCTTTTTATTGTCAGCGGCTGGTGAGCTCAGATGAGTTCCATCATTTTTTATCTTTCTTTTGCATTGTTGTTGTTGCTGCACTGTCTCTGACAGACTGACTGCCGTCCTCCTAAATGTTTCGCATTTATGCTGTTAAATTGTCTTTGCTTATTTCCCACAGAAATACCTCAAAAATGTGATACTCAATTTATTTTTGGGTTGTCTGCAGCTGATAAATTCTAATTACATCTTTAGTCTAGTACGGTCCCTGGCATCTGCTTAAATTCAGACAATTTTGATCAGTGGCTGATCAATATCAGCTCCACAGATGTCAGAAGGTGAATGATTGGACTAGAATATGTCAATATGAAGTTTTGTAAGGTCAAAGGTGTCTCAATTGCATTTTTAACTAATCTAAATAAATGTTAGTAATCTCACATTAGCGCATTAGCAACCACATACTACAAAGAGCACTGGGGGAAACAATCAATTAAACTCATGTTTCTTAATTATTGCTGGTTTTCCCACAAGGCAACACTCAGAAAGGTCATAAATCAGGAGGAACTAATCCTGTGTTCTCAGGGCACCAATGGTTCCTAAGTGATCGACGGGCATGTCTTCAATAATACTGCACGCTTCTTCCACAGTAGATACAACAGAATGTACGTAGCATTCTGAAGATGAATAGATAAAAAGAGATAGTTTGATGTTTAGAATTACGTTGGATCAGCTGCTGATGTTTATTTTATCAACATGAAATTAAGAGTTAGGAATGCATATTTTTCAGTGTTGTTTATTGGAATTAATATCAAGTACTAGAACGCTTCCGGAGCTCAGACCTCAGTAGCATAACAGGTTGCTTTATGATCAGAGTCTCCTTGGCATTTGATCTTGGGTTATCTTTGGATGAGATACAGTAGGTGGTTAAGAATATCACCAAAATGTATTCTTTTCTTCTCTGGCCCATTATCAACAGTTCCTGAACTTTTTGAGTTATTTTATTCCCAGACAGATAAACGCCAGCCGCCACGACCTCCTCCACGGAGGTAATCATGCTCCATGAAAGAAATATTCAAGCAAATGAGATTTCTTCAGTATTTGGAAATGGATTTGATTTTCTTCCCTATGTTTTTGTCATTGTGGAGATCAAAATACAGCAACGTTGCATGTCTTGGCTCAGGGTGACTCCTCTTAGACTCCTCTAAGCCGTGGTGTAGCTATGGGGTAGCAAAGTTTTGCACGAGTTTCAGATTAGCTCTCTCGCCAATGAGCTAAGAAGCTTATCTGCTTTGCAATTAAAGGGATTTTCTTTTTCATGGTCACAATATTTTAGGGAGTTAATAAGCAAAGTTGGAGTACCATTAGATGAGTAATTTGGGTGAATGGACATTGATAAATTGGCAATATGGACAACATTGTAGATGTCAGACTTTTTAATATTTCAGGAATTTCTTTTGTTTAAATCATCTCGCAGCAACCATCCTAAATCAATATTGCTCTCATTCAACAAGTGAAGCCCTTGTAAAGGGATTTCTGGGTAACGAAACTGGTAACTCCTGACAGTTCCGCCAGCGCGTTGCTGTGCCGTATAATGAAGCCTGGAGATCCAACAGAAGGCCAAGGTATTTACCCTATAGCTGCGAGCAGGCTGCCATCCTGTAAGCCACTTTTGCGCCACGGTGAAGCCTCCGTAATGAGCTGACAGGTGCGATGTTTACGCTCGGATTGCCACTCAAGTCTGAGGGGCTGCTTCCTTTGACGTTAACGATGGCAGCCAAAGTGGCTTACAGTCCCAGTGATTGTCACAAATTCTTGAGAAGGATCTCAATGCTGCCATTGGCCTTATCGTTGATGGATGCAAAAATCCCATTTTTTAGTGTTTGCAGGAAGCTTTCTAAAGGTCAGGGATGCATTGTTTATTCTTCTGGCCATAACTCCCGTCAGGGCCAAGACCAAAAGACAAGCCCGAATGATAAAACAACAGGTCTGACTTTGCCAGGAATCTCTCAGGAACACGAGTGTCTGCGGAGCCGGAAAATAATCTCTGAAAAATTCCTGCAAACGAGGACTGAATTTGTTTTTTCATCAAACACTTTGTGCTTCTGGCCCCCCCTCTTCGCCATCCTTATTGTGCACGCCGTTGTCAGATGTGGGCCTGTTAAAGTGTGGAAAAATCCCCCTGTGACTATTAAAAGCATGCTCCCCAGGAAGTGTGCATCATGGATAAGGGGTCTATAGGCAGCGCATGTATTAGCCTGCACCCATTGACTGTTTTAAATCCTCTCTCTCTTCCATGTTGCTGCCGCTATGAGGTCAACGAGAATATGGTTAACCCACAGAAAGTACCAGACAGTCACTTCCTGAAGGCCCTTTTGCTGCCGGCTTCCACTCCCCTGGATGCCACAAAATGGTTCCAAGTTCCTCTGCGGCTGGTGAGAGGTCTAATTCTCCTCATTAGAAAGGCCACCTTTCCGGAAATTGCCGTTGTGCTCTCCTCACCACCCTCTGATTAGCTCCATTACCGCGGCTGGAATCAAATCCTCTGGCCCTCCAAAGGAGTCGGGGAAAATGCATTTTCCTGAAGCTTTCCTTGATGGGACGACCACGAGGAGATTAATAATGGACTGGAAATCAAGACGGTGGCAGCGTTCTAAGACGAACTCGAAACACAAATTCAGGACTGACGCACGTCTATTTTATGTGCAACTTGCATTTCTCACGAAGAACCTGCTGCTGTTAAGCGACACTATCTACAACTGAGCAGAAATAAATTAAGTAAATATCTCCAGGAATCCAGCAGCACAGTTTATCTCGAGCCGAGCCACACGGACTCGCCATGTTACCCCCCCAACATGACTTTTATCTCAGCAAAATCCAGGGGAAGAAAACCTCTAATATCCTTCTGAGCGTCTTCAGTGTAGACAAACGGAATTGTTTTTTGAGTTATTTCAATAAATCATTTCTGACATTTCATTTGCCACGTCAAACCATCCAGAAAATACCCCCCAGCCCCCCCCCACCCCACCACCAAAATAAAAATTAATAAATAAACTCGGCACTGCAACGTGGAATTAAAATACGATTTAATAAGACGATCTCTTACTTGTCAGAAAGTCACGTTTTTGTCATTGTTGGATAAATCAGTGGCCGATCAAGGCCGCGCTGGCGTGCTGAGAGATGTCGGCCTTCCCTCGGTGGCACTCCTCCATGTGTTCTTCTCCAAAAGAGGTTGTGTGACGCGACTGCCTGGATGACCTCCCTCAGGAACACAACTACGCAACAAATACTGAAAAGTTATTTATTGATACATTTGACGGAAGCCTTATTTATTGTGGTTCCCTATATTGTGGGATGGAGAGCTGGGACAATGAAGTGACCTTCCTCAAGTGGAGTAACAGCCTGATGCTCGCGGGGCCACGGCCAGGTGCACCGCGGGCGCCTTCACATAATAAGAACTTTGATTTGTAGATAACTGCATAGCTTTGAACTTACATTTATATATATAATTCTTTAAATAGCCTTGTTGAGCATTTAATTTTTTTTAAACATATATAATTTAGCTCTGAATTCGTTTTACTTCTGTGACGAGAGATGGATAAATGCTCCCAGGAGGAAGCTGCTTATGTCTCAACATGTACCAATAGAGTCCTATAGAGATATATAGCATATAACGGGCGTAGGAGGCTGTGACAAGTGCAGTTTGAGCTATTGTTAGAAGCTGCAGACTGAAAAGAGCAAAATGATGGTTCCAGGAGACACGCATCAACTGGAAATGTTGGAAAAGTTATTCAAGACTGCAGTTAATAACGGACAGTTCAGGCCTACTCCGTTAACCGCAGAATGTTTCAGTGTGATGCTGCGACCATCCTTAGCATCGCTCGCCCAGGCTTTGATGGTGTGGGTCAGCGGTGGGCCAGTGGCCCAACAGGACTGGTCGCAGCATCCTTTGTTTTACTGCTGTAATCAGCTAATTAGTAGTTAGTCTAATAATACGTATGTGCTAAATTAGAGGTGGAAGCTGGGGGATAAAAACTTGATTTGGGACTATTCCTCAGCAATTATAACCCGGTAACCTTCGCCTGTAGTCTACGGGGAGTTTGCCTGGTCTCTCCGTATATGTGGCCTTTCTCCCAGTGCTCCAGTTTCCTCCCGTAGTCTAAAAACCTGCACTGACTGAAGAAACTGTAAATAATGTTTGTCATGCAGCGCTGCCCGAGCACTTTATTAGAAATGTTTCTCACTTCAGCAAAGAGAATCTACTGATCTCGCTGTGTTTTCCTGCCAAACAGTTGTGATCGGAGTCTGGCTTATTTTCCCCCAGCTGTCTGTGAGTAATAGCTCTGACTCAAACCGGAGTAATATATGCATGCTTCTGAAACAATCAGTCTTGTTTATCCAGAGCCCCTTGAACCTCCAGGATCAGAAAGTTTCTGCAATGAATTCTGATTTGCTAAATCCCCGTCCAATTTATTTCCTCAATTCTCAGCAAACATCAAAACAAACTCTCCCTTTTTGTGCCACGAGCTGTTAGATTTGGGCGAGGGTGTGCGAGGCAGGGGTTGAAGGGTGCAGGCACCGAGCATCCGCAATTTGTTTGTTAATGTCTCTTTCCTCCTCAGCCCCTTTCTCCCCTCCCCCTCAATTCCTCATTCCTAAAAAGATTCTCCCTTCTAATCTCTGCATCTGCACGCCAACGCTCGCTAACCAGTAAATGTTTGATCAAGACCTTGAATCCCGTCTGGGAAGGAAGACGCATTTGAAAGTTTCCACGCTTGAGACTCTGGTGCTCCGGATAAATTTAGTCTTAGAGCAAACAAAGTTTGCTTCCCGACTGTCTATTAATTTATTGCAGTGTTGTGAACACGGCCGCGCCTGAAGGCGCTCGTTACACCGAGGTTTATTCATTTCGGCTCAACTTTGTTTCACCTACCATCAAGGCTGTCTCTAGGTGCTCCACACAATCCCAAAGCCCCACAACGGCTGCAAGGAAAACCTCTCTTAGAGGAAGAAACCTTGACCGGGGCCCAAGCGTCGTCCGGGTGATGGACAGGCAGGAATCGGGCCGACTGGGCAGAAAGGAGAGGAAGAGAAACGTACAAACACATCAGATCTGCGGAACAACTGCAGTTCATGGAGCATCTCTTCAGATATTCTCCTGAAACTCAAGTTTTACCTTTGCTGCTTAAAGCCACATCCGTTGTCTGCTCGTATTCTATAATTAAGGCCATAAATAATTAGTGAATGCAAATGCATTGTTTTGCTGGATGATTGGCCAGGTTATAATCTCGATATGTTAAAGAACCTTTCTGATAGTGATTATTAATCATTTTTTCAACCTGTTGATTTATTTTTTTAATGATCTGGCACACAGGAGGGAACAAGCTGGAGGGCCCTGAGTCAGACTCCACATGTTTAAGTGCCAGTGGTTTTCCTAAATGCTCCCTCGGAGACTGCCAGAGTGATGCCGTGCAGCCGCCGTGCTTTTCCGCAATCACTATCATACTTTAGCATAAAAACAAACATGGAAAAAACCCCTAACAATGTTCTTCTGGGAAGGGTTTGAAAAATGTCACCTATGAGCAGGCGTTCACTATTAGACTGGTGCGTTTTTCAGTAAATAATGACTACATTTGGGGATTTTAGGGATCTCAAAAGCCTTTTTCCTTCGTAAAAAGGATAAACTGGTAAAACCTTTTTTTAAACAAGTGCCATACTCAACCATTCCTAAACAAATTTGCTGTGTTTATAGCGATATAATGCATTCTCCAGCCCCATTTTCCAAGCTTACCCTTACCACCAAGGCTTAACCTCTAAACAGCTCATTGAAACTATGAGGAAATGTTCCCTAATCCCTTAAATGTCCTTATGCATGTTCTGATCCTCACCATGTTGCACGTCAGAACACACGGATACAGAAAGATTCCCGAGGGTTTTTAGAAGATTTGGTACCAAAGGTGATGAGTTCAGCTGGAAATCAGCCTCTATTTATCTGCCGCACGGCCATTTCAACCATGTCTCTGTCTCGCCTGGGCGATATCAAATCACCTCTTTGACCTGCAAACAGACAAAATAGATTTTTTTCCACAGCGGGTCAGAGAGGTGAGTCGTCCTGTGGAAATCTGCACAACCAACCAACACGTTAAATGCTCACTGAAAGAAAGTCCTGAATGAAGGTTTTTATGCAAATAACCATGTGAAGTGGAGGCAATGTTTGCACCTATCAGACCCACAGGAAGATGTTGGGCCTTAATCAGCTCTTTCTGCTGTGAGTCTGCTCCTGTCAACTTGAATTAAGATTTCACCCCAGTGTAATTCCATGTCGCTTATCTCTGACCCGGCGTACTGCCGGTGGCTTCACTTTCCTTCCCGCAAAGCCTCTGACCATTAGACGGTCACAGATCTATGGACAGGAAAATGAATACTCCGTGCAGGCAGGAGGAACGCGCTAAGCGTGATACCAGTCACTGTTAATTAGATCAGCTCCTCTCGTGTGATACAAGATGCAGCGACCTGTTGTTGCTTTACTTCTCCCAATCAAGAGATAATCTCCAGTTTCTGAATGCCTGAATTGTGTACAGTCACGAACCGTATATGGGACTGTTAAATGCTACCACGCTCACAGAGCTGCACCATTCTGCTGAAAAGTTAGCTAGCAATTTTAACAAAAGTGTCCGGCTGTTTTTTATATATATAAATAACACCGCCGAGAGGAGGAGCTCTGGCTGTCAAGTGATATGCTGTATATTATTCCATATAACACCCTCAGATTACACTTTTTAATCCCAAATCCACACCAGCTGCCGTGCATGTCATTGCTGACGAAGCATTCCATTAGGACATCCAGCGTGTGTGCGTGTGTGTGTGTGTAATATTCTGCTAAATTTCCTGTTTTTTGTCCACAATCTGGTTCTGCTGCTGAGTTGATCATACCAGATTGAGTGTAGATGAACCGCCAGATGTTTGTAATCTCACACGAAGAAGCTTGTGACCGGGATTGCAATCAGATGAGAGGGGACAGGAAGGGATTATAAACGGTGACAGTGGCAACATTATAGATCCCACCGTAATTGCTGATAAATGTCCTCTTTTGCCCCCGCTCCTTCAGTGTAGTTGCCACTTTGAATCCCTTCCTTCATAATGGTGTTGTTGTATTTGTGAGTTCAGACTGGAGGCTCATTCCTTATTGCTAGTTTGTAAAGCCCCATTGAGGATGCACGCTTGTGTGGGCAGGTTAATGATAGCAGCTCTAGAGCAGTTTTTAATCAGGAACAGAGTTATGAGACACACCAGCAATAAGCAGCATCACCGGCCCCTTCATCCGTTTCCCACTTCCTCTGTTTTCTCTCCACTTTCTTCCACATCTAAATCGATTAACGAGGGGATTCGGAGCGAAGCGCTTTTGCTGATTCCAAAGTGAGTTGTGAGAACAGGATTGGAGAGAAGGGACCGATTCAAGGATGGTGAGAATCTTTTAGCAGTTGAGAAATACAACTGGAAGCCAGGGATGTTTGAAAGACTGGAGATTTGGAACTGAATCAAAAATGTATGTTATTCATTTAAAAGTATGCAGGGGCTCAATGGGCTCCATATTTTACTGCCAAGCATGTTTATAAGTTTACTTTTTTTTTTTTAAATGGGCAAATAAAGTTTATTCTTTTTCTCAGTAAAACAGGACATGTCCACTTTTAGAACCGTTACCCCCTAAAAATAATGACAACGTTATCTCGTAGATAAAAAAAACACCCAGTTGCATCGATGTAGTGGTTGCTAAGATAGCGGTGGACTCGGTCAGTTAGCATTTCGCTGGGAATATTGCATATAGCAAGTACCGAATATTACAGAATAACATACACGTAACCTTTAATAACAAATGTGTTTGGACATTTTCTCTGACCCTGGAAGGAAGCCAAGGGAAGGTTGATGAAGGGGAGCTGTCCAGCTTCCTTCCTTTCAGCAGTTCATCTCAGCAGCTCGTTCCTGACGCAGAGCCTCATTAATTTTGATGAGTTTCTTGACAGCTTCTAGCATATCTGTAGCTACTAGCGATGACATCTCGGGAAAGCCACCGAGGGGGCCGGATCCCCCCCGAATTTCGCAGTGTTGCACCTTCCTATCGGCTAAGTAGGCTGTTGCTGAATTCACGATGTATTGAAGCGCCCTCAATTATTAGCTTTGAGTGCTTTTTCTGTAGTCTTCAGAGAATCTTCGCCGACGATGAGCATATTCTTGACATCTGAACGGAAAAGGCATCCCCTCCCTTCCCTTTTCTCCAGTGCCCCCCTGAATTTTCCACCCCTGATTGTTATTTATTCATAGAATTATTAAAAGTGAATCAAAGAAGAAAATAAATCCATTTATGTTTTGCGACTCTGAAGCTCTGCGGTGCTGTAAGGAATAAAAACAAGGCCTCAGAACGTAAACATGTTTCACTCCATTAGAGAGTGGAAATTAGAGGCCTGGTGGTGTAAAGAATTGGACAACAGGCCCCCAGACATGTTAACCCTAAGAAGCTGACCACATTAACGCACACATTGCTCCACATCAGCCCATACCGCACACTTCATGCTGTTCCTGGTGTTTTTACTGCTTAGCTGGTCCGTTCTGGTCTGTAGCTTTAAATTAATCATGCTGGATGGATGGATGGATGGATGGATGGATGGATGGATGGATGGATGGATGGACGGACGGACGGACGGACGGACGGACGACGACGGACGGACGGACGGACGGACGGACGGACGGACGGACGGACGGACGGACGGACGGGCGGGCGGACGGATGGATGGATGGAGTCTTCGGTTAGGCCAAAGTCATCTGTGCCATAACATACTGGCCGCCTCTAGGGGCCAATTCTGGCTTCTCCCTGCGTATCTGCTCCACTCATTCTTTCATCTTCAGGGGTCCTTTTTGGACCGGCGGCCGCTGCAGGTGCTGACCTATCTGCTGTTTGTGTCGTCCCGTGATGAAAAGGACGGACCAGGCTTTGTTTAACAGCTTCTGCGGTTTGGAAATGATTGCAGGGAAGGTTTCAGGGAGGATGCAAGGCTCCATCGCCTCGATTACAGTCATCTCTGACCGTCGTCATGGTTGCTCAAACTGTCTAAACGTGACGGACGGTTTCAACGTTGCTTGCTTTGAGTGCATGCTCCTTTAGCTTCTGGGTGAGATGCGAGGAGCAGTTATGAAACTGAAATTTGAAGAGCGGAGAGTAAAAGCTGACTGTCCATAAGGAAACAGGAGCTAGCTATTACTACATTGTTCCCCGATATTCTCTGATATTTACTCTGCAACACCTGCAATATGAATCGAGGGCTAGCAGTTGGGCATCGCCCAACCTTGGCGCCCTGATTCCCAGACTTCTAGCATGTGCAAATAATTGTTTAAGCTTGCAAATTTATAGAGGAAGTAAATGCCAGGGTCAGTTTCATCTCTCGCTCTTGTGTCAGTGCAGCTGAATAATCAAAACAAACCCCAAAAAGATCATTTTCTTGCTTTTTTTCCAGGGATTGATTAAAGTGCACAGATGTTTCTGTGCACTATCTAGCCACTTACACATGCCCCTCTCTCGCTCTCTCTCGCTCTCTCTCTGTTGTCGCAGCCTGCATCTGTTACCATGAGCTGGTCTGTCTCTAGGGTGTTTTTGCTATTTGCATTCTGTCTGTTGTGGAGCATCTCTGCCTTTACAACATCTGGCGACCGTTCTTGTTCCGGACACACTTTCTTCCTTGTTGTCCATCAGACGGGATTCACCATCCACGTCTTCATTTCAGAATCCTCCATCCCTCCTCCCCATTAATCTCTGTCCTCAGATGCCTCTGATACAGTATTGGAAGTACTGCGTTGGAATTTGCTTTTTCGCTAAACGACCATGTTTGCCTGTTACGTCACAGCGGATTAGCCGGTGCAGCGGCTGCGGGGTGTGTTTCAGTAGGAGGTGCGAGTCCTTCTGCCGGATTGTGGACATTTGGTTCGGCTGAGATTATGAGACATGTTGTTGGCTTTGTGAGGATAACCACATATCAGGGCAAATTGCCGCACAAACCACCATGGAACTGGGTAACGTTAAAGGCCCTGGGTAAAACGGTGCACCAGTGTGCGTGTCCATGAGAGACCCAGCATCAGACCAGGAGAGGGGGAGCATGGGCAGCTTTATTCTCTTTTAATCATATTAGGTTGGACCCAGTTTTGCGGCGCTTTCATAAGGTGTACAGAACCAAATCCTATTGGATATCAGCCTAATCTACAGCAAACACCCTGCTGTCGGCACTCTCAGCCCTGCTGGGGGCTCCTGGAAATGCATCAGCATTAATTTGGCAAAATTGGGATTGAGAACAAATTGCCACTCTATATAACCAGATCCAGGCTTGATGGGGAAGTAATGAGCAGCTCAGCCTACGTAAATGGTTGAGAAAGATTATCTCTCTGAAATAAACAGCTCACCCCTTTTCACAGCCAGAAAGTCCGACAGTGTTACGACACACAGACCTCTTCCCGAAAGATGGCGGTGAAAGATTTGTTTTTTTCGCATCCGATGGGTCACATTTTGTCAAATCCCAAACGTGACAATGATGCAATGGCAGCCGTGACTTTGACCTGCTCCGCTCAGTCGTGTCAACAATGTTAAGAGATAATCCACTCAGCAGCATTTAATACTATGATAGTGCCAGGGGGCAAAAATAGAATCATGATCCTCATCATTTCAAAGAGGATCAGGATGTTGGTCCCGCTGCTATGACCTTTGACTCACCCCTGGGGGACAAAAAGTCAGTGTTGGCTCAAGGGACCGTCCCCAAACCCCCAAATAAAACAGCAGGCCTGAAATTCCTGGATGTTCCCTTTAACCTGTAAATAGTTTAAACTCGGGCTCCGTACTTGTGAGATGGTGAATTAACTGATGGTAATTTATCCAACTAAATTTTACAATGTGATGGAAAATGACGTCGACATTTTTTGCTTCTTGAAAGATCAGACATGATTCTATGTACTGGTTAATCATAGCAGGTCAAATTAAACCATTTTCCATCTTCACTGAAAGAGAAAGTAATAGACAAAGGTGAATTATTTCAAATTGAAACACCATGGCCTCAACTGCCTTTTTGAAATATTTTTTTCTTTTTTTTTGCTGTATCCCTTTCAGGGTCATTGGGAGGATGCTGGAGCCTATCCCAGGGCCATAAGGGCGAAGGCAGGGTACACCCCTGAATGATTCGCCAGCTCATCCAGGGCCCAACGTGAGCAGTTGGGGGTTTGGTTCCTTGCTCAACAGTATCTCAGCAGTGCTGGAATCTCCTCCTACAAGTTCTGTCCACCCCTGGGATTGCACTGACAACCCTTGGTTCCTCAGCCCAGTCCCCTACAGACTGAGCTCAGTAACAATAACAGTTAAATAATTAGTTAATTAAGAGAATCCAAACTACTGAGATTTTAATTGTTTGAGCATCATTGTGTGACACATGTGAGGTGGAATTAGCAACACTTCACAACCTGATCTTTGTTGTCACTCTGCTTGAAGACATTTCCATTAAAATGACTTGAAAAGCAGACAATCGGAGCAGGAGGTGCAAGTTAAGTGTAAACAGTGAAGCAGCCTGACGATATCGCAGTGTGGAAGAAGTCTAAATGTCATTTTAATGTGTTTTCCTCTCTTGGAATAAAATGCTGGCTGACGAATGTTCTTTGCTTTTCTGCAGACTTGAATCCTTCAAACTCAGACTTCTCTCATCATTTAAACGTAATAAGCCAAACTGTTAAGCGTGCGCTGTGCAGCTGCCGCACCCGCGCATTTGGATTCAGACTTTAGAGGGTTTCATTTTTCGCACCACACAATTTGACCAGCGCTTGCTCAAAGCCTTTATATGTTAATGCCGTCCCTTCTCTGTTTGGACCTCTTCGAATTCGATTTGCATACTGTGTTTACGATCTCCAAAAGCTGAACAGTCCCCAAAACACATCAAACACTTGATCCAGCGACTGATCCCAGAAGATATGATTCAAAGAGACTGTCTGAGCGCGACTAAAAAGTGTGTGTGTGCTGCAAAAGAACAGTGAGGAAGAGATGAGTGATGGAAATAAAGAGATGGGGAGGGAATAGCTGGGAGACTTGATGTGATCAGAACCTATGATATGCGGAGAGGAAGGCAAACGTTTTTAGCCCTCGTGCTGCAGTCTGGCAGCTCTTCACTCAGTGGTCTCAAATTTTTGTCCTCGACTAAGCCTTTGCCTGAAGCCACTCAAATCTTTCTTAAATATGGTGACAGTGGAACATCCTTGTTTTATATAACCAAAGGTTGGTGTTTTCTGATGCAGACACTGATCATCTTGATCAAGTTGCACTCCTCCGGACCTAATTTCTAAATTATCATGCATGCATAAATAAATAACATCAAATGACACCAAAATCACCTCCCCCAGAAAATGTTGGTATGGGATTTTGAAGCAAACCCCTTGTCCATTCAGTTGCAAAGCCCTCTGGCAGGAGTGAAGCGTAAAGGAATTCCAGCAAGGTTTGCTGTGAGGTCCTCATAATGAGGAGCCCAGGGAGTTGAACAGAACAAGGAACTAAAAGTGTTGTTTGGTTCCCACCTTTTTCTGCCACTCAAGCCTTGTCATAAGGACCAACTTGCATCCTTTTAACCAACAGTAAGCTGTCTTACCTTGGGTAAGTGCATATTTCTCATCCTCAGCTCCATAGAAACAAATAAACGCAGCAATTTGCTATGCTGAGAATTTCCCACTGGCCTACAGTTATTTTCAATTCTTGCCCAGGCATTAATACTTTTTCAATCTAGACCCTCGCTGCAGATGGAGAACCCTGTAATTAGCTCCATTTCTTTTCATCAGTGCCAGCGGAGGGCGAAGCTGTCACCGTGACATGAAATCGCACACGCTCACTGAGGGGTGTGTTTCGGTTTTTACACCGTTTGACGAGAAAGTTTCTGACACCAGGGACGGGCCGGCGGGCTCAGGTCATCATATTTGGAGGCGATGTTAAATAGAGCCTTGACCCCTGTGTGGCACTGCTGTCAGACTTCACAGCCTCGGTTGACATCTCGGGGGGCTCGTGTGCAATGATTGTAAATCAGACTCACGGTGCCAAAAAAAAAAAGAGTTTAAATGACCAACTGTTGTTTGTTTCAGTGCATACAGCTCATTTTAGTAGCTAAATAAGACCTCAAATCCGATTTATAACCCTAAAATCGATCCTAAAACTTTAGTTATTTAACTGATAATTGAAGATTAAGTAATCAGTAATTGATCAGCGACCTTTAAAGAAGTTTTTTATATTATTTGGCAGTAAGTTATAAGCTGCTTTGTCCATTATTTGTGCTGTTCAGAATTGAAGTATGTGAGTTTTAACAATTTTGAGTGTAAGAAAAGTGAGTGAGAACAGTCCAAATAACCAGCATTATGGATTTGCTGCATGATGAAAAATAAATAATAAAAAAATCCCCAAAATCTCCTTTAGCAAAAGGAAAACCCATTATACTGCACATTCTTTCTGACTCTGATATCTCTTATACGCTCGTGTGTAGGAATTACCGGTATGTACCAAGGCTCAGCCTTTCAGCCATTTAACAGATCCAGATTTTTATTTTTGGACCATTATCATCAGGACACTTGAAAGACATTGTGGCAAAAAGAAACCGCAGGCTGTGAAAGATTGAAATTATATTTGATTAAAAGGGAAAATGTATGCTTAAAGTGCAAAAGAAATGTGGAGTATTCATCTTTTTCTGTCTTGTCAAATGTGATTCAAGCCAAGGACAAAGTCTCAAAGACCACATGAGGCGGTATTAAGACACAGATGCTAATTCCAGGGTTATCATTTGATGTTGGTAAAATGTCTCTTTAATAACATTTAAATCTAAAGAACACAAGGGGTTCTTCTTGTCACATGCTTTCAAAATCAAATTCATTTTTACTAGGAGGGTAATTATGAAATGTCTCCCTTCTCTCCTCACAGCTCCCTGTTCTCCAGTCATAGTTTCTCCCATCTCCTCCTGCTTTTACACTGTTTTTGCTCACCTGAGCTCCATTTGACTCGACTTGATTTTGCTATTGGACATACTTTACTGCAAATAGCATTGAACATTGCTGACTTTACAGGAAACAACTGCATCCCGCACGGTTTCATCCGGGGTGAGGTTGTTTGCTGCTGTCAGGAGGCTCTATTTTTTTGAAGAGTAGCCAAGAATTCCATTTGGTGGTGAGTGAAAATACACTCTGAAGGTATAAAATATTGTTACAGTGGGAATTTCAGATAAAATTTGATAAGTCACTGTTGCTTGGCCACTGGCAATAGATGCCCATCCGAGAAGTTGGCCTAATCCAGCAATTATTGTACTGGATGGTTGTGAGTATATAATTACACATCCTTAGTGTTACCTCAGCTTGAAACCCCAAACATGGGGTATGAAACTATCAGTGTAAAACATAATGCAATATCATACACTATAGAACAGAGGTCATCATCATGTCACCTACCTTTCAGCCATCTTTGCCAGCCCCCTGTAGCACGTCTGGGAGCCTCTGAAGGGACCTTCATATCAAAGGGTTCCATCAACAAGATGAGATTTGTCTCCACTCCTCCCTCACCCCCCCACATTGCTGTCATCCTTGTCCACAGCCTTGTCACTTGAACTACTGTAACTCCTTTTCAGCCTCTCTCACAAATCCCTCCATAAGAGTCAACTGGTCCAGAATTCAGCTGCCTGTATCATTGCTCGCACCCCCTCCATCCGCCACATCACTCCTGTACTCCGACAGCTCCACCTGCCCCCAGCTCAGGTCCATAGTCAATTCAAAGACCTCTTGTTAACACTCATGGCCATCAAGAACCCTGTCCCCAATACCTGTCTGACTTCCAGCCTATTCCCGCTCCCTCACATGCTCTTCCTCCATCCACCTGTCTGCCCCCTCTGCCCCTCTCATTCCCACGGAGAGCTGAGCTTTCATCCGCTCTGCTTCCCATCTCTGGAATTCAAAAGCACCCCAACTGGACCCATCCCCCCCCTTTTCAATACATCACAACACCTCCAACAGTTAGCAGAAGGGTCGTGACCCTGCACACCTTTGTACTCAGAAGAGAAAGTGCTTCTTAAACAGAACTGAAACATCATCGATGGCAGATAACCTGCATGCACCTAAAGGCGGTTAGCTGTGCTCATGCATGTGGTCTGGGCAGCCGACCTCTAAGTGAATCTCTCAGCTCTTACATGTACTGTAAGAGCTTAAACTGTAGGTTTCTGGGAAAGGAAGAACAATTCCTGCTGTAAAGTGCATCACTGTGAGGCAACAGCAGACTTTAACCAGCAAAAAGCTGAACCACCGTCTTGGATGAAGTTGGTAAACAGCATAGCTGGGTTCAGTTTTCAAAAAGCAAAGAAAAGTGTTTCTGCGTATTATCATCATCTACACTGAAGGGGAACTACAATGGGCAGGTTCATCTCTGCCCCCAAATGTAGAGTGCATGAGAACTGACTTTTAGGTTTTAAGAACACCAAAACCACTAAAAATAAATGATGGACAGAAAGGGGGTGTGGCCATCTTCTCCTACAGTACTCTAAGGCTGTGAGAGCCGAGCACAGCCCAAAAGGCACTCTGTAGACAACAGTTCAGCTTGAGTCTCCCTCCAGACCACCACCGCATATTAGTGGCAATGAACTCATCACCTGGCTGCCCAAATTGGAGCAATTAGCTTATCTTTAAAGTACATTCTGTGACAAATTGTTCTTACCTTATGTAGGATTGGATGTAGGTCTTAAATATTCCCTTTTAGCACCAGGAAGCTCCTTTGTCCTGTGATACAGCAGATTTTTCTTCTCTGAGCTCTGCTGTATTCTTACTGTCAGACATTTCATTTTGAGAAGAGAAGCTATGAAGCAAAAGTGTGAGAATCATCACTGATGAGCTATCTCTGACACATAGTGGTCAGAGAAGAGACGGTAACCGTGAGGAAGCTAGATTGAGGTGAACTCTTCTCCTGGCCAGCATCACTTTCCTGTAAATCCATCAAAGGGAGGAAATCTGGTGTAAGATCAGAAAATTGTATCTCAATCTCTATCAGATGCAACTGTTCCGCACGTGTAATAATTCCTTTTGCAGCCTCCATCTCATGATGGCAGAATAGGCCCAGTTTCATTGGAAGGGCTGTAGTAGAGTATTCCAAGTTATCTGCAGCATGGAATACTCGGCTGGGCCAGTGGAAGCTGCGTGTGTAGGGAGATAGATGTAAATAGATGCTGCTGTTACACCAACACTAACTACTAACTACTACACTAACTGTAATGCTTTACCAGAAAGGTCACACGTGGGGGTTTCACCACAAAATCAACTCCTGCCTGAAGGCAGCTTGCAGCTGGGGAGATAAAAGGTAGGAGGTGGCAGCTATAGACCCAAGCAGCCTCTTCATAATTCCATCCGAACCAGGAACCCTGGGCACATCAAGGCTGGCACTGTGTCGCTGAGAGGGATTATTATGCTCTAGAGATGTCCACAGTTCAATAAAAGGGCATTTTAGCGGCGTCATGTGTGTACGCAGTCATCCCATTGTTGCTTTCCTCTCCAAGCCTGCTGAAATAAGCCCATCGCTGTTGCCATTTCATCAAAAGAAAGATTCCAGGACTGCTTATCAGCGGTCTCTGTGTGGTCCTGGCCAAGATATTCAAAGCAATATTCAAGGAGGAATCCCCAGAAGGATACGGGGGTGTTCAAATCTTCCAAGCAATCTTGCTGAACGCTGAAGAAAGAAGTTCCGGCGGCAGTTCTGACAGCCTTTGTTACACATACGCTTGTAATTGACTAGTTACCACTAGTGTATGTTCACGGGAGAGTAGCTCCCACATAGAAACAGCAAGAGAATGTAAGAAATGGACCCAAGAAAATAAATTTAGTGCATGTGTAGCAGTGTGTGAATGTCAGAAAGATCTTTAGATGACATTTTATTCCAAATAACCTTGTATAGTGCAATTGATTTACAGCTCACGGCATATAAATGAGCATTCATGTCAAAAAAGGAAAAATGGAATTTAAAGAAGAAACCCAGAATAAATGATGAGGTCCTTCCGATTTTCTCTGTAAATGTATGCAGATTTATTTATTTTTCATAAATATGATAAAACGGCTCCAGACAGCTGCAGTGAATGATGCTTCAAATATTTGAAGATCACAAAGTACAGAGCCTCAGCTGGGAGCCACTTGTGTGCCAGCAGATGGTTACTGGCCTCCGGTAGAAAAGGTGGTTGATGATGTTCCCCCGCTGGTTTCAGATCCCAGATCAATATTTTCTCAGGTCCCCTTCAGTTTTTTCGGGGTTATTCTGCGTCAGTGAAAAGCACCGGGGATTTGTGGAAACCCTGCCTTCTAATCCTTTCACCTTTTGAGATAAACAGACAGCATCACACAAGGTCCTGGCTGAATTTGACGGAGATTGAGCCGTCGTCTTTCTGTTATCCTGGACTGTCAACATGCACACACGCAGCTGTCACCCTGATTGATCTCACTCACTTCTGACATCTTGGAGATTAGATTATTGCATTTAAATGTCTCGCGGTGCCTTCAAGGCAACCCTGTATATTCCTCATTATCCTGCCTTCTCAGTCCAGGCTGTGACCTCTAAAGTAACTTTAGAATATGTCGCATAATTGTATCATAATAATCAATTCAAAAGATGAACACTTGTAGGTAATCTGCAAAACCAGGTGTGATTACATGCTGAATTTTGATGAGCTGCCTCTGGAAATCAGCATAATACATATGAACCGCTGATTTCAAACATAAATGTTGTGTTTGGACTGTTTATGTAGGATGTTTGATCTTTCATGAAGCCTCAGGAGCTTATAGGAGAAGGAAGAAAGAGGGGACATATAATCTCCATGTTATTTTTAGCTGGTATTCAATATAAAATAAAGTATAAAATGATTGAAGCTGTTATGTGAGATGAAAAGTTGAAAACCCACATCTTTAATAGAATAAGTTATCTATTTTTCCCCATTGAACTACTATGTAGTTATTGCTAAGATCAATGAAGTCAAAACAAGCATTTGGGTGTTACAATTGTGCCATTGTGTTATTTCATATCGGAAAAATACCACACCATATCCAAACATCTACGAAATAGGAATTTTATTCATAATATATTCATACTTGTACACAATTAAAATAAAATGCATATCTATGGTTCCATTGCAATCTCCATTGACAAATAAGACAGCATTTTCTTTTTTTTTGGTAAATGCAACCCAAATACCCTTTCTGTCATGAAAACAGAACTGAAAACCAGGAGAGGTAAAACATCTGTTTTTTTAACATAAAAATAAAATAACATTACCCAACAAATGCATCACTTTGAATAAATAATGGGGGTATTGGTTATTTTCAATGAACAGACTGGACATTCTTTCTGAGTGCTGTCTCTGGTTCCGCTTACCTTTCATTTTTGTTTTTTCCCTTCCCTAAAATCCCTCCGATGGTGGTACGTCTAAGCAGAAAAAAAGCTTTTGAGAGGGAAAATGGGCTCTCCAAAATGTAGCTTTGACACAGTACAGTTAGGTACATAGAGAACAAACAATTTGGGCACCAATTCATTATATACATTAGATCTGTAGTGTCTGTAAAGGCATCCTTTTTGTTAAATGTACTCAGCGTTTCTCCTCACCCACACCGGGTTGATAAAACTTTTCCGTCCTTTCCGTTGTAGATGTCACTGCATCTTGTGGAATCATTGTCAGGAGCATCAACAATCTTAAGTTCTGCGATCAGAGTGAAAGTAAAGTTCTAAGACATGGCTAGAGATATCCAGATCATGGGAATGAAGAGAAAGTGCAGCGCTTGCAAAGTGGAACCCTGACCTTTGATGCACTGGGTGTCAGATTTGGGCTTTTTGGAACACTTCTTTTTCTTTTTGTTGGATGCTGTAGATGATTCCAGGTTGTTAATCAGGTCAGGGTCGAGGTTTTCCAAAGTCTTTTCCAAAGTGTTGGACAAGGTTCCAAGCGGTCCATCATTTTGCTTGTTCTGAGTCTCATTTTTTGTTCTTTCCTGCTCCTTGTGTTTAGTCTTTGATATGTTCTCCTTTTCCTTTTGGGGATTGTTGGTAATTTGGCGGCTCTTGCCTGACAGAATAGAGGACTTGTCATTATCTCCGAGGCAACACCTGGGAATGTTGTCCCCCAGAGGAGTTTCAGTGGATGCAAATTTCCCCGACTGTGTTTTGGAGCTGAAGAGGTTGGTCTGGATTTGAGGCATCTCCACACATCCCTCCAAGTCTTCACTTTTCAGCCGTTTCAGGTCCTTTCCTGTTAGGAACTCGGGTACGCTGCACTCCAACTCGGAGCTGGAACCCTTGAAGCGTTTGAACCAGTCCCACAAGGTCCTGGCCCGGCAGTCACAGATCCACTGGTTCCCATTTAAACGCAAATACTGGAGCGACACCAAGGGGTCCATGGTCTCCCCTGTCAGGACGGTGAGATTATTGAAGAACAGGAACAGGGATTTCAACTTGCCAAGGTCACTGAAAGCTCTGGGTTGGACATAGATGACTCGGTTTTGGTGCAGCAGCAGCCGGTCCAGGCTGATTAGGCCTCGAAACATGTTGTCTGTTACGATCTTGATTTTGTTATTGTGCAAGTAAAGGTAGGTGAGGTTGGCAAGGTCTAGGAAAGTGTCGTCCTGTAGGGTGAGAATGTTATTGTCCTGCAGGTAAAGGTACTGTAGCGAGAACATTCCTCGGAAAACCCCAACAGGGAGCTCGGACAACCCGCACCTGTGCAGGTGCAGAGTGTGCAGTTTAGTTAATCCCCGCAAGGCTGTAGGGCTGATGGTGCGGAGGTTGCTATTGTCTCCAATGTCCAGCTCCTCCAGTTTCTCCAAGCCATAGAAGGCCCCTGCCTCGATGTAGCTGATGTTGTTGGAGTAGAGCCAGAGGACGGTGAGATTGTGGCAGGAGCTGAAGCTCGTGGACCTCACCACCGTCAGCTTATTGCTCTGCAGAAATATCCGCTGGCTCCGCACGGGGATCTCGGTAGGGATGGAAAACAGTCCTTGTTGTTGGCAGGCCACGGTGGGCCTCGGCTCACTGTAGCACACACACTTGGCAGGGCAGCTGTCAGTTTGAGGCACGAGGTTCAGCCACATCGCCACCAACAGGAGTCGCCCCCCTACAAAGACAAGAGGGGAAAAAATGATTAATAGAGACGCAACACAAAATGCAAGTTCAGGCTAATTAGTGCACACCGTTAAATGTAACCAATCACGCCTCAAACATCGAAAAAGACCTGGCGGCTATGTGAAATTAACTCTCTCTAACAGGACTCATGGAAATGATGGCGTTTCTCTGATCCCGAGGTTGACATTTAGCTCGACTCTGGGAGATAAACTTTCACACGAGGGTAAGAGATTGATGCCCGAGGCAAGAGGCGGGGTGCCGCATGAGGCCGAGCAGAAGAGTCCTCTGCACAGCCGTGAACGAAGCGTCGCTTCCTGAGTGCAGCATGACGATGAACTGCAGATTCCTAGAGGTGTGTTAGCGCTCCGGCTGAGCATGTGCGCTTGCTTTTTGCCCTGGAGGCATCCATGTTTAAAACCAGACACATTCTGCATTTGCTCACATTAATTATTTCTGCTTGTTGCCTCCATTGCTTCAGATCAGCTCATTACTACCATGACTAATACAACTAGTCGTCAGCTCTGAAGCCACTGGACTGCATGTTCAACTTGGTTAATACAAAAAAAACAGTCCATTTAAGGCAGCGCTCGTGTGCTGTCCGAGCTGAGTATTTCCAGTCTTTGCTCCTGTGCACATGTGAGGGATCCCAGGCTCACCGCCATGACAGGTAGTGAGACTAAAAAAACCCACTCCCCTTCCTTGCTCTCTTCCATTTCTTATTTTCCTGTAATGTGTTGTGGTGCAGCTCATCTCTGGACCTTGTTAAACGCAGCTCTGGTGTGGCCTGACAGCAGCCTTCTGCTGCACTTTCCCTCCAATCTCCCCGTTCAGCCGTCAGACTGCCACCGGAACGCTGTCAAGCCTTTCTATTCTTTCTGCATGGCAGCACTTTTCCCTCAGCACTGCCAATATTTGTGCATCTCTTCCAACAGTCCTTTTTTTATCATCCTCTCCTCTGTCTGTTCATTAACAGGCTATTTCCAACTGCGCATCGCATGTCAAATCTCGGCTTCCTGGGCTCCTGCTGTAATAAGTTTTGTCTTTGTTAGCGGCTGATGAATGACAGCACAATCCCCACGAGTTCATCAACACCTTCTCAATTACTTTCTGCTCACAGAAGGTGTCTTCGCCACTGCCTCGCTCTGATATCGTCGCCATGAATGTCAGGTCAAGGCTTGCTGACATGCTGGTCAAATTTGATCATTTTTCTCCATTTTTCTCATTAATTTCACTTCTCAGTTGTAACAGATTACTCAATAAGTGTTTGGAGGTACTAGCAGCCCTCCAAGGAAGAAGAAAAAAATCAATATCTTATCATATTTTGCCAGCTTTTGTTTCAACACTTAATCTTCCCTTATCTGATGTGTCAAAACAAACTCCTTGCACTGTCTTTTAGCTTTAGCCTTCTTTTCTAAGAGCAGCATTGCTGTTTGGTAACAATCATTTCTCCGTTTAGTTGCAGACAATCATCTTTGACTGACATCGGTGCTCCTTCAGCTTTCGGAGGACTTCCTCAGTTTACCCGCTTCTTCTTCTCCGACCCTCTTGTGTTGACAGCGTGGCCCTCAAAGCGCACCACACTGAAGCCGAGCGAGTGACTCCTTTCATCTTGAACGCCCTCTTTGTTTGCCTTATTAAACTGCCTGTCGAATGTTCCATAGAGTACTCTGTAGCTTAGCATTTTAAACTCATGTTTGTCTTTAATCACCATTGCCATGCTTTTATTCTTAGGTTTATTGTGTGCTGTTTACTGCAGGGGTAGACAACATTGACTAAAGGGACTAGAACCAAAGAAACTGATTAATCAAAGGGCCTCTAAATATGACTGGATTTTACTGCATATAGATATTAAAAGCATGAAATTTCAGGCTTTGTTCCATGAGACTGGAGATTACAGTGACAGTTGACCTTCTGGGATTTTCTCCCTTATGCATTCAGCCCGAGTGACCATTGGTGGTTCTTGGTCACCTCCCCAGAGACTATTTTTCCCAGATGTCTCAGTTCGAGTGGAAAGTAAGCTCTGGGAAGAGTCCTGGTTGTTTCAAGTATTGTCCATGTCAGAATGATGGAGGCAGCTGTGCTCTTGGGAACCTTCACAGAGGCATCTGTGGAGCTCATAGCTTGGTTTTCACGCCCAGTGAAATGAATTTACCACGGGTGGACCCCAATCAGGTTGAAGAAGCATCTCAAGAATGATCAAGTTTAAATGATCAAGAGCAATGGAAGACCTGATAACTCATGTTCATAATAATCGGTTTTCATGTATTACTTAGTCTGTCTAAAAGGGACTTTAAAGTGCATGGAGTCATTGGAAATAAAGCTTCAAAAGTGGAGCTAACACCACCAGAAACTGCCACTGAAAGTGGATCTTCTGCAGGTCTAGAGCCCGGAGTGGAAGTGTACCGCTAGGGTTCTGCACCAAATCCTTAACCAGAAGTGGAAAGAGTACCGTATGTAAAAAGATGAAGAGAGCAGCTATTTTTTATATTATGATAAAGTGATTCATTCCATGCTGTCTCTGTTGCTAACTTACTAGCTTGCTCTTGACTATTATTTGCGGTCGTTGAGGTCAAAGGTCAGCACCTGTTCACAACTCCACATGTAAAGATTTTTTTTTTCTTGTAATATGATGCAGATGTCATCACATGGACATGGTCTAAAACTGTATTTTCTGTCATTAAAAGCACAACTGAAGGTATTTTATGTGAAATAGTTTTGTGTCTGGTTGGAAGGAAAGTTGTTAAAAGTAAGTTAAAAACTAGACATTGGGCCAGAGGGATAATATTCAGTCGTGGAAGTACATGTATAAACCAGTGGTGATACTCAGCAAGTGAAAGATTCTTTATTCAGGAGCTAAACACTGGAGTGGTGAGTGGGAGCAGACAGATTTGTTTACTGTGGAGTGCATCACTTAGTCAGACTCCTGGCTGATTTGCATGTGTCCCGGGCGTGTTTATAGCACCACAAACACATTCAGAACACTCTTTTAGCTTATGAAAATACAGCAGGCTTAAACTGTACAGCTCACCTCATCCTCAGAAACCTGCAATGTACAGAGAGGGCACGTTGGGACAGGGCGCTGAGAGGGCCTCCAATTCATCACGGTGGCTTTGCTCTGAAGGGCCGGGGATTGGGAGCGGACGGCTAACATGACAGTCTCATCCCTATGGCTCGGAATGAAAGTGATGTCTATGTCAGAGATGAATCACGGTAGTTATCCAAAGGGACCCCCTGGCCTGTTTCTGAAATCATACATTATTTTGTTGCTCACAGGCAGCCCTGCATTTAATATAGTCATGATCTCTCCTGCTCGGGTCATGTGTCTTGTGTGAATCCAGCCATGCATACAAAAATTGTTTTTATATCTTGTCCACACGCTATAGAATGTGACAGTCGCATGAAGCCCAATTTCAGCTCCGTCCCTGACAGCTATAAATGGCTCCAAGAGCCGAGAGTAAGAAGCAATAAATAACTCGGCGCGGCACAGACTGTTACAAAACACAAAGTTCTTATGAGTTGTGACACTGAGAAAAATGGAGGGCTGTGTTCCTGCACTAAAAGAAAAGTTTTTCTTTAGAGAGACTATTTTTATGTTTAAGAAGCCCGTGTGATCAGGCGTCTGTGCTTTGAGATAAAATCTACAATGATGAAACAAATGTTGCCATATCCAGTCCAAAAAGATTATGAAATCATTTTGCATATCCACCACTGAAACTACACTTTAGCTGCGTGTTCTACAACTGTCTGTAGGATCTTTTTTCTATGCCAGGAAGGCAAATATCAGTCTGCATTTTATTGCGGGTAATTAATTCAAATGAAGAACCTCCCTGGGTTCTCTATCATCACAAAAAGGATGAAAACCTGAACAGCTGTAATCAAAAACTGTAAAACGACTCACTGAGAAACAAGTTCAATAAGGAGGAACCCATGAGCGGTGCACTCGTTCCTAAAGTGCTGATAGGCGGAGACGTACACCGTGGCTTACAGTTTCATAGCTGCAGCTTCATTTAAGACCGCTGTGATGTGACAACATACTCTTCACGTTCCAGAGGGTCATTAAGAGGTGACAAGGATATTGTCACGCAGGAAAAGGCTCCTATCAAGGTTACAGTGGTCCAGGAGTGGCACCAGTGTTTCCCTCACTGACACCTTTACCTTTCAGATCCATCCTCACCACCTCATTGTCAATTGGATTTAATTTCAGCTCGATATTTCTCAGTTTAGAAGTCCAACAAGGTCTGGGTTTTGCTTGGTGTTCCAACATTGATGAGCCAGATGCTCTGACCTTAAATAACAGATTAAACTGCCGGTTGAGGACACGTCGGACTGCGAAGTCGGAGCTGTTGTCCCCTCAGCGTGGGTTTTGTCTAAATTGTGTAGAAGAAGACACAATAAAAAGTTGAACAGTGGGGACAGACGAGGTCCTATTTGACACACATCTGACACAGCAGTAGCCCAAGCAGATGGTTCATGAATAACTGAGGGAACCGGAGCTCAGCAGGCAGAAGGCAAGGCAGCACTGCAGAGAATGTGTTCTGGGGGGGGGGTCCCCAAAGCACTTTACTCTGCATTCTCTGCGAGTGCATGTGCAAATACACAAGGAGTCTCTTCCTGTTTGTGAAGGGGGGAAATCAATAGCAATGCTCACTTAGTTAAAACTTCTGGCATAATTGGAGGAGGCAGGCTCGACATAGCCGAGTAGTGACAGCGGCTAACAACAGGCAGCCAGTCGGCAATATCCTGCCAGCCAACCAAGGCGCTTTGCAATCATAGGGCTGTCGGATCGAATCCCTGCTCGACTTGCCACCAGATGGATGATAAAGTGGAGGTGAACAGTTCCTGCAACTGTAGACTCTTGACTGATGCATTGACCTCCCATTAGTCCGAACCGGCTCCCAACAGCGAAAGGGTCTGCATCCCTGAGTTCGAACGTTTGTGATCGTTTCACGTTCAAAAACACTTAAACTTCAGCTTATGGTGAACGTGCAAACTTGTAAAAGTACTGCATATGATTTTCAGCCCCCAAATTAAGGGTATATCCTCCCCAATGACCATTTAAACACTGTAAATTGGGTTGAGCATCCCATTAAGTAGAAAATTAGGTCTTATTCTATCACAATGCGTATATATTGGCAGAACCCTTTGTACACTAAGTCACTTTAGAAGCTTTTAGAGATGCCTGAAGAAGAGTTAGGTTTGCTTTAAGGCCATTAAAGTGGATTAATTATGATGTGATGGCAGAGAGCCACTGCACTGGGGCAAAAAACTGGCACTTTCCTCATAACTCTGTAGCATAGTTGGCAGGAACCCAGCCCGCTCGCTCTGAGACATTCCAAGAAAAGCGTCGGGATTCGAGTCGCCCCGTGAGGTTTGGCAGGGTGGCTCAAATCCAGTTTTTTTTTTTTTTTTTGGTTTGTTTTTTTTTACCCGCCTCTGCATGTCTCAGACATGGGGGCTTTTCACACATGGAGCCATGCTAAATGCATAATTCAAGTCCTGTAAGCTTAAAATTATGCAGCTTCCGGCAGGTACACATTACGCGGGGGTTTCCAGATGCACCCTTCAAGCCACAGAAGAGTAGTGACATTTGGAGTGTCCTACTTTGGTTTTTGTGGACACACTGGTGCTGCTGGATGTGAACAGGGCAGGCAACTGTTGTTTCCCTTTCCTCCCTCTATTTTTCCTCCTGTTATTTTGCTTAGCAGAGCACATAGAGCTAATCTTATCTCCACACGGCTGAAGAGGAAATAAATACAAGTGGCTGATGCTGTGCATGACAAATAGGTCCTCCTGCCGCTGAAATCTCTGCCACAGGTGTTAACGTCTCGGTAGGCGTGCCCTTCTGTGGGAACACATGTCAACCTCGGCAGTGTAAACGCAATGACACCACATCTGCTGAGATGGAGGATGGAGGGAGATGTCACATGCCGGGCCTCCACGCTGCCATAAAATATGTGTGATGGGAGCTAATTCATTCTCTTGTCTTGTTTCAAATTAAAAATTCAACTTCTGTCACCGAGATCTGGCTTTGCCGCCAAGCACGCCAAAATTGTGACGCGTATGTGCAGCCAGGAGCCGTTGCCACGTTGGTTTTATTCCACCTACAATCATATTTGATTGTGTTTTGGTCATTTGAACACTGTTTTTATTGTTTGCAGCCATATTCAGTCTCTGTCGCTCCTCATATCAATGATCTTCAGGCTGAGGTCAACTCTAGACAGGGCTTCCTTCACACACTCTATACTCTTGGGAAGATGGTCACCCTCCCCAAGCTTTAGATGTCATCTATAAAATGGCCTTAAAACGTGTTCTGAACAGGGTTGACCTTCTCCATCCCTCAGCTATCTGTGTTGCTACCAGCGAGCCTGTCTCCACCCATCGTTGTGACCTTTATGAACCGGTGGGTCGGCACATCAGGCGCCGTTTTCACCGGATTTTATCGACCTATAAGACTTTACCAGGGAAGACAAAGAAGATTATTTCACATAGTTCAGCAGGAATTCCAGAGGGTCTCTTGCCAGGTCATCGTTACTCTTTTTCTGTGTGTTTGGTCCAAAAAGTGATGAAAAGTCTTAATGAAATGCTCCGGAAACATTGAAATTTCCGTAGTCCAGGCATTTTTTGTCATTTTTTGACACCGGAGCCTCTCTGTTAAGCTTACGGAACAATTTGGCTCCGATAAAACAATGACATGATGAACTTCCAGGTCATGAGGCGGTAACGTGATTTCTCATTCTCGTGGAAAAACCAATTAGTGATAGAGTGACAATGGCTGCCTGTGGAGAGAGGTGATGAACAATCCCACAACTGCTTCAGCAAAGAAAAAATAGAAGAAACTGATATAAATACACTGTAAATTGACGCCAGTTTGAGGCCCTCATGTGTCATCTAACCTTCCGCTGTCTTCTCCAGTTCCGCAGCGCTGCACTAGCTGACTGAGCAAGGTGTCTGGAAATGTATCATCCTCCATCACCTCAGACAGATCAGGTCACAACCGCCCCAAAAATATATATAACCAGAAGAGTTGGCATCGAAAAACTGCAACCGTCACCGAACTCACCTTTGCTGAGAAGCCAAAGAAAAACGATGATTTAAACTTAACGCTAAAAAAGATGCTCATAATAAAGGAACTGTATTTAATAAAAAAGGGACTTGGTAGAATAGGTACGCTTCTGGCGCATAAATCATCCCTCGCTCAGTGGGATCAGGATGGAATGACCTGGATCACCGTGAGGTCCCTGGTCATTGGCTGTCTGCACTCTCAACATACAACATATGGGAGGTAAGGCATGAAAGGAGGAAGCTCAAGGGATGAATGATCTGCGCTTTCCGGGAGGCCGAGGCATTTTAACGACGTGTGAATGGAGGACAGCTACTCGATTGATGCCTGAGGGAAGGCGATGAGACCTCAAGAGGATGAATAAAGCAGGCAACTGGAATGAAACGGGCAGATGGTGCCCAGTTTGCAGCCAACCGACGGGCTCTGCGGTTGGTCTCGGCAGGATCTGTCCCATCGAATCAGAATATATGCACACTTAAATCTCTTCAGCCGTATATGCATTCTGTCTCCGATGACACGCAGTCTAATGCACCATTTTGTAAGGTAGCCATTAGTTATCCATTATCTGAAATGGCTACTGTTTAATTCAGTTTTGCTCCCCGCCGATGCATGACTCATCAGACGCGCGGCTGAAGGAACGCACAATATGGCCTGGAGCATCACTAAGTAATGGCCAGAGGAGGAGAGAAATCCTGGGACTGGCAGGAAATGAAAGAAATGTAATGTTAGTTCAGTGTATAATTGCGTGCCTGTTAACTGGCTCTTGGCAGTTTCCTTGTAGATCTGTTTTGGATAGGCGGGCGGCCCTGGAGGTATGTTGACCTAAAAAGACGAGCGTCTCCCGTGCTTTTATCTTTGGACCGGGCTCCTGCTCGCAAATGTATCAGGGCCAATAACACAAGGCCCAACTTCTTCTCCTCTCCCCTAAAAAGTCTGCTCTAGGAGCCCTTTGCTCTCATCACGCCGGATTTCTTTCTTTCTTTCCCGTCTTTCCAAAATAGCACTGTCAAAGGGATGTGGTTGGATTTGTTGCAGGGCACAGAGAAATAAATATTTGTGGAGGTTGTGCTACTCTTTGTGAGCACGTGTAGGTGGATTTTTTGACATTAGTGAGATATAGGATCTTGTCTCTTCCCCTGCCTACACACACATCTGATTCATCCTCTGCCCAGGACCTTCCACTTACACCTAAAACATGTTAACTTTGAAACAAGATGGAATTGGCTCGGCAATCCGCCGTTTCTAAGATGTCCGCTTTGTGGTGATGTTAAGACCCAATTTGAGGACATAACCTTTTTAAAAAAAATATTTTTAGAGCCAACTGGATCAGCACAAAGATAAAATTAAGGGGGGGCTAACTCGTGCTGATAGGCAGAAGCCAAACAAAACACTGGCATGTCGAGGTAGATGGTGTCAAAGATGGTGAGCAGGCTTTTCAAACAAGACGTTCATGAAAAGCATTCCAAACTCTTCCTGGTTTCCTTTTTTCTGTCGTGACCAAGCAGAATCTTTTGGGTTTTTCTGTTGTTTTTTTCCCCAAATTCTGTCTGTCAGCAGAGATTCAAACAAAACCTGGCTGTGGATCTGTGCAGAGCCCGGCAGGAAATACGCACATAATCCCGTTGGAATCCCTCCGTTTCGATTTTCCTCTTCTACTAGAACATTATGGATGTTCTTTTAGCATTTTCCCTGCATGAGAAGGAGGAGAAGCAGTTGGGTCAGTTTAACTGGTTGACACACAGAGTGGGCCCTGTGGTGAAGTTCCCTTCTTTGCGAGAATACTTGTGAGCACTTGTGCATTATTTACCACGGATCCCAAACACTTTCCAGCACCCGCAGACAAAGCACAATGGATTTTTCTGTGCAGGAGTTAAGATGAGAACGACAGGGGGCACCTGGACAGAAAAAGAAGGCAGGTAGTCAGGAAGACATTAAGAACACGCCCAGAAGGCCGAGCAGAGGAACAGTTCATTTTCTTCACTGGAGCCCATCTGCTATCTCCTCCTCCTCCTCGTCCTCCTGATAAGGGCAGGTCTTTACATCACAGGCCTCCACAGATCAGTCACCTTTTGTACTCAAAAGGTCAAGCGTCAGGCTAAAGCTCGGCTCCAGCTGAGGAGCTATAATTCTGGCTCTTTATCTTCAGCGTGTGTTATGACCCAAGGTGGGGTGACACATTGGTCTGTCACCTGGAAGCCCTCCCGACCCCATTAGAGTTTCCTTCCCAGACCAAATGTAGACGGTGGGCTCACGACAGGCTGCAGAGCGGCCATCAGATTAGACCTGATTCCGGATCTGTCGTCCAGCCAAAGGCGGGTCTGAACCATGTGCCGGTTAGATTATCTCCTCAGTCCAGAACGATGGAACCCTCAGGTGACTGGGACACGACTGTGGGAATACAGCCAACCTCACATGCTTCTCCTTTTAAAATTCCAGAGCAGGTGGGTTACTGTGAAGCTCTCTGCTGTTGACACTGTTCCAGAACAACAGCAACGCCGGTGCAATTTCAGTTTCAGTGTGCTGTGCAGGATGGGATCACACAGCTGACAAGAGTTCTTGCACTGCTGCCTGCGTAATGAGTCATTCCAGCCCTGGAGAGAAAAACAATCTGGTATTTTTAAACTGCGTCTTTCAGCTGTTCCTTTCTCCCTGGAGGTCCATCTTGTAAACTTTTGGCGGCTTGTAGTACGAATGCCATTTCTAGTGCTAATGGATGTGATATTTATGAATAATACAAAGTGCAGCGCTGCACTAAAGTGATTAGGACGTCTGCACAATGCAACAGAATACTGTAAATGAGGGAGCTCATCATTGACACTGCACCGCTGTTTCCAGCCTCTTCACTGAACCACAACGGATTTGGAATCAAATATAGACTGTGACTTGAGCATGAAATGTCACCTTTATTTTAATGGGTTTCTCAAAAACATGGCATTCACCCGGTTGGAATTATAGTATTTTATTCAGAGCACATCGATGTTCTGGGGAAAGTGACAGCAGAGGACAGAATCCCTCTTGATCCACGCCTGTATGAAAACCTTTGCCTTCTGGGGAGGGGTATCAACACGCAAGCAGGCCTCACCTGACCAGAATTTCGATCACTGTGCCAAGCTTTTAACCCCATTGTTCCACCGCCTCCTAACGGAGACACCCACCGCTGCTATGCTAATATAACGGACACCGGTGTTAGCCTTCTGGCGTATCTGTATAGAGCAGTAGCAGCATGCAGGAGTCACATTGTTCAGGAATCGAAACTGTGTTCCAAAGAGGAACAAAACAGGAACCCGGAGAGCAGCTTCACCGGCATTTTAGTGCAACTTCTACGGGGAATCTTAAATATCAGTTTTCCAACTAAAGAGGTTAACAATACTTATGTTGTGTTTGCTCATCCTCCTGCCACCCCATTGCCTCCAGTGGAGAAGAGCAAACAAGAAGTGGGTCTGAGTCTTTTCGTGCCAGTGTGTGCTCCTGCGGATGATCATTACTTTATAAAAAGAGAGAAAGGCAAGAAGCTCGTGAGACAAGAAACCCAACACAGATTTGGTCCTGGAGAAGATGTTAAAACTCACATTACGTTTGTATTAGCTCTCTGCAGTGACTAATGATCTGCTAGTTAAGTAACAAAAATAAAAATGTCTGCCGGCTTTAAAGAACGTGCTTGGGATTTCAACAAAACAAGGGATGTTCAAAGCTCAGTGGGAGCTTATTGAGCTTTTATACGTTCTCACAAACACGAGATGACATCTACGATTAATGGCGTAACTGGTCGGACTTCAATAACAAAGCAGTTAGCGGTGCAGATAAGGACCTTGACTCTAGTTCCTATGAATAATCCCATGGCTTTTGTCACGATTAGCATGGGCAGGGTTTTAATCCCAGCTTCCCGGTGGTGGGCAGGGGCCCAAACACATTCATTAGCAGCTAAACACGCACTTCTGCTGTGAGTGGCACATTTTCGCTGCTGCGTAGATGTTTATCCCTGTCTTCTAATCTATCATTGGGGCACTTTGGCAATATCAGAAGCAGGAAATTAAATGAAGTCCTTGGAGTGAAATGAATTCACATTGTTAATATTTTAGCAAGGAGACCCTCTCGAGAGTTTTATTCGGCGCTCGCCCACTCGTCCTCAGGGCCAGGCGTGCGCGTTTTAATGGCACATCTGTCAAAAGGAGAGAAATGAAGGTACAAAACCTGATGTGTGCATGTGTGTAGATGTGTGTAAACACACATGTGCAAAGTACATAAGCTCTGTCTTTCTAATCTGCAGTAAAACACGTCCGACATGATGCTGCACTTTGTAACACTTGCACTTTACAGGGGGAAATGTGGCACGCCATCTGTTCGTCGATTCCCTGCGACAAAACAACCGAGGGGCTCGTGCAGTCGACAGACCAGCAGAGGCAGGCGGCCACGACTCCCGCACCAGCAAAGAACTGTCGACCTGGGAGGTAGCTACACAGACGGGGGGCAGCTATCACAGGTAGCTGCAGGGTGAAAGCAGCTGTTGGGATTCGATCAGCTGACGGCGAGGAATGATGGGACTTGAGGTGGACGCTGCGAAGGAGCTGCCGTGCAGTGAGGAGAGTGTGTGAATGTGTGTTTGCGTGTGGGTGTGTGCATGTGTATGTGCATGGGCTGCAGAGAAGAAAGATTCTTGCAATCCATTTTTAATCTAAGACGCCTGTTCACACATCCTGCCTCAATCTGAATTGTAAATAGCCCGCCCGGTGATATTTTCAGATTAAAACATATGTGTTTGGTTCACCGCACGCAAGCCGACATTCGAAAAGGAAACAACAAAAACAGAGAGATATCCACAACCCTTTAAGGAAGTGTTAAAGGATGTGAGAGAATATAGGAGGCCTAATTACGTAAACATGCGTGGACATGACAGAGGGTTAAGGTTGCCCCCTAGTGGCCACATCCACCCCAGATGGAAATAACGGACTAAGATATAAAAATATAAAGCATTTGGCAAGAAAGCAATGATGCATAGATAGACTGAAGTGTACTACATTTGACTTCAGGTTTGGTTTCTATTTATTGTTACAGCTGTGGCGATCACATATAGTTTGCTTATATGTTGTACAGACATCAAGCACTCTGCATCCATGCTGTCCATCTCACCTGTGTTGGCATTTTCCCATCTGGGCTGAACACATGTGTGTGTGTGTGTGTGTGGTGTGTGTGTGTGTGGTGTGTGTGTGTGTGTGTGTGTGTGGTGTGTGTGTGTGTGTGTGTGTGTGTGTGTGTGTGGTGTGTGTGTGTGTGTGTGTGTGTGTGTGCGTGCGTGCGTGCGCGTGCGTGCGTGCGTGTGTGTGTGAATAGGTGCATTTATAATTGATGTTAGGCATGTTATTCCCACCATGGAGCAGAGAGATAATCTAAAAATGTGTTCTTCTCTCAGATCTCTTTGTTTCCAGCCAAATGTTGCAGTTTGACAGTTCAATTCCCAGCAGCCAGTTGCATAAGCGACAAACGGCGGCGTGACGTTTGTCGCCATCAGCTCGTAGTGGTTATCAACGCATCCTTTTTAAAAATATCACTAGAGGAGTGTCAGTAGCCCTAATGAAAGTGTTCCTGTTGTCCCATCATCACCTCCTCAAAGAACATTTGTTCTCAGTGTGGGCAGAAAATGACAAAACTATGATCAATTGTCCATTTTGTAAACCACAGTTTTGCATAAACTTGGAACCCACACGGTAACATCGATTTGATTTATTTTCCAACTGTTTTCTGGCATGAAGGTACTCTAAAATGTTCAAACTTGAAGGGGAAAAAATCACAGAAGTTGTGTTTTGACTGAACTAAAGAAGTAACAATAATAATAATAATAATAATAATAATAATAATAATAATAATAATAATAATAATAATGACAGACAGACAACTAGATAGATAGATAGATAGATAGATAGATAGATAGATAGATAGATAGATAGATAGATAGATAGATAGATAGATAGATAGATACCAGCTAAAAATAAGACCAGCAGATCAGCACAGAATCATAACGGGGATATAAATGGTGATGCTTTCATCCAAAGTGCTTCACAATTTTGCTGTCATGCACGTGCACACGCACACGCACGGCAAGCTTTCAAGGCTCTCAACCCTCTTCAGTCTTTTTGCCCAAGGACAGCTGACTTAAATTCATGAGTCAATGAAAAAAGAAGAGTCAACAACAAATCTTCCACAAATTATTCAGATATGTTCAGACGTATTGTAATTGCTTAAAAATGCCTTGAAGTGTTTTTATTTTAAATATCAGAATCATTTCCTGATGAAAAATGCCATTTTTCATACCCAGAAGAGTAAGAGTTCAGGATCTGATATATAACTAAAAAATAATTGAAAACAGAAATCTGGCTGCTCAAATTTGTATCATAAAGTTGCTTTTTGGCAAGAGTGTGGAGCCCAATAACAGCAGAGTGCGAGGGGCAGGAGACCGCTAATAGATCATGGTCAGGCAGGACTCAAGGTTCCAACAATCGCAAACACAGCAGCAAATAAAGGGAGGCGATGTGCTGACTGGACTAAAGTTACAGAAAGGCTGCGCGAATCCGGTGTTTGTATCAAAGAAGATGGATCCAGATTCAGACCATCAATCGGCTGGCTGAAGCATCAATAGTTGAACAAACAAGCTCACACACACAGAACACGGTGATAAAAACAGGTAAAACTGTGGCTGAGAAGAAGACGGCCTGCTTCTTCCAGTCTCGAGGACCAGTGTCACACAGGGAGAAAAGATGAGCACGGTTAGATGAAGCAGATAAAACTGAAGGACACGACTGACTAATTCCTAATTAAAAGTTGCAATCTGACTCCTAACTGGCCTCTGTTGGGCCTTGTTTGCCGTCTCCCCCGCCTTCCCGTTCTGATGTAACAAAGCATGGAAGACTGGTGCAGGCCTTGTGATACTTAGACCTCTTATCTAAGCATTTCTGCTTCCTTCGCCGGAACAAATGTGCTGTCTTACCCGCAACTGCTTTACACAGCGCACGATACAAAAGGCGAAAGGGCCGCGGAAGGAAAGTACAAAGAAAAAAGTGCTTCTTATTCAATGGATTTCTCCCACAATGTTTCATCTGATCTTTACGGTAGCGCCGTGCGAAACTGGACACGGAGGGTACAATCTGATGTTTCCAAACCAGAGCAAAGGTCCGTGCACGGCCCAGATAAGCGCCTGTTCTTCCCAACGATTACATGGGGTCATACCGTCTCCTGTGTGGACGCTGCCCTCAGATAGAGCTGGGCAGAGCTTAGGACCCCAAATGCAAAGCTGTCTTCTTAGTGCAGGGGAAGAGCCTTTGTGGATTACTCTCCTTTTTAAATATATATTTCCTCCTAGCGCGGCACAAAGCAGGGATAAGCAAACAAGAGCCGGAAATCTGCTTGTATCTATCGGCTCTGTTGCACTTTCCCTGTTTGCATCTCCAACCTCTTGCGGAGGTCAGCTCTGGTAACCCCCCCACCCCCGCCGTAGTGATGCTTTGCTCTAGTCTGTCATTTGTTAGAGATGAACCTATTCCCACGTATTCCAGCAGATATCATCTTGCCCCCATGGAAAGCTGCCGCTGCCGGCTGATGTTTCCTGGCAAAGAAATACACCGTCCGAAAGAGGCGCAGACAGCTAGACATGGACGACTGGAAAAGATCATTATGTATTAGGTGTTTTCACTTCGCTCCCCTGTCGATGGAATCGGGCAGCGAACTCTACAAATGTCCTCCGAACAACAGGTTATCTGATGAAACGTACGCTCCTCGGCAGCTGGCTTCGTAGATTAGAAGGGTCACCGTGTTGAATTTCTATCTACTTTAACTTCCCCCTAAGAGGCGACGGCAGACACGGTTCATAGACCCAAGCCGATAAAGTATCGCCTCATCGGGACAGCGTGACAGCCTGAGTGATGTGACCGCATCCATCATGCAGGCCTCCAACAGCTGCCATAGAATAGAGAGCAGAGAGCTGCTGCTCCTTAAATAGACACCAGGAGGCCACTGGAGACCTCCTGCATCCCTCTTATGTGGAGCCAGGGCAGAAAATCTGTCTGCCCTGGAAAGGTTTTGGGTCACTGCTGTCCTCAATGCGTGGGGACGGGTTTAAGCACCCATAAATGTTTTCATTCCTGAATGATCTAAGAATCCACCACCTCATTTTTCCCCCAGCCTCCTGTTTGTCTTGTCGAATTCTGGCTGTCACAAATGCTGCAGAGATGCTAGACTGGGATTTGTGACAAAGCCAAAGCAGCTCTGGCAGCAGGCTGCTGGTGGGACTGAAGAGCAGGTGAGACACGCAGCAGCAGCTGCAGTGGCAGCTGTAGCGGCTGCAGTAGCAGCTGTGGCGGCTGCAGTGGCAGCAGCAGCTGTAGCAGTGGCAGCTGTAGCGGCTGCAGTGGCAGCAGCAGCTGTAGCAGTGGCAGCTGTAGCGGCTGCAGTGGCAGCAGCGGCTGTAGCAGTGGCAGCTGTAGCGGCTGCAGTGGCAGCAGCTGCTTTTAGTAATTACTCATATTTTCTGTCTCGGAATGTCCTGTCTCTTTTTATTGATGAACCAATGAACAAATGTCTCCTCTCCTCTCCTCTCCTCTCCTCTCCTCTCCTCCTCTCCTCTCCTCTCCTCTCCTCTCCTCCTCTCCTCTCCTCTCCTCTCCTCCTCTCCTCTCCTTTTACCCATCTAACCAGCCTGTTCCAGCTGGAGGTTTCTTCCTGTTAAGAGGGGGTTTTTGCTGCCAATTGTGCCTGTTTGCGTGTCAGACGCTGGGTTTCTGTAAAGCTCCTTGAAACAATCTTGGTTGTGACAGATGCTGTATAAAATAAAGCTGGATTGAATCCTCAACCCTCAAAAACACTTATTTCAGACCCTCTTCACTTGTTATTCTTTTGAGCCTGATCCCCTCATCCAGCCATTCCTGAGCATCTCTACTAACAGTCTAACACAGACGTCTTGCAAAATAAAACGGTAAAAAAAAGCAATTTGATTTCAGCAAAGTATCAAACGCAAGCTGTCAAGGTGGGCGTCAAAGCAAAAGCGTGCACAAGCCAGTCAGGAGGACGGGTGCACGTATACGCTAATAAAACTTCTGAGGTTTCCTGTTTGACCGGTTGACCTATCAAATGTTGGATTTAATCTAGTAGATTCCATCACATCGCCTCACGCTCGCTGTGGTCAGGTAATGGACACATTCTATGAATTACCTTCTATCTTATCATCCTCATATCTGTTTCCAGACGGTACAGGAAGTTGCCTGTGTGCAGCGCAGACGGCTGCACGGGGTTCAGAGAATAGGAGAATTATGAGCCACACCGAGCCGAGGAGGTTCATATAGGAGCCAGGTTATATGGAGGAGAAGGAACGCCGCGTGTTCGCTGAGACATCATTATGTTTGAATAGCAAATGTGAACGTTGACGGCCCTGATGGAGAGAACCCGAAGAGAGAGACAAGGATCCATAGGTCGGCATTAGTATGCAAGCGCCGCCTCTCCTCCTCTGCCGATCTGCATTTCCCAGCGTTCCCAAACGCGCCAGTCTGATCATTTACCATCAGCAGCCAACCCCAGCTACAACATCCCGCATAAATCCCCACTTCCTGTTTCATCCTAACCACTCCGTGTCGCTGATGGCGCCGTCACACGGGGGAACAGGCGGCGGGAATCATCTTTTGAGAAGCGCAGAGTCGCGCAGGCTCTGACACGACCAGCTGGCAGCTGGGACCACCAGAGATGGATGGAAGATGGTGCGTGCTCCTGCTGGGGGGGGGGGGCAGTTCAAATTTACAGGAAGTATTGTGATACAAACACGAGGGCCGACGGCACTTTCAAAGAAACACGAGGATGATGAAACATGGATGGCGTCGGGGCGACAGAGAACAAAGGAAAAAATTGTTGTTGTACGCTGATCTGGAGGGTTTATCGGGAGCACTCCCCCCCCCCCCCCCTTCCCGTGCTGCCTTTCTTCAAAAATGTATGTTTTCATTCCATGCTGCCATAAAATCCAATTTTAAATCCCCCAAAAGAGGTTGGAAAATGAGAACAGAGCCTTGTGTTCCTAGTTAATGTCTAATCTTAGTGGTGTAATTTCATTACTGTATGTTAATACATCTGTTATTACATTATTAAAAGTAAATTTTCAGTAATTAATGGAGATGCCTCTGAGCCTGCTCCTCTTTAATACCCAGATGATTGGAATATTATGACCTGCATGGATTAGCAAAGGAAATGGGAGCAGAGATGCTGCAAATTTCTGCCTATCAAGTAATTTGCCAACCTGAGAAATTCTATTTTTGGACTTCCTTCGCTCCCTCCATGACGCCCCTGATATTTAAGGTTCATTTCAGTCACACTGCATTTTAATTTGGGCTGGCATCCTTGAAATTAGCGGAAGATAAAAGGGGAACGGGCTCTATGTTAATATCTCTTTGAAGATGGAGTCAATCTGGCAACTGAATGCCTAGTCCTATTTTCTCTTCCCGTTCCCATCTTCCTGTATTCAGCACAGTGGATGAGAGATAACTGCAGACTCAGCGTAGCAACCGCTTACCTCGGGTGGAGAAACTCTGCAAGCCCCCCCACCCTGCTTTCATCCTGCCCCTGGTGGCAGAAACCCGCCTTTGTTTGGTCCTTTCAACCTCTGTAACGTCGCCTGTTGCAACATTAGTACAGGCAGAGATTTAGAGAAAGGGTCCCGAAACATTCCAGAAATACATAAACCTTCAAGCTAAGAAATAACCAAAATAAAAATAAAAAATCAACACCAACACCAGTATTTTACGTTCAGATAAGCTCTGTAAATCTGTGACACCTAGATGAGTGGACTCGAGCATGAAACACAGAAACATAAGTGAGTAGACAGAGAGGAGGGGAGATTTTAGTATATAGATTCGAAAATGTCTGCAGGGAGTCGACACCAGCGGGAGGAGGCTGCAGGCTGTTGTCAACTCCTAAATAATAGCTGCACGGTCCAAGTAACTCACGCCTTCAGCCTGCATAATCTGCCATGAGAATTGCATGGAAATAAATGCGTTATGACTTGGAGACAACTTAGTCAACTGTGTTACAAAATTCCCCACGTCGCCCGACTCTTTTATGTAAATTCCGATGACATAACCCAGTGTTTCTGCACAGGATTTGCTCTTTAATGTTCCTCCAGAGCAACGCTGTGGCGCCATAAAGGAAACATCCAATGCTGCCAGAGCACCCCCCCCCCCCCCACCACCTCCTGAGTGTATCATCTAGCGCCAGGGTCCTCCAATCAAACCAGCACAGGTGCGAGCTGCGTGAGGATGCTGATGTTTTATTTCTATTAAAAGATTTGCAACGCTTCCCGCACGTCCCCCCTGCGTAAGCGACACCCTCCTCTATAGTCTTCAAGCTGTTGGGTAGCTGTTCTGGATTCTGTCCTGGCTTCCACCACATTCACATCAGACCATCCACGCAGGCCACGAGCCTTGTCAAATAGCTGGTGAACACGTTACGCCGCCACTTTAATACCGAGTTAATTATGCTCATCTTGACCTGTGAGCAAAGCGAGACTGACTGCCGCCCATGTCTCCGTTATCTGTGCAAAAATGCATTAGCATGTGCTCCTTTTAATGACTTTAATTAGTCATAAACTCAGCTGATTCTCTCGCTAAACGGATAAGGAGTCGATAATGTTACACTGGTATCTCGCCGCTGCACAGGGAGGGGGGGCGGTGGCAGCGGGCAGACTCCAGAGCCATATCAGCCGGTGCTCACCCCGCGTACTGATATAAAATAGGCGTAATTAGAGCGCGGCTGTACTGACACAGGAATCCTTACAGAGGAGTTTGCTCAATGTCAGGAACGCAACGTCGAGAAAGTCTTTCACCTGAGCAGACAAAACGCCGGCAGGGCCTGCTGGCGCGGCGTGGAGCAGCTTTTATTTTGACAAGATCCCTTCACAATAAGATAAACAGGTTTTTTAAGGAGCTACAGAGACATGGCTGTTTTCAATTTGGCAACGTGTTCTCAGGAAAACATTAATCCCAAACATGACATCACACTTGAATGAAGACGACAACTGGATGGAGGTTTAGAGCTCGTACAGCAAAATGATTCATTCATGAAAACACCTCAAGTGCGTTTAAATGATTACTGGATACTAGCTCGGCTTTTGTAGCCTTCCTCGCAGATTTTGTGCTGCTAAGATTAGAACATTGACGATATCATTGACGTACTACTAGCTAAAGCTACAGGCTAATTATATTTTGAAATTCTGCCAGTTCTTAAAAATACAGGTAGAGATCAATTATATTTACCAATATGTTACATCGCCACAATCAGAATACTGATCAATAACTCCTAAACATACATCTAAAATTGGGTTTGTAAAAAGTCCCCAAAATCATCTTATTTTCTACTTATTTTGCACATTATCTGCTTGTCAAACTAAATTTTTCACAGCTCTTCACAAATGATGGGTTTGGGCTTTATTTCCAATTTATTTATGATGGAGATGATGACTGAGCCAGAGAAAGGAGGCCCATAAAGTCTGTGCTGGTAAACAATCTCCCCTTTCACCCACTAAAGTTCCCATTCAACAGCGCCTCCATTTGCTGACTAATGCCTCGCCCAGGACTCGGACAGCCGTGATGAGACTCGATGCTCTGAAGCCACATGAACTCTTTACTGGCTCCTAATGCACGATGCTAAACTCTGTAGGCCAAAAGGAATCATTGGGGGGGGGGGGGGGGGGGGATTTTTCCTTTTCTAACTCTTGAATTTGAAGGAAAAACCATTAAAGCAGATAAGAATAATAATTTACGCATCAGGAAATGTGAAGAACGCTTTTATAAATCAAGAATTTCCACTGAATTCTGGTGTATTTTGTCCAGCAACGTGGGTGTGGCGACTGAGTAAACATGGCTACGTAGCTACGTAGATTCTCCAGAGGTAACCACAGTCACGGAAATGGGCCACGTCTCCAAGAAAATGTGGCCCGCCTCTCTAACTTTGTGCGGCAGTCAGCAAAGCAACGGGGGGGCTCCATCAGTCGGCGTCCGTATGTGCACGCATGTCAAGCTCATCTCGCCGGAGTGCGTTCAAGCTTGGCAAAAGTGTGTGCGCTCACTCGCCTTTCTCGTATTTCTCGGGCGTATAATGTGCCGACGTTCATGCATTTCCCGAAAAAATAAAAAACCTCTGGTGAAAATCACTTCACAGCCCAGCGCGGAACTCAATATGCTAACGTCCTTCACGGGAGCGGCGGAGGGGGGGCAAACATAACCTGTCAATTACCCGCAGCAAAACCACTGAAAGATGGATTGAAAACCACCAGGAGTCTCTGCAAAACAGAAGAGCCTGCACATACCTGAGATCAAATTAAACTGGGACCTCAGACTATACATGAAATGTGAAATTAGCTTCCTGTTAATGGAATCCGGGGGGGGTGAGAAAGCACACGGTAAAGCCCGTCTGGAGGGTTCAGCTGCAGCAGCCACCTTCCGTTGTCCCAGGAGCCTCAGCTGGCTGAGGACCCACAGTGGGACCGTCAGAATTGGACCCAGATTATTTTGTTTCTCATGCAGACATCATCAGGTCCCCTCAGCATAATTTGTTTACAGCTCGAGATGGAGTGTTGGCAGCGCTTATCTCCCTCGCCGGAATAATTGCTGTGATGACGGCTTTGCTGGGAGCACGGACGGCCATGTAAAACCAGGCGCATTTCTGATTGGAGGCTTTGGAAACTCAGCCAAACTGATGAGCGCGAGACAGTGACAGCGGAATATCCCCCGTACGATCTTTTCCCTCATCAAGTCCATTTCCTCCGCACTCTGTGATCCTGAATGTCAAAAGGGATTCTGCTGGAGTTTGGGAAATTTTTGTTGTCTTTTTTTTACAGGTCTCCTGCGTGCACAAATCTATTTTCATGTCAGAGTCCAGCACAGAACCATCCATGTTCATTTTAGCCGCTGACTGGAAACAGGAGTCGCGTGTTCTGAAATTCTGGAGGCAATATTTGCTGGAATATGGACAAAACCCAGGTAATTATGGCAAGCACCAGATCTATAGCTGAACAGCCCATCAAACACACATGAAGCTGCTTTAAAAGCAATAACTCAAGGATTAAGGTGTCAAACCAGCACTTATGGAGCATAAAGATAACCAGGCGGAAGGCTCGAAGGACTTGATAAAGTTTGACCTACACTACAGGATTGTCATTAAATAGGCCTCAGCATGTGATGTTGACTGCTTATTGGGCTTTTGATGAGGCGCTGCGGTGCATAAAACCACCACACAAACACGTCATGTTGGTGTTTCCCTGAGGGTGAAACACCAGCTTCGTCGCTGGTCCTCCTCCGTCATCATCACCATCCCTCCATCTCCCCACCCCCTCCTGCTGTCTCTCCTGAGCCCGGCAGATTACAGATATCATTAGAATGGATGCTCTGGCAAGCGAGCTGCGGTCACATTTAATTTGCCACGGCCTGATGTCTACACAAGATAATCAGCATCTACACCTGAGAGTCAAGGAAGGGAGATGAGGGATGGGGGTGGGGGAGTGGGAGAAAGGGTAATGGGGTCAGGAGTGAGGGGGTGACAAAAAAATGGAGGTATGTGACGGCGAGGCAGGTCGAAGTGAAGAATCAGAAAAAGCTCCAACATAACAGACAAGCCCACGTGTTGATTAGGCCAGACTGGTATTTGATTCCTCCTCAGACGTCTCTGTCCTGCTGCACGAGGATAAACTGTAGTCTCGTCTTGTTGCTCCAGAATGATGGTTCTAAGGTTGTAAGGGAGGGGCGGGAACGCCACCGCTGCATAATTTACTTCCTGCTCCACAAATCGTACCAAAGTCAGATCCACCGGGTGCCGAAATGTTGCCGTTCTCCAGTGGAAAAGGTCCCGAACGGCGCGTGTTACATACGATTAGGGCCTCAGGAATGAGCTTTTGCATCTAACGGATCAGTTTCCGCCAAGTTGCTGAGTGAAGACCCGTTTGCTTTGAGGGGGGCTCGTCATACATATTTGAGCTGTGAATAACCTACTGTGCTCGCAGGGAGCCGTATTGCTGTTGTGAATGCACTGGAGCGTAAATAAATAAAAGCACATTCTGTCACAGAGTTTAAAAAATGGTTTGGGTCTGTTCAGCTGCGCTGGATGTGATGTTGCCATGCAATTTAATGTCTGTCTTCTGTTTCGGGTTTCTATTTTCTTTATTTGATGACTGAGTCCCATTCCAAGGACATTAAACGGCCGCTGATCTGTTGGGTTATGCTATAAAAGACCGTCAGAACTGAACATCCAAGGTTATTATTTGGCCCAGTTTTATGTCCAATTATGTATAAAACATTTGCATTTAGGAACCACTTTGTCGCTAACGTCAGAGTGTGATTTGAGCAGATACAATTTCTTTATAGCGCCACAGAAACACAGAAATCTTTGGCACTGAGACGTGTAATCCAACAAATTTCATCTCGTAACTGTTCGCTCTGTTTCACATCATGCCAGAGCTTTAGCGGTTTATCGCACATCCTGCTGCTGCTTCGCACTGACGTTGTTCAGCTGGCAGATCGCTTTTTATGGGGCCGGCTTTGTTTCTGTAAAACAGTTAGAGGAAACACTGTAACGCCGTCACCTGCAGTATAAACAGCCAGCAGAACTCAGACATGAAAACGTCTGTCTGGGAACCTTAGAAAGTCTGGAAAAAGGAAACATTTTCAGCATGTTTTATAGAACAACACTCTAAAATCATCTTAAAGCAGCATGAGATTTTCCAAAAAGGGGGCCAAATCCATTCAGTGTGCACGGGTTGCCACGGAAGAGTGTCTCTCTGCAGCAGGAAACGGTGAAGAGTCCCTGTCGATGCTTTGTCTAAGGCGCCGTCTTCAGTATTACTTAGACTCCTTTGTCTCACATCTCAAGGTGCTTCTTCCAGCTTTGGATGCAGCCAAACTTTGAACGCTCACTAAGATATGCAGCCCTCGGACTTCAGCTTCCTGTATGTGTCCTTCACAACAACAACAAACAACAACAAAAAACCCTCAGCATATACTTGGATTTTCTAGGCCCGTCTGAAGTGTTCCTATAGACACCAGCTAGAATAAATACAACGAACAAAAAAGTGACTCCCTACTTTAGGATGACCTCAGGTGCCTCTAAAACCAACAGACTAACTAGAGCAGATGGTAAAACCATCACAGCGTTGCTGTATTCATTTAACCTCCCAGCCTAAATCAACACAGCTAAAATAAAGAGCAGGGGAAATTGAAGCGTCGTCCTATTAGACGTCAGATCAGGTCCCGTGTCAGCAAAACCTGTCCAATCATGTCAAAATGCCGCGAGCCAAGTATCAACGGATCAGATACACGTGTAAACGTGTTAAGTGTCTTAACTGTTCATACAGAGACGACAATGTGCTTATCGCGACTTGTCGGCATGTAAATGCTATAAACACGTGCATCTGCACTTTCTGGCTGGGTGCTAACCTCCTGGCACTGTGATGGGTGTCGGTGTGCACGCCCTTGGCCACGTCTCAAGCAGCCACTTTCTCTATCGTGATGGTGCGGCAGCCTGCGAGAAAAGTAGCCGAGCAGAGTTGAGTTATACGGCCGACAGTGGCTCCAGCCGTGCGTCTAATTTAGGAGCGGCTTCTGCTCTGTCTAATTAACAATTTACTAGGCCATCAGTCAGCCTCCCATTGTGGTATAATCAGCGGCGGCGATGTTCAGCCAACTCAATGCGCACGTTTGGATGTGAGGCGGGATTAGAGCAAGCGAGCCTCTTTGACAGATACATGAGAATAAAAGGGAGAAATATCAAGTTCCAAAGATTTGGCGCGAACAATGTGATTGAAACCTGACGCTGACGCGGCTGAGTGACATGAGAAAGGCAAATTAGCTGCTTTTCTTTGTGCGTGACGGGAGCTGCCGCCCAACGCGTTTGGGAAACGTGTGCAGTGCTCTTGCTTGTGTACAACGCACAACAAAATTGCAGCCCCTCTTTATCCAAAATCTGCTTATCTTTTATGCATAGGCACCTTTTTAAGGCATTAATAATGCCACGGTTGATTTTTCTGAAAAAGGTCATCAATAAATCATCCCATCGAGGCCTCGCATTCCTCACCGGCCCACAGTTGCATGACTAACCAGTCTGTCCTCCCTCTTTTAGCAGACTGGCTTACAAGTACTTGAATCATATTTGCTGTTTATATTTGTTTATACTTTGCAAAAAAAAATAGAGAGAGAAATTCATGCTGAAAATGTGGTGGGGCAGGAGACCCTGATTAAGAGTAGATCAAGGGCCTAAATTGGGAAAATGCTGTTTTTAAATTATTATTAATGCGTGTATTTTTGTCCTTCTAGCTGCCTCCTTGGAAACAAATACCACGTTTCAACCCGCTTATCCACTCAGTTCTTCTGGAGAGGTGAATGTCTGGGACACTGGGATGTCCTCCAGCAGATAGTTCCAAGGATAATCTGTGGCCAGCATGTACACGCGTGCATCACTGGGGAAGCTGCGCGTGTGTGGCTCAGTGCACGAGTCCCTATATTGTACAAATAAATGCAGCTGCTACATGGAGGGCGGGGCCAATTAAAAGAAAGCCCTGAAGGAGTGCGCTCATCAGGATGCAGGGAGCATAACAGATCTGCCTGCTGCAGTCTGTCACGTGCACGAGCGGCTGCGTTGATGCCGCCGAGGCTACGCTGCGCAAAACATCAGCAGCTTCATTCTTCTGCTGTCACTGTCAAAGAAGGATAAACTGGCTCAGGAGTCTGACCGACATCGCTGATTCTGTTTTGGACATAATGACGGCCAGCACATCGCAGTGACGCGATACCAGCCGCCTCGGCTCGTGATCGTCCCACGCATGTCACCACCAATTAAATAACCAGTTCAGTGACAATTATAAGCCTCTAGTGGTGATCAGAGGGAATGGCAGTTGCTCTGATTTTCTTTTTATCTCCTCTACAGGTTCAGGTTAATGAGGCATCAAGCCTTCACAGCTGAAGGATCTTGCTGGTGGCACCATCTTCACTTGTTTAAGACTTCAGAAGAAGGGGATAAATGAGACCAGAGAGGCAGCAGGACTCTGTAAAATCAGGTTAAAGAGAAAAAGAAGCTTGAAATGTAATCTAGAAATCTCAGCACCTGGTGGAGGAATCAATACTTCAGTTGTATTGATCACCAGTATACTCGACTGTGGCTATATTATGGTCCCTTGTACATCGGGGAGCTGGAGGAAGAGGAGAGAGAGAGAGAGAGAGAGAGCATGGGCTTCTCTTTAGGTCTCTTCCCTGACCCTGACCAATTAGGTACAAAAGTGCAGAAAACACAGCCTCTTCATGCGGCGCGGGCAGTGAACATGTGGTACATGAGGAGAGACGCTCTGATACCACAGCCCTGAGTGGTTAACGGCTTCCTAATTGTATTACGCTCCGAATCGGCCATTTCACGCACAATCCTTGCTCCCTCCCAGCCATCACTCCTCTCCAGTCCTCTCCATTATCTCCCACACACGCAGTCCATCCTCACCCCCCACCCACCCACCCACCACCACCACCCCCCTCCCTGCGTGCAATCAAAAAGTTGGATCAATTTCACATTCTCTTTCAGGCTCCGGAGGATGCTATGTCTAGTTGTCATTATATAACAATTGTTTGATCCCACCTAGAGCACTTATGCAAATCAGCTGTTGTTATTTATTCATTTAGTTTTTTGGCATCACCCCCCCCCCCACCACCACCACCACCACCACCATCACCACCCCCCACTTAAAAGGGCTTGTGTTCTTTACATTATCTTGCCTCCTCAGACGGTGCATCTTGTGCCCTGTTTTTGCAAAAGTAGGGCACTTTATTTGGCACCAAACACAACAAAGTTAACTAATTGAAAAGAAAAAAGAAGGTGGCCTCAATTGTGCGTGTTTTAAAAAGAAAGCCTTTCAGTTCCACCATAATGGTTTTATCCATTCATTTAGACTTTATTGGCTTTGCTTGGCAGCAGAGGGGGAGAAGCTGCACCCCCAAGCAAAAGCTTTCCCACCGAGCCATTTGATCATTCGCCAACTGGGTGAAAGAGTGCAAATTAAAGTCTCCCTTCACCCTCCACCTTCAACACCAGACCCGACAGGCCATATTTTCTCCCCTAAATCAGGAGCCTGAAAATGGAATACTGGTTATAATTTTAGCAGGGGAAAAGAAAAACCCTCAGACACATAGCTCGATAATAAATTACAGCAAGCCAGGAGATGAAAACCTGCCTGAAGCATCGAGGGGACACAGAGCCACTGCGTGCGTTCCAATCTGCATCCGCCTGTGCCGTATCAAAGGGAATGCACGAGCAAGATGCGAAATTACTCTGTAGGCCCCCGTAATCTGTGGCTTTCTTAGCATAATCTGGCAGTTTTAGCCAAGTAATGAACATCGTGATGAAGGGGGAGGGCCTTCTGAATGTTGCATAAGCACTTTATGTGTGAGTGTGCGTCCTGTGAGTGCTTAGGCAGTGCGTGTGGGGTGGGGCAGAGTGGGTGGAGATGAGGCTTTTCCACAAGCTCCTGATGAAATAAGTTGGCTCATGCTCTGCACTTATCTCATCACGCACGGTAATAACCCCCCATACACACACACACACAAGTATAATTCCTCTGTGCTGGACACGTTTATTTAAAACAGCAACAAACATGCACTGACGTGCCAGGTGCTTCCTTCTCACTCCGCCCATCGGTGGGCGCGCACACGCATCCATACTGTTTTTTTTTATTTATTATTTTTAAACATGTGACAGAATGAAATGCTCTGAACGCAACGCGGACCCGCTTGTCGCCACTTTGAGCTGCACCTTGAACGGGACGTTGCCACAAACGCATCAATTAAGCCGGGCGGTGACGCGGCACCAGCGAGCCGCCAAGCGGACCATCTGCACATTTCACCCACAATCCTGCCCACCGGGGTCCAGGCGGGCAGGTGGGACGCGCAGGTTAAGGTGCGGTATTATGCAGAACGCAGTGAGCAGCCCATCGCAACGCACAGCCCCGCTCGCGTCCACACGCGCACAAAGAAACACGGACACACATAAAGACGCGCCAAATCCGCTCCGAATCATGACTCAATTAGGAGCCACTGAGTCAAGGTCGTTTGTATCCGCAGTATCCAGAACTGATATCGAATACAGATGAAGTCAAATGTCGCTGCCGCAGAGACTAAATTTCTGTTTTTACGCGTCAGTCAATGTTAAACCAAACCTCGGAGAAGCCAGAAGAGTAAATTCCAATTAGGACATCCGATTTAGCCTCGGATGTGTCTGTTCCCGTATCATTGCGCAGTAACTCAGCAGGGAGTCATCCATCTCAAAAAACTTTACAAAGGTGCTCGAATGCTTACTCACCATCAAAAATCAAGGTCCTCATGATTTAGGTCTGGGTAATAACCAGAGGCTGGATAAATCCAAGTCAGATGAATCCCTGCGTGAGCGCAGACAGGCAGGATATCCACTGTTTTTGTTTTTTGTAATTTAAGGGTATCTTTGCAAATCCACAGCACGGTGGGAGACGGAGAGCCTGGAGCACCGCTGCACACTTCAAACTTTAGCCCTATGTCTGCCCAAGGGGGGAGCCACGTCGCTGGCTGCTCCCGAACTCAGTCATTTGGGCGGCTGGCTCAAAAACACTCAGACATCCGAGATGAGACCAGTAGTCTCGACTTCCCCCACCAAAAAAATAATACAAATATAAAAAATATATATCTGGGACGCGCTTACAGAGAGAAAGTGTTACGGCGGGGCCGAAGAATCAGCGGCCGGAGAATAGTATCGGATCCATTTTTGCAGCTCCAGCCCAGACCGAACACTTCTCCCGACGTGTGTTTTCCGCAAGTGCGCGTAAAAAGTGAGGCGGGTGCGCACGGATGTCTGCCGTGCTGGCGAGCGACAGTGAGTTTACCAGGGAGAGGCTGGGGGAGGGAGAGGCTGGGGGGGGGGAGGTGTTCGGCGGAAAGAGGGAGAGAGAGATAATCCAGAGATGAGTCCTTATTCTGATGGAAACCTTTCCAGCCTCGACGGCCTCGGAGAGGACTCAAACACGGGCAGATCTACGCGCTGGAATAAAGATAATAATGATGATTAAAAAACAACAGTAAAGATAAATAAGTTCTTTTAAGACTAATGCCAAAGACTTCTCCCGTCTCTCGCAGTGCGGAGCTGCGCTCTGATGAATGTTTTATGGGAAGGCGGCGGTGGTTCGGCTTGGCAGGGAGGGGAGGTGACGTGAAGCGAATCTATCTGGATCGGACACGGCCAGGCACGCACATGCATACGAAAATAACCCCCAGAAGAATCCTGCTGGGGGGACTAGCGCCTCCCTCTCCCCAAAGCAGAGGGAATATAAAGACGACTTGGTCAGAAAGGACAGGATGAGGTAGTGATATTGCCTTTTATTGCCCGTGAATAATTTAGCCTCTGTAGGTATTAATTAAAATATAGAACCCGGTCTATGTAAATGTAGTCCGCCATCACATCTTCCTGTAGTGACTCCACTAATAGAAAACGACTTTATGCTATGATAACTGCAGCTTTCACAAAGTGATTGCACTATGAAGCAGCACACACACCACTGCACACAGACACACACTGGAATTCTCATTACAGCACATCTCGTCTGCGGCTTTGCTTGGTTTGCTGACACCCGGTAGGATTAGATCCACCAGCGGCAGCACTATAGTTGGGTGCCAAGCGCCCCCTACCGGAGGGTACAAAACATAGACGTTAGAAACAAAGATGTGTGTGTGTGTGTGTGTGTGTGTGTGTGCGTGTGTGTTGGGGGGGGTCTCATGAATGGAAGAAGACGCTCTGTTGCCATCAGAGAGAGCAAGTAAGCATGTTCTGCTGGTAGCACAGCTAAATTGTATAATGCCTTATATTTCGGATAAGAAAGTGTTGATGGAAACAGAAAAATCCTTTGAGACAAGATGAAATGGCACCAGGATCCGCGGCCAGGTTGGCTGTGTCGCTGGGAGCAATGGCGATATGTGTGGTGGGCAAATCCCGAGCTTACAACGGGTGCCGACACCGAATCACCATTAGAATACATCAGCGTGCCACTTGCCTGGTATTTACTCACAGTGAAGGTCCGCAGGGCCAGATGGCCAGTGGAGACGGAGTCCAAAGCCGCCGCAGCGGCCCGCTGAGAACGAGGTCACCGCGAATGAGACAAGGAAATGTCATTTTTCACAAACACGCTCCCTCCCACCTCCTTTCTTCCCCGCTTACATGCGTGCAGGCAAACACGTGTGTGAAACCCTGTGATGCATGGCTACACTGTCAGTGTGCGCCCTTGGGTGCCCTGCATGAGGGCATTGCTTCTGCTGAATTTCACAAGAGTTTACACAAGGAGAAAGGAAAAGAAACGGTACTCGGGCGACTTAATACACGAGTACGCTTCGTTCACATATCCCTGCACGTGCTAAGTAATCCATACATGAATTAGACGCACCCAACGTTTCCACGCGACTTTCCTCCATAACTCTGCCTAATTACCTTCTTTTATTCAGCTCTTTGTGTTATAATGTAGTCTTCTGGCAGGTATAATGTAACTGTTTGATATTCCTCCCTCACCTAATTATACAAGATGCCCCCCCACACAAACACACACACACACACACACAGACATACACACATACAATGATCCACTCCAGCAAATGAGACACCGGTATGTTGTCATGGGAGCGTTAAGGTTGGAGTCCTGCCACAAGGAGCCATTGTAAATGAACAAAGAGGAGAACTTCGGCACGTCGTAGAAGGTGATTGTGGATCTTTAATTCATGCTAATGGTGAATTGGGTCAAGTGGGTCTCCAACGTGATGGATCTCTGCAGGCTCGGGCTCTGCTATCCTTTCATCACGCGTCTGATGGATCAAACGCTGAATGAGCGCCTGAATTAGGTTCTATGGGGAGAGTTACAGGGAAAATACCAGTGGCTGCAGGATGAGCAGGATCCATCGATGTACCGTACATCAATGGAAGCTCAAGGAGTGTTCAGGATCATACGTCTGCTATCGCATCAAACACGAGTGACTCACAAAAAATAGTTACAAAGTGGAGTAACAAAAATCAGCTAATTCCTTTTAAAGCGCCTCCTTTCTTTATTTGTTTGCTAATCAGTCAAAACTGAGCAGCAATTGGTTTGTCTCATGGTAGACTAACTAAAACTGCATTGGAAATGTTGTTTTCTATAAGAACAAACGCAGCCAAGGCCGTCCGCGCGCCTGTCAAACAGCAATATTTGGTCACAAATAGATTTATTCATGCACAAGTGGCAACAGAGAGGGATGCTGAAATCATGTAAACTAAATGTCCTGTAGTTTCAAGGTTTAAAAAGTCCAGAATGTCTATTACTGCAGACACACGTCAGTGCGGTGGGTAATTTCCAGACCTCACCTCCAGTCTGCTTGGGGATGATGCCAAAAGCTTTGGATTCGGGATTACGCGGCTATTCTTCTCTGCAGCTCCTCCGAAGCAAAGTGGGGTTGGATGGGGACTGTTGGACGGTCATTTCGGGTTTAAGTCAGAGTTCTGATTCAATGACATTGTTTAGACGACTGTGTGCTGAGAGTCGCTGCTATGGCGGAAGGTAAATCTTAACAGTCTGAGGTCCGAACCCTTCGAATTGATGCATGAAAGTTCCATCTTGGTTTAGTCCAAGCAATCTGTCCAAGCAATCTGTCCAAGCAATCTGTCCTTAATTTACTCTTCTACTGTTGTCTATGACTGAGAAGGGGCTTCTGTCTGGACCTATATTGACCAGGCTGGAGAGCTGCAGGACTCCTGACCTATTGGAACTTTCTCCCATCTACGCAGAAGATTTGTGAACCTTTGATTGGGTTCTTGCTGACATCTCTCACTGAGCCACTTATCCCCAGACCACCCGCTCTGGGAGTCCTGCTTGTTCCCAACTTGCCCCCATTTCAGACTGATGGAAGTCACTTTGCTTTTCAGAACTTTCAGGGCAACAGTTCATACTCTCATATTCACAGGCCAGGCAGTTAAATTTACCCCACAGTTGATATATAACTGCTTGAAACTTTCTTATTAAATTCTCATAAATAAGGAATTTGAAGGTGGTCCTCAGGCACTGGCTTCGGTGGGCTGCGCTAAATGAAATTATTGTACATTCAACCGACTCTCTGAACGGACGCCTTTCACATCCGCCTTGAATGGGGCAGAAGAAACCACATTAATTAATACATTTCTGATTATCAGTCAGATATGCTTGAATGGAGGTGACTCTCGAGCATCCCGACACCGTCGCCATGATAATGAGTGCTGCTGTTGCTGTCCGCACCAGCCATTCTTTCCCTTTCTGAGCCTTTTCACCCTTTTCTTCTTCACAGACCCCCCCCCCAAGCTTTTCCTCATTAGGCCTGGGAGTCCGATTCTAATCCTGCGCTGGGTGAAAACCCTGTTAACATTTAGATGTGGTGACAGCTCATTTTCCTCGGCGGCCTGCATAAGAGCAGCAGTGAAGGAGCCCCCCCCTTCAACCTATAATCTCTTCCATTTATCGAAATAAAGACAACACGCAGTTGTTTACGCTGTAATTATCCTGAATCTCTCCCTCTCTCTCTCACGCTCACTTCCCTCCTTCCATTTGACATTTTTTAATTAGATCACATTTGTATCCAGCGTGGACTCGCTTTTAAATCACAAATTTAAGTGCACTCATTCCTCCACATGGATTTGAATGACCCTTGTGAACAGAGAAGTGAAGGTGAATGTTGATTTGGCCTCATGTAAACATGCTTTACGTATAAATTATCATTAATTGTTCAACTAGCCAGGACATTTATTGACAGATGTGTCAATTATAATGAAATATAAAAAGTAACTGAGCACTTTAACGCAACCAATAAAAAACAGAGCTTATCTTAAACATCAATTCATCATTTTGCTTTAACTTTGTTCCACCTGATTCTCAACAAATTCCCACACTTTGAAACCAAAGTCAATCCGTAAAATGTACAATAAAATCAGATCTGAAACCAGAGACTCTGGAAGGGATTTCAAATCAGGCGGGAAATGGGGTCCGCATGATTTCAGGTTTTTATTAGATCGCGACCGAATGAAGGCTGAACCGTTTCCCTCACAGCTCTGGATGACGTGGTGTCGTGCTTGTTTTCATTTGCTTTTTAAAAACGGACTTAAGGCCTGAGACACAAACAACCTAAAGTCCACCCATGTTCCTGCGCTGGGTGACTGCAGCCAAAAAAGGCGTTAATGATCCTGCAGGGTGGGTTCAAAACATCATAAATGGGGCAACTTGTGTTACAGTAACCATTATGTGGGGGGAGTCAAGTGTCTGACATGGACATGCTAAGATATGAATCAGTCATTGATGGATGCATGAACCAGGAAGAGTACATGTGAGCCACTTCAGCGGCTCTGTGGAGGCACCGAAACACTAAACACTCATTTCAAATCTAGCTAGAACAACATGATCTACAAGTACAAGACAACTCTGAAGGAGGAAAACTTGTTAATGCTTAAAAACCTTCCTTAAATGCCACATCATTTATTTATTAAGGCTAAATTTGAATTCATTGGTTCTTATTTGGAAGCCTGTGTGTTCATTTCATTTTAAAAGCAGCAACCCTCATGCTCCAACACTTTGCTCTTGTAGCCATTTATAGCTGTGCTCTTCTAACAGCCATACACACTAGACACTAAAGTGTCTCACACAACAAAAAAAAACAAGTCATGTCACATTAATGAGACCGAGTTGCTCGATTGCTGGATTTTTGGTCAGTGCAGGTCAGATTAAAAGTGTTCAGGGTGAACCGACAGCAAAGCTCAGCCGGAGCTGTCTCCCTTCCCCATTTCTTAAATCCTTCTCATTCCAGGGTATTTAGGGCTGTGATACCATCTCCCTGCTAGATAAAGCTGATTACACACTTTCTAAGTGGAATTAGGTAATTTCCCTCACTTCCCTCACTGATCTTTGCTGACAGCCTCGCTGCAACTGCCCTTTCACCTCACTCCATCTCATTTTGTGGCTGTTAAATTTTGAATTTGAGAAGAAATCCATCCGGAATGTGAGGGATTACCTGAAACACTCTAATTCCTGAGTTCCACCTATCAAATTATTCAGGAAGCCTTTGATTTGTCACCAAGTGCCGGGCTATTTTGAGGCTCCTGCTGTTCACCAACCTACACCAAATCTTATTGTAGCTTTGAATCAGACTGGATTATGAGCTTATTCCATCCCCCCCTCCCCCCCATCTCTTATTGTATTAGTCACAGGCAAAGCATCACAAGAAGTGCAATGATGCGCCCCCCCCATCACACAATACGATTCCTGGCTTTTTTCAAGACAATTACTGTCTGCAGCCATTTCTTTTTCAGCAAATGTAACAGGATACACAAGTTCTTTCAGAGAGTTTGATCATTTCATGAGATTTGAATCCTCTTTAGTCCAACACAGGAATCCAAAAGCCGATCCTCATTCACATTTATGGAGGTTCACATTTATGAGGTTGAAATCTCATAATGAGATCTTGTGAGCTTGATTTATCGATATCAGAGCATTACATCAATAATATGTGACATGCGCTGCAGCCTGGTGACGTCTCCTTGTTTGAATTTCAATGTGGGCTGATGTTGAATGTTTCAGAAGCGTGTCGTTCTCTGGACGATACCCAGCCTCTGGACATCAACAGTCAGTCTTGCAGTGACTCTATTCTTTATGCAGTGTGTATTTATTCTCTAAGCCGTGCACAAGTGATGCGCTGCCTGCATGGGGACGGCCTGCCCACCGTGGACCAGGAGAATGAGCAGAGCGGCAAGAATGTCAGATGTGATATTTTGTAGATTATCAGTCATCTGTCAGTTTTTCTTGCATAACTATTCATTTCCTTTAATCTTTTTTCCTTCCTCGGCTCCGAAAGCCTCTTAACAGAAGGCCCAAGGAAGAGGTTCTTTAGCAGCAGCAGCATCTGAACCTGAACCGGGATGCATTGGCTTTGCCAGTTTTGACTGAAATTAAAGGAAATGCAACAACTTCTTTCTTAGACTGTTAAGAAGCAGCACGGAGGTGAGAATCTAAGCTCTTTCTTAAAAACTTGGATACATTACAGAAGCGGAGCAGCGTCTACTAGCGAGATTATATCTGAAAGGCTTGTGCTGTCTTAATGTATTACTTAAAATCCACTCTAAATGATGTGTGAATATTTAACACAAATCTGTCGTCACGTTTCCAATGAAAAATAATCCGGGGTTTTATCTGTCTGGGCCTGTTTACCCACGCAGATGATGGAAGATCAAGCGATTTACTACAGACGAAAGAGTTTCACTACTATTATCATAAGTTCTTTAGGTTTTAAGAGGGACCTCCCCCCTCCAAAATAAATAAATAAAATTGGCAAAATTGACTAAATGAATCCTTTTGTCATAAAAAAAACAATCCACACAAAATTTAATCTAAATCTATAAATTCTTTTTTTTTTTTTTTTACTAAGTTTAAAACCAGGTGGCGAAAGTTGATGATTTAGTCAGTGACAAAGATTTTAAGATTTTAAAAATAAACTAAATAAAGGATCAGAGTGTGGGGAGATTAACATACTTAACCAAACAAACCCTGGGTGCCCTCAAAACTCTGTGATGTGAATGAAGCTGCAGTTCTCACAGAGAACGCGGAGTGTGAATTAATAGATCCGCTGTCAGAGGGTGAGAGAGGGTAAGTCTGATCATAGAGCACACACACACACACACTCACACCTACACACACTCACACACACACACAGGCATGAGCAGGGAGGGAGTCCTCATTTCACAGCGAAACAGTTTTGACTAAAAAATTACAAAGAGTTGGCAGGGCAAGATGACCAGTCAGTGTCAGAATTAATGGGCTGGATCTGAGCAGCACGTATGCGCTAGTGTGGAGACACCAACAATACTACCCACACGAGCAATACGCTTACACATATCACACACACTCTCACGGGATAGGTGATGTAACATTAAACTACAGTATAAAAGCTCGTTGAATGATCAGGACCAGAAATGAACAACATAATGATGGATTCATGAATCCAGGGGTCCTGGCGTTCTCCACCATTTCCCATGTTGTTTCACAATTATTTCTGGAACTAGATTGGATTTGGATTATCGCATCGCCCTGTTGTCGTCCACAGGCAAAACATTCTTCCCAGTCTGGTTCTGTCGACATGACTCTCCAGCTTGCTGGGATTTGATCAAAGCTTTAGTCAAAGTCTTCAATGTCGACCATTTCATTGCCAAAGATGGCAGAAGTATAATCTAGTATTCTATTTAGAGAAAAGAATGAATTGTCCCTGTTTTAGAAAAGAAAAAAGATCAAGTGAGTAGTTGGCTTCATAAAAATGACGTATGTAGTCCCCAGGGCTGGTTTCTTGGTCATCTGTTATTTAACAACAGTTTATTATTCAGAAGTGTGTGAACCAGATAACAAAATCTCTACCAGAGAAACAAAGACAAAACTGGACTAGTATGATCCGGTATTCATCCATCCATCCATCCATTCTCTGCCGCTTATCCGGGGTTGGGTCGCGGGGGCAGCAGCCTAAGGAGAGAATCCCAGACTTCCCTCTCCCCAGCTACTTCCTCTAGCTCATCCGGAGGGATCCCCAGGCGTTCCCAGGCCAGTCGAGAGACATAGTCTCTCCAACGTGTCCTGGGTCTCCCCGGGGGTCTCTTACCGGAGGGACATGCCCTGAACACCTCACCAGGGAGGCGTCCAGGGGGCATCCTGACTAGATGCCCAAGCCACCCCATCTGGCTCCTCTCAACGCGGAGGAGCAGCGACTCTACTCCGAGCTCCTCCCGGATGGCAGAGCTTCTCACCCTATCTCTAAGGGAGAGCCCAGCCACCCTACGGAGGAAGCTCATTTCAGCCGCTTGTACCCGTGATCTTGTTCTTTCGGTCATTACCCAAAGCTCATGACCATAGGTGAGGGTAGGAACGAAGATCGACCGGTAAATCGAGAGCTTCGCCTTTCGGCTCAGCTCTCTCTTCACCACTACGGACCGGTGCAGAGCCCGCATTACTGTGGACGCCGCACCGATCCGCCTGTCGATCTCCCGCTCCATTCTTCCCTCACTCGTGAACAAGACCCCGAGGTACTTAAACTCCTCCACTTGGGGCAGGATCTCCTCCTTTACCCGGAGAAGGCACTCCACCTTTTTCCGGTTGAGAACCATGGCCTCGGATTTGGAGGTGCTGATTCTCATCCCAGCCGCTTCACAGGCGGCGGCGAACCGATCCAGTGATAGTTGGAGGTCACGGGCCGATGAAGCCAACAGGACCACATCATCCGCAAAAAGCAGAGACGCGATCCTGAGGTCACCAAACCGGATCCCCTCAACACCATGACTGCACCTAGAAATTCTGTCCATAAAAATTATGAACAGAATCGGTGACAAAGGGCAGCCCTGGCGGAGGCCAACCCTCACCGGAAACGAGTTCGACTTACTGCCAGCAATTCGGACCAAACTCTGGCACCGATCGTACAGGGAGCGGACAGCCCGTATCAGCGGGCCCGACACCCCATACTCTCGGAGGACCCCCCACAGGACCCCCCGGGGGACACGGTCGAATGCTTTCTCCAAGTCCACAAAACACATGTGGACTGGTTGGGCAAACTCCCATGTACCCTCGAAGACCCTGCTGAGGGTGTAGAGCTGGTCCACTGTTCCACGCCCAGGACGAAAACCACATTGCTCCTCCTGAATCCGAGGTTCGACTATCCGGCGGACCCTCCTCTCCAGTACCCCTGAATAGACCTTGCCAGGGAGGCTGAGGAGTGTGATCCCCCTATAGTTGGAACACACCCTCCGGTCCCCCTTCTTAAAAAGAGGGACTACCACCCCGGTCTGCCAATCCAGCGGCACTGCCCCCGATGTCCACGCGATGTTGCAGAGTCGAGTCAACCACGACAGCCCTACAACATCCAGAGCCTTAAGGGACTCTGGGCGGATCTTATCCACCCCCGGGGCCTTGCCACCGAGGAGTTTTTTAACTACCTCGGCAACTTCAGCCCCAGAGATACGAGAGCCCATCTCCAGGTCCCCGGGCCCTACTTCCTCACTGGAAGGCGTGTTGGTGGGATTGAGGAGGTCCTCGAAGTATTCCTTCCACCGATCCACAACATCCCGAGTTGAGGTCAGCAGCACACCATCACCACTATACACAGTGTTGACAGTGCACTGCTTCCCCCTCCTCAGACGCCGGATGGTGGTCCAGAACCTTTTCGAGGCCGTCCGAAAGTCGTTCTCCATGGCCTCACCGAACTCTTCCCATGCCCGAGTCTTTGCCTCGGCAACCGCCGTAGCTGCACTCCGCTTGGCACGCCGGTACCCATCTGCTGCCTCAGGAGTCCCACAGGCCAGTAAGGCCCGATACGACTCCTTCTTCAGCTTGACGGCATCCCTCACCGCTGGTGTCCACCAGCGGGTTCGGGCATTGCCGCCACGACAGGCACCAACCACCTTGCGGCCACAGCACCGGTCAGCTGCCTCGACAATGGAGGCACGGAACATGGTCCACTCGGACTCAATGTCCCCCGCCTCCCCCGGGACATGGTCAAAGCTCTCCCGGAGGCGTGAGTTGAAGCTCCTTCTGACAGGGGACTCTGCCAGGCGTTCCCAGCAGACCCTCACAACACGTTTGGGCCTGCCAGGTCTGTCCGGCATCCTTCCCCACCATCGGAGCCAACTCACCACCAGGTGGTGATCAGTTGACAGCTCCGCCCCTCTCTTCACCCGAGTGTCCAGAACATGCGGCCGCAAATCCGATGACACAACCACAAAGTCGATCATCGATCTGCGGCCTAAGGCGTCCTGGTGCCAAGTGCACATGTGGACGCCTTTATGTCTGAACAAGGTGTTCGTTATGGACAATCTGAGACGAGCACAGAAGTCCAATAACAAAACACCACTCGGGTTCAGATCAGGGGGGCCGTTCTTCCCAATCACACCTCTCCAGGTCACACTGTCATTGCCAACGTGAGCATTGAAGTCACCCAGGAGGACAGGGAGCCCCCAGAAGGGGCACTCTCCAGCACTCCCTCTAAGGACTCCAAAAAGGGTGGATACGCTGAACTGCTGTTTGGACCATAGGCACAAACAACAGTCAGGATCCGTCCCCCCACCCGAAGGCGAAGGGAGGCTACCCTCTCATCCACCGGGGTAAACTCCAATACACAGGCACTGAGCCGGGGAGCAACCAGAATTGCCACCCCTGCTCGTCGCCTCTCACCATCGGCAACTCCAGAGTGGTAGAGAGTCCAACCCCTCTCAAGAAGACTGGTTCCAGAGCCCTTGCCGTGCGTCGAGGTGAGGCCAACTATATCTAGTCGGAACTTCTCAACCTCGCGCACCAACTCAGGCTCCTTTCCCACCAGAGAGGTGACATTCCATGTCCCTAGAGCCAGTTTGTGCAGCCGGGAATCAGACCGCCAAGGTCCCTGCCTCCGGCTGCTACCCAAAACACAATGCACCCGACCCCCTTGGCCCCTCCTGCAGGTGGTGAGCCCACGGGAAGGGGGTCCCATGTTGCCTCTTCGGGCTGCGCCCGGCCGGACTCCATAGGCAGAGGTCCGGCCACCAGGCGCTCGCCAATGTGCCCCACCCCCAGGCCTGGCTCCAGGAGGGGGCCCCGGTGACCCGCATCCGGGCAAGGGAAACTTGAGACCAATGTATTTATCTTCATTAGGGGGTCCTGGGCTACGCTTTGTCTGGTCCCTCACCTAGGACCTGTTTGCCATGGGTGGCCTACCAGGGGCATATAGCCCCAGACAACGGAGCTCCTGGGATCATTGGGACACGCAAACCCCTCCACCACGATAAGGTGGCAGCCCAGGGAGGGGATGATCCGGTATTCATTTGTCTCAACTACAACTATATCAGCCAGCTGCTGCTTTGATCCAGAGTTCCTCTGCTATCTGTTCATTACCTTTTTTTGACGAAATAGGAGCTGAGGCGATCGGGGGTGAGAGCTGCTCTGGGTGCGGAGAAGCACATGTTGCTTTTATGCCGAAACACAAGTTCTACAAGGGCTCCAACACCTGTTTACAACTTCCCTGCTGTCTGGCTTGCTTTTGCCTTCAATTAAGCAGTGTTCAACATGAAAACCTATTAGTTTTGACAGCATCGGTGCGTGAATCTCTCCGTTTGTTTTCTTAAATGAGCAAAATATTTGCCTGACTTCCATACAATTAGTTAAGATAGCATGATTAAATGTACCCAGAATAGTAGTGTGTGAGGTGACATTAGACAGACTAATGAGCTGTGAGATGAAACTCTATCCCTGTTGTAGTAACAGGCCACCATCTCCACTCGGTCCCGTGACTAACAACCTTCACTCTGTCTCTCTGCAGGCATCTTGCCCTGGGCTACCAGCTCTCTCCTCCAAAGGTCAGAAAGAACTCTCTGGTCTCATAAAGACAGGCCAATTAACACGACCGCACTTGAAAACCCCACATTATTTATTCAGGATCCCTCCTTGGGAAGAGATTGGAGGAGGAGCGAGAGACCGGGAGGATGTAGGAAGAGATAAAGGAGATCAATGGAAACGTGGAGTTTAATTACCGGTAGCTCTGTAAGGCATCTTCACAGGGCTAAATCCTTGTCAGGGGCTGGTGGAAGAAGATCGACAGCATCTACAGACAGTGTATCTGTGTTTCTGACAAATGTTGCTGCTTGGCGCTGTTGTGTTTAACAGCACTTATGTAGAGCTTTGACAAGGCTGACGTGCTTTATGATGAATAATGGACACGTTTTCATCAAATTCCTAATTGGTGTGAAGAAGAAAAGATGCTTGTGTGCAGGAAAGAAATCTCCCATCTCGTCTGAGAACGGCCTTTGTGAACATCTCTGCTGTCACTCCAGAGCACTTACAGCACCTAGAAACAAGCGCGTGAGCTCGGCTCGAGGATAAACATTTAGTTTCACGCCGTGTGAAGGAAATGCGATTAAGTCTCAACATCTACCATCAAGCAGTAAACACCATTAAGTGGAAACCACCTTCGCTAATTTGTTATGATGTGCACGTGATGTCATGAAAGGGGAGAAATAACACTTTCATTATTCACCTTGAGTTGTTGACCACAATTAGACTTTGAGCAGGAGGCAGGTTATTCCTGTTCACCCGTCAGGAATCACGCAGAAACCCGGCACGAGCGTTGACGACCATAAACGGCAGCAAGCTGGGAGGTCTCAGGGACAAAACCAATAACATACGCAGCACAACAACAAGGCACAGGAAGTCGTGTTTGCTGCCCTGTTATTGTGAGCACGATTTATGTTGACTGATGCATGCGCTCTATATTGATATGAGGTGTTTTAATCCCCTAACATGGCAATATATCTCATCTCTGAGGATATTATGGAAAGGGGAGATTTATCCAAGGCCAATTTTTCCAATTTAAAGATTTTGTCCCTATATAAATCTGATCTTTAGTGTGGGAAAAGTTCCACCCTTTTTTGACAAAGGCACTAAACACCAGGAGCTGCACATGGGACCGGCTTTAGAGGGGGCACTTCAATAATGTAGCAGCTGCCACTGGGATTAAATGGACTGGAACTTTCAGATTTACATTACAGAATATGTGATCCAGCATTTCCCACCTACAGCAAATGTATCACACTGAAGTGAAATGTGTCAACTTGGACAGTCAAACTTCAGCACCATCAGCAGAACGGTGACGAAACTCCTCCCTGGGCCCTAGCTCATGCTCCACAACTACACATTTTCCAGAGAAGGAACAAAAAATAAAACGCATTTGAGTATGTAGGCAGCTTTTCTCACCTCTGACCACTTCCTTCGGTGTATTGACCACCGGTAACAGAGCCCAGTCGATACACTCAGACCCAATTAAATGATCCTCTCTGAACTGTATGTTTTTGTCATCCATGTACTGCTGTTACGCTGCGACAGGAAGGACACCAGGGACAACCTGTTCCAGGGGAAAAAAAGAAGTGTGCGCAGACTCGGTGGCGATAGATTAACCTTATTTCTCGGCTAATGTTGGCTGGTCGGTTTAAAAGACATTTCCAGGACATTGGTAAAAGCATGCAGTGGTAAAATAAAAACAATAAAAGTTCGGCTTATTCACACAAGTCACTCGTACGCCGGTGATGTCACCCAATCATCAATGTCCATATGGAGAGGAACCAGACGTATGAGGCAAACCACCGCGCCACCGTGCACTATTCACGTCCCTCACAACTGACATATGTACCATTAAATGCTGTATAGAGCATATTTACCCACTCCATTCAGGTTGCAACTGTGCAATTTAGCCTTGAAGAAGTGGGTGTGTGTTATTAGTCACTGTTGAGGGTGCTGTTATTTTTTCCCCTGTGTGGGCTGGGATGTATAATATGAGATTACTGCACCAATTTTATAATTAAAAATTTGCTGTATTAATGACAGCAGAAGTGTTCGGTCCTCTGAGTGTGAACAGTGTTCTGTCATGCTCACACCCCCTTTCAGAGGGCGGGAAGAGGAAGTGAGGGCCAATGTTAAATCCTCTGTGTTAACGAAGGTGATGCGCGGCTCTCAATTCCCCACCTACACTGTCAGCCGGAGGACAAGGTCCACCTGAGGGTTTCGGCCTTCTGAAGGCTTTTCCAAGCTTTGAGTTAAGGCTTCTGCCGTGACAGTAGCAGAATGAACCAGGAACCTTTTTTTTTTGTGGTCAACTGTATTTTTTTTAACTGCTCAACAGATCAGGTAAAAAAAAATGGCTGGAAAAACCCCATGAAGAAGCAACATCAGGTGTTTGCAGTAATCCAGGAATTCAATTCAGTCCTGAAACCCATGAAAACCAGGAGAAATATATGAGTGTGAAATGTAAAGAAATAAAGAATAAGGATGTTAAAACAATAAAAATGCACAATGCTTAAAATATACAATGGCTCTGTAATAAAATAAATGAAGCTAAATCATACACACATCAACAGCAATTGCAATAATCATAAATCCAATATAAACACATTGTTTGCTCTTTTACTTCTGAAGCAGTATATACACGTATCTCCCGTGTTGTCTGTATTCTGCTCCATCCCCTCTTGTTCCTGTATTCTAATGCCTCATTTGTCCACCATCCTTGTCTCCTCTGCTCCAGTCTTGTCAGTGAAAGGTCACTCTGGCCCTCCAAGCTGAGAGCACGCTTTCTCCAGGGAAATTAATGGTTTGAGCCTTCAATTGCTGTCTCTTTCTTTGTAATTTGCCAGCATTGACTCAGAAGATGCCTTCGTACATGGCTAAGGGTGGGTTTAACTTTTGAGGCACTTTAACAGGACTGGGAAACCAAAAGGTTGCGTTTCTTTTTTCTTTTATCCATTTCCAAACAGCTGGACAGCAGAAGGACCAGGTAGGGCCGGTAAGGCTTTTATCAGAGCCTCTTTCCCTGTATTTAAATGTTTTTGTCTATGTGAGAGAGAATGTGCAGCGTTAGTGCCACTCTGAATCCCATTGATTGGATTTAGCTCCGCTGCATCTGATGAGCCTGTGGGAGGTTTGGGTAGCTGTAGCGACAGCCACCCACTCCTGTTACCAGCGATGATGCACTCGTCTTCACAGACAGTCACCAAGGATACGTAGACAAATGATGGAAACACGTATTCGGCTCTGTGTCAGCAAGGTCTTTGGCCAGCACATGTTCAGAAGGCTGTTGCCACCGCTTACCCTATAAAGAAAAGCTGCAGATATAATGATGCTCCACATCTTTGTTTCCAGCGCGAAGCAGAAGGATTGTAGCATAGATGGATTGCAGCAAGTAGAATGAAGCATTTGCATCCGTGCATTTCAGGTTCATTCCCTACTATTTAGGGAACGATTGACCAAACAATGCGGCAATCATATGAAATCAGGCCAATGGAGGAACCCTGCTGCAGGAAACAGGAAGTAAAGGTTCCAACATGACGTTCTGGGGTAGCTACAACATCGCTTCTGATACATTAGAGTCTCAACTCACTTCAATATTTAGTCTTAGGAGTGAATGGGAAATAATATCCTTTGAAAAATGACCAAGACTGCTAAATAAAGAAGCATCATGATTATTACATTTTCGAGGTGAAAACTAAAAATTTCAGCTACGTATAACCCTGATGATGCAGGGATTGCGGTGTTCCGTGTACATTTTACGAACAGAGTACATTTATGCATCAAAAGCTAAATTACCAACTCGAAAATGGACACAAACCCATTAAATATTCTGCTTCCAAGTGCTTTTTGATTGGTTCACACTGCCTGTGCATGTTCGCGGTGGAAGTCAGATATGATAGATTGGCGCTGTCAAAGTTCTCCCATGTGCCTGGAGCATCCACGGTTCAAAGTCTACCATGCCAAGAAATCTGAAACAGACAGAAACACAGAGTTACCTAACATGTCTGAAAGAATCCGACGGGACACGACGTTGGGAAGATGGGAGGAAATGGGAGGTTTGAGATAAGGACAGGAAAGCAGATGAAGTCATCGACATCAGACTGTCAGAGGACTTTGGAGTGCCTTCCATCTTGTCGTCAGGCTTTAACAGAGTTGTCCAACAGACATTGTTTTCACACAACATGGGCAGCAGCACACTTGAGAGAACGCAGAGCCTGCGGGATTAGAGTCTGCTGCAGGGTGATTATATGGTGGAGAACTCTGCTAAAGTGTCCCATTTCTGGGGTAAGGGATTAGGGATTTGTAGATGAGAACGAGAGAAGCCTGTTGGTCAGATGTGAAACACCGGGCTTCCGTAGCGCGCCATGTGCCTTAACACATTGCCCTGCTGTTGATCTGCCCCTGAGGGGGATTTAATGCATGTACCTTGCTGCTACCATTCTGCCACTTTGCACACTGGTGCTTGCACACATGAAAAGGTTAATGCAGGCAGCCTGTGATGTTCCACACAGCTTTAACCCTGTTCCCTTGCTGCCATTCTCAGTTTCCCTGGAAAGCTGTGTTATGATCATTGTTACTTTAATGTGCTTCTGTATGGTGACATATTTTTTCTCTGTAATTTATTGGATCCATATGTAGCGTGGAGCTCTCTCCCACACATATCACCCTTAAACACGGTGTCTGTATCATGTCGGTGTTCACATTCCGTGCCGACTGCGAGTCACTAAGCTTATAATCTAACTTGCAGCTGCAAATCCTATTGTTATCGTGGCATTGTAGGAGACACATGTGAATATGCAATAACAAGCGACCTCTGTGTACTCAGTTTGGGGAGTCATGGGACAGCGGCGATCAATAGGACGCCAGTTGCTGTGAGCCAAGCGCCTGTTCTTGTTATTGACTGTGTCATGGAAAAAAAGACTAGACAAAAAAAAAATACATGCTGCTCTTGACCTCATTTTGGCACCTGATGGAATATTTTTATAGCTGTTGTTAGGGGTGAGAGTTTATATTTAGAATATTGAGCAAGGGATCCTACTGGAGATGGTGTTTTCTTCCCCGCCACACCCCTGAAACACTTACAAGCACATGCTTGTATCAGCAAATTCTTTTCTGTATATTGTTTGGGACAAGGGTACAGCAAACAGCATTTATCACTGAGGTGTCACTGGGGTATAACAGACCATGCTGGATGAAAATCCCCGTCCATGAATCCCGATTTTGCTTTAAAGCCGTTCCACCCTTGTCACCTTCAAAATAATAACTTTAATCTCTGTGAATGACACGACACGTCCCAATAACGTGACACACGCAGAGAAAAGTTGCCGGGGCTTTGTTCTTTTCACCTTTGCTGAGGCTGGCTGAAGAGCGGGTCACCCGAAGTGCGCCGGCATTTGTGGTCCTTTTTTAGCAATATACAGTAAGTTAGTTGAAAAGAGAAGGAGCACGAGCGATCAATATCAGGTCAGCCAATGATGGATGGAGGCACGATTGCTAATTTCAGTGCGAGACAAATAACCTCGCTCGGTCCTCAGGGCTGAAAAATAGACAGAGGAAAACGTCGGACCGAGGGACATGTCTCCCCGGTCTTGGTTCCCTATTCACGTGGCCATTCGTCTCCATTGCTCCGGCGCTCCCCAGTTTGACCCTCGCTCGCGGAAGCATAATGGCTGCTGGCGTAACCACGTGCTGGAAACCTGCATGGCAGACGCTGATGAGTTTGGCCTGACTCGCACAGCTTCAGCTTTAGCAGGAATCGGGTCAGCTCGATAGCATTTGATCTACTTGTTATTGATGCATAATAGCGCCAGCTGTTTAACAATGAGGTTGCTGCAATTGTCACAGCCATCGACGTATCGGCATCCAATCGCCTGCTGCGGAGCTATTAAAGGGTTTGAAAGCAAAAATGTTATCTTGCTAAAAAAAAATAAAAAAAAAAGCTGGCATTTTCACGTAAGAAATCATTTTAATTTGCCATCAAACCGGATCAATGATCCAGAAAAATATGTAGTGTGGGACAGATCAGAGAAAAAGGGGGCGATGGGATGTGTCCAACTTTCCAGGTCTCTCAACGCTCGAATGAACTCATTAGAAGTTAATTAATCACGCGTATCGATCCATTGTCACTCTTCACCACGAAAGGCCCTGCTAGATTCCAGGGCTCGGGTTCTGCTGAAACGACGAGCCCTCGCATCTGCCTGCCTTCCTCACCGGGCTCTAATGTCCATCGTGGCGCCATGCTGCATGCGAGTGTGTAGTCTGAGACGGCTGGTGCACGTTCAGGAGTGCGGGTGAGGTCTGTTCAGGGAGAGAGGTTGAGTGAGTGTTAATGCAGTATAGATTTCGGAGTATCACATTATTCCCCGCAAATGTCACCCAATGAGGATCGACGGCTTTTTTATGAAAACAAAACACTCTGCTCACCGCAGTGGACGCCCTTATGTTGTCGGACACGTTATTTTGGTCACAGGACACTCAAAAACTGATACTTGTGTTGTGATTTGGACTGAAAACAATCCGGGGGGGTCGCAAAATGAGCTGCTCTGTAAATAATTCACAACATAACGGAGATAAATGAATCATTAGCGGACATTTGCGTGAGGCCCAAAACTCGACCAATGATGATGCGGCTGTTTAAAAGTGTCTAAAAAGGCATGAATCGCATGCATAATCTAGCAATTTGTATACATCTTGAATGGCCTTTGCACAGAATCCTTCTGATTTGGTGAATTACTACAGCCAGAAAATGAGGAGGAAATAACTGCCTCCGTGGATGGGAGGTGTTACCAGGTTTGACTAGTTAAAAAGCCAGTTTTAGCATCATTGACAGGTTTCTGCTTTCCACAGGGGAATGTTCATTGTGATTCACCACTATGAATATTTGGATTACAGAACCTCTGGAGACCCAACGGTTGTTAGCTGACAGAGCCAGGACCTTCAGAGGACCCGGAAACCAGCTGAGCCTGAAATTAGGCTGAAACTAATGGTCTGTTCCACTGGCTTTGGTCAAAACAAGTTGCCAGTATTTTGTGAACCTGAGTAAACAGTTGTGACCTGACTTGATGCTGCTAAATCATTTAGGTAGGTCTTGATATTTTATTTAAATTAAATGTTTGAAAAGATTGAATCCTGGAAGATACGACTGCCCCGGACATACATATTCTCCTTGATCCGGATTAAATGAAGATAATGGAGAACGGAAATATTCATATTTGGTCAACAGAAGCATTTCTCACTCAAAAGGCCTTTTTCTGTGTATTGGCTCTGCTGGGACACACACACACACACACACACACACACACACACACACACACACACACACACAGACATAAGACAAGAAGATTTCAGAGGCTTTATGACAAAATAATGAAGTAGAGACTTTGTGAATGAAAAACCTCAGTTCAGGCGGGGAAAGATTTAAGAGGCTGAAGCACCTGAAATCTGGATCTACACAGACACAGTTAAGATTGGGATTAAGCTTGCTGGGAACTGGGGGGGCGTGGAGTCGTCAGTGGGGTGGTGAGGATCTGAGCTGGAAACAAATGTTATAAAAAAAAAGGATTCCATGGTGGAACAAGAAAAGAATCAGTGGGATAATCTGAAAGCAGAAACCTCAAGAGCGGATGTCCACTACGGTAGTAGGTGATGGTGAGAGGAGGAGCAGGCTGTTGTCACGAGTAACACAGAAAGGGGTGGACAGTCGAGCCAGGTGCAGATGAGGTGAAGTTTCTGCAGTGATGAATCACAAAGACACACTTGAGAGAAGAGAGAGAAAAACAGCAGGGAAGGACATAGTGGAAAATCAAATTAAGGCTTGGCCAGAGCAGACCTGTCCTTCTGCCAGCCCCATCTTCAGACTTGATTGAAATGACAATCCTGACCATGGGAAGGAGACTTCACACACACTTTGCTGAACTGAATAAATGCTTTTACAATGTGCTGTCTTTCATTACTTTCCTTTTTTAGTTACACTGCTTTTACTGAAACTATTTCTGACAATACTGAGCTAAATAGGAGGTCACAATGATGGAGTAGTGTGCAAAGAGGCCTCTGTATAACTTCATAGTACTTAGATAATATGTAACAAGCCTTTAATTGCATGGCAATAAAAGGCTTGTTGTTCCGCCACATTTCAGTATGCGGTGGAAAAGACTGAAATAGCTCAATGGGGCAATACAGGCATAATGTGTGGCCTTACAACCCATGGTTTTCTCATGCTTGAGGAATGTACGTGTGCACAGATGGAAGTTGGGGGTGTTGAGAAGAGGAAATTGCTTTTGTCAGCAGCTTGACCTGTGCGTGATTCAAATTGCCTCCGAGATTTGTCATCTTCATACTGAGTGCAAATAGTTTTGGGGGTTGCATTAAACCCCATTGAACCCAAGAATACACTTATTGTGCTCGCTCTCTCCCTCCCCTCTCTCTCTCTCTTTCTCTCTATCTCCATCTCACTCCCTCTTTCTCTCTCTGGCTCTCTCACACACACACATACAGTATAACTAGCTTGTCTTGCGAGGCCACAGGAGAAGGCAGTGAGGGTCACTGCTGTTAATTGTATTCGAATTGTACAGAAACAATGTCTGAATCGCTGCCGTAGCCACTTAATTGTTTTGCCCGGGTGCATTCTGACAACACTCAATACTCCAGGATGACAAACTGAAAAGTGAATTGTGGAACTTTTCTTTTGCAAATTCAATAGAAAAGAAACTAAAATATCGACATGAGTATCCCGACCCTCAATTACAGCCTCCACTCTTTTCCAGGAATTGTGACATTCCAAACTTGTCCTCTGCTTGGATGGGAACTGTTGATGGGCAGATCCAGGATGAGCCTGCAATGCTCAAGAGTTGTCTCCAAGACACTCTCATAAATAACTTGTGGTCATTGCTGAACCATCATCACAGTCTGAGGTCTGGATCTGCTCTGGATCACATTTTTATCAAACATGTGTGTAGCCTTGACCAGGCTCCCTGATCCAGCTGAAAACATCCTCACTGCCTGATGCTGACAGCACCATCCAGGGCGAGAGATGAGCAGTGGGGCTAGAGGTGAGCCTGGTTTCCTCCAAATGGGACTCGTCCGTGGAATAAAAGACTCAGGATCTCTGGAGCTCCGCCCCATCAGACTGGTAACCCTCTGGTGTGCATCGGCAGCCACGAGACCTCAGGTGTGAGTCTACCTCAAACCTGCTGTCTCTGCACCCTCAGGTCAAGACCAGCACCCACTATAACCTCTTTAATGTCCCTTCTAATAATTCACAGAATAAAACATGAATCTATTAGTTGCGTTGGTGTATTTAGTTGTAAAATGTTAATATTAGACTAAAACAGCCAACAGATGGGTTTCATCATAAGCAGTTAAAATAGTGAGTCCAACATCATTTTTATACCACTCGCTATATGATAGGTGTAAAGCTATTACACTATTCATCTTGAAATAGGGAATTAACAGTGAGCAAAGGTCCTGTTCAAGATGACCTCTGCTTTTGTTGTAGAGACTCATCGTGATGATCACATCTACAGCAGCTCTTTGGGCCCCGAGCAAGGTCTTCAAGACACGTTTCTACTACATGGAGATCTGCTGAAATCTTTTTATAACCCCAGAGAAGATGAGTAACTCTCAGGAGCGAGCATGGAGTGTGAGGGAGGAGAGAGGAAGCCTGCATGAGGTGGATGACACATCCATCTTCCCTGAATACAGGGGGGGAAAGAATAGAGCATTTTACTGTATATATTGAAAGATCCAACTATCCATCCATTACAAGCACCTAGTCGGAATCTCCTTAGTCTGGGCTTCTGTCTTCAGACAAAAGACAAACATCCTCATAACCTATTTACATTTAAATTAAATCTAAATCTAGATTAACGCCTGTTTTGGGTCACCAGATAACGACAGCGGTGCACATGCCAGATTATATTTAAGATATGTTAATTGAAGTAAGCCAGGCATTGCCATGGCAGGTACACATGGAGCAATATCATCACAAGAGTTAATAAATCATAGATTTGGAGATAAAGGAGAGGAGCTTATTTTTGCCTTTCACTGCTCTCTTGTACTTTCTTGCATTCATGGCTTATGGAATCCTCCAGCGTAGCCTTATCCAATGACTGGCCTTTCTGTGTTATTCTTAAATTATATGTGTGGCTATAGGTTTTAAGACCCTGAAGAGGGACTTGATTTAAGGGTGCATTAAGCAGCTATCACGAGGGTCAGTTTTATTACGTTCCTGTATATCTTTAGGATGCTGGAAATACATTAGCCAGCCTACCTCTTGCCCCCGAACCACTTTACCCCCACCACTCTCTCATTGCCGGGCTGTTTATAACCCATTCCCAACCATTTTCCTCATGTGGTCAGTAAATGTACATCTCTCATGTTACACGGATGAAATGTGTTGTTTCTTCTGAACACCCTCGTTTCTTTACATTTTGCACAACTTCATTAAAGCTTTATACCCTTTTACATGGGTCATTAGATCCGTGCTCTAACCTTCGGAGGTACGAGTCTTCAAACCCATTACCTCCATGTCTACTTGCACTTGACTGATTAATCCTCGTCTGGACCCACTCGCGAATGGACGCTTATTCCCAGGTATCCAGGGGTGACTGGCCTTGAGGCGGTGCCATTTCGCTGGGTCTAAACAGCCAATTAGACCAGACCTTGGAAACCACAATACAAGGCAACCATTATTAATTAGCCATTGACATTTTGGCTGCTACAGTAACAAAATGGTGGCCTGACAGGCAGACGTAATAGGCCTTTTATTGAATTTCTAGGGAAAGTAGAAAAGTTATGGGTGGTGTTTTATGGCCCTGGAAACAAAAATATAACAAAGTACTAGCTCATTTTTGTGCATAAAACTTCCCAAAAAAAACCTTGGGCATACATTAGAAGCTGTGCTGGGAGCAGGAGATGTGCATGAACGCCATCAGAACACCGCCAAGGTACCTTTAAGCAAGGTATTGAATCCCCAACTGCTCAAACGGGGCCGTGGGATGAGCTGGTGTGATGAGAGGTCTGCCCTGACTTCGCCCATATGCAGCTTGGATAGCACCCTCCCCGCGGAGCCGATTGGTCGTCAAGAAAAAAAAAAACCTGCAGCAATATAATCTTGACCAAAACCACTTTATGGGCTGCACGCTATAGATGCACTTGTTATTTACGTGTGATCTCTGGGTGGTACATTCTGTAGATACCGCTCTTTTAAAAAAATAAACATAACCTTGATGGGGGAAAAAAAATGCAACAGTGCAAAAACAACAAAAACAAATCCTTTAAAAATGCCTTTTTCACATTTCAGGAACTCTTCTTTGCTTCCAGTAAGGTCGAGAACTTATTTTACTAATTGTTTTTGAAGCTCTGTATGGTCCAGCCCCTTGTGCCGTCTCTGACCTGCTCACAGAGGACCAACCAGGCAGATCCCTGAGATCATCAAATACAGGTCTGCTCAATATTCCAAGAATTCATTCAAAATCAGCTCACGGGGCTTTCCAGTCATTCTGTTCCAACTCTTTGGAACTTTGGAACTGCCTCCCACACGACCTCAGGTTGGTTTTAAAAGGAGCCATTTCTTTTCTTGCAAGCTTTTAGTTTTTTAATTGGTTTTAGTTGCAAAATGACCTCCTTTTTGTCTTTTTGTGCTATCGTGTGTATTTGATGGGTATTGCTTATGTAATGTTGTGCTTTGTTTTGTTTGTTGTGAAGCACTGTTTGGACTTGTCGTCTAAAATGTGCTATAAAAATGTGTTGAATTTACCAAATCCAAAAAACACTCCACTTTAATCAAACAAGCAGACGCGCTGGACGAGATACGTGTGAATTAAGGAGAGAGAGTCAATCATGACGCTCTATTAACCTCACTGAGAAGGTGCACAGTGTTTTATGAAGGTCCTCAGGTTCCTGTAGCACTCTGCATATTTTGCAGCCGAAGCCAGCGCTGCAGGTATGAAATAAAGATGAGGAATTTAATGTTAATGGCTGCAGCTGAAGCTGAGAGCAGCCCCGTGTTTGTCCTCACAGACAGAATAATTAAATTTCTCACTTTAACTCTGAACCCAACATCCCGACTGCGATGGGCCGACCAGTGTGTTAATCTACCTTTCAGGCTGCCTCTGACCTACATTCTCTGATGACAATAAACAGCAGAAAGAATATTGCAGAATTAAGCGGTGCAGGGTTTTTTTTTTTTTTTTTTTATAAATTCCAGGATGCGCTGGTAATGTGTGCGCTCACTGTTCACGGTAATCTCCCTGGAAAATCATTCGTATTACCGGAGGCTGAGGAGGAATTGTGTCGGGCATTTCCTGTTGCAGTAACACAGCTATTGTTATTTCTGCTATTCTGCGGAAGACAGAGGTTTAGCGGTGCAGTAAAAAAAAAGAAGAAGAAGAAATTCAAGGCTTTCAAAATCTATTTTTCATGAGCTGCGTGGCCTTCAGAGAAAATTGCCATGGAGTGACTCGTTTTAGCGAGACATGCAGAATTTCTTTTTGAAAGCTTCAGGGTAAAACCTACACAGCACAAAGGCAAGAAATATAAATGATAACAGATAAAGTGACTACAGTGCTGCTATTACTGAGTCAAAGTCAGAGAAGGGGGGCAAACATCCCTCAAACAAAGTGCATCCAAATCCCTGCTTGGTGTAGAATAGAATAATATAAAGAAGGTGATTGAATTCATTTCAGCTTTATTTATACGGCGTCTGCTTCAATCAAGATTGTCAGTAGGTGCTCGACAGAAACCCAGAGTCTGACCCTGCCAGATGGGAAACATCAGGCTGAGTAGCCAACTGGTCTCTACTGATTTTTTGCCGGTTTCCTTTATAAAAGGCATACTATTATGGTGTCAACCCCATGAAGAGCGTGAGTCTGCAGGCACGGCCTCTGTTTTTCATTGTTTAATATAACCTGGACTCCACCAGACAAGGTTCTGCTCAGTTCTCTGGGTGAGACTGCGTAAAGAATGAGTAATCAAGAAGAGGAGGATGAAGTGTAGGAGGTGCATTGAAAATGCCAACAGCTACAGTCTCATCTGTAAAACAGCCTGTTGGCATTTACCTGACAGCAGGGCAGGTAAAATAGACAAAAATAGAGCCCTCACCTTGCTTGGAATCTCCGCTGCTCATGTTTGCCCTGTCCTCTCTGCTTTTTCATTTCAGTCCACCTCCTCCAGCCCCCCAAGTCCTCGCCGTCCCTCCTCCGCTCCTCCTGATCAGCTGCACTGCAGGCAGGAGGCATCATCTTGTGCGAGACGTGCCTGATAAATGAAGATCCAGACCTCTGCTACTGAGAGGGGGCCCGGGAGCACCACGGAGGCTAAATCACCGCCATTGATTGTGCCACATCTCCGTGCTAACAAAAGGCCACGATCACTCATCTTGTTAGAAATGGATTATCAACCTCTTTGTATCTTGTTACACCCATCAAGAGTATTCTTCCTCCTTTCTCTACCTCTTTAACTCATTAGCTGCTCTTTTTTTTTTACTTTAATCGCAGAGCGGATAATTTTCCATGGTTGTTTTGTTTGCCACTGAAAATATGGATGTGGAAGCATTCCTGCGTTGTCTTTACGGAACCTGCCGATGGGCCATTTCCATCTCCGGCCGGTAAATAACAACGGTTGGGTAAGAGACAGGATCAAAGTGCAGTTGTAAATGTCATCTCCCCAACTGCCTGATGCAGAGCCTGTTCACCGCGTAGCGCTCTCTCTGCTGAAGACTTATCAATATAAACATGCCAAAATGGAACAGCAGCATAGAAGATGTAGCCATAAAACATGAGCGCTATCTCTATCTATCTATCTAAAATTAACAGATAGGATGAAATTATTTATTCCTTTCACATATTTAGTCAAATTGGACACATTGGTTTACAAGGGTGGAGGAAAAAGTTGTTTAAAAAAAATGCAGGTCGATCGGAAAATGAGGTAGGGAGGGTTGAAGAGGATGTCGGGACCAGGTGAGCATGGGAGGGGTGGAGCCTGGTCTATAGAACACGCCCCCTCAGCCCACTGCTTAACACCTCCATTCTGCTGCTCATGCTATCATCAACTCATCAGAGAAGTTAACAAAATTGATAACAACAAGTGTGTCTAGACTTTTTAATCATGCTGATGTCATCAAAAGATCGCTACAGGGTTCCAAACCCATTTAACAACACCCACAGTCTTGCCACCTGCTTGTTATAAACAGTAACCATTCACACGTACAATCTCTCCCCGGTGGCTTATTTTGAGTACAGTCTTGAAGGTTCTGACACGTTCCGACTGCAGGAATCAGGATGAGTCCACCGATCTTCCTGTCTCAGGATGTCTGCTGGTAAATCCTCAGCCACGGTCACAAAGTGGCTCTAAAAATAAAGCTCCCATTCCCACCTTTGTTCACCTATTCCTGACCAACATTTGGACAAAACTGGTTTCAATTCCTCATCCCAAGCATTTGCTGTGCGGTTTACTTTAACAGTCTGCCCTCCCCCCCACCCAACTTGATGCCCCAGGAAGAAGACTCATCATGCTAAACAGCTGCTCTATACAGCCGTTAACTGGGCCATGTGTACGTAACTTTGCTGCTCATAAATCACGCTTCCCATATTTCAATTAACTTGGGTTTTGTAGATGGCATTTAGACCTCTTAATAAATGCCATCTCATCTCATCTGTGTCTTCACAAAGCTCAGGGCCCCAGAAAAACTCCATCTATAATCATCACATTGGGGAGCCTTAAATTAGCACGCCTATAAATGACAAATCGTGTCAAACTAGAGGGACGGCGTGATTGATGATGTCGTAGCTCTACAGTGTCCTGGGAAATAATCACCTCTTTGGGGGAAAGCCGGGATGCGATACAGGAAAAACATGCTTAGAAGCTTCGGTCTGTCTGTATTTCACAGGGGAAGCTGCTTCAACGTCCGTTTTCCAGTCTGACAGTTAATCCACATTATGGCAGACTGTTAGTCAATCTGTTTTTATTTGAAATGCCAGAACGTTTTAGCCGTGAACGCATAAAAAAAATTCTTTACAGCTTTTTTTTCCCTTTTTTGTTAACTAAGGGTTTTTTTTAAATTAGTCATAAGACCTTGAATGAACTCAAACCAGATAATAAATGGAAAATATAATATTGTATCGGTGTCTAAAGCGTGAAATTAAAACATTCCTGGTATAAACTGACAGCTTGCTCGGTGCCAGTCGGGACGATTTTCCCAGCACTTCAAGCATCAGCATGAAGGGCTGCAGTGAGCACATGCTCGCGCTGCCATGTGGGAGGACTCAGCTGTGAGCACCCGTGTTCACGCCTTGATAGCACCCTGTTTCCAGCGCCTGGCATGTGAGAAAGACCGTTTCCAGAAAGTTTTTCTAGTTCTAAAGTTCTGCTGTTGTGCCTGGTCGGTCATTTACTCACACACTGAACACAGAGGTGGAGGTGTGCAACACTCTGTTGTAGCCTAGCTGCTGCATTTTGGGGTCATTCTTCGATTTAGCTGTCAGGTTTGTGTTTGGTTCAATGACTGCAGCTTTCTCTGGTCCTTTGACTTCAAAAGGGCCTGAAGCATCATCCTCCCTCCCGCTGCTGCTCTGCATTAGTGGCCAATTATTGTTTCAGAGACGTGTTATGTTTTGGCGCAACTTTGCTAAAACCTAGTATGTTTGCATGCTCTTTTGCAGCAGTTTTCAACAAACCATTTTCTGTCTCCTCTTAACGTCTCCGCTGCCTTCAGAAACGTGTGAAATATTGGTCGGTCATGACATTTTTACTGACCTGACAACGAGCAACGGGATGGCTGCTGTCTTTCTTCTTTCCAATTTTGCGAGCACACCTAAAAATTACTGAGCAACAAGCCACAATAACAGCTTTTCTTCAGAGACGATCTGATGAAAAGATGATTCCCCCCCGATTCCCCCCCATTGCTGTTTTATCCTGTCCAAAACCTCAGAATTCAGGCTTTCCTGTTGGATGGCTGTGAGATGAAATGTGAAAACAGGAGGATTTGTGCTGTAGAACTCATGATAGTGTACAGTGAAATTTCCCAAAGTCTATCAGGTCAGCAGTCTGGCTGCTTCCAAAAACCAAGACCCAGGGCGTGCATCCTCAATCACACACGTTCAGGCACCCTGTTGACACGAGAAACATTTCTGCAAATCGCATCAGATCACCATGTGTAAACTTTTGCACGGGGTGTCAGAAGCACGTCAAAAAATCTTTCCTGCCATTTTTTTTTCTTTGCGTGAGATTATTAACGAGTCTAAAACTGGCACGACAACTGCGAATTATTCTGACAGCATAGAGGAGGGAATGTCACATCAATTTACAACTTTTTCTGAACAGCGTGCACATGAACAGACAGAAGAAGAGATGGAAAAAAAAGTGTTTCACGTGTTCACACTACAGCCAAGAGGAAAAAAGAGACCGTGTCAAACAGAGATTGACAAACAGCGATGAGCTCTGCTGTAGCACAGACCCTCGTACCCAATTAAGCTAAAGATCCAGTAGAAATAAATGGTGCTTATGTAGGAAAACCCAAAGAAAATCCTGTATACATGCTGGTGTATTTGTTCCCGGTACGGCTGCACTGATCCGAACTAATGTTGCCACCTGAGCCGCTACTGAAGTGGCACCACCTGCCCCTTTTTCCACCAGCAGAATGAGCCGCCGCTGCCATGTTCCTCCAATCCAGTTTTCCCTGACTCCAGAACCATCACTTACACCCAACCTGAGAACGAAAGTAGCACCTGAGAGATCAACGGCGATATACAAAACAGGTTAAACATGTTAGCTGCCAGCAGGCGTGTGACTCAGTACCGTCATGTGTGACGTGTAGAGGTCTTTTGGTGCCTGCCACTGATAATTACTTTATTTTTATCATTTTTCTAAGTAGCAGATTAATCACACCTAATGCCACTTACACCTTATCTCTTTGTTTGTTTTTCTTATGATGTCAATCCATGCTAAAGCTACGCTTCTGAAAATGTCTTTTTTCAAGCTTGAATGCTAAAAATAGCTTCACACAGATGCAGCAGGGCCACCTTTGGCGCTGATGAGGGAGGCAAATAGACGGTGTAGAAGAAGAAGTGAAGCCGTTGGTGTCAGAAGATGTGGAGCCTCATGAATTTCAAAGCCAAAAGATCTGAGGTGGGGGGGTGTGGCGGTGGTGGTGGTGGTGGGTGGGGGGGTCGTGGTCAAGTGCAGAGTGGCAAAAACATGATCGGATTTTACACGCGTCATTAGTCTTTTCCTCCATCTAATCAAATTAGCTTCGCGGGGGAATATGTCCGAGTGTGACAGCTATCCAGAAAAAAAAAGCCCCGGTTGCATAAGGAAGAGCTCCTAGAAGTTCCTCCTAAAACAACGACACCGCGGCAGCCGCCATTTCCTCAGGCACGTGCCATGTACCCCCCACGGTTGCGTAACACCAAAGCGGGTGGGTGGCGGCCAGTGGTGAGCACAACAAGGATTAGGAGAAACTCACCCTACAGAGATCTGGGTTAATTAAAACTATTATGGCGAGCCTGGCAAACTACCCAGCAAGATACGAGGAGATCTGGGCTCCATCTGTTCCAGTAATGATAAAGCTGTAGTCCAACGACCAATGGCTGCGAGGAGGAAGAGGAAGAGGAGTGTCCTTGTTGTCAGGGTGACACACATGTAATGGACTTGACACCCCATTGTGGTATGGATTTGCTGTATAGCGAGCACTGGTTACCTTCTGGTGACACGGAAGCGTGCCCATTGTTAAAGCTGCTCTGAAGAACTAATTGGATTTTTTTTTGGTTTTTTCGGATTCACGGGAGGTTTTGGGAAGTTGAAAAAAAGAAAGAAAACTGACTCATTAATTACAGTTGTGTGGGTGAAGGTTTTCCAGGCCGCAGCACAAGTTCACGACTTCCCGAAGTAAACCGAGTTGCAGCTGCTCTTTACCTGGAACCGCACCTCTAACTCTTCCTCCACCCTGCTATCCTTCCGAACGCTTTGATCGTTTGTCACGCTTTCCTCTAAAACCATTAAACGAGGCGGTGGTCGATCGTCTGTGGCGACGTCTCTTTCACCGTCTGCATCCAGAGGGAGCGGGAAAAGATTTTACGTATGAAGCTGCCTCTTGCGCGTGCACGTTCCCACCGTTCAGCAGCTCCTCTGTGTCCTTCAGGCTCTCTTCTTCTGCATTCCCCCCTCCTTCTCCCCCCACCTCTCTCTGACTTCCTCCCGCTCTGGTCCCTCTCCCGAGCATGACTTGGAGGCAGATCGGCTGCGTCCGGCCGGGCAGCTGCGTGCTGTTGGTTTTCTGCCATGGCAGCGCTCCCCCGGCTAACCCGCTATTTGTTTAGAGGAATTAGAGGAGGCGCCCTCTCTCTCGAGGGACCTCTGGCCTCTGAGTTGACAGAAGGGGTCCATATCAGGAATCACACCCGTGCTTGATGGTAGATAGGGCCGAGATCGCGTGGAGGGAATAGCTGATAATCCATGGCTGATCTTTGGAATGATCAGCTGGGGGGAGGGGGGTTATTCAGGCAGTTCCTGTCTTTATTTATTTATGCTTCTTCTCACAGGCTCCATTAGACTCACTTCTCCACTGCCTTTTTCATCCATGTCCTTGTGGCGGACCACAGGAGTCATTCAATATCCATTCTGCCCGACATTAATGTAATCTATTTTATATTTTCTCAAACGCTTTTAGTTCCAGCGCTGAGTGGAAATCAGTTCCTCCCGCAGCCCAACCGTAGATAACACGCGCATACGTAACCTAGCGTGACATAAATGTGATTTGTGCAAACATAAGAGGGTGGGAAAAGAGCCAGTCCTGCGCCACAGTCGCAGCTAAACGGGAAATGGGAACGTTGGCGTTCCGACGCCTGAAACGCTCTGACGAGGCCGAGGCCTCTGAAATTGCCTTTTTTTGGAACAAATGTTTCCCAGCCAAAATAACGTTTGCGAGGTTCAGCGCCCGTGTGGGAGCTTTCCGGATCCAAGCTTGGTGGTTTATAACGGGCTCAGTGGGTGGGGAGAAACTTATTTTCTCCTCTTCATTTACCTTGACAATCACACCCAGTGGACTCAGCTTCTAAGCACATTATTTGCGACTCCCACACCGTGACAGGACGCTTCGCCTGCACGACTGATGGCGGGCAATGAGCGGAGCGCACACGGGGGCAGGCGTCTGCCTGGCTGCCCGCTACTACTTGCGGGGATCGCTTTTGTCACTCAGAGTGGAACTGAGGTGAGCTTTAATTTTGACAAAAGAGGGGCAGGAAACGCTTGTGCTGTCTCTGGGACGGGAACCTTGGAGAGCCAGTCTGACTAAAACACGCTGGGAAATAAAGGTGCTCCTTTTATGCAGCACGGAGGGCAAAGGGAGCTGCGGCTACAGCTAATGAGCTGCTATCATGTTGCTTCCAGATGTGGTCTCTACATAAACCCGTCTCCCAGGCAGGCTTTCCCGAACTTCCTCGTCCAGAGAAGTAATTATCCTGTATCCTGCGCTGGTGTAAAACTAACAACCCTCTGTGAGCACACAGCCACAGAGAGAGGAGGGAAGGGACAAGCGTGGTCGCCACCGGCTAATTGTTATTGATGGAGATTCATTTTGGCGCCGCAACGACGACGGATGGCCGATGCTCCGAGTGCTTGAACCACGGCCGGCTGGTCGTGGCTGCTCAGCTGGTGCATTATAAACATTCACGGCTGAAATTTATATCATCTGTTCTGTGCTCACATTCCAGGTGCCGTGAAGCAACACAACAGAGTAATATGTGGCAACAACGACGTCTCTTTACGTTCGCCTATCAGAGCTAAAAATAACCCCGCTGCAGTCTCATCCTTGGGCACTTTAATAATGTCGAACATTTACCTGAAAACAAAGAGGTTGAACTGAATTGATTTTCTGTTGGGTTTTTTTTCCTGCAGGTCGTGCACGTTCCCATTTATGGGCTCTTTGCCGCAAGGAAAATTCCATCTCCATGCGATGCGCATTAATAAGAAGTTCTTAATGAGGAGATTCACAAAGATGGTTTCTCCCCATTGTGTTCTGTTCACACCAGCGCTGCTTCTCTCACGTTCACTTTTACAATTTTACCTTTTTAGATTTTTCGCTTGCGCGCACGTGAGCTGAGTTTCTAACCGATTTTGTGAGCACATGTTGTGCACGGCGTTTCCTGCCTGTTTCACTCCACGGCCATATACGCGAGCACATATAAATGACCATTGTCCGTACGTGTTGTCCAGCAGGTGCAAATGTAAGCGCCGTGCTCTGCCTGCGTCTGGAATCCATCCACACAACATGGAACTATTTAACCTCACGAGCTGGAGAGGGATACACATGGAACCTGTGTTTTGCCCTCAGTGTCGACAGAACCACAGTTCAATTCTCTGGAAATGATCTTGCTCCATTTATCGTCGCCCCCACGCCGTCCATTTATTACAGGTATTTAAAATAAAACTTACCAAATCTGTTTTGACATTGCTGGCGGCGAACACGAGAAAATGATACCGGCGCCATTTTTCCAGAAGTGATTGATGACGCTATCATTTTTATGCCCAATTTCCCCCCCAAACACCCCTTATTGCAGGTGTCTGACATAAATTACAGCGCAGACATAAATGTAACACCTCGGGAAGTAAATTCCTTCTTACATTCAGACGCAGTTTATATCCACAGACTTCTAAATCTGTGAAGGTTGGGCTGTCGCTTTGCTTTTTTTTAATAAATGCATACCATGTTTTTTCGCATGCATACTAAACAAATCTTAATTATGCAGAAATTGGTCTCACATTGGAGCGAAAAGCAGCTATTCTTCACTTTCCCAGGTAGCAAAGTGCATGAAAATATATGTGGCTGTGAGCAAAAAGATCCTCGTCACAGATTAGATGTGTCTCCCCTGAGACGCAGCAAACGCATTAACGCAGAAGAGTCGTGGGAGATAATGCTTCTCTCCACATTTAGTTTGAATAAAGACGCAAGTCCGGAAGGGATTACAGTCTGATAAAACTGTCGAGGCACGTTACAGAGCGCAGTGGTCATACTCATTTATTTTCATTAAAGTGTGCTGGAATCCAGTCGTGACAGCTCCAAGTCCTCGCACGCCATCCAGGGGGACCGCAAACATCCAGAGGGCTGCTGTGTTCCCCACTTCTGTCCCGTCCGCATCCACAGCTGTGACTGACATACAGTAGAGAGTGGAGCAGGGCTCGTTACAGCACAAATGCTGGCTTTTAAGCCGCTTTATCACATAAGAAGAGAAGACGCGATGCCATTTGTGCAGGATGTGCCACAGAGAGCGTCCTCATCCACAACACTGTCACTGGAAACCAGCTTCAGCCCAGCAAAGAGGATAATGCGATGTATTTATGCCATCTTGCCTTGCTCACACCTTTAATTAGCTGAGGAAGCATCTCCACAGAACATTAGCACCTGCGGCATCATCCTGACCTGCAACCAACAGCCTTGGCTTGTCAGCCCACTTTACCTGTCCACCGCCGAGGATAGGGTATTTTCCCCCAATGCAGAGCCAAATTAAGGAGCTGGGCTCTCATCAGGACGTGAGATAGTTCACATAATGAGGTTGTAGACACGTGTTCAAGCTAGCACGGGCCTCCCATCAGCTTAATTGGCCCAGTGTTGAGTCTCCCTGTTCCCACTGGTCCTCTCGGGAGGGCAGAGGCGTGTGGTGACACTGTCTTTGACGCACATGTGAAAACCATAATTTATTGACCGAAAACAGTGCAGGAAATGAGCTAAGGTAAACAAGTGTGATTTCCTGAACAAAATGCACATATAAAGTATTAAATTCGAGGCAGCAAAATTGGTACCTGCACAGAGCTGAGGGTGAACAGACGCACTGTGCGCCGCACTTGTTGGTGTTTTATCAACATAACAGCTAAGCCAAGTGGGGTGAAAAACATAATGAATTGGCTCAACAATTGACAAAGTATGATTTATGCCACTTTCTAAGCATAATCAGTCTCGCTGACAGTGGATTTGCTCTCGAGAGGAGAAAAGAATGAGCAAGGGTTAAATTGCACTAACCTCTGTCTGCTTAGGAGCTAGCAGGAACAATCTGGCTGTGCCGACTAATACAAGAGGCATTAATCTTCACTTTTCTCATCACATATCTGTGGGTAAACAGGTAGCAAGATGCTCAAACATCTAAGAGTTGGGTCACTGAGGAGGATTTTGTTGCAGGCATTGTTTTTTTCAGCAATGTTGCCATCCAACGCTGGGATGTGATGTGCTTGAGAAGCAGGACATGAATATTAATGATGAACAGAGACAGAAAAAACCATCCCTGACTCCATGTCTCAGTCGCACACGTGTGTCTAGCAGGATTCTGCCGATGTAATTAATGAGGCTGACGGTGCCAAACAAAAAAAAAAGGACCTAGAGGAGAATCTAAATTTGCATTGAGCCTGACAAATTAAAAATTCCGACTTATGTTCACGACAGATGGACCCTCTGCATCTTCATCTCTCATCTCTGACAAGCTGTCCGTTCTCTATGCTCTGTTAGCGTCGAGGTGTTCCACAGCGTTCCCGGGCACGCACACGCGGGATGGTGCTACATATGTGCATTATCTGCACATTAAAAAGGTTAGCGTGTCACATCGCCGCCGTGGCTGCACAAGTGCAAAGAGCTAACGTGGCTTCGAGCTACGCACGGAATGAAAGCTCACGAGAAGCCGAGCCACTGCCACCTGCTCTTATTGACAGAGATGATCGGAACCTGGATAAACACAATCTAGCTTGTTGTTTACTGCCTCTAAATGCAGCGTGACGTTATATCTCTCAAAAGCAGGGATTTTGATAAGCTTGCACCCGCTACTTCATAATGAACGGGAATGGCAATATCAGTCCATTTGGGCCAATGTGTTTATCAATCTAATCATAGATTAGCACCTGCACAAAGAAAAGTCAGGTGTGTAGGTGCAGACAAATTCTCCATCTTTCAATACGCTAACGTTAAACTGCTAAATAGACTCCTGCATAGTTTTAAATAGATGAAACCAAGCATGAGCCCGAAGATCTGCTCCACTTTTCCAGCAGGCTTTATGTTGGGCTATTCCATGATGCATTAATATTGCCAGCTTGTACAAGCATGACACGAAAACATAAATATACAGTGCAGCACTTATATCTTATTTCATAAATATTGCAGCAGCTCCCATATTTTCTACCGGCAAATATAACGTGAGTACAGTAACGCAGCGCTCATCTGCTCCTGCACCCTCTGCACCAGATTAGTACCCCCGAGCACTGTCATTTGTTTAATTGCGCAATAATCCTTTCTTCCGTGAATCAAAACAAAAATAGCTCCATGCTGTCAAAAGTATTTTAGTTTAGCTTTAAAGGGGATGTGGAATACAGAGAGACGCTGCAGCCACCAGAGTCTGTCACTTCTCCACAGCTGACAATAAAAAATGATAGAAAGGCTACATATCTTATGAATTCTGTAGATAAATGAGTGAATTTGCCAGGGGGCGCCTTAGATTCATGTGGGAGCTGAAATAAAGGCGGAAAATGTCTCTAGTTTAATCGAGAAGCCCCCAACTTTGGCTTTAAATCATTTTGCGGCACACTTTCGAAACCTAAGTTTGCTTTTTTTATGACCGCATCAGCAATGGCAACACACAGGAAGAATATGTCCGTGTGTATACGTGTGTGCGTGCGCACGCGCACAAGTGTGCGTGTGCATGCAAGGAAAAACCGATGCACACCAAAGCTTCCAGAGGAGAATCGTATCTATTCTGGGATGATGGGCCTACTGCAGGTCACGCTGAAGCACACGCTGCATTTATTATATATTTAACGGCTCCAGCAGGGGCCTCGTCCACCGTGTTCGGCGGTGCGCCGCATTAGCATCACACTTTTGGAAGCCTCTTCACTAATTCACGCGGGAATCGGCTAACAGGTCCTGTGCTAAAGTGCGTGTGCATGCGGTTCCCCTGGAAGATCCATGAGAGATTTACAACTGACACCTGTGTTCCCTTCACCCAGGAAGTCGCTTTAATCCCACACACACACACACACACACACACACACAAATCCTCGCATTTCTATTAGTGAGTGCATGATACATTACCCAGCTCCTAGCTAACCCCAATCTCTGACTTCAACCTGAAATCATGCTTGAATAGTTCATTGAAGTTGTGGGACCTGGCAAAATGGACCCATTTCGCAAACACGGCCCACTTTCAGGATTTTGGTCCTCAGAATGTAGTAAATGTGAGGACACACACACACACACCACACACACACACACACGATAACACTTGAGTAATCCAGCTGGTGAACAGCAGCATCTGACTAAATTAGAGCTCGGATTTAAATGAAAATTAAATGAAAATGGCCAAGCTCCGTGTGTGGACATCAGATTTATTATCAGCTCGTGTTATTCAAGAGTAGCAAAGTTCTTGCAGACCTTTGCCAGAGTTCCTGGCCCGACAGATTCTCTCGGTCCCTCCGCAGCGAGTCTAATTAGGCTTTAGGAATTCCTCCGAGCCAAATGCAGAGAAAGGAAAGGTCAGGGGAGAGCGAGGACGTATGTTGAGGGATCCATGGGGAGAATGATGAATTACAAAGGAGGGAAAAAAGAGAGTGGGAACCAGGGAAACAAACACAGGGAGGCGCCTTGTAATTGTGAGATAATGATGAAAATGATCAAAGGTGAGGAATGACCACAGGGCAATGCTTTCACAGGAGCAGGAGAAGATTGCGTGTTGTGTAATCTGACTCACAACAATGCATATTAGATGCTTATAAACTGCAATACAGCTGCACACTCATTATGTTGTAATGTGGCTGTAATGGGGGGGGGCTCTTTCATGATTGTACTCGGCCATTATGCAAACCGAAGTGGAAACATTTTAATTGGAAGCGTGCACTAAATCATCTCATGTTGTGGAATTCGCTTTATTTTATTCCCTGCAAAGGCAAAACACACAAGTGTCCACAGCTGCAACCTTTCTTGGGATTTTAAGGTCAAATTTAAGCGTTGAAATATTATTTGAGCCATTTTGGTGGTTTAAGACATTTGTCCAGAGTTTACAACGAAGCCATTAAAGAGCGGCTCAGGGGGGCGGTGAGCTACCAAGTGTCACGCTGCGGTCAGGTTTGGTCTGAGACCTCCTGTTTTATTTTGAAACATAACCTTGCTCGTCCCTCGTGTTTCACCTGTCTGATTGTCTCTCTCGATTCTTTGACTGTTTCCACCTGTTGGCTGCCCTCATGTGTATATAGTGTCTACGTCTCCATCTGTCCTCTGCTGGAGGGTGTCCTCCTGTGTATATCATGTCCACGTCTCCCTCTGTCCTCTGCTGGAGGGGCCCTCATGTGTATATAGTGTCCACGTCTCCCTCTGTCCTCTGCTGGAGGGTGTCCTCCTGTGTATATCATGTCCACGTCTCCCTCTGTCCTCTGCTGGAGGGTGTCCTCCTGTGTATATCATGTCCATGTCTCCCTCTGTCCTCTGCTGGAGGGGCCCTCATGTGTATATCATGTCCACGTCTCCCTCTGTCCTCCTGTTGGGCACTCCAGCCTTTCTTCCAAGTCTCTCTCACTGCTGTTTGATTCCTTTTTGCCTCTGTGAGAGTTAATGACCTTGTTTCTCCTCCAGTCTGGCGTGCGTTTGGTTTATGGTGTAATAGTCTTTTATTTTTCCTCCTTCGTGGGTGTGTTTGATTTGGGTAATCCTATACACTTGTTGCTCGTTTCCCCCATCAGGAGTGATATTTAGTTTAAAGTGTTGAACCCTCTTTATTTGCTCACTCTGTCGAGAGGCTTATTGGTTCTGTTAAATAAAGTCGGCATTCACCGTTAATCTTTCTCTGTATCCGAGTCCCAGCCTGACGCTGTGATAGTGTTAGATTTCCTCATCCACACAGACTTTGTGTTGTGTTTTTCACTCTCTTTGGGCTTCTTTGTATTTTGGAGGCTGCATTCCATTTAAATAATAAAATATAATTGTACCGGCAATCATTTGTACGGCACTGAAATATAGAGCTGATTTTAAATGGCTGAAAAACATTTATTTTACAAAACAGGAACCACAAGACTGTCAAGAGGCCACAGAGGAACATAGAAGAACCTAGAAGTCATGGTGAATATGGGCCCTGGGGCCCCTGGCGAGGACATCTCGCACAGCATCCGTCGCTCCCATCTCGCCTGGAATGGAAGAAGGAACGATGTCGGTGATTGACTGACTGTGTTGTGGCTAATTGCCAAAACGAGTAATTCAGGTAGAAATTAAATAATTGATTGCCGGAGCCATTCGCGCGTTCATTGATTTCCGCCGTTTTCCCTGTGACCAGCGTGGAAGCTGAGGATGTTAAATCCACGTTCATGGACGGTCGAGGGACGGCGCGTGTGCTGCTGTGTGTAGTTGTGTTTCAGGAGATGAGAAGACAGGTCAGCAGCATCACAACTCAGCACTCAACACCTCCGGCCTATGTGGCCCCACCCCTCCAGCTTGATATCCAGCAGATGGAAGAACCTGCTCTTTCAACAGTTTAAATCTCGCCACGGTTTGCGGCCCCACCGTGGACCGCTGGTGATGTGCAAGCACAGACCTCTGCAGCTCAGCCTCGGGCTGCTTGCTGGCTATAGCAGCGGAATCCTCAATGGACGGTGGTGTGTGTGTGTGGGGGGGGGGATGGCTGCAGCAGAAACCTCGCCTTGCCGAGGCTGAGAACACCCACACAAATCTGCACCATCTGCTTTGTGACTCAGTGGAAATCCCTCCCACCCAGCCACTCGCACAAACCGTCCGCACACCCACGCCCCCACCACCACCCCATCCTCCTCCTCCTCTTCCTCCTCCTCCTCCTCCTCCTCTCCTCCTCCTCCTCCTCCTCTTCCTCCTACCCAGATCCGTGCAGTCCTGACGCTCCCTTCACGCAAACGATGGTCCAAAGCTTAAGTGCCAGACCACCTTCCACCTACAGGCTGTCTCCCACAGGAAGGTGAGGGGAGACGGAGCATTTGTTGGTGTCCTGAGGACAGACGCTTAATCCCTTCCTATCTTTGTCTCAGCCTGTCCTCGTCTCAGTTGCTTCAAGGCCATACGTGACCTTTTAAATCTTTCGGACTCCCCCCCCCCTTCTTTTTTTATTCATGCTTGACACGACTCGGTTAAAAGTGCTGTTAATGTTCCACCAATGTTAAAGTCTGTGAATGCTTGGGGGCATCATGTCTTTAACTGTGTGGAAGGACGCTGGGTTTTAATTAGCAAAGTCGTCACGAGAGATGGCAAATGAGGACGCCCGTTATGTTCTTGTCAGGATAAAGTGGACTCTTAGAAGGCTACTCGAAACAAAAAACGAGACAAGCGGGAGTTTAATTATTGATTTTTTTGTGTGGAACAGCAGCACTTAAAGGAGCTACATTTAAGAAATTTATGCCAAGCTAATTTTCTCCTAGAGAGGTTAAGATTCAGCTAAGTTTAGGTAACTTCCTTCCAATGTAGGCACGCACCATCATGCATGAATCACAAACATATTCAACAGATAACTCACAGTGTTGGACTCCTCGCTTGGAGGACTTGGCAACCTCTCCTCTTGGGGGGTCTATTCCAAGCTCGACTGCTTTAATGGGATTGCAGTACCGGATTTGGCCACAAGTTTACACAAGTATAAATATTTTCAGTTTTGAAAATGTGATTATACTCCCAGCACTGTAAAAATGCTGTTGAAAGGGGAGTGGAATAAAACTAAAAGAATGATGTCTGAACACACCTGCTGCCTTAGAGGAGGGCTGAGTCACTGTTATGGTGCTACCCTGATGCGATTATAGCTGCAGGTGCGTGCGTGCGTGCGTGCACGTGTGCGTGATCTATCTTTGCACCGCTATTAAAGCCGACTGAGGCTGGGACTGCTATTTCAATATCTGTATGTTGTTTTTTATTATTATTCTTCCGTGCCCCACAATCCTCGCCAGCGATTAAACCCACAGAAAGGGAGCGTGAATTAGGATGATGGGATAGAAAAGGAGATGAGTTTCCATGCGAGCGTGCGTGTCGCTGAATAATTCCTGAAGAAAGACTGGGAGGCAGACCCGCAGACAGGAACAGATGTGGCTGGATGGGTTTTCCAAAGCCTCTGTTTATATTTGGGAATAATCTCACGCGTCTCGACCACGCCTCTCCACTTTTCCCTCGCCGAGTTTGGACAAACCCCCGGCACAGGTGGGCCGTTACGGAGAACTACAAAATCGGGGGGAAACTGGCCTAAACGCATTCCCGCTAAGATTGTTTCTATATGTCATTGTCAAATAAAATGAAATAACAACAAGCGCCGCTGCGCTCTTTCTTCCCTCGGGGTCCTTTTCTGTCGGGTGGTTTTATTTTTCCGTGTCGGATAACAGAGGTAATCCGTGTTTAAAGGCCTGTTTTTTGTTTTGGTTTTTTGCTTTTGGTCATTTGCTTTTAAAAATAGATCAGGATCTGCTCCAAAACCGTGGCCACTGGGGTCCATGTTTCTTTGCTGATGCTACTGAATGAGTGACTGAAGTGGATCCATCAGATCCGACCCATTAAAGCAACTAAAAAGTCCATTGTGTGTCTGCCAGCCTTTTAAAACACCATATTTAGCAGCCCGGGTTCTCATTAAACTATGATGAAAACACATAAAAAGAACTAGTAGTGCTATAGGACAATCTTTTTGTTTTAGACCTTGTTATTTCTCTGTGCTTCCGGCAAGATAATCAGAACTTCACACTGGTTTTGGATCATTATTCTCAACCCTCAACATTTAAATGTAGGTGAAATGTGATTCGCTATCCCTCATGAATAATAATACGTTTGTACTTTTTAAAGAACATATTTCAGCTGGCAAACACAGGGACCTGATGGCAGCCTTCAGCTTTTCAAGATTACTTTTTGACAAATAGCAGAAAGAAAAACAAAGGGAAAAGGGGGGTTCTATAATGGTTGTGACAGACGGCTTCGTTTGAAACCTTGGCGTGTTTTGGTTCCATGAGACTTTCCCGCTGCCTCCGAGCCGCTGCAGGTCCAAAACTAAGTATTCCTTTATTTCTACATCCTAATGAATGCAGGTACCAGAGCAGATAGAGAGCGTGCAGCAACACCGGGTCACCTCAGAAACACCTGCTGAAATGCAACAGAACCACCCAGAACGTCTCTTGAATCGCACTGCCGCGGTGTTCTCACCCAGCTGTCAGAGCTATAATATATATCTGTACACAGGCTGGCGCGACATCTGCATCGCAAAGCGACAGGTCTGATGCGCACGTTCTCTCGTGGAACGATCAGATCGACGGGTCTGTGTGAACAGACGGCTTGAGAGAGGTGATTTTCAAATCAGTCGAGCAGATTGTGAGCAGCTTTCAACAACACCAAACACCAACAAGGAAGGAATTCGGCCTCGGATTATATTTTTGTGTCAGGTTTGGATGTTTGGAAGGATGTTTACCAGAGGGGCCCGGTTGGTTAACCTCATCTTGTATACAACACGTGCCCTTTACTGCCTGCTGCAGCCTCCGGTGTGGCTCAGAGCTGCCCGTGTATCAGCAGACTTACTGGAGGGAGTTAGAGGAGCCATGCAGGGCTGCTGAGGCTAATGATGAGCTTCACTGTGAGTGATAATGAGTGCTAAGGTGATCCTCGCCTGGGAACATGCACAAACACACAAGCTAATAAGTGCACGCTCAATGCCACCCACGATATATTGCAAACACACATCCAGGAAGTCACCAGCATGCTGCCTGGGCCTTATCAGTCTCTGGAAAGTGCAGCAGGCAAATCATAACTGCACACATAATCGCCCCAAAGTCGTGGTCCCCATACGGTCTTACCAGAGATACACCACCACCTCCCTCTTGCAGTAGCTTTATCCCATTATCTTGCAGGAACTCACAGAGAGACGGTTCAAGTCTTCGATGTCTCTCCACGCGGGGACTGCATGAAGCGAAGTGCCACGCTAGTGCAGTCCTCAAGCCAAAAGGCTCGTTAGGGGCAGCCACCTCTGCAAGAGCAGGTTAGAGGGAGGGAGGGAAGGAAGGATCAGGATGCAACGTGCGTGGAGAATATAGAGCTGAATGATTTACATTGTGTGTGTGTGTGTGTGTCTGTGTGTGTAACTGTGAATGTCAGCAAGTCCATGGATAAAAGAAAGGAAATGTGAATCTGACTCTGTTGTGTCATAAATCTGCCCCTTTGAATAAGGGTTAAATCTATCAAGTGAGAAAGGGAGAGCATCCTCCCTCCCTCACTTCCTCTTTGATCCAATTGTTTCTCTCCCTCTCTCTTTCTCTCTGAACCAAATCAATCTGCCATTCACAGTTCATGGCATCACACAAACAAGGCCGGGACACATGTGCTCCGGCCAGCACTGAACAGTTATTTACACACACGTGTCATCGTGTGTGTGTCTTCGTGAACATGATGAGCGAGCAGTCTTCCTGCAACACTTATGAGGAAAGATATTAATCCTCTAAACATGAAGGAGGGGATTACTGTTTACGACATTGCATGCTTGTGGAAATGGAGTGTTCTCGGCCAGAGATGGTGTCATGTTTGGTCTTCTAAGAAGCTTTCAGAAAGGATAATTCTCTCCGTCCGTGTACGTTGGCTTTGTGTGGGTGCCTACCGTTGTCAAGTGTTCTTTAGGTATCTAAATGAAAAAATAAATGGAATAGAAGCCGATTGTCTCAAACTGCGGCTGACATTTCCAAGTGTTCCGATCAATCGCATCGACTTGCCGACACTTTGATTTTAATTCCACAATTCTCCATCACAGAGGAAATCTAACTAGGTAAAATATATATGAATAAATGAGAAAAAAAAAACATTTCAGTGAAACTGAGCAACCAGTCTACAAAAATAGGTCAGTTTGAAGCAGGATGAATTTTTCTGCAGCCTTTAAATGAGGCTTTTCAGGACCGGGGATGATGCTGAGGAACTGTGTCTTCCACTCTATCAAATTGGCACAGCTGGCTCAGGTTCATGCAGGGGCCAGGAAGACTCCTGCTGCCCCCTGGTGTTTGCCATTAGATGAGCCAGCCCCCACACATACACACATCCTCATATTGCTATCTTTGTGGGGAAATAAGGCAGTGACCAACTCCCAACGAACTAGCCAACCTTACCCTAACCCCTGTTCTAAACCCAACCTTAAAACCAGTCTTTGTGGGGGCCAGCCAAAATGATGCCATTTGGTAGAAATGTCCCCACTTCGCAGGTAGAATGATTATTTTGGTACTCAATAGCTCAGTGCTCAATGTAGCACATGCAAGGACACGGACAAATTCGCAGAGACAGGCACACTCGGGCTTCCGTCCAGAGGCGCTCATATTGCATTTGGCAAGGCGACGGCATGTGGGTTCAGTTTCCTCATATAGTCATTGTGATTGCAGCTTCAATGAAAATGTGGGTGTCCAAACATTCTGGAGGAGAACGGATGAAATGTCCATTTTCTTCTCCTTTACACATTCTTTTTTGCCACATCTCAGAGAGCCGGAGCCTACACACGCCGACCTAGAGTGGGAAATCAATGAGGAAGAGCTCTTATCCAGAGGATCATTTCTGTTGCTGGCTGCCATCTCGCGTTCAGCATTAGCTTGTATAAGAATAGGCAGGTGCTCTCTGACTCATCCTTTGGAAATAAAACAAGGAATTATTCATATCCTGTTTGAAGGGTGAAAAAAGAAGGTTAATAGTGCTGATGTGAATTTCTCCTCAGCAAATTTTCCTTTCCTTTTCTCCAGCCTCATTCTTTGTGTCTACTGTATATTCTTTACATATTTCTTCATCCTAAATCTTGATCCTAAAGCCTGCTCACAATAGCAGACCGGAACTGTCTTCAGACAACTGAATGAGGTTGTTGAAAGCACGGGTTAGTCCACATGCATATTCATTAAGCCATCCTTTGGAACTGAAACAAATCTAAAAAGTTGCCGAGAGAAATAAAATAAAATAAAATTCACATGTTTCATCAAGAAATCATTCAGCCAATTCAAAAAGGATGTGTCGCCTGATTTCTATCTGTAACCCTGGAACAGGAGAGTGTCGTCAGGCTGAACGTCACAGATCGCCTGCTGGGTCTTACCCACAAATCTGACTGGAGTATTTTGCTGTTTCTAATTAAGTGTCAGCATGAAGACGGTTATGTGCGACAACCCTGATGTTACTCCCAGTTTATTTTGTTGGCTGCTTCCAAGATCCCAGCAGAAGTCACCTCTGGTAAACCTGTGAATCGTCGGCATAAAGGAGGACAGAGAGACTCAGTAGTGAGCAGGAGGCATGTCCAGAACTGTAAAACCACGGGAATGAATATATCATAAAATCAATATCATAAACATGGCTTTATGCATATTCAAGGAGAACCTGTTAACATCAAAGCACAGGTAGAGTTTAAACAGTTCTCCTGTCATTTGATCCATTAACCTCTGTAAGCAGGATCAAAAATAATGTCATCTGTGAAAATGACACCATTACATAATGCAAACATGAGTTCATCATCAGTAATTTGGGTCTGTTTATTTACATGATACATCATAGTGGAACATATGAGGAGGGCTAATTTAACCCAAGACAATTTGAACAAAGTGAAGCTGAGGACTGTGCATCGTGGTTTAATGAAAGACAAGCGTTGAGCTTCATAATGCAGATCGAATTTTCAAATCTGTCTTTATCAAACACAAGACGACTTTCTGCACATGTGGGTTGTGACTCTGACAGGTTCGCCTGCTGTAGTATCTCGGTTTGCTGTAGAAAGGTGTTAGAGTTTGTCCCATCACACACACACACACACGCACACACACACGCACACACACACACACATACACACACACACACACAGTTTCCCACCTCAGGCATTAGGTAGCCAATTCATCCTGTGATGGCAAATTGTTCTATTTCTTATTAAAAGAACAGGTGGCCATGAGACGGCGCTCCCATTCTTCACTGCTCCTGCACTCCATGAGTCTGAACTAATGATCAAAAGACTGGGTCTCTGCAATCTATCCCTCACACAAGACTGATGAGAGAACACAGTGGAAAGAGAAGTGTGTGCAGGTAGGCTACACTAAGTGTCACTTTGTGCACATGCATACTGCTACATGAACATATTGTCTGTTTTGTTGTTGTTTTTGGGGGATCCAGGTGACTCCTGCAGGTCTATACATTTTAGAAAAGCTTCTTGCTCTGGCCATTCACAGAGACTAATATCCACAGGACTTGCTTCTTGGATACACTGCTGTAATTCATTTTTGTCAGAATGTCCAAATAGTTCTCTGAAAAGCCTCCAGCTGATCCAAAATACTTCAACTAGAGTTCTGAGGGAATAAGAAAGAGAAGGATCGCTTTTCTCCTGTACTGGCTTCTCTTCATCAGCTGCTCATAAAGTCCAGAAAAGACTTTTAAAATACTTCTCCTGACCAACGGGGCCCTCTGAGGCCAAGCTCCATCATAACATGAGAAGCTGATAGCACCACACACCCCCACAGACCGCCCCGCTCTCAGACCGCTGGTTTACCCCCGGTTCCCAGAATCTTTAGAAGCAGAATGTGATATTTTCCTGTTGAGTTTACAGGAATTGCATCCAAATGTGGAAAGTAACAACCACAATCACCCACAGATGACAAATGTGTGATGTTATTTGCACCCCCCCCCCCCCCCTTCTCCACACACACACCCGTACTAACCTGTGAACAAAGATAACGGTCCTCCATGCACATCTACTCGGGAGATTTGGCTGATAATCACAGATGATTTGTGTTTGATAACACAGCAATGACACGGATGGAGGCGACACGACGTGATGCTTTGATGTGTGAAATAAAGGCATTTCCCATCCTCCACACTTTCAAGAGCGCCTGATGGAAAACACAAACTTTCCCTCTCTGCGTTCCCTCCTGCTCTTGATTCGGCACTCCGCCACTTCCTGCCGTCCAGGTCGGGGTTAAAGAGATAAGCCGTTGTCTCATCGGGCCCTGCCTGCAGGTTTCTAACACCTGTTTACTGGTGGTGTTTTGCTGGTAACTAGAATGATGTTTGCATTAAAAATAAAGATTTACAATTTTCAGTCAACATTTGTAGACGAGCTTGTTGCAGACTTTATGACTTTTTGTACGCGGTTGAATTAGTGTTTTCTTTTAACAATGTCAGTGTTTCAGAAGGTCCGCATCTACTTATCTGAGTAATGGTCAGATTTCGCCTCGGATGTGGGAATAAAATATTGAACATCTTCAGGACTGCAGTATTTCGAGCAACATAGTGAGCAAGAAAATGCTTCTGCTTCATCTTTGGCTACATGTAAACACTAATTATGCTGCTGGGTCAGGAAAAATGTGACACTGCAAGTTGGAGAAGGCCTCCTTTTTCTCTCTTAAGGTAAATTGCTTTTAGTTGTTGGAGTATTTATGCAACAGCAGCAGTAAATCGCCAGGTACATGTTTAATAGGTGCTACGGCTTCTCCGTGACTCAACAACTCATAAAAATATATATGTGACGTGTGAATGACAGATCCAACTTTTACAAGGTCTGTGTTGCCTCTGTTGTTGGACGTCCACTAGAATCGTGTTACTGAGGGTCTGCTGGGCCCGCTGCCGGTTTGCTTGTCTCAGGCCAATCAAATCCTCTCAGATTGTTGCGGAACGATAAAAATGAATGAAAATTCGAATAAAAATGAACAATACTCCCGGATGGCTGGGAGATCTCCTGCCAGTTTATCGGCTGGCGCGCACGCTGGACGGACTGCCGACTGTCTGGACACACTGGAAGGCAAAGGCGCGCTTTGTGCTACAAAACAGAAAGAGAAAAGGCCAACAAACCAGGAGGAGCGAGCAAAAGACTCATCACATGATACAATGCGGAGGACAAGGACCTCGAAACAAAAAGCTGACATAAATGACATAAACTAAAAGAGCTCTAACGAGTGTTTAACTGTGCAATGTGGGTATAAATCAAGGGGGGGTGTTTGGTAAGATTCCCCACATCTACTAACTTTGCTCGTGCACTCCCATGGGCAGGGATCTGATGGCAAATGTGCGTAGCCCATCTCTTGATCCTTAATTAAACCAACAGAACACAGCAGCGGTGACGGCCCTGCCTCAGTGAAACTCAACAGCCACTAAAGTTTCTGCGGAGTAATGATTAATGCATCCAATTTCTCTGATCTGTGCAGAGCGTGCCATTATGGGTAATTAAATGATGGTCTGCGGAGCCCTGGATACCCGCGTAAGATGACAGGGCCGTAATTATCGCGGAGCTCGGCTCCTCTTTGACTCAAATACTAATGGCTTATCGATAGCAGAGAGGAGCGTTTTGCAGAATAAAAACTTGAAGCGAATCAAAGCAGGACTGGAACAGCAACACTGAGGAATATCCAGTTCTCTTTTTAATGCAATGGCAAATAAACACAAAATATGGGCAGTGAAACAGACAGTAGAAGTATTGCACATTACCACCATATATTGCACATTTTGATATATCCTGTCGTGCACCAGGAAGACTGCACTGAGAGTTGCACTGTCTCCATGATTCATAAAAAGGGGCCCTGAGTTACAACCTCCAATGAAGCCCATCAGAATATAGGAGAAAGAGACCCCCTCCTCTGGGGACAATGGGGCTGTCCAAGAAAAAAATACAAACATATATTTAAGAGTGGAGCATCGATAGTCCCTTTGCTGCCATTTAAATAAAGCCTGTTATTTTTTTTTATCATCGTTATCCCTCTCCAAGATAAATAGGGGCATTTCAAAAAGAGACATCCGTCCACCCAGGGCACGTTGGCCTTTTAGGAAGTCCTTTTGGAGCAGTAAAGATGTTGCTTTGATAGATACAGGAGCTCTGCAGATGATGCAAAGTCAGGATGAGGGATAGTCCTGGATGCAGGGCTGGATTTAGAGCACAGCGGCACTGATGCTCTATCTGACCATTTCGATCTGCTTCTGAAAGATCAGAGAGGTAGCAGCAGCAGATCCAGTCCTGACAGCGATAATAAAAGAATTTGACACACTGCCAGAGTTTCTTGTCACTTCTTCTTTGATTTCAGCACACTGGTCGGTGGAAGAGCTCCCCCGATAGAAGCCGGCGTTTTAGCTCCTCCCACAGCAGCTCCCTCTCCTTCTGGGCCCCCTTCATGAAGCCTTGGTTCTCCTGAGCTCTCCGAGACAGGTAGGGGAGAACGTCGTTGATGGGCCCGTAGGGGACGTACTTGTAGACGGGGAGGCCTGCCTGACCTTAGGTTGAAGAAGAAAGAGGGCTTTGTAGCATGAATCGGAAGAAAAGGGTGAACGTAGATGGTGTTTTTGCCATGAATGTGCATTATTGTGTTTATGAAGGAAACTGATGTTATTGGTTAGCTGACTTGGCAAAGATGCTCTCAGTTTGCTACATCTGCATTAAAAAGTGCTGTTGTTTGCCACCTTGGCTCAAAGGGAAATAAAAACGACCTTTCAATGTCAAAGACCAACACCACCATTTATGAAGTCTAATCTGGGAGCGCAGCGGCTGACCTCAATCTGTGATTGATTTTCTACGAGACAATAAAAGCTTTGGCTTTTTTAAATGCACAGAGCAGACAAGAGGCGCAGCCACATGCATCAGTACTGCTTAAGGTCAAATTTGCCATTGCCAGGTCTGCCTGCTGCTAAGGTACCACTCTGACTGACAAAGTGTGGAGGGCCTGCAGATTTGTTAAGGCGACTTCAATATCAAGGTGTCGCAGTTCATCCGTCACAACGTGGTAGGCCAAATGACAGGTGAACTTGATGGAGATGGCGCGGGTGTGTGTGTGTGTGAGAGAGAGAGAGAGAGAGGAGCAGAAATGCATAAGTGAAAATAAATGCAAGGGGCACACGGCCACCCCTTGAGAACCACGCTATTGCTCAGCTTTAACATATCAAATCATCCGGCCAGAGGGGAGAACAGATTGGTGTACGGTCAGTGAGCTGTGTGTGTGTGTGTGTGTGTGTGTGTGTGTGTGTGTGTGTGCCTCTCTCACCCAGCGGGAAGCTGATCTGATCACACATTCCCAAGAGTTGACCAAAGGACACCTTGCTCTCCGAAGGTAAGAGGCCCAGCTCGTTCATCCTGACGTAGACGGAATCACATGATTTACACGGCTGCTGCACAGTTTGTGTGGTTTTTTTCAGCTTGTCTTCAGTAGCAGCATCGACCTCACCGATTTATAGTGTGTTTAATGGTCTCCTCATTATGGGAGGCCACCATCACATTAGCCTTCCTGTTGGTCGCTATCTCCTCCAGGATGTGGTCCAGGCACCTGTGCGAGAACAACAACACCCTTTCACCTCCTACTGTCTGTCACACACTTAAAAACATTTCTGTGATGCTGCAACAAATTAAAATGTTTTTGACTTGTTGGCATTGCATTTAAATACAGGTAGCACTCATTAGCACACGTGTATATATAGATATAGATATATCGCAACACATCCGTAAACATGGAAGACAGTGAAGGCGACCTTTTGAGGTGAGACTTTTGCATTCTGCGAGTGCAGCTGTGTTAATGTGCGTGCACTTTAACACCAGCAGCGTATTTTGAAATCTTACCCCACGCTGCACTGTAGCACATCAGCCACACTTTGTTAGCTCCCTGGGTTTATGTTTACCTTGGAATCTAATTGATGGCCCTGGGGTGGCCTCTGCTTATTTTGTGCAGAACATATTGATCTCCACAGGCCAATTTCTTTGAGCTTGTTTTAATCTGAGAATTTCAGAAAACAACACAAAGCCCGGAGAAGCTGCCTAACCGATACCCGTTAGGACGGAGGCTTGCTAACGCGAGTTGTCGTTTAAATTAGCTCAAACCTGCAATCAAGCACGGTGCTCTACTGTAGGAGGGGAAATGCTCCAGCAGCAGCAAGGGTCTTACTAGAAATCTGAGTGTGAGCTATTTATGAACTAAAACACGATGTTTTCTTACCTGTGGTACATTCTGTTGGTGGACTCGTAATCGGGGTTAATGGGATCTTCGTAGCCGAGCTCCTTGGCTCGCTCCCGCTCCTGATGCATGTAAGCCCCCCGCACCAGTTTGGCAGCAAAGTGCCATCCCTCGCGTCGGGACAGTTCAACGTCCACGCTGACGGCGTCGAAAGCCTCCTGCAGATTGACACAAATATTTAAACAATGCTGAGTGAAGGATATTGCCGTTCTCATTTTACCGTCCTCTATAACTCATTTAAATTAGAACTCAACGCCCAGTAAATCTGAGTTTAATATCCGTACGTCTGTCCTATTAAATCCAAATCGTGACATTTAAAACTTGTCAGTTTCCTGTTTTAGGTCAGTTCAGGTGGGTCTTTAATCCAAGGCTGTGAAATGTCAGAAAGAAATGGAGCCATTAAGCTCCAGATTTGGCAGTGATGCTTAACATGGCCCAAATATTTCAGGTGGCCTTTCCGGAATTTTGGCACATTCCATTTGACAGAACTGATGCAAACAGAGGCAGGCTTGTCGGCATGTTTCATGCATGATGCAACGCCCCAACTGATGTCCTGAGAAGGTTATTTCCGTGTTTTTGGGAGCAGTGGCTTTTTCATCTGTGCTTCCTGCTTTTGGGGCTATGTGATGAGGCTCTCGTGTTACTGTGTATATAATTCCCTCCATTATCTCCGATTGGATTTTGGAGAGATGAATAGAATCCAATCAGTTATTTGGGAATTGCTCTGTTGGATGAAGCTGATCTACAGAGGTTTGGAATGATTAGCTTGAGGTCTTGGCCCACAAAATACTCATTTATCTACAACATTTTGGCTAACAGATTTCATGTTCGAAGCTTCAGGGCGCATCGTGAAACTTAACTTGGGATTGGACCATAAAGAACAAAAGTTAATTTAGTTTCAATCTTCTTTGTGCTGCAGTATTATCATCCTCAAATCAGCTGAGTTATAATGATATTTTATGCTGAGGTTGGGCGATGTCAACGTCACATCGTTTTTGCTGTGAGTGGATTCGTACCTTGAGGTAGCACTGATACGTGTTGAAGATAACAGGCTTCTCCCTGTTATAGATCCTCTGCATCTCCAGCGTGAGTCTGCTGATGGCTGGTTGGAAGTAGGTCTGCTCTGCATCCACCATCAAGCGAACACCGCTTTGAACTGCATGCTGGAATTTCAAAATAAAAGCATGTGCATACGCCTCACTGTAACATAGTAATGACATCAAACAAGCCGTAACGGCTCAGCATGAATGATGCACGGCCAAGGCAAACCGCTGCTCAGAGTCTCTGTTTAGTGAGACTAATGGGCCTCACCTTGGCCAGCACGTCCAGGCGCTGCAGGATCCTCTTCATCTGAATCTCCTCCTTCTCAGTGAAGTTTTTCAGCATTTGTTCCATCTCACCTAACTGGACAAATAACCCAAGAGAGCGCTCCAATGCTAATGAGCCAAATATCATGTTAGCTATCATACAGCGTGCTAACTATCAGCGCCTCTTATCCTGCTGTCTTTGGTCTTCAATAAAGGGTATTTATTCAAATACAAGGATCTTTTTCTGTTTCATATGCACCATCACCATGTGTTTTGCTTTGTAGTCATAGGTTCAGTAGCACTAACCTCCACATTAGGCACAACCAACAGGTCGGAATTCTTTGCTCTGTCATCGAGTAGGCTGTTCCAGTCAAGCATGTCAATGGTTCTGTAGCCGCAGAAGATAGAAGACATGATTAGCAGAGCTTTGATAGCGGTGGACAAGACTCCACATACAGTGATGCATCTGAAACTCCACATTCAGGGGTGAATTACATGTCAGGATATCACAATATCCTGTGTTTATAGGGGTTCCTATAGGGGGTCAAGTGTAACGCACAGCTGGCGGGTGTAAAATACAAATGCTCTTCCAAATTGTTTTTGCACGCTGGTGGTATTATGAGAGCTCTGTGAGATGGAAGAAAATCATCAGGCTCTGACCAAAACAGCCGCTACGGCAAACCCTCTGGATGCTGGCGGTGCGTGTAATTTCACAATAATTATCAATGAGTAGCTTGTGATGGTTTTTAGTGTGTTTAAATACAGGATTGTTTCGGGGTCTTTCTTTACCAGAATGCTCTCACTTACCCTGAGAAGTCTTCTTTCTTCCCACTAAACCAGTCATAAAAATCCCCTTTTGCGCCCAGTTTGGCCAAGATTTCCTAGTGTGGGAAGCACATAAAGATCCAGCTGCGCTGTTATTGCAGCAACCAGCCTCAGTGGTCAAAGCTACGGCGTATGTCAGAGGTCAAATCTTTGCTCCACTATAGAAATAAGTGAAATTAAAGTCCACCTGTGTCTGCCTGAGCTCCAGGCTTTGCTCTAAGACCTCCATGCCATCTTGTCCCTGCTGTGCGGCGAGGAAGGCGAAGAAGCGTCGCCACTTCACAAGGACGCCGGAGAAGCGCAGCTGTAAAATAAGAGGTGATGCATTTTCTGCCTTTTACATCGGAAATGTGGCTGTAAAGAACATTGCGATTTTGTTTTGAACCGTCTTCCTTTGACTCAAAGATAAAAAGTGGAGCCTTGACTGGGGCGCTGGGGTTGCAGCTTGTCAGAAAAGGAGACGAGATCGGCAGTAAATAACCGAGCAGGTGCTTTTGAACGTGTTAAATCGAAATTCTACTCAACACTAACTGGAGCCAGGAAGCTAAACCTGTTATCCTGCAACGGTGAGAGAATGAAGGTGTGAACGGCTGCCTGTAGGGGTGTTCATCTTCCCCCCTCCTCACCCACCTACCAGAAACTCCGGTTCCGCTAGAGCGGTCATTTTGATGGCAGAGAACCCCTCCGACGAGCTCCCGCCTACAAACCAAACAGAATTTTAAAATAAATCACAGGATGTTTGAAAAGGGACTACAGGGGGAGGAAATGTTTGCTCGGAAGTATAAAACCTTTTACTGCTGATGCAGAGCGACAACGTTAGCATCACCGGGGCAGTTTAACAGTCTCACCAGATGCTTTGATGCATTTGATGAAGGTCTCCATGTGTTGGTCACATTTGGCCTCCTTGTCAACGCGCCCGCGAGCCGCGGCCCCTCCCCCGCCGTGTGCCGTGTGCGTTGTCTGTCCGAGGTTCTTGTCTTGGGATGGAAAGCAAATTTGCAAGGTTTTTACTGTTAATTACATCATGCGCTGGACCCACAAACGAGGACACGACGTGGTTTACCTGCGCTCTCTTCCTGTGCAGCCGATGCACTAAAACAGGAAGACAAATGCATAATAAATGAGCTAATTCCTCGTGGGTTTGGCTCATATTAAACATACACAGGAAGCTAAATATAAGGACCATAAAACATTAAAGTGTCCATTTTGTCCATTCAGACAGCGGAGAGACAGAGACCCTGCAGCGTATCCTAGGTCTTCCCCAGGGCCTCCTCCCAGTGGAAACAGGCCCGGAAAACCTCAGCAGGGGGGCGTCCAGAAGCCATCCCATCCAGCTCCTCATCCAGCTCCTCTGGATGTGCCGGGGAGACGCCGTTTGGCTGAGCTTTCTTTTAAGGGGGATCAGAAGAGCTTCTTGGCGTCCTTACACATACATTTTAAGAACATATACTGAGATAATATTGAACAAACTACAGATATTTTAGAAACGTCACCTGATACTGATGGAGAATTACATCGAAAAACATCCCAACATCCACAGTTTTAGGCTTTTCTAGGCTATATTCAGAAATCCCACATTGTTACCAGGGCTGGGACAGAAATCATAAAAGCTGGGTCAAAAGGTCACAGTCAGGGGCCTGCATCTGACTACAACACATTCAAATATGAACAGAGGACGTGGTGCCTGTCACGAGCTACAGGCAGATGTTTCTTTTAACAGTCATTGTTCCTCCACACTCATACCGACCGGCCTTATTTAGTCCCTGTGTGACCTTTATGAGTCTCAGGATGTTATGTGAGATGAATTAAAGGTCAGAGTTTTGGGGCACAGTAACTCTGAAAAGTGCACTTGTCTTGTTATCTTCAACGAAGTGGCCGTCAGAGTGCGAGGCCATCTCTTGTTTCAGACTACCAGATGACCTAATTACTCTCCAACGCACAGATCTACTCCTTGAGGAGCTCTGCCTCAAGAGACCGCTTGCATGACATTTGTGCTGTCATGCACGTTACATCAGCTCATAGTTCTAAAAGCGACCGTCCGGTTCTGCCCTCGTGATCATGGAAACATTCTTTCTGCGGAGCCGACCACAAACAGCTGCGCTGTTTACTGTGGAAGGATACGGAGTCGTTATACACATGCAATCTGTCCAGTTTTAATGGAACTGATATGAGGTGTTGAAAGATTAAAGAGGCAAATCCTTGAAAAAGTTTCTTACTCGTCAGCTTCAGTGTTGATGTCTTCCTCCACGCTGTAGTCCAGGACGGAGCCCACGCCAAAGGCCTGATTCTTCCGGATCAGCGGCTGGATGGCAACGTGGTCCTCGCCGGCCACAAACTGGCCATAAAATGTCATCTTCATCAACTGGTTGAAGCCTGTCTGCCCCAGTATCTTCTTACCCAGAGTCATTATCTGGGGATGAGGTCAGAGAGGAATTCATCAAGAGTGGTTTTCAATTAAATCCACATGCATTATTTGAAGCTAAACATATGTTTTTATAGAGTGTGTTATAAAGTGTGCAGTATATTCTATAACAATTGTGTGTCACACTCTTCCAGGGAGTGCATCCCTAATGTCAGTCGATTCATAAACCCAACTACGAGTGTTGGTTCCAGCAGTGAGCAGTTGAACACGTTGAAATTCGAGCCTGCCCACAGCCTGAGGAACCTCGTGTCAGTTCTTGTCAAAAGCGAGGTAAACAAAGCCTGTGTCTCTGCCCTGTTCTGTTGGAACAGACGATCGGCTGTTAACCCTTTGTGTTACTTGAACTCTAATAAAGCTTGAAATATTTCAGAAAAACAGCACAGAACTGGGGGCATCTCCTACTGGTGGACGTTGAAGGGGTTGTGGGAAGAAGCCGCATTAACAGAGGGGGCGACTGGAGCGTTTCCCAGTTTAGACAGAACCCAAAATAAGTTGTATGTGTTGCTCAGTGCTGTTGTGTAACGACTTTATTTACCTGTGAGACCACACTAGTGTGTCCCCTTTCCTACAGTGAGGCTGAGGGTAAAACATGCTGAAGGAATTACCAAACCTATCATCAGTTCACTTTAACAGATTCAATCCTGCATTACCTCTCTGTTTCTGTCCACCAGGAAGTCATACGAGCAGAGTTTAAACACCACCAGACTTCTGAGCAGCTCTAATGAGTCTTTGCTTTTATAAGCCTCCTGTGTCTGGTCAAAGTTTACGCAGATCTTGGTGGCCCCGGAGCCGGAGCTGGAGCCGGAGCCGGAGCTGGAGCCGTTCCCCAAACCTCGCTCCCCACCGGCGCCGCTGCACCTGTTGATCGGGCTCCTGGGCGCCGAGCTGAAGGTGAACCGGAGACCCCGTCCGTGTGACCCCGCCAGCGACACCGTTTTGACGCGTATCATTTTAGAAATCGGTGGTGGGGGGGAGGAAGATGATCAGAGGCGACGAGACTTTAGGGAAAATAAAATATGGAGACTTTTCAAAATGTCCTGGCGACTTTCACTGTGAAAAAAGACACCTTTTCTGCTGCCGGAGATGTTTCTGTCTGTCCTCAACGAGCGGCGGGTGCTGCCGAGAAATCACCCCGTTTCAAAGCGCTCACAGGCGGTCAGGCTCCCCAAGCAGCCCCCACCAGCGGTCCCAAAAGGAGTAGAGACGCGCTCCGCACCGCGCATGCGCAACACCGCTGATCCCACGCTCGCAGAGCTGGAAACGTGAGTGACTTGAATTTAGCGCGACCGTGCGTGCGTGCGTGTGCTTGTGTGTGGCTTTGGGAGCGTACTTTGAAAGTGTCTTAGCTGTCACGCCCAAGCTTGGAGGTCACAAGATCCGTTTATCTCCCCAAGCTTCAGTCAAAAATAAGTTCAAATGATTGTAAAGATCAAAGGTTCAAAGTACCTGTGACATTTGATCTCTCAATGATCAAAGGAGATGATTCAAAGAAACATACTCTTGTAAATATCAACTGGGTCACATGATGCCTGAGGTAGTCGTGACGCTGGTGTTAGCATCATCCCAGGGGGGCTAAATGATGTGCAACAGTTGGTGGGTCTTGTCGGTGCACGCCAATCTGATCGCCTTTAGCTTTAATTATGCACACATTCAGCAGGATGTTGCAAAGCCTTGTGCAGCACATCCCAGAGATTCACGGTGGGGTTAAGGTCTGGACTCGGTGGTCTCATGTCTCATGCGCCCTGATCCACTCTTTCATGATTTGAGCCAGATGAATCCTGGCATTGTCATCTTGGAACATGTCTGTATCATCCGGGAAGAAAGAAATCTATTGATAGGATAACCTGGTCATTCAGTATTTTCGGGTCAACTGACCTGATTCTTTGGGCACCTAATGTTGCTAAAGCTTGACCTGAGCAACTGCAGCAACCGCAGGTCAGAACTGCCCCCACAGGCTTGTCGTCAGCACCAGGCCTCACTTCCTCTGCCGCTCTTCTTACCCTGATGCATCTGTCAGTCGGACACAAGTCTTAGTGATGCTGATGGTCCTCGGATAAACAAACAGCCGTGACATTGTTGTGATATAATCACTGTCAGAATGTGGATTGTACGTTTCTTTTTCTGGTTTTATTTTGAAAGTATTTTCTTCCCCCACTGGGCAGTAAGTTTTACTTCCCTAGCTTAGTAAACTGCTTGTCTATTTCACCTGTAAGGTGTTTTCCTGTGTATTGAAAGTCCCCTCCCGCTGTGCATTCCTTGCCAAATTGTCTTTGTATCTGAGCCTTTTTCTTTTGTTTCTTGTGTATGAACAGTTTGTTGCTCATTTTTGGATTTTTACCTGTTGTATTTCAGGTACAATTTGATGTATGTTTCTCATATTTGTATTTATTTATTCCAGTATGTTTTATTTTATTTCCCTTTGTTGCACTTTTGAAATACCTCAGGCCAGCATCCAACACCCTCTCCTCATCACAATGCTGCATCCAGTGGGTCAGTTGATCATAATTTACTCCTTAATGTTGATTTCAGAAGGTTCTCGGTTTGACCCTCTGTGTGGAGTGTGATTGCATGTGTGTATTTTTCTGGGGTCTCGTTTCTCCCACAGTCCAAAGACATGAGCGTTAGGTTGCAGCCATTAAATGTGTGAGTGAGCCCTGCAGCAGACTGGCAACCTCAGGCTCCAACAACCCTCACGAGCCTTAAAAATAAGGTTCATACAGCTCCTCTGTAGGAGACTGTAGCTAAAATCCCGCCTGCATGGCAACAAAATAAGACTATGATTCATTAAAATTATTGATTGACAGGTCCTAGAATTTAATTGTTAGTCCATCCATTTAAAAAAGACGGTTTTGAATGGGTACATTTGGAACACCTTCGATGCTGATCGCTAGCCAGATCTGTCGTGAGCTCCTAAACCCAGAAACAGAAACACTTGACACTTGGTTCCACTTTAACTCCCAGCACCACATCTATCACCACATCTATCGCAATCAGTTGCCCTATTCCTGAATTACTGCTCGTCAACAGATGGGGGCGCCATTGTTCAACATGTACTCTGTACCAGCGGCCGCCTCCGACCATCGCGTTAGCCCTCTCCATAAAGGTTCAAACTGGCGTTTTAAATCAAATTCATCCAAACGTTGTGTCATAGAAACAAACCCTGCATCTTCATCTCCTGAGCTCCACAAACGACACGATGCGTCCAACGCGCCTCTTTTGCAATTAATCAGGACAGATCTGGGTTGTGATAGTCACAAATGGTTCGTAAGAATCATAAATTAACTGTTCATTATTAACAAAAGGCTTCTTGATACCTGATCCGGGCCTTTAAAATAACACCCCGATGCGCACACGCGGGCTCAGACTATGTAAATTTGGTGGCGCACGCATGGCGCACACAGCCAAAGATACAGTAACAAATCAGGAATTTCCCTCATGCCACTCCTGAGAGCGCAAGAGAAGGCAAAAGTTGCGGATTAAGCTCTTCTCCTCGCAGAAGAAAAGGCGCAAGGGAGCTCCGTTGCAGCAAACTTTTCTGAAGGACGCGCACGTTTCCCCACGCGTCGAGGACATTTTTGATGGGGAAGGGAGTTGTTTCATGATTTTGAGGCTGTTTTTCTTTTGTCAGCGCTATTTTTGATGTTGCGTCTGGACCCGTTTGCTGGATAGTGGACATCGAAAAGTTTAAGAGGATAAACGTCGCACCCCCGGAGAGCAGCTTCCAGCAGCGTTTCTGTGATTTGCGCGCTTTGGTTTGATCACTTTTTCAAGCTACAAGTCTGGGATTCCTGCGGCCGGTCACTTTCCTCTCCTGCACCGATCTCTGTAAATGGCGTAGGTGTTGGGGAGTTTTATACGCACACGACTGGACGCAGATTTGACATTTATTATGCGGATTAATCTGGATTTATCGGGAAAAACGATCCGGGGGGCTCAACTGCAGTGAAAAGACGCCGTCGCCACTTTTGGAGACGAGATATGCGGAGAAAGAACGGCGTCTAGAAGGATGCTGCCGCGTGTACGATGGAATTGAAGAACTCTTTTGCTGTTGTTGCGGTGGTCTGTCTCTTCTTTTGCTCCAGTTTCAGCCAAGAACTTAACCCGAAAGGAAAGAATGTGTGCAAAGTGCCGGGGTGAGTATCCATTTAGAGCAAAGTTCTGGGCTGTGAAAAGAAAAAAACGAACGATATTATTATTATTATTATTATTATTATTATTATTATTATTACATTTAAGTGTTTCAGATCAGACACTATTTTAATGTAGACAAAGATATCCCGAGTAAATAGAGAGTGCAGTTTTTAGATGATGATGTCATTAGGGGCCAACGCTCTCCAGCGCTACGTGACTCTATGTGGGGAAGTAATTGCCCTCTCTTGTTAAACCATGATTGAACTGTGATTAGCCACATTTGGAAAGCTGCGTTAATGCCCCCTGGCCACACCCAGATCTGATGACTTACCAGACCCGTTCCAATAGTAAATCACTTCAATCGAAATGGGATCTGAAAAATGAACACCTGCCTTGAGGGAAAGAGATACAAGAACAGAAAGCAAAGTGTTTGAAATCTCCACAAATGGAGCAAACTGGGAACAACGGTTCACCACGAGAGCACCAGGCTCATTCAGGAGGTCACAGAAGAACCCAGAACATCACGTAAAGAGCTGAAGCCCTCACAGTTGCCTAAAAACATCCAGACAATGTCAACTTTTGGAATAATGTTCCGACCAAAGAGGCAATAATTGGCCTTTCTGAATTATGTGCCTTCACATCTGGTATAAAAATAACACAGCATTTGATAAAAGGGACACTCAGAATTGGTGGTAGAGTGTGATTGATGGGACCAAGAATTCTGCTGTCTACCAGAAAATCCCGAGGTTCATGACCTCAAGTTCAAGAACATTTGGGTTATGCAGCAGTCTGGAAAAAAAAGATTTGGAACTGAATTCAGTTGAGGAGCTGCAGCGTGACCTTACACAAGCAGTTCATGCTGGAAAACCCTCGAGGTGGCTGAGTTAAAACACCGGTGAAGCAGAGGGGCCTTCGTTGCTGCGCAGCGTCGGGGAACGCTCATCGCCAGGTGTCATTAACACTTAATCGCTGTTGTTGCCACCAAGGTTTGCACAACCAGTCACCAGGTTCAGGTGGGACCAGGTTCTCACATTGGGCTGAATGAGTTTGGATTTTTTTTTCCCATTAATAAATAAAACCACAATTTAGAAACGACATTTGTTGATCTAAACTCCCCAAAATGTTCACCTCTGTTGTTGCGCTACTTTGTATGTTTACTTTTTGACATAGCACTTAATGTGCCCCCAGTCCGCTATCCATCAGGGGGCGGAGCCATTTCCAGCAAGCAGCCAGACAGATGTGTAGGCTCCACATCTGGAGATGCTTGTATTGCTCTCCAGGGGGCGCTCTCGATACCGCTCCACTGACACAGCTTTCCTGGAACTGTTTTATAGATCATCAGCGGTTTTAATGGATTTTTTTAACCTGTTTCATGTCATCACTTGTGTCAACATTGTAGCTGCCCCCAAGTCCATCAATAAAGTCTTTTGGGGAGGAAAAGTGCTTTTTTTAAACTACAAAAGAAAGCCACTGAGGTCCTTTGGTGGTCCTCTTTATGTAACGCCTGGCTTCTAAACACCAGATTAATTCTTCACAACAGTGAGCACAATCTATTTTTCTGAATGCTGACATCAATCAGTATCAGTCCAGAAAGAGCCAACTCCATGCATATGCGATGGAGTTTCTCAATAGCTGGAAGGAAAAAAGTTCCGAAAAAGTGGATCTAAGTGTTGCATCATGGAAATAATAGCGTAAAACTGTTATCTGAAGCTACATAAATGCATCATGCTTCATTGGGAAGTGAAGCCATGCAGAGGTGAGACCTGATGGATACCATGTTCTTATTTTAGAAGGACAAGAAAAATGTTGACCTCTGTTTATTGATTTAAAGCGTTCTGCTTCCTCCAGTTTTACACGCGAAGCTGACATTTTGCAGAGGCCCATCGTGTTTGCAGGAGGGAGAGGAATAGATGATCGCCTGCTAAATGTTGTCTCTTTACCTTCATGTTTCCCTGCTGAAAGCTTGACAAGCCGCTAAACACGTAGCGCTGGCTTTAGCGCCGTATGCAAACACATGCTAAGCATATGTGCAACATATCATCCCGCAAGCATTTGCAGAAACAGCCACATCAGTTGGAGCTGCCATCTGTTTGGGGAGGTGGTCGTGGGTTGCCCTCTCATTTACAATCTCACAACTGCTTTTCCAGGTCGCCGGGACTTGTGTGCTGTGGCGGATGGGCGCAGCTAGGGAACGAATGCCTGACACGTATGTACCAGAGCACTGGCGTCCGTCAGTCCTGCATGTCCCCTGGCATATTGGCCCAGACGCTTGTCTCATCATGTCCTTTTGTGTCCACTCAAGCTCTCTGCGAAGGCAACTTCACCTGCAAGGAAAACGAGGTGTGTGTCAGGCCCAATGAATGCCGCTGTCGTCACGGATACTTCGGAGCTAGCTGTGACACTAGTAAGGGCTGAATTTTCGATTTATTGTCAACACTGTTGCTATTTATGTTCTACTGTCATACAACTTAGCCATTGCAGCCTCATAATGGTATATATGTTGTTGGCAGGTCGCTCAAATTGACCATGACTGCAGCCTTCTACATTTGTTTACATAAGTTTATCACCCCTGACCATTTTACTGTCTGTCAACAGAGTGCCCTGCACAGTTTTGGGGACCCGACTGCAAAGGGAAATGTAATTGTTACCCCAACGGCCAGTGCGACGACTTGACCGGCAAGTGTACTTGCAACCACAACCGCTGGGGGTCGAACTGTGAGAACGCTTGTCTGTGCCAAAAGGGCAAGTGTGACCAAGAGACCGGAAAGTGCACGTGTCACCCCGGTATCTGGGGTCCCCAGTGCAACAACAACTGCTATTGCAGCGTCAACTCCATCTGCGATGCGATGACGGGCCGGTGTCTGTGCAATCCCGGTTGGACCGGGAGGAACTGCGGGATCCAGTGCAACTGCAACAACTCGCCGTGCGAGCAGTTCACAGGACGCTGCCAGTGCCGCGAAAGACTGTGGGGCCAGCGATGCGAACGGTACTGCCAGTGTGTTAACGGCAAGTGCAACCCAGCTGACGGGTCGTGCACGTGCACCCCAGGGTACCGTGGGAAGTTCTGCAGGGAGCCGTGTCCTGCTGGGTATTACGGACAAAACTGCAGGAACAGGTGAGAATATTTCACTGACTGCAGATGGAAAACCATCATGAAGCCATAACAAGCAGTAGATGACATAGCTACATCTTTCCAAATGCAATTTATGCTTTTGTTTGTTGTTTTATTTTGTTTTTTCTAGCCTCAGCTGTGTTTTTTTAACCCTATGTACCCCTTTAATCATTCAAAATCACTTCCTGGGACATCAGAACAGAGGGGTTCTGTCGTGGTTTGGATCCTTTATTAAGTCCTTTATTGTGACCGCAGGTGTGGGCACTGCAAGGGTCAGCAGCCCTGTAAGGTGACAGAGGGGCGCTGCATCACCTGTGACCGCGGCTGGAACGGGACACGCTGTGACCAGCTCTGCTCGAAAGGCTTCTTTGGTGACAACTGCCAGGAAGTGTGTCCCGCGTGTAAAGACGGGCACCACTGTGACCCCATCCACGGGAAGTGCTCCCACTGTAACCCCGGCTGGATTGGGGACAGGTACGTCGTGGTCGGCCCAGTGGCAGCTCCTTTAACCAGCAGCTACCGTAACGCCGTTTCCCACGCTGTGATAATGCACCGTTACGCCTGAAAATGGCTGTAATAACGGCATTCCTTCTGCGTGCCATAGGTGTGAAGTGCGCTGCCCCAATGGCACATATGGAGAGAACTGCGAGAACAACTGCGGCCACTGTTTTAACGGCATCTGCCATGTTGTCACGGGGGAGTGCCTGTGCGACCCCGGCTTTTATGGCACCTAGTAAGTCACGCTGTGCGATGCTGTTGTGGGCATTTTGTGCCATTAACAGCACGAACGAACGTTAAACAGACGTGTTTTCTTCCTCTGCCTCTCCACTTTAGCTGCAATAGGACCTGTCAGCCTGGCCAGTACGGAGTGAACTGCAACCAGACCTGCTCGTGTCACGATAAAATTTGCAATCCAGTGTCTGGCGCTTGCTATCTTCGTAAGAAAATATTGATTTTTACCCATGAAACCACAAGATTCATACCCCCCCCCCCCCAAACAGTAGCCAGAAACAACCGTCGTCTAGACGGACTTATACATTTTGTGAGACAGGAAAACAACTATTGCGTGCTTGAGCGGCATCTACAGAAAGACTTACGACCTTTTGAACTGTTTGCTCAAAGAGCCAGATGGCATAACGCTCCCTGTGTATTAAATGTCTAATAGTTGGCCGTACACACAAAGTACAAACAAACACGTCTATTCAGGTCAGTGTGTGTAATGGCGGAGTTAACTTAGCGAGGCCTTGATAGTGTTTCCAGACCGAGACCGGTGTCCTTTTTATGGCTGTGTTTGTTGGCTCAGTTCCTGTTCAGACAGAGAGACAGGAAGAGAGAGAAAGGGAGGGAGGAGGGGAGCACTCAGAGTGGGATGGAGGAAAAATTAGGAAAGAGAGAAGCTGGAAAATAGACAGGAATGAAGAGGGAAGGAAAATCTAAAGCTTGATAGGACCGTCGTTGGTAGCAGGCAGGGAAAATCTTTCTCAATGGGACAAGAATGTCTGATTCGGCTGTCAGCGTAGCGCAGTGACGCTTTTCCATTATCCAGCAGCTCGGATCAGTTCTAAAAGCAAGAAAGGGGAAAAAAACTGGCTTCACTTGCTGCAATGCAGCAGTTTTTATCTCAGCATGAGCCCCACTCGAGGAGGGAGGGGCCTTAATAACTCCTTGATTAATCGCGTTCAGGTTGTAGACGATGGTGGGCGGGTAGAGAGTCGATGGAGGGGGGGGGCAACGACGGGAAATTTTCAACAAAAGGCTAATTGGCCCAATACCTCAAGGGAGATAAGATTAATAGGGAGTAATTTGCTCTGATTTATGGCCTGTTGTATCCTAATTTTCTCAGAGATACCAACCAATGATTGAAATTCACCCTAAGTTCTATCTGTGTTATTAAAGCCACCTCTGACATTAAGAGAAGATGGATTACTGTAGCTTGACCCACTCGTCAAGTCACTTAGGCGGGCTTCTCCAGCTCATCATGATAATTAGCTCTGCCAGGTAGTTTAATGCTGATGAAAACGTGACACACCCAGAATCACCTGCACGTCGTCTTTCAGAGCCGAACCAGCGGATGGGGGTGATCGCAGCGGGAAGCCTGGTCTCCTTTCTGTTGATCGTCCTGCTCTCGCTGCTCTTCTGCTGCTGCCTCTGTCGACATAAAGACGACCACAAGTGAGTGACAGACCTCAGGCGTCCCCGTCCTGGCTATTTAAAAAACAAGAAAATACTTAAAACAGCCATCACATGCTAAATCTGCTCCATGTTAAGTCCGGTCTGACGCACCTCCCTCTATTTTTATGGCTTTGCCCCTAACGGTTGCGACTCTTCCAACAGTAAAAAAGCAAAGCGGATCCTGTGCGGACGGTTCAGCAGAATCAGCACTAAACTTCCCCGTATTCCACTGAGGCGGCAAAAACTGCCCAAAGTCGTTGGTAAGTCTGTTGTGTTTTTACGTAATCACTTTTGGTGCCTGTACAACACAGCAGAAGCATCACTCGTGGCTTCTCTAATGGCCGATTGCCTTCCGGCAACACAGTAGAGGTGTCGGGAGCCACCCGCACGGTGGCCATCCTGGTGCGTATCTGCAGTGGAACAGGGGACGGTGGCAGGGTTACGTCTTAAGCACAACCTGTGCGTGTCAGATGATGAACAGGGTTGAAAGGTGTATGGCGGCTGCCAGGAGAGCGTGGGCTTTCATTTGAAAGGAATGCGCTGCTTTTAGAGCCCCTTATTATTCTTGGCACCCTAAAATGCCATGTGTTCATATTATTACAACGCTAAACTGGAGCGCCCCCCCCCCTTTTCTTTCCATCATCATCATCATCATCCCCAAGTTTTTGCTTCCCTCCTTGGGGCCAAGGGGGTTGTGTTATTAAAAGAAGTCCAGTGGTTGTCAGGGGCCCGGGGTTATGGTGAGTGATGTGCTATCAAAGGCTGCACTGTGTGGTGAGCTGTGGTGCTCCGCACAGGGATTCTGGTGGTCTTGTGAGAGAGATCTGTCTGTGACCCCCTCGGGCCCTTTTTTGTGGTAGTAGACAGCAGATATATGCGAATTTTCAAACGTGACTGTTGCGCAGAGCACTCAGAAACGGGTTGGAAGGTCAAACAAAATTTAACTTTACTCTTTTTTAAAATGCGTTTGTGGATGTTTTCTTTCCACTTCTGGCAAAAAAACATTATTATTTCATCAGAATCGCTTTTTTTTTCGTCATTTCCAAACTTCTGTTTTTCATAGACGTGGCAGTGCTTCGCTCATGGCGTTATTTCTGTGCTGTGCTATTTTTTTTTTTGTTTCATTTTAAACATCTTGAGGGAAAAACTGTAATTTGAGTCTTCAATGAGGCTCTGCTGAAGTCAGGGTGCCGCGGAGGGAGCTAACACATGATGACCTGATTTCTTTTCCCCCTGCGCCTCTGCAGCACGTAGCTGACTCGTTTTTAACGCCGCAGAACATCATCGGGGATGTGGAGAACACAGCGGTGTTCCAGTATCGTACCATTGTAATGACTTTTAAAAGATATTCCATAAACTTTTCATCTTCTATACGATCCTGCAGCCTTTTCACGCTGAACCGCCGCCGCGTCTCTATTGTCCTTCTTCTTCCTTATCCAAACTGTTGCTATACTCGGCCTCATCTCGGGCGAGCCGCAGAAGTGCGGTCTGCTAACATTTAGAAACGCCAAACTTTGGAGTGACTTAGTCCTGTGCGCACACACACACACACAGACACGCACATTCCAGAGGGGGCCCGTTGGGGTTGGAAACAGGAAGTGGTCAAATTTACCCCTGCTCGTGTCAGAACTGTGATTTATCCACACCACAGTCAGGGGCAACAGATGTGGCAAGACAGAGTGCGAAAGGAATGGGGGGTTAAAGAGAGGAAAGATGACATTTACCTCTCTGTTAGCATTGTTAGCATAATACAGATAGCTCTGTCTGTGAACAGTTATTGTTCACTTGGCCCAACCAGCTTATTTGTGTGAGGTTTTGAATTCCATTCTTCGCATTTTTACTGCGCACACTACAGATGTCTGTCTGTCAGACATTATTTGCTTCCTCTGTTTCTAAATGGTTCCTCAGCGGTGAATGCAGAGAGACTCCTGCAATTCTCTCTGTTTTATTTATCTGTGGAAAGTTGGCTGGGGAGAGAGGTAACACACAACTTGACATCCATTCACAGGCTAACTCAAGAAAACTTCCCCCGTCAATTACTTTATCTTCATAAAAGAAAACCTCACAATGACTTCTTTTAGGCAAGCTGCTCTGACTTTATTGGATAACTTTTTGGAAATAGTTTTCACCGATTAGATTACTAGATCCTCTTCTGCATATTGTATGTTATCATCATGCTGTGCAAGCTTGTTCAGGGTTAAAGACGTTTCTCATATCCAGGCAGCTGAACTTGAAGCCCAGCGCTCAGGCCATTAAACCTCTGCTGCAAGTTTGTTAACACATCCCCCCACGGAGCGACTCTGGTGGTGGAGCCGTGCAGCTGGGGTGTGTCAGTAATGCCCTGTTGTATGTTGGCTTCCATGTATGGGGGGATCACCGTGGCGTCCAGTCTGCTGCAGTGGCACCGCAGTCTGAAGCGAGCAGCTTTGAAGGGCAGCAGTTGTTCATTACAGCACATAAGTGAGAGCGCGGAATGACCATATGCTAGCTTGTTGACTAACATAGCTGCTCCGCATTCTCCAGATGCTCATACTGCTGCTTCACAATATCAAGCATATCCTCCTCATTGCTAATGCTGTTCATCTGCACTTTTCTGAAGCTTAATTAAAACACGTCATAACACATTTTACTTCATCAAACATCACTACAAGAGCGGTTGCAAAGCACAGACTCTTTCTTGGACAGTTAGGGGATTTCTTGAACCTATCTTTAGTCTAAATAAACATTTGTCGGACCTACAAACAGGATCATCTGATGTGGCGTCATGTTAACAAGGCAGTGGAGTTTAGAACGAAATTATGCACTTCATGCCAGATGTGAAGATCATTCTAAGTCTCCCTCAAAAACCGCAGCTGCCCTGAAACTGCAGAATCAGCAGAATATTGTCGTGACTAAAGAGAAATGAGGAAAAGAAACTTTGATGAGACACAAATACACAATTCTTTGTCCATTCATTCCATTTGAATTTCTGAATACTTGAAAGCTTAGTGTTACATCCAAAGTTGTTCTTGTTTTGCTAACTGACTTCAGAAATGAGAATACAATGACAGCCTCCAATTTAGGACCAATGAAAACAGAGTTTCTCTTATCTTTAGCAGGGAAAGCCTCCCTGAAACATAAAAAGCACGAACTGTGGGGACCACGTCATCCCTAAAGGTGGATGTATTAGCAGTACAAGGTTTTCAACAGAGCCATCGTTTTCTCAAACTCTGTAGCAGGTTTAAGAGTGACTGACAGCAGAATTGTTGTTCTTGTAAGATGGTACAACGCCTTCTGGCTGACCTCTCGGCTCCTTTGTTTGTTTTCTGTTCTCAGTAGCCCACCACGACCCGGAGAACACCTTCAACTGCAGCTTCATCGAACCCCCGTCAGTGGTCGAGCAGCCTCCCCCCTCGTCCTGGTCCTCCCAGGAGTCTTTTTCTTCCTTTGAGAGTAGAGAGGAAGAGCGAGTGTACTGTGTGCCCCATGAAGGTGAGTCACCATATCAGTAAACAAGCATTTAGTTATACACACACACACACACACACACACACACACACACACACACCACACACACACACACACACACACACACACAGAGTAATCTCCCAAGGTGGGCCATGCAGTGATTCACATTTCTGAAAAAGCCATTACGCATTGTCGTCCAGATGCCATCTAGGCGCTAGTTAGCTTCGATAAGGAGGGTTTCTAAACAGGAAATTGAATGGTGAAGTCAGCACAATGGGACATATCTAAACACTGACTGAATTCTTGGAGGTCGGTCATCAGTTTCTATTCTAGAAGTCTGACGAACCTACAGAGTTTTTGGTTCTTGCTCGTTAGAGTCTCCACGAGTAGCTTAAAACAGGCCCAAACAGATCAGCCAGGGTATTATCACAAAATACATTTAATCTCTTTGATTTTATTGGTGCACAGTTCCCCATGGCCCCCTGGGAACTGCAAAGAGGAGTATCAACAAAACGGCTAATACTTGAATTAGCCTCCAAATGCTAGTGGCCACACCAATGTCAGCGATGTTGTATAGTCTTTAACATATCCAATTTGTTGATCCACAGAATCTATAAATGAAAACAAAGAGACAAGACACGACAAGGCCTTTAACGAAGACGATGCAGGAGAGTACACATCCCTGAAAGACACAAGCATTGCTAAATCAGAAGGTAATGAGCAGCCCCTCCATAAATCATCTGACAGTGACGGTTCCACTAGTGGCTCCGACTCTGCTACTCCAGCCCTCTATGCTCGCATCGCACGCCTTTCTAAGCAGTCCAAGGAAGAGGATAATATCAGCAAAGAAGGGGAGGGTGCTTTTATACCTGAGGTGAAACGCAACGGAAAGCCGCCACCTTCACCTGGCAAGACAAAACCACGTCCACCGGACCCGTCCACCAAGCCCAAGGTGTCATGGATTCATGGAAATGTTCCAGGCTCTCCCCAGCCTGAGCAGCAGGGGGTAATAAAGGTGCTCACAATAGCAAAGGACAAGAAGAGGAGCTCCAGTGATGGCTCTACCAAGAGCGAGGAGCAACAAAAAATAAAAGAGAAAGCTTCTGAGCAACAAAAGAAACAGGAGTGGAAAGAGGTGAGAGTGAATGGCTCCCCCAGCAAACATAAATCTGCGAGAGGGAAGAAGTCTACAGACGAGCACAGCAGTCCCAGCCACATGGAGCAAATCAGCGGCGTAGTTCAGAATGCCCTGAAGAAGATAAGCAGCTTTCACAGCTCTTCATCCGACAAGAGCGCGGACTTGCCCAAAGAAACGCCGAAGGAGCCGCCCAAGAGCCCCAAGGTCATTCACCCTCACATGAATTCTGAGGCTGCCACGCTCCTGGCTGCTCAGCTCAAAGAGAAAACCCAGAGCATCAACAGGAACGAGGGAACGGGTCTGACAAAAACCAACGGCATCTCCACACCCAAAGGAATCCGGGAGAAACCAACGCCTCCGCAGAAAGCCAAAAGAACCCCCTCTACTGGATTGAGCCATCAAGGCTCAACCAAGCCCCTGCTGCCTACCTCAAGCAGCCTCCAGAAGATGGTGGCACCAGTGGCCATCGACCTTGACGTCCCAGAAGCCAAGAGCCCGGAGAAGCAGGACTTGAACGGCTCGAAGGCAGCGGACCCAACATTAGATTCCACCCCGAAGAAGACCCCCATAAAAAAGCCGCCTCGGAAGAAAGGCAAGGAGGGCACTTTGGATACAGCTGAGAATAAAACAGCCCAGCCAAAGACAGCCATAATGCCACCACAAGTAGTGAAATAAGCATTTTATGGACATCTGGACGATTTTGATTGACCAGGATGGAAGATGAACATATCGTTGAAGGATTTTTTTCTGTTTAAGTGGCTCCTGGACCAATCAAGGAAGGAATTCTTTTAATCAAGGATGCAGTTTATTCATGTTGGTAAGTTGTAATATAATGGCCTTTATAGACCTTTGTATTTTCTTTTCAATAAGTCCTTTTTTGTACACAGTTCTGCCAAGTATCCAGACACAAGTGTCATGAACCATAATCCATTTTCTGCTCTTCTGTCTCATCCACATTTAAGGCCGATTTTGAGGGTGAATAATTGCATTCTAGCATTTTGTCAAGTAGTGCGCAGCTATTAAATAGCTTTTAGCTACTTTCGCCCAATGGTACACAGCATAGAAAAACATTATTTAAATCAAGGAAAGCACCTTATCGTTTTCATCCATTCACTTTTCATCTAAGTTTTAGGCTGATAGCTTACATTTTAAGGAGACTTCCTTTGATTATGATACCCCTAATTTCATTTGTTATGCTATATTTAGTGACTGAAAAAGTTGCTTGTAACTTCTGACTTACACTGGGCCTCAGTGTTGGTTTGTCTTTTTCCCTTTATTTTTGGATTTAAAGCCATAATTCTCTATTATTGAGCTGTGTCAGACTTTGCTTCCTGATGTCTGATTTCTATCTTTGATCATTTTGTGGGGAAAAAGCTGTTTAAAACCAGGAACAGACTTAGTTTACCTGCTTGTATTCTTCTATTCTCTCACATTAACCACTAATCAAAGACAATGGAATCCCAGGCTACCATATTTCCACATATCTAATGTTAAAATCTCATGAAGCTAACTCTTTTCCTGTACAACAATTGATACTCTCACTGTTTCTGAGGAAAATATTGCAGGGCAATAAACAAGAGCTTTATTAGATGTTTTGTAAAAGAATGATTCTCTACATATCAGAATACAGGAATAGTTGTCTCGAGCTTTTTTCTTTCCCTTTGGTCCAATCTAGGTCAACATTGCCCTCCAAGCTATTTTTATCATTGGCAAATTTGTTTATACTATGGGGGGAAAGATAAACCATCCAAAATTGTACTGTATATATTCTGCTCAAAAACCAGTCTTCTCCTGCGTATTGTTTACTTCTGCAAATATCAACTGCTTTAAAGCATAAGGGAAATATTTGTACCCTTTATTTGTTCAAACCAGTAAGCTTTAGTGTTCCCAGCACCTGAAGCTAGTACGCTGACAGTGGTTACAAGGCTAAGTTACGAGGCTCGCTGGTACTGTGTTTTAGGCCTGAAAGCCACACCTGTGGAGCGGTTTAGCTAACAGAAGCTAGATTTCAGTTCAAAGCAGCGAACGGTGGAGTGGTTAAAGATGTGGGTGTGGGATACTTAAACTGGAATCATTGTGTTGTATGAAGAAACAAACCATTTCTGTGACCAATGAAAAAGCTATTCTGAATGCCGTACTGGCGTACGATGACCAGTGAGTAATAGATACAGTATAGCAGTGCCGGGGATGGTAGTACGCCATTGGCTGATTATTTTAAATGTTACAGCTGTCATGAAAATCTGTCTTTGAAGTGTCGTCCTAAAGGTACAGAACACATCGCTGGGTATTTAATTCAACGTTTTTACTTTATACACTGTGTACTTTTCATTATCCTTGTAAGCTGTGCTTATATGAAGTTTTCGTTCTGATTTCTTTGATCTCAATGAACTGGCTTTCATGTTTGTATTTGCCATTTTCGGCCATTTTGTTGCTTATTTTCGGTTCGGAAGCAGAATTATGGTATAAGTAATCTCCTGTAAAGTTTACATTGGCTTTGTAATTGTCCTCTGTTGATGTTATTGTTTGTGTAACACTTAACTGCATGACGCAGAGTGTAATTATATGGCGTTAATAGCTGCACAGGATTCCTGTAACAACCTTGCTCCGTCCAGTTGCCTTCCTGAAGGATAATAATATCATACAGGTATGATTCTGCTACTATGATACCACTGTTGAAGCAATTACATATACATAAAAGCATAACATTGTGTAATTACCAAGTGTCCATTTTTGACTGGCCTCCATCCATGCTACAGTGCACGCTGTATTTGGAAGAAGCGCCTCAAAAGCTGCCAAAATGTTACAACTTTAAACTATATTTTGTCTTGTGTGGGTTGTTTTTTTTCTGTTTGTTTTTTAGTTCTTTGGGTTTGTTTGTTGTTGTTGGGTTTTTTTTTAGCAAATTTGAGTCCAGTTTGTACGGTCATTGCGTTGTTTCCTTATTTACTGTTTTGGAATAAAGAAAAGCAACACATGGCTCCTGAACTGAGAACCTGGCCCTCATTTACCCTAACCCTAACCCATGTACAACACAGCGTATTTTAGCAGGATACTGCAACACAAGGGCAAACGTTGGGACAAAGATGATCAGATGAATGTAAAGAATGCAGCCAGAAAGTCAGCGAGTGAACTGGACTCTTTCCTGCCAGACAGGAGTCCTCCAATGTCCTGGAGGTCTTCAAAGAGCCCGAGTCAAGCAGAGCAGCACATTCAGCTCCTTCGGGATGGTGCACAAGAGCTCCTTTCATGGGAAAAAAAACAGTGGCTACTCTATGCTTAGGAGCTAATCACGCGCTCCATATGTGTCCTCTTTTGGCGTGAAGAAGGATATCGCAGGACTAGGTCACAAGGGAGCGGACCAGGAAGTGGGATGGATAGAGACGGAGATGTATAGGTCATGTGATGGAGAGCTGCAGACTGCAGCGCCCTTTAGTGTGGAAGTTCAGCATGGAATACACAGCTATTGATGTCCCCAAAGGCTACAGCTACAGTAGCCTTGTTGCCATCGTTTAATCGACATGCAGAAAACTAGATTTTATAATTAGATTAAAGCAAAGCTTTTGATTAAATTTAGCTCTACTCGTTTAATGTTATTAGGAAATTAGCGAGTTCCCGATGTAGTGTTACAAAGGCCAAAGCAAAACACTGTATTTTCAGTTTCATTTTGATGCTTTAGCCAAACACAGCAATTTAAGACCATTTATTTTATTTTATTATAATGAAAACATTTAACGCGGAGTAATAAGAGGGGATTAAAACAGTGTGAGTGCTGCAAATGATCAAATCCCTACCAGTAATTATAGTCCTCTGGTGTTTTTGAGTTGCTAATGTTGAAAAATAATAATCCAAGGTGTGTTCCACATAGACGGCAGCATGCAGTCAAATTAAGATCAACAGGTCGGCTTTTAATTGTTGCTGAGAACGTTGCTCCTGTCGCCACGGCTTACGTCACTGCATGCTGGTGGGTACAACTTTCCTCAGGGCTGCCGGCCAGCTACCTTAAAGACTCCAAAAGAGTCGTATTTGCAGCCACTCCTCCATTAAGGGGTCTAGGTAGAATATTGCAGGTGGCCTGGAGTCACATCAGACTCACAGATGGAGGTTCTCAGATGACACACGCCGCCGCGCTTCTCATCCACTGAGACGTAAACTTGGCACACGGAGGGCCGAGCAGCCGGTGTTGGACCGTGGCTGTTGCCTCTGACTGGGATGAAGCGGCCGAGGGCTGGGTATGATTAAGGGATTTTTAATATTCCCTCTGCAGCTAGACAGGACTAATGGGCTCAACTTCAATACCGAGTCAATAAAATGAACAATGTGTGAAACATAAATTCAGGCACAATGCTGCGACTATTGGGGATGATGCAATACTGGTCAAAAAGTCAGGGTTTGGACTCTGGGAAGAGGGTTCAGTGGCACCATGGCCGTGACCTGGAGCTGTGGAACTTTCCATCTGCCAAGTTCGTAGATCGGCTTTAATCCTCCAGCCCTGTGAGTCAGCCAAAAGCCCTGGACTCCCAAAAACCTATTCCAGTGCCTGCGTTGCCACGGCAATGGGAATAGATCGCAGCCACATCTGGTAGCCATTTCGCTCAGTCCCAGCAAGGAGAGAGGAAGAAAGAAATTTATGAGTGGAGGATTGTTGGAGGGGGGGGGGGACAAATATTTTCTGCAATGCAAAGCAGAAAGAAAAGTGGAGTCATGTTACACTTGAAAGAGGTCGAAAATATTAATTTGAACATAGGGCCGTGTTCCGGTGGCCAGGTTTGGATCATGGCCCAGGAAATAAGCTCCCCTCAGTTCTGGTGTAAAAGCTGAGTGAGAAAATGGCTTCAGCTTGAGAAACGTGTCAAAAAGGAGGCATTTTTATTTTGCCCCCGCCCGACACGGCAGAGTCCACATCTGCTGCGCGGTGTTCCCTAAACGCATCAAATCGTCGTCATGAGTTACGGCGCCGGGACACATTCGGAGGACGGCACACCAGTGTCTTCTGTTTCCCCCGTCAGCGCGCCATCTGCTCAGAACACTGTTTAATTGCGGGCCTCCCTGCAAGTTCGGTGTCGGTTCTCAGGCCTCTTGGAAATGCAGTAACTATGAAATGACATTTACTGGAAATGGAGCTGGTTTGCCTCTCTGGAGCCAAAACCACGGAGGACTGAAGTCATCTCCCCACCAGAAGGAGAGCAACAACGCCAGCATCCAATGGATTTTATAGATTTCAAGCAACATGGACCCACTCTGCTGTTTAAGGCTGTCATTATAACAGCAATAACACTCCCCTGCAGAGGCAGGGCGGGGGGGGGATTCCAGTCCTATTCAGAAACCAAGACCAAGCAGACCACACTCTACCCCCTAAATTGATGCCTAGACTAGGTTACATTACTGAAAGTAGGTCAGAAAATCCTGGTCTTTACTCAGCAACGGCTGCACGCACGAGCACCGGTTGAATACGAGTCAAAACGGTCAGATTAGAGCCGGTTTTGATGTCTGAAATTATGGCACACATGCTCCACAAACCCTCCATTCAGATTTTTCTCCTTCTCTTTTTCGCCGAAGGGTTACGTCGTTTTCTGGGACAGAAAATTTCCCCTGACTTTTTCCACTTTTGTCAGCATAATTTCATGGAAAGAGAGTATCAGTGGGATAGATTTGGACGTCTAATAAAAAGCAGATCAGCGGGATCCTTTTTTTCCCCTCTTTCTTTTTGCTTTCTTCTATCCTCTTCATCTTTCTTTAAACATTCTCTCGGCCCAGGCTTTTCCTTTGCAGCCTGTTTTCCCTCTCTCTCATTCCTTCCTTCCCCTCCCTGTCCTGTATTCCCCCATGCGCCCGTCCATCCGCTATCTGCTCGGCAGAGCGGGGCTACTTCATAATTTTGCTGGAAGTTTCAGCTTTCACATAATTCCACAGACTAACTCTATTTTCTCCCCTTTCTTCAGCTTCGGCTTTAACACTGAATGAGGGGGGAAAGCTGCTTCATTTCAGGGCGAAACTCAAGCTCAGAGGAAAATAAACAGGCCTGACACTCTGCCACTGACCAGCTTGTAATTTTGGACACTTTTTTCACAAATCCTTAGCTGAAACCATTCCCAGAAATGCCTCCGTTTCTCCCTTATATAGTGTAAAAGTCTGCATAATCCCAAGCTTCCTTCAGTCTATTTGGTTAGACCCAGGGCAGTGAACTTGCCTACAGGCAAGGGGAGAGTACATGTGTGTGTGTGTGTGTGTGGTGTGTGTGTGTGTGTGTGTGTGTGTGTGTGTGTGTGTGTGTGTGTGCGTGCACACTCACATTTACTACATATTGAGCACCAACCTAATCCTCATTCTACTGTCAAACTGGGGCCATGTTTGTGAAGTGGGACCATTTTTCTAAACTCTACAAATTCAAAGAACTGTTTTGAGAACAGTTTGGTTTAGAATTGGGTTTAGGTAAGGGGAGTTAGTTGGGATGGTTAGAGTAAGGAGCTGGGTAATGCAGTGTGTCCATTAAGGTCCCTACAAAGGCAGAAATATGAGAGTGTGTGTGCCCGTGTATGCTTTTACTGACGCCGTGGCTGCGTGTTGGTGTGTGCACGACCCTCGCAGCCCCATTCCACTTCTCAGGACAACACTGGAGTCTTTATGGGGACCATGTGTTTCTGATTAGCAGGCGCAGATTACAGGGAGGCTGAACTGCAGTTGCTGTCTGTTGGCCCACCGACGGCTCAGATGTGGCCAGAAACTCGACATCCATCAGCGCCAAACCCCCCACTGGCGTGAGCTCCTTCCCGCCTCGATGACAAACCCCTCACATCCACCTTAATGTCACCGTCAGGCCAATTCCTTGTCATCCTTCCCTGTTAAAAGGCGTTTATTTGAGTCTTTGTCCGGAAGTTACAGTACTCGAGTACACTTTGGAGTATCGAAACGACACTTTCAATTTAGGAAATCACATTTCCATGTCCACCTCTGGACACCCCAAGATAATTCAAGTATTAAGTATTAATCTCCAAATTTTAGCATTCATCCTCCTGGTTCTGTCACACCATCAGTAAGACTCCAGCGGTCCACTTCCACTCGCTGCCCAACATGTCCATGTCGTAACGCTGTCTCCACCACGTGCGCCACATGTGGTTGGATTTGTGACCAAATGCTTGAAAACTTACGCCTGACAGCGCCGTAAATCACACAAGAAGCTCGGAAAGACAAACGAAGAGGAAGACCTGCTTCCTCCTCGAGGCATGAAAAGATTTCGGTGCGACTGGAATCAGCCCAGGGTTATTTTTCATCCCTTATCATAAATCCTGATCACCTCGACACTGATCGCGCTAGAATTCTGCAGCTGCAGCTCTTTCAAAGGCTTATCGACTCCAGAGCGTGAAGGACTCATTTCTCTTGACTCTGGGAGTTTGCTAATTGTGCTCTGTGCTTGTCGACCAGCCTGAACGCCCTCTGTGGCACAAATTACCCAGTGCGGCACCAAGAGTCCTGATGCATCTGTGGCTGATTTTAATGACAGGAAATCTGTGTGATGTTGGTGAATCCCCAGTGATATCTGTTAAATTTAAGTGTGAATTTTGAGAAGGGAAACAATTTTGTTTAGAAGATAAAATTGCCCAGCTCTAACGATAGTTTTCAACGTGGTTAGTGGTGCTTTTCTCCTCACTTTGGTGCTCAAGGTTCACACTCGATATAAAGCTTAGCATTGCTAGCTTGCAAGCACGGTTGATCGTGATTGAATTGGGGAGCTGTAAAGATGTCCGCGATAACCGTTGTTGCCCTGCATCAGTTTGAATGCTGGAGATTAACGTGTCGACGCTCTTTGTGTGCCAAAAAATCACAATCGGGAGGAAAGATTTATTTTTTCCTGAACTGGGACTTTCACGAGCAATGGTGTTGCTTCACTCTGCGTCACACGGCAGAGCCTCATCATGGATATTGTGTTGCTACTGGACGACACCCCTCACATGGCCTTCACATCTGTCAGCACAGCCCCAGTCTCCCCCCCAACAGGGGCGGACGAGACCACTGCCCAAAGGCTCCAGGAACACGAGCGTGCACAAACAAACACTAACCTGCCGTTTAGCTCGTAAAACCTTCACCCCGATATGTAACGATAACGTTGTGGAGCCCACAAACGTTTGCTGTGTGTCCTCAAGGTTCCACATATGAAGAAAAACAGCGCGCAAGAGAGAGAGAGAGACGGATTAGCACTCTTTCAAGCGTTTCCTCTGGCCATCTTAGGGCTAAACAGACGGCAGACAGGTTTCACACCAAATGACCGAGCACACGAGAGGGCAGACACACACCAACTAATGCCCCGCTGGCTGCGCCGCTGCATCCGGTGCTTTGGAGAAGCAGGAAGCGCGTGTCTTTATAACGAGCTCTGGGAGGGAGGCCGGGTTACGGCGAGGTGTTTGGCTTTTGATCCTCTGCCAGCTGGAGCAGTTGCAGATCTGGAGTGTGGGACTTGCAAAAGCTGCTCTGCCCAGCGTGTTCGGCCTCCAGTGCTCAGCTCATAAACGGCCACGTTTCCTCTTTTGTCAGCAGATCCGTAACAACAGCACCCCCCCCCCCCCCCCCCCCCTTTTTTTTTTTTGGGAGCACACCATGTGATGTAAGTCGAACATATGGTGTGTGTATTCACACACATAGGCTGAAGAGCTCACCCCTCCCCCGCTGCCCACTTCACCTTTAAATCAGCTCTTCTGATACACACAGGAAGTGCAGGACTGAGGGTTTATTTATGTTTTAAAGCAGGATTAAAAGTGCGGGAATCAAACAGATCGATTCGGAGGGACAGACTTTAGCTGCGGCATTCCAGGCTGGGACGGTTTATTTTTTTTGGGACCATAATTGTCTGTGGCTGTGGTTTGGAGACAGGTTTTGCCCACCAAACTGCCAGGCAGGCCGCATGTGTGCACGGTGCCGTGACTGCCCCCTGTGGTGACCCGTCGGACCTGCTCGTGACGCAAGAAGGGGATATTTGGAGGGGAGAGATGTTTTTCCTCTGGCGGGGTGTTAACACGGCGCAAATGTGCTCGGCTGTCATGAGATCTGATTTCATCCATGAGGACACACAGGATCAGTCATTGCTTATCGTGCAGGGAGGGAAAGAAAGTTCTGAGTCCAAAAGTCCACAGATTTTGAAGGATTACAGACATGGGAATCAAATTAATTTGATTATTTTTATGAACATCTGTGCAGCCAGAGGGAGACAGCCGCGCTCTTTCGCCTGTGTGGGAAAAAGTGATAAGAGAACAGATGCTCTGTGGTATCTGTGGACACCTGATGTGGAGCAAACTATCAAACACAAACGCAGGGGGATTTGGAAAACCTAAAACAACCAGAAAGTTGAATCACCGCAAAGCAAAAGTTTGCTCGTAGCCCGTATTGCTCAACAGATGATCGTTGCGACGATCGCTTCGCTTTCCAACAAACTAATATAGTAAGAACCAAACCAGAACTTCCTCTTTCCAGCGGGCCGCTTCCCTTTGTGAGTGACATGGAGGTGTCCGACCTGAGAAAGCCGCCAACTGAGCTAAAGTGTTGCAGAAGTTGATATTAGCTTTGGAACAAGTCAATCAAGCCCTCATGTTCTGAAATGTGGGCCTTCTTGGTGCTAACCTTCGCCGTCGCCGCGGGTGCGTCTGAGACGGTCGACAACCACACGGCGGCTGAGGAGAAGCTGCTCATAGCCAGAGGGAAACTGCTGGTGAGTCTGGGGGGAAAACATGGGTTCAAACTCTTCTGATGGAGGTGACACAGTGACTGTCGTCCCTGCAGGCTCCCAGCGTGGTGGGATGAGGAATAAAGAAGATGCCGGAGCTTCATCATTTCCTCATGGAGCGCTGGGCTTTATAGTATCCTTGTTGTGGTGGTTACGACACATGAAATACAACATTTCCCTGTTTCCGGGTCACCCCTCGCTCTTTAATGACCCTAAAACTAGCACTCACCTACCTCCTGCTCTGATGTTTCTCCTTGACCACAGCGACGCCACAACCTGGAATATGATTCCTCGGAAGAGAAGAATCCACGCCTGATATTCTATAACGAAAATGATGAAGTCGTTAAGGTGAAAGGATCTCTGATTTTTGGGGGGGGGGGGGAGGGGCAGCCCAATCAAATGCATGATTTTTGTTGTTCCATATTAAAAGGAGCTGCAGAATTTCTGAGTTTCAGCACCGGAGCTGAAGTGTTTCTGTTATTTTTATGGTTCTGGAAAAGCCCTCAAACCGTAGGAACTGGTGATAAAAAAGGAAGTCAGCTGCTTTGAGCTTTCTCCTGTGGAAGCCATAAAACATTATCATTCATTTCTAAATTCTATTGACGTGTTAGTGAATTGCTTCTTAATGATGGTGCCGCCGGGGACAGCAAATTGGCTTTAAAACGACTGAATTATTGAACAGGTGGAACCTCTGAAACACTGGCCATGATTCCATAACCAGTGTCTGTGGAATAAGTGTTCTGCATTAATTTATCCTGGAGGGGGGGATCCAGTGTTTACTTATTAGCTTCATGCTGATTTTGAGCCTTATACCGTGTGTGTGTGTGTGTGTGTGTGTGTGTGTGTGTGTGCGTCCTTCCTGACACGTCAGACTGTTCCTGTGAAGAAAATGAAGGCAGACGACATCAGCAGCCTGCTAGACTCACTCGGGTTCTACAAGAGGTCCCAGAAAGGGGAAGAGGTGCCAGAAGAGTTCCAGCATTTCCCCCTGCGCGCCCCCAGGGACGAGCTGTGACGACGCCTTGTGGTTGAACCCTGCCACTGCACCCTGCCCCCCTTTAATGACGAGCGAGGCCCCAAGACCGCGAGGTCAGGCCCCGCTCCGAGGACTCGGTGGACAGGGGGCAGTGAGCAGAGTGAGATCAGAGTGAGATTGTTGTGTCAGTGGTTATTTACTCAACTTAATAAAGAAAAAGACGTCAAACGCCTGAATGAATCAGTGTCTTCTAACGTACTCTCACAAAATAGAGCAGTGAATAAACATTGATGTTTTTTATCCTTGATTTATTTTTGTGATTTCAAGTTTCTAAAATAATATAATAAAGGCTTTAATAGGCTGCTGGATCATCAGCCATGTTGCTGTTGCAGCCTAATCCCCGGGCCGCCTCTTTCGGTGTAATCTGATTAGCAGTGTTGTCTCCCAGCATGCATCTGTGCCTGCTCCTTTGTGTCTCCATGCCTCAGTGTAACTCAGCATTAGTGTTGGATAACAAAAAAACTGTTTTGGCCTCGCGATGCCTGTCTTCTACTCACCCGTCCATGAGATTCAGCTGAGCCTGGCCTTGATCGGAGGCTCCGTGTTTGCCAACAACAGGACGGCGGACAGCGACCTCCCCGGGGAGCGGGAGGAGACTTCTGGTGGGTCTCTGCATCCAGCGTACCTGCTGCGTGTCTGTCGTCGCCGGGGCTGTTGTTAATGGTGTTGTGGTGATTGCAGTGGCCTCCGAGCAGGCCTCCCACCTCCCTCTGCAGATGCTGCTTTACTTCAACGGCTTTTATTTCCCCTGCTGGTGGCTCTCCACCGTGTTCATGTTGGACGTCAAGGTTAGTTCATGGACTCAACTATAAAATAGATTACATTTCTTTGAGATTTGCTGTCCTGACATATAAAAGAGATCTCAACAAATCCACCATGCAGCCACTGAGGGAGCGTGGGCTCATTAGCCTCCGTCCCACCACCTAAAGGAGGCGTGTGCAGAGCGGAGGTCACCCTCCTTGACCTCTGTCAGCTGCAATTCAAAATGTGCTTTCTTTCCAGTTCCATTATCTTCCAGGATACTACCAGGCTCTGCTCATAACTGGGGTGGTCCTCCTCACGGTGGTCGAGGTGGTCCGGCTTTACTTGGGCTACATTGGCAATCTGAGAGAAAAGGTCATTCGAAGCAGCTTCCCAGCTGCGTGTTTGATGCTCGTCTGGGAGGGGGCTGCTTTGGCTCTGCCTCCCCGTGTAAACAGCAAATAAATCGGTGCAACAGTTGCTGTGTAGACATCTAAAGCACGTCCCAACATGGCGACCTGTGCCTCCTTCCTTAGGTGCCAGCGCTGGCCGCCTTCTGGCTCCTGTCTTTCACGATTCAGCTGCCAGTGGTCCTGTTCTTCCTGACAGACGAAGAAACCATCATCCTCCCCCTGGAGAGGGCCGTCCACTCCCTTTACCTCATCTTCCTGCTCACCCAGATCCTGGCATCGCTCTGGGCGCTCAGGAAAATGACCCGGAAGCTCACCCTGCTCTTCCACCTGCGCCAGTTTGGCAGGGTGGACAGCTTACGCCACGTGGGGGTCAACCCTGTCTACGAGCTGCCGTACCACAGCGTCCTCCCTCTGTCGCCCAGGAATGATGGACACCGCTCCAGCTGAAGGGCCATCATGGGAGACAGACTTTTGTGCCTTGAAGTTTTTATTTGATTTTGGCTTAAAGACATTGGATCCTTAATCAAAGAGAAGCAACAAGTTCTGTCCCTAGATAGTACTGCAGGACTGGAACGAACCAAACCATCTCGACAGATTCAACTGAAATGGAGCCGATAAGTGTTAAATATAAATGACCACACGGTGGCAGTCATGGACCAAAATAAGGGGTAAGGCTTCGATAGTAAATGTGATGCTGCCTCTCCATAAAACATTGTTCTTTTGCCACCTTTGAATATCAAAGATCACCATGACAGCAACAGTTAGGCTGTAAAAGGTTGCTTTTGAATTGCTTCTGTATATTTGTGAGGTATTTCTTTGTGTAATAGCATTTGCCCTCGTCATTCGTTGTTGCTTTAGATTAAAACAGACAGACGCCAAGGCTGGTACATTTTTTTTGGCTATAAAGGAAGTGCAGACCTGAATGATGCTCAGTCTTTCTGAGCAACTGAGTCAACTCTATGTCATGGTTACTCTGAGTGAAGCTCGTGCACAAGGATGTAAAAATCCCTGATCCATGGAATGCCGATTCGCCATGGCAACAGGTGCAAACAAGCTTCGATCCTCGATCCTTCTTCCCAGTGGACTTGGAAACATTATTTATGGTGAGGATTTGCTCACAGAGAGGGCAATGGCCCTCAGTCAGGACTACCTGTTGCTGAGAAGGGGACCCCCCCCCCCCCCCTCCCCCAGGGTCTACATAAGATTCTATATTCATACTGCTCCTCGTGTTGTCTCACTGATTACCATCCACTCATCATAGACACGACCTGTCACACTGATCTTTCTTCTAGCAGTTGGACACAGTTCTCTGTAATTGGCTGCTGATGGGCTGACATATCGATCTGGACTCAGAGTCTGGACAGCTGTGATGGGACCTGCAAACTATTGTTGAGAAAAAAGAGATGTACATTAGATGGGGCACTCTTTCGGGTAATCAACTGGCTTATCTTCTTCTACCAGTTCCTGATGGTGAAATCTTTCTCCTAAATTCTGTTTCATGACAAGAGGATGCTGAAGACCCCTCTCAGGGGCCACAGAGGCCAACTGAGGTTTACACCTTTTATGAAATTCCTTTGGTTTCACATAATGATAGTGTTGTTCCACAATGCAACCGGCAGCTTCTTCCTCTCTCACAGAGCAATGCTGGGAAGGAGGGTGAGGAAGAGGACGATCAACCTCCACAGCACAGCTCAGCAACGTAGGATGTTGTTCAGAGCTGACTACACTCAGTAGACATGGACCTGCCAGAGCTCCTACAGCTCCCTGTATAACAGCTGTGCAAGGTGTACATGCAAGGTCAAATCTGGGATTGGTTCACATCAAAAAGGCACAGATGGAACTACAACTGCTGGATCTGGTTGGGGAGGGGGGGTACGTCCACAGCTGGATGAACAAAAGACAAATGGGTAGGACAAGTGTCTTGGGACTTGGGAACACCACAGTAGTGGTTCAACGGGCCCCATGTTGAGCTGTATGGTGGCAAATAGAGAGTAGTGTTTATTGACCCTTATCCCACCCGATGAACCATATTCCTCAGTTCCCGGCGTCCCCCATCATTCCTCCCCCTCCTCACCGTCCGCTGGGATGAGCCGCTCTTCGCTGCTGCCCAGGAGAAGGTTGCTTCTGTCCAACCAAGCATTTGTTTACTCTCCACTGCATAAATTCTCATTTAGTCAAAGTTCATCCTCCGACCGTCGCCGTCAGCACACGCGGAGCTGAAACAGTCGAGGTGCTCGTGGAAAATGTCACCTTTTATACAAGCAACATTTATCTTTCACATGTTTTCTGTTTCTCTTTTTCGTGCCTGATAATCCCATCGGAGCAGATCTACACACCCTGTGCTGCTCGGTGATCCGTCCTCTCACCTGCTGTGATCCCTTCACTTCCTTATAATTCCATTTTTAATGAGTATGAAGTCTATAAGATTAACCAGCTGGTGGTGGGAGAAGGGAATAGGTTCTTCACCCCCAACCAGAGGTGCTGCGCAGCCTCAGAGCCTTTACCTGCTCCAGAGGACTTTTCTCTCTGGCGACTGTTGTTGAGTCAAGATATTCTGGGATGTTGGAGGGTCGGGTGCTCACCAGTAATCTGTACATTGTTTAAAAGTGTTCCCATCATGCTACTCTGAAGGCTTCATATCTGCACTATCTTCTCTCTTGAAGGACCGACTGACTCACTGCAGCTGCTCCACAGACGCAACACACACTTGTTTATCTTCCTTATCAATAGCTTAATGGGTCTAGAGCCTTCGTGGTCGAACGAGGGAACGTTGGTGTAATTTACCGACGTCGTGATTAGATTTGTTAGTCATCTAACAACAGGTTCAAGATCTGAATTTTGTTCTTCTTCATGTGCTTCTCCAGGTTTGGCTCATGTCCAGCGTGTCCATGTCCTGTTTCTAATGTTGGAGTTCCTGGTTTCAAAAAACAGCATTTGTTTAAAGGGAGAGAATAAAACAAAGCTTATTATAGAGTAACGGATAAACACTGAGGGATGATAAACAGATATAAACTCCTCCTCAAAGACGCTTGTTGCTATTGGCAACAAACAACAAATATTTAATGCATTTCTTTCATATCAAGCACAGCCTGTGTTCTCACAGCTAGAGGGCGCTGGATCTTCCACACTGGTCGGGGGTGAGATTTACTGCAGCGTCCACCTCCAGGCGCCTTGTGAGAGCTGTCACTGTGCCCTCACCCTCAGCTGCCTTTCACCAGGGATCTCATTCCCACAATGCACCTCTCTGACGTCATACGCCGCTGACCCGAGCCAGAGAAACCAGAAAATACAGGAGGACCCAGCCTTCCTGAGCCGAAAGGCTCTGCCCGCACTTGTGTGTCAGTATAAAAGGTTCTAATCCTTTAAATAAACCTGACTCAAATAAACTCTCCCATCTTCATAAATGACCCACCTCAGCCGGCGCCTGCTGCTGCTGCTCTGTAACCCGTTTCCCGTGGCAACTGAAACGCATGAAAATACACTCTGTGACGCTCGTCTCGGCAGTCCTGGAGGTGATGTCAAGCTGTGAGCCTACTGTTAAGTCCACCGGGACAATGTTTTAACCAGTAACTCATTTCCCCCAGCTATGGCTGCTGGAACCAGATCCGGCATCTGCAGAGACGTGGCAACAAGACGAGGAGCGCCTTCACCAGGGCGCCATTTAGCTGCTCAAAATTGGGCCTTTAAGCAGAAACCCTACAGTGAAATTAACCTAAATACTAAGTGATGAAAGTCAAATGCCTTCCACGAAGCAGCATTTTTAGTGTCTCCGATTTAACAGGCAGCAGCCTCCAAATGTGACATCACACTGGCAGACTGGGAATATTGGAATTCAGGCTGAAATTGGTTGCTGGATATTTTCAATTTGGGCCTGATTACCCCGGTGAAGGGGGTGGGGGGAGATGATGGGGCAATTGGCTTCTCCCAGCAGTTTATACGGCCAATCAGCAAACAGCACAGACGACTATCTTATCAGGATTAAATCACCGTGACGGGGGGGGGGGGGAACGACGTCTGGCCACATAAAACCTGCAGCATATTTTACTGAAGCTTGTTGGATCTAAGGTGTCACTGCAGCGCTTCTCGCTGTTTCCCAACAACACTTGGGGAAAAAAGGAAATAAATTAGCTCGATCCAGGCTTCAGGAGAGGCTTGATCTGGGGAAGGCGGGGGGCAGAAAAGGCAGACAAAAACAGGAGCAGTACCAACAGCAAAAGCAGGCCGGTTCATTTGATTTTGAAAAGGAGTTTCAAAGCTGAGTGGATCTAATGGTCGAAGCCAACTCCAATTTAAATTTGACCTTTGACATCTGGCCAGAAAGACCCCACCAAACTAAGTAATGCTGCCTTTCTAGATCCAGTATCTCTGATTTAGAGTGGCGCCAGACTCAATCGCCCTCAAATCAGCAGTAAAGTCTTTAAAATCTCAGCTGGTGTGTGTGTGTGTGTGTGTGTGTGTGTGTGTGTGTGTGTGTGTGTGTGTGTGTGTTGTGTGTGTGTGTGTGTGTGTGTGTGCTTGCAGAACACATTATTTAATTCTGTCTTGCTTCATACAGACCAAGGTCGATGAGCTTGACGGCCACAAACACGAGCTTTGCATCATTTTTGTGTCAATGAATGTTGAAAACTGGCCCGAGGGCCGATGATGGTGGCTTTTGCTGTGTCCTGGTCCTTGCAAATCCCTGGAGTTTATATATATATATATATATACGTATATATACGTATATGTTTATATTCCATGCACACACTAAAGTATCTGTTTAGTGGCAGTTGTGACAACAGGATCCAACAGACTCTTATGGAGACGTTTCTCCAGATTCCTGATGCACAGCCACGACTCACCTTCGACTTCACCTCTGCAGCTGCTCCAAAGAAGTGTCGATATTAAAGGAACGTGTCAATTTGGTGACTATAAATCGTTTAAATCGGGAATGGGGGGGGCACTACGATTGTCCATCTATCCATGAACAGATGGGAGGGGAATTGAAAGAAAAAGATGGATGCGTTCTCCTTGGGAAGCCCAGAGGTTAACTGTCTGCCCCAGGAACTCTTTTGGTTTGACACTTGATGGATTTCCATTGACCTTGATCATAAACTGGCCTCTTGAAATATAATCCAATTTCAGAAGAGAGATTCTCACTAAGCTTTTTTGTTATTGTTGTTGTTGTTATTTTCCACAGCACAGACTCACAAGGAAAAAAAATGTTGTTGAAATTCTTAAGCTTGACAAAGAGAAGGAAGTGTGAAGTTCCACATCCTCACTATTCAGCACATGAGATTCAAAGTCTTGGACTGAAAAGACACATGAGGACTTTGATGCATCCAGTCGGTGTCCTCAGAGGTAAACGGGCTCAACCACCAAAGCAGAGAAGACTTCCAGAGCCGTCGGAGAGTCCACCGACTGTGTGATTGAAGACAGATACCAGAACTGAGAGGTGGTCAAAGAATTTAGTTTGGTTTAATTTGTGCAGTTGTTACTATATTTGATAACCTGGCACAAGGATCACAGATACAATATAAGACAGACGCCCGAGACCTCCTGCTGTGCAGGTGGCAAAAGTGAAGTTCACTCTATGGTTTAGTACCTTTGTGTCTGTTTTTGGTGTTTTGGGTTTTTTCTACATTAAGGCTTCTGTTGTTATTTTGTGAGAAATCTACTGGGCTAAAATGGATTCAAATTAAAGTGAATCAAAATACTGAGAAGTTTTTTGACTGGGAAACATCTCCAGAAGATGCTGGACTTCTGAGAGTTCTCCGTCTATGATCGCCAGCCCGATGGTGTTGCCTAAATGTGCGGCGCTCCGAGGAAAAACACCAGGGATGTTTGGAGCACAACTTTAGAAAACGACGACCCAAAGCTGGAGGATGAAGACCCAAAGCCCGCTGGACAAATCCGTAGGGAGGAAGGTTGGTTTCCATCGGACACGGCCACATTAACTCTGCCTCATTTATGAAATCTTCAATAGCTTAACTGATTTTCCTAGTCTGAAATCAAGCATCCGTTTGTTCAATCCGCTGAAACTGCTATTTTCAAAAATAATATATTCACATTCACTAGCTATTAAGCCCCATAAACGCATCAGTTAATGTACTCTAACAGCTCATGCATGCTCTTGATTTCTACCCATGAGCCACTGGGAGACTCCAGGGTACAGAGGGGCTTCAATTCAATTAAAACTGGAAGTTCTGTGACTCCTGATCCAATCAAGCTCCTGGCTGCAGTCCGTCACCATGACATGAATAATAATGCTGCTAAATTGGAAGGGTGGAAAGGTGAGAATGTAAACAGACTAGGTCCTAATGGAAACACATGGCACTGAGGAGCCATTTAAAAGCAGCGAGACGCGGTTGTGTCTGTTGCGGCGCGGCCAGATGGCGCGAGGCTGCAACCGTCTTTGGGTTTCTGAGTTATCTTAGAATGCTAATGAGAGGGAACAATTTACCTCATGCTGTTTTAGGGGATGTTGGCGGATGTGAAAAAAAAGGTGCAGAAAGTTATTCAGGGGTTGTTGTTGGCCTTGCACTAGTGCCGCTGCCCGTGCGAGCAGGGATTTGGTGACGCTGTCACTCTCGTGGCCTCGCCTGCAGCCTCCAGGAGGGGCAGTCTGCTGCCTGTCAGCAGGACGGAGGGCGGGTTTTGGAGTTTTATTTCACTTGCTTTTCTCTGATGGCAATAAAAAATGCGGTAGATAACAGGACTGCAGACCATGATGGCATTTAATAGGTCTGAGTCCTCAAGACTCATCATCAGCACCTGCACTAAAAGCCTGTTTCATCTGAAACTGAGGCCTTGATATTTATCACGTCGCTCCTTTGGAAGTAGTGATTTTGGGCTCATCTGTCTTTGAGAATAACTGATGAATGTGGTGAAACTAAACGAGCTGGAAGGCCAGGCACCGCTGGCGACAGTCGTTTACCTGCTGCCGCCCAAAGAAGCAGAACATGGTCCAAAGAGAAATATTTGCACTTTTTTATATTAGAATCAGAGTCATTTTCTGTTGGGGGATTCTGTTTGTGTAATCGATGTATTTATATGCGTGAGGAATGTTTTCTTCCTCCCCTCCTTCTCCTCCTCCTCCCATTTTAGTCAGCTGACCATCAGCAGGAGGGTTCCAGCCGACCACCTTAGGCTGTGGTCGATGATGATCATACTGAGAAGCAAGCAGTTTTTCCATCTTTTGCTGATCATCAATGTCCTAAAAATGGAATGGTAAAGCCTTCTGAAATGCCTCCTGCCCTCACTTAAACGTGATTGTGTAAATCATTACTGAGCTGGGATCATTTATTGAAGTTAAACAGGCTCATCGACGCTGAATGTGAAAAGTCTTCATTCACAAGCTGCTGCCAGTTCCAGCTTTTTTAACCTTTTGCCCCCGTGAGGAACGTTTCCTGATGCTCCTGCTAGCGTCCATGGAGATCAGACACTTGAAAACAGGCTGACATATGACAAAACTGAGCACAAGAGCAAAATGAAAGAGAGCTGTTTTTTTTTTAAAGTCGAAGACACACTGATGATTAATGCACATCCAGGACCTGATGAATAAGCAACCATGTCATCATTAGCTGCCTCATATGCTGCATATGCACCCTGAGCTGCTATAAGTGCTCCAATTTGCTACCTTAACAACTGGGACCGTTGTTGCCAGAGCAGCTTAGCCCTTCGGTTTATGGAGGAACAGTAGTCACTTCCTGTTTGTGCAGCTGTTGAGATTAACAGCAGTAAAGTGTCAGATGGCATATTTAAACGCATCCTTTCTCTACCACTCTTGCAAAGCATGTTGAAAGCCAGATCAGTCATCTTACAGTCCTGAAGCAACATCAAATCTTTCCTTTATTTAATGACAAGCCACAAACTGATGTGCGAGCTCTTCCTGAACCCTGCACCCTTTGGGGTAGATCTGACGTCTATGTGGACAACAACGAAAAATAAAAACAGGGCTTCACAAGTCATAAAATTCCAAACCTCCATGGCGGTCTCCAGGGGTCACTGCGACGGTTCGCTGGCTCATCTGCCGGCAACGGGCATTAACTGATTATAAACCTTGTGAAAGACTATCTGGGCGCATCGGAGGACTGACCGCTGCCATCTCTGACCGCATCTCTCCGACTTGATGGAATCGTCTGACCATCGGTGGCGATTCTGTGCGGATAGATGGAACAGATGGGGCTCGCCGCGTCCACTGAAGCCAAACAGCGGCGCCAAAATGGAGAGCTCAGGAAAGCACATCCCTCCCAGCGCGTTTCCAATCTCAAATGTCAGGACATTAATCATCGCGGTGAAAGAGATCGTTCTGAGGCCTCCCCGGCTCTCCGAGTGACGACTCAACGACAATCCCTGTGTTTCCTGAACAGGTTAAATCCTTTTATTAGTGTGAAATACCGTTCCACATACACTGAACATTGGGTGGAGGCAATGAGCAGATCACGTAAACATTTTTTTCAGATACAAAGACAAGTATCAAAGTGTACATTACAATGGAAATAGCACATTCAGCAGACTATCAACATGTGTGTAGATTTCCTCATTCCATCTGTAACAACAAAAGAAAATTGCAGGTTTTGAAACTACAAACACCCAGGACTGTATTTTTTTTGTGTGTGTGTGTGTATGTCTCAAATAATAGGACTAAGGAAAGAATAAGGCAACAAATCAAATTCCTTTCTTTGAGGACGTTCCCCCAGCAGTGATAGAAAAGTAATAGCGGTAAATCGCCCGGTCGGTCACGCTCCTGCCACAAAAACAGACACGTCTACGGTGAAAGGCGATAAACTCTCTGGAGATGGACGCACAATCATGGCGGTGAGTTGCTGTCCGATGCAGCACATCTTAAAGTGCAAAATGGAAACGCAGAACCTATTTATTTATTTATCTGTCATCTCAGAGGGCGTTTCCTCTGCCGAGTGCCACTTTTGGGAACCTTGTCTGGATGCATCGAACCGTCCGCGTCGTCTGTTCTCTGTGCGATAACAAAGCACATAACGAACCGAAAGATCAAATTCGAACTGCATCACAGGCTGGTCTCCGCTGTTCAAAGCAAATCTTGGCACTGTACTTGTTTTTTTTTTTAAACTTCATGGATTTGTGGATGATTGCGGGACTCTGTGCTGCCGTCCCTCCAAAGCTTTGGTTGCTTCATACAGTATGTCCGACACACAATGTCAGACGACACCCAGCTGCATGCAGGACACCATCAATTGCACCCTGTCCATTCCCCGCGGTGTCTCACAGCTAGGAATGTTTTATTGCAGCAGATACCCCTTTTCCAGCCCCCCCATCGAGAACCTCATTTCCTCTAACCAGGGGTGGGCAGATCCAGTCCTCGATGGCCGGAATAAAGCCAGGGTTTGTGTCCTACAGGTAGGTACCACTTTCACCTGAGGTCCCATTTCCTTTGGTGGAAGTGTCCTCTGGTAAGACACAAAAACTGGCCTGAATCCAGTGCTCGAGGACTGGATTTGCCCACCCTAATCTGTATGAACCCCCTAACGGAACGGGTTGACTTTAATTCCAACTTTTATTACTCGGTGTCTTCTTTGTATTGCCTATTGTTACGCCTGAAAGTGCTCTGGGTTTTTCATGTATTCAATCACAAGTTAGTAGGTTCAAAGTTAACTAAGCTTCCTCAGCAGCGCGTCCAGATGGAGATAAAGATCGTTTTTGTTCGGAGGATAATTCCTGCTGATTTGTGACGGGCTAGGACACAACTGGAGGTCTGAAGGGTCCACACTTCAGCAATCTCCCCACACATGATTACGAGCGTGTACTAAAGCAGCCCTTATCATGCAGTTTTTATGCCTCACTTCTGTTGTGATTGCCGATAACACCCCCCTACTCCCCCCCACACCACCCCCCACCCCCCCACCACACACTATTGATCACAGTTGTCAGTAAGTCATTGAAAACAGCTCTTGTTTTTACACAGTAATGAATAAAACACCGATAAAAACGTCCACGAATGGGTCAAGACGGCTGTTTAAATCCATGCACATCATGCATAGATGGTGTTGGTCGTCATCGTCTGAGGGCTGTGAAACCCCTGGTGGAGGCAGAGAATCAAGTGTGTGCAGCACCTCCGGCCGGTGACCCCCGCTCCCCCGACGTACTCCACCCTGCATCATCCTGCCCTGGCTGACGAACTCTCCAACAATCTGAGCGCCACCCTGCGAACGCTTTTCGTGTTTCCGGATGCGTCTCCGCACCCCCGCCTCGACGTCGCACACTTCGCCAGCCTCCAGGCTCGATTCCTCGCCGTCGCTCCCACAGTATTTCACAGGTTTCTCTCTTTTCGTTTGCACTAAACTGCGTGATACACTGAACAACACAAGACTGGACTGTCACTACACTTTCTCTCTATAGCTGCCACCAGACTGAATGCAACAAATACTCGTCTAATGGAAACTAAATGTCAGATGACGAATAATGATATGTATTTCAGTCACAGCGCCATCAGGATGCTGCCTTCCCTGCACGTGTTGTGTCCTCGGTGACCTGTTATCCCGCAGTCCCGTGTGTCTGTTTGACAGCAGTGCGATTGTCTTTTCAAATCTTTTATTATTATTTTCACTCGTGGGCCATTGCTCTTAAACCAGCCTCGGGATCGCGGTCGAGGGGGCCTCGTCTACTTCATGCCGCTCCGCAGCACCTGATTGGCTGCGATCAGCATGACGCTGATGATGAAGGCGATGGCGAAAGCGCAAATCAGGCTTTTGCGCACGCACGTTTGTTTGACTTGCTGCGTCGGGCTGGAACCTGCGGGAGAGGGAGGAGAAGAACTTTACCCGCAGGTTTGTTCGATGAGGCCGTGGCCGCCGGGAGATGGATCCCATCCGCTTCCAAATGAGGGAGCTCATCAGGGAATCTCACACTGGCGTGAGCGCGTTATAATTAGGAGGGTTTGTTTTCACACCTGGCGCCGAGATTGAAATTCTGATTGGAGTTTTTGAACAAACCAATTCCTGCACGCCTGAGTGGCGATTTCACGGCTGCTAATCACGTGTTCCCTGCAATGATGTCGCAGAACAACACAAAGAAGGCTTTCAAATGCAAAAGTTTGGAGTTGGGATTTAAAAAGTGACACCTCAGGGCCAAATGTTCGAACCGCCAAAGGTATAAACACCAAACCCGAAATGTGATAAATGGACTGAAACCATCTGAGTAGCACAATTACCAGACTATGCCCAGTATAGTCATATAAGCAGGCTCGTTGGTAGAAGGCTGCATTATTAAACACATGTATGAAAAGGCGTCCTTACTGTCTATGTCCAGCTGGCAGTCCTCAGGGTTTTCTATGTGGTTCTCCTCGGTCATTATAATGTTCTCGATGTCTTTCATGGAGAGGTGATCGCAGAACGTGTCGTACAGGAGCCGCTTTAACTCTTCCACAGTTAACTTCTGCATATCACACTGGAGACACACACAGCTGCGTATTAGCATACATGCAAAGACACGTACATGTGCAGCACAAGGACATCAGCACATTGTTCTACGTGTCTGAAGTTCTGCCTTTTCACATCATGAATGTTATACAGTGAATAGATAAATAATACTAAATAAAAGAGTCTTTGTACAAATAAGGATTTTCCCTTTTATTGACTATAAATCAAAAGCGGAAAAGAAAATCCCAGGAGGTAAAGAAAGTAATTAAGTTATAGAGTTTGAAAACTTCACTTTCAGCTGCTTCTTCTCCGCTCTGCCAGAGTCAAGCTGGTCGGCTCGCCTGAAGGCTCTGTGATCAATCCAAACGCATATGCTTGACGGTTCTTTTCACACGTGATATTACGTAAGGCTCCACAGCCTTCGCCCCTCCGGTTTCTCGGCTCTCCGGGGCAGGTATGATGGGATTCTTTCATTTCACACGCAGAGCACACCGATAATCCGGCTATACTCCACTTTCTTATTCTGAACGCTACTTTATTACATATTACCTGCTGTCTTGGAAACCCCCCTAGCGTCCATCTTATTAAGCTCTGTCTTAATAAAGTTTCACATTGCCAATAAAAATCTGATCATTATTCCTAGTTATCGGATTATTTAAGTGATCAAGTAAACGGCATAATGTGATGTTTTAGAATGATTTTTCGAAGTCTTTGTGCATGTATACTTATTACTCTGATTCATTTAGTTCTTTAGAACATGGTTGTAATGTCGTAAGCTTGAGCAGCGACTGCTTGCAACCTTGTGAGTGTCACGTACGCCAAAAGAAATCAGATATATGGACCAAAACATGTGAATCTGGGTTTTTGGTTGACTGCATTTCTGAAGTGCATGTAAACGGTTCAGACTTGATTGGAATACTTCTAATTACTCCTACTTGTCACTTGTCAGATGTTTACCTTCATGGAAACATATAAACTGACTAAAACATCGAATGATAACACAATCTGCACTCTCCACTTTGCACCTTCCAAAAAACGGAGTCGAAGTCGGTGCCGTTGAACTTGTCAGGCACCCCAGCTGCGGTCAGCTTCGGCCCCAAAAGAGTGACAAACTCCTCAAAGTCCACCTGTCCGTCTCCTGCGGGAGAGAGGAACATTACTGCCATTGTGCGCTGTAGCCCATCATAAAATCCAAGCTGTGTCGGCCTCACCGTCCATGTCTAATCTCTGGATAATAACCTCCAGCTCCACCTCATTTGGCATGTAGCCCAGGGAGCGCATGGCCATCCCCAGCTCCTGCTTCGAGATGAACCCGTTCCCATCACGGTCGAACACTTTGAAGGCCTCGCGGATCTCTGGGGGGGCACACACACACACACATTATAGTTGTACAATAGCACAGGATATGAAATGGGGAAATCATCCACGCACTGAGAGAGCATTTGTTATGCCGTATCAGTGCATGACTCACATGAGTATTGGGGTCGGAGGCTCAGGAGGAAAAAAAAAAGAAATCAAGTAGGAAGATTGGCTCCATTCAGTATTCCATCTATGTTGCACCTCTTTAGCAAGATTTTTGTGAGCATATGTTAAATCGAATCATTTTTGCACTGCCAAAGTCTTTAAAATGTCAATTTTCCAATAGTTGCAGTTACATTCTCAAGCTGCTAAATGCTGCTGATTTAAGTTTGGTTCTACATCAGTTTATCGTGCCAGATCAGCATGTTTCTTGCTTAAATCTGATTGTTTTTAAAGCTCATATTTTACTTTTTTAAACTCTTGTGAATAGGCCGTATCAGTCTTGAGGTTTGGAGAAGCTTTTTATTGTTCTGGACTAAATCACACGAGTCCCATCTGACAGTTGACGTGTTTTTAAGGGGAATGATGAATGTGTTTTTGGGAGGCACAAACAGAAAAGCTGCATCACTGACAAAAATACAAGCGGGGATAAAAATGCCGGATGGTCCGGCTTTATCTGCAGGTGGTTTCAACAAGGTGACAGTGGAGCGCACCTGGGTCCATTCACTTGATCTCTTCTGTAGGGCTTCACTTGATCAATGTGGTGTGTTTGAACAGCTGGTTTTGTCTTAAATCCACCACAGTTCCAGTTTGGATGGGTAGAACCAGAGAGCCCAGTTCATGTTGCTTCATTACTCGGACCGATCACGTTTGAGACTACATCCTTCCATTTATTCGTAGTGGCATCTATAACCACGCTCGAGTATCACTGTTGGTTGGGAGACATGGGAGATTATACTAAGTATATTTTTTGATTTTTCGGCAGAAGACCAACCACTCGGAAGGCAGATCAGGCAAGTGGGCAAATATCAAATGGGAATTTAAATCTGTTGCCTTGTGAACTTCTTTAATAATGTGAAGCAGAGCAGGTTCATACAACTCAAAACGACTGATCCGCCACATGACCCTCCCTTCTGATCAGGGCAGGTATTTAATCCCCCCCCAAACCTTCCACATGGTCACTCCTGACCACTCCATGCTGCTCAGTGTACTCTGTGCTGCCCATGCTGCTCCACCTTCTGCTGCCCTGGCTATTCTGCTGCTCTGTGCCGCTCTGCTGCTGCCATTCGGAGCTCAATCCCACCACCTCCTCGGCCTCCTTCTGTGGGTCTGTTCCTTCAATCCTTGTGGAGGAGGTCTGACATGTGAGGGATGTAATGTCTCGGCAGACTATTAACAGGAAACGAACACCATGAGACAGAGACAAATTGATGCCCTGCTAATTTTGTGCAGTAAAGTTCTTGGTTTACTCCAGAGTTGTCTGGCTGAACTGCCAAAACTAAATAAAGAATGGCCAATAACAAATAACACACCACCTACAATTTGCAGACAAAGCAAAAGTGTCGTCAAACGGTGACAAATGTCTGTGGTGGTGGCCATTATCAGGACAGTTGTGGCAGCAAAACAGCTTGTGAAATGTCAACGTTTCCCTCTAATGTGGCAGGAGAGCTACAGCGCAGGGTTGGAGCTACCTGGTAAGGTGTATTACAGCGGATTACATGCAGGCGTGCAATTTATTAAGCCCTATTCACATTGACTACAATGCATTTCGCATTCTTCTTTACAAAATAGCTTCTGGAGGGAGGCAGCAGCTGTGCCTTCCCACCGTCCCTGGACGTTGATGCTATTGTTTGTGGGATAACAGCACCTCTGGTTCCACCTGAGCTCCGGCTGCATCTGTTTACTTTTGAAGGAAAGGGGGGAAAAAACAATATCACAGTCAAGTAATCCCAACATCCCCTTGTGTTTGGCACCGAAGAACAAGGTAAAAGCGCAGATAATGTCGTCTTTGCAAGCATTATTTATTGAGCTGATGCTGACAACAGTGACAATATGGTGAAAATCATCACACGTCTTCAAAATCTCAATAAATGCCTCGTGCACAAGGTAATGGGGGGGTGTATTTATGGATTTATGAAGGCTGCATGCACCTACTGGCTTTACGGAAATATGGACATCACTGTGCTTTTAGAATATTCCAAAACAGGTCAGGGCTATATATGATCTCCACCTAAAATCTTGTCTTCTCAAAGATCTTTGACTCCAGTGGAGATGCTGTCGGTCCTGCTGATTAAATGTCATCTTTCCTGAGGACATTTAATCCAACATGCAACCTCTCTGCCCATCTTCTTTGAAAGCAGGTTCCCAGTACAGCTGCTGGTGAAATGCTGGTAAAGCTCTTCTGTCCATCATGTGTAAATGTATAAATATCTATAATCTATAAATATCCTCACACCGATCTTTGTCACCTTTCAATATTATTTCCTCTTATTGCTGCAGGTTTGTAACGGATTCTGGATCCTCTGTACCCCAGCTGCTGCTCTCTCAGCCTCCATTACTTCATTACTTGATAAATGTCCTCTTATTAAAGAGAGAGAGAGAGAGAAAATGCTGGTGCAGCTTCTTCCACGGGGCCTGCGAGACCACAACTCCACAAGGGAGGCGTGAATATCTTTGTTGAAGGCGTGTGATATTTACTTTGATGTGGAAAAGGTGCTTGTTGGCGTTCAAAGCGGCGTTGGCCGTGCGGTCCCCGGAGGCGCGGCGCTGTAGAGGATGAAAAGCCCGAGTTTAAGATTGTGAGCCGCCAGAGTCGAGCATCCGCAGCGAGGCTCCCATCGCATTCAGCTCCTCGTCAACAGGCCACTTCACCGAAATACATGCGTGATGTGCAACACGGCACAAAGTGAGGGATCACTTGGCAAAGGAGCGGGATTTTGAAGCCAAATGGAAAAAGGAAGAAAGAGAAACACGGGCGGTGATGCTCTCTCTCCTGTTTTCTACAGCCTACAGTCAACACAATGCTCCGCAATCATCTTTACACACAGTTCAACCCCCATTTAGAAGGAATAAAAAACCCATCTCCAATACTTTTTCGCCTCTTTGCAGTATATTAAAAAAAATGCATCATGGGATATATCTTCTCGGATTTCAAGGCATGCCTGGAGCGGAGCTGCGCTCCCCATTTCAGGGTAAAATTAGCTTCCAGTGAAAACTTTTAATTGCCTGCGCTGCGTGTTGAGAGGGGGAAATGTAACGTCTGTGTCTCTGCAGCGATGAGGCATCGGTGGATCTAAATCCGGGGGCCCCTCCTCAGAGCCGGGGACCGTCTTAGCTCCAGCCCCGCTCCCGCTGATGGCTGTGCAGGGCCGGTAATTGCAGCACGCCTACTCTTTATGTAAGACCTTATCACGGTGAGAGAAACACAGCTTGACTTTGGATGTGTGGTCATCAAGATACTATTTTTAAACACCCATAGCAACCTTAATCCATCTTTAACTGGATACGGGCTGACATGGGCACCGGGAAGATTTGAATATTTCCATAACAGGCTTCTAATAAGGCTCTGGAGTATTCCAAAGGGGGCGTACAGCAGGATGTAAGTCATCTGTCTTTAAAATGGGAAGGGTGGGGGTCTCTGGATGTCCGAGTTGGACAGTCAGGGTGTTTTATCCTTGGCAAGCAACACTGACACAACCGCAGGGAGAAAAACAGTTGCAGAAGTAGAAGAGTTGTAAAGGTCAAAGTACTTTAGAGCAGATGAGGAGAAAATTCCAGACCTGTCTTAAACCCCACTTGACCTTGCATGACTGAAGCCAGACAAAGGCAGCGGGATTTTGAGTGCCTGGTGGGGGTTTTCAGGGTGGAAAAAAAAAAATCTGCTTTAAGTCTTCTCAAAAGTGGAGGTTTTCATCTCTAAAGGAGATATCGAGCAGAGCGGCTGCCGTTAGCAAACCCGTGAGAAGCTGCTTGGGCGAAGGTGAAATTCAGCCGCGAAGCTTCACGGATGATCCGACTCAGATTTTGGGATTTTTTTGGTCCTGTGACTTGGGCTGCAGGAAACACCTGGAAGGTCAAATCCCATCAACTGGACACTACTGGCATCAAACAGACCATTCAATCTCAGATCTAAATCCTGATGTTCTCCCTGCAGCCTCCTTCAGACTAAAATAATAAATATCTTTATCGACATGCAAATGTAGCAGATTCTAGTTTCAGACTCGGGTAAAATGCACTCTTGTGTAAAATATGAAACTACTGCCAACAGCTGGAAACGCCTGGATGTGTAATTAGAACTAGATTTAGCCCACGAGTCAAGGCTCGTTTCTGTCGGTGTTGCTCAGCGGTGCCTGAAGCCAAAGTAGTTGCCTCCCACTGAAATATATCCACCATTTCATCAAAGTGGGTTTTTTCTACAATGCGGCATGCTTTTAAAAATAAAGATAAGCCTTGTTGTAAAACCGATAACTAGTGGGAAGCCTATAAAAATCATATTTTTAAATGTTTTAACAGAAAATTAGATGACATTGATTAAATGAGTGACAACAAAGGCTTCAATGAGGTGAATAAGCAAATTTAAAAGTAGGTCATATTCTGCTAATGCTAAGCTTCCAGAATTAGCTTCAGATTTATAGGACAATTTCAGAGCGATATTCATGAGGTTTACACGAAATGTTAGTCAAATCACACCCAAAGACCCCAAACTTATTTTTCCAAAAGCAACTTGGCAGGAAAATCTGCACAGCTGAAGCGCTACAGGTCACTTCGCCCTCCAAGGCGAGCACATCTGTTACATCCATTCATGTCAAGCAGAGCTTTTCCCCGACCTGCTCGTCAAACACGGGCAGGAGATGAAACGGCCCTCCATCACCCAGGTGGAGCGGTGACGGTGGAGGGCTTGGGGAGTGATGGGAAAGTTAGATTTATTGTCCTCGAGTTGACTACGCCTGTGCTGGATCCATTTAGCACAGCACAATCCTGCTCGTGCTTATCGGAGCCGACTCAGACTTTCTGAACAGGCTATTTTCCTGCACCGCCGTTTTTCACATTAAAAATTCAGTTTTATTTTGCCTTGTTCTTACTTGCTTTTACTAACGTGTGAACTTGTGAACAGGACCATAACTTGAGACTATGACTGTGAAATCAACTCTTTCCCTGATTATTATCCTTGTTGGGAGCAGACGCACATGAAAGTGAAATGACCAGAGTTGATGGAAAGTAGCTGAGCTAAGCTAAGTAGCTAAAGGTGATTGTCTGATTGCCCTGCGTGCGCGGTTCCAAGATGAGTTACGGAGGCTAATAGGAGCATTAGAAGTGTCAAATCGCTCAGTTTGCATCTGGCAATCACACTCGGATCATTTCAGACCTCCCCACAACCCAGCCATCCTCTCAGTCTTATCGCCGCCGTTGGACGAGCTCTTCAGCGCTGCTACGCAAACCGTTTTAACCCCCCGCCCCTGAAAGTACACCTCCACGAACTCCCACGGATCCGCAGCAGCGGTATGCTATGTGCATAATTTCTGCCTCTCAAAGCAGATGCCAGCATCCTTAAATATCCGTGTTCATTTGTATTCAAGTGAAGTATTTCCAAAGGAATTGAAGGCAACCCTCCACCTCGGGGCGAGAGAGTGAGTCAATGTTTGTTGTGTTTTTTTCCTGCCGCAGCTACAGTAGAAGTCAAATGAAAACATCAAGATCTCCTCACAGGCAGTTTATGCCATTAGGAGCAGGGGTTTATTTAGTTTGTGGGGAGCTGTCAGTCAGTGATGGGTAAAGTTCCAGAGACTGCACCGCGGGAGATGTCTCCAAAAGCACCAAAGACGTGTCGACGTGTGGAACTTTCAGGCAGGTATTTCTGGGATCCATCCTGTCATCCTTCGTATAAGTCAAACTGTGAAAGCGCTGCGGTTTAAAATCAGCGCTCATGTTTCATTTCCTCCGACTTCACCTACTTGCTTCGCCTACTTGTATTTTCAGAACTAGACGGAGAAATTGTGCAGAACCTGACCGAGGGAACGGCGGACTGCCATCTATTGCGGACGCGACACCGTTGGTCAGCATTGGTTTCGGCCCCATTGTGGCGGGATTTTATATCCCACTGCCGCTCCAAGATAATTGGTTTGGGAGGACTCTTAATTTGATGGACCCAATGGGAGGATGTGTGGACGTGTGGAAGAGGGAGTGTGTCCAGGGGCAGCCGGACTCTATGCTTTGATTCATTAAAGCATTAAATACAACATGCAAAGCACGGAGTTCTTGTGGCTCTGCTGCACCACAGTGCGCACGGAGCAGCACCGAGTTCAGAAAGTAGTGATAAGGTAGTTACAATATCCACCAACATGCTAACTGAGCATGTGTCTTTAAATGTTAATGGCAAATTAATATAATATTCAAGAGTTTTGGATCATATAAACATGGACTGTCAGCGTCACTGATAAGACAAATCCTTTTTTTTATGTCTGAAGGGACACGAATAAACGCTTTTGAAACCATTTGGTTCCCTTAAACGGATCATTTCCTGTTCCCTGCATCTCAACTTCCTGCCTGAAAAGTCAGAGTTGGTGTTCGCCCAATCTGTGTTTCAGAGGCTCAGTAGATCCCTCTCGCTCGCGTAGCTTCTGCCATGTGAGCAACAACCGAAGGGACAATTCTGCGAGGATGTTTTATAACCAAAACCACTGTGATCAAGTTAGATCTGTTCCAGCTGGGGCTCCGTTGCGTGTTTGGTCCAGGATCATGTTTCTGTAAGTGAACCCCAACACAAACACAAAGAATTTTTAATGTTCTGGGTTCTTGTACCAAATATGGCTGGAATTCAACTCGAGAAAATTCCCCAATCTGCTTTTATTCCTCAGAAATCAAAAATAGAAATTAGGATGACTCATGACATTTAGTTGTTGTTATTACTTTGGACCTTCCAAAATGATAGTCATCATTATTGGCTCAATAATTAAGGCATTTGTGTCCTCGGGGTGCTTTATTTCTCTTTGGAGGATGGATAGAAAGATTTTCTGCCATTATTAATTTTTACCCATTTCAAGGTTTTTGGGACAACTTTCCTCCTAATGAAAACCGTTTTCTCTATTAAGTCGAAGGTGGAATAAATCAACCTTTAGAGTCTCAGTGGGCCCAGACACTGACTGCAGCAGACAATGGAGCGCTCGCACGGCTTTCCATCACTGGGACCGTGAAAGTAACACAAGTGGCGAAATAATGAAAGCGGACACCATTTGGACCGAATGGCACGTGGTCAGGCGTCTCGGGAAGGTGGAAACATGCTGCTTTTCTTTCATCCTTTGCATCTTTTGTTTATGCTAAACCCTGTTAGCATCACTCTTGGATCCATTCCAAATGTTTAAAGCTCCGGCCAGGGACTATTTACAACTGTTGTTAGGCAGCACAGAGAGGGGCGGACACTTAATCCCACCTGCAGTGTGTGTGTGTGTGTGTGTGTGTGTGTGTGTGTGTGTGTGTGTGCTCATGTCCTCGCTATGGATTTTACTATCAAAGTAAGGAGATTTTAGGGAAGTTAGCATTTTTTGTCATGTTTGTTGGTCCTCAGAGGTTTGAAAGACTGTTAACACGGGGTTAACTTGGGTTTGGGTTAGAATGGGGTTTAGGTCAGGGTCAGGGTCAGGGTCAGGGATAGGGTGTTAGGGTTAGGGATGACTTTGCGGTTACTATAATAAGTGCTAATAGGAAGTGCTCTAAAATCAATCAAGTCAAGCCATGCAAGTTACCTCCCGCCCCCCCATCCATATGTTAATAAAAATGAAGTTAAAAAGGGGGGGGGGGGGGGGGGGTAACATTAGTTATACAATCTCGGCGTGACTGTGCCCTTTTTTTTATCTAAAGTTTTTTAGCTATTTCTTCAGCCCACATGTCCAATGGTCATTATTTTCTGGGCCTGAGATGATGAGGTGGCTGGTGGGGTGTATCTGAAAGTGTTTGACCAGGGGGGTGCCAAGTCCACCTCCTGCTATGTTATAAAGATGTTGCTTGAGGCGGGTGTGCATGGAGTGTCGGGTTACCCCTTTGAAGTGCTTGTGGCAGAGGGTGCATGTGATGACGTTAAGGTCGGGGCCAAGGATGGAGTGTTAGGGTCAGGGTCATGGTTAGGGTCAGGGGCTGGGGAATGCAGTAAGACTATGAAAGTCCTCGCTGAGATGGAGACACAAGGGTGTATGTTTGCACGTGCCTGTGTGTGTGTGTGTGTGTGTGTGTGCCTGTGTGTGTGTGTGTGTGTGTGTGGTGTGTGTGTGTGTGTGTGTGTGTGTGTGTGTGTGTGTGTGTGTGTGTGTGTGTGTGTGTGTGTGGTGGAGGAGGAGGAAGTCTAAACTACAGAGTTCCCAGATGATCATTTTCCTCATCCCTCTTATGTAGGAGGGAAAATGGAGAATATGGAGTCCGGTTCAGTTTAGACCCATATCACTGTATATCAAACTACTTACCATCCCCACTTTCTTCTTCTGCCTCACACACGGAGTTAAAAAAAATCCTTATTGCGCATCGCAGGAATGGTTTTGTTCCAATTATAGCTTTGATGGCCTTCTCGACCACAAAGTGCGTTGCCGTCCCTGCGGTCCCCAAGGCGTCCCAGCCAGTAATTGAATACGGGTGTTCAGCTCCACATGTCAAGAGGGGTTGAGGCTCCTGCTGCCTGGACATGTGTCCACATACACATACTCACTAATGTGCAATTTCTTTTTAGCGACAGACCAGCCTGTCCCCGATGGCCATCGCTGATGTATGTGACACCTCAGACGTCCAGCCAATTCATGTCTGTCCCTCCAGAGACGCGGACAGTGATGAGACGCATCTCTCCGCTCAACTCCAGAAGTTTCCCTTCATGTTAGACTTCAAACTATCGGCTCCCCCTTTGAGTTCGTTCAAATTTGACTTTGCTTCTTCCTTCCAAATATTGGCTTTTCTCCTCAGTGGTTAAATACGGTCACACAGGCTGAACTCTCCTGTTTTTATTCAGTTAATGGTGCATAAAAGGTTGCGCAAAGACACAGCGCATGAAAAATGCATGCAAAAGTTACGCCAGGCAATGATTTCTGAGGACACCTGATCTAAACCAGGATTTGAACCAGCAGCTTCATGAAAGAACAGGTAGATGCTGCCGAAATCCTACATTTTACACGTGTCCCTTCAGGATATGTGGGGCGCTCCGATGCCAAACTACAGCCGAAAACGTCTCCGTCTCTGCCGTTAACTGAGCATTACCTCTGTTGCTCCCTCACAAAGCCTCTGATCCCCTCTCCAGTCAAACTGTCGCTGCAAGTTGAGCTATAAAGAGCCGTTCCCTTCGAACGGTGAGGTGGTGACTGCAGCACTGAAGCGCCAGCGGATTTGACTAATTAAAGTCAAAATGGAGCGCTGCCTGTTCATCCCAACAAAAGGGGCCATAAATGAGTGTGTGTGTGGGGGGGGGGGGGGGGGGGGGTGCACACAGTGTCTATTCAGGAGGCCGTCGATCTAAATCAGAATGGAAACGTAAAACAAAACTCAAAATCAGGGATAATCTGTGCTGTCATTATGCTCACGGTGTTTGTAGCTTACTGAGAGCACACACACACACACACACACACACGCGCGCGCGCCATGAGTCAAAGGGGATTCATAGTTAGCTTGCTTTAGGTGTAATGGATGTCAAAACCATTCATGGAATTGCTTCTTCATCCTTATCCGCGGTTGCATGCGTAGCTGTAAAATCCCCTTTGGCAGGAAGCAGTTCGTCTGCAGCATGAAGCATCCAGTCACTCGGGGAGCGCATCAGCCCCTGCGCAGCGTCCGTGCACACAACCCGCCGCCACGCACATTCTGGGACCTGACGACCGTCCCGTAGGGCCGCTGCATGATCACCTGCAGATTTGTCTGATGCACATCACAACGGCCTCAGGCTTGATCGCCTTAAAGAGGGAACTGCACCTCAAAACAGTTGTTATGTCTCAAAGGGCTCCATAATGATGTAGATTTTAGTCCCGTGGGGGGGTTTCCCTCTTAAAACTTTAATTACACCAATTTTGTGGCTGGACACTTGTCTTGTGGTGTGTGTGTGTTTGTGTGTGTGTGTGGTCAGTGAAGTGTGTCAGTGAATATGTGTCAGTGAAGCAGTGAAGATCTGCCTCTGATGCGTCAGCGCTGGTCTTAACAAACAACATATATTCCGGCGGGGGTGGGGGGGGGGGGGGCATATTGCACTGAACAAAAATCCGCTGCAGCCTGAAACCACTGCAATCAGGCCTTCTAAAAATCCAATAATGAATGGATGAAATGGTTCTTTTTTTCCCCCATGAGCACCAGGTTTGTGTCGTGGACGCTGTCCATGGTGCTGACCGCGCGTCTCTGAACGAGCCGATCTCTCGTTCCTGTCTCACTCATTCACACACGCGCACTCGCACGCATGTACACACGTATACAGATGCCGTCTCACCTTCAACCTCATCTTCGGGCAGGTTGACCGGGGCGCTGTAGGAGAGGATGTCCGGGATGGTGCACATGCCCCGGTACATCAGCGTGGAGGTTACTGGGTGCATCGGCATGACTGCGACCTTTGGTAGCCCCCGGCGCCCTCGTCATACAGAATAGTCTATTGGGAGCACCGTAACTTCCCCCCCGAGATCACCGAGGGAACGGAGCAGCCAGTCCATGCATTGAAGGAGTGTGAAGACGGCGGATTCCGCAGCGTTATCGCCAAAATGTTGCTCCTGGCCAGCGGCAGACACGTTGGGGCGCGGGGGGAAATGAGAGAATTTCTTACCTTGTGTTACAAACAGCGAATCCCGACTAATGCAAAAAGTCACCAGAAGACTGACACAATGTGCGTGTCATCAGCAACCGGGCCCATGTGAGCAGAACAGCGGAGCTCATCTGTCTTCGAGGATCGGTCAGTCCTCCAGCTGTGTGGGGTTTTTTGTCTGCCCGCGTTCGTCTTTCTCCGCATCCACTTGTTGGATGTGCGCGCTCGCCTGACGCACTCCGTCTACGAGCATCTGCCACCTTCGCGGTAATCCACAGAAACGGCGTGCGGGAGTCACGACGGCGAAACCACTTCAGAAAAACAGGAGTTTCTCCCCTAAAAGTATAAAGAAAAAGGCGGTTAATGAGCGCGAATCCGGATTCTCGCCGGTCGGCGGTCGGCGGAACGGGGGCGCATCGCGGTCCAGCTGTTCGGGCTTCGGTGTTGGAGTAAATGAGTGGGTGTCTTTTAACGTCGAATCACTGTGTGAATCTGATATGTACTCCCCCTCCTCCTTTCTCAAAACCTCTCATACATACGTCTGCACATACGCACACATACATCCATGGGCGCCCCCTCCCTCTTCTCTTCTCACGGGCACCCCGCGTCGAGCAGGAGGCGCGTTTAAGTTCTGCCACGGTCAGTTAAATATTACCCATGTATATCATGGTGTGAAAGGGGACCGGGAGGGAAGCGGGGCAGCAGAAGATGAGCTGGCATCGTCTCTGAGGGGCTCTGCTGCACCACAGTGCGCACGGAGCAGCACCGAACACCCACTGAGGGGTTTCTCAGCAGTTTAAGTGCGGCCACCTGAATTCTCGGTGGCATCAACATGGATTCTGTTTCTTCTAAGTGGTGTCAGGGGTCTGTTTTGGTCGCTGCTCAGTAGTCAGAGCTGATGTGATAAATAAAAGCAATCTGACTAGGGTTAAATAGGGAGCATTGATGAGGGGCAGAGGTTGGCACCTGGTGATCGTGATAATGGGCTGATGGGTTGTAGATTCAGACAAAACCTGATGTTTTGGTAACATCTGGATTTGAAGATGGATTTGAAGATGAAGAGGGAGTCTTTGTTTCAGATGGCTGCTGGCAGAGAGTTGCAGAACGGGGAGAAGATGGGGAGAAGATCGGTGATGTGATGATAGGAGGGGGCCTTGGTGATTATACAAGCGACAGAGTTTTGGACCACTCAGAGATCGGACTTTTGGGAGAGGGGGAGAGGGTTGCAATAGTCCATACGGGAGGTGGCAAAGCTGTGGATAATGATGGAGATGGTGTGGGGAGTGAGGGAGGGCAGAGTCAGTTGATGCAACATCGGTTGAAGTAGGTGGTCCGGGTAATATTACTGGAATGACAGTGGGCTATTGATGATGACACCAAGGCTCTTCGCCTGGGGGGGGGGGGGGGGCAGGGAAAACTCTGGCACTGTCAGTGGTGACGGAGAAACTGTCGACCTTGGAGAGTGTAGATTTGGTGCCAGTGAGGAGAACTTCAGCCTTGTTGCTATTTAGTTTTAGGAAGTGAGAGATTAACTGGGATCTTATTTCAGATGAACAGGTGAGAGGGGAGGGTGGGAGACTGGAGTTTTGCTATAGCTGTAGAGCTGGGTGTCATCCACAAAGTAGGGGAAGTGGATACGTTATGGAACGTTTTACCAAAGGGGAAAAGGGAGGTGATGAAAAGAAGGGGCCCCAGGATTCCTGACTGGGGAGGGGTCAGGCATAACGAGCAATATGTCCCTGTATCCTGACCTTTATTTTGGTTGCTAATGTGCTATTAAACTACCTAAAAAGCAGCTGGTACATTCTAGCATATGTCCTGGGCAGCTACTGACAGACAAAAAGGCTCCGCGCCATCTTCGATTTCTAGAGTGGTGGAGAGTCAAACGTTTTCTTACATACAGTAGCTCTGCATTCGAACCCTTCCCAACAGGGGAACCTCGAAGGCCAGAATCCATTGGAGTTTTTTCTTTGTACTCAACAGCTGGAATGATTTGTTCCCGCTGGCCTGGGTTCTTTCAGATTCTGCCTATGAAAAGAAAATATATAGATATATACAGAGAGTGGTGGCTGGAGGGAGAGGGGTGGTGTAACTATTTCTACATCCCCAAACCTGCAGGTAAAATAGCGGCTGTGCTATTTCAACATTTTTTTAAATCAATTTCTGCTTATCTGAAATCCTCAACTTCCTTTTGATTAAATATTCCATTTAATTAATTTTTTTGTCAGCTGCACTTTCCTCAAAAAACTGAATCCTCTTCATGGTTTTGCTGCTCTGGTGGATATCATTTATCATTACGTGGAGCCCTCTTTTCTGCTAAGGTTTGATAACTAAAAGGTTCTGATGGGAATATGGCAGAAAAGAGCAGTAATGAGTCCAATCTTCACCAAACAATCACAAAAAAGGGCTCAGGAGGTCATTCTTTCCAGGGGGGCAGCTTGAAGCACCCCCTGCTGTGCTGCCGTCTGACCTGTTGCATGTCGAATATGTTGTGTTTGTAATTTACAGAGAAAAGTCCCAGATGGGAATTGTAATAACCTCCCTCCATTGTAATGGCCTCATTAATATACAGACATTCCCAGCTTGATGAGGCTAAAGTCAAATGATGGTGAACCCAGTTAGTGGAAAAATCATTTCTAAGCTAATGCAATTTGCAGGCTATGCAAAAAATAAAATAAAATACAGTTTTGCAAGGCTGACGGTAAAAACATGCTCTTGTTTGTGCTGTCAGCTGTAAGCCAACAGGTTGGATCTCTATAATATAAATGTTCTCACCTTTATATTGTAGATGTATATGGTGGGGAGGAACCATTCTACTCCTCATTTCTAATAAGAATTCGACTTCTGTTGCACCACAAACAAGAAAAAAATGAAATCTCCACATCTATACCTCTTCTCCTCGAGTTTTTCCTTCCAAATCCCATCCCACGATAAGCAAAAACAAAGAAAAATGATGAGATTATAAAAAAAAAGGCCACAAAGAAATATTCACACGCGCTGTATGATTGAATTGTTGCAGATTAAAGGGATAAGAGGAGAAAAGATGACGTTTTCTTATGAGGCCGCCTGCCAAACATTTTTTATTCAGAGGCTTTGCTGTGACTCCTTCGATGAATTAATGAGTCAGGTTGGCAGAGAGTAAAGAAAACGAAGGGACAAGGAGGGAAACGTGGGACAACACAAGCATTTTCTTCCTCATTTCTCTTGGAAATCTACAGACTGAGACATTGGCCCCATTGTGACGCTGCCCCTGAACCATCCATCCCCGAGCAACAAACCTTTTCTTTCAATTCTGACTCTTTATCTGTGTCAGTCAATAGCAGAGTACAAAGTACCGGAGCAAATAATGGCCCGTGCTGCGGGCCCACAGAACGGGTCCAGGATTAGAATGCGGAGCCAGTGGGATCTGAATGGTGGGGACGAATGCAGCTCTTTTCCTCTTTTGATCGCAAGCAAGAGCCGACAGCTCAGCGAAGAGGGTTATTGCGTTAAAGCCGTGTGTAACAGCCTGTTAATGCAGCTGCCGCGTGTGTTCGCAGACAGAGAAGAAGGTCTGGAATGAAAAGTCTAAGCTCCACCTTGGATCATTTCACCATTCTACAGGCTCACCCAGGCTCCTCTTTGGGAGAAGGGGCTGGCATCATCCCTCTTTTCAGATTACACCTCTTTATTTTTTTTCTACAAAACATGCTGCTGCCATTCTTAAAAAGTTTATTGCTGCCAGAAGAGCAGCGCTGCTCTGTGAGGGGAATTACGGCTCTGCAGCCTGCGCTTGAGCTGAATCAGCCTCCGACTGAAGCTGCAGGATCAACATAAGCTGCACTGCAGGCCCAAACACGCACTCCCTCGGCACTTCGGCTTGTGTTTATAACCATGATAGGTCCTCCTCCTCTTTTCTTCCTTGCCGGGAAGCCCCGAGCCGGACTGGCTGATGGTTTTTCAGAGGGAGTCGGCGCGTTTTTGAAGTGCTGCGTAGCTATTTGGGGGTTTTCCACCGGGAGGTGTGGGAGGAGAAGAAAAAGTAGATTTGGATGCCAAAACAGCTCCTTATTTGGAGTAGAAACAGCAACCCCTGGTGGTACACAGATGTGCACAGCTTGATGCCCGCAGTGACAGGCTCTTCATCTTCCATTTCTTTGCAGGAGTTTGAAAAGTTTCTTCTTTTTTTATCACAACACCACTCGGCTTAAAATGTTACTATTCCTAAATAAAAACAAACATATCAAATCTTTCCAGCAAGTTTGCCTTCATATTATAAGCCACAGTTTATTCTGTGTGGTGTTCAGAGCCGGACTTTCAGCATTTTCTGGAAACAGTTTTGACCACCAGGCGGCGTGTTTTCCCCCTCAATCAGCTAACTGAGGAAAGTAAACAGTACCGTAGTTTGGCTGTCAAAGAATGTTACCCAGACTGGAATTCCTGAAAAACTAAAACTAAAAACATTTGCACCTAAGAAAATGATTCAACACAAGCAAGCGTTATCAGAGTTACAATGCTGGTGTTATTGTTTTTGGCAGAAATGTGCAAATCGGCCGAGCAGGAGCCAAGCTCATTTCTCTGGCAGCAGCATCATTGTGCTATGAAAATAAGTACAGCAGGAGTTTATGGTGCACAATCAAATTTATGGCTATTTTTGGTTATTGGACAATCGAGTACCTCCGAGCTGCAGCTTTATTGGAACAGAACGAGTCAAGCTGAGCCACATTTGAAAATGCAAATATAACTGCATATTTCTCCTCGGCTGCTGCTCATCCAACTGGGAACGCTGCACCATTCCGATGGACTGCGCTATCGCCCCTGGATTTTTATTGGCCCTAATGTGGCAGCAACATCTCTTTAAACAGGTTTGACATGATTTGGTTCAAATTAGGAGTTGGAAAACCACGGGATTCTGACGGGTCACACCTTTTCCCATCAACCCCTGCGAGGTAAAGCTGACCACGTCCCTACCGGCCAAGAGGATCGGAGCTGAATAATGTGGGAACATCTCGGGAGGCGGCCGGAAAAAACAACTTTTGAGCCCAAAGCCCGAGTTTAAAAGATATCAGAAAGACAAGCGCCAACCCCTGTTCTCCCAGTAGAAGGCATTTCTCAGACATCAAAGTCCTGGAAAGTAGGCTGAGAAGGCCGTGTCATGTTTACCTCCGGAGCGAGCGTCTCTGTTGTTTACACACCTCACGCACCAAACGCCCCGTCTGCTTCTTCTGACCCAGAAAGGCAGGAAAGTGCTGAAGCCAACAGAATGGAACCGCGGGGGAAGGAAGCCTTAAAAGAAAATAAATAAAAGTCAAACAAACATTACGTTCATTGAGACAAAGTCTGATCGGAAACCACTAAGGCGACGTTGGCAAACATTCCCGGTTTTGGGTCGGGTTCTCCAACTTTGCAAGAGCGTTGCAACTTTCCCACAACTATTGAATCACCTCCACCAGACTCTTCCGGCCTCTATAAAAATGGTGGGAAAATGCAAACGTCTCCATGGTTGAAAATCAATTATTCACAGTCCTCTCCAGGGGCGTGCTGGCTCCGGCGAGATGACTCAGAGCGAGCACGTGCGCGAGCGCGTGCATGTGAGCACGTGGAGGTTCGAGCTAAGCCGTTTACCATAATGTGGGTCACATTATGGACGGGGAAGTGTGTCCGGACAAACCCTCGCTGTCACAGCCGTCTCCTGCAGCCGTCTCCTGCAGGCCCCCCTCACGGGGGGCCTGCAGGAGCAGATAGGAAAGGTTACGGCGTCGGGCCTTTCTGACACGTCCGGAATGCTCCTTCAGTCAGGATAAAAGGAAAAGTTAGGGTTTAAAATAATGAAAGGTCAAAAACAGACAAGGGACACTGATAATGTCGGTGAGAACCTTGAGGAAACACGTCCTCGTGGTCAATTCCAGGTTGATTAATGAGAAATGAGGAAATCCTGGAAATTGATATATAGCGATGAGGACAAACCTTCATCATCAGCGTGCAGGAGAACCTGATTCAATCAGGCCAAGTTGCTTTTTGAAGAGAATATTACAAGTTCTTTAACCTTTTTGAGACCAGGTTTTAATGTTTAAAATCGTACTGCTGCTCTTTTGCGTGGAGGCATTTTCTTATTTATTAATCTGCCTCCGATACGCCGACAGACTTTGATACAGTTTTCACGCATTCCTCCTGTGGCTTTTTATCTTTATCTTGTGACAAAAAGAGGCTCATAAATCTAATGTATGCGCCTCACGCAGCCTTCCCCTGTGACCCAGAAATAGATTTAAATAAAGTGGAGCCGAATCCCAAGCTGTCGTTTCCCGACAGTCGTTCACAGTGCGGCTCCCCGCGTGAGTGTCACCAGGAAATGGGAAGGAGGCTTTTTTTAACTTCTCTTTTTTCCTTTTTCATTCCATAACATTCACTCGATTCCTCCTGGATCCTTCATCATCGTATGCATATCTTATCAAATGTTTGCTTTCTAATGTAAATGAGGAACACACCTCATTTAATGTCCTTCAAATTCAAAAAGGCGTGAGTAACACTGCGTATTCCAAGCTGTTTTTAGCTTCTCCAATCAGCTGTGTTGCGTCAGACGACAATGGCTGAACGACAGGAAGGTGAACTCACTCCCATTGAAATATTTGGGGCCAATCTGCTCCTCCTGATATGCATGCGGGGGAGGGGGGGGACCAGGCGTCCTCGCAGTGAACACAGAGCTCTGAGAGCGTCTGCACATTTTGGCCCTTTTATAGAATTTTGTTGTGTTGTTGTTCTGAATCATTTACGATGATACCTCAAATCAGGGTCAGTTAAAATAAAGTGGGACCCTTGATTTTATGCTACAGACCAGAAGAGAGTCAAGAACCTGAAACTGTCACTGTTCCTACACTCAGTTGTAACTGTGTAACTATGGCAACGTTTTCCCTCTAATTCAAGTAGGGAGCTCTAAACTCCAGCCAAACTCTGCAGCCTCCTGAACGTGCAGCATTCGGCTCCCGTGTGGCTGATTCAAAAAGGTAAAGATATTATACTAAACCCACGTGTGCTCGATTACAGCCATAAAGTTCAACGGGTTGACCTTGTTTTTCTCTTATTATGACTAAGGTTCACACATATCATATCTTTATCCTTTAATCTGTGTGTTTTCTCATTTATTTCTCAGTTCTCAGTCATCAGATTATTATCACAATATACAGAATTGTCAAAATCCTTGAGTGTTATGGAACAGAGGATGAATCTCATCCATGTTCACCTACAGTTCGATGAGTAGTTTGTAATATTGGACTCCACATAATACAGGTGTTCATATGGATGAGTCAGAGTTTGCTACAATGTCGCCACGGCAACTGCCACCATTGCTCTAGGTCGCAGAGACAGAAAGAGTAGACACCTGACAGAGGAAAGGTAGCATCAAATCTCTTCACATATGAAAGATTTGTAATAAAAAGGCATTTTCATTTTGGAAAATATTCATCTCAGTCTCGAGTGGGGACTTTCTGGTTGATCCTAAAACTAAAGGTGAACAGACATTTGTCTTTTTTTTTACCGTCCAATAACTTATTAGTTGTCATTCTGTTGTTTTTGATTCCTGCCTTGAAATCGTGACTTATTTTGGTTTTTTTAAGCAGATTCCATTTGTCTTCTATCGATGCTAAGTTATTTAATGCACTGAACACCACCAGGCTTATAAATTCTGGTCTCGTGTCGACTTTAATTAAGTGATTGTGTCAAATAAACATTTCTATCCTCACCTGGGATCCACAGTAAAGTTCACAAGATTCTGTCAACTAAGACTTCCTGATACAGGAACTCATTAACATAAAAAGCTTAAATATATTAGCATAACTCATCAGTTTCTGCATCTTCCTCAATGAGACACACACAAACCGGCTCACACCCACATCAGTGCACAGATTTGATTGGAGACAGTCTGGAGCACCCCCGAGACCGCGGAGACGTAGCTAGAACAGTTGATGAGCAAGCCAGATAGCTGTATAATGTTATCGCAAGGTCAGCAAAAGACTGACAGTGGTGCTTTTTTTAAGAGGACTGTGAGGAAAACATACCTTCCCTGGGGGGCGGGGGGGTTACTGAGAAGACCCTGTAAGCAAATGTTGAAAACGGCTTTCATTTATTAATATTAGAATCAGTCTGGGCTCATCCAGAAGTGGAATCGCGAGACTCAAACAGGGTTTTTAATGTCCTTTTTAAGGGAAATCTGCTGCATTTGAAAAGTGAATAGCAGCGTTCCCACTGAGACCAGTTCATGTGTTCGGTGCGGCTGCAGGAGCCACTCATCCACACAAGCCAACATAAATTAGAACACACTCGTGCATTCAGCCCATTGGCTCCTTCTCCGGGCCCCCTCTAACTTTATTAATCTGGCTTTGATGGTAACCACTGAACCAAAAAAGAAATAGACACCCTTATTTTAGCAGCATCGATATGTGGCTCTGAATCATAAATCATCCCTCACGTCATCAGTCACTATTTCCATGAAAGGCCACGAGTCTTCTGCTACTTTGCTTGTCACTGAATATAATTGCTCCCCGACAATGCTGAGGGTCCGGGAAGGGGGGGTCTTGCCTCCTCTCTGCCTGGCTCTCTGATGGCGTCATGTGGGAACCAGACAGTCTGAATCCATCCCACCGCCTTGCAGGGAACAATTAGCATGAGCTCCTGCTTCTTCCTCGATTCACGAGGAGCTTAAATGTGCCATCGTCTCGATCCCTGAGCCCAGATTAGACTGCTGGGGGGGTCCTGGCACAGAGGAGTTTAGCTGTGTACACACCAGGAACTTAACTGGGTGTGCTGATACTTTGGTCTGAAAAGCATTCCATTAAGGAAAGATCAATTAGGAACAGTAAGACAATGACCCATTAGAATAAATCGATGTGTTGGCATCTACATTCGGGTCTGGTGCAGGCAGGAGAAAGGCCACGCTGTGATGGAGCTCCTGGAGTAACGCTTCAAACACGTCTGCCTAACAATGAAACCCGCCCTTCTGTCCACTTCACAGGGTAGATTCTAAAACTGTGGCCACTCTTAAGCACCAGGGCCGTGCTTTATTAAACCAGGAGGGGTGGTGGGGGTTCACTGAGCCTGGGAGTCGTTTACTCATTGGAGCAAATGGCTTTTAAAACCCACGGGCACGGATGGCTAATCCGTTAGCACGGCTGACGGCCCGCTCCCGTGGCGTGATGCATTCTGTTTTCTTCGCCCGTCTTCCAGGGGCGCTTCTGAGAACCGAGATGGCAAAATTTGGTGGCAGGTAAACAGGAGAAAATGGAGAACACTGCGGGTTTGAAAATGCAATCAGGCAAGGGCTGCTGCACGGAGAGCAAAGTGACACCAGGCAGCTCGGCGGTCGTGCCGAGGGCCAAATGCACCTAATTAGGTGGGTTCATTCATATGAGCAGAGACCTAGATTTATAAAAAACACAGATGGAGGCTAAGCTTTGTAATATTTCCTTTATTTTTCACATCCCTATGAAGCCATAAATAGCACTTTTTACACAGCATTTTATACCTGCGCCCAACTGGAATGTTTACTGTAAGGAAGCATCTGTAATGCTGTATTTTATGTTTGCACATGTGGTTGCTATATCAGTAGCCAGCAGGAGCGACTGGAGTCATGCGGCCGATGTCGGGTCAATAATCCGGTTATAACGCTCACATTGATTCACACAATGTTGACAAAGGGACTTCGATGCCGTCAGGTCAATTTTTCATGTGAGGAGTCACATGACCGCCACAAGAAGACGGACGGAGCGGGCGCCGTCTGAGTGAGCTTGATTGATTTTGGTTTTAGTCAACAGTCAATGTTCCGGTGCTGACATTTGTGCCTGAATGAGGCAGCGCCGTCAATCAAAGCGCGGGGACGAGGCCGCTCTCTGCCTGTCGGCGGCTGCGAATCAATGCAACAAAACTGAATGCTTTTCTGGATTAATGAGGCCCCTCAGCCAAAAGCAACGAGGCAGAGGGGAACGCGTGGAAAATGCAATTTTTTTTCGGCGTGTGTTGTCATCGTTGTCTCCAGTTTGACAGTGATGGACGGCGCTGACATGATGGGGTGAAGAAAATGCTCCGATTACATAAGAGGAAGAAAGAGGTTTGAGACAACTGGAGACACAATAAAGGACATTCAAAAGAGGGACGAGAGGAAATGAACAACAGAAATGTTCTGAATAGAAGTTAGAGAGCGGTTTACAACAGGGATTTACATTTGTTATTACTCTTACAAACGTACTGCTGGAGAGTTAACCATAGCTCAATAATGAACAATATAAATGGTCGCATACAGATTACATAAACGTATATATGCTTTATGAATGGTAGATGAAACTTAATTACCGGTAACTAGTGAAATGAGTAGTTTTAGGAATGTAGATTGGTAAATTATTGACATTAAAATAACTGTTGTGTAGAATAACATAATTACACAAACTGTTAAATACTAAAAGTTAACCCATAATTGACTTTACTGTAATATTACATCTTCCCACCGACCTGGAGGACCTGGTCCTCAATCCATCAATAACGAACAAATACTTGACCGGTCTCCTGTTAAATGATAAATCCATCCTTCGGTGCTAAAGAATGTGGTTTTCCAAGGATCTGTGGCTTTGAGTAAGTGTCAGTGTGATTTAACAACGAGTTTTAGCTGTTTATTAAAGATATATTCTGCAAAATGTGTCAGAACGTTAAAATGTCGGCGAATTCAAGACAAATGTCTTTGAACTGTGGGTTTTTTTTCTGCACCATTCAAAGCAAACAGAGTCTGTCTCATCCTCGGCTCGTCTCATACTGACAGTCATGAAAGTCGTTGGCAGCGGCTCTTCCCGATGGAGGATCGGCCCTTTGAAGTCGACGGGTGTGCTCAGCCTTCCCTTTACAATATCTGATCCATGAGAGCGACACATGCTCACATTGGGCCACGGAGCATGTCAGAAGTTCTGGGGAATGACTTATGCCCCGTCCGTTTGTTGTCGGGGTCCTTTTTCTCACACACGGAGCTCAAAATTGAGCCAAACCCTTTGGAGAACAACTTTATTGCCCCAGGCATTTGGGCTCTGGAGCGACAATTATTCACTTTTTCATGCTGCAAGGAGCCTTTTTTGGTGTATTCTTCATGGAAACTGAACGAGACTCAACTGGTAAGGACAGGAAGATGTTTGAAAAGTTCTTCTATCAATGTGTGTGTGTGTGTGTGTGTGTGTGTGTGTGTGTGTGTGTGTGTTGTGTGTGTGTGTGTGTGTGTGTGTGTGTGTGTTTTCACTCATTGTACTATCAAAGTGAGGACCCATTTGGGAAGTGAGGACATTTTGGCTGGTTGTCATCACTTCAGAGGACTGTTTGAGGGTTAAGCCATAGTTATAAGGTATAGGTTGGAATTGGGTTTAGGTTATGGTCAGGGTTATCTAGTTAGTTGTGATGGTTAGGGTAAAGAGCTGTGTAATGCTTCATGTCTTCAAAAAGAGAGAAGTACAAGGATGTGTGTGCCTGTGTGTGTGTGTGTGGTGTGTGTGGGGGGGTGTAGGTGTGTGTGTGTGTGTGTGTGTGTGTGGTGTGTGTGTGTGTGTGTGTGTGTGTGTGAGAGAGAGAGAGAGAGAGAGAGAGAGAGAAAGAGAGCCTGCATGTGTCAGAGAAAATCAATCTAAACAATAAAATAAAGGCCGTGATCCCATCCTTTATTTCCAAGAGCGCATAAGGTCACACCTGATGGAGCAACGAGACATAAATGCCAAAACAATCAACATTAATTTTCATCCCACAACACTAATATTATTGGAAACGTGAAAGAGGCGTCCACGCCGCCTGACCGGAGGAAGATTTCCACCACAGCATTCTTGGACGGAACCACTCATTACTTTAAAATAACTCTTTCCTTCGCCAGCTGGACGACATCCACTTTCAGTCAGGCAAATGAGGCAGACACCTCTTCCAAACTCATTATGACCGGACAGCTGTTCCACTGGGAACTTTCCAAAATCAACAGTCACTTAGCCTGACGTCCGCTGACAGCCGCGATCCGCTCCCTGGCTGCCTCCAGACGCTCCAAATTATCAACACGTCTCAATTCACGTGGATCTGGGATTAGACTGGTGGAGCTTGAGGGCGTTTGAGGAGCTAACAAACCAACTGACGGCCGCAGGTCCTGGAAACACAGAGTACCTCCTGTCTTGTTCCGAAAATGAAAGCTCCCCATCAGCGTAATGAATGAAGCGTTGTTGGATGCAGCCCGAAGAGCTGGACAGAGATGAGATGGAGGCAGAGGAGCAGAGGAGGGCTCCCCCAGGCAGATGTTCATCAACCCAGAGCCAGTCAGGGCAGGAGGTCCAGGTGTCAGTCAGACAGAGACAATTAGCATCAGTCCCAGGCTGCATCATCACTGCTATTACCTCCACAGGTGTCTCCCTCAGCCCCAACTCTGCAGCCCACCATTAATTGTCACCTCCTGCATGTAAACACACTAATATGTCATTATGCAAATGAGCGTGTGTGCCGTCGATCTACAACAGCGTCCGAGGTTCCAACAGTCGGAACCGAATTCATCTTCATGGAGAGCGAAGCTTCACCAAAATGTCGTACGGCCAAAGATTTAACAGCGTTTGGCAACTTTTGCTGTATTTTTTATTGGAAGTGATGTTTTGGCCACGCCCTTATTAAGAAACCTAACTGCTGCCTAGGGGAAACTGTGGGATTATTATTATTATTTATCGTTCAAATATTTGAATTGAGTCATTTTTCAGCAGAAGTCCTAATGATGAACGACCTCACAACTATTGCATTAGATGAAAACTGTCTGTAACATCCTTGATGTGTTCAAGGGTCAGTCAAAAAGTTCGTTTACATTTGAAAACACGACTGAAGTCGAGGTGAATGGTTTTATTAGACATGGGTTCCTTTTTTTTTCTTCATTGTTCTGAGTTTCTTGACAGCTCTCCTCCAAAAATGAGGTCATTTGTGAGCTGAGCGTGTGCTGGTTATCAAACTTTCCCACATGCTCTAAATTCTGTGCTTGAGAATAACGTGGTTCTTCTGTCAGTTCCATCTCCATCTCTAGGATCCTTCACTCAACATCCTGCTTCTGCAACCTTATACGGGCGCGTGCCAGGAAGTCATCTGCCACCCATGGAGAAGTTTGGGGATTAAATGTCTAAATGATAAATAGCGTGACGGAGGAGGGGGGCAGTGTCTGACGTGGCATTTTTCATTCTTCAGCGTGGATGAAGGCGCAGATGACCTGTTTCAAACCTGACGATTCCATCCAGCCGTCACTCCAGAGCGGCCTGCTCTAATTCTGAAGGCCAAATGCTAAAACTGCAAAAAAATAATAATGAATTACGCTGCCGGGAACATCGAGTGAGATATTTCCAGCACGTCTCACCTCTGAGTGCAGAAGCAAAGAACAAGATAAACAAATTTGCGCAGCTAAATCGGAATTAATTACATTTATGAAGCGTCGCGGGGAGGTCACAGAGAGACTGTCGCCCCTTTGGTTCATGCAGATACTGGAAATATGATGGATAAACTATTTATTGTGTGTCCGGCTGCATTTTCTGAAGGCACACACAATAAAGATTGTGCAACGTAGTATCAGCATCATCTGTTTCAAGGTGCTTTTTCTCCCTGAATGGTGTGTGTGTGCGTGCGTGTGTGTGTGTGTGCGTGCGTGTGTGTGTGTGTCCTGGGGATTTGGATGGAAAATCCCTGTATCTAACAGTAGAGTCCATTAAGATTCTGCACAAGACGTTGGATGCACATTCACTTGACAGTTAGAGGATATTCTCTCGCTTTACTCTGTCTGCCCCCCCCTCTCGTACTCTCTCTCTCACACACACACACACACACACACACACTCTGTCTCTATAACAGAATCCATATGCAATCATGAACAAGCTCACGCACTCACACCCACTTGTACATGCACAGGTTATATTTTCAGCCCTCCTCTACGCCTTAGCCACCAGTATTCTCTCTCTCTCTCTATGTCTCTATGTCTCTCTCCCTCTGTCAGTTGTCAGTTGTCAGTCGTGCCGCGATGGTTCTCCTGCAGACTCCAGTCCACCTGGGCCGTGTTAAACCTCTGTGGCGTAGCGACACTTACATGGAAGCCTCAGGAAGCGAACGGAGCGTTTCCCCCTCACTCACAGACCCAACAGTGAAAGAGCCTCTGAAGCGTCTCACTTTCTCCACATTGAGCCAGTGAAATTGAAATGAGCTTGTGAATCCGTGCACGTCGCCTCGGTGGCTCAGGTGATCCCTTTTTATGCAGCCGCTGGCTAATTCAATCAGGGCTGTCCGTTTAAGTAGCTTTGCACTTCCTGTTTTGTGTGCGAGCAGATTTTCCCGCCAGCTTTTATTCCCACTGTGTCTAAACTCATTTCTGTTGCTGGTTTACTAAAAAAAAAGTGTCTCTTGAAGGAATTACCAGGTCGTGTGACCTGATCTTGTTAGAGAGAAAGAATCCAGTAACCAGAGGGGAGAATTGGAGGCTGGAATCGTCAATCTCAGATCAAAAACTTTATTTCTTCCACTCCACTTTTTATTTGATAGACCATCTGTCTTAGAACCTCCATTCAAACGTCAGAAGCTGTCACAAACCTTCCGGACATTTCTTTGAAAATTACCTACAGAGGGTAAAACCCTGGCGCCTATAACACCAGGCTTCACCCCTCGGCGCAGACGTTCCAACTCCGCTTTCGTCATCATCTGATTAGACGAGAGGATGTAAAATATAAGATTGCTTTTAGTCAAACGGTCCTGCTTGATAAGCACTTGAAGGTTATTTTAGGGGTTTAGCTTCAGGCAGCCCCGCAGTCGCGTCTGAACATGAACAGACCTGTCGGATCAGCTGATTAAGTGAGTCAGAGGGAAAATGGAGACGCGTAAAATTGATAAATGCTAAGCAGTCGACGGCCCTTCCAGCAGTCTGAGAAAATGTAGCGATCCCCCTCTGATCTCTCAGACATTCCAGTCGATACTGGTTCATAATGAGCTTGTATTTTACACGAAGAGCTCTCATTGTTCGTTATTTCTTTTCGGGAAAAATAGATCCATCAGCGCTCATCATCACTGATAGCTGACGCCGTTTCTGCGGGATTGAAACGTACCTGATGGGAGCATCTGTTGGAAGACGCTGCTGCTCCCGGGGCGGCGGCGCCTCGACCTCCTCAGGGACCCGTTTGGTTCCTGTTGTTGCCAGAAGTTTAAGAAGGCAAACGTATGGTGTTTTAAAGGCAGGCACAACACTCAGGGGGGCTTTAATTGGTAGTGATGGGTAACTGATTAAGGTAATTTTCTTCTTCTATGCCGAGGCACCGGTGTCAGAGGAGATATAAATCAGGCCCGCAGGTGCGAATAAATGATAGAGTGGGGCGCTTCTTGGTTTTTTTTGATATGATGACACATTCCTCGGCCTAAATATTATCCCTATCAGGCAAGTAATTGTTTCTGGCGGCCTACGTTTGGGAATAAAACTCACTGTTAACAGCAACGGTTCACGGGACAAATCCCACGTGAAAGTCCGAAACCAGCGTGGATCTGCAGCATTAGAACAAGGTCAATAATAAAAGGTCTTTCCTCAGCACCCCAAAAAAGGGGCAAATTGATCAACATATACTGTGATCAGAGTCTAAATACACACCTTACACATTTAGACAAACGCTTGTTGCTCCACATGAAAAAAATGCTGATTCACTAACTCAAAATATGGGCTTAAATGTAGGATTCTTCACATCTGTTGTGTTTGTCCTTCCTGGGCTACTGTAGAAAGCTGCCCAGCATTATTTACATTAGTATATTACCCTCATGCACTGATAATCAGCTGTTAGGCTCAATGCACATTAGAAAATACTTTGAAGGGTAAAAATATACTTAAGTGTGTATTTCACGATTGATTTCTTCTCAATTAATTCGTAAAAATCTCAAAAGTCCTTTAAAAAACAGCAGTTTGCGTCACCCGTTATTAAGTCCTTGCTAAGATTGGTTTCTTCAGTGTGACTAAACTTCCTGGCTTCAGCCAATGACCCTGAATTTTGCCTGCAAGGCTGCTTTGGAAGAAGCTTTCCCCTTCAGAACCACCTTTTTTCATCTGGTGATAAGAAAAGCTGCAACAATCCTCTCCCCTCTTCATCCTCAGGCTCCTCTGGAGGAAGACACTGATGGCTGAACCACAATAATACCACAATACTTAACATTTCGTTAATTCCTGACCTGCGCGCCGGCCAGAGGTGTGGAAAGGTGACTTCAAAAGGTGACTCGGAGCTCTTCTCTTTATTTGTTGCACGGGTCAGAAATGTCCATCATGTGTTGCCTTCATGTCCAGGTGCTTTCAAGACAGAGTGCAAGGAAACATCACAGGTTCTGGGGTGTCATTAAGTGACAAAACACATCAGACAGATAGAAGCCGACTACTGGAAAAAGAAGTTCATGGCTTTTTACTGTTGTTCACCACCAACGTTGTCTCCTTGGAAGAGTGTGCACAAGCCTTTGCACTTAAATTTCATTAAAATACAGTGGATTTCGTAAGTGTTTCTGTCCGATTTGAAAGAAACGAGCCAAAACAAGTAGCCATTTAACGTACTGTCGTGGTGAAAATACAAAAATTTAAATGCTCGCTGATGTTCAGATCTTCAGTGGAAGTTGAGGCTGAAGCTTTGTTTGGTTTTAATCTGGATATAATCAAATAGAGCTCGAAAAAAGTCTGATTTCATACGGCTCAATGATGAGCAACACACACACAATACCAGGAAATAAGTCTTCCGTATTAAAAGCTGATTTATACTTAAGAAGAAAAAGAGCCAATTAGTAATGAGAATTTATTAAATTAAATTAAACTAAACGTTGAATGTTGGAGTCCAGAATCGTCTCGGAGCAACTCGTATCCCGACAGACTAAAGCCGTTTTTCGATGCAACTGAAATATTGGTGAGTCTTCGAGTTGAGATCACATGACACACACCTTCACATGTCATCAACCCCCGAGGTCACATATAGGGATTGATGTCATGTGACCCTTCAAGAGGAAGTGACATTTTAGATACAGGAATGAGTCACCAAAGGACAGCAGGGCTGAGCTGTCTCGATGGGGTAACACCCCCCCCCCCACACACACACACACACACGCACACACACACGCGCGCGCACACACACATCGCCACAGGAAACTAGACTGATGCAGTCTCTCTCCAGATGAAGTCAGTCAGAAACCAAAAGCGCGCAGACATACAGTAGCTCTTTGAGTGATGACATTGACAACAAAAGCCACAACATTAATGCATTTAAATCGATTTCCTGCAGTAACCAGTGACAGACAGTGTTGTTGTTTAGGGACTAAAGGCCAGATGAGGTCATTCAATGCTTTAATCTGCTGCTCTGAAATCATCCGGAAGTGCGTCGGGCTCGTGTGGAGTTGAGTTTCCTTCATCAGAACATTACGTCATTTACTATTGTTTGTCCTCGCCGCTTCATCAAAAACCCAAACGTCCACATGCCCCCACAGCTGATAATGATCAGAAGCTCTTAATCTCTCCCTCCACTTGTCCCGTCCCGTCGTGCGTCACCTCCTCGCACGCCGAAGATTGAAAGACAGATGCGAATGGCCTCCTCGCGCGGTGTAAAATATAACCGGACAGGGTCATTTTCCCCTCCTACTTGATTTAATCTCTGTTTTGCTCCTTTTGTCCATCCTTGTTTGTGATTCCGCTCATGTTTAATTTCCTGTACAGCAGACAACAGAAGTAGAGGAGGACACATAGTCCTTCACCCAAAAAAATGCTATGAAATGAGAAATCTGCACCAGGCTTGACACTCATCTGGAAGGGGGGAGTGAGAGTGAGCATGGAAACACTTATCTGAGAGCAACTACCAGAGAGCAAACTACTGGACCTGTCAATCAAGTCAGAGGTTTCACACATCAGTTGTAACCTTCCTTTAAAAGGAAGAAACCTTATTTAGGCGGAAGGACATCTGGGAAGGGTGCTGCTGCTGATGAAGGGGGTAAAGAAGGAGGAGTAGTGGAGGTAGGCTAGGAGATAGGATGCCTCACGTCTGTTTAAGGCCACAAGAGGAGCAGCGTGGTGACTAATGTGGGCAGCAGCCGCGTTCCAGGAACGTCCAGGCTGAAGGGACGGACGGCGCGTGAAGTAAAGGAGAAAAAAAGCTGGAGGGGGTGTTACAAGGAGCTCCATCTGACCTTGTTTGTTTTTCCGCTCGTTCTGACGGTAATAGAAACGGGCAGGAGAGCCAATTGTTGACGACGCCAATGAAATTACCTCTGCCGGCACGCCGTTCCTGAGCTGACTGGGCATTAATGGCCTCCAGATGAAACCGCTTCCAAATTAAACTCGCTGGCGTTACGCCCCCTCCCCCCCCGCCCTCCCCAAAATGGCATTAATGCCGCCTTTTTTGACGGCACAGGCCAGAGGGAGATAAATAGCAATTTCACTCAATTCGCTTTTTCCTATTTTCCCGTCTTTTGTAATAAAACGCTTCGTGAACTAATTGGCTGTTTGTCCCACAACAGTAAGCAAGCGTGATTTCCAGGGGGAAGCAGACAAAGGCCACATTAATCTAAATATGTAATGTGTATTAATGATGCAATTAAAGCGCCTGCGTTGCATTAAACGTGCCCTTTCATAAATTAGGTTTGGAATTTGTTTTATTTTTGCAGCCACTTTTGAATGAGTGACAGGATTTGGCTCCAGCGGACTTTCCTGTGTGACTAATGTTGTCACCGATGATGGCACGTGTCCCTTAGCATTCGGCGATAAACAACAGCATAACGACAGTTCCTGGAGACCCACGGCTGCTAGTTCAGCTGCATTTCAGCAACACACGACCCATCATCAAACCAGAGCACGGACACGATGGTGGCAAAGCCAAAAACTGAAAGGAAAATAACAAGACGCTAACCATTGATGGTATCCTGACGATAAAACTGGGACATTTATTCACACGAGGACATTAGCCACAAATAGGATATATTCCACATCTGTTTCTTCGCGCTTCCGCAAGTACAACAATTCAAAACTTTTTCTGGCTTATTTAGAACAAAACAAAAGGAAATTTGGATTTTTCACCTTTGGAGCCTCAGTAGGGGCCACAAATGCCAAAAATATAGACTTAAAAAATACATAAAAAGTGATTTTTGCTTTATAATTGAATTTATTTGACTGTGGGTATCAGTGAAGATGGCGCGCGCAACTCCACGGAATAACTTGTTATTTCCTTCAGCCATTAACGGGCTAAATATAAACATAAATGATCTGTCAAACAAGAAACCCAAAACAACAAACGTTTCCAATTAGCTTCCACCATCCCAATGGCTCCGTAATGTCTCTCTAGTCACAACTTTCATACGAATCCTCAAAAACAGAACTAGTGAAAAAACATCCGGCAGCACGCGGAGAAAAAAATATTTCAGCCCAAAAAAATCAGCCCAGAGGGGGAGAAAGAAGGTGTGTGGAAGACCAGACAGCTCTTCGCCTCGGTGGAGGTGTGTTGGGGGGTGTTGTTGGAGGTGTTCCTGAGGCCTCCAACTGGATTAGTAAAATCTCACAGACAGCCAGAGATGTGCATGAGTTCTGGAGTGTGCATGAGATGGAGGAGCACAGGCGATCATTGTGCGTGGTGCGTTATTATTTATTATTTCAGCGTCGTCTGAATAGAGCCGGTATAATCTGGCGAATGAGACTCCCTTTGGCAGCGTTGGCCACAAGCCAACCTCTGCAGAGTGTTTCACAACAAGCGCACACTTAGGAAGAAAGTGCAGCTCGTCGCAGAGTGGCGCGCTTTTGACAGGCCTGTTAACAGATACAAATGATCCAACACTTTGGGCCACTTCAGCAGGTGCTAAAGGCGCCTGGCTTTTCACAATTCATTTTCTGGCCTTTATTCTGTTTTGGAGCGAATAATTTGCATCTAATCTATCCAGCAATTCAGCAAACTACCGTCACTTCCACCTGGGAAGTGGAATCAGAAAGCTAATGTGCCTCCTTCTCAAGCCAAGACGGCGTCAACGCCATCCCTGAGACACTTCATTAGAGCCTTCACAGTCAACAGATCTGAGAAACCCAATAAATCAATGTTTGCAAAGCTCCGGGAATCTGTTTCTAATGTTGATACATTGTCGGCTGGATGCGGCTCAAAAGCTCTCGAGATTTAAAAAGAAGAATCACATTTCGCTCTCGTTTGCCAACATCAGGGCTGAAATATGGGTGATTTAACTGAAAATAAGGGACCTTTGTAGGAGGTCTTCCTCCTGAGGCGCGGACACTCGTGTCATCGGAGATGACTGATATCAGTTTCAGAGAAAACTGGCAAAGACGGAGCGGGTTAGAGAAATCTGCGTTAAAACGATCGTTGAAGATTCTCCATGTCTTGAAAATACATCTAATATGCATTTATAATGAGGTCTGTAAATTTAGCCAATCTTTGCTTCATGCTCCATTTTGCCCTTCAAATATCAGCGGCTTATCTCATTTCTTTGCTCTTTTAAGTCTGTTGGATTTTAATGTGCGGAAGGAACCCCCCCATAAATGAAAGCACTCAGTTAGTCAGTGGTGAGGAACGGAAACGGCTTCCACTCGCTGCTCTTTGTCTAAACGGGGTTTCGACACAACAGCCGCGGCTCTGTAGTTGACACGTTTCTCTTCTCTTCAGATCGGTTTTATAATGAAAATGTGAGATTGTGAGCGCAAATCGGGTCACTGTTGGCAAGCAATTACTGTGACTTTTCTCAAAGACAAGGACTCTGAAACCTGTAAAAGAGTGGGATGGTTCTCCAATAAAAGGAAATGTATTTTTAATTGAAGATGTGAGAGAACAAGGCGACCCAACAGCAAATCTGCGGTACGGATCCTCGCCACCTGTCACCAGCTGATTAACGTGTCCGTTTGTAAGCGGGTAACATTCACCTGTGAACCTAAAACCAAGACGGAAGCCAGGTCTCAATACTGGTACGTGGGCACGGACTTCTGGAGTACATACTAGAAGATACGTACTTTAAAGTACGTATATTCTGGCAGAGGTGAAATGCATTGTGGGATACCTTCTGTCTCATGTTCACACAAGTCCCGTCTGATGGATTCCTGATGAAACGGGTGAAGCGAGCACACATCCGGGCAGGGAGAGCGTACTTGCGTACTTAGAACTGGAACAGCACTGATGACGCTTCACAAGTGCACATTAACATTGAGGCGTGTCATTTCCAGGTTTTAGAGCAAAACATTCCGACTTTTAGCGATTGCCAGGTGGAATGGGATTCTGATTACCTGTTTGCAAATGTAGGCAGACAGTTCTGCCTACTCACATGAGCTGCCACCCAAATAAACCCGCGGCGTGCTCGTAGTTTCGCGCGTGTGCACTGAAAGCCATCCTCCGCCAGCTCTCTCAGTAGGTTGATTGGATGTATAGAAAGCAGGCAGATTGAATGCAACAGTTCCTTTGTACCGACTCACTGGTGGCATGAAACTGACATCTATACAAATCACTGACGTCTGCGCGGAGCACAAAAGCGCCGCGCCGCCAAATGTTACTCTATATAGGTCACCGAAGCCAACAAGGGCGGGAAGTGGGGGCTGACAAAGAGAAAAAGAGCTCATGTATATACACTGACAGCCAAATCTGAGACTAAAAACAGCTATAGATTTATTTTTTGCTCCACCACCTGGAGAGAGAGAGAGAGAAGACAATCACAGATGGAAACGACAAAACTTGTGAAAAGAGCAGGATGCATGAAGCGGAACTGAAATCCTTCAATACCCAAAAATAGGGCCGGGGCACCTGATAGCGCTGGGAATTGTGTTTTCTCGGAGGAGGAGATGGACAACAGGACAGGAGAAGCATCTGCCAAAGCGCGCGAGCACGAATCCATTCACACCCAGTTCAGCGATGCCACTGAGGAAGAGGAGGGAGGGAGGGAGGGAGGGAGAGAGGGAGGAGGGAGAGATGAATGAACAGCGTGGCTGACATCACTGCAGGAAGCCTTCTGTGCTGCATTCTGCCCCACTCGCTGCCTGTTACATAAGAGTCCTCAGAGCACCAGTAAATCGAGCTGGCACACTTGGATTCAGAGATCTTTTTTTATTATTATTATTATAATCGTGTTCCGCACAGTTGATCGGATTTGATTTTAGCATCATGGCTATTTTATGTGGCGCTGCAGGTGTTCCAGTTTCCTCCCACAGTCCAAAACGCGAACATTAGGTTGACCGGCGAGTCCAGATTGCCCAATGAAAGTGTGTGTGTGTGTGTGTGTGTGTGTGTGTGTGTGTGTGTGTGTGTGTGTGTGTGTGTGTGTGTCCTGCCTCTGGCCTGATGACTGCTGGGATTGGCTCCAGCATGGCCTCATTAAGAACAAGCAGAGGTTGGATTTCTATGCAAAAATATCACCCTTAATCGGTGCGTCGATGACACTTTTGGGTTTATTGCATTAAATAAGTAAACAGGCAAGGAAGGTGGGGGGGGGGGGTGTTTGGACAGGTGGGAGACGGAGGAGGGAGGAGGCACCTTGGGGGAGACAGCACAAAGACACTGGGCCCGTCTACAGATATATTCCTGAAGTTATCAGGTTATTCATGTAAATGGCTTGATGTGATCTGCTTTATCAACAGCAGTAATTCCAATAACAGCAGTAATCGGATTAGGATCAATCAGATGAGCACACCCTCAATGTGAAACAATCCGAACCTAAAAAGCCAAATCAGACAGCGGGCCCCTAGTGACCCGGCCAGTTCAAGTGTTTTTGCTCATCTGTGACAAAAGTAAAAGAATATAGAAACTTGTCTGCTTGTTCCAAGTTCTCTGTTCTCTCTAACTACCAGAGCAGTTTTGTCTCAAGAGATTCAATCAATACAGAGGCATGGAGAGGAGGGGGGGGGCACCACCGTAACCCCTGGCAGCTGCACGTTGCCACTGCTGCGTGGAGTAGAAGTCAAAACGAGCTGCAGAAGCACCTCTGGGCTACTGCTCCTCCTTGTTCCTCTGCCTTCTATTGACTGAACATGCTGTTTATGCACGTGGAGGTAAAGTTGGGGGGTCTTCAGGGCGCCTGCAGCAATATCTGTAAATGTGTCCCCGTCCTGACCCGTTGACCAAATAATGAGTAAACAAAGGTGAGTCCTTGGGAGGTGTTCTGTTTGCATAATGAGACACTTCAGGGAGCCCCACAAACAGGCCTCCCACAGGATCCCCGAGCCCCCCCCAACACAACACCCCACTGGAGCAGGCGGGATGGTATCAGCGAAAATGGGTCAGTTAAACGGGTCGACGTGGGAAAAGGAAGGAGCATCATTCTTACCATCTAATTAATGCCTCCAAGACTTTTCCTGAGCTATTTTTCCTCCCTTTTCAGCGGTGTTTAGGTTGAAATCCAACGCCGCTAAACAAGCCACCAGTGGCCCGGCAGCAAGGCCATTACGCGGCGCCATAGATAAATGGCTTTCACGCCACCGCACGAGGAGTCTAATTTGGTGAGAAACTGCGAGGTAAAGGTGCGCAGACCTGTCCCTCAGGGCGCTCGTATGCAAGCGTAATGAGTTGTCGCAACACAGATGGAAAAAGAAATAAAACCCCTCCTAATTCGCGATCTCGTCGGCTTAAATATTAACATACACGCTGTAGCTCGCTCATGAATAATTCACAGCCGGCTTCTGGTGATGTCGAGCAATGTCACAGTTAATAGCCCCCCTGTATCGACGGAGTAAACAATGCACGAGGGGAAGGGTCAGCGCGATGGCCGCGGAACGCAGCACAGATGCGTGTTATTGTCTACAGGACACGAGCGAGTAGATATTCAGAATGTACTTATTAATGCGGTGAGACAATTAAAACGGCTCATCGCTGTCTTTGGGTTAAAGGGAAATTAATGCCCCAATCAAGCTGTGCAAAGAGCAGCAGAATTTCCCTCAGTCCAACGGGCCGAGGTTTTCAAAATGGGGGATTACGAACTTATTTATTTAATTCCCAGACTAAAATACCAAACTCCCATCTTTGCCACCTGCAACCTAATGATGCCCAATCAGGGATTCTCTGCAGCTATTTCAAGGATTCAAAGGAGACCTTAATTGGGCTGGCAGAACCTAAGCTGATTTCGCGAGTCTGTCTGTCAATATCAGGGCGACGGGCCCGACAGAGCGGAGTGAGACCTCCCTGGATACACAACACAGGCAGTCAGGGTTAGCATGTGCTAACGAGCTGGCATAAATAAAGAAGGGGAGTTCCTTTACATCACTCCAAGGAACCTAATCTACACATCGAGGTTGTGTTTCTTATTGTTCTGTTGCTTAGATCCGATTAAAACACTTAAATTAGAACTAAAGCCCCCCTTTTTTTACTTTCTGTTGGGTAAATACCAACAAACCCACGCTCTGACAACGAGTGTTCCAGGAATGAAGATAAATTCTCAGCTTACAGTTATGTATCTGTAAAATTAGCAAAGATCTTCTATTAGAGACAATGTAGTCACACACATGAACAAAAGTGTTTTTAGATGCTCGGGGGCTCAAAACGGGCTTCAGTCAACGGCGAGAAAGCCGAGTGTTCTGTGTGTTATATTTAGACAGATGCCTTCAGCCCTTACAGTTGTGGAAGGATTTTTATTTAGTTTCTTTCGAGGCATTCTGCGATGAGTCACCGGAGAAGCGAACGCTAGATTTGTGGGATCATACTTTGTATTTTAATGATACAAGAATAGACGGTTTGAAGGTAGGAGGATGCAGAGTTGCTATCTGCCAGGCCACAGATGAATAACCTTCCTGCAGCTGACACGCTTCGCATGGACAGGAGGCGTATTCCCCTCTACACGGTCAGTCTGTCCATTTTTGAGTTTAGCGTCGGCTCATTTGAGAAGTGAAACCAGTCGGACCTTCGGATCCACCTGGAGTATCAAAGGATGCTGATTAAGGTCAGTTGGGGGTGGCGCACAAAGTCTCCACCGCCACAACAAAGCGTCTACTAAAACAGGAAATGCAGTCATTCGACAGGAACAGCAGTAACGATGATGGCATCCATTGATTGATCGCGTTGGATCAAAGCGCACCGCAGAGGACAATGTGCACGTGTGTTAAGCGTGTCCAGGTCGACACACAGGCAGATGTCAGGATACCCTGGAGCAGGTGCAATAAGACAGGAGGGAAGAACCGGACAAACAGGAGGCGCACTTGGTTTATTTTAGTTATTAGGGGTCATTTGTGGGCAGAGGAAGGTGCTGTTCGTGCACGCTGCACCCCCCCCCCCTCCCTGGGAAAGGGGGGGTCAATAAAATGAACCAAAATGTTAAATCATACAGCTGATTTCACCCTCCAACACCGTGGGTTCAGATGACGATGGCTGACATTCACTGTTCTGTTCCTCCTCTTCACAGACATCGGCGGTCCTGACCCCCAACACGCTCGTCACCAGGAGCTTCACAGTCCCCCCCCCCCTCCTCCCTTGACCCCTTGACCCCAGACTTTAGCAGCAAGTCGAAGGTGTTGTTGCTTCTCAGGCAGGGAGTGTCACTGTTGCCCCCAGTGTAAGAGGAGATCTGGAACTCCCGGAGGACTTTCTTTTTTATGCCCCCCCCCCAGAACTCAGAGGGGCCACTGAGACCCCATTTAAATTCTGCCGTTGGAACCTGAACTCAAATGTGAATCCACTACTGTTTCATCTTTAATCTCCATGTGTTTAACAGAACCAGAGTTTGGTCTAAATGAGCTGAAAATGAACTCTGATAACTTGAGTGGTTGAGTTGGTATCATCCCATTATTCTGATGAACGCTTTAAGAATCAATAATGCGGATATTATTCTGGCTTGTCTGTACTTCCCACCCTCAAGTGGGTGTTCAAGTGGCGTTTTCTGATCCCTCCTGTCACCAAATTCGAATAGATCGGCTGAAATTGTTTGGATACGACGGCAACAAGTCAGTGACAGCTGCAGCGTCGCCTCATGAACACATTGTTTTGGGAAATAGAGTAAATAGATAGTCATTCTTTTGGGTGGTCCCCCCCCCCCCACCCACGGAGGCAACACTGATGGAGAAGCTGTCATCCGTTTTGGCAGATGGCCCCCACCGAATGCACCTCTGTCACCGCGGTGACGAGGCGACGGCAGCCATTCTCATGCTGCACCCAGAGGTGACAGAGCTGCCGAGAAGCCCCGACCCCCCCTGACAGAGAGCCACCGGAGATGGCATTAAAATAGTCAATGCAGCGGCACACACACACACACACACACACACACACACGCACACACACACACACACACACACACACACACACACAAATGCTAAGCGACCTGAAAGGAGAAGGGTCCTTCTGGTGTTCGAGGGTGTAATGGGATGTTTGCTGGGGTGGGCAGGAGGAGCCTCTCCACAGCATCAAAGCTGGCACACATCAAAGAGATCAAACGCAATTCTGACACAGCGAACACAGACAAACAAATCAGACCTGAAATTTATTCCACCTTTAAAAAAAGAACACGCACGCATCATTTTAAAGGGGAGAAAAGGTTACAGCGATGTGAATACCTTCATTCTCAGCTTATATATGTTTGCTGTTCTATTCTAACGGCAAAGACTGGATTTGTTTTTCACATTTTAACTTTTTTTTTTGCATTAATTGAATCACAGGCATCAACATGAAACAGGCGCATTTTACAGTCCTCCTCACGCATAAAGAGGGAATAAAATCCTTCATCCAGCTCGGTCCCTTTACGTCGGAGACCCCGAACGACCGCATTTATTCGTTATGAATGTTCCACATGTTAATCACAGCCAACTCGTCACCAAGCCCTAAACGATGGCAGAAAAAGTTGTTAAAAAAAAAAAAAAACATGCATTAGGTGAAAATAAGCAATACATGATATGAGTGAAATAGTGTTAAAAATCAAAGATTGAAACATTCAATATTTTGGTCAGAGTAAAGCAGCAGTATGAAACAGTGTGTTACACTGAATCAATCCAAAGTTCGGATTCAGTGGTTCAGTTACATTTCAGCCTTAACGTAAACAAATACGGGGCCAAAAGAATCTAAAAATAACATCAAATGCATTTTAACCTCCACAAAAATCCACCCAGGCTCCCTTCAACAGTCTTGTCTATCATATTCCCGGCACTCTTATTGTAAACAGGTGTATTCAAACTTCCCACACTATTCCTGCACCTATGTAAACATGTAAACAGGCCCAGCAAGGCAGCGCCTGCTTCCTCTTCACTCCTTTTCCCTGGAACAGCACTAGAAACCGTCGCTGCAGGGCCACTTGCGATGGACCAGGAATGTGAAATCAGCTGCCGCTTCCCGGTTCAGAGCTCCTCAAAGAAGGCCACTCTGGACTTGGTGCTCTGCAGCGTCAGCTGAGGAGGAGATAAGAACACACCCGATAAAGCTGTTTACTGCATCCGTCTGGGATGTAAACGGAGGAGGGACAGCGGACTGCGGAAAAAAAGCTCAAACCCACAGGATTTACCGCACCACGCTCCTGTTAAGTTTGTGAAAAGGGATCATCCTCTGCAACCAGGACAAAGCTAACCCTTCAAATTCAATTAGTTTGATTTATTGGAGAAAAGGCACAAAAAAACATAATTAACCGGCAATCAAAACAGTTTAGGAATATTTACTCAAGCTAACGCTACAGAAAATAAACAGCCCGCAGTTGATTCCCGCATCACTGATATTATATTAAACAAACTATTAAGCTTCATTTTAGCATAATCTTCAGTCCAAAGACTAATTAAATGGTCTGATTAGATGTAATTAGCAGCAGATTATTTAGTATACATTGAGCAATAATTGCTTTTAGCCGAAAGTCTTTGAGCGTTTCACCTGCTTCTGTTCCCTTTTATGCTTGCAGAACTCCAGCTCGCAGATTATTTAGCTTTAATGAGTCCACGATGCTCTTTGAAGGCAGGAAGCTTTGTTAATACCATGTTACTGCAGGAGCTAATGGACGAAGAAAGCTGGAGCTACGAAACGCTCTATTCTAGCAGGGAAGATCAAACAGACGGGGACAGTAGGACGAGCAGACGCTCGCTGCCTCTTGGAGGAAGTACTGCTGATTGTTTCCCTCCTGGGTTCAAATGAACCAGTGATGGATTAATCCAGACCGCTGACTGCACTCTCACCCCGCGGTACAGTTAGCCGGGAGCTGGGCTAATGCAGCGTAATTGAGCACTACTTAAAGAAACTTTCCTTCTGTAGGGAAGAGGGAATTAAAAAGCCTGCCAGTGTAAATATTAGACATAGGACGGTTTGGGAAAACAAGGTTATTTCTGGAGCGTGTGTAGATGGGGGGGGGCTTAAGCAAATCCTGACAGAGTTTAGGTGTGTGGGGGAGGGACGGATTAAAAGGGTGGTGTTTCCAGATCACCTTCTACTGTCCTCGGAATCCTCGACTACACTCAGGACGACCAGCATTTATTGATGTGTGGCGCAGCCGGAAGACGAACGTGATCAAGACAGTCGGGATCAGGTGAAAGAAGCCGAAGGAATAGCCGAGGGGCGGCTTGATCCCTTCCTCTTTAACATCAGGAACGGTTTGGGAAGTTGATTTCTGGTCTTGTCCTCCACAGCTGGATGGGAAGACACCACGTCTACGCGCCGAGAGTTTTAATTGCTAATTGTGCATTGTTGGCTTTGTCCCGCTGGTTCCGAGCTCAAGCGTGAAACTCTGCATTTCAGTCACTGACGTTTCCAAGGGCAGGTGAAGGACGGCGCAGGAAAAGTAGTTCAGCGCTCGGCGGCGTGTGGGTACGAGATCCCCAGAACAAAGTAGGTTACATACACACGGTCCTAGTCACAAGGTTTTTTACTTTGTGTATAAATTAGCCTTCAGTTCCCACATCCTTACCTCCCCTTCTGAGCCCCCCCACCACCCTCTCCATTATGAACAAGATGAATGACGACCACCCCGGCGCCGTTAATCCACCATTTCGGACTTCAGCTCCGCCTGAAGCCAGAGGTGATGCCGTCAGCCCAAATGATAAAACGTCATGATAAAAAACCTCAAACCTGAGTTTCTCTTCATGTCAACAGTGGACATGAAGGAAACCGTTGCCCAATGTGCAAAATGCTGCACTTTTATTAAACTCCAGCGATACCGAAGCGTGGAGATAAATGAGATGAACCTGCCATTTTGTGCCTTGAGAGTCCAAATAAACTTTACTCTAATACCCTCTTTACTGCCTTTGGTCAATCAATTCAGTAATGGCCATCAAGGGAAACATGAATCTAAACATAGTTCAATAGTTCCAGTGCAGATGTTGAAGTTATACGAGGACAAACATTATAGCTGCACAGAGATCTGCTGGATTCAACCAGAAGCCTTTAAAAATGAACACTGGCGCGCTGCGAACCGACGCAATCAATGGATGAGAATCAATATGAAACAGTTAGAAAGGTAAAAGAGAGTGCTGGAGGGGATCCATGCGCGTTGATGGGGATAAATTAGCGGTTAGAATAAAGATCTGCGGGGCATTGAGCTAAAACCTGAAAATCCCATTTCTCTTAAAGGAGCAGAATATTTTAATAGAACTGTGCTTGGCTGTCACCCAGTTACACTGCAACTGGGTTGAAGGACCTCCTTTAGCAATGAATGCTGGAATTTAACTATACACACATGCACACGCGCGCGATGAGGCAACAAATGGGAGTATCGTTCATTCTCTGTGTTGGAAGACGCTGTGAGGAGCTCTGAGCTGAGAAATCACCTTTTTAAAGTTGCTCTGCTTGCTGGTGCCGTGCTCAGTGTTCTGGTTGTGAATGATGTCCAGAGGAGTCTCCCTCTCTTTCAGCTTCAGGCTTTCAATTTCTGTCTTCAGCTCGTTCAGCTGCTCCTGCAGGTGCTTGCTCTTCTCCATGTACTCCACCCTGGACACGGTCACAATGTGTCAGAATGGCTTCAGCTCGTGTTCTCGTTAATCTCCTGCTACTGTAAGAGCAACAGAATCCCTTTGCTAATTAAAGACATTTTCCCGTGTGTGTAGATACAGTGGCCTGTCATTAATAAACCTGGCTGATTAAACAGCACATTAAAAAGGAAAGTTATCCAGCATGACAATAGGCAGAATCAGCTTAGCGACAGCTACTCACTTCTCCTTCTCGATCTCCATGGAGAGGCGTTTCATGTCAGTGTCTTTAAAGTCAAAGCTGAGGTTCTCTCTGCTGAGGCTCAGGTCAGGCGGCAGTCTGGGGGACTAGGAGCAGAGATGGGAGGACAGATTACAGGACAGAAACCTAAAGCCACGAGGCTGAACCCACTAACGGGAGAAAACTAGAGGATAACGGTAGAGCAGGTCCAAGATGGGCTGAATTTTACAACATAATTATAAATATGGAGAGTGTGAGGTCAAACGAGAGAAAATGCTGGATAAAAAAACCCAAACACGTGTGTGTGTCCTGACTGAGGCAGCCCAAAAACACATCGTTTACTTGTGTTGATGCTGGTGTTTGGCTCCAGAAGTGATGAACCTCTGACTGCATTCTTCAGTCGCTCCCTATCGATGGCTCGAATCCCCGTGCACGTGTAAGCAGATTAATGCTGCGTGTGGTGAATGAATGAAATGCAGTGTGTGGGATTTCAGTGCGTGATGCTTTTGTGTAGGCTGCCATACGTGCTATCTGTTATGCAAGTTAACATTCTGTTCTGTATGCAGCATTCCAGAGCTGAGTCTTCATTTCTTCTGCTGTTTATCTCGTCTTCTATAAATACGAAAAGATGCAGATAACAGAAATGATAACGGGAGTCTAAAAGCTGAGGAATTCTACGGCTACATTGATTTATTTATTAGGATCTATGTTATTACACGTATGTTGGGCGTTGGTGATAAATGTATTCCTTATATATGAGCACAGATTTTACTGCTCAGTCGCACAACTTTGGCTTTTATAGTGAGCTCAGGTCCTGTGGTGAAATAAACAGGTTAGATGAAAAGTGGGACCTGTCATTAAAGCTCCGAAACTGTTAAACTTGTCCAAAAAAGCCTTTGGTATAAAAAAAACCCCATTTTGGAAGGTCCCTTCCTGTCCCAGTCCCACCGGGATGTCGTGGTTAGGGCGTTAGTGACAGCGTGGGTTCAAATTAAAGACTTTGCTTGATTGAAATGAGTGGTGTGTGCACGGCGTGCACGCTCTGTTCTGATACCGTGTGGACCGTCCTGCTGGTGATCTCCAGCAGCTTGTTTTTTGCCCTGCGCTCAGACTCCTTGGCTTCCTGTAGGTCCTGTTTCAGCTGCTCAGCCTCTTTGGCTCTGAGGAGTGAACAGACCGATACAGTTATTACATCATCTCCCATCCCTCCAAAGGACACAGAACTACTTCAGCTGAATACAAAATGATCTTACATAATCTGAACTGGTTTACCACAAATCTGGGAATGTCACTTTGTTATTATTGCGGTGATCAATGTATCGCCTCAGAAGACAATAAGTTCTGACTCCATTATTCAACCATCGTATGATATTTATATCCTTGTTATTACATTTCTTTTGATTAGTCAGCAGTTCCGGGTTGATGTGGGGGAGCCGTGTGCCTCGAGGGCTTGAGTGGATGGAGTCATTTACATGTTGAGTGCCACAGGTTTAAATTTCTAGGCTGCAGAGTGCTCATCCAGAAATTGCAGTTGCTGACAAGTGGTTAATGGAGTCTATTTGAAACGATCGTCCAATAAATAGTGAAGTGGAGGCTGTAATGGGGTTATTTTGTAGCCATGCATTCAGTTTTAATGTCAGATTTCTCCGCTGTGATGGATTTATTCATGTATCAGGCTTTACAGGCAGGACAGGAAAGAGTCAAACACAATGTTTGGAAGTACTTCAATCCCTTTAAAATGGCTAAATTGAATGTTTTAGACACTAATTGAACTGATCGCATCCTCAGTACATACTAATTAACGTTGACTGGTCCACTTGCCATCGATCGATATGAGCTTCAAGATTAAAGAACACAAACTGCTGCATCTGGGAATACGGGAATGCTGCAGAGCCAGGGCTCCCTCTCTCTCCTCCTCGCTCTTGCTCTTCTGGAAAAGCAGCGCTGCCATTAGTTCTGTTTCTACCGCTGTGCAAGAACTAAACCTTTAAAATTGAATTATTCAAAACAAGTTAGAAGTTCCAATTCTCCGATCCAGCCCCACAGATGCAGCCGCGGCGCTCGGCTCTGCGCTCGAAGCGTATTGACATACTTTGCTTCTGCCGAGCCTGACTGAGCCGACTGCGGCGGAGTGTTTCGACATTTAGGAGATTAAACGAGGCTTATTGTTGCACAAGCAGTCCAACACTGTGTTTCTGTGCCTTTCAGATATTCAAAAAAAAGAACAAAATGAAAGGATGGAGGATCTTTGGACCCAGGATTCATGGGAGGGTTGACAAAGCTGTAAACCCTGCTTCTGGCAAGAATCATTTATTACTACAGTAGATGGATGGTTGCTCATCCAGGCGCCATCCTCGTCTCCATACCTCCTTTCTGATTCCTCCGCCATCTTGAGGGCCAATATCTCTGCCTCCAGCATCTTTTGCTCCATGAGCCGCCGCTCCTCCTGGCTGCGGATGGCCGTCACTTTAATGCGTTGCATCTCCGTCTCGGCCTCGGCGGCTTTCTGGGCCAGCAGCTTAGCCTCCTCCTCTGCAATCTGGGCTTTTTCAGCCAACAGGTCTGCTGTCTGTTCTGATCGCAGCTAGAGAGGAACGTGGGGGGGAGCAGGTATTGAGAGATGTCAAAAATGGAAGACGGGGTGAAGGAAAGAGCAAACAGAGGGGTGAGAGGGCAGAAAAGAGGCATAAGAACGCGGCAGGAGCGAAAAAGGTTTAAAGGGGTGAGATGCAACAAAGAAGCACCTCGAAAGTTCACAGAAAAACAGAGACTAAAAAGAATCAGTGAAGTAAATTTGTCGTACGCATGTCTGAGACCTGAACACATCCTATTGAAGGTGGGTCTTGAAGTGAGCTGAGCGTATCTTACTAAAGCCTCGTTGGCCATGTGAGCCTCATCCTGCAGCTGAATCAGCCTCCTCTCCAGCTCGTCCCTGGCTCGCTCGGCCTCCTCCCGCAGCTGCTTCTCTCTTTGCAGCCGCTGCCTCTCCACCTGAACGACAGACATTTGGAGCGCGTTCAGGGGAGCCGATCTGCTTTCCTGCCTTCTGAATGATGGCGAACGGCCGCCTTTCCATTGGCTACCTGTTTTCTGGCCCTCTCTTCCCTGGCCTGAGCCTTCATCTGCTGGACCTCCAGCGAGTCCACCCACCGGCGGCGCATAAACAGATCATGGTTCCCAATGCACAGCTGGAGGATCTGCACCGGGGAAAAAGGAAAAAGCGGCCACGAACCGGCTGTGATTATGAATGCTTGCACCACGGCGCTGTTCATTAGCCACATCCAGGCTGCTTCGGCATCTGTTCCAGCACAACTCACCAGCTTGTTGACTCGTAAACGTGATGAGTTGAACTTGAAAACGTTTGTCTTCTTGTCCAGAGGTTTGATGGTAAACTGCACATTTAAGAGACTTTTTTTTATTATCAACAATCATACCAGTGGTTTCTTTCAAAAAACAAACTGCAGATTAAAAAGCATCCTGGAAACCAATGCTGCCTACACAAAACATGCCTCTGTATTATGGTATTAGTCCTGAGAGCAACCATAACAACCAGGAACAACAATCCCACCTCCTTGTCGCTGTAGGAAATATTTCGGATCTCATTCCAGGGGAAGGAGCATTTGGGTGTGAGCCGGTTGTCTGGCTCGTAGATGTGCAGACCCAGTGCGTCCACTCCCAACAGAAGATCCGTTCCCTTTTTATTCTAAAGCACATTAGCAGAGTAAACAGAACATCTATTGACAGAAACGGCTTATGGTGACTGCTTCCCAGAAACGTTTGTTAACATTGAAATCAAGGATTCCAGGCTGACATTTTTGAATGTTTGTCTTTTAAAGAACACACCAGACAAGGTTGGCAAGTTTGCAAGGACTCACTAAACCCAGTGTGCCACCGAGTTGGATTTGTTTTTCTACACAACTGCTGGAGATTCAATTATTTGAAATAACACAGCTATTCTTGCATTTGAGCTCAGAAGAAAATATATGAAAATGGTGAGTCTGTAACTCTGGTACTGGCTTACTGGTAAACACTATATACAGTAGAAAAGCAGCATGGGCTCACCCTGATTAAAAAGTAATTGACGCCATACATGTCCAGGTCCTGAGCTATTTTTAAATACTCCATCTCGGCTTCATCCCTGGTTCAAAAAGGAAGATGAAGAAAGGAAGGGATTGAAGGGGATCCAAGGGAATGGAGGAGAGCGGGGGGGGGAGAAGTACAGCACGAGAGAGATGGGAGATCAGACCTTGTTTGCTGTGCTTTTGTGTCTGGCATTTGTCAGGTTGTGAGATCTATCGAGGCAGCCGAAAAGCTCTTTGTGAGTGTGAAGGTACAAGCGGAACATTGCCACAAAACCACCCTCTTCCCCAACACAGGCTTTACAGGTCAAGACCTTATATGCCAGGATGGAGGACAAATATATCAAACTATTTTCTTCCACTTTTTCTGCTCCCTGGTTGGCAGATGTTTCGTGATTTTGTGGATAAAAATATATCATTTAACAGCCGAGGGGGGAAAAAACAGGACTTTCTTCTACAAAACTTGATTAATAATTTGAGTGCTTGGGACACTGGTAATTAAAGCTTCATCTAAGTTTTAAAAGGCTGGAGACCACTGGGCAAAGAAATAAACTGGGTTTGGATGGTGGATTGATTTGGACTTGTTACTTAAGTGAAATTCAGAAGTGTGTAAAAGTCAATTTTGGAGCTGTGAAAGTTCCATATTAAGGTTGAGGGCATAAACCTCCAAAATCTAATCAGATAATATTTCGCTATTTTCTGAGGTGTGCATGTTTTAATAACTCTAAAATAAAGCCATCCATCATCTACTGCTTTAGCGCCGGGTCACAGGAGGATCAATAAATCACCTATTATTCAGTCTAAGGCCTCGCTTGATCGCTGCATATTCAGCAGCACCACTGGAGCCTGGAGCATCCAGTCTGTCAGGTCAGACAGTGGCAGCCAGGAGTGTCCACAGAGGGCCAGCAGCCCCCTCCTTCAACACCACTGCAGCAGCTAATCAGCTAAATGTTCAAGCTTCAACAAATACTGGGTTCTCTCTATCTCTCCAATTGGAACCGTTATTGATCAGCACCAGTGAGTCAATTACTACTTTAAGTGCTGACTTTAGAAACTAACTTTCCAGCCGCGACCTTTACACCCCCGGGAATAAAACACATCACATTGTTCATTCATTATCATCTGTGTTCAGCTAAGTTACACCTCAACCTGTCTTGAAGCAGGTCAGAACACCCATATTACTTAGATTTAGGCATTTTTGTCCTGGGATGTGAATAAAAAGGCCATTTTTTTCCCTCTAAACAACTAGTTTAGGCCTCCTTCCAGACATGCCCATTTGGCTTATTAATTGCGATGGCAACCTGCGCCAGGTTATTCCTGACCACCAGAAAGCGCTCCAGCACCTGTCATCAGCCCGATGAGTTCTGAATCTGTGTCTAAAAGAAGATGGATGGTCCGGTAAGCTCTGTCAAAGCAGTGTCATCTCCCATTAACACTATTTTAGACGTGTCCCTTTCTGCTGTGACATTAACATCTTTTTTTTTTTTTCCATTAAAAAAATCTCATGGTGCAAAGCAGAAACGGCACAATTTTAGCTGATGAGTGTGGAGCTTCGCATTGGCGTATCAGTGGAGTGCAGCAGTTTTTACCTTGTCCTACCCCTGTGCTCTGCATAGCACGCTGTGATCCTCTCCTCCCACATTTCTGCAGTCATCTGGTACAAGTTAATCACCTGCAATGCACACATGCGCAAAGTCATGCGGGAAAAAACGGGTGCGATGAATTATCGTACGGGTACACGTGTCGACAAACGAGACGGTGTGTAAACATCTTCGCTGGTGAACGCTGAGCACACTTGGCTGTCACTCACTCTCTTTGGCAGCAGCTCCTCCTGAGCCAGGAAGCCAGGTTTGTGGACGCTGGAGTCATAGTCTCCATACTGTAAAATAGAGCACAAGTGGTAAGAGGATTACAATTATTCCAAACTGACTGGCTTCCATCCAATAATGGACCAGAGTCTGGCTCTCCTTGGAGCTGTTGAGGACATGGAATTGTCGGAAAAGTGTCTAAATGAGAGCAGATTTACTAGGCTTGCCTCTATACATTGTAACATGGTCTGATTATGTCATTTACAGTGTATGCTTTACCCTCCTTGGTGCTCTATTTAATTACCTGGACATTGTGGTGGATAAATCTAGCCCTGTGCTAACAATACTACAAAGATGACTGCTGGGATGATGGGTGTGGTTTGATTTACTCCAGCCATTATTTGACCCTTACATTGACCTCTACAGCCAACTACAGAGCTGCAGACTCACAACGAGTGTAGCATGTAAGAGTGGAATACAAAGATGTAGATAAAGGTGATCAGCCAAAGAAAATCACCCAATCTAAGAGTTTCCTTTAGCAGGGATTTGGTTTAACACTTTGGGAGGGGCTCAGAATAAATTAGACTTATGACAACCTGTGTGGTTTGAGTTGTCTAATTCAATATGTTCAATGCGTTATTTTGTTGTGTTGGATCACCTTCATTCAGCTTTAATGGGATTCCATTATTGTGCACAGCATTTCAGCAAACAAAATTTAACAGAGCTGAATTTAATAACCGCAACGACAGACTGGAACACAGTCGAGAAGCAGAGAACCATCTAATTAGCTCCTTTACCTTCTTTTTCAGCTCTGGCTCTCTCTGCTCCTCATCGGTTTGTTTGTAACCGCTGCATAATTGATACAATACAGATGTATAGAGGAACTAAGGCCCAAACTGGGGCTCACACCAACAGTAATGATGCTCTAGAGCTGCTTCTGATTACACATCCATCTTCCAGGTGGTTCAAACAGCCTCAAAATAGCTCTAGAGAGACACTTACTTGTCAATATTTTCAGATAACAATTACCACCAGCGGCGCAGGAGCAAACATTCAATAATGGATTTACTGTGTGGCACAGAGCTCATAGATACACTGACAACAGTAATATAGGTAGCTGACAGCTAAGAAATACAGATATCAAGGTGTTCTTATCATCATGGTGTAAAGGTGTACTCAGTCTGACCAAAATATCACCGATTATTAAGTAAACTGTCAATAGATAATAAACACAATCTGAGGAAGATTATTGTCACCATACATACAAACAGTAGCTTCTTTAAATCCAAAGTTTTTTCCTGATTTTTCTGTTTAAAACTCTGCAAAATATGCAGTTGGATGTCTGTAGTAAACTGAATTTAGCGCTGAGCTGCAAAACTGACGTGCTTTGTTTAACTGAGCCTCATGCTACCTCAAGGGTACGATGGATCCCCCAAAATACCTGACGCATCCCAGCGGGAAACACGTCACCGTGGCGCTGCGTGGCGTCCTGAACCCGCTGCATTTAGTTTGGAGTAAACAGGACTTGTTCCATGGCTGAAAACACATTTTGGAGCGTCACCAGAAGGCAGAAACCAAATTACTGATACCTGGGGATGTTGCGTGGACGGCTTTTTGCTGCTTATTCTGCCTATAGCATGGCGTCAGGAGAACGTCCATCTGAGGCCACCTGTAAAATGTCACACCTCTCCCTGCTCAGCTGGACACGCACCACCGCCGCTTTTGTGGCTGAGGAAGCCCCTCAAGCCACCGTGCCAGAGTGCCTCCGGTCTACACTGTATCCCAGTCTGGATTTTTCAAGCTAATCTCAGTCGACAGCAGGTGCAGTAGCACACATATACGTGCACGGAGCGTGTGCACCTGATTCGATGATTGGAGGGGGAGGATGTCGATAAGAAGCTACAATCAGGGCAACCTGTGATTAAGGCTTGCAGGCAGACCACCCATTATGGTGTAATGAGACCTTATATTTGTGTCGAAGGTCCTGAAAACAAAGCTGAACTCTAAGAGCTTTAAAAATGCTCGCTGAAAGAATCCATTCCTACCCTACTTGATTCATGCGCTCTGGAACTTAAACGATAAGCAGAATTGATGGATTCCTCCATTTGTGTGTGTTTGCGTGAATGTCGGGATTCTATAAAACCTTGGTGCTGCCCGGAGCTTCCCTGTTGAGTTGTGCTTGTTAGTATTTTGGCTGCTGAGTGCATCGGTACAAAGTCTGACAAAAGCCTCTCAGCAGCTGCGCTACCTAACAAGTGCCTGTCTCATTTTAACCAGACCCACGATGGCTCTAATCAAGGTGGACTGCTGATTAAATAAAAACTTTTTGCTGCCAAAAAAGCTTTCTCCCCCTCTCTGTGTCATATTTTGTGAAAAATGTTTGTCAGGCTCCTTTGCTTCATCCATGCAGGCTGTTTTTTTTCAAACTCAGCCTGATAAATTGGCACCAGAAAGGTGATTTAAACCTTTGACATAAAGCTCCGGTCTCACTAGGCCTCTTCTGCCTGTCAAAGAAATAAATCTACACCTCGCTCGTCCCAACCTTTTCACGAGATTTTCAAAGAGAAGAGATCTATCAACCAAAACGACTTGCGTCTCTGGAGGCTAATTAACGACATTTCAACCCGTGGAGCCGTTTCTGTGGGTTTAGAGTCATGTTTGAGCAGGATATACACTATCAATACACAACTCAGGGTACACAAAGAGCATCCGTCTGTCTTTAGTTTTACAGGTAATACAAGAAACATAGAGAAAATGAACCATCATCGGCCACAAAGGCCAGACACAAACCTAAAAAAAACAGGTGTAATCCAGCAGCGTGCAGTGGAGGACAGAACTGGACCGTGCTCGACATTTTGGAGCACTCTTCAGGGAAGGACAGAGCAGACTGTTCTTAAGAGAATTCGACACAAAAGGCTGGTAAGAGTGAAAATGTGACTGTGGGATGAATGGAGAGGACACGGTGTCAAACAGGAGGATCCCTCTCAGCCTCAGATGGTACAACCCTCTGATTATTTTCAGCTGAAAACGACACTCAAATTTAACAAGCACTTGAATTTTGACTTACTCCCTCTCACCTTAACCCTAAGAACATCGGAAAAAAGAGCCTTTCTCCCTGTTCTATGTAGACTAAGTTTATAATACTGCCGACATAAAATATAATCTTAGAGTCAATTGATTGAATAATGGCTGTTTTTCTTTCTGTGGAACATTGTGTCACCGTGCCCGTTTAACCTGGTGATTAAATATCATCACTTCATCATCTTATTACATTAGTCATTTGTGTGGCAGAGCCATAATTAACATATGGATTAGTGAGCCAGAGGTGTGAGTGCTAAGACCCAGCGACCTTTGACAACCCCGGTCCAAAAGACAACCTAAAAATAACCTAAAAACTGTGTTTGAAGCTGTCCACGTTCAGACAACAGTCAGCGGGAATTACAGCATTAATTATGCAGGACTTTTAGAATTAAAGGGAAACCAAATTATAAATAAAACCTTGGCAAATCCTTTTAGACATAAAGGGTCAATTTTGAGCCGGGTCGACAAGCTTGTCAGTGTCGTATGTTAACTTTGACCTCACATTTCAATATTAAAGATGTTTTATTTATGTTTGCATGGATGTGACGCTTCAAAATGTTTACTACGAGCGAGTAATCAGCGAGTAATCTGTTTACATGTAAACACAGTCAAATGATCATAGCTTTATAAAAGGTCCGACTGCACCGATATGACCTCTGTCACATAACATTTCTCTTCCAAATATGATGGCAAAGATGAGTAAACCAGTAAGGAACCCAGTGGCGAAGGTAGGATGATGGACGAATGATTATATGGAAGCTCAAAAATGTGCAATGACCTTGGCGTGGACAGCGTAGGAGGCCAACAGCACGGAGGCCTCTGGTGGACAGTGGACCTCCTCCTCAAGGATCTTCTTCTTCACCTGAGGAGTAGGAAAACGCAACCTTTCACCCTCAGATCAACAGAACATTTTCTTTGCTGTTAGTTGTTGAAGCAACACTTGTTTAATTTATTGTGCGTCTATATTTTAAACATACGGAGGGTGTCTTTTATGTGAGAAGGGGAACATCCTGGAGAACGTTAATGACCGTACACCAGCGCAACGGTGCCTCTCCGAAGTCAAGATGGAGGGTTTTAAAATTCAAGTCACCACACTGGGACCTATTAGCCACTGCCTCAGGAACTGCTGCAGTATAGCCCAAGCCAAGATTATAAAATAAAACGGTCAGTCAGAACAGCGTAAAACAACAGGAATCTGAGTCCACGATGAAATTTACTGGAGTTCACTCAAGTGACTGAACGTGCTCCGGTTAACCGGAACGGCCAGTTCTAGGTCCTGGACTCCAGGTTGCAGCAAGCAGGTCATGGACAACAGAAGAAACATCCTCCTCTTTAACAAGCTCCCTGTGGGGCTTTCTGAGGCACCTGTCATCATCTCTGGACCACAGTCTCCACATCTCCTTCCACAAAGGTGGACAGAAAACCTGCAGTGATAGTAGGGCTCTAACTCGATGCTTTGATTCTTATCATTTTGAAAGTCAGTCAGGCAGTCTCCCCCCCTTCTGAACTAACCACGGTGTGGAACCAGAGGTGACAGTCTCCAATCAGGGCAGACACTCGGGCTGCAATCTGCTTTACAAATGAAGCCGGGTTGTTATCGAGATCGCTGGTCCAGATGATGGAGACGTACATGTGTCTGTTAGGGGGAGCGATCGAACAGGCACAGGGGGCATATGCTTGGAGGAGGCACGCTTGTATCAGGGTCGGTGATCAGTTCTGATAACTACTAATCCAGCTGTCATGCCTGCGACACAATCGGAGCAGGGGCCTGCTCTCTACGGAGCTCTAAGAGCAAAGAATATATAAAAAAGGCGACAGGCGATACATCAAAATTCGTCTCCCTCAGTCTCTACGAATTGGCTGTGCAGGCTTTCCGAACACTTTCTTCCCAACTACCTTAGTAGAAGAATGTTTTCAATCTGGAGTAGATTACTGCCCCTATACAAAAACGTGCACCACTGTCCCATCTCACATGTCATCAACCGGGCCATTTACTGAATCCAAACAGGCTACCGGTAATTGGTAACTGATAACTGTGGTGGGTTTGGATTGGATTATGAGTTACAAATCCCAATTCTTGTGAGGGGACCAGCCCTGGAATTCCCTGGAGAGTATTGGGCGGAGAGAAAGGCCGCTGGTAATACGCTGCACAATGATTCCACATGACTGCACACAATAAGCTCAGGACAAAGTATATTGGACAGCGTTCGTCTGCTGGATGCCATGTCAGAAGCTCTATACGCACGTGCCCCCTGTAGGCACAGGGATGGAACAGCAAGGTAGCCCAAAATGGCTACTTTGGCCACGGGAATATTTATTTAGATTGTGGAAGAGGGCATTAAACCTGTATCAGTTATGATTATACCAATACGATGAGTTATTTACCTGCAGAAAGAAAAGATGCTGAGTGATATCTTGCACCAGCTCCTCTTCAGCATTCTCTGGGTAAAATTTGGCCAGGAAGTTGAATGTAATTGGCTCCTCCTTTGGTACCTCCTGATCCAAAACCTATAATGAAACCAAGATAATACAGTTTGAGCAACGTATTTTATTCTCATGTTACTACATGAAAAAAAAAAAAAGCAAAGCACTTGCCTTTTTATCCATCTTCAGCCACGCCACAGTATCTTTGATGTTGTACCGGAGTCCAAAAAACCACGTCTCCCTCAGTCCCAGAGTTCGGCACACCAGGTCAAAAAGATCTTTTCCCTTCCATTTCACCTACAGAACAAAACAACCAGAAATTGGCACAAGTTGGACAATATTGGCAGGAAAATTCCCTTTCCCTCTCTGCCCAAATTTGACATAATAACATTTCATCATAAGCTCAATCTCCCTGTTCAAAGCCTCTCCTGCTCTCGACATCCTGTGACGGAGAATATCAGACACACAAACCTTTTTTAGAGCGCTTTTTAAGCGCTTTCATCTCAAAACCTGAAGTAACTCAAGGTGCTATTCCAGGTTGGTCTGGGAAACCGCAAACGGGATGTGCATTTTTGCCCATATTCACATTAAAAGGCTACTTCCAAAACCTATAATTTGCACAATTGCCATCATACAGTACCACACCACCACACAGAGAAAATTGAAACCCTCAACATCAAGTTGCTGTGTATGTAATTACCAATAATATGATGCCAGTCCTCTTTTAAAAATACAGTGGCTGCAGTCTGCAAGTGGGTGCTTTTCTGTTCTCCGTCATTTTCAAATGAATCGTGTGCTACACCCAAAATAAATAAAGAAGGCCAAAAAAATACATGCAGGCATTGATCATTGTTTGTTTGAAATTCCCTCTTTTCTTTTACCAAGCATTGGGGGAAATGATGATTCTAAAACCAACATATAACCAGAGAAATGGATGGCCCATATTCCTGAATACACGATTACTTGCTGCCACCTTGTGTCCAAAGGTGGATTTTAACACTTTTCCCACGTATTGTTGCCAAGAAACTCTGCATCTTCAGACACATATAGTTGTTATGAGTACAGGAGCCTCAACATACTTAGTGTCACATCAGAATTCATCACACTATCAGTGAGTAAGCTTCCAGATCTGGTTGCATTTGCTTTAAATTGAATGAGTTAATTCAAAGAAATCACACACACCTCACAGCTGAACTCCATGTCTGACTCCATCGTGCAGATCCTGACGTTGAAGTTCCTGGACTGTTTTCTCAACAGTGAATTTAATCCCATTTTCCCTGCTAACACGCTTGCCATCGCGAACACTTCCTAATTGAACCCCACAACTCTTAGAAGTGGTTCATGAGGGCAAACCGCATTTTGGATCGTAAACACTACGGCGTAGACAGCCGATGGCTCACTTATTTATCAAATGATCGCAAGTGGCATGCTTAACAAGTTATACGGAGCTTTCGTATGTATTTCCTTAGTTTATTAGTGCCTCTTACACACTAATTTCATTTACGAAAGCCTGACAGTATTAACCTGATACTGTCACTATCCAATGCTACCCGCTAACTTAACTCAGTTAGCTAACTAACAATACGTATCCAATAAGAATCTTTGACCTGATATTGGTTAATGTGATCATCTTCGTGTCCGACGGTATATAATTTAAATTTATCCATTCAGGGGTTGTTTAAAAGTAGGATATAACATTGGAACTGCGCTCCAGGAGCAACTTAATCTCCTGCCAATGTTGCTAATGATTTGTTAGCGATCCCTTCCCAAAAGAAGGACGATGCTGCATTCACGGACATCAGTACTGCCCGAAAAACACCCAGGTGACACCAAAAAAAGCCTTCCCTGACATTAAAATAGAGTTTCATAATTCAGACTGAACAAATCGTCTAAAATTGTTTTAATCATATTGTTTTACAAACAAACAATGATGAAATTATTCAGTTGGGAAGTTGACCAGTTTCCATTTGATTTTTTTTTTTGCGAAGATTTCAGCCACTTAATCCAGTCTGTCTTTGGATATTTATTAGCCGCTGATAAATTCTAACTTTAGTATCTCAGAGTGGAGCACATTATCTATTTGGTCATTTATAAATTAACAATATAATAACAGAGTCCGAAACTTCATCGTTACAGTTTCCTCCTAAAGAATCAACCAATGGAAATGCTCTACACCTTATTTACCCCGCCCCCGACACGCCCCCTTGCGCCAAAAGGGGCGGTGTTTTAGAAATGAGGTAATCGGGGTAAACAGTAAAGATGGCGACAACTGTAGCTGGAGAGGGGAAACCAAGACTGAATGGAATTTCCACCGACTCTCAGACTAAAACATTGACCGACCTGCCGACCGAATTGCTCGAACACATTCTATGCTTCCCGGTGCTGCAGGATGTCGACATTTGTAACGTTTCCTGCTGCTGCAAGAGGCTGCACGATGTTTGCCACGGAAGGGGAAAGGTCTGGGGGAACCAGTACAAACTCAGGTGCTATTTTTGATTTCATAGGAGGGTCGGCGTCTGTGGGGTTACGTTTCATCAAACGAGTCTGTTTATATGTTCACCGTTTAAAGCCCCAAATTTCCATACGTGTCCTAGGTAGGGTGATTTTTTTTTATTTTAATTATTATTTCTTTGCAGACCATCTCCACGTTAGCCTTTCAACATGCTGCTGATGTATTAGATTCATCATCACTCTTGGCCCCTGGCAACCCCCTGTCTGCTCTGCACACATCTGAAAATTTTAATTTTAAAGATCTGTCTTCAACCTCAGCTTAAATTCTAAAACCTCCTCTAAACTGATATGACCTTGAATATTGAATGCTGACTGTGAACCTCTGCAGCTGCAACCAAAGGAACTCCTCATGACTTGGCCATGTTTCATGATTATAAAGATTTAACCACGTAATCAGGTTTTTGCAAACGAGTGAAAGGGCAAACACTGGGGCAAAATGTTGGTTTACCTTTTCTGTGCTCATGTTGCTACTGCAACTATTTCTTTCCTGCCTACGTCAACAGATGGCCAAGACTGCAGATGTTTTACCGGCCAAACGAAAGCTGTGACTGGCTCAGAGAGTACAGAACACGCCACAAAGTTGGTATACAAATACGAAGGACTGTCGAGTCGATCTCGAAGAGATTCTTCACAGAAGTTGTAAGTTGTGCCTTTGGAAGAAAGACTTCATGTTACAGTCGACTGCCCTTTTCCCCCACATGTGCATCATTTTCTGTTTCCCCCACATGTGCATCATTTTCTGTTTCCCCCACATGTGCATCATTTTCTGTAACCTGTACGCAGTTGTTTCTATCCAGCAAACTAACCCAGAAATCTGTAACAGCCTTGCGTAGGCCAGGTGCTGGGAGACAGCTTTGCAGAAATTGAGTCACTTGGGATGCCAGAGCACTTCTGTGAAGATGAGCTCCTGTTTATACTCAACTCTGACAAGAGGTGAGGATCCACATCCAACACATCTTTTGTGTCCCAAGTGATCCTGAGTCAACTCATTTGTGTCTCTCCCCCGATTCTGTTCCCGTACCAGGAAAAACCTGACCTTAAAGTACTATGCAAAGAAAATCCTTTACTTCCTGAGGCAGCAGAACATCCTAAAGAGTCTGAAGTCCTTCCTGGAACAGCCCGCTGAACAGCAGTCACCTTTAGAAGGTGTGGCATGTAAACAGACTCGGCCCTTGTTGCACTCTTCCTTTTGTGGTAACGGAGTTTAAGTCGTGCTTCGTGTCCTAGGTAGCGTATAAATGTAGATGCTCCGTCTGGATATTTCACCCATGTGATTTTCTTGACATGTGGATGCTCTGAGTGTCTTTAGTGGTTCTGACTTGTTCTTATTGAAAGTGATGATTCCAAGCCTCAGTTCCAGTTTACATTGACCGTTGGGGATTCTGGGAGATTTACACTTTTGATGTGATGCATCAGTGAGCCGATAATGTAATGAGCGTACAGTAAATGGGCCGCCCATCTCTGCCGCTCAGTTTGAGTTGGCATTTATCCTTATTCATTTTAGGTGTGGTCAGTGTCAGCGTTTACCAGTATAACCAGTCACCCCGTCTCTTGGACGTGTAGGTGCTGTGCTGGTGGATCGCTACTGCAACCCGCTGGCGGATGTAACGCTGAGCAGCATATCAGCCCAGCTGGATGAGATCGCTGAGAAAGTGAAAAAGATGTTGAAAACCAAGAATCCCTCTCACCCCAGCCTACGTGTCACTCAGGGTGAGGATTCCAAACCCCTCCCTGTGTATTCGGTCGCTGGTGTTTTCTCCTCGCAGTGACGTCTCCTTTGCCGTGATTCAGGGGACTGTTTGGTGGTGGAGGACTTTGAGCTCCAGAGGCAGGTCATGTGCTCACTTAACTCCGTGCTGTACGAGCAGCTTCAGTACAAAGGCAACGAGTGTGACTACTACAATCCTCTCAACTCATATATCCACCAGGTGTGTATTTTAATTTCCCGAGCTTTTCTGCAACGCCGGTCAGCATCCAACCCGCCCATCCAACCTTGTGTGTTTCATGTAGGTGCTACTGCGTCGTACAGGTATTCCCATCAGCCTGTCTGTCATGTACATGACATTAGCCCAGAAACTGGGCGTTCGGCTGGAGCCCGTCAACTTCCCCAACCACTTCCTGTTACGCTGGTGCCAGAAACCACGGGGGTACGTCTTTGAAACGCCTGAAAGGTCTATTAATGTGAAAGGCCAGATTATACCTCCACATCATTGAAGAGATTAGGAGATCAGTCAGAACCTGTTGGTTAACGATGAGCAAATCACTCCAATCACTTTACTGTTGGACGATGTAAGATTTCAGTTTAAATTGGGTGATTCGGATGGAGGACTTTTAGTAGGATTTGTATTACTTTGTATTTGATTTAATTTAAGTAGATTAATGAGTCCTTTGGAGGATTGCCTTAGTGTTTTGCAGTGCTGTGTTCAATGCCTTCAAGCTGCCACCATGTGGCTTTATCTCCACGGTTCTTCCCGAACACTCTGTTTGGAAGGAAATCTATCGCTACTGCCAGGCACCCATTTCTTTTGCTTCTCCAAATTACATAAATTTTATTCACGCTCTGGATAGCTATTCAGGCCTCAAAACAAACACGGGAGAAACTAATTAAAGCCATATCTTATCGTCTGCGGTCCAGGCCCCCAGAAGGAAGGAAAACACAGGCGCAGCTCGAGAAAGTGAAAACAACTAATCGGGCAGGCGCAGCTCCACGCTGTGATGATATGAAGCAGTTTGAAGTAGCTAAATGTTAAAAGGGCATAAAAAGCATCACTCACGATTCGTTATTTAGGTGTAGCAAAGTGGATTCAGCTTGGATGAAAACCAAAAGACGCTTGAGCTCACCGAGGCCCGGTTTGTGATGATTTTTTTGTTAGAAATATATTTATTAGTTTAAATTGATTACCGCAGGAGTGAGGACATCTTTGACTTTGTCTACATCGATGCCTTCGGCAAAGGCAAACAGCTGACGGCCAAAGAGTGCGAGTACCTCATCGGGCACCAGGTGACGGCCGACTACTACAGTGCCATCAGCACCGGCGAGTTGCTGCTCAGGATGGTGGGAAACCTGCTGAACATCGGCAAAAGAGGGTGAGAGGAATGGAGAGGAAGGCGCCAAAGAGCGTCTGATGGTTGCTGCAACATCGTGTAAGACTGTTGCTTCTCTGTCCTGCACCACCAGGGAGGGTAATGAGAAATCCTACCAGCTGCTCAGAGACTCTCTGGACCTGTACCTCACCATCAACCCAGATAACGTGCAATACCTGCTGCTGCAGGCCCGCCTCTACTTCCACCTGGGTATCTGGCCAGAAAAGGTCAGGATCCAAAGGCCGTGTGGTTCTCACTTTAAACTAAATCAATGAATTTCTTGGATTTACCAAATGATCTTCTGTGTTTTGCCTCTGTGGCAGGTTCTAGACATCCTGCAGCACATTCAGGCCTTGGACCCCTCCCAGCATGGAGCAGTGGGATACCTAGTACAGCATACTCTGGAGCACATTCAGCATAAAAAACATCCCGCCGCACCCGAGGTAAAGCTGCGGAACGCTCCGGAACACTTGGAGGTTCAGTATTCAGTGGGCCTCATCATGAAGCATAAGAGGTTGGTGATGTTCCGTGTGTGAGAGGAGAGTGTAAACACATCTAATCTGGTGTGAACCCTGACGTTTATCTCCTCGCATCAGGTCTGGATATAACTGCGTGATCTACGGCTGGGACCCAAAGTGCACCATGAATCAGGAGTGGATCACCACCATGAGGGTTAACCTGCTTCCCAATGGGCCCAACCAGCCTTTCTACAATGTTCTGGTGCAGGACGGAACTTGTCGCTACGCAGCACAGGGTAAAGTGAACAAAACTACGGGTAGCACAGAGCAGTCAGAACAGCCTCACACTGACGGTGTAGGTGGCAGAAGAGGCGGGGCCTCTTTAAAAATGTGGAGCAACCGGTCAGGATAGGTGTGCTTTTGTGAGCGGTGACATCCTGGTTGTGCCTCAGGAATATTATCGTGGCAAAAATCACATACCAGGGTAGTTTTTTACAAAGCTAACTGGGCAGATGATGACTTCAGAGGCAGGTGTGGCTGCTGCTAACAGTGCTGCTTCAGTGCCCTGATGAAGCCTGTGTCATGTAGTTGAGATTAGCTCACTAATTTTATTCACTCCACCTCAGAAAACCTGGAACCCCACTCAGCCCCCATGGAGATCGGCCATCCAGAGGTGGGACGCTACTTCTCAGAGTTCGCCGACACCCACTACGCCACCAACGAAGAGCTGCAGACGCGGTACCCCGAGGATGCAGACGTGACTCTGGGGACGGTGCAGCGGCTTTACCACAGACTGATGCCTGACTCTGGGAACCAGGACCAGCAGAACAGCCACCACCCAAACCCGAGCCAGTAGCAGAGCTCGACTCGCACGCTGCACTCATGTCCAATACCCAGAACAAGCGACAGATGGGGATTTTTCTAACTGTTACGTAGCAGAATACAGTATTTTTAGAAATCAAATCATGCATTATTATTCAGTGAAGTGCTTTAGTACCACCGTTAAGTTTTATAATACATTCCATCTCTGGAAGGAATGCCTGGAAAAGTTTTGGGGAAATATAGACTTCTAGGAAGATGAAAAGTTTCTGTTGTTTGTCGTGCTAAAGAAGCTGAAACTGACCTGTAGTATTGTCATGGATGCAGAGGCAGGAACATTCCAACCACTCAAAACTGCACATTAAATAGTTTTTAGTTTACAGTTAGGAGGAGTGAGTTCAGGATGGCTGGTCAGCTGCTGTAAATCTACCTTTATTCAACCCTCATCACTAAAAATCAGCCAATCGAATCCCCAGCATATGATCAATAATTCCAGACGCTACTGCAAAGTGACTTTTGAGACTCTTCATGCACTTGTGGACGTTTTACAGCTCTTTATTTCTCCTGTGTCGCAACTAAAACATGTAGAGTGGCAAATCTCTTTGGTGCGGCGAACCAAGAGTGAATCGGAGCTTTGAAAAGCGGAAAATAAAGAGTTTTAAGGTTTTGTTTTCTAATTTCTCCCCGAGTTATTTCAACGGTCCTTCTTCAGCCCTTCCTGCGTTACTGTGACGTCAGTCCGAGAACGTCGGGACATTAATGCGGCTCCTGCGTGGATTTAGGACCTTGAGGAAGCCAGATGCTTGCAGCTCTCTGCAGCTGCACCGGAGGCGAGCGCAATAAATTGGCAGCGCTCGGAAAGTCGCGGCAGTCCGTGCGTCCTGACGCGCCGCTTGGAGGAGTCGCGATGGGAGCCTCGCAGACGCGCTCCGACCACAAGTACCAGAACCTGGTAGAGAAAACTGGATGTGAGTGATGAAGCGTTTGAACTTTAAACACTCCTCTGTGTTTTTCTGTCTTATACTGCTGGGGGAAAAAGTTTGTCTGGGGAATAAATGGCAACGTTTGACGTCGGCAAACTCCAACTTTGGGTTCTCATTTATGCGTCGGTTTCAACACTGTGTCGACCTTCGAAAAGCCGCCTCAACGTTTTTACCACTCCGGCACTTTTGTTCTTTTTAAGAAAAGCGAATGAAGAAATGAAACGAACCCCAACAGAGGCTCTATTTTTAGAAAAACCCTGATGCGTGCAGTAACATGTAGAGACTAGATAACAACGGCGAGTTTGTATCTTAAAGCCGATCCCACATTTAATGGTCCTGCATGTAGAGGTGAGACTTTGGACCCTCCGGCCCGTTTGTCTCTGGACTCAGCGGGAGATTAGTGGGCTTTTCCGATTCACACACTCATATCTGTGATTCTTTAGTAAGCGCTTCATTTGTGGGCTCTTGGCATCAGATCTACCTGTGACCAATATTTTGAACTGTTCCAAAACAGCTGCAACCTTTCATCGTGTGCAGCCAGACAGGCAGGAAGATAACAGTTCGAGTTGGGCAATTTTGAAACTAGCAGATCGTGCCGAATAAACGTCTTGATGGTTTCCGGATGTGAGTTAATGATTTGAATATTTGACCCGGCATAAACAAGACCATTGCTCTGGTACAAAGGCTGTTGGTGTTGAGGCTGCACCCAAACTGCAGAGGGAAGCAAACCTCCCAGCAGAGCTCCACTATCATGTATTGACAAGAGAATTTCAGAGATTATAGTATTTTTTGAGCTGTGCTCGTTGTTGACACACATTTTTGTTCTTTTCCTTTCAGTTTCCTTGGAGCAGATTAAAAACCTTCACAAACGATTCCAACAGCTGAGTGGAAATGAGGAGACTATAAGGTAAAATGGTTACTCTGATAACACCCTGACGCTGCTCGTGGTTTTATTCTGAACCCTTGAGCTGAGGGAGGAATGCTACAGTAGCTGCCTGTGGCCGCAGCTATGATTTATGGGTATTTCTGGCCCGGGTGTAAACAGGTGACATATGGAGACATGCACAGGGTCAACTAATACCAACGCAGACACTTTGAGAAATATATCATGGATGCAGAGCTGACACCTGCTACACACACACACACCACACACACACACACTCGTTCATACCCTGACAAAGTGACAGAGGTGCATAAATCAGAGGTCTCCCCCCTCACACACACACACACACTGAACAGGAAGAGAGGACATGTTTTACACAGCGGGTACCTGCAGGTGTCCCCAACTCATGTGGCTTCTTATAAATAGTGTTCAGTGCTCTTAAAGTGTGCTGGTTTGTATAATATTTGGCTTTTTCTTATCTCGCTGCAGCAAAGAAAACCTAAACAGCATTCCAGCCCTGGCCAACAACCCCATCAGGAAGCAGATCGTTGATGCATTCTTTGATAAACGGTGAGTACGTTCAGCTCAGACACACAGGTTGGCGGAGAAAACGCCTCTTTTTGTGGCATTTGTCTCGTTGTTTGTGCCCTTTCCCATTGTTATGTCATATAAGTGTCCTGCACAGCTCTGATTTGGACCTTCACGACGGTGTTGATTTCAAAACAGGAATCAGCATCAGAATGAGGTGGGCTCCTTCCACGAGATCAGCTTCGAGCAGTTCCTCATGGTCATGTCCCACTTCCGCCCTCCAACCTTGAAGACGACGGAGGAGGAGAAGGAAGCTCTGAGGAAAGAGAAGCTACGCTGTGAGAAACTTCCCTGTTCAACAGTATTAGAAGATTGGTGCTAATCTCCTCTTTGTTTGGTGTTGGGCATGGACCACAGTTTTCACTTCTGCATCTCCAGCTGTGTGTGAGAGCTTATTTCAGTCATCACCCTCACGCCTCAAAGAGCGCGTTGATGTGAGCTGAATACTTTGTCGCGTGTCAGCTGTCACATTTTGGAGTCCAGGATGTGTTTGAGGCCTGGCCGGGAATGTGGGACATCTTTACAACCCCCAAACCTTTGAGAGGGATTGGGTTTGTGGAGTTTTTCTGGGACTATTTTAGGGGGTGTGACCGGCGTCGTTCCACAGTCATCAGGAAAAGAGTGTTCAAAGATAGGCTTGAGTGACAGATGAGCAGCTCGGTGGCCTAATGGGCAACAACCAAACAACTGATGAAACACAGCTGAAAGAAGTCAGAATTCTCATGCTTCAAGTTGTTCCACTCTTTCATGGCATCGATCTCTGTTTGCTCATGTGTTTGGGTCTCTGGAGAGAAACACCTGCAGCATATTTAAAGTACGTAGTTCGGAAGCATGAGAGCAATTTTATCTGGGCCAATGGAAGTTGTACTTTGTTGCATGTTTGTTGGCAGAGAAAATTAGTGAGCAGTTCCAGACAAAATATGCTTCCACTGTATGAGGAAACAGCCATTTTGAGAAACAAAAACATGAAAAAAAAGAAGGGGAAAAGCAGGAAGTAGATAATTTCGGACTACAAACCTTGTTTTTCTCCCTTCCACAGCTAAGCACGAATAATCATCTGCTCTGTTTTTGGTAATGGCAGCTCTTCCTGTGGCCGCAATCATGTTTTTGACATTTATGTCTGGCATTCAGACTGATATTCAGCAGTTCAGTGATGACGTCACAGTTGAAATGTTGTCAAACGCCACCCAAAGAAGGAAAATCCTGCCTATTGTTGTTAACAACCAACCGTGGGAATGAGATGGAATCGTCTAAATGTCAGCGCAAATGAAAGTAGTGACATTTCAAAGCTGTTCCTTAGGTGCGATGCTAGACATTCGGCAGCGATGTTCCTGACACAACTCTTCTTCTCCTGAAATTCCCTGATCCCACCTCAAGAACCCCATTATCCCGAGCCTTAAATTCTGCCGACGGGCATTTCCCCACCAACGGGCCTGACCTGCAAACGTTTTCTTCTCTTTCCAGTCCTCTTCAACATGCACGACACCGATAACGATGGTACCATCACGCTGGAGGAGTACAGAAAGGTGAGAAACCAGTAATGTGGTGAAGCACACCGTCAGAGCGGAACATCCCAAAGGTCAACAGTTGCCCGGAGCCTGATATAGACATCATGTGATTAAACTCATTGTTTTAGCCTTCACTTATGTAGTAACAACGTCAACCTACTGAGACTCTATAATTACGTTATTCTACAACACTTTAGTTTTTAAGCACTAAATTATCCCCTTGGAATATTCTAAGCTGATCTGGACGTACGTGAAGGATAGGATCGTTACACCCCTTTATTAACTGCTTTTAGAATGATTGTGTCACTCCTAATGGCACCACAAAGTGCTAGTTTCATACTGTCCCAGCTCAGGGGGGGCGTGGCAGACATGCTGTTGTTGTCACGGCAACTGACCTAAGTCATTTATCAGAACAATGAGGTCCAGACTTTATCTCCAGCTGCCATTAAAGGCTTTCCTCCTCCCAGGTCGTGGAGGAGCTCCTGTCAAAGAGCGGAGCCATAGGACAGGAAGCTGCCAAGACGATAGCCGATGCGGCCATGTTGGAGGTGGCGAGCACCAACGTTCCCCACATGGTAAAGAACCTCACAGAGGCGTCATCCTCCACACCCACCGAGCAGTGGGACTGACAGTGCGTTCTCTTCGCAGGCTCCAGATGATTTCTACGAAGGAATCACTTTTGAGCATTTTGAACAGGTTTTGCCTCCCTTCTTCATGTTTCTTTGCGTCCTCCACTCCCCCCCCCCCTCTTCTCACCGAGTGACGTTGTTACTTTCCCTCCATCTAGATTCTCAAAGGCCTTGAAATGGAATCCAGGATGCACATTCGCTTTTTGGACGTGGACACGACAACAATGCGTTGTGGGAAATCGAGCTCATGAAAGAATTCTTGTAAAGAAATGTTTATGTTGCTGCTGTTTTTAGCCAAAAAGCCACCGGATCCTTAAAAGGACACTTAAGATATGCACTAATATATTTTTAGATGGAGGATAATGATTTTGGACTCAACACTGTGATTTAACGGTACATTAACATTTCAGAGACTTGGGGTCACGTTGGTTGGGCTGCTGCCACCTGCCCCATGTTTCAGACTAACACTCTACCTCTTTTCTATTATCTGATGGTCTGCAAACATTTCTGTGAGCAGGGAGGGGTGATAAGGAGCCAGTAATGCTCAGCATCTCTTCCAGAGTGGAACACATTCGTGTGAGACTCTGGGGAGGAACGTTAGTTGAACACTGAGCGGCTTGTGAAACGTGTTACGAAGGCGTACGAGAGAAATCTGTGATAAATGAGGGAGGAATAATATTTTTATTGCTGTTTAAAAGCAACACTAAAACAAATCTACAAAGACGTGATGATTAAAAATGAATTTATGGAATGTTCAGTTCAATATTTGACAGACACAAACAGCTTTAAGGGACTGATACATGATAACGGGGCCGTCGTAGTGACACAGAGACGCCGCCTCAGTGGGACGGATGGGAGCCGGCCAGCCTGTCGTACGGCACCACCAGGCCGATGTTGTAGTTGTAGCCGTGTGACTCGATGTAGTCGGACCTGCAGATGGCCAGGACGTGGTCCTGCGAAGACGCGTCCTCGGAGAAATCATAATGGCAGATGACTCCCCGGTGTCTGCGGGGGACAGAACATTCACTCAGGTGAAATCAAAGAACTCGGTCCGGCTTAATCACGATGCCATTTTTAAAAAAAGGCTGACGCAGATCCACGATTCTCCGCCCACGGCTCCCTCTGAGGGACGTTATTATCTGAATGGTTGAAGCCGTTTGAGACGCATAACAACAATTTGTGGTAGCACGGGGAGGGGGGGGTGTTAGCGTCAGACCGAGTCACTGTCTGGACGAGCGAGACAGAAGCCATTTGGGGGACGCCACAAACACCTCACAGCTCCGTGCTGAGCTGCACCTCCTTTCGGAATTCTGTCTTCCTGCCGAGTTTTGCTTTAAATCCTGAGGTGAAGGGTAGTGACCTGCGGTGAGCTGTGAGGTCATCGTCTGTGATGCAGGCCCCTCGTGGCGACTTGTCGTCGGGGATGTTGGCCGTTACCAGGGTGCTGGTGTTGAAGCGCACATGTCTGACAGGATGCCTGCAGACACGACACAGAACATCGCTCGTGGTTTCGGGGGGTTTTTCTTTCTCGTGTGCACCAATGCAAAGACTGAAACCATTTTTGTCTTCTGGGGTATAAAGAGGAAATCACCCACCTGTTGTGCATCTCCCACAGCTTCGCTCTCATTCTCAGCTCCCACACACACACCAGCCCCTCACCCCCGCCGCTCACGATCTTCCAGTCGTCCGCCTGCACCGCCGTGACGCCCAGGTGGTGGGCGTAGAGCGAGGCCACGGAGGAGGCGGTTCGCAGGTCAAAGACCCTGACCCTGGATCGTAGCAGAGATAGACACCATCAGTCTTTAGGAAACCGGCTTTGCCACATGAATTCTGCGGGTCGATAATCATCGTTGGCCAACACTGGGGCAGCGTTCTGTTGCACAACCATTCTAAGACAGAAAGAACCCGAGCTGTGACTCGAATAAAAGAAGAGTGAATATGAGAACAATAGTATCAGTCTCCTCCAGTGATGTGTGGTCAGTGCTGCTTCCACTTCCTGATAACAGACGCAGAGGATTCCAAGAATTCACAGGAGGTCGAAGACAGTCAAAGGCTCCATTCATTTTCCAGACAAAGACACTTTTGAGGTTACTTTCTGAACATGGATACGAACCAAAGCCGTAAATGCCCCCCTCAGCTGGGTCTCATCTAAACCTTTATCACAACAGGACCTGTGTTAATAATTATTAGTTATAACAGGCTGGGTGGACACGCAGCTCACAGCTCTGAGCATTTAAATCCATCCTTATTTTAAGCAGAAAAAGTGAGAAATGCAATTTGATCAGCTCTCCACAGCAGAATATCTTTTCAAAGAGACTGTTGCTTTGGCCCCGATGTTTTTTTAATTATAATTATATTGCCTTTTTGTTGTACTCTTTGGTGGTGGGTGTGTACGTTCCTTTGGAATAAATAGAAAGAAAATCCATTCGACTCAACAGCTATTTCAGTTTTGACTTCAGGCAGCCTTGCATGTTGCCAGTATTGATTATGGCTAACGGAGTGGTTGAGCTGTGTGCCCAGCACAACCACGGGCCCCAGGGACCTTTAGCTCCATCTGTTGTCACTGTGCTTTACTGCAGCTAAAAGCACCGAGGACGCAGCTCCAGCCAGACTCCGGCTCCTTCCAGGGCTTCATTACCATAATCAAATCCAGTTTGAATGCAGATTTGCTTTTTGTTCACTAAGAGAATCAGAGTGAAAGGACTAAACGGGCACCGGATTTATTGTCCCTGCTCTGCTTTAGCCCGTTTAGTGGCGTTACGTGATGGAGGCGCACGTTTGAACAATGAGTGCTGAAGATTATTGGCAGACCGCGGGGAAGCATAAATCTAATATTGGTGCAGCTCCGTCATGGGTGAGCTGTCAGTGGCCAGACTCGTCTTCATTGATCAGGATGAGCTCTCCTAACGAGACGGGCGCGGGAGGGGCCGGGATCTCTCCAGTTTCGGGACATTCTGCACTGAGCGTCAAGTTCTGTGATCCAAATCTGGTTTGAAACAATACGGCAGAGATTATGTCACCTTTTAGGTCCGTCACATTCTGCAGGAATCTGGGAGGTGGAGAAGTGCCTGACAGCTGCAGGTTGTGCTAAGCAGCTAATAGTGAGGCTGAGGAGATCGCTATCAGCGTTCAGGTCTTTCTGGTCACTCTTTGAATTAGTGTGTGTCCAGATTCCAGATCTTTTTACTGTTTGTACAGGCGTGGCCGTCCCTTATCAGGGTCTGTCATCTTCTTCCTGGACTGAAGCTCACATGAACAAAAGGGGGATGAGGAAGGAAAGCGTTTAGCTTTGGTCCAGAGCCCCTCTGTCAGAGGGCCAGGATCGCCCACCGTCCCTCGCTACTTCCATTTGTCCACAACTGCATCCAGCCAAGCCCGAGTGTGAATGTTTCAAACACACACACACACACACACACCAGTGTGAGAGCACAAAGCCTTGAAGTGAAGCTGAAAAGAGCTGGACTGACACCAAAGTGGTAATAATTCCATGTTTAAATCAAAACATTGCCACAGTTTCTTCTGGGGATAATGTGAGGGCGAATATTTGTCTGATTGTTTTGTTTCAGCCTTTAAAGATTTATCACTGGTAAAAGGAAGAAGGCAGATCCCAAACAATATGATTCAGTTTGTCTTTAGCGTCGAGCCAACTACTTAACAGCCTGATGGATTTGGTGTTGAATAGAACCGATGGGGGCAGATCTGGACAAAGACGTGCTGCAGATTTTTGTTTTCCTGCCAGCTGGTGCACTGCAGCAGCAGCTAACAAGTGAAAAATGGAGGAAAACGGCTTCTTTGTACACTAGTTCCTCATCTGGAGAGCCAGGTTAGCAACCGAGCCATTGTGTGCTCACTCACAGATGTTGTCATTTGATGGGCACATTGATTTCTTTGTCTTGTGGAGCAGCTCAGGTGAAAGAGAAGACGACTGCAGTCACCAAAACAAGCAAATGGTGGCGGTTATTTTAATCAATATCCTGTTTTCATCTGTGCTCTTAAAGTTCTGGAGTTTAAAAGCAGCAGAGACTGTCTGCTTTCATCTGCCTCAAGGATTGTGTTAATGTAGCACTTTCTCCCCCACCTTCTATCCTTGTTTCCACACACAAGAAGGTGGGGGGGGGCGTCTTTCAGGTTGATGCAGGTGAAATCTCCCGGCGAGCCGCCAACGCAGGCAACAGGTTTGCCCGTTTCCAGGCTGCAAACATGGATCTGGAAAGAAAACACACGCACCAAATCCACGTCAGGTGAAATAAAAGCCATTTAAAAGAAACCGATGAAAAGGCGTCCCTCTGAAAACTGGATGGCCCCGCACCATTAATTGCAGTAGTAATTAAAAGCATAATAGCGCATTATCATAATTATAGGAAGCCGCACTTTGTTTTAGAAAATATAACAAAAGAGAAAAATAGAGAGTTTGAGGAGCCGATGTGAAACATTACATGGATAATTGCGGTTTAATTTGGGGTTTTTTCAGGCCAAAACTAATTAACTATCAGATACTCAGATACTCACTGTCTGATCTGCAGCTAATTAACATTTTTCTGCATCACTCGGTTCAATGCATTTCACAACATACATCCAGGTACTGTATAGCTAATTTCCCCTGTTTTGTTCGCTACGTCAGGGGGGGAAACAAACCTGAAGACACATTTCATTTGCAGGAGATTACCACCACGTCCCCTACCCTCCAACTCCGCCAAACTTTCTCCAAGCCAATCACAATGATGTCATCTGGAGCTGGTCTAATTGGTCAATTAGACTTGGGTGTTTTGTCGACCAAACGGAGACAGAATAAACAAGATAAGTGCCAGGCAACACTGACTTTCAGTCATTAAAAAGCTTAAGAAATTAGCGCCACGGAAGGGAGGGAGAGAGCCAAAAGGTAAGGGAAGAAAGAGCGGGGAAAGAGCCGAAATGGAGACGTTTGAGGGAGGCGAGGCATGATGTAAGGCTCAAGGAGGTGCCAGCAGTTTTGGTCCTTTATTTGGGCCGAGCGTGGCTTTAATTGTGGACCACCTCGGGGCAGACATTTAATCACACCGGACTTTGAAGTGACAGCTTGATGGGATTTGGGCAGCAAACAAGAGGGGATGGGATCAACAGAAATACGCTTCAGCCTGCTGTTCTCGATAAATCAACTGCAGGGACGGTTTTTTTTATTAAATATGAGCCGAATGAACCGAGGAAGAGGAGCAGTAATGTGATGATGAGGAAGAATCCTCACGAACGCGATGTAAAAGAGCTGTTAGATTAATGCGGCTGCTGGAGCCGAAGGGAGGCTAGCAAACAAAAGACAGAGTAATGGAGTCTGCAGAAAGGACACACAAAGGACAACGCAAATTTAATTACTCTGCTTTTTAAGAGATGGAGGATTTACAAACCAGCGTGCTGCTAGGGACCAAATTCACACACATTTAGTCAAGCAGCCAGAATTAGAGCAAGTCTTTGTTTCTTTGAACGAGCAGCGATTAGCATTTTGGACCATGTTGTCTCGTTCTGATCAAACTTGCACAAACTAACTCATACCTGCCGCATTCTTCTGTACTTAGGCGAGTTAGGTGGCAGGCGCCTTTGTGTACTTGAACCGCATTATTTTCAGTATTTCCTCACTTGTGAGGACGCCTGTGGGCAGCTACACTGGACTTCAGCCCAGACGATCGAGAAGCACGCAGCAGACACAAGACATCTGGATTCCAGCTCAGCCCCTGGGCTCAGTGGATGTATGGTTCCCAAACTAATTAAAAGATTAAGTTGAATTAAGGAAGAAAGTAGCCAAGCAATTAGACAAATGTGCCCACATGCTCAGCAAGCATCAGTGTGGTTGAAGCACTGCGACAAGGAAAACGGAGCAGAATTGGGTGTTGTTGCTGATAGCGCAGCAATGCTAGCTAAACACTTGAGATGAGGCTTCACTGCTTCTTTGTCTCAAGTCACAAGAGAGCGACACGTGCAATTTTAAGTCCAAGACAACTCGTGCCAGTTGTGATCAGAAACACCTGTGTATTTCACAGCTAACAGTCCCCAAGAAAGATTCATAAGTTCAGACGGTACGTTCATGAGAGTTCATGATTCAAAAGATATATTACCAACCAGGTTCTATTGAGCCAATAAATGTGATACTGGAGGCGCTCGTCTTTGTTTCATACCCAGCCATAAACTGAGTTCTTGCCCTGGTGCATCCCTTCACAAGTCCACAGGCAATTAGACAATCTGGACCGGCTCAGACACACAGTCCCAAGACGACACTGAAAAACAAGGATACGAACCGAATACACGCAAAAAAAGCTAGAAGGAATCTTCTTTGTAATCAATGACCCGTTTTCTTTTATTTGGTTGTTGGCGTTTTCACTACTGAGCATAAATAATGACAGCGAAAACACGACAGACTGGATGAGTTAATCTCTCAAACGTGCTGTAAGTGAACAGGTGCAGCGGTGCGTTCGGATGCCAGCTCTGAGCTTTTTGGCAGATTTTAATGAAGCATGTGTTTTCTCGGGTTCATGAAATATGTCTGGCATCACCGACTGCTGCGTCCAATTTTTGCTCGTTTTCTTCACTGCATAAAACGGCTGTTGTGTGAGAGAAGAGTGACAGACAGCCTAATTAAATTTGTGCCATTTTAATTAGCAACAGAGGTGCGTGTTATTCTTCAACTGGCATTAACTTTGTTGGAAGTTTGAAATCTTTACCAAAAAAGAAGACCAGATTGATCAAACAAGCATACTCCAAGTATCCACACATTTATAAATCATGGTTATTTAGTCTGTTATAACATCTCTGGTGTGTGGGTCATTCACACACCGTCCACTTCACAATATTCAGTGAAATCCTTTATATTACAGGTAATTTTTCACTATAAAACATCAAAACTTCGTCTACTTAAATCCATTTCTTTGTTTTGCTCACACGCTCATGTTCTATGCCTCAGGTGAATTACAGTAAATCGTTAAATTACATAAAATCCTAAATAACATCTGTGTCCGTCGCATTGCTGTACTCGTTTTCCTCCACTGTGTGGCGCTGTCGTGCAGCTACGGTGCGCGTGTGCGCTGGATATCGTGTGATTTACTAATGATGGGTGATGTCAGTGCAGAAGCTCTGCCAAAACAAATCACTCACAATCAAACTACCCCCCCCCCCCCCACACACACACACACACACACACACAATATAGATTTTTAGTCCGAAGAATAAAAAATATATATTCAGATGCAACATCTGTGGTATTTAACCACAACAAAACTGAAGAAAAAAATGAATGTAATTTTAAAGGTACAAAGAAACTGCAGCATCCTTGACTGTCAGTCCCAGTGCACCGCATCTCGTGGTTTAAAGGTTGTGCTTGGTGGAGACTGGAGAGTCAATTAGGTGCTCGGGGTCCTTAGAAACACGATAAACTTAGAAGCAAACTGATGCAAATAAGGGCACAGTAGTTTAGGCTGTAGTACAGTAATTAGGAGCAGGGTCCATGGAGGGCTCCACACTATTTCAGGTGAGCTATTTGACTCTGAGCAAATCCCCTACAGGTTCATAATGTGCATTCCAAAGGGATTAAAGGTAATCGTGATCTCTGTCAAAGGACCAGGTGACATCTGAGATGTATTTATGGAAGAGTAGTGCGATAATTCCATGTGGATCAGGTCTACTATAAAATTGCACTGCAGATAAGAGGTGGATGGCACATTTGTGTGCCATTTAACCCAAACCCTAAAAACCTAACTCTAAAACACAAACCCAAACCCTTAATCCTAAACTAACCGTAAACCCCAAACCCTAAACTCATCCCTAACCTTAAAACCCAAATCCTAAAATCAACCCTAAACTCAAGTCTTAACCCTACCCCCTAAACCAACCCTAACATTAACCCCTAACCCTAACTCTAACCTAAGATAACCTTAAATCCCTAAACCCTAGAGTCCAGAGGTTAGGTTTCCCTAATCCTAAAACCCACCCTTTTAACCTGTTTAGGGGTTATATAATACTGTTGATTAGGGACCTCATGCAAATAGATCACTACTAACAACTGAAATGTTTTTATTTTATTTCAGTGCACTGGTAACCAGTTCCGATCTCCCCAATTTATGCCAATTTTAGACAAATTATGAGCAAACATCACTGACCTCCTTGATTCAGGACGAGGGCTTTGCTTTCAGTTCGAAAGGTCTGGGTGGTCTCTTTTCTTTTTAATGAATTCGCTCTCTTTTCAATTCTTTCCAGAGAGCCTGAAAGTACTTTCAGTGCAGCTTCATCAAATCCATTAAAGGAAAAACTACTGAATCACTGTGACACATTTTGCTCTTCAACAAAAATCTGCTAAAGTGTGAGCAGGCAGGAGACACTTAAGTTTATCTGCCATAAGAAAGCAGGCAGGGGGCAAATTCAGACCTTTTTCATATATGTTAAGCCAACACTAAAATATTTTTAGCCACATTCATCACGACGGCGTGAACCAACCTTGTTTCCTCCGTCATGCATTGCCCAGCCTGCGCGCTTCACTCCAAATGCAACATGGCAGTCGGACGTATCAAGGCAGGTCACAGGATGTCCGTAAACAGAGTGGATGGTCCAGGGCTTCTCCTCCCTGGGGTCTAAGAGGTACACGCTCTCTCCGGCTCTCAGGGCTGCAAGTGGATGCTCTGAGCCCCTGCCAGGCACCAAAACCAAGCCCTCGACCTGCCGTACCAACACGTTTCCAGGTCAAACACACCAGACTGGAGTCGTTAAGAACCAGCTTGTGCAACATACATTCTTGGGCAGCTGAGCCTGGTGGAGGGTCCTCCAGTAACCCTGATCATTTGCGTGGTCTAACCGGATGTTGGGCCCTGTCACAGAGCCCAAGACGGGGCTATCCGGGCTCAGGGCCATGACCTGGATGGCCCCTGGACTTTGGTAGTGCTGGATGGGCTCCCCACCTGTCTCTGTGCTCCACAGGTCCACACAGCCTACAACCCATAATTGCATTAGTACCTTCTAAACAGTTTCCTGCAAAAGTCACCACATTATTTGGGATTATGCTGCATAAACAGAGACACTCACCATCTTCATAAGCAGCTGCAGCTACTGTGTTGTTGACCTGGACGTGAGTAACGAAAGGTCTGGGGTCGGAGTTACCCGACAGACCGTTGGTCTTCAGGTAGGAGGCCGTGGAATCCCAGTGCATCGTGTCCCACAGCCTCACATCACCCGACGTGTACCTGAGGATCAACACAGAGCCAATTTAGTATCGATAATCGAAATTATGTGAGGTCCAGGCATCTTTACTGTCCTCCACCACAGCATAAAGGGTTCGTATGATACCTGATGTCACCCTCCCACAGCTGAATCATTTATTTCCTCACTTTCCTTGTTTTTTTTTTCCTAAAATCTGTGTTACATCATGATCTTTTCAGAAGGACAAGGGTGTTGTTTGGGTAGAACACAAAATAGTTCACACATTTCTGTGGGACACCTGAAGGAACAAAAGGTTAGCGTACTGCTCATTAATCATCTTTTCACAAATGCGACACGTTTAAGCAGTAAGTTTTAACCGTATTGCTCACAAAAAGAACAACTTTATCTTTCTTCATTTATGAATTCATCTCCAGATCTCAATGATGCACAAACTGAAGAGACTAAACACATTTTAAGAGTCTTATTCTGAAAGATTTCCTCACAGATTCATACTTAACAGAACATTTTGAGTCCCTATTAGTTCAATGTACAGATTTGTCTCTTATTTAGATACCAAAACATATCATTCCTTATTTCCCTTTGATCTTTTCCTGGAATTAACAGGCTCCCTCTGTGGGAGATAAAATGCCACCTCCTCCGATACCATCATGTCTGAGCAAGAACCCGCCTGGCAGCCAGCTCGGGTGACAGAGGGTGTACATGTGTGCACCCTCTGTGTGTGAATGGAATCACAGGGTTGGGACAGGAAGTAAACAATAGCAATGCACTCTTTTCATTAGGTGCGAGATGATGTCCCTGAACCCTGTCCAAGTATGGAAACTCGATCAAAATTGTCGGTGAGGAGGAAAGTTTGTTCACAGAACTTTGTGGGTCTGCCATTTAGGTTGTGGTGAGTTATAGACCTCATTTCTGCTGCTGCCTTTTCTCTGCCAAATCACATTCCACCGACTTTTTAATAAGATTTTGAGGACTTAATTTGATCATTCTGGATCAACAGCTATTTATTCTTGCGTGCAATCAATGCAAGTACTTTCACTTTGCTTAATTAGTTTTTAACTACCAACAATGAGAAATCTATAGACGTTGTGATAGATGATGCTCGCAATAGTATCAGTGATAGTCTTTTTTTTGTTTTTTTTTACAGCAGCATGAAAAACTACAAACACATCTTCTCCGGTGAGACGCAGCAGGGCTGAAGGGACTCTGATAACACAACTCCACCGAGACGCTGCACGGCTTCTCATGGGCAGTCGTTCAGGCTCCTGCACCACCTAACAATCTATCATTGTCTCTGCACAGCCTCTTCTCAGGCACTGTTGTGCTGGTTTTTACAGCAATCCATGTACTCATCCATTAACTACACTCATTAGTAAAGCTACGAGTAAAGTGAGATCTGTGCTATTCTACGATGTCAAAAAGGGTATTCGTATATGCAACATATTCAAAAAAGGGAGAGATGCAGATTTATAAGCAGATGTTGTGACACACTCCTCACTTGTGTGAGGCCTGTGCAACATCAAGAGAACAGAAATTCTAAGCCGCTATGACCCGTTTGATCGACAACACTTCCTCAAATCAAAAGAATGGCCTCGACTCCAAACGGCTTTGCTCCCTTGCCCATTTTTATGAGCTGACTGTGAATGGTTCCAGTTCAACTCCAAAGATTATCTAAGGATTTAAAGTTGATTTTTTTTAACTAGTCATTTCTAAACAGCTATTTATATGAGAGGCTACAAACCAAGTAAACAAGGCAGACAGATACACTTACAGCTGATGTCGTCATGTCACACATATTGTGACCTGATAGTAAGGTGATACTGAAACTCACCCTGCCAAGACAAATTTGTCACAGGTACTGACATCGCAGAGTACCTTCCCCAGCTCAAACTGCAGCTGGCTGATGGATCCCACTCGGCTCTAAACACAAAGGTGGTCAAGGTTAAACACGACAAAAAACTGTTGACTTATAAACAGTATCAAGCCCACCTTCCAATTAGTGCGCACTGCTTTTGCTGAGAACCTGCAGTCCCGCAGTGTGCTTTTCCAGCAGGGGGAGTCAGACATGCTGGCATTCTGATGATAACCCTCCCTAGTGCACATCTTGAACCACAAACCATCATCTTCTGCAAGGACTCGCCATGCCTGACTCACCTGGCACAACATTGGATATTGTGAGGGGAGAGTTAGTCATCTTACATTTCAGGCTTGGATCATTTGAATTTATTTATTTATTTATGGGGGGGGGGGGGGGGGGGGTATTTGCTTATTCTCAACGCAAATGCTGCTTTTTTTCAAGATCGGGGTTGCCTCTGTAGCTTACCTGTGCACATCGGCCTAGCTCAGCACAGGTGAGATACTGGAAAATTTTCAAGGCCAGCTCATATGGTAACTCGATGTCAAAGAAGGGAATGTCATTGACCTCATTCTAAAATAAAAAAGGATTAGCAGGAATTACATAATGTTAACCCATCATCCACATCATCATGTCCATCTTTAATTTCATACCAGATCTTGAATGAATTGATCCACGAGCTTCTCATTTTTGGTGACCTTTTTCAGTGGGTTGTCCTGCTGCAGAATTGTATTACAAGCAGTATTTATGCTATTATACTGCCTCTTTCTCCTGGTTTTCTCCTCCTGGATCCTATCAAGCAAAGGACTGGTCCTCCCATTCAACAAACCACGCGCAATAGACACATACTCGGGTTGATCCTCCGATTGTTCTACTTCACCAACACGTCCTTTCTCACTTTCTTCTGGTCTTAAAGGACTAAGTGCCTTGCTGGAATGTTGTTCTGAGTCTACAAAATACCTGTTCTTCGATTCCTTTTGAGCCGACTGAGCAGGAACATCCCTGGACAAGGGAGGAACACAAACAAGTTGCTGGTGTTCTTTTTTAAGTTCTAATTCCTCTTTCCAGCGTTTCCTGAACGCTACGAGTTCGTTGTCTGCCATGTTTCTCAATCATTGTTAAGGAAATATAACTTAAAATGCTTTAAAATCCTTAATGACAAAGGCGCGAAAATATTTTTACGGTTTCACTGCCCATGTACGAGCTAGCTCTAAAGCAAAACACTGGTCCTTCACTATAAACAGTTCGACTAGGGACAATATATCTATGTTGAACAGTTCCGAGATGTTATAATTCCGTATCTATTAATATAAAAAATAAGGGATTGAAACCTTTGTTGTCTCTAAGACCTTACAACAGCATAACGCATTTAAAATTGTAAATAACAATGGTCTTAATTAAACTAAAGCAAAACCTGCATATTAAAATAAAACACTATATTAGAATAAATACATTAACGCAGCACAGGGGACCATATACTGTACGACCGTTCAGATCAAACAAGACAAGGGGGAATGAAGAGTTAACTAATGCAGCTCTCTTTTGGGAGAAGATGATGTAAACCCCGCACCATGTGACTCTGTAATGAATAATACAATAGAGAGAAGAAGATAAGGAGAAAGGAGGGCGCGTAGGCACAGTTCAGGGCTGAAAGAATAACCGTATAAGAGGGTCGCGCAACCACAAGTTCAACAGCAGAGAAACGCGCGTTCCACCCGAGAAGATGTGCTGCCTGCCGGTTGACCAGCCTTTGCTCCTGCCCGGTGATACAACGTGCAGCCCCCGCAGACCCTCGCCGTGCTCCGTGGCTCATCTGCTCGCGTCGCGTCTGCGGAGAATCGGAGACCAGCTGGAGAAGAGCTGGACGGCCGAGGCGTCAGACAACGGCTTCGCCTGTGCGGCCGGAGGGAGGATTGTGGCCCCCGGTCGATGGCGTTTAGAGAGCTTCCTGTTCAGCGCTATTCGCCTCACCGTGCTCGTGCTGGTCCTCGCGAAGCGGCACTTCTAGATGCGCGAGGCGGCAACACGAGCAACAGGTGCGTCACCGGAGGAGCTTCACCTTATAGTGTAAACATATTAGCTGCGTTCTTTGTTTGTTTGTTTGTTAAATGTGTAGGTAAAGGCCTTTCTCTCAACCTTTTCTCTTGTAGAGTTATTTTCTTTTCTTTTTTAAATATGTCCAATTAAAAGTTTAGTTATGTTTTCTCATAAACGGTCGAACCGCAATAAATTGTATAAAAATGATCCAGAACAGCAAACAAAATTAATAATTATTTATTATTCTTCAGCATTCGATGGACCAATGATTCGGCCAATATACTTCATGATGGAAATAATCGGCATTAGATTTAAACTGCAACAGTTTTATAGGGAGCGTCCACCAGGTTTTGTTATTTTATTTTAAAACGGTTGTCCTTCAATTGTTTTGGTATAATATTTGATAGTATTTTTTTTCTAGAAGTGATATTTGGCCTTGTGTGTATCGTGTAAAATTGTGTTTTTGCACGTCGTTGCGTCTTTACCGATGATTGCTCTGTGGTGTCTTCCCTAGATGGTGCCTTTAGGAGCAGGCGAGGGGAGCGGGCTGTCATCAGTTGCACTGGGATGCGGAGCTAGAGGAGGATGGAGAAGGAGCTGAACTCAGAGTTCCCGGTCGGGACTTTTGTGCCTGTCTGGTCTCCGTGTTTCGCGCTGACTTGCTCAGCCTGGACGCCGACGCACCGCCTCACCGCCGGCGCTGAGCCCCAGCAGGGCTGTCAATCACGCCGCCTCCCGCTCTGCCCCCTGCGTGCCTCCCGGATTCAGTCATCCCAGTTACCAAACGGTGATGTAATCCTCCCCTGGCACTGCGGAGGGGAAATGCTAAGACTGCTTTGAATTTTCCCCGTCCACAATGTGAGTGCACGCAAAAGGGGGGTTAAAATTGTGCTTAGAAACTTCAATCCACATTTAAACCTGCAAAAAAATGCACTTGATAAACCTTTCAAATGCACTGTACATTTCTACATAAGCTACTCTATAAGTGTACACATTCATTCAAGGATGAGTGTTTTTATAGATGTTTTCTACAGTGTTTAGATGATGTTTGCACATCGCTGTTTTAACATTACCTGCCATCTGCAGGACCTGTGCATTGAAGCTTTGCTGTAAATGTTGTTGTGATGTCTGGAAATAAGCTTTCTTTGATATTCCACTATTTATATCGATATTTCATATGGAATTTCAGTAGTTCTGACAATAAATTGTTTCTAAGTAACTTTCTGCAGGTGTCACATGATTAGATGGAAGAAAGATGTGTTATCATGAACGAAAGTGCTTTAATCTTTAACCAAAACCCTGTTAAATTGGGAGTGTTTCAAAGAAATAATAACATAATTCACGTAAGGATACAACATAAAACTCCAAAAACATGAGTAATTATTAAACTGGATTTCCAATGATGGTACTGTATTTGTGCACCATGATTGACACAAAATGCAAATAAAATGATAGTATACAGATAATATACTGTTAAAACCAAAAGTTACTGTACATTTATTCACTATAAACTACAGAAACTTTAACTGCACACGCATTTACTGTTATAAACAGACATGACTGCTAAATAAATAACGCAAAATGAAAAATACAAAAAAGCAATCAAACACCAGTGCACACTAAAAAACATTAAATGCAACAAAAGTAAAGGTAATGTATTTACATTCAAGCCACAATAAATAAAATGCAATAGTTTGCTGTTGAGGTTTAAAACAGGAGGTTATTGATTATGATTTCAGATTATTACAGCACATCGTATCAGGAGACACGAGAAAAGACAGCTCAGTAAATCTGGAAGTGGGCCGAGGTGGTCCCGTCCTTCCAGCACCGCAGGCTCTCAGTGATGGTGGAGCGGCACAGCGGACACGTCCTCTCCCGGTCGAACCACAGACACAGACACTCTTCACAGAACACGTGCTGGAGGGGGACAAAGACCAAGGGTCCAGAGAATCGTTGATTCTTTAAGAGGGCCGCAAAACACTGTTGTGTTTTTTGTTCCTATTTTCTTTGCAATTACGGTTGGAAATGACATCACAGTTTCTTCTATAATCTTTTAAGTGCTGGCCAGATTCTTACCTGACAGAGAAGGAGTACAGGGTCTCTGAAATCAGCCTGACAAATAGCGCAGATGTCACCTGCCTCGCTGCACTGCTGACTGCCTGCCCTCACCCCATAACTCTGAATGGAAGAGGAATATAGAACCACTTGAGATCTGTTTAAAGGAAATGTCAGCATATTCCTGAGTGCTGAGTGAATACTCGACTCTGACCTGGGAGCTGCACAGCATGACCAAGGCCTTGCGAATTGCTGACACACGGCCACAGATGTCAAAGGACTGCAAATTAGAACGAAACAGGCCCATTTAGCATTAGCATCAGCAGATATGAGTGTCAGCTTGAGTCTGTCAGTCTTGTGTTAAAAGTCAGCATGAGCAGAAGTTTCTTACAGCTTCATCATCATACATATTAGAAGCATCATGGCCCTCCATGTATCATTGTTCAAATTTTATACAGGAAACTGAACATCTAAAGAGCTCAGGTACTTATCAAAAGAACCTTCGAGTCACTGTCCAGAACTCAGGACAATGACGTGATGAAGGCTGTGTTATGATCCATGGCTGCATCAGAAATCAGCCAGTAAAGACTCCAGAAGTTTCACTATTTCAGGTTTCTATCTGACCCTTCACTCTGACTCAATGTTCCTAAAATGATACTGTTTCACGTAACAATAAAAAACATCTCTCCAAATCTCTCCCGCTTTTTCCTGGTTCTATCCACAGCTCACCAGTGAGGGCTTCTTTTAACATCTAATACTTTAAGAAGACATTTTTTTTCCACCTGTATTGATCATTATTTGCCGTCTAGGAGACAAATTTCAGTCACGCTCACAGTGGCCTTTAAAAACACTGGATATAAAAACAGTCACAGCCACGTGTGATGATGAGATCCCACAAAATACTCAATTTAGGTTATTTTGGTCATGCTACCTTACAAATACTGTAGATAATGATGAGCATTGCTCCCAGGAAGTAACTGTTGGAGGGGTCCTCCCCCACAATGTACTTGTACCACAGCTGGATTGGAACGAGGGCCCGGAACAGCTGGCTCAACTCCTCGAGCAGCAGATAAAATTTCCCCTAAACACAATAAATGAATTGCAGAACATTTCAGAGGGTGTTTTTACTATAAGTCAATCCACACATAGAGGGGTCGGAAGGAAAGAGCTGAGAATATCATGTTTATATCATTTAAACCACAAGTGCGTCATTGACAAATATCACATCCTTAATCTTTTTTTCTTTACGAACAGACTGAAGAAAAACTGACTTTTTGGTAACCTTCAGAAGATCGTTGCAATCCAAAAATAGGATGTTATTCAGTAAAAAAACACTAGACTGAGGTATCTAAATGTCAGGCATCACTAGACTTGGGAAAAGAAAATGAAGACATGACAGTAGGTTTTGGTTTTTTTTTTCTCTAGCTGTCCAAAAAAATACCCAAAAACACAGAAAGAGCTCCACAGCTTTGGGGGATTTTTCTATCTGTTCGAGAGCAGTGCTGTATTAAAAGCTTAAAACAGCACGCCTCCAGCCCAAACATGGCTGCTGTCCAGAGCTCCACACATTCACAGCAGTGCGCACAATTTCCTCCGACTGGAAGAAGGCCTGGCAGTGGCTCTGTCCACCTGCTACCCAGCGCCTGCATTAAACGCAGCCCTACAGGTGCTCGCTAGCTACACTTTAGAAAAGACCTCCCCTCCCAGGAAATAATCACAAAAATAACCAACTTCCACGCTGACACAAAGTGTGCTAAGTGCTTTGTGGCTGGTTAAAAACAGAGGCTAACGAAATGGGGGGAGTCTTGATTTTCGATGGTCCCCATGGTGTCCCAGCTTGCATAATGACTTTCCGGATGCCGGATGACAAAGATTGATGATTGTGGGCAAAGTGGCCCAAGCAGCCAGGGTTGGGAAGGGAGGAAGACCACTGCCAATCCATCTTCCTTATTGTTCTCCTATAACGTTACAGCCCACAGTGCTCATCACGCCCACGCAGAAACTGTCAAATCTAAAGTTTGGACTGCAGCCAAAGTGTTTGAGCGGGCCTTTCCGCTGGCTCCGTAAATGTCCGTTCTTATCCGTTTTTGAGAATTCAATCAATGCTAGTGGTTAACGAGGTTATCGGTGTATGCAGATTTGTTCAGAGTCATGTGATTACATTTGTGTTTTGATGCTGCAAACCAGGTCTGATCACAGATCAAGTGGCAAAAGTGATGATACGTGAGCTAAGATTTACTTAGCTCCCCGCGCATGTCCTTGCACGGGTGTGTGCATGCGCGTGCATGTGAGTGGAGAGTACAGGTAATAACTCCAGGGAGGGATGACCTCACCTGAGCATCCCCCCTGAGGCTCAATGAGCTCAGTTGCTGGCTCCTGTGGTTGCGATAGGCCTGTGCGTCTGTTTATCAGTGGAAAATTTAATCCTAATACTTTTGTAAATCCCCCAACACCCCCCCCCCACCCATCTCGTCATCCAATGCACAATAGGTACTTCTGTGGCACCTGTAAGACAATCTGTAGGTGTCCGCTAGCGTAACATCCTCGGGGCAAATACGAGAGCTCACACTTGCCGTCAGTCAGAAGTACCGTCTAACAAACAGTCCCACTGTGACCCAGGAGAACTTTCTTTGCTTGGGGGAGAAGATTTAATATAGCTGAGCAAATTTTTGGATTAGAAAAAGTTTCCCAACCCTGATGGGGTTTGGTAAGGTAGAATGCAAATAAAGTAACAAATCAACTGACTTTATACAGAAAGTAGATGCATAAATGAATGTGGATTTGAACGTCCTACCCGGGATTTGAAGGCCAGAAGGATCTTCGGCAAAAACAAGACAAAGCATTTCAGGCCAATGGTGATGAACTTCAGCACAAAATCGGTGATGCCCACCACCCAGATCAGGTCAAAGAAGTCATAGCTGTTGAGGTTGGGTCTGGCAAATATGAGACTGGAGGGGGAGAAAACAGTTTTACAATCTTCCAGATGCAGAATTCAGACAGCAACAATGATGCAAATCATTCTGGGAATGGAATGATGGAATTAAAAAAGGATAAAGGAAAAAAACTCACAGAACAACACCACAAAATAACACCGCCTGAAAGAAATAAAGTTAAAAAAAACACACACACTTGTTCGCTTACATGATACAAAAAAACAACAAAACATGATGTCAGAGGCCAAACAGGGATGACAGGTCCTGACACACTCAGCCAGACCAAAACCACAGCTTGCACTACCTGTTGTGCAGCTCCTCCTGACTAAACGTGTAGTAGACGTACACAATATTCCCTGCAAGGAAGATGATGATCCACAGAGCAACGAACACAGAGCGTTCCTCCTGAAATATCAGAGCTTCTTAGTATCCATACGATACAAAATACAATAAATAAAATTGCATTGCAATGTTTCTTTGCAAACAGAGTAAAACGATTAAAGAATTTAGCGTAAACTATTATCAGGCTGATCGTTTAATACGGCCGTTGAAAAAGAAAACGCCATTACCCGTAATGAGACCTGGTGCCGAAAGGTGGAGTTAGCGTAGGTGAAAGTGCTGGCTAAGCCAACAGCCACAGCGATCCCTGCAGCCCAGACATGCAACATCAGAACATCTGCACAAGACTTCAATTTCTGGATTTGTTTTGCTTGTGAACGTGTACCCAGTTTATGCTGAAAGCAGACTTTAGCCAACAGGATGAGAATGAAGGGGAAGCCCCTCTGCAGCCATGTGACCACTGCCTTCAGCTCAGACAGGGCCGGGGCCGGGGTGGACGGGTCCTCCTGGGCTTCCTCTCTGGAGGCGTGACGGTCGGAGGCAGCCGCCGTAGTGGCCTGCTGAAGCAGAGAGGAGGTCCTGTGCTGCAGAGGGTGGTGGTGAAGATGATGGTGGTGGTGGTGGTGATGGTGGTGCGGAGGAGGCCGAGGGAGGAAAGTCCCTCCCTCTGAGCAGTGGGTGCCGCCATCCTCTCTGGTTGATGAAGTCATCTGGAGGAAAACGTCTGGTGGAGAGCCCAGGACTAAGCCAGCTGCCTGGAACTGGGCAGAAGAAACAGAACCAGAGGGGACGCCCACCAGACCAGAAAAGATTTGCTGAGGTGAAGCAGGCGAGTCAGGCTTCAGGCAGTCAAACACGCCGCCCTCATCCAGGCTGCTCTCTGATCCGAGAGTCTGGCTCCGACTTCTGGATGAGTAACAAGAACAAACACGATATAACTCTCTCATATTCTACTAACTCTATTGTATTTTTTATTAAGAAAGATTGATAACCTTATATTCATATGATACTTGTATGGAGATAACCCTGGGACAACAAAGGCTGCTTTCCCTGCAGCATATTTGCGCCAGAGTAAATGTTGTTGTTGTTTGGTTGGCCTCACAATACTGAAACCATGGAACCCACCTATCAGAAGGCATGCCTTCTGTGTTGCTGCTGTGTCTCCTCTGCATGGCATACCGCTCATCACCTCATGGCCCAGCCCTGACGCAAATCAACATCGATGCCTCATTAACACCCGCGTACTTTTCACGATTTAGCGCTTTTCTTTTTGACTTGGCATGCGACATGGTGCAAAATAGCAACGGAAAAGACTTTACCTGAAGAAAATAAATCCAGTCTCAGCTCCTCATATTCAATATTTAAGCTTAGCTTGTCTCCTGATGCTTCAAAGATGCTGCGGCGATCCGGCTGGGAAACTTCCGGTATGACGTCAGCGACGGCTCCGATCCACCAATCAGAGCGCGTCATCCACATCCGTAACATCCGCATTGGGATTTTGTTTTGCTAAGGTGGACGGCGAATTTCGCTGCATAAATATCACAATTGTATTTTCTTATGCGTAATACCGAACATTGCACAGTCCCTTGCTGCTGAGGAAACCAGAGTTATAGCACGTTGGTATGAATATGATTTATCATTAGCTTATGTGAGGCTGAAATGCTAACGCTGACGACAGCCAGCTAGCAGGCTAACAAAGCAGCGTTTTCTGATGACATGTAGCTTCCCGATCCACCAGTCTTTCTGTGTTCTGCTGTTTGATCAGTGATCCGTTGGCACTGCAAATGTATGCGGGCTACGTTTGCAGAATTTCGAGTGAGATAAACGTGAGCCGCAGCATGGGTTAAAAGTCAGTAACGCGGCTGTTAAGACACAATGTCAATGGTCTCAAGTGTCGGTTGGTACAGGTCATAACATTTAGGGTTATATGTCTATTCTGCATCGTAGACCGGGCACCTTTGCGTTCCGTTACCATAGAGACACGCATATTCGTGACAGGGAATTGTTTAACCGTGGAGGGTTGATGTGTTTGGCTGTCGCTGTCATCGGAATCCTCCCAAGAAAGCCATGCTATGATGGTGCTACGACGTTTGCTGAGAAAACGCTGGGTTCTGGGGGTCGTTTTTGGCTTGTCCCTCATCTATTTTCTTACCAGCACTCTAAAACAGGTTAAAAAAAAATTCTATCATTGAAAATGTTTACAATTTATTGATTTGAAGAACCTTCTCGGACCCAAACTGCCTTTTCTGTGTAAAATCTACAGGAGGAACGAACCATACGAGATCGTACTCTGTTAGAGGTGAGAGACTCGGACCATCGCATCCCCTGGAAAGTCCGTTTTAACCTGGGAAACAGCAGCCGGCAGATCACTCAGTGCAGAAACTCCATCCAGGGCAAGACCCTGCTCACAGATGAACTCGGTGAGCAGCGTCACCATCAGTCACCCGTCAGACTGATTTATAATGCTCACAATCCCTGTATTTGCTTTCTGCGTTGCAGGTTATGTTTGTGAAAGGAAAGACCTGCTGGTTAACGGCTGCTGCAACGTAAACGCTCCCAGCAGCCAACAGTATATCTGTAAAAGCTGCCTGGCAAACGGCTGCTGTAGCATCTACGAGTACTGCGTCTCCTGTTGCCTCCAGCCGGATAAGGTCATTTGTCTCCTCAAGAAAGTGTCCTTTTTATGTCCTGTCTTCTGCATTCATGTTGTAAAAGTTCTAAAATTCTTAGTCCACTGTCTCCCAATGTGTTTAATCAGTTTTTCCAAGAGCAAAATGAAAGTGATGAGCAAACTATAATCTGCAATTTTTCTTATCTGTGTGCCCTCTTTCAGCAACCCCTTCTTGAGCGCTTCCTGAATCGCGCTGCAGAAGGTTTCCGGAATCTTTTCACTGCTGTGGAGGATCATTTTGAGCTGTGTTTGGCCAAGTGCAGGACCTCCTCACAAGTAGGTTCACGAGATTTAGAAAACGCACGCGGACAGACTGTAGTCAATCAATACAGATCTCCCGCATCAGTTTAAATGTAGATTTTTCCGATTTCCTTGCATATGCATGATGTCATCTCCTGTTAGCATCCCGTTTAATTCTTTTTTGGGGGGGTTGGGATTGTTTCAGAGCGTGCAACACGAGAACACCTATAGGAACCCCCAGGCAAAGTACTGCTATGGAGAGTCCCCTCCGGAGCTACTTCCCGTATGAAGTTTTAGGAACTTCCTGCACCAATTAAGAAGACACTATACTTTTCCTGCGATGAGAAAACCGAGCTTGAACTCTTGAACGGGCACTAGCCGTACTGTATGTGATGTTATTTACACTTCATAAGTGCGTAGAACTTTTCATACCTTTCATCCATGATGATCATTGGGTCCATGTTGGCAGCACATTAGTCCACTTCAGAATCAGCACACATCGGAACCTTTTAAAAGCCAGTAACAATGTTTTTTTTTAATGCTTTATGTAAAGCAAAGAATGTCTCGTGTTGGTGTATAATGCATATATGATTGTTATTTAATAAAAAACTAGTTGCATGTTTTTGTGGTTTGTATTTATTTTTTTTAATGTAGGCGTTTAATCAGGCTAAATGGCCGATTTCAGTAAAAGGATAGTTGTCAGGCTGAATTTTTAGCATTTAAAGTAAACAGTAGATTAATGGACCATTGCAGACAGATGATGGACACATTAATCTTTGCTACAGCTGTTTTTTTTCTGTTGATGGGGCTCTGACAGACTTATTTCCGTCCATCTGTCCGCAGGTCTAATCGTGCAACGGCGCCATTAAAGAGCATACTGGTTGTTCTCTGAAGGTGATTTTTATCAGCCTCTTTTTTTGTCCCTCCTCGGGCATCGTTGCCCACTCGGGATATGAGGCCAGAGCCAAACAATTAATCACCGTGAAGGCCGCGGAAACAAACTTGTAATTAAGACGTGTACTGGAGCCCCTTCTTGTTTGCTTCTGTGGCAAGTTGATTAATTACAATCACAGGAACAATCATTTGTGCAGAATATCCAGCTGACTCCGCCAAAGCTATGTGCCCCCTACCTAGGGTGGCCATGCGTGGGGATTTAAATGCCCCGTACAGACACTTATTTGTCCTCCTTTCTGACCTTGCACCTGAATGTTACACAGCATAGTGGGTAATGTTGTAAGACTTTTGGTCTAACAAAAGTTTGGCAAAATTTGAATTATCACTTGTTCAAATCGTAAATGAGGCGACATGCGGCAGCTGCAGCGTTAACGGAAGGTCAATATGTCGAGAAGGCGGACCTCTTTTATTGCTAAATGGTCAGAAGGAAAATGTGCTGTCTCATGGTGTTTTGTCCTCACTGTCTTTTGGACAGCGACCTCTGTGAGCGTTTGGTCTCCTGGCACCTCCCTCTGCTACCAGAACTCCTTCCAAATGTGTGTGTTCATAAATACGATTTGTAAAATAGCATCAATAGAATTAAAAAACAAAGTTGGACTATAAAAAACTAACTATAAATGCCTTTTATTCATAAAAAAATCATGTCCTGTAAACAAGCGAAAATACTGTATGGAAATAAGGACAAAAACTTTTGCAAACAGTGAAACAGCTGCACTGTGAAGGTGTTTGTTAAGTAAATCTCATTCAACTCTTTATGGTTTTTGCATCAAAGTTCGTCTGCTCTGTAACTTTGTAAGAGACCCAATTTGGTGCTCCAACCAGCTGATGTAAATTTCAGCAGTCTCCAGCAAGGTGCGACTCCACTGCTTCCTATCAAAATAAGTTATGGGTATTTTTGGTGGTGGTGGTGCTGGGGAGCAATCCCCACCGAGAATTTGTTTTGCACACGCTTTCAGTGAGTTGGTTGTGAAGATGGAATCCTTGAGGTCCTTGTGAAGGCTGTAATCATGGGGATTCAAGTCCTCCTTCTGATCCTTCAGGATCTCTTTCAGGCCTTGAACCACAAACAGAAGAGAGCACTGCACATTTGTGCCATTGACAGTTGAGTTAGTTTGGACCTCGAGCTCAGAAAACCCAGGGGTCCAGGTCCCCAGGCTCTCCCCGTTGGCTCCGTCCTAGAAGAGAAGAGTAGAAGTTCAGCTCTCCAACAGGCGGCATCGTTGATAAATCTCTTAAAGCTGAAGTACGTAAGATTTGATGACATCTAGTGGTTAGAATCCAGAAATAAAAGATATTGGAAATTTCTGCTGCATTCAGATGTGTTTCAAATACTAAAGCTGATGTTTGTTCTTGGCTACTGATCATGGAGGAACATCATAGAGGACCCTCTAGAGGAGGACCCACATCACTATTTATGTAGCTCAAACCTGTCAATGTTCATTTTGAGTTGTTACGACTGATTAGCTTCAAAAACATGAGACGACTGACCTCTAAAGGTCGCAGAATTGCACATAATATGTGGTTTTAGCATCAATGACACAGCCGATTGCACATTTTTAAAAACCGGAGATCGCTATGCAAGTGCTTTCTTGTTAGGAGGATTTAATCATTCAAGTATTTTAAATCCCAATCATCAAAGTGACATAGTTTTAGCGCCACATTTGCATGCACAGTCCCATCAGTTACAAATGTCTGCACATTTTCTGCAAAATAGAATTAAAAAGAAAAGTTTTTTGGCACAAAACTTCATTGCTCCCAGTTCAGTTCTTCAGGGAACAGCGGAGGAAAGGCATCTTTGACGAAGGGTTCCAGATTGTACTCACGTAGCTGTTCAGGCTGAGTCTCAGGAGATGCTTGGTGAGGGTCGACAGGTCCTTCAGATTGCAGGAGCCGGCGGCGGCGTGTTTGCTCAATGCAGTTCCTGCATCTGAACACTGCATCAGGACTCCCGCACACACAAACATAACCTGGAGAAAACCTGCCAATTTGGTTAAAAAAACCAATGCATGAGTTAGGAGGATTGTGCACCTGCTGATGAAAGAATGATTAATACCTGCTCTGTGATCCATTCTGGCTTGCAAAGAGGTCATTTAAACATTCCTGTTATGCAATTATGGCCACAAAAGTTTATTTATATGTATCTGCACATGAGAGGCGTGGAGGTGCTGAAGATAACCATCACTTATCTGCTGCCTCATCATTTCCTGGAAAGTGACAACCTTAATGAAAGGAAAGTCCATTCTGAGTTGTCTTTTCAGTCTGTTCCACTTAATTTCTGAAAATGATGGAAAGTGAACACTGAGATCCAGAGATATGAAAAGCTTCCCTTAAAGACAACCCCCCACAGTGAAGTCAGTCATTGTTCAGAGATGTATACGAAACCTCAATCAAGAAATCTGTTTACTGCTATTACACGTTCATGTTAGTGGTCCATCTTTTGTATTGGATCCTTGAATCCCTCCTTGTACATTTGGGCCTTCTGTGATCAAGCAGGTGTATTATTGTTATTAATGGATGAAGGAACTGGAGTTCTTCTTTTAGACGTCTGCGTCCCCTATTTGTTCTGCCAGCATGTGCAGCACTTGCTTCGTCCACTGCTTTAGCGACTTTAGGAGACCTCCTCTACAGTCCGGTGTTGGGAAGATTGGGAGCTGAAGTTTTAGGGCTACTGCTTGCACAAAAGAAGTGAGTTCAAAGAGAAAGGGAAGGCTAATGTGCATCAGAGAGCAGCTAAAGCTAGTTTCTGTTGCACACACACACACACACACACACCCCAAAAGATCTGCAAGAACTTGCTCGGGGTTAATTCCCGGAGAGTTTGGGGATCTGGTTTGAGGCCTCCTCACAGATCTCCTCCGGAGCACCAGGACGAACGCTTAGAGACGACAGTGACATTTCTACAAATTCAGATGAAAAATGGCAGGAAGCCGACTTCCTGCAACATTCTCCCTTAGTTACTTGGTATTACCAATCTCTGCGGATGCGTCAATCGAAACCTCCATCAGGTGATTAAATCTGCCAGTTGATGGGGGCACTTGTGGTTTGGTTGTGTGCAATTTTTTGAAACTTAGACTTTAATAAAGTGCAAAGTGATTTAGGATCATTTTATCTTAACACAAAACAGTTGGATTCCTCAGGAGTCATTGAACACTTCTCTTTGTCTAATAGTTTATTTAATTCAAACTGCTGATGATTGATGATTAAATGATGAGATGACACTTTCAGAGGAAATCTTTATTAACTGAAGCAAGACGAACAAAAAAAGAATACTTCAGTTTGTACAAATGTACCAAAGTTAACATTTACTGTAAGTGATGTTGACAAAAAACAGACAAACATGAACTTTATTGTGCAAATAACAATGTAAGACTTTGTGTTATTGACCTCTGGTAATACTAAGTTGAAAGAAAAGGCTGAGCTGAAACAAGTTGTTTTGATATTTAAGCACTTCCTGCACATTATTCTCCAAATCAAAGACCCTGATTTAACATAAATAACAATATTAATAATAATGTCATATTTTGAGGGTCTCTTCATGTTTTAAAGGAAAATACAGTTTCAGAGGATATTCTGTATCGAGAGTCCGAATCTCTGACATTGTGCTTGCAAATTTCAGTGTTGGAGTGTGTCTGCATGTGTGTTGTGTGTGTGTGTGTGTGTGAATGTGCAGGTGTGCAGCCCCACCAGAATCCCCAACCTCTTCCTCAGAGACACGTGGAGGGGGGGCTCTGGGTTTTTATTCTAAGGCAGGAGGTCTTGCAAACAAACAGCGCCTCCGGTGGTCAGTAGTTAATACTGCTGGTGACGCAGCGCTAGTCTAGGCGCGGGGTAGCTGTCTTCTCGAGCTGGCACAGCCAACCCCGGCCATTGGATCTGGAGTGGGGGGGGTGTCACGCTGAGCCAGGAACATCAGGGAATAACTCTGAAGTCAACTGGTGGCTGGTTCTTTCCTCTGATCCTGGAGCATGTCCACCACGCTCGCTATGTCCTCCTCTGGGACCTGAACAGTCCAGGAAGCTTGAAAGTTAGCTAACTGGAGGACACTTGATTCAAACCTCACAAATGCATCAATGTTTGACTTCTGTTTTAATTATTACTAAAGTGATAGCGGCATACTCACCAGAGCGTGATCGAAGCTGAAGGTGCTGATATAATACGCGGAGATGTCGCTCTCAGCGAGAGGCTGAGATATCTGTGCCACTATACCACACTCATCTACGAAGAAACATAGAAATTAGCAGACCGCTATCCTGGAGACGATGTGAGGACAAATACAAAGGTGTCTGAGAAAAAAAGCGGCGTTAACAACATCTGATTCCTTCTGTTCAAAACTTGTTCATGAAGACTGATTTTTTTTTCCTCCCATCTTGTTTTCAGAAGCGTTCCTCAATGCAAAGTTTGGTTGTATTTGGTTGAGTCTGTGTTTGTGAGCACTTGTTCAGGAAAAACCTGCTCTGTGGTGCTGAGCGGCCTCTTACCAAAACCCAGAGGTTGCCCCCCGATTCGGACCATCCTCCACAGCTCCCCCGAGGAGCTGGTGAACAGAAGATCAGCCGGGAAACTACAGACGAGAGATTAAAAACTTGGTTTTTGCCCAGCAACACACTGTTTGGCTTTAGGTTAATCTGTAACTGAGTTTAATTAAAAACAATATTAACCCAAATAAACTGACTCGCTTCCCTCTGGTGCCAAAGGTGGAGGGAGTGAAGAATGAGGAGGTCCTACCGTGTCTGGGCCTCCGTGTCCATCACAAGTGAGATGTAGCCATCGATGAGGGAGAAGGAGAAGAACTTGATGCCCTGGCTTGATGGTGACCCATCTTCCTCTTTTGGACTGAAGACCAATAAACACATTTGACGTTTAGTCAGAATCACAATCGCACAGAGCCGTCGTGTGCTGCCACCGTGTGGACAGCAGGGGAGCTGCAGCCACCTCTCACCTGTTGGAGTAGAAGAGGACGTCGATGAGCGTGGTGGCGATGGACGGCAGCGTGGCTGGATCCAGAGACATGACGCAGAACTGGTTCTGAGGGATGAGCACTGGGTGAACTGTAGGCTGGATGGCTGTTTTACCAATGAAAACAGATGACTGTTTTACCAATGAAAACCTTTAAATAGAACTTTAAATAGAACTAGCACAGTCACAGCATGACATCACCCTTTACTCACTCACCCATGTGACCCACACATTGATTTAATATGCAATAATGGAGGCACTAACATAGGTTTTTATTGAAAATTAGCATTGTTCCCCCAGATATAAAGTTTTGTGGGAAACTGGGAAACTTAATTAATCATTTCAAAAACAGCAAAATCATGCCGACGGGAAAGTGAGGAGTACCTTCTCTCCCGTTTTTCTGGAGTCCGTTGGAAACATCCTGAGAATGCACAGGGATGGACTCTCCTCCCACCTCCTTGAAGATACTGAATTCCTCCTCCAATGTGCTGATGACCACAGATAAGTCACTCTCACGCACCTACAGGCGATCCAGGGTAAAAAGTTATCACGGGGAATATTTGTGTTGAAGGAGGATGATGTCATTAAATTTAAAGTGGCCAGAGTCTTTAAATCAGGAGAGCACTGCTTGAATGGCAGCAGGAGAGGAGCCCTACCAGGATGAAGTCGGTCTGATAAGTGGAGAGCATGAAGACGGAGACGTGCTGCTGCGCCAGAGGAGCGATGACGGACTTGGCGATTTTTGTCACCCCCACGGCCTGCGAGCTGCTGGACGCGTTGCCATTGGAGACCACATTCAGCGGCAGCCAGATGGAGCCCTCCACCTTGAGATGCTCCGAGGGCTGGAGCTCTAAGTGTGTTAAAGAGGACACGTTGGTCATGTTTGCTACTTCTTTTTTTTAAATAAATGATGACAGTTTTAAATATTTTAAGGATGTTAGGAAATGATCAGATCTAACAGGTGATGTTCCTACACAGCATTACCAATATTCAGATTGCTCAGACAGATGACTCTTGGTTAATGTCAAAGTTCATGTGGCCAAAATATAAAGATAAGGGCCGTGCGCTTGAATCATAAGAGTCAAGTTGAGTGGGGGCAGGAAGCTGCAAAGGAAACTGCTATCTGTGGAGGAAGTAAACAAGAGGCCGAAAGTTATTTATGGAGGTTATTTGTGGTGATGAGCCCCCAAAATATAGTGTCTCCATCTTTAAATCGCGTCACAGAGGAAATAAGGTGTCAAAAAGCATCACGTGGCCACAAAACCTGCAGGTTCGGCTTTTATTCAGTGTCACAGCGATGTGAGCAAACGGCGCTATAAACCCTCCACGCAGCCGCTGTTCTGGCACCTAAACAAACGTTTACCTCTGAAAACAGTCAGGAACACGGAGAGCGAAGGAGACGAAGGCAAAGCACCCAGGGCTGATATCTGCCCTCCACGATGACCGGGACTACAGTTTGTGGTTATTCTGTATATTCTGCCTTGATCCTGAACTCTTGTGCACAGGTGCTGGTCCTTTCAGCCGTGTTAAACGGCGCTCTGTTTATCCCCAGAATGGCCGAACGCTTCGCTTCCAATAGAGACGCTGCGCCCTCTGTGATGCTAATGCTAATTACGGCTCCACATGGCTAAATTATTCCTGCTGCGGGCTGATGACGACCGAGATAAAAATCACTTAGAGAGTGGGAAGATCACCCTCCCAGACCTGTGAAGAGGACGAATGAAACAGCGTCTGCCTGGTGTTTCACCTTTGAACCCTTCCTCGTCGAGGACGGCGGTGTAGTTCTCTGGCGTCTCTGTCAGGCTGAAGAACTTACAGCTGAAACAGAAGAGAGAGGAACAGGTAAACAAACAGTGCTGTTCATTCAATAACCAACAAAGTCTTCTTGTTTTTCTCATCTGGGTAGCTGGGAATCTCAGAAGGGTCGGCGCAGGGCCAGCGTGGCGCTATTGTCTGCAGCAAACGCAGGGTAAAGTGCCAAACTAGGGCATCGCTTTGGTTACCGACTGCAGCATTAATGGAGGGACCCTGCACCAATCATCTCTTAGCTTGAGAGTGGCCCTGCAGCTAAAGTCCAGCAGATGTTACCTGACCCACCATACCTACCCAGACAGTAACTTTACCCCCCCACGTGGTCGCGCAGCTGGCATAAACTAAAATAAGTCTACAGCAGCACATGTGATTGAGAGGACTTAAACTTTACAGATGACGATGACAGACAGTCCCAATTCCAACCTAACATTTTAGGCTACATCTGTCTTTAAATGCTGCGATTATAACCTGATTATCCCTATAAAGTGATCACCTCTGGTCTAAAGTTTCAGGATGGAGCTCAAAGATTAGTGCGCTCAAAGAGTCAGGAGTTTTCTTTGAATTCCTAAAAAGGAAGAGCTTTTTATTTCCATTGTCCTCAAAGGTGCGTTTGGAGCCATGCCTCCTTCTCCCTGTTCACTTTCTACAGCAGTGGCCTGAGCGCAACTGCCAAAATCCCTACTCAGCAAAAAAGTAATCCCTGCCAGGGGATTGGACAGTTCCCTCACAGACGCAGCGAGAGGAGGCGAGGACATGAACCATCGGCTGGGCCGGTGAGCTCAGCAAGCTCCATTGTCCTCCTCCCCTCACTTCCTGTTGACCTTTCACCCCGGCTCAGTTTCCTGCAGGTGCTGTTTCCAAGCATCTAGTCAACCTTAAATTACATTACGTGTGTCCAGAGAACACGGTGGAGGCTTGTGTGATACACCTGTAACCAGAAGTGCGCCGACTGTTGCGAGACAACTGGAGGCCAATTCAAAAGCAGTGCAGGTGTTCGTACTGTAGCTAGAAAGTTCCGGGTTTTATTCCACGCTCAAAGTGCTGTAGCTGCCTGTTTGGGTGCCCTCCAGGGTCTTAACCTGGAGGCCCTAAACTGTCCACCAGGTGAGTGAGTGGTGTATTAAACCTTCTGATGCTAATGTGACAATGCTAACTGGACTTAGCAATTCGCGCAATCACCTCTGTGTTGCAAAGCTTGTGTGTTTAGGCTGCAGGAAAGTGGCCTCGGTCCACTTGGTATGTTTGAACAGCTTTATGGAGCCTGCGAGCGACCGCCGATCTCGATGCCTTCCGAAAACAAAATCCGCCCGATGAGGCGTGAAACAGCCCGAAAACGACAGATGGAACACAAGTGAAGAACAGAGGAAGCGGCAGGTACCAAGGGAGCGGTGGAGCGGGGAGGACGACCAACAACTGGACTTTGATCCACCTGGGGGGATGTGACAGAGGAGTTTCTCTGATGCTGCAGCTGAGGAAACACGATAAGGCGCGACTGAGGCTTCAGCTTGGCGGCCGCGGCGCCCCCCACAGCCACAGTGGGAGACTGAACACGTCTGCTACCTTCGCGGCGTCCTACAAACCCCTCAGGGTTCTCACGGGCTGTTCTTTTTCCAGAACAATGGGCTCGGTGCTGTTTTTCTAGGAATCCCTAATTATCTGGGGGAGGGGGGGACTTGTGTAAACACGGTGCGTGGAGGCCCTGACGGATCAGTGAAGCAGAAAGCGGAAAAACGACGAGTCTTCTGGCTCAATGAGGCATCTCTGTTCCAACAAGTGCTACTGGAAAAGCATCTGAAGGGCTCTGGAACCCCTAAAGCAGGCAGGTCTCGTGTGTCCTCGGCCCAGAGCAGCTCAGACCTCCTTAAAATGCAACTGGAGACTCTCTGCAGACTTTCTCTGAGCCGTTCCTGCTGATGAGTTCCAGGGGCCTGAGAGAGGGAGTCGGCCAGTGGGGTCTCTGTGAACTCCCGTCCTTTCCACCGTCCCACAACCTGCATTGTCTTCACACAACAGAGAGAACATCCAGAATGGGCTATTTCGATGGCTCCGGGCACGCAGAACTAAACTATTAAGACAGGCGTGCATTTTGTCCCGGACACTGAATGCACCACGGGGCCGGTTCTTACATGCTGACTCACAAATTTGAAATGTTATGTGGTTTTGTTTCTCGTAGAAGACTCACGGTTGCCTTCAAACTGCTGACGCATCCACGCGGCCCCGGCCCATGTGTGCAGCACGGCTCTGGAAGCAGCCGGGCGTGAATGGCCGGAGTGTCTGACAAGCGCCCGACAGGAAAGCAGATGAGGGCTTGAAAGATCAGAAACTTGAAAGATTGGGCGAGTCGTGCTGCTTTTCTGATCAGCTTTGGACGCACTCAGGACACATGCAGCCACTTCCGTTTGGCCTTTTTTTGCAAGTGTTTAGAATAAAAGGTTCTTAGTTTTGATCCTCCCATATATATATAGCAAATATCCATTTTTACAGTTTTATTTTGTTGTAAGCAAAAGATTATATTAGACCCAAGTGGCCGTTGCTCGTGTCCCTTTTTTTTTTTTTTTAAATAAAAATGTGATGTAAATTGGTCACAGGTTTAGAAGAAACCCCTCAGATGGAAAGAAGACTGATCCTTTGTACCCTTCGAGGCTGAAAGAGATGCTGAGCGTCTCTATGTGGGGCAGCCAGAGAAATAAACAAGTGCATAACAATGAGAGGATATCCAGGGATTAACTGCAAAATGGCACTGATGCCGACATGAGATCCGGACAATTTGCACAATGAATGATGAGTTCGGAGGAGAGTCTGAAACCCCGTGGATGAGTTTAAAGATATTCTCCAAAAAGAACCCGGTAGGTCTTTAATTAGAAACCCAACAGCAGCCGTTTTCAAGAAAAACCCAAGTTCTGCAGAACCTGACAGACTGTTGCGAAACATGGAGGTGGAGAAGCACCTCAAAAGGTCTGTGGAAGTCTGCACAGGCTTCGGTGCGTCTGAGCCGGACATGCACAGACAAGGAGAGTCGCTGTGCAGCAGCTTAGCTCTTTTACAAGGTCCTTACCGTGTTCTGTTCCGGAGAAATATCAGCTTAATCAAGGGGTGTGTGAAATGAACCAGGCCGTTCTTGGATATGCTGGTGACCCGCAGCCTGTGGTCCAAAATGTGCAAGTCCATGCTGTCGGCGGGGTTATTTTCTTGTCGGCCCACACGAATCTCTGCGACGCTGGTCAGTGGAACACGGCTAGGCCGGAGTGATGAGGAGCATTGGCGGCTCGGAAGAACCGCGTCCCGCTGCGATCACCTCGCCGGGAGGAAAAAAACATCCGAGCGACGCAATCTGAATCCAGCCCATCAGAACTACTGTTTATTCAAATAAAAGGGCCAGTCCCCCGGACGACACACCCCCTCCTCTTAAAGGCGCAGCCGCTATTTAAATAGCTCGCACGTGCCGCGGATGCGCGTGCGGTCATTTCCGGTTTTGCTGGCGGTGATGGTAAACAGGAGACAGATGAGGGCAAACATTATTAAATTAAATTAAATCATCTATGATTTATGTCGTTTTTTTGTTGTTGTTTTTTTTTTTAGCGGAAATGCTTCTTTGGAAAATAGATTGAAACCTTTAGTTCCCTCTTTAGTTCCTTCTTTTATTTGGAACACCTTTTCATAAGAAAAGCAAAAACAAAACAAGTACAAACAGCTTCAGACCACAGTGACTATTTTACCATTAAAATGATCACATATGTATTCCTGAGGTATCATAATTTTTTAACCTTCCTTTGCTAACTGCAAAGTGTAATGAGGGAGACTTATGTCCAATCGTCACGGTGATAAAAAGAGAACAGACTCAGATATGTTCTGTTAACACAATTCAGAATAAAACCAAGAAGGGAAAAAAAACCCTCATTTAACCAGTCAGCCTGGACACGCACAGGTTAAACATCTTCAAACCCAAGCTGATCGTAGTGCAAAGGCCTGAATGGAAAACATTTCATACGCGAGTGAACCTGAGATGAATCTGAGGGGCTTTTATCCAAGAGGTGCCCCAGGTTTCAGTCGGCCTACTGCAAAGGTGAACTCTTGGTGGGAATCAATATTCTGGATTCCATTCTTTTGATCAAAGCCTCTGCACACAGACAGGGAGAAACAAGTCAAAGCTTAATTGAGAAGTGCACACAAAGAGAATAAAACATCCAGCTGGTGCAACATTGATCTCTGTTGTATTAAATCCTTTTGTACTTCCTGATGCGTCATTTTATGGCCTACGTTGGGATACATGTTAGACGAGCTCAGCGAGTCCTCTACTTCCTCTCCTGTCCTAGAGTGGAGGCTCCTTCTGCTCTCCTACCTGACCAGGAAGTGGTAACGTGGCAAACGAGCCATCTTGTACAAATAGAGCTGCTAGCATCGGTGGAGCGTTGGAGCAGAAATCCTAACAACACCTCGGGAAATTTAACCTCGAAGGTAGCCGATGTGAAGAATAACATTTCAGATAGGACGTGTGCAGATCTACACCGACGACTCGCCTGAAGCCATGATGATGGAGTCTGTTTGTTTTAAACACAACCAGAGGGTTTGCATGTGTAATACCTGTGTTATACACGTTCACATCCCATCCCTCCTTCAGCCAGGCCGTGTTCCTGGTCTCCTCTCGGGACTGCAGGCTTTCATAAGCTGGAAAACAGCACAACCCGGAGATTTAAGACAGTCGCGTCTAATTAATAGCAACAGTTCCATCTAGGGTTAAGACTTGCTAAGGCGGGACAAAAGAGAACATCTGGCCTTTTAAAATGAGAGGAACCAGGCGGGCAAAAAGGATTTCATAAGGGATCTAAAGTACTTTATGATGCGTGTACAATCAAATCAGGGAACGTTCAGACATGCGGTATTTTCTGTTTACTTTACGTCATCACATGTTTCTGTCTTGAGCTGAGGGTTAAAATTGTAACGTCACTACCAGAGAGAACAGACATTCTTTGTGCTGCACCGATTACATCAGCACACAAACGTAACACACGGTCAAAAACAACAAATACCGGTGACGGCGTGTAAATTCAAGTGGAGTCAGATGCCAAACCTGATATAACAAAAGGCTTGAACCTCACCCCACAAATGATAAACAACATAGAGGTGGCCGATCTGAGAGAAGAACCCGCCTACGGCTTCGTTGTTTTCCTGTCTGTGTCTGATGGCCCTCGCCCTGGTTTACACACATGGCATCAGAGAGGTGTGAGGATCACCACCACATTTGGACCAAGGGATGATCTGACGTTCACATGACAGCGGGTCATGGGATACAAGTCGGGCCTCACCAATGGTTTCCCCATTCGATCATAGTTCCTGGCTGAAACGCGGAGAAAGAGGGCCGGCATTAGCATTGAAAACACAACTATTAGGCCTGAGAACACAAACAGATATGCTGTCTCGTAACAATTCTGGCTCATACCGGCCCTCAGAGTTTCATCATAGCTCTGCTGGTGCATTCATGCATAAGTGAGGGTCAATTCCAGATGTTGTGAGCTCCAAAGTCAAAATTGAATGGAAAAACACATGAAATCTTCTTATTCGCAACAGCATTAACTACACAGAGCCGAAGAGTTCAACTCTTCTGTGGGTCGATACCTTGAGGTGATAGCTGCGTAATTCATAGATGTTGGGTCCTGGTCGTGGCAACGGTTCATTCCAGAAACTGAACTCCAAAAGGAGCTGATTTCGCCTTGAAATAAGCATTTTTGCCCTTTCTTTCCGAAACTCCATGTACTCCTGAGGAAAGAAAAACCCCCTTCAATTAAAAATGTATTCAGGCTCCAAACTTTTCTCATGTTCCAGAGATAAATGACACATCTCTACTGTGAATATCTCTATTGTGGAAGGCTGGAAACATGTGAACCTTGTTGTTTTTCAGCTTCACCAGACAGTCTGTCAGGGCTGGGTAGCCTCCTCTGTACCTCCACAGATGCACTGCAGACACACACCAGCAGAGGTCACTGCAGCACCGGGTTTGAGCGGCGCTGCTTCGACAGGAACGACAGGAGACGTCATCCAACCCACACAAGGTATATTATGACATCCACATCTGGAAGCTTCTCTACCCGTCCCTACATTACCGTCTGACTCTATGTAAAGGAATTACAACCAAACTGCCGCCTCCGTAGATTAAGAAATTAATCCATTCACTGGAACCTCATACTGAAAAATGATTTCAGCGCTCAGTGCAGAAAGTGATGTTGTTTATGAAGCAGAGGTATTTTCTGTTTACTTTACGTCATCACATGTTTCTGTCTTGAGCTGAGGGTTAAAATTGTAACGTCACTACCAGAGAGAACAGACATTCTTTGTGCTGCACCGATTACATCAGCACACAAACGTAACACACGGTCAAAAACAACAAATACCGGTGACGGCGTGTAAATTCAAGTGGAGTCAGATGCCAAACCTGATATAACAAAAGGCTTGAACCTCACCCCACAAATGATAAACAACATAGAGGTGGCCGATCTGAGAGAAGAACCCGCCTACGGCTTCGTTGTTTTCCTGTCTGTGTCTGATGGCCCTCGCCCTGGTTTACACACATGGCATCAGAGAGGTGTGAGGATCACCACCACATTTGGACCAAGGGATGATCTGACGTTCACATGACAGCGGGTCATGGGATACAAGTCGGGCCTCACCAATGGTTTCCCCATTCGATCATAGTTCCTGGCTGAAACGCGGAGAAAGAGGGCCGGCATTAGCATTGAAAACACAACTATTAGGCCTGAGAACACAAACAGATATGCTGTCTCGTAACAATTCTGGCTCATACCGGCCCTCAGAGTTTCATCATAGCTCTGCTGGTGCATTCATGCATAAGTGAGGGTCAATTCCAGATGTTGTGAGCTCCAAAGTCAAAATTGAATGGAAAAACACATGAAATCTTCTTATTCGCAACAGCATTAACTACACAGAGCCGAAGAGTTCAACTCTTCTGTGGGTCGATACCTTGAGGTGATAGCTGCGTAATTCATAGATGTTGGGTCCTGGTCGTGGCAACGGTTCATTCCAGAAACTGAACTCCAAAAGGAGCTGATTTCGCCTTGAAATAAGCATTTTTGCCCTTTCTTTCCGAAACTCCATGTACTCCTGAGGAAAGAAAAACCCCCTTCAATTAAAAATGTATTCAGGCTCCAAACTTTTCTCATGTTCCAGAGATAAATGACACATCTCTACTGTGAATATCTCTATTGTGGAAGGCTGGAAACATGTGAACCTTGTTGTTTTTCAGCTTCACCAGACAGTCTGTCAGGGCTGGGTAGCCTCCTCTGTACCTCCACAGATGCACTGCAGACACACACCAGCAGAGGTCACTGCAGCACCGGGTTTGAGCGGCGCTGCTTCGACAGGAACGACAGGAGACGTCATCCAACCCACACAAGGTATATTATGACATCCACATCTGGAAGCTTCTCTACCCGTCCCTACATTACCGTCTGACTCTATGTAAAGGAATTACAACCAAACTGCCGCCTCCGTAGATTAAGAAATTAATCCATTCACTGGAACCTCATACTGAAAAATGATTTCAGCGCTCAGTGCAGAAAGTGATGTTGTTTATGAAGCAGAGGTATTTTCTGTTTACCTGCTTGATCCTGCTCCCCGTACCAGGTGGTCCAGCTTCCAACCACCTCACATGGGTAGTCTTTGTCCTGATGCAGTTTATTTTGCACCTCGGCCCTGAGAAAGTAAAAAAAAGCCATTGGCCATTTCCCCCCCCTTATTGCAGATGCGACTGAAGTGCTAAAAAGTTAGATTTGAAAGACCGGCAACAAGTCGACGGGCGGTCGAGTGATATTAAAATGTGGCTGCGCTCACTCTAGATTTTCATACGCTTCCAGGCAATCCGGTTTGACGTTGTGGACTGAAAGAAAGCCAGAGCAGAGAGGCCCACTTCAATTCAACAAAGTAATTTCACACTGCAATTCAGAGGAGACTTCGATATCCAAAACAGATTCACTTTCAGTAGGTTATGGGTTACGGAGGATGGCGTTCGAAATGAAACCCCTACAAGCTGAAATTGATGCAAAAAGAAGGATCAAAGCTGCGTGAGGGTGATGGAATTCTCGAAGGACAGACACACGGATCACTGCAACCTCCAAAGACAGAAATAGCTGTTTCAATCTTGCAAAACTTCACAGGCCGGATGCGTTACGCCACTACAGAGTAAGCTGCCGCCGCCGCTGCCGTGATGCTAGCTGCTAACAGAAGCTTCTGGCTTCCTTTTGGCTCAAATAAGTCTGGAATGATTTAATGAACCGGTTTGTGCAGAGGCAGATACGAGGCGGCCTGCGGAGACTCAAAACAGCACATTTCATTAGGAACAAAACACAACTCTATCATATTCAATGACAATTGGTGTCCTGGGACCCATATTTCAGAGATGAGCTCCGTGAGGAAGGATCCCGTCAGCATCGGAGTCTGGCGCCACTTTATAAATGGACCACCAGCAGCTGCTGGATCAGTGAGATGATGTGACATGAAGGTGCCTCTGTGCTCGAAGGGTAAATAACCGTCTAAATGCCTCCGTGGCTGCTAAATGTTTTTGGCCTTGGAAACAATTCAAACGTTTAGACTTTTCCCTATTTTAACCTCAGCTTTTTAAATCTACTATTGGATCAGTTATAGACACATGATTGGCCCCGTCATCCACTTCCTGCCCCACACACACACACACACACACACACACACACACACACACACGTACTGCTATCTTTATGATGTCTTGTCTTTCATAGATATAATGCATTCCCCAGCTCCTTATCCTAGCTCAAACCATCCCAACTAACCCACCCCACCCCAACACACACACACACACACACACACACACACACACACACACACACACACACACAAACACTTAAAACCAATTCTAATTTCTTTAAAGTTTCCTGGACCAGCCAAATACTGTATGTCCTCACTTTCCTCAAATGTCCTCTGCAGAATTAATATTTCGGTACTCAATATGTATCAAGTACAAGAAAACGCACACACACACACACACACACACACACACACACACACACACCACACACACACACACACACACACAACACACACACACACACACCAATGGTGAGAAGAATCACTGCAGAAAGGCCTTGAGCCAGGAATCAAGCACAGAAGCTTCCAGCTGAAGGGAATGTGAATGAGCTAAGCAGAACATAAAACACCCCACAATCAATGAGGTTGGAATAATACTGGATACTGGATTACTACAAAGCAAAGTGTTGCTTACATTGTATTTTGTAGAGGCTGCTGGTCTCTTTCTTTGACAGCAGGTTGGAGTGGGCATCTTTTCTGGCATGGACTTTGTCCCCGCTCAATGACAACCTCCTACACAGAACCAAAATGAAAGCCGGTTTAACACAGGCTCAAACAAAACACAGAGACATTAGCAATAAATGCAGTTCTAATGGACGGGGTCTCCAAGATGGACACCGCATTGTCCTTTCATGGGAAAAATACGCGTATTGTGTAAGTGAGTGGGCTGCCTGTCATCGTTGCTGATCTTTGTTACATCCATGGAGTGGATAATAACGGGAATATAAATCACAGAAAGACCCCTCACTGCAATCCAACAGGTTCCAAAAAGCATATGAATCCTGAAAACAAGTTCTCGTCCTGCCTTAAGAAAGTGGAAAAAACATGAACGCAGGAAGAACTTTGAAGAAATTGTCCATTTATTTGCTGTGTAAAACTGCATCCAAGTCCAAGGACATGTTCATGAATCCTAAAGCAGAAAGCTGCTTCAATGTGAACTAACCTCATTTTCTCAGCTGAGCCTCATTTAAGATTTTACAGACAATCTGTAATTATCATATTTTGGCCAAGAACAGTTCAAAGAGAGAGGCCGGTACGAAAGGATTATAGCGATGTGTTGAACATATGATAACTTGTAGCCTGCGTTCAAGGCCGTCTTTTAAACACTTTCTAGTTTCTAGTTTCATTATTCTAAAATCCACAAACATTGAAGGTCACCGAGACTTTGTTTTAATAATCTTATGGGCCAGTGGGTTTAATTATGAACTATAATTAGAAATTTCAAGTTAATTCCCACATGGTTCACTCGGTTGCAGTACACAAGAAATAAGGGAGCAGGAAAAGGTAAAGACTTGATTTAGAACAGAGCAGAACACAAGAAAAATCTGCAGTATCTGGAAAAACAAGACGTTAATGGTGGCTTCACAGGACAAAGGTCAGATTTCCAGCAAATGATTACAAAAGATGTGTGTTGATCACTAAAGCAAATAGCGGGACTTCTTCATGCTCCTTAGCATTATAACAGGGAGCTTTTGAGGACACTTGAGTGTTTACATTGAGTGAATCACGGCTAACAACACGTCAACAAGACTAACATGTTTGACAAAGAAAGAAAATAGCAGTCAAATGTGCTGAGCGTTCAGATGGAAGAAGCAGACAGACAGGATGTTACAGAGGGATCCAGTATGCTAACGTTAGCTATGGTTAGGATAAATATGAGGTCTTTACCTGGCCGCCTGCTGAGGACTTGCAGAAAGTCTGCACAGTATTTGTGCTTTAGACCTTAAAGAAATGGCCTTCGCCATGCTGCTCCGCTACGTTAAAACACGTCCTGCACCACACTGGGCAAGTTAATGTTTAACCTCCCCATCCAGGGCCGGCCCTAGCCAAGCAAGATTTCAAGTGGGGGCCCCACCATCCACTAAAAACCATCCTCAAACATGCAAATGGGTAAAATAAAACGCAATCAATGCAAACACTAGTAACAACTGTTATTTCTTTCTATTATTAGCTCATGTGAGAGCTAGCGTTTGTTTGTTAGCAAAATAACGTGTAAAGTTTTGAATGAATTCTTGTTAAATATCCAAAAAATGTTGAGAAAAGCTCATTAAAATTTGGAGATAATCCGGAGGAACTTTGACCCTTAATCTTCCAAAGATCATAGGTCAAGACTATCAAAGTAGAGGGACACTAAAGCATCCGTCACTGCTGTGTAACCTTGACTACTGCACATATATGATGGAAAAGGTCCCGCATTCACTGATATGAATTTTCAGTCTACCACATATAATGTGTGACAACTGAGCTTGGGCAGAAGCCAATCACAACGGTTGGCACTGTGACGTGGAACCAACCTGAGGTGTCACCTGCCACATTTCAGAGACTCAAGTGATAATGAACGATCTGCCTCTGACTTCTTTAACTACATTTTTGGGGGCTGCGACTGTTGGCTCAGCATTTAGGAACCCAGAATATGACCTTCTTCCATGCCCAGTATTGACTGTTGCCTGGACTGCAGTAAGAGGAGGATTTTGGACTTTGGAGATCAGATGACGAATGTGTGTCTCTTGCTCAGGTGAATGAGCAGGCAAACATCAAAGGCTTTGTCAAAATCACTCTGAACTCCACAAAGTCAAACCTGGAAGCATTAAAAAGAGAGTAAAAAGAGAAAAGCCTGCAGCAGGGAGACCCCACGCGCATCATAGCCTATAGAGGCGGTGGGCTGATGAATAGAAGGCTCCACATGACAGTAGTGTGAAGGCAGGGTTGCTGGCCTTGACATAGGTGCTGGTCGAAGGGTTCAGGGTCTGGGGTCAAAGTTCGTTCTTGTTGTGTCTGTTGACATCTGTGCTACCTGCAGACAGCAAAGTTGTGGGTAACAGAGCAGAGATGAACGAGATGCCTTCTCAACTGGGACAACTGAGGACTCTGATCGGGTCACAGAGGGATAAAGTGCAGCAGGGGGAGACGGATCCAAACCCTGGAGTCAGATCCTGAGGAGTCGAGCACTGGAAGCCTCATCTTCCTCACAAAAGGGAGATTTTAAATGACCTTTTTTATACGTCACATGGCATGGCAAAATGTGACGTGTGAGCAACAAATTAAAAACAGGCAGCGTGGGTTGAGTGAGTAACTAGTTTTTATTTCTAAAAAGAGGATCTATGGTCCCAAAAAAGGTTGGGAAACCTGTCAAACAACTATTCTATAAAACATGAGGATTCTAGTTAGAGTGAGAAAGTTACTGTCTAGAAAGATGTTAAAAGATTGCATTTTCATGGTTATAATAAAAAGAATATAGGAATACATTTAAAAAATAAATGAATAAAAAAAAGACCAGGGACCTCAGACGCTAATTGAACTTTCGTAAGTGTAAAGTGATGAATGTTCGACAGTCTGAGTCATTCCACATAATATTGACAATGAACCTCCAGACATCACGACATTGAGATGTTTTGTGTCAATTTGCACTTCTGTTTCACAATAATAATGGAAAAATAAATCTTACATCCACATAAACTGAATTCAAATCATCCTTTCAAAATGGTCTGTTTCTTCCTTTAATTGCGCTGATGTGCCTTCATTTCTAGATTTTAACGGACACAATTAGATTTCACCTAAACTAGATTAAAGAGAATCAAATCTATAACATTTTCCAGGATGGATACTTGCTACCTGCTATGCTTGATAGATGCACGGCAGCGTGTTGGAGCAAACACGTCTCTTATCTAACGCAACCGTTCGCTCACAGGCTGGTTCCTATATCGGCAGTCGTGCACTACTTAAATCTTTTTTGTGCACTCCCACTTTCACTTCTTTTCATACACATCGTGGCGCTCTCTGATCCTCTCCATCACTCTACCCACTGACATTATATAACATCCAATCACATCTCAAAGGGACCGGGCTAAATACCTGTTCCCAGCTGTGTTCCGTTAAACAATATTTCAACCAGGCTGAGCGTCGCTGTTGAAAAGTTTAGAAGGTTTTTATTCCCAAAAAAAATCCCTCATTGCACTTTTTACACGTTCCGCCTTTGGCGCCGTCGTCTTTTCAGCCACAGTGGAACAGCAATTAGCCTAATTCTCTCCTTTAAAATGGCTCCAAAGTCACTTTTCAGTCTTGTGTTTTGTGAATGCTCCAATCTTGCCGCCGTGATTGACTGCAAGCGCGGGGAAAACCTCCTTGGTGGCTGCATACAGGTCTTCAAAATCCTGGCTGACTGTGATGTCCTGGAAAGGAATGCAGGCAGGGAAGAGGTTGAATATGTTGGAAAATGAGATCTTTGGCAGAAAGCCTGGTGGATTGTATGAATTTGCAGGTTACCGAGAAGTCTAAGGCCTCTATGGCGGAATCTGGATTTTCCTGCATAGACTGTAAGATTCCATAACAACCAGCATTCTGAATGGGGTTCTTTCCAATCTGAACAATCATAAAATGTAAGGTGCCACATAAATGCACAGACATTTGATATTTATTGTCAGCACTTTTGATTTCACGGCCATTTTTACTGACAAAAACTGTATGTTAAAGTTGTTTCCCAATAATAGCTCATTTCTCCTGATTCCAGCCAATCCTGAGGAGAATAAAATCAGGAGGAGGGAAAAAAGTTCAGTAATTAACTATCATTAAAAGTGCTGCCGCTTAATTTGTGTCAGCAACAACAGAAATTAAAACAGTTAGGCAGAGTGATCCGTTTATTTGTCCCATTTTATCTACCGTTGCTCCAAAATTGCTTTTCAGGCGACTTACTTGCAGGATTCTGATTGTCTTGTTGTGTTTGAGGCCCAAGGCTAAGTGAATAGCTCCTTCAGGAGGAATTCTGTTGTTACTGTGGGGAGAGTGTGCAATGTGTCGTGTCAGGGAAAGAAAAACAACCATACGAGGCATAAAAGTGTGTTATTACGCAATGTCATTGGTCTGGTGGCAGCAGGTCCGAGCCTGTTTAGCCGTACCTCACATTTAACTCCTCCAGGACTTCGTTCTCCCTCAGAGCCTGACCTAAAGCGACGGCTCCCTCTTTTCCGAACCCATTAAATGAAAGATCGACGCTTCTGAGGAAGATATTTCCCTGAAAGAGAAGAAAAAAAGCCCATCTCGATCCACTTGATCATCCTGTTCATTAGAGCCAGAAACCCCAGAGTTTCTCCTGCTGTGAGGTGAAGAGCTGCTTCTGCTATGATAAACCACAGTGTCCCTAACATTTTCACCTTATTTTTGAAGCCTATTATATTTGCTGAGCTCGTTAATAATGGCTAAGCGTACCCGAGGAAGAAGGGATCACATGATTAATAATCAACTCATGTATATGTCATGACTGAAGAAGCCAGTGTCTCCTGGTGACAGCATAAGCCCCGCCCCCCTCTTTTGTTTCAAACAACACCTCGACTCAACATTAAAATCCTTCGGACGTTTTCCCAGTGAGGGTTTCTGTCCTCGTACACAGATCCTATCAGGCTGATGCCTCTTCAAGGCTTCGCTCTCTTGCTCAGATTAGCAAGCATCATGATTGACAGCTGAACTCTGCGCAGGCGGCCGTGGAAACCCGGAAATCGATACCGCGGCTCCATTTCTTGGTTCAACTCCCCGGGACGCATTTTGTCGGCCGCAATTGAAGTCTTTGAAATGACAGCCGTCGTCGTGCGGCGCTGAGATGTCATCAGCTCTGAAACGCAGCCTCCTGGGCCGCTTAAAATATATGAACGACTCTCAGTCTCCAGCTGAAATCTGGTTCTGCAAATGGTTCTGTTGCAGTAAATCCTCCCAAAATTAACACCTAAGCTGCAAATAGATGCATTTGCATAAACAGTTCATCCTGTATTCTGATATAAAGAATGTAATGAAAATATATGCGTGTCTAGGTATGTTACCCCGAGGCCGTTGGCTAACATCACAGCTCCTCTCCCACGGATGCAGTTCCAGGCCAGACTTACAGATCTCAAACCAGTGTTCTCTGACAGAGTTGCTCCCAGAATTTGCCCTTAGAATAAAAACAACAATAACAACAACAACAACAAAAAGCCCCGTGAAAACGGAACTTCGGATTCTTAGAAACAAGCAGATTACGCAACATTACGTAACTCTATCAGCTGCATCGTGAGGCTCCTTCACCGTTAAGACCGTTACAAAATAAATCCAAACTGAAATGAGGTCAGGAGGGTGGATCATCCTAACTCACCTCACAGCACCACAGGATGCTCAGAAGGTTAAAACGCCGCCATCGTGTTTGGACGATAAAGCCAAATCTGATGTACGGCGATAAAATCCTCCTAATCTTCTGCTCTCCTGATGGTTTCTTCTCCATTATCATCACGTTTCCCTGCCTCTTGTCTCATCTGTGTCCTGATTTAAGGAGGCTTTAATGAATGCAAAACGTCGGCGACCTTTGAATGCCACCGCCGCCTGCTGTCCCACGGCTGCTGACAGGTAAGACCTGAACCGAGCTCCACTTCTAAGGGAACCCTCGCTAATCGTGAACGTCGTGGCATTTTACCGCATCTCGGAATTTGGGGTTGATTGGACGTAAATTCCTGAGGCCCAGCTCGGGGAAAGACAAAGGAAAGCATCTTTTTTTTGGAAGGGGGGATAAAGGCTGTTTGTTTAGAACAAGCCAAGTGGAAAATCAGACTCAACGCAGCCACCAGGGGGCGCTACTCCCGTTTTTGCCTTCACATAACTGAAATCAATGAAAGGACCTTTGATTAATGTCTACACCGCTCCTGACATGTTAATAGCACACGTGATACCGCTGAAGTTGAGGTTAGCATTGAGATTAATTTAAGGGTAAAATGACAAGCCAAACAAGTAGTGTAGGCTTTAATTACAAATGTAGGCAGACCTGTCAATAAAACACCTCTGCAGCCTGTCAGGAGTTTGTTTTTCACGTTAACACGTGGTCACATGGGGGTGCGAGCTCGCCAAGCTTCAGCATTTGAAGGGAGTTACGATGGGCCCCCTCATAAAACACTTTAAAAGCGTTTACATCTGATTATTGATGCAGCATTGGGACGTTTCCTGGCCCCCGACGCGTCTGTCTGAGGTCGGCGCTACCTGCGCGCTCCGCTAGAGCGTTGTGGCTGAGGTCAAGGTGCTGCAACCTTGTGTTGACAGTCAGCGCCTGAGAGAGCCGCTCAGCAGCCTCGTCTGTGAAGTCGTTTCCTGACAGGCTGATTTCCACCAGGGTGCTGTTCCTCTGAAGCATGTCGGCGACGGCGCCGGCGCCGCGGTCCCCGAGATTGTTGTCGGAGAGGTCCACTTCTGGCGTTCACACACAAGTAGACAGGGAAATAAGTCATTTATGGGGATCAGGTACTGGAAAGAGGAAAAATACTGAGACTGGAAGGAACAACATCCTTTAAAAAAGATTTTAAAAAAATTATTATTCTTTTTTACCAGGACTCATCGTGAAAACTAAGAGTGTAAAATGGTGAGATGACTCACACCGACCATTTTCAACGACAATAAACTGTGTGCTCGTGCAAAAAATTGGGGTGAGTTGAGGAGGTGGCACTTCTGCTGAAAAAGGAGGGGGGGGAGAAACTGGGTGCCCACCTGTGATATAACAATTCTCCTTCAACATCTCGGCTATAGCAGCTCCGCCCATCCCCTCCATCCAATTATCTCGTAGGTTCAGCTTCAGTACTGAAGTGTTGGTTACCAAGGCAACCGCCAGCGCTTTGGTGCCCTGCAAACACACATCCACCCCCTTATAAAGTGAAATTCTTCTGCATCTTCTGTTTGTCCACAGCAGAAATTTTTCCCATTAATAGCACTGATGCACACACGCACACACACACACACACACACACACACACACACACACACACACACACATACACACGTACACACACACGTACACACACACACACACACACACACACACACACGGGGAGAGAGAGAGAGGGAGCGAGAAAAATATCAAAACTGTGAGGAAAAAGAAAGCATGATGGATATGTGTGGAGGTGTAGGTCAACAACAAAGAAGCTAGCAGATCATGAAAATGATAGTTTCCATCAAGGACGCAGCAAATGAGACACGACACCTGACGAACACATGAAAAGCCCCGTCCCTTTACATTAATGTGTGTTACATAGGATTATATAAAAAGCCCTCAATTCTCAAGACATTAGAGAACAAGACATAAATAACACTGATTTCCTGTTAAGTTGTCACATGAAAGGGAGAATATTCTTCATTTGTACAGAGAAAACACAGTTAGACTCAGGTTATTGACCTACAACTGAGGGTTTATAAGTAAAAATGAGGAAAAACTAGATGACCAGTGATATAGAAGAACTATTTTTTCTGCCTTTGCACCGTTTCTTTTGGTTGGTATTTTTTTAGAAAGTGGGAGCACTCCAACAATTTTAGCTCTTTTCCTTTGTCCATCTCCTCAGGAAACAGGCTCTTAATTACCACACGCTCCATTACATACACCCCGGTTGATGATTAGGTGTTTTCACCGCTGAGCAGGTAGTTCAGCCCAGCTGCTTTGGGGCTTTGACAGGCAAAATCACATTTTAAAGCTCAAAATCTGAGCTACGCGTGGCAATTTCTGAGCTGCAGTGAAAAAGCACCAAAACCAGGTGCTAATTAGAAGCTGAAGCTAATCCTTTTCAGACCTTTAGCTCATTTATAAAGAAGCAAATCACAAAAATTGCTCACGTTGGCTCTAGCTAGCGCGAGCTACCGGCTGCATTCATCCCAAATCACCTGAGGCCCCAGAGAGCGATGCATCAGCAGCATTTCACTGCTCTGAATTTGCCGCAGGAAGGCAGAAGAAGGCACCACGCGGAACTTTTCACACGCCCTCCTGTAAGATTTCTGGCCCGTGGAGTCAAATGTCGGCACCGTACCTGCAAAATGAAAAAAAATTCATATTAAAAAAGTATCACTAACTGTTCCAAACTGGCGCAGAATCGGAGCTTCACAACCTTCCATGACAGTTCTAATCTGTTCCAATTCTCTTGTGTGTCAGGAATGGGAAGAGTGGTTCAAATTCACTGGAATCCTTAGAATCCAGGAATCCCAGCAAGCTTGAACCGAACACTGAGGCATGATTGTATCTCTCACTGTTCCCCCACAGGGGAGGAGAACATGACAAGTCCCTCATGGACGATTCCACCCTGTCAGGAGAACATACTCAGACAAGACCTTTGCTGAAAAGGAAGCCTGGTTAAAAAGACGGCGATGAGACGGAGGACGGGGCTCTGCACACGTGGGCCGTTCAAAGAAGAGGAGAAACAGATCACCGGATAAATGGGCTCCGTTATCACAGGGTTGTGAAGCACAGAATTAAAAAAAACACGTCTTTTCGAACACATCTGCTCATACAAAGTGAACATTTCACCGTTTTATTATATATTCAAGCTCTTCTTGAATATTTAATCTAAAACCGTCCTCCTCTGTACCTCTGAGATCCAAATCGGTGTCAGCATCTCCATCTCCATCGACGCGCTCCTCCTGCCCTCCGTCCGTCTCCACTTTGTCCTTTTCTACCCTTCCATCCCTGTCAGGGTTGAAGTGTTGCTCTCCTGGCCCGCGCAGGGCAGCCTCTGCCCCCCCCTGGGTGAAGAGCGACCAGATGAGACGTGATGGCTGATCCAGGATGACTGCTGAAGTTTCCTGAGACCATCGTGCACCAGTGTTGATGTGATGGAGACATTTGTGGTTGAGAACTCATTGGCAGCAGTCAGAGGCGTCTCGGTGACACCCCCCCCCCCCCCCCCACCCCCCCCACTGCGCCACACGTGCACACATTCATACATGTGCCAACTAAAGTCCGGGCGATTATTCATCATGGCTCCAGAGGACGCTCCTGGACTCCTGCCTTTTAATATCCCTCCCTGACTTCAGTCCTTTCAGACTGGAAAACAGCTACTTTGAAAACTTATCTTACATAAATTGACGCACGTCTATCAAAAAGCCATTTCTTAGATCGTGATCATGATTCAGTATTTTTTTTTTTTTTATGAAGTGAATGCTTTGTCCGTCCGTCCGTCTGATTCTTAGCAAGATATCTGTAAAAGATAACGAACACATTTTATTGAAATTTTCAACCGGGGGCCAAGGAAGAGACGATTAAATTTTGGTGACGTTCCAGAATCCTGAGGGACTCTGAACTTTACAAAGATCAAAGCCAAGGGGCTTTGAAGCGACCTGTGGTATGTAATCATGTATTGTTATTACCTGTATATAACCCACGGGTGGGAATGACCTGTTTGGATGCAGGTCTGTTCTCTGCGAGTGCTTTTGTTAATTATCATACAATTACCTGTTAGCAACATGCTAATTAAAAGATAATTAAAGTGATTAAAGCACCATATAGGCTCCCTCCTCCTGCAAATGAAATCACAATTACATGCACCAAAAGAGTGTGCGTGAAGAGAAAATACCGTAAAAACCGTTTGTGACCTGTCACGCAGCTCTCCTTGGTGCACAAGAATCTGCCGTGCACTCGAAACTTGGCTGGTGCTTCAGCCTCCTACCTCCCCCAGCTTCTCAACTTCTGCGTCACCAGCTTCCACCACAGAAGGCGGCAGACTCCCCTCGGCCGGCTTCATTCCACGAACCGTGACACAAGTTTCTGCTCCTCCGGGAGAAGAACTCCACTTAATTGTTGTTTGTCTTTTAATTACTGATGGCAGCTGACCTGCAGGCAACAATCAGTTGTTGGGCAAAGTTTGAGTCGTTGGTTTGTTGACAAGTTGCCATGACTCCAAGCCAGACAGCGAGACAGCCATGGCAACGTGAAGGTGAAGAGTTGGCTTGCTTAAGTGCCCGCTCGTACACACACACACACACACACACACACACACACACACACACACACACACACACACACACACACAGAGGCAAAAAAGAAGCCAAGCACATGATATACTGTAAATGTTCCTCTTTATTTCGAAGTAAATGCAACTCTCTGCAGTGGATGCATTAAATCAGAATAACCCTCGATCAGTTACACAACAAACGTCATACGAGCAGAGGCTGATTGGACCAGAGCAGCAGAAAAATGCAAACACAATAAAGATTAACCTCCTGTAGAATGAGTTTTATTCCACCGTTCGACGCCGAGTGACAAAGGCTGGATAACTTCACAATACAGTCCCACTGACTGACACAGTGCTGGTTAACAGAAAGAGTTTTTTTTTTCTTGTTTTGTTTTAAATAGAATACAAGCAGGAGACAAAATATCACCATGCATTTAGTTAATGCTGCTCTTTTATCCCCATACCTAAAAGATAGGAGAGACACCAGAGAATATGCTGTTTTCAAACCAAGCGGCGTCATAATGCTAATTTACATCATGAAAATACATTCTTAGAAAAGATTGAAGTACTCTTTGCACTTTATACTTTGTCTTTGAATATATATATATTATTTATATATATGTATAGAAGCTATATATGGTGTCAGTTGTTTTTCACGTTTCACGTCACATACATTTTCTCTCTTTTCATTTCACCTAAATCTGTAGGAACAAATTATACAGAGGAGACATTCATGTCGAATGAACCATATTGTGAACAATAAGGAATCCGCCATTCGTCTCCGAGCAGTGAAAACAGCCGTCTCAGAGCAACAAATGCAGGTGTCGCCCCAGAAAAGCCTGTTGTTAATCATGCTGGCGGCTACCTTTAACCAAAGACACGGGAATGGAACAACAGAGACGCTGTGGCAGACAAGAACGGCAGCAGTTTCCTGCAGAGAGAGCGGTCAATAAACAGCGTGGCCCCCGCGCTAATGTATTCAAATCGCGACCCCGGTTCCTCGGAAAGCAGCAAACGGGCGCAGCGGCGGCAGCGGCGTCGAGGCTCCCTCGTGTTCCTGAATGGAGACGTCGAAGAAGAAAGATCTAAACTAAAAGTCAAGTAGGCAGCTTCCTGTTACCAAAACACCATCTGGGAGCCCAGATCTGCAGGCTCGCGTGACTCACGGGGCGGCCGAATGGTGCTTTATTTTAAAATCTGACCGGCTTTTCAAATGAACAACAAACAGGATAAATATATAAAGGACGCACCTGAGCACCCAGATGCAGCCCAAACACGATCTCTATGGCTCTCTCTCTCTCTCTCTCTCTCACACACACACACACACACACACACACACACACACAGGCGTGTTGATGCTACCGAGCAGGTGTCAGGTCACAGTGAAAGGGTGGCGCGTGCACCGAAGGGTCGTGCGGTATCATGCAGAGGAGATAAAGGATGAATTTGTTACACATGAGCAGAGGCAGAGTGGTAATGTAAGGCAAGAGGCAGAGGAGCCACGATGCTGATGGACGTCTTCGACGCAGGACAGCTGGTGCCGCGTGGATCCGAGCAGCAGGGCGCCACAACCCGCCCGCTCCCCTCGGTTCTCCAAAAGGAATGGTGAACTCCGCTATGGACGTCCCTTGTATAGTAAATATGCTACAGCCAAGAGCCAGCGAGCTTAACGCGTAACCGTGGAGTGAGGAAGAGAAAGCGACAAATCCTGCCCATCAGCACCGTCGCCGGCTCACCGATTCAGACCGTTTCAGCCCCACAAAGAGCAAAAAAGATGCTTCCTTTTAAAAGGGCCCTCACAGTAAATCCACAGTAAACACAATGAAGGATCTGTAGCCGTTTCGCTCCAAGAAAGACGCTAACAATCACTCCCAAGATAATAATCACTAAAGAAAAAAGAAGTTTCATTTAAGAATCAGGTGATCTCCATCCATAATATTCACTTTCATGCAAGACCACTTGTTTTTTTTCCCCGCGTTATTTAGAGATCTGAAGCTGTGAGTTTTTCCAGACTAATATATCATTGTAATTGATGGAAAAGATGTTTTTCATGAGATTTCAGATGCCCGTTTTTGGAGCCGTGACAGAACGTGTGCGCAAATATCCGAGCAGAGTGACGCTTTCCTGACATGTACACCTCAGAATCTCTTTGTCAGTGTCAATAATACCAGCAGCCGCCTGGCAGATATACAGAATCACCCCAATAAAAGCCGTTTAGCTGCAACAATAACACAGAGTAGATTATATCTCGAGTATATTCTTGGTCATGCATTCACAATGAGGCAGGTCATCACACGAGGTGCAAACATTTTTGAAACAAAGTGGTGAATTTATAATTCCGCGAGCGTCGTCGACGAGCAAAGACAGATTCTTGAAGAAGAGAACGTTTCCAACTTGCTACAGACAGATTGCAGAGCCCGATAAAAACACTGAAGAGGTATAAAAAAAAAAGAAACATTTCTCTTTGTGGTTTTTTTTGTCTTTTTTTTTTTGTCGTTGGTTTGTTTTTGCAGTACAAAAAAATTGGCACAGTATTCTTCAGCCAGCGCCGCCGCCTCGTCCAGCCTGGTCGTGGTCAGAAAGGCCCGGATTCAGAGACCTATGAGCAGAACACCCTGAGGGGAGACGACAGAGAGATAAAGGCAGGGAAACAGTCGCAGCCAATACTCACTCGGGGAACGGGGGGTTTGATGGCCAAATGTAAAATTCAAGTGACAATTCACACAGGAAGTATCATCAGTGATGCATTTTGCTGGCGCTCGATGAGCCGCGGCGCCGATGTAGGGCTCTTGTTTGGCTCTCACAACGAGCGTGCGTGAAGTGTCTAATCTTAAATATGTGCAGTGGAAACAAAAACAGAAACGCAGAGCCACTTCAGTTCGCTGTAATCCTGCTGGCTTAGAGAATGCCACTGTCGGCAGGTTTCCATGGTTACCCGCTCTGTTTTCATCTGAAGCGGGGCGGCGATCGCGCGGCGCCGTCGCCAGCAACTACAGGTTGCAGATTGCAGTCGGATTTACACAGACGCTCTTCGGAGACGGAGGCGCTCTGATAATCTGGCCGGTTTGGATAAAAATCCCAAGATTTTGAAGAAATGTGACAGAAAGGTTCCTTATGGGAAAAGATGAACAAATATGACCGCACGTTCTTTAGCTTCCTCCACTATTCAGGCATTCAGGTGTTAAATGCTGCACGCAGAAAAGGAATATTATCATCAAAGAAGCCTGGAAGATGGTTAATGCACTCAGAACTGAGTCACCACAGCGTCAATAGAAAATGGATAAAGTGGTAGAATTCTCCATATATATGTGCTAGACGGGAGTGAGCTTTAGCTAGCTATAGCTACGGTTGGCAACACAACGCCCGCTGCCTGTGCCGCTTTGCCATTATGTTTCAAATATCTCACCACATTTATAAAGCTGTGTAAATTCTGCATGGAGATTTGGTTATAGATACTACCAAGCACTCAATAAAGCCTACATAGGGACAGGGACAACATGCAAACTCCAGAAGGAAAGCTAACACTACGCTAACCCCATTTAACCTGGACCCAATGTATGCAAATACACAAATAGGTGTGAATCACTTACTCATCGGAGTCCTTTTTATTCTCTTCGATGTAGGCAATGGATTCTGACCGAATCCTGTTGGTGACCTCGTAGGTGCGCAGGGTGACTCCAAAGATGTCCTCATGGTAGCGGTTCTCATCCTGTGTTAGGTAGTAAAGGCGAGAAAAGGGTCAATGCTAATGCCGAGATTATCTCCCACACCTACTTTACAAGTCTTCTTCTATGGTTGCTCTCTAAACTACGACCAAGGGAAGGGCAGGTGTAAACATTAGCATGATTAGCCAAAAGCTAATCGGTGCTTTGTCATCCTTCCTCTGAGGAAATACTCGCTATATTTTCTTGCCATACATTCACACTGTCGTGTTGGCGCTGCTGCTTCAGCGATGAACAGCACCGCTACCATCTGTCGTACCCGAAGCTTGCTGATGAACAAGCCGGCTTCCTCCAGGCTCATGTTGCCCTCTTGCTTGATGATCTGCTGGACGTTCTTGAGAACATCCCCGGCCATCGTAACATCCCCGCACACGTAGATGTGTCCTCCCTCCTCCCTCAGGCACTGGTACACCCGCTCCGACAGCTGCTCACGCAGTGCATCCTGCACATATTTCTGACAAGGAGACAGAGGGAAAATGACAAAGTCACACATGGAAATGAAGAGAGCAGAAGATCCAGGAGACCACTGAGAGGCAGGGAAAATGAAAAAAGTGCCATTTGTCAATTTTGTACATGCTGTGTTAAATTATGGACATTTAAAAGCTGTTAGTACCTTTGGTTTGCCGGGCTCTCTGGAATAGGCCGTGTACAGCTCCTTGAACACGTTCTTGTTCTTGGCTTGGATGGTCTCCTCCTTGTAGATGTGGTCAATCTCAGACTGTCGACAGCCAAACACCAGGATCATTGGGCATGACTCGATGCCTACAGAGGGGTAAAAGAAGAGTATAAAGAGTTGTTATACTGTACATTTGCTCTAAATACGATGGAAATGCAGCTGATGAGGGGATCTCACCGTTGTGTTCAAGGTCATACAGTCGGTGTTGCCAAAAGCTCCGGAATGGGGCGATTCCGGTTCCCGGACCCACCAGGATGCAAGGTGTTTGGTTGTTTTTGGGAAGCTGGAAGGATGGAGCACTTCAAAACAAAAAAAAACAATAAAAATCTCGTTAGTAAAATGTCAGCCATGCAGGACGATCCCACCCTTGTTTGTCAGTACAACCTGGAAAAACTCCCCACTGATATTTACCTTCGGACAAAACACGGCACCATCTCCCCCTTCTCTATCCTGCTGAGCCACGACGAACACACTCCATGGTGGATCGACCCTGCTCCATCTGAAAAGGATGGTTGCCAAGCAAGATTTTACCTGTTTCTCTTCACTTCTGCTCTTTAAGTGCAAAAAAAACGGCCCCGAACCTGAATTTCAGAGCAAAGGTCCAATTCTCTCGCTCTCTTACTCAACAGAAATTGCTATAATTCAGCCCAACTATACAATCAAACCTACATGTAAATGCATATTATATGTGTGAGATGAACGTAGCTGTGAGGATATACTGGAAAAATGTGACGGGTACTTCAGCGCTAGCAGTGAAGCTAACACCAAATCCCCAAATGCTGCTGGACAGACTGGGCAGTTTCCTTTTATTTGGGTTATTGGATGTTGAAATAAGACCTATTCACATTATATTAGACATTACATGTGTGATGGACGCAGGAGTTCCTCACCTCTGGTACGGTAGGAGACCACAGCAACCGTGAGGTGGATCTCTCCCGGGTGCAGGTCTGGAGAGGAGCTGATGGAGTAGTAACGAGGCTGCAGCAGGGGAAGCTGGGAGAGCAGCAGCGTAGAAGGCATCTGGATGGAGGGGAATTCCTCTAGAACCTCCACAAGGGTGGGGTTGTTGTACCACTTCCACTCCTCATACTCCTGCAAGCCCTGTGGACGGAAGCCAAGGAAAGGACGGAATTACGTGAGCAGCCATTGGCAGGAAAACACAAAAATCACCATTTGCTGGGTGTGTTTGTGTCAGCGATGACAGGCTTGAACCAGTGATGAGTAATGATCATCTTAAAACTGCCTCCTGACCCCTCTCGCATTAGCATAAGCTGGCTACAGCTATTAGCCTTGACAAAGACGGACGACGGTGTTTTTCTGCATATTGTTAAAGTTGTTTCCGTCTTACACATGACAACAAGTTTCTGGGCGGATAAGTAGAAGTTCTTGTCCGACCAGGCCTGAACGTTAGCGCGCTGGTAAAAACGCTTCTGCTGTCGGGGGCACTGCTTTTTTCCTCCATCATTGTCTGGTGGTTTGGTGACAGCGATTCCATATATAAGCATGAGTCAGCGCACGGCCTCAGTCAGCCTCTTCCACACACTGACAGAAATCAAGAGTGAACTGTGGGAGGCACAGCGGGGGGGGGGGGGGTGCTGGCTTAAATGCTCCAGCTCACTCCAAATGTACATATTTGGATCAACGCAAAGCACGTTACAGGCAAAAGAGAGTGGCCTGTTGTTGGCCTGTTGTTTTAGAAGTGGCTATGCTAATTGTGTGAACACTGTCTTTTAGCCTGTATTTCTGAAGAGCGAATGTGTGAGGACTTGCCTTGCTGAGGACCTCGAGTTTCCGTTTCTCTTTCTCATTAGTGGCCAGAGCAGCGAACTGCTGCAGCAGTACGGGGCTGGGCGGGGTGGTGATGTCCAGGAAGTACTGGAAGGCCTGGTTGATGGTGCAGGGAGGGACCCGAGTCTCATTGGTCCAGTTACTTATCACACCTGAGGGGAAGAAGGTTGCACACGACAGGCATGGATTGGAGTAGTGAGACGCAGATTTTACACCATAAATTCTCAGGATGCACACTTATTCCATGCGGTGCCATTGTGTCACCCACCCAGGGCAGTGTTCCTCTCCTCTAAGAACTCCACTTTTACAATCTGATTGACAGGCGGCGCATCCTCCAGCTTATCTATGAGAGCCGACACCAGGTCCTCGTGGTTGCCAGGGAAGATGCCCAGATGGTCTCCTGGCTTGTATTTCAGGCTGTCTTGGTTATTTGTGTCCAGCCGTACGAGAATGGTGGAACGACTGCAGAAACAAGTGAACCCTTTGGAGAAGCGACTTCATTTTGTGCCCGTTGCCGTTAAGTTCGCACCATGTTGACATCGAACAGAGCAGATCGCAACAGCTCCAACTTACTTGGATTTCGGACTCTGTAAATTCTGAGAATCGAGCATCTTTGCTGCGTGGACCTTCTTCTTGTGCACGGCGTACAAAGCTGTTGGCAGAACATCACACGTGTGCTTTTAGAGGCTAAAAAGAACCGTCTCTCCTCACAATTAAAGTTCAACATACAGTATTTTCTGATTTATGACGCTCGTCTGTATTCTAGCAGCTGTTGTTCCTGATGTTCCAATCTCATTTAAAGCCCCAGAGCGCTATGAAAGACTTGGAATTACATAATGCAAATCAGGGACAGGAGCCATCAGTCAGTTTCAGACCTTGTTCTTGGGTCGATCGACCCCTTTTGTAGAGGGGTTCTTTAAGCTCAATTGCTTTACTATTCTTCATGCCAGAGTGGAGCCAATGTGCTGCGCACCAAACAGTGTAATGAAAGAGTGAATGGCTTTAATCAATAACATTACCATCGCTCATCCAGATGCATTGTGGTCATTTCACACTGCAGTGCATATTTGCCTTTATCGACCCCCTCCTGTAAAACTTATTTCATCTGCCCCCCCCCTTCATGATCATTTACCTTTTGTGAGGCTCGGCGCCTCGGCCGTGTATGTCAGACGGAACTTGTTTTTCTTCCAGCTGCGGTCGTTGCTGATCAGGGAGTTGTTGGCCTTCTCGATGTTCACGTCATCGCCGACACAGAACACGTCGCAGGCGGCCTGCGTCACGGGAAAGAACACAACCCTTCATCGACTCAACAGGGGCCAGCAGAGTCTCCCCGCGTCTCTCTTTAAACTTTGGAGGGGACTGATAGGAAAGCAGTATTAATCCGATAGTTTTGAGTCCAAAAAGGTCCCGATCCATTGCTCACCAGGTGGAATACATCTGAGCAAATCTAAATTACTAGATCTCAAACATACATCAGAGCAACTATTTCATTTTGAGAGTTTTTTCTATTTATATCTGAAACTTTCTTTCTCATTCCTACAAGACCATGATTAGAGTTTCTATTAGGTCTGAGAAAATGTTTTTTCCCCCTTTTACCAGAGGCTAAAGTCTAAAGTGATCACATGGAGTCTCTTGATGAGGTCAACACCTCTGAAGCGGTTCTGAACCAGACCCTCCCCATTAAAACTGTTCAAATATGGACGTTCTTCCTCATGATTGTTGCTACTGGGCGAGTGTTTGGGCTCTGGTAACACGGATCATAAGTCTCAGGTGTCACTGAACAATGTTTGGTGCCAACTGCTGCGATCAAGAATACAACTGACGGTAACTGCACACAGTTCTCTCAAAAATATTACTCGCAGGCTAAAATTATAGTGATTCAAAAAACCTACAAAATCACAAAAATAGTAGTAGTGTTGATTTTACACATCACCTTTGGGGATTATCAAAACTATGCAACAGTAAACCTTTGACGTCCAACATCCACGCACCACATACAAAGTGTCCGAGCTAATGAAACCGACCTTAAAAACCTTTTTCGCCCAGGTTCTGAAAGCCTCCTCTTGTCCACACAGCTCATCCCCTTCTCCCATGCGTAGGATGCGCTCCCCCCCGAGCTCTTCAAACAGCGTGTCCACGGCGTGGGCAAAGGCGCAGAAGTGTGGGTAGGCTCTGGATCCAAGGCCAAACACAGAGAACCTAAACAGAGACACACGAGTGAGGGAAGAGCTGGAGCGAGAGAAGCAGCCAAAGCCCAAACATAGACATGGCGGCGGCCTTCCCCACGTCAGCAACTCTCTCCTCCTTCTGCCTTGAAAAGTGGAAATTCAGCAGACGTGTTTCTGAATAGATGCACCGTCTGGTTTTAGATGAATGCAAACGCTCCTGCTGGAGCGGATAAGTCATCCTTCCTCTGTGAATCAGTCAGCCCACATCAAGTTCGGTCTCCTCTGGTGCTTTAACAGGTCAGCAAACTGTCTGATAACATCCGTCAGCCCCAAATTGCTTCAGAAGCAAGAAAGTCCTGACAAACCGAGCGAGGTTTAAAATTCAATCTATTCCCCCCTCAAAAAAAAGAGAATGAGAGTTTATTAACCTGACATTGGCCAGAGGTCCGGTGCTTTCAAAGTGAATCTTGGCGTCCGGTTCGTCACTTGAGGACTTGCGAGTGTCGGAGTGGGAGGACACGCTGTTGAAACGGACCTTGTAGCTCCTGAAGGGACGGAACAATCACTGATGTAGTTACACTGGAGGGAGGAGGGAGAGGGGGAACCAAGACTGGACTCACTTTCTGTCTTCTATGTTGGACGTCGGCTCCCGCATCTCCATTAAGGCGGCTCCAAATTTCTAAGAGACGGGCATGACTCTCAGTGAACTGTGCCTAACATCAATTTAACCTGGCAACGCTGCGTCCTCGTGCGCATACCTCTCCGTTCTCAGGGGGGTCGCCGTTGCCAAACGTGCTGGTCACCACTAACACCAGCGTCTCATGCTCCAGATCCACCACATCATAATCGTCCATAGACATGACCTACGGAGACGACAAAAAAAAAGAATTAGACGGCTCACGGAGGGGGAGTCGTAAGCCTCCACTTGTGTAATGATGGTGTTATTATCACTCTTCTTCTAGACACACACTCTTCACAGATGGCTTGAGACTGTAAATGAAGGTTGAACACACAGAAGCTAGCAGGAGAAATTGTAATGACCACCCTCTCCTCGCCTCTAACGAGATGATAACATGGTGCGGCGCACAACAACCGCCCGTGAATCACACCTTTCAGCGTGGTATTTCTCTACCGTGGCATGCATCTGACATGGCTCGCGCGCACGCGCATGAGCAAAGGCGTGAAGAAGACGCAGGCTTTAGCCCCACGACAAGAAAAAGAAAAGCGGGGGGGGAAAAAGCAAAAGAAAGAGCCACGGGCATTCATCTGTGCCTCAACACCCACTCACACATCCACACACTTGAATGTACGATTCTCTTGTTTAGAGATTGATCATAGTCATGGAGGGGGGGGCGGGGGGTGACGGGGAATGAGTTATGACATGGAGGAAATGCACAAAGTGGTTGACTGACGTTCATCTTCTTCTCTCTCTACCCCCAACACACACACACACTCACACACACACACACACACACACACACACACACACACACACACTCACACACACACACACACACACACTTCCGCTAAACTGATTTGCACAGCCAGAGGTGCCTCCGGATCTGGTCTTAAACCACCGCGCCGCTCAACGCTTCAGTGGTTAAATTTTGCCTTCCACCGGCGGCGCTTCGCTGCATGAGAGACGAAGACGAATGTGACAAATGACACATTTTGTTCTTCTACCCTCTCGTCAGTGTTCTCAGCTGGCATCTGCTCGTCTTTTTCAGCCAGAGAAGAGGGAGAGCGGAGGGCCGAACACCGGCCGCAGCGTGATTCTTTTGAACCCCCCCACCCTCAATTTTTCGTCCGTTCTGTGCCCGACTGCTTATCAAAGTGATGCAACCTGGTACCTTTGGGTCGAATGCGTGCTTGAAGATTTCGCAGAGAGTTTTGGCGTAATCCTGCGATTTTCCCGTCTCGGTGGCGAACAATATGGTGGCTTTGACTCTCTTGGCCATTGCGTGACCCATGAGTTTGGCTGAAAACTTCACCGCTCTGCAAGGAGGGGGGGGGGGGGGGGGGTTAAGAAAATGAACAGTTAGAGCTAAAATGGGCATTCAAATTTCAAAGAGGTTCATTAAATTACATAGAGCATAAAACCAGAGCTGATAACAGATTTCAAGGGGATCATTTTTGTTATTTTTATGTCAAAGCAGCAGATAGATGACGATTAGAACCCAGACCGTCGTATCCTCAGGGAAACTATATTAATAGCAGGACAAATGCATGCATGAGCGCATGCATAGTCTGATAAAACCCTGGAAAAGCTTTGATTACTCCCCCAGGGGCTGATTGAATAAATCACATTGCTGAGTGCTCCAGCTTGCATCCCATGTGTCTGACTTCTTTTTTTTTTCCAAGAAGTCGATGACTTCGTTTGGCCCTGGATTATCACATCCGGCTGTATATTACATATCAGGTCCGGGGATTAGGGATTTAACGTAACAATGAGATTACGGATGCAGAAAGAGGAAGATGAGAAAAACAAATAGCCACTTCGGGAACACCGAATGTCCGCCTTGTCTAATATTTCTGTTTGCGCGCTCACTTGGCAAGCTTTTTGAATCCAATGGCTCGTTTCTTTGTGGGCGTCCCGTTGACTCCTTTCCACACATGGGTATGCCAGGGATCAAGCTTTTGCATATGGGAGAAGAAATTAAGAGTTTAGATGCAGTCTTGTATCTGTAATTCACAATTCCATGCATCCCTTTCCTTCTCTAAGGTGCTCAGTTTGCTTTGTTTCTAACAGGAAATGACTTTCATGGTGCTCTCTGTGCGCCTGGTTTATCAAGCACGAGTGTGTATGTGCAGCTGTGCTGAGGGCGGCGGTCACCTGGTACTCATAGGAAGGCGTGAGGCGGTAATTGAGCATTTCTTGGTGGAAAACCGGCGTGATACTTCCGGACATGGGAGGCACAATCCACACCCAGTCTCCGGGGCAGCCGCCTCGCACCCGGTACTCGTTCTCCATGTGCTTCATGAAGGACTCGGTTGCCGAGTGATGGTCCACTATGGTCACTTTGCATGACTGAGAATGAAGCACAGAACTGATGTGTTTTCTTCTCGAGGGAGTTCGACGGGAGAGCTCAAGGTGGGAATGTTTACCTGGAAGCTGTGAAGGACGGCGATGTTGACCTCCACCAAAGCCTGATCTTTCCAGAGGGAGGAGGTCTTTCTGGTGTCCAAGCCCATCTTGTTTGCAACCTCCTAAGCAGTAAACAGGGAAATATTGCATTTAACTACCTTGTCTCAGTCTGCATCTCTCTGTAGTCCAAACGGGCTGGACGTTACCTCCAGCATGTTGTAGCGGGACGTGTCGCAGAAGTCCCTCACGCCGATCTCTGTGCCCATGTACCAGCCACTGAAGGGACAGGCAGTGAACTCCAGGCCTCCGATCTCCAGCATCATGTTTGAGACAGCAGGGAGGGCGTACCACTTGAGAGCCAGTTCTTTGAACCACTCATACCTTGGAAGGGGTACAGGAGGAAGAGCTTACATGCTAGCCCTTCTGGCCTGAGGTCATTTAAACTACAGCTTTACATTCTGATAAGATTGTTTGTTAAAACATACATTAAGTAGCGACACGTAATTATCAAAACTGTCAGAAGCTAAGGTGGGATCCCACATTATGATTGGTCCACATATAATTATATGGTTCGAGTTCATTCAAATAGAAAAATGATAATAAATGATAAAGTGAACTGCGTTATATAGAAATGATCTAATTCACAGATTGTTTGAGTCGACTCATCAAGAGAAACAAGGAAAGTTTTAGCCTGAAAATTATAATAAATAAAACAAGAATAATAAAGGGAAGATGAAAGCAGCCATCAATAAAGAGTGTTGAAATGAAATTATCTTTGAAAATTGAATTTGTAAACCGGTCAAAATATACAGCAGAAAACTCCCCCCCCACACACACACACACACAACTCTCAACCCTTCAGGGGTACTCTCAGTACATTATTTGCAGAGCTGGGTATAATCTCGTGCAATAATGGGACACAGTCGGTGGTCAAGCTACCGTGCCAAGATGCTTCCAGAGCTAAGGGCCAGTTGATGGCGGGTGTTGAGCAGGAGTTGCCAATTCCAGGGACAGTTTGGCAAGAGCAGCAGTGTGTCAAGGGATGCTAAAATGCTCTCTGTGGTGTGAACCAATGTAATGATAGCTCTGCCTGCATCTGTGTTTGTGCTAGTCGGTGAAAACCGGAGCAGTTCTATTGCCTTCTTCTTTAATGTGGAGATGTTTTCAAAGGTGACCATGAATATTTTAGATCCCAAGGATATTTTCTATAGTCACAAGTGAAATGGTTAATTTAGCAGTGCAATATAAAGATGATGAAAACCAAGCAGGAACTTGAGACCTCAGTAATGGGCACCATGGTTACCACAAAAGCTGGCATAGCAACTGAAAGTACGGCCCTTTGTGCTTTCAGGGAATATTCAGAACAGTTGGAATTGGAGTCATGCTTCTTGGCAGAAAGGTAACCTATTGTAGGAAATGTTATTATAAGAAGTGGGGGCGTGTGGCTGACTCTTTTATTAGGACCCTGCTGGGTTTTTTTTATTTATTGTTTTGCTTTTGAGTATTCCGTCCACATACAAGAAGGTAACTACCGTACTCACTTTGGGTGTATTATTGGCACCTCCAGGACCAGGTCTTCGGGGATCTCAAACAGCTCGGGGTCATTTCCGTTAGCTTGCAGGAGGAGGGGCAGAACATCAAAGCGACCTTTTGGAGCTTTCCATCCCAGCTGCATGCAGATCTAATGGCGACAGCATGTTAAGGGTATAGAGGGATAAGATGTTTCTTTTTAGTAGCTGTGGGTTTAAACTACTGCTGTTTTTTTCCTCGCACCTCAGTAAATTCAACATTAGCAGGGTCCCCCAGGATCTGACCATCAGGCTGTTTGTACCCAGCATAACGAATCAGCTGACTGTTCCACACTCGAAAGTCATGTTTGCCATCTGTCCTCGGAGGAAATATGGTGATAGCTGACCTGCAACAAATCAAGGGCCCAAAAAAGTCAGCGTCGTGCTTAGATAATTGCAATTATTACACCCTAAATAGAACATCTCAGACTGTGGAACTTTTTCCTGACGTAACCATCATCCAAATGTGCCGCTGTTGTTAATAGATGCTGGACTAAAGTACCCACAGCAAGGCTGAGGCTCAGCTACCTTTGGCCTGCTCTAAAATATATGACAGTGGTGCTTTTCATGTCATAACCCGGAAAAAAAGTGCTAATGCTGCTAAGCCGTTTCTAAGTCGCCGAGGAGGGAGAGCAGCTGGTGTGAATCTGGGCCAGTCGCACCAGCCCTCTACATCTGCACTGAACTCTGCCTGAATCTGATCTTCTCAATCTGGTGTAGCCACCGTAACATTAGCGGTAATAGATCATTTACAACGTTACAAAATTTAAGATTGACCACACAATGGATCCGTCCTCTTTTATCATCTTAAGATCATCTACTGCGGTGATTTTGGCGCCCCGTTAATGTTCTCACCGTCCATCTGTGGGCCAGGATAACTGTAGTAATGACTCACAAGCTATCCATCACCCACGAAGTAAATGCGAGATGTCACATGTGATTAGGACTTGGCAGGAAACCCAAGCCATCGCTACGCAGGTCTGACAAATGTGCGCTGGCTGGCGAGGTCCGCCGCCTCGCTGACAGAGGCAGCGATTAGTGCTGAGGCGGTGACAGACAGACAGGCAGCAGATAGTGTCAGAGACCCCTTTCAGAGACGGAGAACACACACATGACAGATGGGACGGCGGGTCAAGTCGGGTTAGTCGGGCAAGGGAAGATGGACAGCTGGAGAGATGTGCAAGAGCACTTGAAGGAACGGGAGGTAAGTTGACCAAAAAAGCAAATAAAAGATGGCTACATACATCAGGTTTGTGTGCACGCATGCCTGTGTGGGTGCGCGTCTCTGTGTTTTACCTCAGATTCCCTTTGTTGGTAGCGTACTTGATGTGGTTACAGATGTAGTTGTACATTCCATGAGCTGTTGTGCAGTCTCTGGCATCAAAAACCTGGAATGTGAGCGCAAGAGTTTTTCCATTGTTGTTCCAAAAAGACCAGACTAGATATAAAAGATATAATTAGAGCACCGTGCAACAAGATTATAGGCGTCTTTCACCTGTAGTTTAGACCACTGGATTCTTCCCACACAACGGGCAGCATTCCTCCAGGCATGTTTGGCTCCATAAATCAGTTCTGTGTCTTTCAGCTGGTAGGTTCCAGTCGCTTCAATCTCCTTGGTCACCTCCTCCAGTCTGTCCGTATGGGCCTTGGAGCCGTACCTGCAGTCACATTACAGACAGGCCTTAATTAGACTCCACAGCAGAGCTTCAAGCCAAACCAGAAAAGCCAACTGTAGTTAGAATGGCTGCCTTAGGCTCGGCAAGCTAGCCAGTTTGGTTGGAGCGGTTAGCATAAAGAGTTCAAGAAGGGCTCGGCCACTCGCTGTTGTTCCATCCTGGTAACACAGCGGTGCAGTTTTTCTCAGCAAGGACTCACAGACTGTCCTGTGATGCGACGATGTTTCACAGAAAGTAGAGCGACAGTAAACCGATGCTGCCCCCCCATGCACCGGGAGATCCGTGTGCGGGGGGGTGGGGTCATCATCTTACACCCAGAGCTGCTAACATGACGCAGAAAATCCAAAAACTGATATTGATTGTGAACCACGTGCAGCTGAGCGTAAGATGAGGGTCAAAAGGCTTTTAATTAAAGAAAAGCTGAATCAATATGAAAGTTTGAGGAAACGGTGCACAGAAGTTCTAAACTTCAGGTGTATCCGGAGAAAAGAAAGGTTGTTTCCGGATCAAGGAAAATCATTTTTAATGACCTCCTGAAATCCATGAGTTTAGAAAACCGTTACCTCAGACTTTAGTGGGTCTGATTAGCTCAAGAAAAGTCTTGTTTTGAATGCACCTGTTTTCCAGTCACACTCAAACCTTCATCTGGTCACTGTCTTACCCATTTTCCAAATCCTTGCCCCCGCCTTCACTGTGATGTGGAAAGGTTTACACGTTAGGTGCTTTATTTCTCACAAATGTGACATACCTGCGCTCCAAACGCCACCAATCCCCTTCTCTGCTCCTCACCCAGCTTTGATTTTAAGTGCTCAGAATTACATTTGATAACGGAACGGACGGAACGGACTGGCCTTACCTTTTGATGGAGGTGTAATACTGGTCAATGAAGTCGGTGGCCAGTTTCAGAAGCTCCTCTTTGCTCCTGACCTCCTCCGGTTTGCGGGCGTGCAGGTTGGGCATCATAAGGGAGCCGTAGCACACGTTCTCGGGGCACATTGGCGTCTGTAAACAAACCATTCTGCCCATCACATCATCACATTCAAGGCTCACACAGGACCGACAGTCACCGACTCTCTTCCTTCATTAAACAGAACCTAAAAGAGCGAAAAAGCAAATATGAAAATATGAAACTGGAGCTGTTCGTGGCTGAAGGCAGCTTCGTGTGGCCAGTGACACATGATGAGAGATGAAGTCGGCTGTCACTTTGGTTTGCTTAAAAGTTTTCACCAGCTCAAACGAGTGAGCGGGCAGCAGAAACGATAGATGGAACGGGTCAGCGAGGAAATTTGACAACGAGCCTGCCGTTAAAGTCGCTCTTTTAATGCAGACGCACACATTGGTGCTCTCTCTCTCTCTTCCCCTCTCACTCTCTCTAGATGAGGACCATCCAAAATAAACTTCCTCCTCTTCTCACCACTGACTCAGACCTAATTTATTAAAATATACCCATCGCAGCCAGAAGGGGTTTAAAAAAAGGATAAAGGGTGTATAACAACACGAGGCTGGAACAAAGCCGAGGCAGAAAGACACGGCCGACGTAAGATAAGTGAAAAAAGACGTGATGAGCAGCACAGGGAATGTTAAAAATAAAACAAAGGAATCACTTGTGCTGCAGCATGTCCGCTCATCATACTGCTCCGGGCATTCATGCCAGCCAGCTGTCCTTTTTGAAACAGACAAATCAGCCTCCAATATGGCAGCATCTGTGATATATAATAAATCTGAAGATGCCACAACAGGCCTTTCATTGGGATGCAGAGCCCATTTGATAAGTCACCAAAGTCATTTGGCTGCTGTTTACAAATGGCTGCGGCATTTCGGGGGGTGAATGCTAACGCGGTTCACCTTGTGCTCGACGGGAACAGGTGGCACAAGAGGAAACTTGATTGAAATTTCACCACCAAGCCCGAGATGAGGGGGAGATGATCTGGGATAAGGAACCAATTCTCTCTGTTGATTTTTTTCAACAGCCATTTTCACTTTAAACAAAGCTTTGGGTCATCTCGTATTATCTTTATAGGCTGCTATTGGCTGAGGCTGAAATGTCTGTTAAAGTGACAAAGGCTGGCTGGGGTGCGTGATTAGTATGACCACGGTCCCGCAAAGGTGAGCTGAGTTTGTCATTGTAGAAGCTTCTGAATTCATGAACGTTTAAGGCCGATCAATAGCCGGTTAAATCTGCTAACAATTAACAACGGTTTTGGACAGTAACTCCAGACACGACAATGATAAAATTAGATAAATGAGAAACATGATATGCCCATTTATAGGCTATAACTGCAGTAGTTTTCACAGCACATGTGATATATAAATAACATGCGATAAGAATAAGGAAAGATGTGACTTAACATGAAACTGATTATAGACTGAAGAATAAACTTTGCTTGCTTGTCTTGTAATGATTTTGTTGTTTCACTTAGCGTTAGCAATGTCGGTCAGATCAAGACTAATGGGTGACAGCTGAGGACATGTTAGCAACATGGACCCCACATATATAAAAGTAAATAATGTTGTTTTCTTGTGTTGTTTTGCACTGACGTGGAAGCGGAGGGCATAAAGTGACAATTAGCAAACAGCAGTTGTTATTTTCAAGAGCAATAAGAGCATAACCGGATTGATGAATAGCTTTTTCTGCTTTCTTGAGCCCCTCCTGGCATAAATTGAAGGCAGTATAAAAATATCTGCCAAACGTCACGTCGGATTTCTCACTTTCATGAAAATGCTGCGTAACAATGTGACTCAGCGAATGACCCTGTGAGTTGTCCCCATAAGGTAAGTCCGTATTTTCTCTCCCAGTGGTTCATTGTTCAGCAGGCGCTAACCGCTTAACACCCCCAACACCCCCCCAGCCCACCCCATTTTTCATTTTTGATTGTAATGAGCTTAATCGCCAAAATTTGGGAAGCGAAAGCCGTCTAATGCACGAGTGGCAGAGTGTGAAGCGGAGAGGAGACGTGCTGCGATGTGCTATTATTCTTCAATCTACTTGACTTGCAAATGATGCGTTGATGAGTGTGCACACTTATGTGCTTCCAGTCAACCAGGAGACTGGAAGATATGCACATCAGGGCTTATAAAGCATTGACCCAGAGATGGAAAGATGCACGTTGGCGCCCTCAAACCAAAGTCTCGCTGCTCTGTGAAGACGTGAGCCTGTTGGCAGCCGACAGTCGTCTCCCGCATTCACCTTTGCAAATCTCAGCTCTGAGTCCTCTCCATCATTCTTCCCCTCTACCAGATGGTTCCTTCAGCTTATTACAACCATTAATGAAACACATTTCCATGCCTCTCACCTTGGTGGAGCTGTTGTGTAATGTGTCATTTTGGATGGCGCCGGTCTCCCAGTTCTTGATCTTCAGGAAGCGAGGGCATTTGGAGGGGCTTCCGTTCTGCAGGGATTTAGTAGGTGAGGTCCTGGCCTCGGCAGGAGGCTGCAAGGGCACAAATGAGTCATTATTGCGTGCTTTTCAACCGTGCGCAACCTCTGGGATGCATTTAATACCAGCTGTTTGACTCGCAGTGATGCCGAGGAAAGCTGAAGAGACATTCGATCTCCTCACGGTGCGGCGCTGGATAAATGCCCTGATTGGTTACCGACTGGTAAAGTCAATTTGAGCAGTTGTACAAAGCAATGCCAGCCGTCACAGCTTGGTGGACTTTCGTTTGAGAGTTGCTTTTGTCTATTATGCTTGAGTCTCTCTCACAGACAGCAACCACTTAGATTCTCCCCAACCAATGCTGTTCCATTTCCAACTCCTATTGACTGATGAATGCCTGCAATTTAACCTGAGCACTGGCTCTAGAGAAAAGCACAGTTTGATTGCCTAAGATCAGAGTAATCAATCCCCATGGAAGCTCTTTCATAATATCCCCCAGCATCTGTAACGCACAGCAGAAAAGCCTCTGAACAACAGCGACACAATCCCTCGGCTCGTGGGGCCGATGAAAAGTGGGAATACCGAACTTCACTGTGATTTGCTGTCTTCAAACAGTTGGAGAGGAGTGAGGTGGACTAAATTACGTTTGATTTTGCACAAGGAGAGAAGCAAAAAGAAAGTTTGAGGTCCTGTGCCACACTGACGGGACAATTTGTTTCCACCAAAATTGAGGAAAGAAAGAAGAAACACATAAAAGAAAACGCAACAATCTTAGGATTTGAAATGAAGCTGAGAAAAAACACTTCAGAGAATGATTCTCCAACATCAGAAACACCTAAACGGGTGATTTTATCTCTTATTTTTAAAGTCAGAGTGGAAATGCAGGAGGGAAGAAGGTCTTCAATAGAATTTCGGTTAAAAAGAGATTCTAATTTGGACTTTCAGCGAAGAACCCCCAGGTGACACTTCTGAAAGGACAATTCTGCATCACTGAGAAGGTTCATATGACCATAAACAAAGGACAGCAGCAGAAGCAGCGTGTAGCTCTCTTTTCAGGTTCTATTAGCTCCCACATTTGGACAGCCAGTGCTAAGAGCACAGCATGATAAATCCTGCTGGACTGAAATAACAGAGCGGTTGAATCTTACTAGGAACATAGTCTGAAAGAAATCTAATAAATATACTGAAAAAGGGGAAACCAGATTGTTCCACCTCTGCGGCGCATGTAAACACTTCAGCTCTTATCCGACCCTTGAATGGGCTGGAAGAAAAGAGCATTTTTTGCTCATGTTTTTTCAGAAGTCCATTCTCATATGATGGACAATAACATTAGCATTTCGGCTTGTTTTAACTGATATATACAGATCACTGCTAGTATGTTTCTAACATGTTTCTACAGCATCCTGGAAAACAGAACACAGGAAAAGTAAATGAAATAAAAGTGTCACATAAAGCACTGTCCATCTTCATTTATCACTGTAATGTTTAAGTAATGTGGGAACACACAAAGGCGCATAAAATAATAATAATAACAATAAACATAACAACAATAATAATAATACAACTCAACAACACTGAATGAACCAAGTTTAACAGATATGTCTGATCCTTTGTCTGTGGTTGCTAAGTAACAAAGCACATTTAGTAACAGCAAAGCCTTCTTATAATTGCTGTTGTGTTGTGAATGTTGCCAGAAGACTTATCAGCTGACATGTTTAAATACCATCACGTATCAATGATCTGTCCTGGTTTCCAGTATCAGAGGAACTGGTTAATGACTGGAACTGATCTCAGGGATAACAGAATAATAGCATTCTTTAAGGGATGCCGTACTGGTTACATTATCACCCCATTTTGACACATGAAGCAACAAGATTCACCAGCTAAAGAAAGCGCATATAGGTGGGAGGAGGCGCCGAGGCACAGGTGAGGCTAGGCAGACACAGGAACTACCGACTCACAAAACAACGTAACTGCATAGAAATGAACAGGATCAGATATTTCAACACGTATAAAGAATCATCAAGACACCAGATCAAAGGATCAAAAAGCAGGGGTGAAAAAAGATATTGGAACCAATGCAAAAAAAAAGATGAATCATCTGACGGGAAGACTGATTCCTGATGATGGATGATTCCTGATGATGGATGATAGCAAATTCAGCTGTTTTTATATTGGCATCAGCATTATTAAGCATGAAACGACAGGCAGGATCTCACACTGCAGTCTCGTGAGCGATCCCTCGCCAAACTGAGAGTTTGTCTAAAGGCTACTGACACGTCGCTTAAAATCTCTGTAATTAATCCCAGAGAGTTAAAAAAGAAAAAAAATCTTGGTTTCTGGGTTTCGCAGACACCAGTAGTGCAACCGGTGCCCTACAAGAGCTACTGGAACAGTCTCACACATGCACAAGTATATTTCCTGAGTGTGAAGCGCGCACACACACACACACACACACACCACACACACACACACACACCACACACACACACACACACACGTCCTCTTCATCCACTCTTAAGTGTGCATCTTCCAGGTCCAGCCCTCCGCCCACACAACAAATAATCTCCCAAAGATTCACATTAACTCTCTATTCTGCAGGTCTGAGGGGCTGAATCTTTTCAGCAGGGGTCACATTTGTTGGAGGGGATGGGGGGGGGGGGGGGGGATCAGCAGCTGCACACATTCATTATGCACCCTGGAGTAATTTCACCTCTTCCGGTCCCATTGACACGGGCTCAAGCGACGTCACAAGTGGGTGGATAATGCAGATCATGTGCAGATTACGACACTATCCCTGTCAGTGACTCTCCGACCTGTGAGCGGACCCTTCTGTGGGAGAGGCATAAGCTGGATTTAATGCTGCGCCAGCTTTCCCCGGAAAGAGCTAATGCCCTATGTGATGGGATCTTAGGGAAAAGCTTTGCTACTCTCTGCAAAGAACCAACACAGATGTAGGCACTGGGTTTCTAGAGGCACGGAACGCGTTGGACGTTTGGATTATTGCACAGCTGGGCAGAGACAGTCGTGGATTCCAACGTGTTGGACAAAAACACAGCTTGATTTAGATAAAGACATGAAAACAGAGACATGTGGGAATGATGGGAATTAAAGCAATCATGTTTAATGGAGGCAGACAGTTTTTTACCTTGTCATTGTCGGCGTTCTGCGGCACACCGGGCTCTTTTTCCGGCATTTTGTTCTTACAGGAGTCCAACTGCAGAGATGTGTCGATTCCTACACCAGCGCCCCTGGGAGTCAAACAGTTGTAGGTTAGGTTTGTACCCGCTAACACCCGATGCAAAGCAACTCGCGTTCTAAATGTTAGCGCCAGGTGCCAAACTTTGTGAGTCCCAGTGTACGGCATCTTCTAGCAAAGTGACATACAGTATGTTACATGTTGCCCAAAAGCACCTTGATCAAAAGGTTGACATGTGTTAGCAGGTTTTCATCCTCATCCACGTACTCCAAATGAGCTATTGCTAATGCTTTGATACTCTCATATCAACAAAATCAATCGAAATGTATTCAGGAATGCGTGGAGGGTATGCAGGGATTGGTCAGGAATGGAGTGTTGAGACTGAGTCAACGAGACTGTGGCCTCAATCTGATTTCAATTGGCTGTGGGAGTACAAAAGCATATAACCGGGATGCCGATATGGTTCATCCAGAGTTTGGAATGGAATACAGGCTCGGACTGTGAAGCCTGATGAAAGTATACCACAGAGTGAACAGTCAAAAGGACAGAAAAAACCTGTAAAGCCAACTCTTTTGAGTCTCCATCAAACCCTTTTGCTTCCTCAACACTTGGAATGCTGTGTCAAAAGTGTCACTCCTCAATACAAAGAAGCCAGTTAATACGTTCTTTTTCATGGGAAGCCTTTAAACCCTTCGAGTCTTGCTTCCCTCCCCACCCACAGCTGGAACTTTGCCCCTCTGTCAGCATCTGAGGTTAATTTCAACATAAAATGCTTCACTTTTGCTTCTCTGATTTGTGTTTTCGTTTTTTATCTCGCAGTATGCAGATAAGTGTTCTTGGAGGGGCCCGCTATAATTTTAGACCGTGTCTTTGATAACTAACACGGTTAGGTCAGGTAGTTCGAGGATTTCAAGGTGAGAAAGCAAATAAAAGGACACGCTTTCAATCAGAAGACAAGTTATAGACTCTGGTGTCAGCTAATAATCACCTCGTTGAAGGGCTCTTGACCCAAATCTCGGCCTTAATTCTCGCGGGGCTCTATAGCCAACCACACCGAGCAGGGAAACAATCACAAAGACACTACAACGACGACATCAATATCACGACACAAATTACCAGGTCACTTGAATCTCGGCATCTCTTCTCCCCACATGCCTCTGGCCCTCTCCATTGATCTCCTTCTTGCTGTTTTTGATGAGGCGCAGCACTGGTTCAATCTCCTTCATCAACTCATTGTTGTCCTCCAGCCCGTTACACAGTCCCCGGCCCCCGTCCCTCAACAGCAGGGGGTCCTGAGCCTGCACGCTTCCTTTTTGCAGTGGAGAGGACAGGTTCTCAATGGCCCTGAGCTGGGACTCCTTGTTGACCTGCTGCCCTGGCCCGAATGGACCGAGAGGGGAGCAATTCTCGTAAGACTTTGAGGCCGGGAAGATGGGACGCGTGACCCGAACTGTCCGTTGGCGGCCATCTCCGGATATGGTTGTTTCCAGGTGCGTGGTGAAACCCTCTGGTCCACGGAGAATCAGCACAGCGTGGCTCTCTGGCAGCACATTCTTCAACATCTCCAGGGCCCTTTCGTAGGACAGATCCACCAGGGACTTGTTGTTGACCGCTAACACGATGTCGCCCACTTGCACCAGACCGCACTCCTCGGCGGCGCCGCCGCGGATGATGTCAGACACAATGACAGGGGGCTTGGACACCCTTTGTTTTACCAAAAAACCAAGACCACCAACTTTTCTCTTAAAAAGGCGGACAGAGATGATGTTGGGCTGCAGTAGGCACACGGAAGGCTCGGACTCTTGCATGGTGCCTGCGTTGTGAGTGTGTGTTAGTGACTATTAAAGCAGTATAATGTCTCCCCAGGGCTGTTTCTGAAAAGAAATAGAGGGAGGCAGATGAGGGGAAATGGGAGTTCTATTAATTTGAGAGTAAATAATCTTCACTGCATGATGTGTTTACAGTCCGTCAAGTGGGGAAGGGGGGGGGGGGGGGGGGGGGGGGTCAAGGTGTCTTTAAATGAAATATTATGCAGGTAATGAATTCTTGTTGGACAATGTGTCAGTGTTTTTTTTTAATTGTGGTTATAAGCAAAAGACAACAGAAAAAAAGGAAATGAATACATAAAATGATTAAATGAGGAGATGACAAGTTATAGCGCGCACGTACACGGACGCGTATGCCACTTTTCGTGCCCCCCCTCCCACACACGCACACGCACACACGCTCCGCTTCGACTGTCCTCCGATATTCTTGATATAAGGAAAAATTAAATGTATATTCCATTATCCGAAGAACCGATTTGGGTGGAGGCGCCGGGGGATGTGAAGTGGGAGCGCGATCTCTTCAGCAGGTGGGGGGTGGGGGGTGGGGGGGGGGGGAGTTCACAAATACAGACCAAACCATCCTGGAGCATGGGAATCATTTCAGCAGGCGGCCCTTTAATCCTCCGCGGACGCGATATTACCAATAACCGCTGTGAATATTGATGAGAATGTGCTCAGAATATAGAAATTGGAAACTTTCTTGAAAGGCAGCCGCTTGTAATATTCATAAATATCTGCCGCACGCCGCTTTCAGCTTCAGGATACGGTTAAGCGTGATGGAAGGGGGCAGACCCGGTGGCACATGCTTTAAATGACCCAAAGTTCTGGAGCAGTGAGAAGCGTCACCTGTTTATCGCATCCCGCTGGATGTTCGGCTTCAACACTCGGTCTCACAACCTCCCCCAAAGGGACATTAAAAACCAAACAAAAGACCTTCCGGACACAGCACAGAAAGGAAATAAAATCTGAAATCAATGAGCAACTTTAAAAATTGCATTTGCACACAAAATGCACCAAAAACACCAAAAAAACACCAAAAAAACACCAAAAAAAAGGCACAATAAGAACCAGAAGCAGGTGCGTCTTCCGCGCTCAGCATCTCTTTAATGCGAGACAGGTCAACAAGACAAGCATGAGATGGAGGTGCGACTAAGAACTAAATTGGTGCATATTGTAGGCCGATTTACAAAAGCAACAAGTTTATTTTGCGCATAAAATATGATTATTATTCATATAATTGCTATTATAATAAATGTTCAACCCCTCTTTTGTCCTTTAACCGACACATTATTTCAAACTAATTCATCGGGATTAATCAGTGATTAATGCTGATTAATTAATCTCTGCAATCCAGTTGAGGAATTTTAAAAGGCAACCGATTGAGGAGTCAAACAATCGTAGTGCGTTAAAACATCCAAAAACAACTCACCGGGGACACCAAGCTCGCACCCAAGTTGGTCCAAAAGTCCTACTCTGCCGCGACTCTCCTTTGGCGGCTGCACAGGTCGATCTTCTCCCCAAAAGCCCGTCTCCAAGTGGAAACTGATGCGCTCTGCCTCTCTAGAGACGAGGCACGCTTGTGCCGTTCCGCGCACCGTGGCGCCTTATAAATACAGAGCAACGGGAGATACAGTGACGAAATGGGAGAGGGACGTGCGCGGACATTTAAATAAAGTGGGGGGTGGGCTCAGCTTGGTCGACTATCGTCATTGCTCAATTTGCTACATGCCCGCTCCACCTGGAGTGCTGCTGCTGCAGGATGGCGGAGGAAAGGAAGGCGCGTCATAGCGAATCCGTGGTTAGAAGGGCAAACGTTTGGTTAAACACATCTGCAAAATGATACACTCTTTTTTTATTATCATTTTAATTAATCCGATTCATTTTAGTAGTCGTACTAAAGCAAGCACCCAAGCACGCACAGCAGAGCTGACTTTTCCTGTCTTGATGGATCCATGGGTAAAGTTTCAAATCACCTTTTTCTTGAAATTTCACAAAAACCTTAAATAGATAAAGACGCACATTAGAAAGGAGACAATGGTGATCTTTACCTGGGGGAAGCTTCCTCACACGCTTTGCTCCGAACCTGGTTGCCTCCTGCCTTTAATTATTTCCACATCTTTATTTACCACTCAGATTCATGATCCGCTTTGCCCTCATCAAATCTTGAATTTGAGTTTATATTTTTGGTTTTTTTGACTACAAAGTCTTCTCTTTAAAAGACTGCTCACCTGTTGGCATTTACCTATAGAAACAACCCATGGCTATATTATTACATACGTATTTCCAGCTGTCTTATTTCACTTTTAGACCCAGTCCACTGTTTTAAGATCACATTTTTGCTGCAGGAATAAACTGTAAAATCAGTTTAGGCGCTGTCTAATCCCACAATCACGTCCCATCATGTCATCACAGTGAACATGAAAGCCTGATTCTTGTTTTTAATTCAGTACAATAGCTGGTGAAGGCTGCGTGATGGTTCTGCTGACCTCCAATTGTGGTCGGGAAGGACGAGAACGGGACAAGAAAATCTATTCTACTTTTCCCTGTACCTGGGTGTGTAGGTTTGTCCCATTCTCATAAACAAATATGCTTTTTTTTTAGTGTCTTGTTTATTTTTGGCATTTTTAGGCGCAAACAAGATGTTCTGGGGCCACGCCCTCTTGTGGAACAACAACAACAATAATAATAATAGTAAGAATAAGAATATAGTAATTGAAAAGGTGCTCTCAGGGGGTCAGGAAGCAGGGTTCCTAACTACAGGGTTAACAAAGCAATTTGGCAGGTTTCTCTTTAAAGGAAGGAATTGCACCTATTTATCATAATGGACTAAATTTCGAGTCCTCTGGTGCATGTTGACATTCAGGTATTCCAATTATTTAGTTCCAGGGTGGAATAAGGTAACCAGGCGGCATCCATTGTTAACTTTCGTACGATCGATGGCGTTAAATTACCTTTGGCCTTGCTCCGCTTGCACTTTTCATCGTGACGCAGTGGACAGCAATGCAAATGACTCCTTATAAACATAGTTAAGAGTAGCAGAATCTTCATCAGGGATGGGTCTTTGGACACACAGTCGTTCCAAGGTCGGCCATGTTATCATATTAATTTCCCGCTTGTGTTGTACCATCTGCCTTCTCCTTAACCCGCACGCCACATGGATAAAAGCCCCTGCTTAGCCCCGTTACGTCAACCGCACGTTACACTCCCCGACTAGATTTAATGCTGGTTTAATTATCTTCACCTTAATGATCAGTTACCTTCTTGGTAAGTACAGGTGTGTACATGTTATGTAGCCCCAGGTGGAATTCTGTTGCATAACTATTGCATCTCTTCACGCATGCACCGATGCCCCAGTAGGATCGAGTGAAAGTGAAAATAACAGACTTGAGCACAGTATGACTGTGACACTATGACTCTTTCCGTTTAGTTGGGTTTATTAAAAATTAACTTCCCGGAGTAAAAGAACCTCAGAGCAGACAGGGAAATTCCGACGTTTCAGAGGCTGGGGAAACCTTTTCCAGGTTAGACCACCACAAGACCACAGAGATGTCTCAGCATGATTTCAAGGTTGTCTGAGCTTGAGAATTTGAAATCGAAGATGCGGTGTGGGAAAAATGACGATAAAATGAGAAAAGACTGAATTTATTCATGACTGAGCCAGAAGGGTTTGGCCAAGAGGGAAGTTTAAACTTTGATGACATCCAAAACGTAACATCTGGGTTAATTCCACACAGCTCCCTGGGTCAAACTGAAAATCTGCAGGACCACTGGGCCAATGTGAACTGGGGGGGAGATTACATGCAATATCTCTCACTTGAAAGGAAAACACCCACTCTGCTGGCTCTGGGATCTTTGTGTAACTAACAATGTAAAGACAGATGTGAAAAAAAGGTCGCTGTAGAGCCAAATCCTGAATGGAGCTGAGGGCAACTCGGCACATGGAAATGTGCCATATTTGTTTTCAACTGCATCATCAGGTGAAAATGTGTTGAAAAACACTAGGCCTCCTTTTCTTTCTTGATTCTCAGCACAGCAGACGGTTGAAGATGATAACGGCAGCCTGTGCGGCCTGCCCTCAGAAATGCTGCTGGGTAATTTCATGTGGGGGATATTTTATCCAGACCTAATCGCATTTTACTGCACGGTGTGTAAAGCTAAGCTCAGATGTTCTACAAACGCCTGTAATATAGATCTTCACTCCTGTTCTGACATGGACTCGGTTGTGTCGAGTCGTTTCTTCCACTGTAAATCAGCTCAAAAGAGCTCGGTCCTTATCGTCCCTCCACTTCCCAGAGCTTCATTTCTTTTTTTTAATGAAGCACGAAGAGATGAAATAAAATCTCCAACACAGCCCGACCAATCTAGAGATCCAGTCCTTCCCAACCACATTTTCAACGTTCAGGTTGAGGGAATGTTTTTGGAGGAGAGTTCCTGTGGTGGATAAAGGTGCTTTTGGCACCAAAATTACAGTCAGCGACTCAGATCGATAATTCTTAATTCAAGTTTCACTTCATATGTAAATATGTTTTACTTCTGCTATCAATCATTAATGTTCATACATTTACAGATTGGTCTCTCCACGAAGATCTTTGATGCTTAGCAGTAGAAGATCGAGCCCAAGGTCTCGGTCTTCCGCGTGGGCCCACTAGAGGACAGACTCGTGTTCTGGGCTGAGCTCGACCCTGTGGCAGAAACTGTCAAGCCTCTTGACCGTAGGACTCCGTCCCAGTTGAGTGGGAAAAGGTCGGTGTAGCTGTTACAGTGATGCAGATGCTGTACCGGCCTCTTTTAGGGAAGAGCTGAGTCAACAGGCAAAGCTCCTAAACCAGGCAAAGCTCCTCACATCCGTGTGGGGGTGTTTTACAGGAATGCAAATTTTGAGGCAGACATGCCGGAGAGACTACATTTTTCCTCTACCTGTTGAACGACAGGTGCCAATGCAGTTTATTAATAGAGTCATTTGACATCTTTCAATGTCATGACATTCCAAAGCTCATGCAAAAACACACCAGTTCCTTTGTGATTTGTCTTTCCAGAGTGCGCATGATCATTAGATTTCCAACCTACCAACAGTGAACGCAATTTAATCAGGCACATTAAAATGAACCTGTCAAGGCGTATTTAACTGCCCCGTAAGTTGAAAGTCCTCTCCCAAATTCCACTGAAGCAAAATAATGCTTCCATTAAAGCAGGAGCCTATTGGTGCTCGATGGATCCAACTTTAAATTAGTTTTGCAAAAACTTCAAATAAAAAAAGGGATTATTTTTTCCTCCCCAACTCATGAGGCCATATCGCAAACAATCCCAGTGGCTCCAGCAAACAGCTGTAATCGTTTTAGAATCCCAGTTGGAAATTAAGTGGTGCGTATTCATTATCATATTTCTGTTAAACGTCTTTGTTTGTGGGTTTTGTTCCCGTTGTCACCTGCCATAACCCTGTCAAAACTGTTGCCGTGGGCGATGATGGCGGATGATTTCCACACTCCCTGAAAGGTCAAGTTTGACAGAAGCTCGGAGGCCCGTCACTGTTTCACCTCACATAATCCAGAAAGCTTCTGACAACGACTGCTGTGGGAGTTTGAGCTACGCTCAATGAGCCGTGGCTTACTTAGCAATCTGGATCGCCGTTAACGGCGGAGTGACAATTTTGGATTAAATGAACTTAAGTGAACTTTTAACAAAAGCTGGGAAGGCACAACGAAGACAGTCCTTGAAACAAACACAGCATTTGAAATTCTATTATTTTGACTCAGAGGTGAACCCCATCAGAGCCCCATGGTCAACCCCAACCACCAAGTCAAAGAGGCAGGTGATTCCAACCTGAGGCTCCCTGAGGACACCGGTGATGGTAGACACACTATATACATTATTTTACAGGGGAGCCTCCTGAATTTAGTCATCTGTGTAACCAGTTGATTTGAAGAGGTTCTAAGAAACATTCACTATGGGTCCTGTAAAAGAGCCGATCACCTCAATCCTTGTTTTTTATCAGACCAAAATCCAGATTTATTTTGTTTAATTTTGGAGCAAAAATATTCAAATACGCTGAAAACCAGATGAAAGGTTCTTTTGAGAGAACAACACCCACGGGCACATCAGGACATGAAAGCAAACTGTACCTTTGGATGTTTGTGATAAAAGGAAAAAGGAATCCAAACCAAAGTTGTTTGGGACCAACGGTGATACCCCGTACGAGTGTCCTCCACTTTAATAGGTTATAGAAACTCAATCAAAGTAGGAATTTGGTATCTGGGTGTCAATAACTAGACAAATGGTGTAAATAATGTAGATAATGAATATAGACACATCCAGAACCCCCAAAACCGGTTTGCTGTTTGTGTCGCAACTAATTGTTGTCTCAAGTCTTCAGTTTTCAAAGTTCTTCTTTTTAGGAGATCAAGTTTGGCAACAAAGTTTAAAACAGAAAAACCCAGATGAAACACACTCACATTTGTGACAATACCGGGATGCACCTGTCAGTAGCATCTCTTTATGTTTCCTGCGTGATCGATGACCTTAGGAGACATTTGTCAGTAATTTCAAAACAAAAAAAAGGAAGTATTAGAATTATAACCAGTGTTGCAAAATGCCTCAGACAGAAATAAAAAAGACATCATTTGGTCAGAATAGATGATCAATATTTAGACTTTTTTACTTCTCCGTGGTTAAAATCACGAGATTTTAAATCACGAGATTTTAACCAGATTAACTTCTCATTTCACAGAAGGCTCGCCACAAATTGTTTCTTTAAAATCCTGGTGATCTGTCAACAGTCGATATGTTGAAATGTACTTTCTTCTCATGTTCGCAGGCAGAATGGCCCAAGTGTAGCTGTTAATGCAAGACAGACAATTGTGGCAACCAAACCGGGCGTTGTAAGAAAAACTATTTTATTTTACCCAAGTCCCAGCTGACAAGACTCAAAACGCTCCTCAGAAAATGCAATCATTTGGTTCTCACTTGTGGTTTTGTCTTTAGGCGAAGGGGCTCCATCTTTGGGATTTCAATCACAGGGTCTGATATCTTTTTGTGTTAGATGACTGGTGACAAATAGGTACATTTTCGCTTATTTTGTGAGGGCCAAAGTTTTGTATTAGTTAAAAAAGTTCATTTGTTTTGACGTGGAGACTCACGCTGTCATTTGTGATGAAGGTTTGAGTTAGTGGTCGAGTTGGAAGGTGAATGGATGTTTACTGTAGTCAGTACCTGCACCTGTACGATCAGATTAGAGCAGATCCCACCAGACAAACCATGTCAAATGACTCACTCAAAGTTTTATTGACAAGTTGTTTTCTATTCTGGACAATAGAACAAACCCAAGAGTTTCACAAAAAAAAGCACAAATCCTATAACAAGGCCTGCAAATTGTAGTCAACTGACATTCAGTTCAACAGCAGAAAGTAAATCATTTTCTGGAAGGGTAGAAAAGTCTTTATAAACTTTGCTGTACAAAAATTTACAAATGCCATTTCAAGCTGGAGCGACATAATCCCCCCGATTAAAATGTGGACAACGTCAAGCAGACAGAATCTTAAAGCTGTTTGGGAAGAATGCTGTGCTTTGATCCAGGGCAGCTGGATGCCCTCCTGTTGGAAGGAATTTCAACCCTCATCCAAAAGGCTCCTTCTGCTAAAGCATTTCAAACCCTTACGCTGGAACACCAAACCCCGACCACCTGAGAGGGTAGATCAGCACAGCTGGGCGTGGCCTCTCTTTGGGATGTCCCACCTGCTCATCGTTGCAACCAGGGCGAAGTCTAAATGAGGTTTTGATTATGCGGATGGGAATTTTTTAACAAAATGTATTCCATGGGGTCCAAAAAGCTGTGACTCCGGAACACTATTTTTGGAATTGAAATTGCATGGAAAAGTCTCCAGCTCGTCCAAATTCCTGCAGCTCGAGTCTGGTAAAACAACTAAGGGGAGAGCAAAGATAAGGATGCCCCAGACCAAAGCACTTAGCTACTGTCACCTGGGTGATGGAGGACCTACACCAACAAGTACACATATTTGCATCATGACTGTAGCATTGAAGCAGTTCCCTAACAAAGAAGGAAAATGGAGGAAGATGTGTTTCCAGAGGTGATACAGTTTGAAAACAAAGCAGGAACACAAGGCAGGGTGTAGGGTTTCATCCTCTGCTAATGTGAAACTTCCCCATTCAAACAGCTGCTTGCATCTGCCACTATCCTTTACATTCTCAAGTCCTTAAGCAGTCGGATTGGACAGAACCAACAGAATTTTATGACAAGCTCTTCAGTGTTTACGGAACTTGTGGGGATTTTCTGGGCTTTTCTGCGCACCAAATGGCAGAGGAACCATTTAAACACTAATTGTGTGTTCATACTCACAGACCAGTAACACACGAGGTGGTTCGAGGTGTGTTATTCATAACCGGGGGTGGCATCGATCGACACGGGAGCAGAAGAATTGAAAATGTTGCTCAATTTACAGCGTCTTTCTTCCTTTGAGAAACAACTTTTTTCTCATCTACGCAGCGTTTGATCTCAACAGGGTCTTATTAGTCAAGTGTAGGGTGGAAGGTTGATGAAATATTTCAAAGAAATGCTTCAAAACAGGTTTGACTTCTATCAACTTTGCACACAGCGATCTTCACTGTTAACAAAGTGCTCTTTCAAACAAGCTGGACCTGGTTAAAAAGCAAAAAAAAACAACGTATTTCTGTGTCATGTACCGGTGTGGGTGCCAATCTTAAAAAATAATTAAGCGTTTAACCAAATAATAAGCTGTTAACTTTTCATTTGCCTCTATTTTAATCACGTGAAAGCTTTTAAACAAAAGTGTTGCCAAGCGAAGTGGAAACTGCACGTCATCTCCATGAGAAGGGGAACTTGGTCTGCAGCCATGCTCGGGTGGAGCTGCATCCGCCTGGATGGCAGGACCCAGCAGAACGTTGCGTCCTGGCGTCATGTGCTCGCCACCAAACAAATACGACAACCTGCTGCCTGTTCTGACAAGCTTCCATTAGAACCAGCGTCAGTTTCTTTAGAACCTGAAGCCACCCCGTCGATCGTTAGTTCCTCCTGCTTCCCAAACGTCAACATTCAGCTGTTGCCTCACATATCCCACGGTTTCGTGCCAGCAGTCAGCAGTTTTGTGCAGTTTTGTGCCCGTTCTCCACATTCATTTGATAGATGTGTCCTGGAACTGGATGTTGACTGATGTGTCCTGGCAGTTAGGTGATGACACATCAGGTGATTTTGATTTACTTGCTTGCTTTGGCATGGGAAATTCTCAAGTTCAAGCCACACACACACACACACACACACACACACGCACGCACGCACAGGAAACACCATGCCAAAAGCTCACCTTAAACATTTCCCAAAAAATTTGTAAGATTTACGTTGTTGCAAAAGGCAATAATGCACCCAAAAGGGGTTTTTACTCCCAATTAAAATGATATTTTAAAGGCTGTTTTGAAACAGATTTTGGTGTTTCCATAGCCACTGTTTGCTGCACAGGCTGCTGTTGCCACCATTCTGTTTAGACTCATCTCCTGGGCTGCACTTCGATTTTATTGGGGTTAAATGACAATGCGATGTTTGGAAAAGTGAAGTGGTCAGGGCTTCACATTTTCACATCACGTTTCTTATAACCCGAGCAATGGTCGACTTCTACAGGATGATGCAATAATGATCCGGGCAGCATCAGTTTTCCATCTGGGGGAGGCTGTTTGATAGTTCCCTTGCTAAATTATGTTACAGGTTTCTGTGCAAGCATCCAAATTGTCCTGACGAAACTTACAGAGCTACAAAGTACTATGGCACTTGTGAAGTTAAGGCAATAGTCTTTAAATGTTGGTGTAATCACATGCTCCCCAAAAAACAAAAAGAACCCTACAGGTGATGATCCGGGCATTTACCGAGTTTTAACCAAGTCCTCCCATTGCCTAAACCGCCACCGTGGCCGACCTTGACAAGAAAGCTCGTTCACTTCCTGCATCCGTAAAATGAATAAAAGGCAGGCATGCAAAAAGCGTCATGGAGACCCCATTAAGATTTAAGAGGGATAAGAATGTCTATTCTTCAAGGGGCATTTAGATCTATTGATCTACACATTGGGTCCAAAATAAATCGGTGATTATTCATTTCAGTTTTGGGCAAGAAAATATGACAAACTAAAGCAACGCAATCTACCATCGTGATAACAAATAAAAAGCTATTTGAAGCACAAGATGAGCTGCAGCATGACATGAATAATGTTGCAGACCTGTTGAGAGACAACAGGCGCCGGTTTGGAGAAAGGCTTCAGGCAATTCGCGGAGAAAAAGGCCTCTGTTTGAAAGTCTGCGGCTTGCGCCTCTCCCTTTCTGGCAGGGCGGGGGATGATAGCTGCCACCGAAAGGGTCCGACCGGGCATTTGGGGCAAAGATGGAGTGTGTGCGTCGTAGCAGGAGAGACAGGAAAAGTGCATGTTGTGAAAGCAAGGTGGGGTGAGAGCAGGTGGGTGGGAGGCCAGGGAGGCAGCGGAGCAGATGTGAGCAGAGCTGAGGACGGACGAGCTTCACGCAAAGATGCTGTCCCATCGATGCCGCTGTTACAGCCTGGAGCGGGAAGGGGGGGGGGAGAAAACAGAGACAAGATTAAACTGCAAGCCGGGTCAGCACAGAGCCATGCAGCTGCCCGCGCAGCTAACAGGCACACGCAGACAAAATCCTTCAGTGCACGTTTGATCTGAGCTGCGGCGCGTAAAGAATTAAAATAATGGCCTTGATAAGAGTTGCAAACGGTCAGTTTTTTTATCAATCCTGGGCCCCAATGAGATCCTTCCGTTTCCTCCAAATCATCACAGGAAATGCGAGTGGAAAGGATGTGTTGTTAAGGCATTATGTAAGATTTATTATGTAAGATTCAGTTTCATTTTCACACATTTGGCTATTGTGGGTTTTTTCAAGTTCCTGTAAGACCGTCAGTCACGCTCAGTTCCGCTGGGTGGGTCATTCAACAGTGGTTACTTTTCGGAAATAGTTGGAAAAAACATGATTTCATTGATGATTTCAACATCACAGGATAAATTTATCCTCACACGTGGGAGGAACGAAAGGAGAAGTACCCGCTCTGCCAACTGTTTTCACGCCATTGCCCCTTCTTTTAACTCCTGCGGGGAATCAATCAGTTAGCAGCGGCTGACTAAACCGGGCAGGTGCCAGGCGGTTTGTAAAGGCTTCTGTTGTACACCTGCGACGCCCCACAAACTGGTCATTCTGTTGTCCATCACACTGTCACCGAGCAAAGCTGCTTCCCCCGTGATGCTAACATAGAGCAGATACCTGTGCAATAACACCCCTGGTCTCTCTGTGGGGTCGTTACCTCATCTTAAACAGGGACGTAAGAGGTCACCTGCATCTGGACCAGAGTATTTTACCAATATCATTCAAGCAAAACTATATTATGTTGTTTAAAACATAAAAACAGAAGTTTTTTTTTAAAATGCAAAATCATTAAAACATATCTAGAATCTCTGGATTAGCTTCATTCCATATAATAATATAAATACCTACATTTGGTGAATGTTACAAAAGTCATATTCCTTGTGTGTGTGTGTGTGTGTGTGTGTGTGTGTGTGCGTGCGTGTGTGTGTGTGCGTGCTGTAAGTCAAGCCCAGGTAAGCCCCGGGCTGCTCGGAGTTTAACTCTCCCAGATGTGAAAAAGCACCCAACATTCACGCCTGGAGTGTCGTCACGCTCCCTGAGATTGGGTTATGTGGATATTCCGTGCTTCAGTGCTTCAGTCTGGACTTAAAGTGGCTATTTTTTTTTTTTTTAAATGACTTTCGGGTGCTTTCCACTTCTTTTGCTTGCTCTCTCATAAGCGCATTGGATAAATCATCGCACGATAATGAGGATGGTCGAATATTACTCGTGGGCTAACGCAGATTTAGCGGATAAATGCGCCTGGAATAATTATTTGATTCGTTAAACACACCAATAAATGCAAATACTGTTGGTGAGACAATAACTCCTGGTATTAAATTGTCAGACTGCGAGGCGGCCAGTGGAATGGCGTCGCCCGTGGTCGTCTCTGTGTTTCTGATGAGAACATTCCCCAAGTGAGAGAAGAGCTGGAGCTTCTAAACAAAGGAACAAAGTCGCAGCAGCCGACGTATGTTCAGCATTCTAATGGACAACAAGCGATTTACTGGCCTCTCTCACCCTCGGGTCACATGACTACAAATTTTTTCTTGCCTCCGTTTGTTAAGGCACCACCAAAGGTTTTGTCAGGAACCAGAAACATTCCTGCTGTGAAGACAAGACAATGACGGCCTAAACATTTCCCTTAATGAACTAAACGCCCATTAGGGATTCGCTGGTGTAGATGGTAAGAAATTTACATGTAGCGATGAGCTAAAATTGGAATCGTGTTAATAAGACTCCTGCCCAGAATACCAGTTTTATTCTAGGGGATAAAAATTGCTCCCACGGGTGATTAAGGTGACTCCTGAATGGCAAACACGGCACGACTACACCAAATATGATCCACTCACAATGGCGGAAACATGGACCCCCCAATGGGAGATTCAACCTTTAAAGATAAAAGTCAACCAAAGGCAAATATGGATAAAGAGAAAGAATAACATAAAGGAAACAGAAAGCATCCAAAATGAAAACATCTTTTTATTGTCATACACGTTAAAGGATGAGTGCAAATCAAATCGCCCGTGATCAAACTCTACTCATCACTAAGCCATGGAGCATAAGGCATCGTTAAATACAAGCTTTTTAAAGCTATCATCTACAATACAGGGACGAAATCCAGGAAAAGAAACAACACAGCATCAACGGCAAATGCAATCAGGAGGAAAATGGCGGAAAGGAAATTGAAATGAGCAGGAATGACAAAAAGAAAAACCCCAAAACACAATTTGTACATTCGAAATAAAGAGGTCACACGGATTATCGATAACACGGCAGAGTCTCTCCTGAACGCCGGGCACTAACATCGGGCCAGAGGCGAGCGTTGTCCTGCCGCCTCCGGCACGTGCACAAATTCTTTCTCTGCTTATCATTTACACCATCTCCAAATATTCCGAAACGATCCTTCCCTCAGACGAAGCTGCTGAAAGCTTCTGCAGAGTTCGACTGATCAAAGCGCTCAGAGGACGACAGGTTCAAGAGAAAAATGCTCACATTGTTTTTTTTTAAATATTTATAGAGAGTAGATATTTTTTCATTACAAGAATTAATCTTTAATAGTCCATCTCATGCACTTGAAAGTTGTAAACAGTACAAATATAAATGATCCAGTTACAATATTTGAATTCCAGCAATTTTCAAAATAGACAGACTCCAAAAACAGCAGCAGATCGTATGAAAGCAGGTAGCAACACACGTGTGATGAGGTGGAAACAGCTCCCAATTCCTCACAAAGTGACTCACAGTAGCTGTCTGTTACATGAAATTTACATTAAAATATATCAGGATATAGGTCATGGAGTAGAAACCCGGCCTGGGAAGTTCTCCTGATATGTACTTCATATGTTAAAAGGAGTGTTTAGCCAGAGTTCTGATTCAATATCTTGTTACAGACAAGATGCAGAGCTCCCTTTGACCTTTTTAGCAGTGTGGTAGTCAAGTTTACGTCATGTCTGTTCAGCGCGGAGCATCAACGGGGGCTCAGACCAACAGAATTCACTAGGCTGGACTTTGTTCGGATGAAGAACGGGTCTTGTCAATAAAATTAAACATGCAACAGAGCGAGGTGGAGGCCCAACAGAGGTTTTTTATCACGTCGCGAACAATAGTGACCTTTCCACTGCAGGAACCTCCCCCAAACGGCCATTTACAAAAACCTCTGGTTGAGGTTTCCTCTATGCCAATTGTCTAAACCGAGCGGAATGTGACGTGGAACCCAGCAAAACAGTGGTGTTAGCCTAGCGGACGCCGCTTCTCCAAGTCGGGTTTACCTAGAACGTTACGCCGCCTCGTTGGTTTCTTTGCTACGATCTTTGCTTTTGGCAGTTTGCCCGGGGGGCAGAAAGGTCTAACCTGTTGCGCAACATTTAAACGCATTTACCAGGAACGCCCGTGGTGGAAATGACCCTATTAGCATCTTTGATGTTCAGTTGATGACCTTAAAGCTTTTTGATGACTTAATGGGACACGATGGATAAATTAACAAACCAAGCATAAACAGAAAGCAGCTTCACACGAACCTGCAACCGAAACGTCAGGGAGTGGAAACAAGTCGGGCTGGGTTGGAGGACGTGAGTCAGTGTTGAGTGACTGAAGTCCCCTAAAGACTGAGTATTATGAGAAGTCAGATAGGATGAAAAAAAAGACATTGTCACAACAATAATGTCCCAATCTTTCAAGTTTAACAAATAAAAACGAAGGAAAAAACCATGTGTGCCATCCAAAACTCCACTGTGATTCCGAATAATGTCGTGAGTGATTGATTGTCCTTGGATGGGATTAATTAAACATTCTTCTCAATCAAAATGTATCATTGCTCAAACTTGCCACAGACTCTGGCCGCTGCTGTTTTATGAAAAATAGCACAATATCTATATTTTCGTGGGTGACATTTGCTAAACTCGTCTCTTGAAGTAATCTGGCATTCAAGCTAAATGTCAAACTTTGCAAATAATAGTAGCGGCAGTACTTTTACATCAGCAGTTTTCCTTCTCTTATCTGTTCTCTTAACATCCCATTCATTGAAGTCAATCTCCAAAACTTAGTTTGGAATCAATTGTTACATTTTTTTTTTAAATAGAGGAACGCAAACGTTAAATCATGCTGCATGTTCAACATGAAGAACGTTACTTTAATGTAATGTTGACGTCAACACTGCAACTCTTGAATAAATGCAGTGTTTCGGCTTTCCCCCTGTTTTTAATGCTTCTCTCCTTCCACACATCTGAAAGTCGTCCTCCAGTTATCAGACTCTGATCATCCAATCATAACGACCCCAGCTAACTTTAAGCCCGTAACTAATCAGCAACGGGTGCAGAATAGTCGACGACTGCACTGGCCAAGCAGTCATAAGACTTAGTATTTTATCAGTAGCTGCTGAAAATAAAGGTAAATACAAGTTAATGGAGGAAACCGGGGTTGCTCAGAGTTTTAGTCAAAGCACCTCCTTGTGCAAACTGCAAAATCATCATGTACACATTCAAATGATAGTCTACAAAAAAAACGTTTTTTTTAAAAAACACAACTTCTCCAACACAAACAGAAGAGACACAAATGAACGGTCGTGAGGTAACGCTGACAAAATGGTCCACATGTTCGACAGACATAAGAAATGGCAAGACAGTGAAAATGTACAATGCTTGATGCGCAACAGTTACATTCATTCAGCAAAGAAAAGGTACAAAACGTGAAAAAAAAAATTTTTTTTTTAAATCCACATTTGTGTTCGGACACGTTCGTGATCAGTGAGGAGTTACAGGCAAGATAACATCAAAGAAAGAGGTCGAATTTTGAAGAGTGATCAAAGCAAAGCAAAAAAAAGAAATGATTCTGAATGATACCAAATTAAAGGAGAAGGAGTCCCAACTGCTTCCAGGGGCAGATACAGTCAGTCTGTACAAACATGCCAACATTCCATGAAAACACAGTTTTCACCACTGGGCTGGCAAATGGACTCGGTGGGTTATTATTATTGTTATTAGCGGCCAAATTTGTGATCGTTATCAAAGTGATCTTCTAATAATGGCTGACTGTTTGCCGTTTTGTGTCCCTAACTCATTTGACATACTCAGCTGACTTCCAGAAGTGTCCTGGGTGGGAAAGGCGGCGATTCCGCTTGGGTAACTTTTCCAGTAAATCTACCAGTTTGGAGAAGCTGGGCCGCTCCTCTGGTTTGTAGGCCCAGCAAAGGAGTAGAATGTCCTTAAAAAAAAGGAAATCAAAATAAATACATTCATCCTGAAGGAGTGTGACAGGAATTTGGCCCATTAAAGTGAATCAACAAACACAGTTAGAGGCTGTGATGGAGGCCACGGGAGTGAGAATTAAAGCAATTATTAAACACAGTTTGACAAACAGAGCAAATATTTCCTGTTTTTCTCTTCAGTTTCCAGCCTGAACACTTTCAGACAGCAAAGGCTGACATGAAATCGCTGGAATAAATTCCCATTTGACGTTGCAGCCTGGACTAGTGGTCCAGCATGTGCTCACAGAGGACTACAGTAACACAACTTAGAACACTTCTCACTTAAACCTGGACTTGAAATTCCCTAAAAGTGCCGCCTGACCTTTAACAAACACTGTTGTGCTAAAACCGGAGTTATTTTTTTATTTTCTCCCTCCTTGTGGTGTCTTCCTGATGGCTTCCTAATAATTGTCACTGGTGTTTTCCATTGTCCTCTTCCTTCTTGTCCTTTACTGTCTTACTACATTTTTCTTAGTGCTGCCCTTTATTTCCTGGCACACAGCCCTTAAACTACCCAGCTGACTGATGGAGGTCAGAGGAAGACCAGGGGAAACTCACCGATATCTCCTTCCCCATGCCGGTTTGGGTGAGGTTTGGTTTCATCCCGCTGCCAATCTGCCATATGATGGCCTCCGCCGGCTGACTCTTGTAAGGCCACTCACGTGCGTGCAACTCGTACCAAATGGTGCTGAGAAGAGGGAATGAACGTGGCTCAATAATCACCCACATGTTTTAAACTTTAAAAAGCAATGGGCGGAGTCTCCACTTGACCCTCAAGAAGCAAAAGGGCGAAACCGCCGTGTCTCCTCGCTAGAGTTCCTACGGCTCTTGTGTATCATGTTTGAGAGGGGTAAAAATAGCTCTGGAGAGGCGTGGAGGGTAAAAACCGACAGCTGATTGTTGATGAATATGTAAAACAGCCGCGAGGGTCACCTCAAGGTAACAGGAGGGCTGACGGAGCATCTGGACACTGTGCCAGGTCTCTCGTCCTCCCTTTAGAACGGACCATCTGAAAATGTAATTGTCCCAAAAGTCAACACCCCCACAAATGAAGCTGCAGAGGAGGAGCAGGAGCCAGGAAGGTTTAATCAGCTTCATTGAAAATCAGACTGCGGGGGCCTGTTCACTTGGCGATGACTCTGGGAGGTTTTGTTGACGCCTGCACGTATAACGAGGCCACAACGCACTCGAGCGGGGCGCAAAATGTGTTCTTAGATGTGAATCCTGCACTCAGAATGCTTGAAGTCTGTTATCTAAAGCATCTACAATGACATGCTCCTGAGACTTTTTCTCTTTATTCCAAAGAGAATGACTCACCCAAAAGCAAAAACGTCGGACTGTTTGGAGAAGGGGAGCTTGTCCTCTTCTGTGTCCGAGGAGAGTTGCTGGATGAGCTCGGGGGCCAGGTGACACAGCCAGCCGTTGGGGATCCGCAGTTTGTCTTCTCGCCGGCTGAAAGAACGACAACACCTTGCTGCCTCATTCTGCAGAGTCACTGTGGAAGCTCACGTAGGGTTACAACGCCACGAAGGCTGTGCATTATGACCCAGCAATCTTTAGAATTCTGAGGCGATGATGTGTTTATGCCACCAATAATCATGCATCTGTAAATGAAAACGTTTGTTCGTCATTAAAAGTCTATACATGACAAACTAGTACCTCCCAGTTATGTTGTGTCTGACCTGAGCTCATTCCATCCCTAACACTGCTTTCATAATGAAATTAACGCGTTGGATTGTGGATCAGCTCGCTTTTGTTGAGCATTTGGGCGTTTTCTCATTGCCAGAAGTTGCTCGTCTGACCTCCGGCTGATTCTTTTCTCCCTCTCGTACGTCATACTGTAGCCAGCGTCACTGTTACATGCTTATGTGAGGGGAACAATGGACAGCCTGGATCTCATTGAGTCGATGGTCAGCTTTGTTTTTTTATTCGGCTAATCTGGAGAGGGATTTCTAGAAGCTACTGGCAGAGTTTTGGAGCCCGTATTGCCTCCATGGTAGTTTATTATGGGCAGCGTTGCCCTGACTGGAATCAGTTTTTGGCCATGACGAACAGCAGTGGACTCATTTTCCAATGTCACGCATGGACATTGACTATTTTTTGGAGTTTATTGTTCCAGCAACTATCAGGCAGAGCAGCTCCTGAAGAAGTGGTCTAAAAATCTTTTTGGAAAATATTTGTTGCAAATAATGTGCGTGTGTCTTAAATCCCTGCTGACATGTCGGCACGTTTTCCCAGAGCCTAAATAACCTGAGACTATGTTGACATCAGGCAGCTCATCGTGTCACATTTACAGGTTTGTTTACTCAATGCAACATCATTTTGCCGTGACTCATTCAGCATTGTCATTTGCAAAGTTCATAATAAGGCCACTCGGTGTGTCCTGCTGTTCCTGCTCATCCTGTCACGTTTCAGGAAATATTTTGTTTTTCAACCGCTTCAGCTTGTTCATCACCTGTTTCGGCATCATGGCCATAAATAACCGTGTCCCGCAAAGCAACCGATACCTGACGCCCAATCTCGTCATCGCTGCAGTTTCTGAAGCTCGTGGGTCTCACGATGTTGCCGGTGTGCTGCCATTATCGATAAAAAGGTGCACCACTACGCTACACAAGCTGGAGGTCTATAATCCTCCTCTGATCGGTGGGATTTCCCGAGCGTGACGTCCTTCAAAGAACGCGTAGTTGTTAGTTGATTGCTCTTAAGTTCAACAGGAAGACTGATTTTATCGAAGTGGACCACAACTTTTGCTCCGTTTTCAGATCTGATTGAGGAGCTCTCTTCATTGGGTAAATTTGCCACGACGAAGTGGGAAACCTTTTAATTGCAGGCGAGTCAAGCCTCAAATTTCCCAGGTCGCTCTGCAGGGTCTCGCCACCCGGGATGAATCGCCGGGACAACCCTTTTAGCCAAAAAGACCCCGTCGATCCAGGAAAACGGGATTTTTGTGCAGTGTGAAAGGGGCTTAAGTGACATTTAACCAGTTTTTACAATTATTTAAAACTAAAACAGAAACGTGTTGAATGTGGTCCACAAGGCTATAACTACCAACATTTTCCTTCCAGGGGAAATGGGTGTGGGTCTGTGCTATGCATGAAGACCCATCACGGCTAATACGTCGCAGATTTACTGTAGGTATTATTACGTGAGTCAGTGTGGCAGCTGTTTCCGGAGGGTTCATAACTGTCTCACAAATGTCTCATGAGGTTCATCTCAGATTTAATGTCATCAGCGGTTTGTTTACCCGTCACATGTGACAGAAACCACGCGTGTGCCTGCGCTGCTCTGTTTAATTATTTAGCGCATCGGTTTTATCCACCCGCTGGATCTCAAATAGCCTCACTCGTCCTCTACATCGTCCTCTCCAATGACAAGCCCAGTTTTCTGTCTCCTGAATCTTAGCTTTTTGTTGCAAAAAAAGAACAGCAACTCAGATGTTGTTTTGCCTCAGCGAGACACGATTATGCTGCCTGCGTATCCCATCCCTGCCTGCAGCTGTAGTTTACCTGCTCCACAATGCACCGGAGAATGTCAGCGTGCAACACTGGAGTAATTCTTGCAGACAGGGTAGCCCCTCACAGGAAAAGAGGCAATCCCAGAACATCGCTGACACTAAAGGAACGGCCAGTTTCCTTCTATCCTCCTACCTGCATTTGTTATTTATCAGGCTTCTTTGAACTGCTGCGGCCCCCATGTGTGTCCTTTTTACATACTACGTACTCATTCTACTAGCAGATTAGGGGCATTTTGACTAGTCCTCACATCTTTGAAGGACATCTTGAGGGTTCAGACATGTTAAAGGTGGAGGGTAGAATTGGGTTAAGGGGTTAGTTTGGACACTTAGGGTTACGGTAAAAGACTGGGTCATCTATTATGTCTATGGAAGTCCACATCGAGAGAAAATATATGGATGTCTGTGCGTGTGGCACGATGGGATTTTATCATGTTCTTTTTCCAATAAAGTACACACTACATGCAGAGTACACAGGCAGGCTCTACGACACATGCTCCGTCTGTAAAGTGAAAGCTGTTGTCAAATAATGTGTAATTACTGAGTCATTGTCTTTGCGTAATTACTTTTCACACGATTGGATGTTTTGTTGTCCCTGCACCATACGGAACGCGTTAATGCCGCTCCGGCGACGTCGTTCTGTCAAATCCCTGCACTGGAGGAAAGGAAAAAAAATGTTCCCGTCTCATGTGTGCGTAATTACCTGCCAGCCTGCAACACCCCAGATATGGTGAAGAGCCCAAAGTCGGTGATGACAACTTTGCCGTTGTCATAGAACACATTCTTGGACTTCATGTCTTTGTGTATAATCCCCTTGGCGTGGAGGTAGCCCATCCCCTGAGGACAGAGAGCGAGGAGATGGGATTTTTGTTCCCCTGGTGCGAGGCAGGAATGTTCAGGCTGATCAGCGCTGAGCTGTCTTACCTTGACCATCTCCTGTGCAATCTGCCGGGTTTTGTTAACATCCAGGACCACCTTGGCATCCCGCACCACAGAATAAAGTGTTCTGCCTTTACACAAGCTGCGAGGAGGAGAGAAACACAGGAACAAGGGTTACTAATGGGTATAAAACCCGCTCCCTGCTTTCAGAAGGATTCACGTGTACATGTTGATGGTGCTTTATTTAAAAACATTTCAAAATAGTTTTGCTAATAAATAGTCACGAATCCAGTAATAGCAGCTGTGCATAAATGTTAAATTTGAACGGTTGGAGCAAAGAAATTGATAAATAGTGGAGGGCACTTAATTAGTTAAGCAGTTCTTCACGGAAAGCAAGTTTTTCAAAGGCACTGTGGGCACTAATAATAGTTAAACACCAGTTAATCTTTCTAATTCTCAATCCACAGAGTGTCACAGTGAGGTTCCAGTGTTTGTTGCTAACAGACAGCTCTCCAACCAGCACCCCCACATCCCTCCCCGAGCCCTCAACCCCGACTGTGCCACGCAGGTGACCAGCCAACGTTTCATGCATATTCATACCAAGGAGATGACCTGAGAGCAGCTGCATTTTTTTAATAGCTCAAATCCCCAGGGCTCGTTTAAAGACACTAAAAATGCATTTTAATGGCGCTTTTTTGTGCAGCAACAGGAATTATTATGGAGACGATGGGAGTAAACTGGACACGTGCCAAACCAGAAACAGATGCATTTCTTGGTAGGACTTTAGATTTAACTAAGATTTATTGATGTTTGTTTAAAGACTCCCTGTAAAAAAAACATTTATTATAAAGAAATCAAACAGAATAATTCTATCTATTCATATTTCCCCCAGTGCAATTTAACAATGCTGCCCTTAATTAAATAAAATCATTTGCAACGGCTGCAACAAGATAAAGGCCGCTCTGCGTTTCTCTGGTTTTGTCTTGTTTCTTTCAACTGAGTAAAAGGCAAAACGGGATAATTCCTGGTAATAACACTACTTGTTGTGCCGACATTTGCCATTAGCTTCTGCAATCAGGAAACAACAAGCAACTACCACTCAGCTGCAATCATGCAGCTCAGTCAATCAGACCATTGGTTACTCCTGCATATTCTGTATATCTGGGCAGTATATCCATACATCCAGTGAAAACCATTGACATAGCAAAAAGCCTTAATTATTGATATGATGCGTGTTTCATTGATTGCCCAAATTTAACAATAATTTAATACATTTATCCGGTGAAAATAAAAGTCCTCCACAAGTAAGGACATAACGACAGTGAATATTGTTGTAGTCAGCCAAGCATGGTTGGTAATTCAGTGGGTAACTAATTGCTTTTGTCAGAGCCTCTCCAGATTATGAGACAGGCTAAACTCATCGTCGAGGGGGAAGCAGCTGTGTGGCTGCCTAGAAACCAGTCTGGAAGGACGTTGGTGCTCTGAAGGTCAAAGGATGAAAGAAATAGAGAATATAGCGCCCAAAAGAGAGAGGGGGAGGAGAGAGAGGCGGGAGAGACTTAAAAACACCTACCTGGTGATAATGGCCAGATGTGGCGGGCTCATGCACGCCCCCATGAACAGCACTACATTCTCATGGCGCGTGTTCCGGTAGGCCATCACCTCACGCTTGAAGGCCTTCAGCTGGTCCTCGTTGTCCCGCTCGATGTCAATCAGGCGAATGGCCACCTCGCCGTGCCAGCGACCGTGGAAAACTTTGCCGAAGCGCCCCTTCCCGATCATCTCCCCGATCACCAGCTGTTCCAACGGGATGTCCCACTCCTGCAGGAAGATGCTGGTCTGGCTGGCTTTGCGGGGGAAGTTGCGGGCCGACAGGAGCGACAGGTTCATTTCCTCAAATTCATCACCAGAGTCCTCGTCATTGCCCTCTTCGTTCTGAGGGCGAGTTCATAGTTTAGGATGATGGATAGATTACATTTCCTGACAAATATGGCAGACCTGTTTTGATATTGGAGCAACAGAAATGTTATATAGAAATCCTAGTTCAGGTGTCTGGACCAGGTCTGGACGCTCCGTTATAGACAAACAGAAATGGAAAAGATGGGATGAGCTGAAAACTCACATCTGATGTGGGTTCAACTTCAATTTGAAGAAGAGGGTTCTCCTCATTCCTGGTAGAGAGAGAACAAGGCAAACTGTGCTTTCTTATCTTTACAATCATGTCCTCAGTCATCCCCACAGGAAAAGACTGTAAAATAATGTGTGGATTAAGCAGAGATTTGAACATTTGTTCCCCTTCTGTGGTGAGTTCTGCATGATCAGTTTGTGTTTTTCCACTCTGAAATCACACGCTGGTAGAACAAGTGCACTCAAAGCTTTTAAAGTTTGACTGCTGGGTCACTGGAGAGCGCACTCCCCGTTTGACAGATAAATGAACAAATGGAGACCCGAGTAAATGCAATAAAGGCCACCCATAATTGCCGGCGACATATTCCGACAATTCTTTTTTTTTATTTACCACATTTTGTTCAGCGTTCCCACCCTGAAGTCCTATTATTTCTCATCCCGGACTTTATCCTGTCACCCACTGCAGGGTCCAAGAAAGCAACACAAATGAACACACGGACGCTTCCAGGTCCACGTAACCGGCAACGCGGAATCCCTTCCAAACCTCTCTGAGGTTTGTTCAGAAAGAAACATTCGCTATCGTGGGCAGAGACCACAGGAGAGGTACCATATCAAATAATACGTGACTCCTGTGGCGCCGAGGAAGGCTCCAGGGGTGGGATTTCTCCTCTAATGAGGGGCGCCTGCCGGGTGCTGGGGTTTGAGACAGGCCGTCATTAACCCTGGCATGTGAGACCATTAAGGCAAAGGAAATCTGCTACTGCAGAAGCACACAAAGATGTGAAAAGAGGGAAATGAAATTAGAGGAACATTTCTTTTTTACATCCATGCTGAGACTGGAGTGGATGGAATCCTGCCACAATTAGCTCCCCAGATGTGAGCTTCTGCTGTAAAACAAATGTAACCACCAGGTTTCTTTTCCTCAGAAATCCAAATAACAAGCGGCTACTCTCCTGTGTTGATATTTCAGAAATGAAATTAGCTGTGGCATTATTTGCGATTGATTAAACCATTAGAATCTCTCAGGTCAGCCTATATTTCATCCCAATTGACCAATTGTCTGCAAATGGGGGGACTCTTGCCCTATTTCTTGTGATAGATTGAGAGCCTAATCGAATTAAGATCCGGGTCAAAAACAGGCTCCTCGCTACTCCCCCTCAGCAGCCACAACCGCCGGGTTACTCAAAGAACCGTTGGAAATCCAGTTGGCATTCCAAGTGTAGCATAAACTAAAGGCCAATCGAACATTATTCCGCGAGCATCCGTCATGTTGGGCTTCGCATTCTAATTGTCACCCAGATATCTGCGCTCCACTGAGCCTGAGCTGGCCTCTGACCAGCCCTGGCGGAGACAGGACGGAAGATGGCAGGACAAGGAAGCTTGTAGGTGACAAGGAGACAGCCAAGACGAGATAGAAAGAGCTTCCTTCATTTCTTCAAAGGTAAACTATCACCTCATCTTTCTTGTTGTAAAGGTCGTGGCTAAATATCAACAGGACAACAGAAACGGTATGAGCAAGCCAAATCTTGTAACCATCTCCCCTTCCTCTTCCTGCTGCTATCCTCTCAGCTGACATTCAGACTCTTCAGGGAGTACGTTGTAGCTATCAGCTGCCAGTTCTCTGAGAAGCCCACAAGTCCAATATGCAGCCATCCCGCTGCATGCTGTTAGCCTTCTTCCCCCATTTACCCTAAACTCTTGACGCCCCCTGGACCCTCCTACGAACGATAGCTCGGACCCTCCCTCAATCTGACTCTAGTGGGAAAATATCTTCTCGTCTCCATTCTCCCAAAGATCATTGAGAGAAGCAGATTACTGGGTTCCTGTAAAAAGAAACTCCTCCTTGACCCAAACCCATCTGGTTTCAAGAGTGGCCACTGCACAGAAATGGCCCAAGCAGCTGCCCAGTCTTTGCTTCTCATTTGCTTGACTTACCAGCTGTATTTGATTCAGTCAACCACTGCATCCTTATCTGGGTGTCCATTCAGGTCACCTTTTGGTTCCTCACCAGCTCTCCACCAGGGTGTCCAGGGTTTGGTGCCTCTGCTCTTTGACATTTACAAAACCTCGCTGGAGCCAATCACCCATGTGCAATTCATTCATCTCAACATTGACATCAGAATGGGAAGAACCCTAAGACAATGTCTCAAGCCCTCTCAGACATGGATGCACGACCAGGGCCTCCAAGTTAACCTTGATAAAACTGAGCTCCTGGTATTGCTGGCCAACCAATTCATTCATCTCAACATTGACATCAAAATTGGCGCCTTGTCTCTTGCTTCTGGCAAGGCTGTTTGAAACCTTGGACTCATGATTGATGATCACCTGACAGGTTTTGATCGTGCAGCCTCCCTGTCGTGTTGCTCTGCCTCATTCAACACTGAAAAACATTGGGCCATTCCTAACCCAGCCTGCCACCCAGCTGTCCATATTATTGACTACTGCAACGTCCTTCTAATGGGTGCTGATACAGCTCCTGGCTACCTGTAGCTGCCCCACAGAGTACCAGATGGACCTGCCCCCTCTTACTTGAACAATCATGTCTGCTTTCATCCACTGTGCATGAGCATTGTCTGGCAACGCCGTCCGTAGAGGCACATCAATCCAAACTAATTAATGCCTTATTCCCCAATCGTGGAACAACGTTCAGGGGCGACTCTCTCTTGAAGCTCTTGAAGACGCAGCTCTTCTGAGAGCACCTGCTCTTTAAACAGCACTTATCTTTCTCTCCAATATATACTCACCTCCACTCTCCTGTCCTGTTTATATCCCTATTCACTCTTGCTCCACAGCTCTGCACTGTTAGTTGGTTGCTGCATGTGTATTAGGCAGTTTAGTCAACAAAATACTACCCTAAAGTCCTAAAGTCTCAGTTGCATAGTGGCTTGAATGTGTCTCTCACTGTAAGTCCCTTTGGTCTACAGTAAATGCTAAGGACTAAAATGTAATGTAAAGTAAACGTACTCACCCTGGCTCAGACAGGACGGGATGCAGGATGACCTGTGGTGCTCTACTGGGCGGAGCTTCTGGAGCAACATCTGCAGACATTATAGAGCCATAAAATATCATTAGACCTTTAAGAGCTCAGTTACCTGGGTAAAAATCCCAGCATGGCCTCTAAATGGCTGATTATATAATTGTAAGCTGTTCTTTCCAATGTGAGGAGTTTTGTAGTTCCCTGTCTGCCCTCTGCCTGTATTAGAAGTGTTACCTCCTCTCTTGGTGTCCAATATGCTGCACTGGTAAGGGTTCAGAACGCTTTTTACAGCTGCTTTCACCTTTAAAAACACTAAAATTTCACCCTGACAGTGCGAGAATGGTTCAAGATTGGCTCCTGACGCTGTCTTGAGTTTCCAAGGCTATACTTGGTCCTTGATCCTCATTTAACATCACCAGGCATATATTAAACATTCTTCTTTAAGTATTTTGGCCCAGACAGATGTGAGCAGACAGACTCAAAAATCCTTCCAGGGTGGCTTCGTGGAACATGTCGTTGCTGGTGATGGCTTCAGCACTAGACAGTTGCACAGGAATTTTGTCCGCGTGTTGATATGAGCCTTAAGACTTGCAAATATTACAACAGTCACACACGCAGGAATAAACACATGCCTTAATGACCCACAAAAGCAATGAAATTGTTGCATGTTTGTACACGTGTACCTTTTGTTTCACTTGTCTTGGCGATTTGCATTCGAGAACCGTTTGTCCTCGGTCAAAGCAGAGAAAATGTCGGTCCTTCCATGCAAATCCCACATTTTTCTCACCAGGTTGCACAGAATCTCTCTCTCAGCATGACTGTATGTAAATATGTGAACAATGTGCACCGAATGAAGGGAACAATTTTGCCACGGAGAGACAAGATAAATAAGCTCCTGCACACAGCCATGTGCTATTTGCCCTGGCTGTCTAGTCTTTCACAAAGAGAACAAAATCAAAATCTCTAATAATGTTTGTACATTCGCTGTGTGTGCAGAGCGTTATCTAAAACTGTCCGAGATAGACTGCCACACACCTGCGTTGGCACCGAGCCGTTCCAGCTGCAGGCAGCAGTGCATTAGACACTGGCGTCGTGCCCCTGCGTCAAGAAGCACGGCTTTTTGTTGTCCGTGTGGATGCAGCGTCGGTGTTTACTCGGAAGTTCAGCGACCCGGGAGATTTTACTGACTCACGGCCTGAATCGGTGCCATGCGCTCCATGACAACAGGTTTGAACCACTTGTGTAAAGGCGGTGCATTTGAATGAAGCTGCAACGTAACGGCCTGAGTGATAATTGTCAATAACTCAGCGTGCATCATCATCATCATCATCATCATCATCATCGTCAGAGGCGCTAAACTTTCAGGCCAGTGCTAAAGTAATATGTAATAGTTCCTCTGCCAGACATTAACATAAATATCCTATTATTATTTTGACTCACATGATTTGAACTGTTATTTTATGCTTATTATGTGATTAGTAATATACACTTCAGCCTGTTAGCACAGGAAGTAGCTAATATTATGTGGCTAAGGACGATCACTCAGTGAAGAAGATTACAGATCAGCTCTTCCTGCACAGATCCCAGTGTGGCCACTTCTTGGCTCTGTGGGCAGACCGACTGTCTGACCGTGGACAAACCGTTAGGAAGCCCAGATAACACAAGCATGAGTCCTGACACTGGCCAAGGTGAGGAGCTGTGACCCACGTTGCAACACGTTTATATGGGCGAGGCGGTGCTGTACTTACCAGGGAAGATGAACTGCTGTTTATACTTGAAATAACTGGAAGCTGTCAAAAGAGAAGGGAAAAAGGGGGGGGGGGGGTGAGTTCTGGAGAACTTGCCCATCTATTAGTGCAGCGCAAAGGTAAAGTCTGGCGTAACGGCGGGAGCTGCGAGTACACAACAGCAAATGCGGGGCTGCAGGGAGGAGATGGGAAACTGGAGGAAAACAACAGGAGGGCCGTTCTGGTGATTGGAGGGCCTAAAATACTCCCAGTGTTGCTAATGTACAATCTTTTCTGTTCATGGAGGCGATTAAACGTTTCATTCCGCAGCAAAGGTGCAGGAAAACAAGGTCGGCTTGGATATTCCTGCACCGTCTTCCGTTACCTGTAAGATTGAACTGCTTCTGCTGCCGTGCCGATTGGGGGGAGGGGTGCAGGGGCGAGGGGGGTGTGGCGCTGCTGGGCAGGGGAGGCGCCGGGGAGGAGGGCGTGGAGGAGGTGGTGGACGAGGGATTGCTGCTGGAGTCCGGCTGGTACGGCACCGGGATGTGATCCTGAGGGGGGACAAAAGCTGCGCTTAAATGTGCGTTAATCACGGAACTCCTGCACTCTCCTTGATTATCAGCCTCCTCCTGCAGGTTCTCCTGATTGATTCTTCTAGCTTCTGGGCAGCGCTCGGGTTTTCATTCATTCTGATATGAAAATGAACCCAGCAGAGAGTCGGAACGGAAAGAAATATGATCCCTCACAATGAGAATGATTCTCAATTCACTTTATGGACAAAGTTCTGTTACACTGCCGGAGGGCAAACCGGTAATTTTAAAACTTCCATCCAGAGTGCACAGAAGGAGGTTTTAGGCTGGTTGCACACTTCTTTCATAATACTTCAACCTTATCTGCAATTGACCAAAACATAATTGGAATATGATCATTTGTGATCAGCAGTATGAAGAATGTTAAGAAGAACTGAATCTTTTGGCTTCCTTTTTGCTCTTATTTCATAAACCAGGCTCCCAGATAGGGATCCTGACCAAAAGCAGAGACAGAAATAAAATATTAACGTTATATTTTAAAGACAGATTTGTTGGCAGCAAGATTGAACTTGAGAAATTCTACTTCCAGTTTAAATTAAACAGTTTCGATACAAACTGAGCCTCAGAGGGTGAGGTGTGAGCTTACCTTGTTGATTTTGTTGGTTTTGGGGAGCGTCTGGCTGATGTTCAGGTCCGCGTACCTGAGCGGGTTGTTGATGTCGCACGGCACCGACTCAGTCCGGACCAGTCGAGCTTGTGGGAAGAGAAACAATGAGGCGCTGCGGGACACTGGAATAAAAGAGAAAAAGAGGAATATAAAGAAGAGGACTTCATTGTCAGAGCTGGTTTTTAATGAGAAAAATGAACAAACTCTTCTTTCATGCACGCTGCCGGCTGTTATCGCACTCACACACAAGCAGAAGAAGAAACCATGTCATTGGGAAATCTGTCACTTTGTCTCATTAAAGCCCAGAAGGAAAAAAGCCTAATTAGTGTTCTTTACCTTGAGTCGTTCCTTGGTGGTCTTGTTTAGGAGGGAAGGGGGGTGGAGGGAGGCGAGGAAAGACAAAAGAGTTTTAATTCTTGGAGAAGATAATAGATATTTTTTAATAGTGCTGCTTGTCAATGTGAGCAACTTCATTAATCAAATTATAATCTATACTTTATGCACCGGCACCATTTTCATTTGAGCGACACAAACTGTTCTCAATCAGGCACAAGTGACCCGAACAGAAGCGTCTGGTACGGGGTCGTTCCGGGACGGAGGCATCGGAGAGTCAGTGGTGGACAAAGGGCCGAGCAAGGACCGAGAGGTGACCGCTCATACTGGAAAATCAGGCGCGATGGAAGGGAGAAGACACGCCCACGCTTGCACGCGGAGAGGAAGAGGGAAGCCATAAGACGCAGGTGTGAGACATTAGGACAGGGAGGCAATGGTGCAGGTGGACAGCCAGACGAGACCGACGGACGACCAGAATGAAACCAAAAATGCCCAAATCTGGTGCTCTAGACCCCGAGGCTTTCAGCCTTCCAGTTCTGCAGCCATAAAGTGGCTGTAGCACAAATTAGGGAGGGTTTCCCTGCAACAGTAACATAGCATACATCTGTAACACCACGTGACGAGCCAGTTTGGGTTGGTAACTTGTCTGATGGGTTTGTTCCAACTTGCCTGTAGTTTAGTTTTGTCCTTCAATGGAAACATTGAAAATCTGCTGTAATTGTAGAACTAAATTAATAGAATAGTACGAAATAATCTCCTTACAGAGGTGGAGATCAGCACTTAAAAACAGCAAGGAACAACAAAGCATACACGAGGTTTGAAAATAAATAAAAGAACACCTTTGAAGGAATCTCTGCCTCCTCGCTGTATTATCAGTAAATGGCAAGGTGGGGCTTCTTTGGTGCATTTGTTGTGGCACTTTAGCCTTTGTAATGAAAGAGATTAGGGATTAGCATAGCACATCAACATTAAAATTACAAAAAAAAAAAAAACAACAAATCTCTGCGAATTGTGAAGCCACCCACTTGCAGTTTTTACATTTCAGCCCAAACAACATCCCCTTCCCACAAACGATGCACGTCTGGGACATCCAATATTTTGTAGAAAACCTGCAGACACACAAAAAAAAGGACTGTTAGTTATAAAGTGCTTCGACATCTCTGTCAGTTTGTCGCGCTTGTATGAACGTTAAGCGGGAGCTGTAGATTACCATGAGAACAGCGTTCCTGACCTTTACTTTTTCAGGACGTTCCCGCGCTCTGACAGCCTTTGCCACAGAAGGCCTCTCGCTCGCTGCTAAAGATAATAGATGCCTGAAAAAGCAAACGCTCTGCCAGTGTTTACCTTCCTAAGCTCCTTCAATTGCTTATTTTATACACGGGCGCCTCGTCTCCAGCTTTCATCAGCTCGGCCCGGCAGGTCAGGGGCCGGGCGCTTCACAAACCCCAGTGGAGATGCTCCTCTGATCACAAGTAGCAGCACCACCGACTCCCTGCACAGGCTGGTATTAGCTGACGTAGGTGGGAAGGGGATGTTGTTTGGCGCAATAATAAATGTTTTAGTTGCCGGAATAAAGGCAGTCCCTCACTAGATAAATCTATCGCTGACATAAGAGGATGGTGATGTGACATTAAAGGAATTTTTGCATTTTAATATGGCAACAAAGCCATCCGCAGCGTTGAATGGAGAAACGCCGCATCACAGAGCATTCTGGATGGATTAGATATGTTTTTAATAGCCTTAATTTTTGAATAACAGCCCTGAATAATGAATCAGTTTGGCTGCTCACAATAAGGCTCACTGCTTTTATTCGCCTTGACGAATGCCGAATGGGAAAACGCCCACATTCTAGCGGTCGCTGGCTTTGGCAGGCTGATGTCACACTGATTCAACTTCTTAGATCTCCAAGTTTACCAGGGCAGGAGAGGACTGGACAGAGAGACAGGGGGCAAGAAGGAGTCCTTTTTTGGAATGGGACAGGCCCTCCTTTCCCAAGCAGCCTTCTTCCTCCTACCTGTGTTTTATGGAGTTTCCCAAATCTCTTCGGGGAATCTGTGGGGACCAGCGAGGCACTGATAGAGTGTCTGGAGAGAGAAACAGAGTACAGGCATATGCTGTTTATCCTTTTAGAATACAACATTCCTCTGAAATCAACAACAGGAAGTGCGGGTGTGAGGGCCTTTCTAATGCATTCTCCTGTGGGATGGAAACATCATCCAAAGGTCAAGGTCTTTTTTGAAAGGCTTATTTCAAGTGTTTGCATGTTTAAATTCAAATATCTCTGTTAATGAGGCACTCTGCAACTACTCTGATCAGTATCTTCCATTGTACTGCCCTGGTGCTTCAAAAGGTTCCCACAACAAAAACCTTCCGATCGCTAATGGAGCAATCGGATCGAGCATGCGAGTCGGTACATTTACCTGCCACTTCTGAGCATTAGGGGACAATTGCAGCCTACGCGGTGCTGCAACAGATTGCCACTGAGATGATTTCAAACAAGGCAAGCATGTTGGGAAACCTGTTGTTCTGGTTTCCCCAAAAATGTAACACAAACTCCATGCGTACACTGTTATTTCAAGCAGTGTGCCGCCGGAGAAGAATCGCTTTTATTTTCCTTCCATCCTTTCATTTCCTGTTCATTGCTGCTTCTTCTTGCTCAGGATATATTGTGCTAATGTGGAGGCCATACTTTCAGGATAGGTTGCAGATGTGTGTTCAGGGTCAAATGGTACCCATGCTACAGTATGCTAACTGGCTGAGGCCATGCTGCTCATGCTAATTCTCCTCATTTGGATTCTTTGTAGATGCATTTGCTTTCCTACTACCAATCATATTTTGATTAATTCCAGAAGAGAGGGTCAAGCTAACCAATAAAAGATGAAGCACGCAAGTACTAAGACACTCTGGCCTCCGCCTCATTGTTTTCATCTTTCGTCAGTCCAACTTTGAATTCCTGGCATTGTTTTATGCAAGCGGTTCAGCCAAAGCACGCACAGCTTCCACCCCACAAACGGGAAATGAAGAGGCGAGGAAAGGCAAGACAGATGGAGTCAAATGTGCAACAAATAAGTAATATGCCCAGGACCTCTGCGCTAGTTATTCATGTGTGATATCAAGGCCTGGAAGAGGAAAAGATGGAACTTCAGTATGTGGGTGGTGAGTTGAACCAATAAACTGGGGGAACTGTGAAGACGAAGGGAAAGGTACCTGCCACTACAATGCTTATGAGATTAAACCGAAAATGCATTATCTTTATCTTGTGGTATCGAAATAACAAAACTTTCCACAAGTTTGTGATGCGAGATAGATCTTGTAAGTAATGAAGCCACGCATGACTTCTTTGACAGCGGTTCCCGTGCTGCCCCCATCTCTTCCTACAGCCTCTCTAGTGGACCGGTGTCGTCTTTCCACACTCCGATGCATCTCTCAATTACACTCAATCAGGCTGATAACTCAATACAGAGGGGGAACTGACATCATCTGCTTCTTGTCGGCCTTGCTGGCGACTGGCAGATGATTGGAGCTGTCAGCTGTGTGGTCGGGGCAATTTCTCATCCCGGTGCAAGTCTGCTGGAGACGCACGGACGACCATCCAGCACTGCCAGGTATTCATGTCGGCCAATCGTTCAATGGAGAGAACCCACCGTGTTGAATTAATGAACTTTAATAGCACTCAAGGGAACCGTAGAGTTCTCTTTGATCATATAACTTTTTTATTTTGGTCATATTTTGCATCAAACTGTCATTTGGTGCCACTTTTTGCCCTGGCGCTCAAACAATTTCATGAATGTTGTTCCTTTCTATGTAATCCTGTGTGTGTGTGTGTGTGTGTGTGAGAGAGAGAGAGAGAGAGAGAGAGAGAGAGAGAGAGAGAGAGAGAGAGAGAGAGAGGGAAAGAGAGAGCGGGAGAGAGAGAGAGAGAGAGGAGAGGGAAAGAGAGAGGGAAGCTGGAACCTCAAGGCGCCAGACAACAATATCCTCCTCAATCTTTACTGATTCTCTTGGCCTAATCAACCTGAAGTCTTCCTTTTACCCATGTTCATTGGTCACATGACACATCCGTGTGTGTGTGTGGGGGGGGGGGGGCATCTGCAGATCACATAAAACTCTCAAATGGCATCGAGCATACATCACCGAGGACCCCGTCAGTGCTTGCTAAACTAACAATGACTAAAATGGTCTCATAAATTCAGCAGAATTCCATCTTGATTCATTTCTCAATTGTGATTATAGCAGGTTTAACACAGTCATATTTACATGGCGAGCCGCAGCAGAAGGAACATTAATATGTGTGTGTGGGCCAAAGAGTGTGGTGAGGGTGTGTGACTGTGCGACTACTTGAGTCTAAGAGCCAAACTCGCGCCAAATATAGTTTATATGTCCTTTAGACTGAGATGCTTCTCCATGTGATTGACTGAGCACACTCCTGTTCCCCGTGGCGAGAGCATGTTTAACATGGATAAACGAGCAGCGCAACTGAAACAAAATGTGGTACAGACAATATGAGGAGTGGAATTTTTTTTTTAATATCCCACTATTCCGGTTGCACCGAAACTGACAATCAAGATCACTTCTCAGGGGTAAAGGGGATGTTTTTTTCAAAAGCTATAATCATCAGCATGCAGCGTGCTTTGCATAGCATTATTCATAAATAATGATAGGACATGGATAAAGGGACGGTGAGATGTTGAGAGTTGAAGTCGATGAATCAGATGTTTATGGTATGGCAGCTGCTCCTGCAGTGCAGATGAAGTGAACAGGACTGTAAAAGTGTGTGGGCGTCTGCTGCACGATGTGCTGCATTACAGCACGCCAGGGTTACGTGAACAATATGTCACAGGCTCCTCGCGACGTTCCTCCCCGCCTCTCATTCGCGGACTTCAGCGAGAGCTTCCCTGAACATGTGTGAGCGCGGCTCAACGGGTTGTAGTTTAGGGAGGCAGGACAAGAGGATGAAAAAAAAAAACCCAACAATTGAAGATAAAATGTGCGGGAAGAGAAAGACCATTGTTTGTTTCCCCGATGAATGAGAGACAAAGACAGGTTGCTCAGTTGCTATGGCAACAACCGCACGCCAAACAGTCTTTTTTGTAGGAGGCTGCTCTGTCATCTTTGACGAGCGATCAGGGGGCACACTTTTGCAAATATCTTGCAGCCTGCCAGGAAAATTCCTATGATAATTTGACAACGGCGACCAGGTTGCTTGAAAAACAGCAATTATCTCGAAAGAAATTGGTGTCACCATGTGGCTCTTGAAAGAAAGTGCCAGTCTCATGGCCTGGAGAGCGCCGTTGGGACAGTGGGAGGGGGGATGGCAGAACAGATGTGACCCGGAGGTTGCATGGCTCACTAGCCAATTCTTCACTTGGAGAACACAAACAGCTTGGAGCAGGCAGGCGGGTAAACCCACTAACAAACAGATACACATCCTTTTGGTTGGTACAGTTGACAACAGAACAAATACAGTACTTAACTGTTTCCATTGATCCAGTGCGATGGACTGACCCCGGGGACACCTTCTACTTCAGAACACCTACTAAGAGCTTGGTAAAGGCAGGATGGATGGTTCCACACTGCCTTTGTAGGGCAACAGGAGCTGGATCACCCTTGACATGGATTCGGTCTGTACATCACTGTTTACTCTAGATCAGGCATCGTCTTAAGAAGAAAAATACCAGAGGTCTTACACACCCTTCAGCTCCAAGGAGATCTGGAGTTGGAATGCGGCGTCCCAGAAGCGATGACGCCTTTGCTAGTTTTGCATCAATCTAGAGCAGGCATGTCCAAACCCAGTCCTCGGGGGCCACAATCCAGCCGGGTTTTCTATCCCACTGAATGCATTTTCAGCCTGGTAGGACAGAAAACCCGGCTGGATTGTGGCCCTCGAGGACTGGGTTTGGACATGCCTGCTCTAGATTGATGCAAAACTAGCAAAGGCGTCATCGCTTCTGGGACGCCGCATTCCAACTCCAGATCCCCTTGGAGCTGAAGGGTGTGTAAGACCTCTGGTATTTTTCTTCTTAAGACGATTACAGATGATGACACCATGTTCCCACTTGTAAGACACGACTCCCTCAAAGAGGAAATATGGAATCACCCGTTTGCTCGTTTACGAGAAGGAGCAAAACAAATGATACACTTTTCATGATGGTGGAATGCGCTGTAACCCTTCCTCAACCATGGATGTTCCGAGTTCTGCCTGTCCCCGGGTGCCGGCGGGGTTGGAACTGTGCTGTCCCTGACCTTCTGGTGCTCCCGTAGGAAAAAGGAAAAAATGAAGGTTGTAAAAAGCAAGTCCAGGAAAGTTGCAGCATGGAAGTATATCAGCTCCATTTCCCTTAGGAAAGCAACAATAACCAGCTGCTTCAGAAGCAACAACGAACCCATACGAGTATATCCGCAACTGAAGTCTGAAATTAAAACACTCGACAATTTAGCCGGCCTGAAATCATATTATCATTTGCATATTTTTATGAATGACTTCTGCATGACTAACCTTTCTGTCCATGGTGCTGTTTCAGAATGTAAAAGCAAACTTAATGACTAATAAGTGTCATCAAAAAGGCTTTTGGAGGTACACATTCAGTGATGAATTAAAGCTGCCAGCAGCACTGATGGGCCCTTGCACCTCCGTGCCCGTCGGGGGTGCTGGCACATCAGGTGTGATGGCTGGAGGCCAGAAGACAAACCCCTGAGTTGTCACAGTGGGCACATGGGGGAAATTGTTAGAACTGAAACGTCCATGTGAATCAGGCAACAAATGGCACACGGGCCTTGTCTGGTGTTACCAGCAAGTATCAACATCCTCCCTGAGTCAGATTCTTTATCCTACCATTTGTCTTATTTTACTCTGCATTATCATTTAAAAGCCAGATATGTAAGATTTGTTCCAGGTGTCATAAAGGCGCGTTACCATTCAAACCATGGGAACCCAAACAGCAAACTGGGCCTCAGGAGCCACGGCAGAATTCTACAAGCCTGGAATGTAAGAATCCATCACTAAAGAGGGGCTCAGACTTTTTGTTGGGACCTTTGCACTGATTCAGCCCGAGGAGACGTGGTCACATCATCTGGCCTCAGCTTAAGAAGAATAATAACATTTTGGGCTGCAGGGCCGGGACAGGTGACACGGCGCTGACACTGTAGTTCCTGTCTCATGTCACCGAAATGTCGAGACTCCTGTTTAAAATAAATAATAAAATCCAAATCATTTGGGAAAGTTTTCGCCTCGGTGTCCACTGCTCTGCCTGAGTCATTGAATGGCGATGGCGCCCTACGAGCAGCAGGCAGTAAGATACCTCATCAAAAACATTTTTGGGGCGACAAATCTAGATTAGACGTGTCATTCTCGCAGGTGTTGAGCAATCTTCACATCACGACTTGCACGTGTGCAGACGTGAACTCTGAGCCATGGGCGCTATGTTTCTTCCTGAAAGATGGAAACAACCGCAGGCAGCCGGAATGATAAACGGAGTTAATAGAAACACCCCTGACATCAAAGGTTGTGCAACAGATACCTCATATTAGGTTTCAGGTATCCTGATGAGCTTCCATTGATGATTAGGCCACCTTGGAGAGAATAAAACACGTGCCTTTTCTAACCTGCCTTCACAGACTCGATGAGGGTGGAACCTCTTCTAGAATCTCTTCTAGAAGCAGTGAGCAGCTTCAGATTGGTTATTCCAAGTAAGTGAGTGGTTGGGATGCAGGCGATGACTTTATTATGCATGACTGGAGGCCCATGATCATTAATTACAGATATGTAAAGAGATTGTGTTTTCATACTGCCGTTCTCAGGTAATTCGATTCCCGTTAGTGGTTAGAACTCAAAAACTCTGAATCACGCGTGTATCCGTCCGCCCATTTTTCTCGTTTCCGTAGCTTAAATACTAAAGTGCGCCTGTAAAGCTTTAACGGCTAATATTTGAAATTCACAACAAAAGGAAGGCAAGCGGCCGCTACAGCTGTCTGATTATTCCACGTAATGTCCGTAAAAAAAACAAACATATATGCGCTGAGGCGTCCCGCAATCCTTAAACTCCTCACAAGCAGCACGCATTCATCACTCCTTTGCCTGACACATCCGCAATTACTCGCATCTCTCTCCCAGTTTGATGTCTTCCACATTCCGTAATGGATCAGCCGATAAGGCTGCCGGTGCACGCCGCCCTGCCACCTCCGGCATTACTGCGCCGCCTGACTGCTTGTTTGTTGCACTTTGCCACGGAGCGGCGCTTAAGTATGGTTTCTGCGGTCCTTATTAATGTGAAAAGACCCATTTTCAACGGGTGTTCCGTCTATTTCTTTGTGTTGTCACCTGCTAAGAGACAGGAGCAAGATCCCACGGAAGCATGAAAACACACGGCTGTTTTAAGGAATAAGTTCCTTACTTGCAGATGGCGTTTCGGCGTGGACAGGAGGCGTGGAGGGGATGAAGGACGGGAAGAAAAAGGATCGAAGCGATCGTTCGGTGTGGAGGGGGGAGCGCTGCGTGGGCAGATTCTCACAGCTGCCCACGCTGCTGTGGATCTTAAGGTTCAAGGGCTTCGTTTTCTTCTTGAGGGCTCTACGAACAGGAGGAAAAGCAGAGGGAGGAAATGAGAATCACACATTTCTTTAACAGTTGAAACAGTTGAGCCGAGTAAATAGAGATTATGGAGGTTTCTGTGTGACTGGCAACATGTCCAACATCAATTTGAGTTATTCTTTCAAGAAGTTTAAGTTTCAATCAAATGTTAATGAATCCACCAAACCAAGCAGTTTCTTTGCATGTGTGTGTGTGTGTGTGTGTGTGTGATCTTAAACACACATGTAAACACTGGTGCACTGTGTAAAGACAGATTTAGCACAAATGCTATGGTTCAGCCATAGCACAAAGGCAGGGTAGCAACAACAACAACAACAACAGACAGATGTCATCAAAACAATCAATATTGCAACATTTTGACCCACTGTTACAAATTAAAAGCTGGAGGGAGCGAGATCCTCAGGAACAGGCTTCAGAATAGTGTTTCTCTCCTGTATTTCTCTCAGATTAATTTTAAAACCCGTGTTTCAGCGTTTCGTCAAAATTAGTTGTCAAGAGTCTCTGAGATGTGATGGGAACTAGTTCCAGGAACAATTACATGCCTTAAACTAAAAACTGACTTACTGTTATCTAGAGAGAAATGGGAGGTGTCTTGAGATCTAAAATTCATTGTCAACTCCTCACTGAGCAAAGATCATACATTTTCGTGATCCTGTCAAATTTATTTGTGAAATAAATCAGTTGTTTTAGATGTTTTGGCACTTGAATAACTTCAATAAGGCCGTGGTCATCTGCTAGTTGTTGTCAGATGCTGAATATTGTCCCAATTATTATGAGAATCACCAACAACAAAAGTTTTGCTTTTAAAATTGCTGCGTTTTTAACAGTCCGACCGTTGAGCGGAGCATTTGTCCCCAACTGATGTCATAACAGGTGAAGATGATGTTGAACAGAGAAATACAGCCAACCAGAAACAGAGCGTTTGCCTGAAAGTGATCCTGTTGCAACAGCCTGGTTTTGTTCCTTCGGCTGCCCTGATTAGGTGGAGGACTGACAAGATTGATGGGATGTTTAACGGGACCTGCCAGCCTGCCGGTACGCACCGCCATCGTTCCTCACTCATCTCAGAGGCTTGCTCAGGTCCACTGACACTATAAGTTCCCATCATGCATTCCTTCCTTCACAGATGAGCTTGCTCGTGTTATGGGTCCAACGACTACGCCCTCACTGAAGGCATCATCAGCATCAGAAATTGCCCCCGGATAATTAAATACCTGTTTAAGTTGTCTGAGTCTTGCGCTTGCTTACGTAATTCCTGAGGGGATGTTGGAACGCGATCTGATAAACCGGATCATGCTGGATGAAATCTTTTTTCACTTAATGTGCATCTTCTGTGCACACAAAAGTGTAGAAAAACAACAGTTTAAGCCTCCAGCCCAGACTTTTTAAGATAACTGCAACTCACAAAGTGTTAAATCCCACTAGAATTCTTCCTAGCATCAGTCCGTAGCCCCCCCCCCCCCCCCCCCCCCCCCCCCCGTCATGCAATTAGACCTGTAAACCAGCGAGGAACTAGCCTGCAGGTTATCGCGTTTCCATCACAGGGCTTTTTGTAAGCTTTTCCGATTATCCCACTCTGTGCCACCTAAATCTAAATTAAGCCATTCATCGCTCTGCGTGCAGACGTTTATCCTCCCCGAGTCTTCCGTAGATGTCAGGTGAGGGAAAGCGGAACCGAGCAGGCGAAGAAAAGAGAGGATTCCCAGTTTTGGGTTTTGAAAACGATGCCATTGAAGCCGCCCAGGCACAGCGAGTGACTGACATCTACGCGTTCGCCGGGATGCCTTTTCAGACCCCCTTTTTCTGCTCTGCATATGAAAAGTTCAAAGAGGGAAAATTCACGACGCGGGGGCGAGAAAGTGGGGGAGGCGAGTGACGTCTCACAGCTTTTCTTCTAAACATGATGAAAACTACTGCATGATTGTCACCTTAGGGATCCAAGGCTTTAATCCCTTTGGGACTTCCACACAACACGCTTCATTCACCTCATTACACTTATTTCAGAGCTTCTTTCAGGCTTTTACAATCGACATTTTGTATTACATAAAATAAAACGGTCAAAAAGGACCTAATTAAGTACATTTTCCCCAGTTTTATCATCTGAATTTAAATGCAAAGCAAATAAAATGTATTTATGCCCCAAGATCTTGCAAATAAAGTGCAACTATTTGCATATAATAATACAAAGAACGCAGTTCTTCAGTTGAGTTTATCAGTGTTGGACAAACTACCGCAGCAAAGTAAGTAACTGCCGAGTGAGGATTACTTAGCGAGAGAAACTGGAGCTGAGAGAAAAGTCTTCCACGGTCTGTGCTGCACACACGGTGACCCCATCGGTTGAACTTGACTCTTTGCACCTCTGGCGGCAACAAGTGGGTGCCAGAGCGTCCAAAGCTCCGCACGAATTAATAAAAAATCCACAATTTAAAAATCAGGTCAGAGTCAGACTGCAGAGAGGCCAGGCGCCGATTAGATTTTCTGATGAAAGCATGAACTGGTTTTTCAAAATGGATGAAGGAACTAACAGCAACAACAGGTCGCAAAAACCCAGCTGGAATCTTTATTGAATCTTTACGGTTACCTGACTCGCTTCACGAGCAAACATTATTTTGTTGGCCTGAAAATAAAAAGAATCTTCCTTATTACCAAACCATAAATATTCCATTTATAAACCCAAATATCACAATTTTTTCACCAAACACATGCATTGGTATTCATATCTTTGTGAGGACGGTCATTCGAATCAGTATCCCCCCCAGCCCTTAAATCTTTACCCTAAACCCGTCTGACCATAACCTTAAAACAAGTTTTAACCCTCAAATCGCCCTTTGAATCTGTGATAACCAGCCAAAATGTCCTCACTTGGATAAATGTCCTCACTTGGATAAATGTCCTCACTTGGTTAGTGGTCCTTAAGTAAAGAAAATAAACACACACACACACACACACACACACAGCTCTCCGTAGACACTGATCACAGTAAAACCTTCAAATAAATATTATGTTATAGATATTATAAATATATATTCTATTCTATTTTATTTTTATCTTAATTGTCTCTGCGTGCTCTTGCTGTTGTTGCGCTGTAAATTTCCCCCTGTGGGACAATAAAGAATCTGAATCTGGAATCTAAATATTCCATTTGATCAGACGTGTGGAGGCTACAGGAAAGGTGCTTTAATTCAAATGATTTTTTTCCTGTCATGACGCCTCCTGGTGACTTTAAAAAGGGAGCGAATATCAAAGACCCCTTCGGCAAAACCAGAAACGTTCCTGGTGAAAAAATATCGAAATGGGACCTAATTAACACCTGTGGTGATCTTTCTACCGATACTTTGAACATATAGAGAACTCTTCTGAGAGGCCTTTAATGCAAATAAACCTGCGGAGCAAAATTCCTGATAGCCATCATTTAAAAAGGAAAACACAGAGATGTCAAGGGTGGCTTGAATAATGATCGCAAGGAAGAATTACTGTTAAGTCTTCAGCAGTTCAAAGCAGGTTCTGTTGCTTCCCGGCAGCTAAAGCGATGCATAAACGCTTGAGACGTCGCTTCATTTACGTTTCAAAGCAAAATGAGAGCATTTGCACACAACTAGATACTGTAGATACGTTTTTCTTTCAGTTTTTGGATCAAGGGGTCATGTACCATGCAGAAATTGCAGGTAAAAGAACAAACCTATACTTTAAGTGTTAGCATCCTGTTGCTAATTAGGTTCTGAATATACGGACACAGAGTTTGTGCATGAATGAAAGCAAACACTGAGCACTGAGTGGGACGCTCTGCTATCGCGTGGCGTGATAGCAAAAGCAAGCAATGATATGTTAAAACACCTGTTGTGCTGGTGCAATGTCCATTAACTTGATTACTCCCTGGAAAACCTTCGAGAGGCTAATCTGGGGACTTCTGAGCTCCGCCATTAAGATTCGCGCCGCACAATCATCTCAGCAATCAGCAAACACCAGCTGATGTTTAAATTACATCCAAACATCCAGCAGAGTGCTTTAAAACCATAAATGGCGGCCATCGTCCACCACGCAGTGGCTGTGACAGTGGTGAACAAGAGAGTCCAAGATGCTTCTCAAGGACAGCTGCGTCCTCGGATCATGGACCTAATGACCCTCGTGACACTAAAACAACTTTTTCTATTAAGCAACAAGCAACCGTAAACTCCTCCTCGCCACCTCCCAGATGTCACCACCAAAAATAAACGCTTGTTTGTAGGAGCCCGTTGAAATGACGGGGGCGTCGGACCCAGCTGTTCTGGACGTCACTTAACGCGTCACCGTGACCATATTTGCCGATAACCTGTTGAGATGACAGTATGATAATAGCGCGAGGTGGTCATTACCCCCCCCCCTCCTCTCGCTCATTAGCTCCTCTTTAACTGTCAGCGTCTCCAACTGCGATAAGGGCGGGTGTCAGCGGAGGCCAGGGGAGACACGAGTCACAGCGGGGGTGGGGGTCGTACGTGTGATGTGAATTAAGACAGAGACGCCCGAGGTGAGGAGCGAGGAGCGAAACCACAGATTGAAAAGCTCACGGGAGAGATAGAAAGGGTGGGGGGGGGGGGGGCACGGAGCACCACCAGATGACAGAGGGGTTGAGGGGAAGGTGGAAAACAGGAATTTGGCTACAAGAATGGAGACAAAAATAACTGATTTTAAGTCCCAAAGGTGTGAAATTCCGTCACTCCTCAGAGATTTCGTCCTCTGTCCGGCCGTCCTCCCCCCCCAGGTCGTCCGTGGACGTCGCCGCCCCCCCCCCCAGTAACTGCTCTCATTCATTCTGGGTCACGCCTCTCGTGCAGCCGTTGACCTTTTCCTCAGTCTCTTTGAGTGCCTCCACTTCCTCATCACCTCCTGTTCATCAAGCTCAAGCTGGAGGCTCCATGAATCCAGACTTTTGACGTGTTGAAGATCCGCGCCTTGTGTGAATTACAAGAGCGAACAGCGCTGTCGCCATGGCGCCGGCGCCAGCAGGAGGAAAGACGGTTGTAACAATCCATCTCAAAGATAAATATATCACCATCCTCGGCGCGCAGGCTGTAGCGACGCCGCGGATCCTTAGTAATATAGTTTTAACAATGATAATCGCGTCCAATTTACTCCCAAATAATGAACTGAAGTGTTGTGATGATAACATTAGGAGGAGTTAATGGAGTTCAGTGCAGCAGCGGCTACAGTTGTAACGTGAAAGGAACGTCGTCTTCGGTTTAACAGGAACTGCTGTTAGCTTCCATGCTGCATTTTTAATCACGCTGCAAGGTCGTATTTTCACGCTACGCGCAGGAGTCGTCGCTAAGAGTTTCTCACAGCCGACCGAATTTGCGAAGTAACTAACGGCTTTCCGACAGCTTTGGTATATAGTCCCAACTTTTAATTGTGTTAAGGGACCTGTTCTTTATCAACTTTTTTAATTAGAATTTTCACTTTCCCACCGACGCTGTGAGGGGAGTCTCAGATTTTGGCTTTATTAGGATCTATTTAATGATCTCTGGATATTAACAGGAACATTCCTTACAGTTGTCTCTTGTGTTGAAGCTGTGGAACCTCCACATATCACTATGCCAGCGAACGTCAATGAGTAAAAACGATGATTTTACATTAATCTGTGAATAAGCGCATATATTTAGCCCCCTAAACGCCGCTGAATGCTAACTTTAGACACCTGTAAAGTTGTAAAGTGTAAAGATCTCTCTATATATAAATGTATATATAACTTTTTTGTTGTAGTTGGTGATTTTGTTTGAATGGACAATAACTGCCGGGAGACTTTAACTGACACAGTGTTACAGCCAGTCAAGTGCTTACGGTTGACGGAGGGGTTAACATCCACCGGGGGTTCAGAAAAAGGTCAGTTTTAACATCCCCTCCGTCAATAAGCAGCGTTCCGAAGAAAAGAGCGCGATCCGTTCACTAAAGTACCCGCCGTGAATTGAAAGTTAGGTCCCCCAGCGGCGATGTTGTTCTGTTGCTTTTGCCCTAAATCTTTGACCCGCGGGTTTTCCCATTAAGGAGACCGAACTGCCACAATGTAAGTGGTCAGTATGGATTTATCGGCGTGCTCGGCGGACACGTGCAACAGCAGCACCGGAACACGTGGGCGTGGACCTGTCGCGGGCTGGCGAGGCACTTTCAATGGCAAGATGCACCGATTCCTCCTGTTAATGGGAAACACGTCAGGGAATATTGAAAGAGTCTGTTGTGGAATGGTTGCACGTGCACACGCTCTTCTGACATGCTCCGAAGGCCCATAACGCACTGGACGTGTGGCAAAGCATCCTCTGGTTTTTCAGTGGCGAGAGTCTAAATATTTTCAGAGGCGAAAGTTTAGAAAGCGCAATGGTTCATCTCATATTCGCCCGGCGTCCAACTATCCTCCGCGACACCCCCGGCGCCCTCGGAGCTGCGGCACAAAACTCTTCATTAATTCATGGTTGTCGTTGGACCAGACGTGTGAGAGTTTACAAACGTCCACCCGCAGCGGCCATTCGCTCACGGGTCGCTGGGTTTAACCCTGTTTGGGATCTGACCCGTGTTTTTCCGTTGTTGGGGTACATCCGACGGTGATGCAGACATGCTAACCCTGTCTCAACGCTGGGCTGCTTATTTCTTCATAAACAGCGTCATCCCATAGAACCATCTGCTTCCTAAACATACCTTCACATCAGCCTCCCAACACACACTCACACACACACTCAGAGCTGCAGGAAAAAGCTGTTTAATGATATCACCAGTAAATTGCCGCTCTATTATATTGATAAATGAACAACTAGGTATGTAATCATTTGGATAATAATCCAAATTTATTATTATAACGGTCTATTCCCGACTACTGTGGGTGTGTGTCAGAATTATAGCCTTTATCCTTTAGCAATTAGAGCCATTTCAAGCAGAGTGCATCCATTTTCAGGGGCTACACTTCTGTCACATTGGTTTTATTCCAGCTCTGATTTGCTGGATATCTGGACTGTAAATGGTTAAACTCCAGGCACGTGCAGCCAGGCAGTAATTAATTAAATGTGGGATGAATCATCTTCTATTCTCCATTTTATTTTGGTCATTCATGCACGAGTGAGTCTGTGTGTGTGTGTGTGTGTGTGTGTGTTTTCCAAGCAGATCATTGACAAATTTCATTTTCTCGTTTCACCCGTAGCTCCAGCCGTACGATCTCTAATCTGACCTACATGGCGGCGGCCCGGACGAGGACGCCAGCGCGGCCCACGACGGCGTGGGTTAAGTTGCTTTTGCGCGCGCGCAGGGCAATAAATGACATTGAGTTAAGAAAGAAAAGGGGGAGGACAGGGACAATATGGAACCTGCAGCAGATGTTGTCTGTGCTGCCCTCAACATCACAAACAATGAGATGAAGGTCGGCCCTGATGGCCCGATTGATGAATGGTGGTAATAACCAGTAAACTAGCTCCTATTGCTCAATAAATCCAACGCTAACTTCTGTGTGTGTCCAGCTTCAGCTCAAGCTGATGACAGATTCATGAAATTACAATCAGAAAGAATAAAAAGTGACTTCTCATTTCCCACTTTAGGCCTGTTTTCCCACCCTGGCTACTTGTTCAGAAATCAACGGAAAGAAAAAAAAAACGCAGCCTCATAAATCTGATCTCCACCAGAAACGGTGAACGTTTGGGCAAAGGCGACACTCCTAAACACTCATATAAATTCATAATCATGATTCCAATCTCTCGGCGGCCGGTCAAGGCTTGGTGGGACGACCATTACAGCGGCGGCTGGATGGAGAAACGGGCCGGCAGCATCTGGCCATTAAGCTCCCCGGTGTTGACGTCTCACCTGACTCGTCATTAATGGGCGTCGAGCTCGAAGCTCTGATTAACATGGATGAGTTCAGTCCGCAGGGAAAGGAAGACATACGCCAATAATCCCCGCAGCCAACGCCGCCTCTCCCCCACCCCACATACGTAATAAATAGTCAGAGGCGCGGTGTGCCCCTCGCTCCACAGCCCAGGGCACGTGGGACTATTAATCCTCCAGGGTCAGGGGTCGCTCGCTAAAGTGGCGACGTGTGTGGCGGATCTGCATCTTGGCAGATCATCGGGGGAGCGATGGTGAGGATGTGGTGTCAGCCGCATCATAAAAAGTGAAACACGGCATCAGATTAGGCCTGAAGCGAGCACCAGACAGCATGAAGACGTCAGAGGGACTCTTAAACGAGGGTAGATTTAACCGCCACAGCAAAAAAAAGGCACTTAAAATTAATTCTTACCATCCATGTCGGGACCTGACACTAAGAGAATGCACGCATCTCAGCAGATAACATGGGTTAAGGCAACAGAAAGGGCTATTTTCCAGAGCTGAAAGTTAGCGTCGTGGCACACTCGGCAGCGAGGATCCTATATGATTTGATTTTATGACCGGGCAGAATATCGATTTTTCTGTGGAGAGGTCACTGTCTGGGCGGCTTCTGCCACTTTTATGTAAATGCAGCCAGAAAAACTGCAAAGTTCCAGTAGAAGAAACAATATGTGCAACTTCATTTTCTTAGCAACTTTTATCCTTGTTTAAAATCAGTCGAAGTCATTTTATTCGAGCTCTTATTTGTCACATAGATTCGGCTCATAAGGGAAGCTGTCATCCCTATTTCTGACCCCTGGGGGGCTGAAAACACAATTTTCATCACCAGTTTATGCAGCAAGTGTATAAAAAAAGAAGAAAAACCCGCATCTAAGTTGACGCCGTCTCACCTGGGGGGGAAGGGGGGGGTGGAAAGCGTGGCTGACTGTGTTTACCCTGCCAACAATTCACCTCAGACAGGTAAACAACATCTTCCATAGTTTCTGATGGAAAAGCACGGCCAGTGGAAATGAGACGGCTCCGGCTGTGAAGAATTTATAGAAAATCTGATGAGATGACGTCCTTTGTGTCCCCTTTGATCGTGTTTTACAGCCCAGGCAGGCACGTCATCGGTTAAACACACACCTCTACACTCTTAGCTGCTCCTTATCGAGGGTAGAAAGGCCCCCACCCACCAAGTCGGTGCAGAACACGGACGTTTTCAGAACATAGCAACTCCCCGATGAGCCGTGTAACCGTGGCATTAGTGCGTCTGTTCTTAGACAGTGTGGCTTTTGTTGAGGGGGCACGCCACATCACCATTAGGGAACGCTCCGGTTGACACACCGCGACCCCCAATACCATCAAACGCGTTCATGTATCCAACTTATCCCGCAGCACCCCCATTGAGTCGATTCCCTCCTGCAATGTTCAAAGCTCGCTGCACTCAGCGCGGAGAAAACTAAATCCAATGCAAAATGTATTTTCCCTCTGAATGGCTCAATGTTACGGATGACTGTGGAATAACGCATCGACAGGCTGTCAAAGGCGATGCAATGAGAGGGGCGAAGAGGGAAGAGAAAAGGATGCGGAGAGAGAGAAAGGGAAGAGGAAAATGGGGAGAGAAATATATGATGTGTGCGCCATCTCCGTGAAGCAAACAGCTAATTTAGTCATGGAAGAGATGCAAATTTGCTTCCCCTGAGCATCGCAGGGTAGAATTACCCCGAGAGAAGCGGAGGGTGAATCACGCCAACCCTCGGCGCTGTGTGATTTATTAGCAAACATCCAATTCAATAAGAAAGTGCTTAACATTCAAAAAGCTGTGAAAGTCTCATAAGGTGGCATTAACTATATGATATTCCCATTTCCACCAGCGGGGGAAGGCAAGACAAGAGACGGCGGAAAAACAAACATTCACGCTTTGCAGAAGGATCGAGTGCGACGCTGACAGACTGGAAACTCACTTGGCCTTTTCCACATTCGTACACACGTTATCACTCATTAACATACACAACCAGGCTCATTAATTGGCTATTTGTCCCAAAGAGTCTCTCCTCTCTGAAAAGGGCACCGAGAGAGTGAAAGAGCAAGGAGGATGCTGGGAAATAAAGTCGGGATCGAGAGGAAAAATTAAAATTGAACTTCATCCTCCCTGTTAGCGCCTTCCGAGGGATCCGACATGCTCAGTGGAACCTGATCTATGCTAACGAGGTTTTATTGGCGGCAAAATCTGATGCACATGGACTTTGGTCTGAAGGGAAAATTCAGCTTTTTAACAACTTTTTTATTTAGTCACTCACCCAATTACTAGAAATAAAGCCCTGAAGGAGAGCGCAGACCTCAGCCAAGCAGGTAATTTCCCCACCCATTATGACTGTGACCTGTACCACAGTATATACGCTCTACTGGGTAGACCGCTTCGATTGCTTGTTAACACCAATAGCTAATCAGCCAATCACACTTAGGCATGAAGACGTGATCAAGACTCGCTGAAGTCCAAAGCAGCATCAGAATGAGGAAGAAAGGCGATTCAAGCGATGTTGAACATGGCCTGGTTGTTGGGGCCAGACGTTTGTTGGGGAATCCTCTTAATGCAACGTGGAATGGAGCTTTTACTTTGGAACAAACTCGGCAAACTCTCCGCAAAGTCTGCCTCATCCCACCCTGCCTTGGTGGGTTTGATGAGGCAACAGCACGAGTGGAAAGAGAGACTAAAGAGAGCAATTAGCAAAACTGCGTGGTGTGTCGCAGACCGGCGTTGGTGTGATTCACCGTGCGCAGGTGCTCAGTGGGGTGGGGAGACGCTGATTGGCTGTGGAAATTGTTTTCCATCATTTCAAAGTCAAATGATGGCACTGTTAATTCCTCCAGCTTGCTGATAGTTAAAGATGACAGTCGGAAAAAGAAATATTAACACGGGAGCAGTGAGTTGTCAGAGAATTGGAAGGAACCCGTGAATGAGGTGGGGTTCAACACCGACCGTACTGTGGTTGTAGAAACAGCCCATAATTTACCTAACAGGACATTTTCTGTTGTGGCGTTCCCCAAGGCTCCGTTATTGTGACACTGCCCTTAAACGTTGTAGCGATGAAGGTTCCCATGGTTCCCGTGGTATGCTAAGAATTTAAAATTTCCAACAAACAGGTCCAAGAGTAGATCCTGGACCTGCAGGAGGTTCCTCAACCATCGAACGGTGAATGTTCTCCAGCTCTGAGGCCCCTCAGGGCTCAGTCACACAATATTAAAAACAGAATTGTCATTAATTAAGGGGATAAAAGTCGTTTGGATTAAGTTTGAAGAGCCTTGAGGAAAGAATCAATACGTTGCTCGGAGTGAGGCCACCCTGGCTGTGTGATATTACCAAACACTCGCCAGACAATTTGCTGATTATCGTTTCTCCGGCCGCTTTGCTGCGAGCTGACAGGAAGCGGGGAACACATCAAGCAGGACCGCACACGGCTATGAAGCCGAAAGCTGACGGTCCAAATCCAGACAAACCAGATGGGTACCAGAGTTTTTGTGCAACAACATAATTACCAACGACAAAATAATTGCTAGCACTTCCCCCTCGCTGGGTTGGTACAGTAATGAGTGAGATTAAAGCCCTCCGACTCCTTCATTTAATACATAGATTTGCTTTTTGGACATGAAGGAAAATGAAATAAAGCCTCGTTAGATCCCAGAAACACCTTTAGTTCCACCAACTGGATCTTCTGAAGGGCTGGAAAAAGCTAAAATGCTGTAGCTAAATAACCTAAACGCAGAGTTCTGGCGACACCTCTCTCGGTCCATCGCCCATTTCTGTTGTGATGCACAAACGCTACATTAATTTGGAGACGTAGCTAATAATTATCACGGAGCAGGACCGGGGGGGGGGGGGACCCACCTGCTGGTGGGCAGCTGGAAACAGGACGAGGAGAGCAGAGGAAAAGACACGTGCGTGGAAGCCAAATTCTCCTTTCAGGCGAGCATTCTTGCACATTCAGCTGCATTTAGTTGGAGCTGTATCATGCGGCGATAATGAGATATTAAACTATATCTCATTATGTGATGGAGCGAGTGTGTCTCGGGGTCAGAGGATAATCCCTGGCCGCTGTGTCGTGGCCGAGGAAGCGGGCAATTAAGCAGGAGAAGATGAGGACCCGAGGAGCGCTACGAGCTTATTAAATTCTCGAGGTTGGTAATAAAGGGAAATGTGGACAGGACGGAAGAGGCGCAGTATCACAGAATAGCAGCCATTAAAGTGTGAAATAGCCTTTTTCAGGATATTTTAGCTAGTCAATAGAGTGATAGGAGGTTTTTTTTAATTTTTTCTCCTTTGCACGTTCACATATTTTTTGTGTAATTGTCAATTCCCTCGCATGTAAAAATATGCAACAAACCTAAGACGAGTGCCAGGACTGAATCACCCCGTTTGATGCTCGCCAGCAGCATCCTCCAGCCAATTACCAGGCATTACGGGAGATACTTGGCTATCCGAGAGAGCAGAGGACCTGCCCCGTCTCGATGAGCTGCGACATTTCCAGGCACAGAAAGGCCATTGATTAGAGGGACTCAGCTCTCAGTCTGCAGTCTATCAGCGCTCAGGGACCGGTAATCAATTCTCTAATGCCGTTTCAGCCTTCTCGCTGCGGCCATGATCCACTCCACGTCGCGGGGACATGGAGGGAAAGGTTCCCCACGTGCGCGGACACGTGTAGAAGTGGCCCCCGTCTACAAAGCTGGCGTGGGCCAAATACCGAGCCAGATGGCCGACACAAAAGCAGAGGACGGCCCCCAAATATTAATTTACCCAGTGAAGCATTGATAGAACACTGGCATTTAATGGCATTATCAAAATGAGCTCAGCTCTCCTGAGGCAGACTCTGGTTCCTGATTACCGACCATCGTTGGATCCTGTTAGCGGCAAAATCTGATCAGCGCCGTACCAGACACAAACACGGCTGGTCGGGAACTCGACTTCCAGGTCCGTTATCTCCAGGCAGCCACTTGGCTTTTTATGGGCAGTGATGTTCTCCCAGGAGTTAAGATGATGCGACTACAATACGCGATTACGCCAGGTTCTAGAGGGGCAGCGGGAAGGGAAGGTGGAGCGCCTACTTCCTCCCCGAGCTGGTTGGATCGGATGTAATTATCTCACGCGGACCATGGAGACAGAGAACTCAATCTCAATACATGTTCACTTCAGGCGGGCCGGCAAGTCAAAGTTACTGTCCGCCATTTTAACTTGGATTATTGGGTCGAAACTTTATCAGCCAGGCCGCTTCGACAGCCTGAGGGATTTCCGCAATAAGGAACCCGCTGCTTTCTGAATTAAAAGTCACAGTTTTCACCATCGCTTCCACTTGATTTTTGCCATCCGGTTATAATTTAAGCCTGCACGCCAAACGCTGAGGGGCGTTCGCCAGACCGGGCTCTGCTACTGCATAAATAATCAAGGGTTCATTTACCGACTGGTGCTGGCACAAATATGATTAAAGAGCACAATTACAGCAAGAGGAAGGTGTTTTACTTTGCTAAGTAAGTTTATTAGTGCTGAGTGCTGCTGCTAAGGGCTTCGTGCACCTTTAGCTGGCACCCTTGGGCGGCTGAAATCACGACACAAATGTACGAAGATTCACGCTGCGTATTTCTCCACTTACTTTGGCGTCTGCGTGTCGTCCACGCGGTTCCCCAGCTGGAACTCGTGGGACTTGCTGCGGTGCAGCGCCGTGACGCCCGGCAGCAGGTGGATCAGCTTGCGGCTGGGCGGCGGGGGCGTCCCGGGGGCCTTCATTTTGTTCCGCCGCCGTGTGGGTGGGGTCCCAGGCGGGGTCATGGTGTTGACCACCAAGTGAGTCCGAGGTGCTGCGTGGCCAAAATGCCTCTGACGCGGTGACGGGGGCAGGGAACGGTGCCCAGAGTCCAAGGCTTGGAAGAACCCTGCGGCGGGGCTGTCGACGCTCAGCCGATCGGCGTATAAAGGGGGGGCCAGGGCCTGGGGGCTGTGGCACATGTGCTGGTTGTACTTGGACTGGACTTTGGGGCTTTGGGAAAGCTGGAACCCGATCCACTGGCTGGCCTCTGGCTGGCACACCGGCGTGTTTTCCTTGCCTGATTCAGAGGTGGGCCACTGGATGGACCAGTCCTGCTTCACCTGGTTCCCTGGCAGAGAGAAGACAGAACGTGGACGACTCACGGCTCAAATGTGAGACAAAACTGAGACGCAGGCGAAACAAACGACTTTAATTTGCTCCGTCCGGTCATGAGAACCGGGAACACATCACGTCTCAAACAACAGCAGCAGGCAAACAGTTAACAGGTGATGAGGAATTGGCGCCCGCCGATATCTGGCAGGAAGGCGTTAGCGGCGCGGTGCAAATATGCTGATGTGGGAAAGACCAAACATGAATGGATGAACGTGTGAAGAAGGCGGGGATGAGGAAACCCAGGCCTGAGTCATAGCCACGAGCCACGAGCCAAGCGGGAGCGAAAATAAACTTTGAATGAGAAACATGGCGACCGAATTCTGAAGGTGAGCGGCCAGGACGGGTGATACTTTACCTCCGTTGCTGTGCAATTTATCCTCCTCAAGTTGCTCTTCAGAGAGACACAAAAAGAACGGGTTTATTACGGGTGAGACTGCCGGCATTAGTTGACTTCTCGCCGCAAAGTCCCAAAACTGCCTGAAAAAGCGCAACACGGGCGGACGTGACCCCCAGCAGGTGTCGCAGCTCGGATAAGTTTGACTTGGAGCTGTTGGGGATCTATTTTTGAACTCCGAATCACACCCCATGTTGCTTCCTGGCATTATTTTACATTTCATTTACGTCCCGCCCAACCCCGAAGAGACGGCAGCATCAAAAAAGACAAACTTCAAACACAATATTAACACAAGCAACATCAAATGAAGCACAGACTGTATCTGGGATAAAAGGTCCCGGGAGACTCACCGCAGAACTTAGTTAGAGACAACGCCGGCGGCCTTTTTAATTCTCTCATGTCGTGTACAAAAGGCTGTAAACATTCGAGAGTTTTCCCTGTTTGTGCCGAAACAGATGCAAACACACACGGGACGGCAGAGGAAGCTTTTCCTTTTTTCTTTTTACTATGTTTATTGTTAATAAAGACAACAAATAGAAGCTGAAGACTGGCAACTGCTCATGGAGTTGCAATTTAATAACGGCGATGAATAAAGTCCTGGAAATTTTTATTTCATTTTGTCATTTTAGCGTTTTGGTGGAGGATTAATTCAATTCTGGCTGCATATTTTTGGTTTTAGCTGTTCAGTTATTTTTGATAGTAATGGTTTTATTAAATTATTTTGCTTCTGTAGAAACATTCTAGTAACCACAAAGGAGGAATCATGTCAACGTTTATGCTACAAAACGTGAATTTGTTCCCGTTGCCCTGACAAATACCTGAAAAGTGAAGTGATGGGAGTGAAAATGCTGCCGTAGCGGAGTATGTTTATCCAGCCAAGTCCAAAATAGGACAGAAAACAACATCAGTTCAACTTCCCGAGTGGTGTTTTTGTCACTCGGCATGCGGCTCTGGGAATATTGATCCCAATTTTCCAGGATTCATTAGTCTCAAGAACATGTCAAGAGCTGATGGATGCTGGTCAATGGGGTCAGTCGGGATGCGGCTCCTCTGTCCCGAGTGCTGCCTCCGCCTGAACCTCCGTCACGGGGGCCCCGTCTCCACCTCTCCAGAAGGTCGTTGAGATGCAGAGAGGACGATCGAGCGCTCCGGAGCCCCGAAGTGGGAGGGAAAGATGCACAGGGGGGATTTAATCATGGCCAAGTAATTATGGAGGCTAAAATTGCAACAGGTCATTCCGAAGTAGAAGTGCAGCTTTTCTTCATGTGATGGAGTACAGCTAATCAATGGCCACTGAATGGTTTTTGCTACCAAGGCAACAGGAGAGCTGATGGCTTCTGGACCAAACAAGATGTCCGCCGCTTACATAACCCGAAACCCTCTTCGAAAATCAATGACAGGCTCACCGAGCAGATACGCAGGTGACGATTCTCCACAGGTGGAGCGCTGAACGCGGAAGTGCCGCTTTGGTAATGAGCGAGCGAGTATCTTAGCAACCAGCGGCGCGCTAACGGCAAAGCTCTTGTGTCTGGCAATCTAACCTGAGCAGAGAACAATCCCCTCAAGTTCAGCAGCCGGTGCTCGCGACGCCGCCGCCATCGTGCGACGCCGCCGCCATCGTGCGACGCCGCCGCCGCCGCCATCGTGCGACGCCGCCGCCATCGTGCGACGCCGCCATCGTGCGTCGCCGCCGCCATCGTGCGACGCCGCCATCGTCCGACGCTGCCTCACTGTTGCTGCTGCGTGCTGTTCAAGACGCGACAGCGTTGGGGGGGAATTACTGCTTCTCTCACACCCGGATGTGTGTTGTGATGAGTGTTGTTGGTCCGTAAAACTACACCTGCTGTCAAAACTACGGCTCTGTCCTTCTGCCCAGGTCCTGCCCCCCCCACCCCCCCAGGCAGCTGCTTCGCTCCCGTGGTGATTGATGCAAACAGGGGGGCCTCGCTCCATCAACAGGGCGATCTTAACGTGCAGACGAGGCTTCGTGGAAGGCGGATAAAAGCCTCCTGATTGGACTAATTAACAACAGATGTGTTCTTTCTTTTGGCAAAATGGCAGCCAAATGCCACGGTGACAGGGGCCGGTCCCTCTTCCACGGTGAACAGGGCTCTGTGGAAAGGCCATCCAATATCTGCCCTCTGTGGGCTGGGGGGGTGCCGGGTGCTGTCGTGGTGCAATAAGGAGACTCAAAGTTAGACAGGATGCGTCTTCTGGGCCCTTCACCTCCCTCTGCTCTTCCTCTCATCGTGCACGTCTTCCTCCCCCCACGCCGTCACACCAAATTCCCCTCGTCTGATTCCCTGTCCTTCTACCTCCTTCGCTCTCCGTTCCACTGAACGTCCTCCCTCACACACACACACACACACACACCCCACACACTGATGGCATCGGAGCCAATTAGGTGTTTAATGTGCAGCCGGCTCGGGGCAGCGGGGGGACGTTCCTCCGAAGCTCTCGGAGATTACAGAGGAAAGGCACAGAGGACTGTCGTGCAAAACAGGGATCAACACTATTAGCCCGATCCACAGAGCAACTCATAGTCAAGGAACGCGTGTGTGTGTGTGCTTGTTGAAAAGGGGTGGGCTGGTTAATGTGTGTATATCGCGGCACAAAAGACCGACCGGCTGCCTCCAAATTGTATGAGTCACCCTCGTTGCGACTGTAGGACCGCAATCCCAGGAGCCCATCGTGAAATATTCTATTAACTACCATTAGTTTCTTTCCTCTTCCATTAGAGTCAGATAAACATAAAGGACTCACATTTATTTGCCTGCACGTAATAAAAAAAAAGGATATAAATACCGCAAGACTGTAACAGGCACTGAAGTGTATGTGAGCCGCATTTAATGCAACATCTAATGAGTCACGTCTAAAAAAAACCCTTCTTTCATTCATGCCGACTGAATGTCGCTGTAATCTCGCCATAACCTCCAGATTTTAAAGGCTTAAATATAAATCTGTGCGGGAGGCTGGAACACCATCCAGTCCGGGCTTAAATGGGCTGAAGTGGACATTAGTTGCTGTGTGAGGCCAACCGAGGAAGGAGCCAAGGAGACAGGTGACAAAACTGGGAATATAAGTGGTACAGAACAAACAGGGAAGGGAAAAAAAGGGTGTTTCACTAGAAGCTGATACAGTTCACCCATGCTGTTATTAGGAGGTTTTTCTGGTACTTTGTCGCTCTTCAAAAGCACTGAGAGACGCTTCGCCACCCCTGTAAGTCACCTGTGTTGCAGGTTCTCTTGCAAGGTGTAAACACACTTGCTAAGGTTTAGCTTACTGGCAGATAAAACAGTGTAAAACAGTTTGAGGTGGGGGAGCCTTGAGATGGGTCAACGCGCAGTGAGGCAATGCAGCCGTTCTCCTGTCACTTCTCGACATAATCCACTAATTCATGTATGATGCAGCTGTAGATGATTAAATCTCTCCAGGTTCTCTTCGCCCAACGTAGCCAGAATCACCGCCGCTGACGGGAACGATGATGAATTAACGCCTGTCTCAAATTCCAGTACAGCCACCAACAGGGGGGTGTTAATAATTTGGAGAGCGCAGCTGCACACCTGCCGAATAAGAAAGAGCCTGATTTTCCAGTCAGAGGAACGAAATGAAACCCTTAAAGCTGTGGGGGATGGCCAAAATAAATCAGAATTAAGGGACTGATGAAAAAAAGCGAGTATCTGTTTTGTTAATTTACTTAATTGTTTATCAGAGCCTTGCATCTCAGAAGACATGCCATAGAACAGTGTGTGTGTGTGTGTGTGTGTGTGTGTGTGTGTGTGTGTGTGTGTGTGTGTGTGTGTGTGTGTGTGTGTTTCAAGAAGCAGGTAGCTTATTAAACCTACAGCTAAATGCTGATGGTGTTATACTGCCACCATCTGGTAAATAAGCGGTATTGCAGAAGCGCTGATCTGATAGACTGGCTTTCCGACGTGGTCTTTACCGCCACCTAGTGTACAACTATGGAACCAGAGAAACGTCGAAACTCCCCGAATATTAACTACCCTTATTAACTACATCCTACTAACTGGATGAGAAAAAAATTAATACTTCGGAAGAAGGGAATAATCAGGGGTGTGTCATGAAAGATATGTCTACTAAATTAGAGTATATTTAATGATAAGTATTTTACTTCATCAGTGTGGATACCACTATAATTGTCTGGTTTGCTCTTTGGTGTTCTGACCTGCACCTCCAAAACTACAATTAATAAGTTTAAGAAAGTATTACTTGAAAAAAAAAACATGTGATAGAAAAAAAACCTAATACTTTATATTCATTCACGTATGAGGATGTGCAATAGAGCAAAACTCAGTTCAAGTCTTTATTCTAATGCGCTTTGCTGGAAATCATTGGCACATCTTGAAATTGCAGATTGAATTAAATATTCTGCTGCTGTCTAAACAACAGCAGTATTGCTGGACTGTGTACTTGTACAGTATTGTAGATTATTTTAATTATCTACTAGCTTATCTAGTTACTGAATTTAGTTTTTTGCGACGGAAAAGAAAAACTTAAAGTCTTAAATTGTAGGTAACAGCGCCACCTAAAGCCTTCCGGTGAGAGTGAAATAGATCATTTCATCAGGGTGAAGGATGTCGAGTCATATTCACAGTTTGCTCTTTTCTCCTGATAGAAAGAGCAGCTAAAAACCACAACAGCTTCACATTAAAGCCCTGCTTTCACAAATAAGGTTCTAATTCAGCAGGCGGATGCAGGGATGCCTCCTCTAAATAAAACTCCCCTGCATCACAAGCTCAGACACACAAATGGCACCAAGTTTATGCAAATATGTTTTTTGTACAGGACTAATTATGCCGCCTGTTGTCTTCTCTCAACATATAAAATGAAACGTTAGTATAATTTGTGAAGTGAAGTGCAGAGAACTGTTCTACCTTATCTCAACAACCGTCTCAAAGGGGAATTAAATAATAAAAAGGAAAATAATTTGCACTGTTTGTATTTACGTTCAGAAGCATCATCCTGGGTGATCTGAGAGCCAATCACTGGGCACCCCCAGTATTAGTGCGATTGGTTTTTTTTTTTCTCCTCTTTAGTAAAGAATTTTAATTTTTATATACACACGTTTAAAAGTGTCCAGCACCTGTTTGCTCTGTATTTTCGAAACCAGAGGCTTTAGTTCCAGTCACAGGACCGACAGTGTGTTTGTGGAGTACTCAGACAGCTGCGGCCTTCGTCTCAGTGCCAAAAATCCCCTGAAACCCCCTCAAATGCGCCTCCGGCGTCTGTGGGATGCGTTCACACACCAGGCACGCACCACGTGCCGCCGTGAGCCCGTCTTCCTCGGCACGCCTGCGTACGTTCACGCCTGCAGATTCGATCGGTTGGACCGACCCATGGGAGCGAGTGGGCGTTTGGAAGAAAAACACCGAAGCCCGATGGGCCTCGGGGGAAAGTTGCATTTACATTTACGGGACAGCGAACGTGCACGACCAGCCGGGGACGCGCTCGACCCTTTGATGCGTCTGATGAGACGCCGCGCGTGACTCTTTAAGCCCGTTCTTTTGGTATTAAACGAAGGAATCCACGCAGTAATAATGCTGGCGGTCCTGAGAACTTGTTTGTTTGTTTATGAGGTCTTTCTGCGTCCTCACCGAGCTGGTGAGCCTTCCTGAGGCAGGACAGGGAGGCGTTGAGACGAGCGCACTCCTCCTCGCTGGCACCGAACTTCTGCAGCAGCTCGCACACCTGCTCCTCGCTCATGTCCAGCAGCCCCTCCAGGGTCACCTCGCCGGGGCTCATCTCCTGCAGCAACAGGTCACAGCAGAGGGATTATTGAAGCGCTTTAGTTGCTTTAAACAGCCACGCGAAAAGAACTTTGGGCTCTGAAACCATCCAACGTTACCTGCGTGACCTCTTTCCTCAGGTTGACGATGCGGAACCAGTGGCCGAGGCGAGGGAAGTCCTCCAGCTCGCCGCTCCGCTCCTCTAAGGCCACTTTGCGCTTGCAGGACAGCTGGCGGCTGAAGTACTTCACCAACTTCCCCTGAGAACGGAGGCAAACGGAGGAGCTGAGGCGGAGCGGCGCCAAACACGCCGGAGCTGAACACGCCCGAAAAGGTGCTGAATTAAGTCTGACCCGCATCGACCCCTGACAACGACCCCTGACATCACACAAAGGCGTCAACAACTAATTGGGGAGGCACTGGGTCGTTGCATGTTCTCCCCATGTTTGTCTGGGGCTTTTCCAGTTACCACAGACCAAAGGCTGTCAATTACCCCTCAGTGGGAGGAAATGGTGCGAGGGTGTGTCCTGTGAAAGGGCCCCCGTGACCCCCGTGACCCCCTCTGGGATCCCTGCGCGGCTGCACATCTGGGAGATTTCACTTGTGATGAAGTCGTTCCGAATTGTGTCACCGCTGCCTTTAATTGATCTGCGGACAGAAATGAACCCGCGGCGTCCTTGCTGGAACAGCTGGTGCTTTTGGTTTCCTGTTCGATCAGGTCCGATCTACGGACGCAGAGTATTCAGGACGGAGAACCCGGGACGGTGCTGCACCTGCGTGAGTGCTGACCCGAGAAGAGTAGAGAGGAGGGACTCCGGAGTCACCTCCGAACACAGAGAAGCCTGCAGCGGCGGCCCGCTAACGGCTGCAGCCGCAACTACAATAATCCCATTTTATTTATAGCTGCGGAGCCTCTAATCTGAACAAAAAGAATTAATAATAACCTTCCCTTCAGCCTCAAACTGGCGGCCTTCTCTTGAGTATTAAATGGCCACGTTTTAAGACCTTCACGGGGTTCATCAAGTTTTCTGCTGACTCAGCAAGAACCGCCACGTGCCACCGTCTCGGGCCTGAGTCCAGTGTGGTGCTGTGGTCCTGAGACTTCAGTCAGAGCTGATTTCACTCCGGGTGGTGTGCGGGTACATAAAGGCAGCGTGCAGCACGGTGGGCAGCTGCACGGACATACGCTAGCGAGGCTAACAGGCTAACAATAAGCAGAAAAACAAACTCTGGGGGTTTTCACGCCTTATTGTCCACACTCTACCTTCTGTCAAAGCCTCTCAAATATGCTGCTTTTGCTATTTAATCGACTGCAAATATTCGAGAGGTGAGCATCTGAAAACCTGCACTCGGGGAAGGAAAAGTAAAGACTGATGCTATAAGCTAAAGTGTTATGTTCTGGTCTCGCCACACAGAACAGCAGTTATTACTACAGCAGGCTGAAAATAACTTAATGGCCTGAATAGCTCCTGTAAGTTTCATAGCTGCACTTTTAGCCAAGTTAACCGGTTCTCTCTGGCTGGCGTGTGACGGTGGTGGGTCCGGTGTGACTGAGACGGGCTAACTAACAGGTGTGCACATCTTAAGGAGGTGAACGTACATGCACTTTGTTATTCTCATGACATCAACCTTCACGTTGAGGACGTCCCTCCTGACAGCAGCCACACGCCGGGGTCATGTGACACGCTCATTTACACACGACGGCAGATTTTGGCCTCAGCTCACTTAAAGGCACCGTCCTTTCACCAGACGACACATTTAGAATATGAGCTCTTAGATTTACAATATAAGATGTGCGGGGGTGCAGAGAGATCAAAGAATCAAATAGTAATCAAAAGGAAACTTTATAAGACCCTTTCCTGCTTTTAATACATTTTACAGAACTTTGAGATGCAGCGGAAACACAAACCAGATTGTTTTGGATCCAGGTAAATGAATTCCTGGACTTGTTGGTGGAAAGAAGCTCATCACCAGCGAAACACTGAACGCGCAGCTTCACGCAGCTTTACAGGAACTTTAAACGCCGCCTCTGACATCCGCAAACCCCAAACACACCAGCACAGGTGACCGAAATAACTGGTCTCCTGAAGGCGTCGGGCGGCGCTAAGGTGCCTCCAGCACAATAAACCCTTTGACGTTTTAGTTTAACATTCAGTCATCGTTACCCATAATTCCATTCTCCAACTCTGATGCTGTTTAACATTAGAAAGCCGTTGTCCATTTGCATGAAGGACACGTGAGAGAAGATCCATCCTTCATTGTCTGAGTTGACCATTCCTGCGTCACACGGGCGCCAACAATGCGTAATTATGCTAATGGGAACCAGTGCCAACACTCAGTCCGTGGAATCATAGAGGCCACTAATTTTGGTAAATCTTTTGACAAAAGTGCTGATTGAAAACAGATATCACACAGGAGGGGGAAGGAGGGGGGTCTCGTGCAACTGTCACGACCTGAGATTTTCGGGGATCTCCCCCCGTGTTGCGTTCATGACAGCTGCGTTTCCGCTGCGTGGCTTATTCTTATGTCCTCGTTTGATCAGTAAAAGGAGCCGCACAAGCCGATGCGAGGGTCCGTTTGGCTTCTCCTGAAGCGGTCTCATCAGCGTCTGCAGCCTAAATATAACAACAGGAGAACTGCAACCCACAACAGTCCATGTCCAGACCAGAATACCTCCCTCTGTCCTGGATTCGCATCAGCCTGGCTGCTGTTATGGCGACTGGGAGCCTGGGTCATTATCACACACGCAGGTCAATACTAAGCATCTTAAATGTGCAACCTAAGAAGATGAAGTGATGAATGTTGCAACATCACTCACAGTTAATTCATTAGAGCCAGACAGAGTGTTTGGGACTCAAACACTCTTTGGGGACTCATCGCCCTAATTTGACCTAGGCGGTAAAATAACTTACCTTTGTTTTACCCAATAGGCATCTGTCCTATGATAAAGCCTCAAACACGCACCATCAGATCTATTAAGAGCTGGATATTCATCATCAAAGATGGTGAAGACCGAAAACAGGGAGAAGCAGTTGTGAGTAGCGAACCTGAACTCACCACCGCGCCACAATGATGCGTTCAAGTGACTGCTAACAGGCTGCAGTGGCTGCATCTGTCCACTTTTAAACTTATCCAGATGATTTGGGAGGACTCTGATGCTGTGTAATACTGGAGAACCCACACTTTGTTCTCCAGAATCAGACGACATGCGTAAAGTTGGCGCACACGTATCTGGGCTTTGGAGGCCTTGAGTGTTCACCTGCGCTGCTTTAACCGTGTTGAAGTGCACACTCGCGGGCGACTTTATGGCCACTTTTATCGCACTTAATGGTGTTTGTTTAAACGTCCCGAGGCATCATCATAACATTCTTGCGGGCCCCGGACGCTGCGTTTCGCCTGCGGCGCCCGATGCTGAGTTTTATCGCACTTTATTGCGTGTTTTTATGTCCCATCACGGCCCCGATTTCACGACGGACAGTTTGATATTCTCAAACACGAGATTGTGACCATTACGTAACGCAATTTACGGAATCCCCCGCGGGCCAATTAAACGGTTTTTTGGGGGGGTTTTGCCACGGTTTCGGAGTAATCTGCTCTCCTTGCGTAACAGCGATGCGGGGACAGATGCGCAGGCTGCGGGCTCGGTAATGGACTGTAAACACGGACTGACCGTATAGGCCTCACATTTTACTCTGATGGAGAAGAGCCACCTTCTCACATCGCCACCTGCAGAATGCGCCAGTCTATAACAGACCACTGCAGCCCCGTAGCCCCCGATTTATGGCCCTACACAGCACCGATCGCGGCGGGCTTTTGCAGAAACCTCAGCACGTCTGTGCAACAGCGAGAGAAACGCAGCTTTGTCGTGGACGAGTAGGATGTGGGAAATATGCACCGTGGCCTAGAAAGAAAGCAGCACACGGTGACAGCCCTCCGTATCGATTCAGATAAGGATGCACGGCGAAGATTCGCGGCGCTTACCTCCAGCGTCCGTATCTCTTTCTGAGTCAAGTCGTTGGATGTGGCACATTTGGTCCGTAAACCCTCCAAACTAGAAATGCTGATGTCTATCATATTTTGCACCAACTCGCACTGTTGCAAGGCTTTCTGCAAACTAAGATGCTGCTCCTCGCTTTTTGTCATCTCCTCGTTCATAGTTTGGCGAGCAGTCGGCGTTATTCCCCCTCTTGCTCTTTCACAGGAAAAAAAATAAAGAAAAAAAAAACGGGGAAAAAAAGAAACAAAAATACCCAAGGTAATAATTCAATAAAGAAACGTGGAGGAGCCTACGGAACAGATGAACCTGCAGAGCGCCATGAAAGGAGATGCTGTGGGTTTACAGGAGAGGTTTGAGCCGTGACACCGTCGGCTCCATCGCAACAACACTCCTCGTAGTTCCTGCTGTTTCATCAAGGTGTCTTTGGCTAAATCAAACACAATACGGAGGCGCCGAGCGGGACTGCACGGTTGGCCACAGCATCCACCGGTTCCCCTTTCGTTTCGAACGGGTCTTTAAATGAAAAGACGCTCAGCGCATCATCGTCGTCATCAGCGGCGGCGGCGGCGGCAGACACAAAAAGCCTTGTGTATTTAAAGGTGCTCATATGTGGCCTGGATGCAGGTACTCCCTTGGCAGCAGCTGCATCCCGGTTCGCTCCCACCACACCGACATGTTTCCTGTCAATCAAACCCACAGCAACAGCGAGAGCGTCGCATCGCCGAAGCGCCTCCGCGAGGGGCCGCTCTCGCGAGATTTCCGCCCAGCGCAGTGGGCTTCAATCAGAGGCCCGAGAGGGGAATCAAATATTTACATTTACACCAGTTTTACGACAAATACAATGAGTCAGAGGACGCGTGAAATTAACTTGATTTAAGTGGGATTATTGTTTTATTTGGTTTGATAGGATTTAATCACCGCACACCAGGTTTTACAGTGTAAAGAGAGCACCGAAGTGCCTTTTCGTGTCAAAAGTAGTAAACAGTAAACTAGAAATATCCTGTGCAATATAATATCAGTTAAAGCGAGTCCAATTTTAACCAAAACACACACTATTAAGTATTTAAATGCAATAGTGTTAACTTGTAACGCTTGATACTAGCTTGTCTAATAGCTACAACGTGAAATATTAAATTAGCATACTTTTGTACTTTTGCTCATTATAAGTTTAGAAAATATAGATGTAATTTAAAAAAAAACCTTTTTCTACAAAATCATGTCGTTATTTAATGTTTCGGTCCGACAGTTCCCATGATGGGCATGTTTCCGGTCAGACGTCCACGTGACCTCACACAGCGATCCCATTGGTCGTACGTGGTGACGTTGACGCAGACTTTGTAGTGGAACGCGCCAAACACGCCTCCGTGCAAGTGTTTTGAGAACATCCTCTCGTCTTGCAGTTAACCCTCTAAAAAATTAGGCATATATTTTTAGAAATTTAACATGTCTTCCAACAGTAAAACACCCTTACAGAAGCGAAACTTACCCTGGTAAGTAAAGACGTATTGTAACTCGTTAGTGCTAGGTAAGCCACTCTGGATACAAGCTAGTACCTAGCCTCGATATGCTAAATCTATACTAGCATCTCTGCCAATCCAGCTGTAAAATAACCTTTATTTTCAGAACATTGATGCTACTTTTTATTTATTCATTATTGTCACTCAAAGATGGTGCACTTAAAATGTCAGAAGGTCTTAAGAATATGACGTTGACGTTTGTTTACACCAGGACACAGCGAAAACTACTAATAAGGGAATTGTGATCAAAAAATATACTTCCCGAAACATTTATTTTGCAAAACCATGTCGACGACATTCATTTATGTCTGTTCTCCTTCCAGGGTAGAGAAATACAGACCGCAGAAACTCGACGATCTGATCTCCCACAGAGACATTCTCAGCACCAGTAAGTTAAAGTTTCACCATTCAGGTTCCACAATCAGCAAACACAATTAAACATTTCATTAGACAGAATGTCTCTGAATGTTGCTGACTGGTATCTAAGTTTAAATGTAGCTTTGTTCGTGTGAAAACAGTGGTTAGAATTCACAAATTACACAAGACAACCATGACACATTTGAGTGTGTAAGAAAGGCAGATTTCTTTTGTCTTCAGTTCAGAAGTTTATCAACGAGGACAAGCTCCCACATCTCTTGTTCTACGGCCCCCCCGGAACAGGGAAAACCTCCACCATTCTGGCCTGTGCCAGACAGCTGTACAAGGACAAAGAGTTCAACTCCATGGTTTTAGAGGTGCACCGCAGTTCTGTGTTAGCACTTTGTGAGGCCTCTTTTCTTCGCTATTTCACACTAAATTTGGTGTTTCGCAGTTAAATGCATCAGACGACCGAGGTATCGACGTCGTACGTGGTCCAATTTTGAGTTTTGCCAGCACCAGGACCATTTTCAAGTAAGGTGGACCTCAACACTTTGTAACCCACATCAACAAGAGAACCCCCCCCCAACTGCTGTGTTCTTCTCCGCCAGGAAGGGCTTCAAGTTGGTGATTCTGGACGAGGCTGATGCCATGACCCAGGATGCCCAGAATGCACTGCGGCGAGGTGAGGCCATCTGTTTGTCCGGGCGTTGCCCACTGAGAGCCACATGGCTCAGTGAGCAGCCAGACAGTTTACTGACTGTCAGCTTGTGCACGGAGCGGCTCCTTTTGCACTAATACGTAGCGGAATTTTACCTCTGTTATTCCATAAAAGAAGTTCTTTACCTCTGGATCTAAATAAGCATGTACCCTTTAAGAATACAGGATATTCTTGGAAATGGGTTGTAGAATATTCCAATCGTCTCTCTGATGTTCTGTAACATTCATTTGCGCCCTCGCTCGTTGCATTTCAGTGATCGAGAAGTTTACAGAAAACACTCGCTTCTGTCTCATCTGCAACTACCTGTCCAAGATCATCCCAGCTCTGCAGTCCCGGTGCACCAGGTTCCGCTTCGGCCCGCTGTCCCCAGATCAGATGATCCCCCGGCTGGAGCATGTAATCCAGCAGGAAAGGTGTGTGTGTGTGTGTGTGTGTGTTTGGGAAGTTAGAAGAAAGTTAGTATTTTACAAGCTGCACCGTTTCTCTTTGCTATCATCTGTTAATTCTCTCTTGCAGCATTGACATAACTCCAGACGGAATGAAGGCCATTGTGACTTTATCATCGGGCGACATGAGAAGGTCTCTCAACATATTGCAGGTGTGCTGAAAGCCTCTGAACTATCACATCATCAGCTAAATGGCTTCAGAGGCTAAAGCTGGGAATTAAAAAAAAAAATTGTGTTTATTAAATGTTACACAGTTATCCTGATGTACTGACAAGTTAAATTGGGTTATTTATACGTGACCACTGTGGTTACAGAGCACCAGCATGGCTTACGGGAAGGTCACAGAGGAAACGGCGTACAACTGCACAGGTCACCCCCTCCGTTCAGATATAGCCAACATCCTGGACTGGGCCCTCAACAAAGATTTCACCACCGCGTACAAGCGTATCCGTCACTTTGCTGGGTCCATTTGAGATCCCATCTGGCTTCACTGAAAATCACCTGTCACGGTTTCCTAGTTTAATTATCTTCTTGCTTTAGCTGTTTTCTTTTTGCCTGTGCGTTTCTCCTTAACACCTGCTCCATAGAAATCCTGGAACTCAAGACTCTGAAAGGTTTGGCCCTGCAGGACATTCTAACTGAGGTTCACCTGCTGATACACAGAGGTGAGATAGCTGAAGCTTGCAGCATACAGTTGCTAAACTGGTGCAGCCAGTCTGTCCACAGGGAACAACTATGTTATTGATCTTTAGCTTCACGCAGACTCACCTGCTCATGAGCAAGCCCAGCTACATTTTTTTTAACATTTTTAAATCTTATAAACCATTATTGTGATAAAACAGTTATAGTAGCATTAAAACCCAAGTTGCAAAATTATTACTGAAGAGTTTCGTGGCGTTCATCCGCCACCAGGGGGCAGTCAAAGCGCTGTTCTATTTTTACAATCTTAGGTTGAATAAAATGGAATAAAGCAGGTTTCCATGAACACCTAAGATCTAGTTAATATCTTAACCAACACAAGTGTCAATTAAATGTGTGCCTTGCTCTCAGAATCTCACAGTATTGAAGATAATTATGTTTTGCCCCCCATCAGTTGACTTTCCTCCGGATATCCGAATTGGCCTGCTCATCAAACTGGCTGACGTGGAGTAAGTAGGACCACTCGCGAGCCAACTAAGCCACCATTTATCGGAAATGTTTTTACTGGACTTGTCATGTGGTTCTTTAGGCACAGACTGGCCTCAGGGACCGATGAGAAGATCCAGCTCAGCTCCATGGTCGCAGCCTTCCAGGCGGTGAGAGACTTCGTGGCGAGCGAGGCCTCGTAACATCGTTTTACCCCTCCCAGCAGGTCCGTCTGATACCAGGGCGCACGGCGTTACTTCATGTCATTTACTGATATTCATTAAACGGGCGTGAACACGTGTTTAAGTTTGTTTATTAAAAGTATTTCCCCCAAAATCCAGTTTGAATACTCAACCATAAAGTAGTAGTGCATGTGATAAACAGAAGAATTAGAAATGCATATACATCTGGTATTTACACAATAAATTAGAAGTATAAAATAGTGAATCAAGCATGTGAACATTAAGTTTATGCATCGTCCTCCAGTAGTAGTGCAATAGATTAAATAAATCTTTAGGAATCTTGCATCTAAAAGATTCTTGTAATAAATCAAGCAATAAAAGGATGTTTTTTTGTTTTGTTTTTTTTGTTTTTAGGAATGATTAAGAATCATTTGTTAAAGTACGTTGTTGCATCGTTAGCGTGGCGATTCAGCCGTCCCAGTCTTCCTCCTCGGAGGAGAAGCAGCAGGTCTTCAGGTGCTCGGGGATGTTCCTGTAGGTCAGGTACTCGATGATCCTCTTGGGGAGGGGCAGCGGCTGGATCTGGTGCGTGGAGACGGAGTGGCGCAGGCTGGATCGGCACAGGTGGCGCAGGCTGGGTAGCGTCACCGGAGTCTTCCAGAACCTGACGTGACCGTCTCTGGTTCTGGAAAGAGGGTTCAGGGTCGATGTTCCATGTGCGCCGACAAGGATCGAATAGTTCTGAGCATCGTCCGAAGTGGCCTCGGGACCCCGGTGTGGAGGCTACTTACCCCGTGGCGACGACTCCGCCTTGTGGATGGTAGTTGCAGCACAGTCCGTTAGATTGCCGGTCTGCTCTCGTCTGCATCGCCATCCCTTTAGTTCCGGGCTCCCAGATCCGGAGAGCCCTGCAGACAAACGTCTCGCTCCTTTTCTATCGCTCTGGTTTTGCGACGAGGACGTTATTGCTGAAATACTCACCTGTCGTCCGTCACGATCGCCAAGTACAGCCCGTCTGGAGAAAACTGGATGGAGGAGATCTGGTTCTGCCCATAGTCCTCAAAGTAGTCGCTGCGGATACAGGGAAGAAGACGTCTGCACCTCTGTTGTGATTTCAGTTGGAAGGTGTTAGCAGTAAAAATGGCAATAACAGGTTGAGGAGGTGGTGCGGGACACCGGGCCATGCTGACAGCGCGTCAGATGTAAACAGGGATAGCGAGCACGGGACGCCTCGTACTGGCCCGTCATCAAAAAAGGACAAGAAAATACACACTCGGAGGCTCTTTCGCGACAGGACGGGCGTAATCCGAGCATCTGAGACCGAACCTACATCAGCGTGGCCAGCTTCTCGGCGGTATACGGGTCCCAGAGGTCGATCCACCAGCTGGAGCCGCTGAAGGCCGCGGTGGCGAGCAGCGCCCCGTCAGGAGAGAAGTCGCAGGAGGACAGGAGGTACAGGGTCTTACGGGTTCCTCCTGTCAGGTTCCTGATGAATGTGTACGAGCGCAGGCTCCAGAGACACACCATCTGAAGACAGAGGAGGCTTCATTAGTGCCGCTGGGTCCCAGGGTGTCACGCCGGGCGTGACTGCGGCGTGTTGGCGGCGTCCTTCGGGAGACGCCTTCAACGGAGGCCTCACCCGGTCAAATCTGCCGACCGAGGCGATCATGCTGCAGTCGGGCGACACGCTGCAGCAGCTGATCCAGTCTTTGTGGCCGGAGAGCACCTGCACCCGTTTACCTACAACACACGGAAGGGGGAAAAAAGCTGTATTTCTACCAACAGATTAGGCAGAACGCCGGATCATCTGACGCCAGCGAGCGTTGTCTCTGGATCTAAACACGCCGCTGATGTCGCTCCGATTGGAAATGCAAGCGTTTACATGATTACAACACATGATTACAAGACATGCTGCCCAGTGAATGATGCAGGGAGGAACATCAGAGATGTGCGTCTCCTAATATAATTAGCTACCGTCACGAGGCAAATTGTGTTTCTAAAAGGTTTTTTTAATCACTAGAACTCTGTCAGATCAGCCTGGAGGCCATGAAGTGGATGGATTATTAATCCGAGGAAGGTTTTAATCCCGAACGTGTGAATAACTGGCTTTAAAAGCAGCCTGGAACTTTGGGAAACGTTGCAGCAAACACGCGATGCTTTGAGGAGGTGAGACGACAAACACTTGAATTACTGTCTAACGATTATAATTAGCAGGAGGAGGAGGAGGAGGGCTGGAAGGGATTTTAGCGTCGAGTGAAAGATTAGACTCTGTTGATGGTTTTGACTTTCAACACCTCAGCACTTCATCCTGGAGACCAAGTTGATGCTCGTGGCTAAAAACAACGCAAAAAATCCTAAAAACGTTCCAGAGACGCTGCATTTACAAGGCTGTTGGACCTTCATCTCCAAGACAGTCATGTCAGAGTCCGAGGAACCAGCCAGCCGCCCTTCTCTCCTCCACCCGAATATAAACACCCTCTCTTTCTTTAGAGCATGGTGGCGTCATTTTAGAGGAAGCTAAACACTCATTAAAGGTTGTGATCAAATGAGTGAAAACAATACTCATCCTGGATTAAGTTTGCACGTACCTTTGTGAGCCAGGTCCCAGATCCTCAGCGTCTTGTCTCGAGAAGATGATATGAGCGTGAGCGTCCCGTTCTGAGGGAAGACCAGGTCTCTCACCACGCCTTCATGGCCGTGGAGATCGAACACAGCCTCGCCTGAAGACAGATTAAAACTTCAGCCGATGTTGAAAAGCTGGAAAAGGCATCCGGCCGGCAGAGGCCTCACCTGTTAACACATTCCAGATTTTGATGATGCCGTTCTCCAGGCCCGTGGCCAGGAGCAGGCTGCTGCTCCCTTTGGTTGGTGCTCTGGACGGAGGGGTCCCTCCGGAGGATTTTGGAGGCCTTGGTCCGAAGGCCAGACCCCAGACGGGATGACCGCAGCTGAAGCTTTTGTCTCCGCGGTCGGTATCGGCGTTCTGACTGTCTCTGAGAGGGAGCGTGGAGACATTTTAAACATGTAGGAGGTGTGAAGTTAAGCTAATTTATGATGCTGCCTTTAAGTGCAGTGGGAAATAGAAATGTATTTACAGAAAATTACATCTAACCAGGTTATATGTGAACACATCTACGCCTTCATCATAAAGCTTACCTTATTTATTTACCATATTAGATAAAAATATATAATTTACACGGAAGGATCAGCTGCTAAAGAATAAAATAGTGTATCAAACATCTTATTTCCTTCAAGTCTGTTGATGTATTGTTAATCTTTATGTTGTCTATTTGACATAGTTGCAAATTGGACATTTAATCATCAGAATTTAAATGAATAACGAATGTTGTTGGGTAGATGTTAAAATATGTTTTTACATGAATACAAAGACAAACATTAATCGAGTGCCGATAACCTAAAACGTTTTAGATATTATCTTGACGTCTGAACCGATTCGCCCACCGATACTAAAGTGTACGATGCTCCTGAACGCACCGTGCGTGGATGGATTAAAAGATAGACCTACACGGAGTCGAGGGGCCAAGCGACCACCCACACGATCCCGTGTCCCATGGACCAGGCGAACCAGTCCCCCTTCGGGGAGAAATCCACCCTCCACGTCTCGCATCCTGCTCGCCCCTCCAAGGACGGCGGGCGCCTGGTCTTCAGCTCCAAGAGGAGAGTCGGGTTGGACGCTGAGAGCAGGACGGGAAAGAAAAGCAACATTCATTAAAATGCATTCATCCTCCGCTCCAGTGCCCCTTTCTTCCCCCCCCCCCCCCTCTGGATGTTTCTCCAGGCTCCGCCGCCGCCTGGATACCCGGACCCACACTCACACGTCGCCGGTGGCTCCGCGTTCTTTTCCGTGGAGCACATCGTCGCCTTCACCTGCTCGTCCTCACGGTCCGGTCCCGGTTCGGTGGCCGTTCATGAGCGGAGACGGTCGGGTTCGCTGGGGTGTTGAACGTGCGCTTCCTGGAGCCCGACGCACCCTGGACCATTGGAGCCTCGGTCCGGTTGCCCGCTGTCGTCACGTTTCTCTCATTACGTAACCACATTGCAACAGGCCACGCCCCTTAGAAACGCGAGAAATTGCGTTTTAACCAGATTTTCTTCGGATTTTTATATCATATTTCCTAAAGTTTCATTAAGAAAAAGGATACGCGAGTTCAGAGCTACACCCTGGTTTCACATGTCGGGTTACACACTGTTAATTATTGGCTAAACTGTCAATAATTAATGGAATAACACAATAAAACCCGACTAGAAAATCACCGCCATCACCCTGGACATATACTTTTACTCTTAACTACATTGACAAGATAAAGTTGCGTTTTAAAAACATACAAAAGAGGCTCTAATGAGGAAAATGAGACATTTATTATCAAAGCAGTCAGTGAAGAAAGAAACCAATGATAAAAGCTGTTTTTTTAAAAAGATTTATTTACAATCTGAATCATTAATCCTATCGCTGATTTCTCATTTCAATACAACCCCAATACAAGGGACATATTTTACACGATTAAGGAGAAAACGTGGACATTGTCCAACTGTGGCCCCTGTGTCACGGTTTCCGCCCGCTCCTGAATGACTAACTGACTCCACCACATTTTTACAATAGTCGAGTTCACAGTCGCAGGTTCAACAGCATTAGTGGAGGAGTTTAAACCACGCTTCTCTCACCAGCTTCATGTCTGCCTTCAGTGTCCCATTTAAAATGCTCCATAGATAATAAAAACAAGTTTAAATCCCATTTTAAAAATAATTTAAATGCTTTTTTTTTTTTTACAGTGATTCTGTTCACATTCTTTCTGGGAGTACATTTCTAATGTAAGTATAAAAACACCCCAAACCTAAAATGTAACAAGACTTTCTGGCTCTTCTGTCTCTACCGTGTCCTCCTGCTGGACGGGGCTGGGGTCGGGACCTTCCGGGTCCTCCTGGTCGCCTTAACAAAACCAACAATGAATTTTTTTTAAATGGACAAATTCCACGCAGCATCGGCGAGGCGAGAGCGTACTTGATGGGATCCTGTGTATCTGGACGAGCGTCGTTTGGTGCCCGTTGGTCAGCGGTGGCAGGCGGGGAACGGCGTCCTGGAAAACCGGCTCGTCATCAGACTCCACCAGGTTCATGACGTCTCCTCCGTCCTCCTGCCTGCAGAGCAGAGGCGCGATCGTGTCCAGAGATTTAGAATATGACTATTATATATAGATATAGATATATTATTATATTATTATACATCTATATGACTATAGAATATTAAATCCTCTGAAATAACCAGGTAAAAGAGCGCATGGTGAAACAGACACATTCTGTAGTTGTTCCATTTGCTTTAACTGGCAACGCTGAGCTTCTACCTGCAGCATGAGGGAGCTGCATCAAGCTGAAGATCTGCAGGGCTCAAAATTCCCACAGACCATAAACACAACACACCAACCAAACTGTAAAACCATGGACAAATAAAGATGAAATGCAACTTTTACATAAATAAGCAACCCGCCCCCACCACCACTACCACCCCCTGGGGCTGCATTTGGACCTGGTTTCCTGTCCTGCCAGGCAGAAAATGGTCCACCAAGACAAGCGGGAGCCCAGGTGAAAGATTGGCCCTCGTGGTAGAACCTGGCTGGGTCAGGGCCCTCGACACCCCTGATGTAGACTGCGTTACCACTGTTGAAAATGCTTTATTAGACACTTGAACGCAACATTACTGACCTGACACCACGTCCTGGAAAACAGACAAAACAGAAATTAGTCATACAACCCGGTTTAATATCACTGGGGAACTTTTCTGCTCATATTACCGAGACAGACTCGGTGCCGGTTGGAGTAAAGCGACTTGGCGAGCACGATCGGCGAAGCCACGATGACTGCCGCCACGAAGATCCCGATGATCACTCCCGTGTAGGCAGACGAGGCTGTGGAGGCAAAACAGGAGGTCAGGAGGGAAACCGAGGGAGGGGGAGCGGGTTTATCAGCATTCCGGCACATCCGGACGCCCGCAGTGACAAGTCTGCACTGACTGACTGTGAACGAACGTCGCCGCCAGACTCACTCCGCACTGTGAGGTAGACTTCCAGCTCGCGGACGCCGAGCAGATTCTCGCTGCGGCAGAAGTAGACGCCCTCGTCGTCCTTGCTGACGTTGCGTATGGTGAGCCGGAGGGCGGGGCCGTCCTCGGACAGCGCGTACTTGAGCCCCGGCGTCACGTCCTCCTGCTGGAGCCCCTTTCGCCACGTTGTGTTAGCGGGGGGGGCGGACGTGGCCTCCGTGCACGTCAGGGTTATGCTGTCGCCCTCCTGCGCCATCGCCAGCGGCTCCCCCTCGGGGAAGGGAGGCCCTTGGGGAGAGGACGCTAGTTTGTGGACACGATAACGATCCACCTCGGACATTAGCAAACGTGTCAACGTGCTTCCGCACCGTCACTGTTGACAGATGTGCCGACGCGTGACACAGCTGACTCACAGGCTGTTGACGTTTGTCTTTTGCAACACTGTCAAAACACGCCCGCGCTAGCTACACCTCTCAAACTAATGGCGTGGGGCCTGTTAGCAGGCTGATGAGGAGCTTTCATATCCTTTCAATTGGGACGTTTAGGAACGTTTCCATTTGTAGCGCTGCAAGAATTGAGTTTCCCCTCTTCTAATCTGGACACCGACATCTGGAGGCTACTTACTGATGGTGAGCGTACACGACTTCCCCGTCTCGGGAGCCAGCGCCACGTGTCGGGCCACGCAGGTCAGCTTCTGCCCGTCTGACAGCGAGGAGCGGTTCAGCAGCAGCGACAGGTTGTCGGTCACCTCCGACGCGTAGGTGCGGTCTTCCCGATGTTCCACCCAGCTCAGCCTGGGGGTGGGATACGTTCCGGGCCAGGTGCAATTAAAGAGAGCATGAGATGGGTCCTGCACTGGGGTCCACATACACTCCGGGTGTCTGTCTGAGACGTCTGCCCAGAAGACGTGCGCCAATTATCAGCCCGCTCCTGTTTCTGTCACCCTCAAACGTGCGATACTCACAGTACACCAGCAGCTCCGAGCTGGCCTCGACCCCCTGCTGAGTGACGTTGTCGAGGGAGCTGCAGACGTAGAGTCCCTGATCGCCCGGCTGGATGGCTGCGATCCTGAAGACTAACCAGGGTCCAGAGGTGGAAACCAGCGACCCGTTGCTGGCCGCAGCCCCGCGGAAGGCCCACGCGAGTTCCCGGGACGAGCCAGAGGAAGTGGAGCAGTTAAAGGAGACGTCGGAACCCCGGGACACAAAGAGAGTGCCGTTGGAGAGGGCAGAGGCCGGACTGATGGATGTGGTCAGATTCCCTGGATCGCCTGAGGGGAAACGGAGCGATATTGTCACGCCAGGACGAGCTTTGGTTGGCAAAGAAGCGGCCCTTGAATACAATAAAAGATCTAATTATTGTTCTCAAACTGATACCAGTGGATGATTAACTAAAAGGTTACTTTCAAACTCAGATTCTGGACTACGTTTTGCTGTAATAAGTAATCTTTCCAGGACGTAGAGTCATCTTGGGTACTAGTTTTGATGGACCTCACTGGTAACGCGCAGTCGGACTTGTGCCAGGAAGGTGCTGTTATCCTGCAGGGTGGCGTTGCACAGGTAGCTGCCCTCATCTCCGGGAGTCACCTCCGCGATGTTTAGGGTGCCGTCAGGAAGGAGGCTCAGCCTTTCACCGCCCGGCAAGGCGCCCTGCTCCGGACCGCCACCGCGGATGAGTTCCCGCCCGTTTCTGGCCCACGTCGTCGACCTCGGAGCCAGACCGCCGGCGGAGGAACACGGAAGTAGCACGATGTCGCCGGGTGAGACCGTCAGTGTCGCATCGCTGGAACCTTCGCCCGAAAGTGCGGCTGCAACCACCCCAGAGAGGGAAGAACACGCACCGTGAGGCGGCTCCCGCGCTCACCTGTCCCACCCGATACGTCTGTAGAAAACTCACCTGTCGTCCACAAACACGCGTGGAGAAACGATAGTGCTGCGAGGATCATCGTGGTCGACTTTGGGACAGGTTACATCGCCCTCGGAAGGGCAGAACAAATGGCTTCCAGTCCAAACCTGTCCGACTAGTCCACCTGTGTGAGCCGCTCTGCAACTCTGACAAACATGCTCGATACCAGTGCGCCCATTACACCCCAGCACCCAGGACGCAGCAGGGACCAGTTACACGTAAAGGTTCCCCGACCCCCCTTTGCTGTTTGGAAGGTAAGATCATATTGATCCAGAAACCTTATCACTAATAGGCCACACCCTGCCCTCACCTTTTTAAAGGCGCAGTCACACTCTTTTTCTTAAACACATGTAATAGTTGTGAAGTAAAATGCCCCATTGGTGTATAAATATCGATCTATATATATTATATTACAAAACTCACACTAATACGAGGCTAGAATTGTGTGCGTTGAACTGTTTTCTGTAAGATTAAGTGTTCTGGCAAGGACAAGAAAAAATGCAGGAGGATTATTTAATGCTACGTTTATGTACCCCAAATGGGCGTCGATAATGACGTCACTTTCCCGGTGTTATGACAGTCTGCAAATCATTCAAGTGTTATAATATTTATCACTGATCTCAAATTCTAGCCACAGCAATTACTTTTTTTTTTTTTTTTTTTTTTACAAATGGCTGCATGGGATCCTTCCCCTCTCTCTATAAATATGTATAAATCTTTATCTTTTTACGTCTGCAAGCATAACTGTCAGAGACCATGTGATGAAGGCGGGACATGGGCGAGAGTGTTGATTTGATTGACAGAAATCACAGCGAATCATAGAGCGAGATTTAGTGAGGCGCTAGTGCCCTCTGGTGGCCACCCACTGCCAATGTTTGTTGTGTTCATGTGTCGTTAGAAAGTGAAAACAGCATCACGTCAACCCTAAAAAGTGAAATCTAACCGTGGTAAAACTCGATAGTACAATGTAGTATTTAAAATGATATTTAATGCTTATATTTCTTGGCACCAATGGAGGTCTAAAATCAGCTGTGGATGTTAACTCTCATCATCAAACAAACAAAGGCATTTTTAAAATGGACATTATTATTGTTTGTTGTTATTGCTACGCTATATGTAGTTCACTTAAATATGAATTCCATGCTCACTTGTATTTGTTTGTTAACGTAACCACACTAAAAAAGAGACACCTGCATTTTTTTCGTGACGTCAGTGGAAGTTCCTGAACGCAGCACATTTCGCAGTTTTGGGGCGCTTGTGACGAGCACCGTGACTAGACACCAACAAAGTGAAACAATGCCTGTAGATCTGAGCCAGTGGACCGGGACTCTTGAACTGCAAGAGGTCGAAGAAAAGCCAGCGCAGCCTCTCACTGTGAAATACGGCTCAGTGGAGATAGACGAGTTGGGGAAAGTACTCACGCCAACCCAGGTTAGTGAGCTAGCTTACTGCTGCGTCTACCAGCCAAGCTAACAAACCGAATAAAGGCGCTGCTTCTGCGCGTTAGCGTCAAAACATATATTTTTTGTCATAGAAGAGAAGTGTTTTGCAACTTGGTTGTGCATTAATTGAATTCACTTGCAGCGGATTGGCAACGTGAGTGGAATTATATAAACCCCAGCGCTTGTGGCGATGGCGCCCCCGTGTGGCCGTCCGAGATAACGCCACGTTAACGCTCCACCTGTCTGCAGGTCCAGAACCGACCCACGACCATTGAGTGGGAAGCATGTGACTCCAGTAAACTGTACACGCTGGCCCTGACCGACCCCGATGCTCCCAGCAGGAAAGACCCCAAATTTCGGTGAGAAGAACAGCTGTTGGTATTTTATTGGACCTGTGAAAAATCATTTTTAAAAAAATAATCTTTTGTTTCCGATCTCTAATAAAGGGAGTGGCACCACTTTCTGGTGGTCAACATGAAAGGGAACGACGTGTCATCTGGCTGCGTCATGTCCGATTATGTGGGTTCTGGTCCTCCCAACGGAACAGGTAAAAGAATTTTTGAGGGATATTTTTTCGTTCTGATGATAGAGATTCTATCGGCGCGTCGAGTTGGTGGACGTCCAAGCGCGCTTCATAAACCTTCCTCTCCCCGCAGGCCTTCACAGGTATGTGTGGCTGGTCTACGAGCAGCCGGGAACCCTGTCGTGCTCCGAGGCCGTGCTGACCAACCGCTGTGGGGACGGCCGTGGCAAGTTCACGATCCAGAGCTTTAGGAAGAAGTACAAGTTGGGAGCGCCTGTGGCAGGAACCTGCTACCAGGCCGAGTGGGACGACTACGTGCCCAAGCTGTACCAGCAGCTGGCTGGAAAATAAACAGGAAGACGCAAAAGCTCTCTATCATTTAGCACTATAAATGGTTTTTGGTCTGGATGGAACCTGTCAACACCCCCACGGTGGTTGTTTTTGTGGGGCATGTCGCCTGTTTCCCAGAATGATCTGCACTATTCTACAATAAAGTAGAACATAAAACACCTGTTTCCTTCACTTAATGCATTTTTCTGTGTTTTAGGATACATACTCTTAGAATAAAACCAATAAAACCCAGAACCGGTCGGACGCTCGAGAAGAGACCCTCCAACCGCCAGAGTTTGTGATGAACACTTTATTTACAAATATAATTAAAAGCTTTGACAGATTCATGCTTTCTTTTACCCAGAAAAAAAACAAAAATTAAAGTGCATGCATTGAATAAAGCATCATACTGCTCTGGTTTATAAGACGTACACAGCTTGAGAGTTGTGTAATGCAGCAAAGAAAAAAAATCAGACGGAAATCCCAAAACAGACCAATACTTTCAGATGAAGGGGCAAAAGAAGGCTTCTTTAAAAACTCTTTAATTTGAGTGACGATTAAAATACAATAAGAAAATAAGTAAAACTCTCCATAAATCCTTCTATACACAAAGTTCAAGCCCCCGGCCCCACCTGACATCATGAAGCCCTTTGTGCTAGCTGGGAGGTGACGTTCACGCGTCACAGGTTCGCTTGTTTTATTCACATTGGCAGCCAGCGCAGCGGAACCGGTACCGGTACCGCACGCACATGAGCACCGTCAGCCGCCCTCCCGGGTCAGGGTCCCCCGGGCCTTATCTGAGGAGTACCTGTATGTACATCGCACCGGTCTCAAAAGTATCAAGTTATTGAAATTTTTCATCAAAAGGTTGTGAATAAATCCCAAAAAGGCGGCGGCAGCGCGGCGATCGTCTGATTTATCACGCGCGGACTTTTATTGGTTTTCTGCAGAATTTGAGACCGAAACCAAATTGGGAGGAATGAGATCCATCTAAAAAGGCTCGTCCCCTGGTCCCACCGGTCCGCCCGCCCTGCTTTTCCCTCAACTTCCACTTTCTGTGGCGGCGAAAGTGAAATTCTCGCACAAGACACAAGAAAAATTTAACATGTTATCACTTTTACAAACACATGACGACCGCAGGAAGTTCTCCAGCGTGTTTTCCTTGTCATCCTGTGTCGCCCACAGAGGCAAAAAGGGGGGAGGTTTGGGGTGGGAAGGAGCCCGAAACACCTGCAGTCTTCTCCCTCTGAGTGGCCTTAAACACAGCTGATTCTGCGTGTGTGTGTGTGTGTGTGAGTGTGTGTGTGTGTGTGTTCTTTGCATGTGTGAAAGTGAGGGCGTCAGCGGCACTGAACCCTGCACCGCCGGGTCAGGGAAGAGGAGGGGCGGACTGAGCCTGGGGACCACCCAAACACGCAGTCAGCAGCAGCGGCGGCTTCATCTGTAGTCGTCCTTGGGAAGGTCCAGGGTGCCGAGGTTGCCGAAGCCCAGGCGCAGGCTCTCCATGTCGAAGCTGTCGGTCTCCCGCTCCTGGCGCTCCAGGAGGTGTTTGATGCGGTCGGTTCTCTCCTTCTGAAGGGAAACCAGCTCCTCTTCAATCTGGGGGCGACACACATCCGCCGTCAACACCCGGAACCGTCACCGTTCCCCACAGACTCCGCAACGTCGCCGCTTTAAAACCCCGGTCCACGTTCCCAACATCTCGGATATTCACACATGTTGAACACGGTCGTTCGTATCATGAAACCACTGCATCAGTCGGGCGAGAGCAGGATCTACTTTCTCCGCCAGGCGAACGTTTACCGACCGCAGGTGGAGACAAAGAAGCGCCTGGCGCAATACGGCAATCTGGCCAACCACTGAGCATGCACAGAACTCTCCAGACTTTGACCATGAACGTTGCCGGAGGACAATAGTGCTTCTAATACTATGACATCATCCCAGTCCCAGACTGCGTGTCGGTGCTCGGCCACAAGGTGGCGACAGGCCGCCGCTGAGAGGCAGCAGAGCCGAGGCGCTGCGTCGTCTCAGGGGTCCAGTTCTTTGTTGTTGGAGAGCTGTCGAGTGTGTGGCGGGGATGTCGGACACGTCGGAAGGGGAGCTTGTCGAGATCGAAGGGAAAAAAGGGTCTTAATCGCGTGAAATAAAGGTACGTTCGCACCGGAATCCTTGTGGTTCTTTCAGATTTGAAATGAAACTTGATCAAGGTCAGTGACATGAAACACTGGCAGTTTCCAGGGTCATCGAGCAGAGATCAAACGCTCTGAACGAACTCTGCTGCCATTAAACGTAAAAAAGAAATCGTTGTGTGCAGAAGCCATGACACCATCACCCCCACCTGTGGTGAGGCGTGTGTGTGTGTGTGTGTGTGTGAATGTGTGTGTGGGTGTCCTTTCGTGGCTCTGCTGCCCATGTACATGTGGACCTTTTCTCCTGAGAGCCGCGTCCCATCCCAGATATGAGATGATCAGCACTGTTGATGTAGAATCATTTAAAAAGGAGCGCGCGTGTGTGTGTGTGTGTGTTTCAGCCCACAACCTTTTGTTCCAGATGAGCCCGGCGCAGCGACACCTTCTGCTCCAGCTTCTGCAGCTCGCGCTCGTGCTGCGCCTCGGTCTGCATCTTGATCTTGCTCTGGTAGGCATTGAGCAGCTCCATCTCCTGCTGCAGCTGCTGCCTCAGGGCCTGGCACTCGGCTTCCTGGGCCTCGTCCAGCCGCAGCTGACACAGCCGACCGTGGGCCGCAAGATGGAGGGGGGGGGGCAGAGACGGGTGGAGAGGGCGGACGGAAGGAGGGAGAGAAAGTATTTTAAACCAAAATGAGCGAGGGGTGTGAAGAACAGCGGTCGCGGGAAGGTGCGAGGTGTCTCCGCTCACCGCCTGAGACGCCATCATCTCGTTGATGCTCTGCTCGTACTGCTCCGCCAAGATGGCCAGCTTGCGCGTCTGCTCGTCCTTCAGTGCCTTGAGCACCGTCTTGTGCTCCGCCTTGGGCGTGACCTCCATCTGGTGGTGGCGCAGGGCCTTGTACTGTTTGGTCTGCACCTTGCAGGTGTCCTGGAACTGCTTCTTAATCTGTAGCTCCAAAGCCTGAGGGTGGGGGGGGGGGCAGAAATGGGGATAAAACCAAGGGGTGAGACGGGAAAGAGCTGACAATCACGTCTCCTGTTATGCAGCATCGGGCATCGCCCTGTTGCTCCTAGCTTGCGCCATCTCAACGATGGACTCACGGGAGGAAGGCAGAGACAAAAGCGTCTGCTCACACCTGGATCACAGCCGGACTCACCTTCAGGTTCTTGGGCTGCTGCCGGAGCTCCAGCACGTGCTTGCGGTGGAGCTCCCGCTCGCGCCGGTTGTTGTACTCGATCTGGTTCTCCAGCTCCGTCTGGTGCTGCTGACGGATCAGGTCCATGCGCAGCTTCTGCAGCGTCTTCAGCTGCCTGTGCTCCAGCTCCTGCATGGACTCGTCGTGGCGGATCAGCATGGCGTGTTCCATCTCTTTCTGGGTCTTCTTCTTGTTCAGCTCCTGGTGTGGATGAAAGGTCATTAGACAGAGGTCACACCCGGTGACCTCTGGGCTGAAGGGTGACTACAACACGCTTTCTAAAGCACTCTTGCACGTTTTCCCACAAAACGCTTGTGCACGTTTCCCCAGGTTTAAACGCTTTGCAGATTAGCGAATTGCTTTGTGTTGCTAATCATCTTAGCAGGAAAGAGTTCGAGGATCTAAAGAACAATGGGAGTAATTACTAAGAACAAATTAGTGTATTCTGAGAAAAGAATTTTAATTTGTTTAGGGTTTGTTTTGTTTTTTTACCAGCATATAAACCGCCTGTATGATTGAACAAACAGCTGAGCAGAGCCTCACCTCTCGGATCTGTTCCTGTTCAAGGTCGTGTCTCTTGATCATAACTTTACGCTTAAAAGCACGACAGTTCCTGTCAAAGTAGACCCTCTGCTGGGTCAGGAGGTGGGCCTCTTCCTCGGCCTGGGAATGTTGCATGTTCTCCTTGTGCTTGGACAAACGCTCCTGCTTCTCCTTCTTCGGTGTGCTGTGGTCCTCGTTCATCTCCTGCCGAGCGTGCAGCTCATTAGTTATGACACTTTAACGTGAAAATGTTTTTAAAAGACTCTTTACACTTTAACCATGAGCATAAAGGTCTGAAGGGGTTAAAATGCTGTTCATGAATAAGAGCAAACTCTGGCCTTCCATCATGAGAACAGACAAACGTGCTGCTGCCACATCGGCCCCTCATCTTTTCTGCCTTTTTCATGGGTTAGAAGGAAATCTCCAACTCCAGCTAATACACTCCACACAGCAGCCTGATCCTCGCTCTCCGAGGTGTCTAATTCCGTGGCAGCTCGCAGCTGATCTCTCTGTTGGTGGGAAATATCTCTCCCTGCCAGTGCTGCTTTCTTTTAACCACGCTGACCTAATTTTGGTCACTTATCTTGTCACTGGAAAGCGTGGATGGCACCCACAGTTAGGCTGAGAGTTCTCTGGCCTCGGAGCACGAGCACACAAATGTATGTCGTGTGTATGGAACCGAGGTTCTCCTCCTACACTGCGGGTAGGTCAGGTGACTCAACGTGACTTTGCGTGCACGGTTTGGTGTGGAGGAGTGCTGATATAACAGGCAGCACACGGGAACATGTGTCACACGCGAGGGAGGCGTACGAATGAGCTCGCCCAGGGGAAGAAACCGAAAGCCAACCAACGAGGCGCACCTCCTTAATCTTCTCCTTGCAGAGTTTGTACTGTTTCTTCTGGTTATCCAGGAAGGTGGTCAGCTCCTTCTTTTGCTGGGCCGCAATCTGCTGCTGGAATTTCTTCTCATCTGTGAGCAGTGTCTTCATCTAGGAGACACATGGAGCATAAGAGTGAAAGAGAGGTGGTGCTAGCTTAGCACGGCGGCTCTCTGGTGTTTAAGGTGAGAGCTTGGCTAATCAGACTGAGCTCTATAGATATTAACAAATTTTGGAGTTTCAAGATTAAACCGCCTCCACTCACAGACACCCCAAAGAATGAATTTAACAGAAAAGCAGGGACTCATATCTCAGTTCAGACCTATTTATCTATCCGGTACATGCTAACCTCACCAAACAGAGGTTTAAACTAATTATGATCTGGTAAAAAGTTACATTATATGATATCATAAAATAGCAGGGCGGTCATTTTCTAGCCAATCGTGTGTAAATGCTTAATGTTCCTGGTGTCAGCTGCAGATGTGCGCCCTTCATGCGAGCCACGCTGCAGCTGTTATCACGTCCGTGCACGGATACACTATCTTCCTGCAGGGTCTGGCTGCACGATAATCGTAGACGAGGCTTGTTTTTTTTTCTCCACGGTCCAAATTTCTGCGTCCCACTTCTGAAGCTGTATTTCAGCTCATTCATCACTGGGCAGCAGCCAGTTTCTCAGACCTTGTTTCTCAGGAGCCGCTCCTGGACTAACTTTACGGTCCCGTCCGGGTCACCACCTGCTGCCTCGCAGGTGCAGAGAAACATCCCGCGTGTCCATCACGTCCTACCTCCTTGTCTGTGTGCACGGCGTGGCGCTTCGCCAGCTTCTCCAGCTCGATGTATGCATTGTTGGCCTGCGTCTCCACCTCCTTCTGCAGCTTGAGCCGGTGCTCGTCCATCTCGGCCTTCAGCTTGTTCTCCAGGGCGATCAGCTGCTTCTGGTGCTGCCGCCGCATGCGCTTGTACCCCGACATCTGCTCCCGCAGCTCGCTCTCCTGCTCATGCTCGTGGATCTGCTTGGTCACCTGTGGCAGAGGAGAAGTTTGGACGTGTGATCGTGTGAAAGAGTCACTCCAAAACAGCAATGCCGAACGTGTCGCCTGACCACAAATATGCTGACTCGTCTTGGTTTTACGTTCCCAGTAGAATTCGTTCAAACTGTGATCGTTGCTGCCCTCGGCTGGCAACACTTTTGAACTTTACAGAGGCAAAACAAGATTTTAAGAAGCTCAGAAATTAGAAAGAAGGTGAAAAATGTAGAATCTGTTTTCACCGGAGCCTGATAAAAACCTCACGGCGGCCGCGGCGGACCTGAAAACAAACCCCGACTGAGCTAAATGTTGTACGGTAAAACCCTGCCGTCTACGCTGCGCCCTGCTGCCTGCGGCCGACACACCAACCTGCGGACAGAAAGGGTTCTCCGCATCCAGGGAGCACTCGTTCTGCATCTTCTCATAACTTCCAGCAGAACTCTTCAGGCCAAACATGCTGGCGAATTTAGCCAAGTGCGGCAACATCCAGGAACCTTGTGCAGCATCCTATGCTTGACAGAAAACTGTCCGAGCTCCAATGCCGCCCTGAGACCCCACCCGTGTTGGACAACGACCCCCGCCCCCCCTCTCTCCTCCCGCTCCCGGGCACACAGTGGCTGAGGCAAGCGTGTGAACTGTGAATGAGCCAGGCCGACCACACGGGCCAACAAGAGCACAGAGCCGCTCTTTAGTTGAGCTAAAGCTAAGCAGTGGACAGCAGGTGGGTCACATGAATACCTCATTGACGGACTGAGAGAAGCTGGGGGGTGGGAAGATGAAGGGGGGGCGGAGGGTAAATGTAGAAACAAAGAAATGGCAGATGACAGGAGAAAAGTTTGGAGGGAATTGAAAAAATATGATGAAGACATTATATAAGAGAATTAAAAGGTGTTAAGGAGGGGGAGTTGGTGTTGGCAGAAACGCTAAGCCCCCCCCCATCCTTAATCTGTGCTGAATCAATACCCCACTGTAACAGCAGCTCCCAATCCCAGTCACTTGCTGCGCTGCCACCCGACATGCTGCCACAAAGGCCCAACTCACGTCATGTGACTACCTCTTTCACCCAAAGCTCGGGGGCTGGAGGGGAGATCATATTCAGACTCAAGAGGTGGCGAGAGCAGCTTAGCTATTAGCACAGCGCAGCGATGCTTCATGAACGGGATTCTTCTAAACAGAGGAAATGTATTATTATTAGCTGATCAAGCTGATTCATCACAAATAAAACACGCAAACTCTATCGCTGCGCTTCCAAGACTCATACTGGCAACAGCACAAAGAGAGGATGAACCACAAAATGTGAACGGCATTCCATGACCAGATATTAAAAAAATAATCTTCTCCATACAGGTAATTACTGCATTATCAATGATATTTGCCAGGTTCTAAATGATATTGATCTCTAAGGCGATGCTGCCTCTTGTAGTGGCTCATCTCCTCTGACCTATAGTAACCCCTGGCCTCCCGCTCACACAACAGTCATGCATTAGATCTGTCCCTCTCCTCTCTTTATGTCCTCTACCTCTCTGCAGCATTTCCCTCTCTCCTGGTTTTTTGCTATTAATAATTCGGTCTCATTTGCCCTTGTTTAATCCACATCCTGTCTCAGCCGTCCGTCACTTCAGCTACAATCACCCGCTCATTTTCTTTTTTCACAGCTACATCAGCTGAGGCTGGCACACTCTCTTTTCTTTTTCCTCTGGTCCCCACTTGTCCTCCTTTGTCAGTCCTAATTTCCGTCTGCACAGCTCTGTTTATGACACCCTCCTGATGTTAAAGTCTTCTACCGCCATGGCTTCATTTCACTTCTCTTTGTACCTCTCTTAAGAACAATCTCGGTCTTTGAGGAGTCTGGCGGCCTGTTTATTACTTTCTCTTCTCTCCTTAGCTAAATTTCTGCTGCGTTTTCTCCGTCCATAAATCACCCTTCACCATCTGGACCCCCTGTTTCTCCCTCTCTCCGCTGCTCTTTGTCTACCTGCGGATCCCAGCCTCACCGAGTCGAGGCCAATCCGAGAGCGTCTGCGTTCGTCACAAAAAGATGATGTCATTCTTTTCTGTACCGCCGGGCAAGACTGGCACCGACGCACCGCGGAGTTGTCCTGGTTTACTCGGCGCCGCCTCGGACGCCGAGACGCGTCCATTTGTATGTGTTCTGCCTGGACATCGTTTATCAGTGAACGCTGTTTTTAAATCAGGTGACAGCAGCGTTTTTCTGTTCCGAGCACTCGGAACAGGTGAATTTAGTGGCGAATACAGGAAGGATTGATTGTGGAATGCGGAGTAATATCTTTGTTTACAGACCGTCTGTGAGGAACAACACCAACGGCTGTCACCAAGTCTTTTATCACATCCAGACAAAGGTGTAAGTCCTCTGAAATAAAGTAGCACATTGTCTCCCCTCCTCAGCTCATCAGGTCTTTTACCCCCATTTAAATACAGCTTTTTTGGGGGGTGTTTGCCTTTTAGACAGAGGGCTGTTAACATACAATCTAAAATTTAAAATATAGCTTATCCTGCCATACCTTTTGACAAATGCAGTGTATTAATTTTGTTTTTATTTAAGTGTCATTTCTATTTATTTACACCTTTATACAACCAGGTAAATATTTAAGAACAAACCTCTCTTTACCACAGCAACCAAATAAAAGGAAAAGAGGGAGTGGGGCCACAGGAAAATGGAAATATAAGGCTTGTGGTCCCCAGCAATGCCTGGTTACCTGGGATACCAATACACAGTTTCAAGCTTAACACAGGGCGCAGATTACGACAGGAAAACAGATTTTGAGACATTACTTTCAGAGTTGCTTGTGCATTTTTCAAACAGGCAAAAACATCTCACGCGAGGTTGTCATGTGACTCCTGTTATCTGAAGTGTTCCAGCTTCCATTTCCTTTAACAGACTGAAACCCTCCACATCACATCTGATCTCGTCTGTTATTTACAGTGGTGTGTTTGACTGGAAACTGACGACACACGATGCAGGATCAGTTCTGCTGGAATGGAAATTTAAACGAATAAGGTAGCGACCAAAACCTGCCATAAAGGTCAGCTCAGTTCTTTCATTGCTTAACTGAGGTTCCATTTGGATATTCTCCATCGATTTTATTTCTTGGACTGAATGTTCCAACTCCTGAAGATGAGAAACCACAAACGGCGACGACGCAAAATGAACATAATAGCAAAGACGTCCTCGGTCGGGAGTGAAAGAGCTGGAACGGCAGCGGTTCGCCGTGTGGCCAAGGACAGGAGGACGAGCTCGGCTCGTCTGGTTCAAGACCCGACAGCAGTCACAGTTTCAAACAGTGGGGTCACAGATGAGTAAACACGTGCACACACTCCTATACACTTACACACAACTTACGAGTTACTAGAGCTGGTTTCCATGACAACAGACAGGCTGAGTGAGAGAGGAAAAAGAAAGAGGGAGCAAAATCCAGCCCCTGTTTCTCAGAACATGAAGTCACGTGTGAGAATGATGTATTATCAAATTCAGGAGACAAAGAAATAAAGGAGCTCGTGGAGGTAGGGGAGTGTTGCTGGAAGGAAGAGAAGAGGCGGATGATCTGGAATAAGTGAGGTAACTCAAAGACAGCAGAGCAAGAAATCTGCTGCAGAAACTGGAGAGCAGACACAAAGACCCAGGATGAGGTAATGAACAGACAGACAGGCTCAAAGTAAACATCCCAGATGTTTGTGTTGCAAAGGATAAAATAAAATAGAATAAAAGGAAGGTCTATTAGGCACAGACAGACCAGAGAGACAGACAGACAGAAGAGGAAATAGAAGAAAAGGGAGGAGGGGTGTTTGCAAACTTACAAGTGAGGCGGACTTTATGGTGGCGAAGCGGCCCTGGTTCTTGTAGTTTTGAGCCTGGCTGCTCCTGTCAGAGGAGGACGGCCTCAGCCCGGGCCGGTGGTCCCGGTGGATCCCATCGTCCCAGTTGTAATGATGGTCCTAGTGTGAAATGCAGAAAATACTGTAACATTCAGGTTTCTCTTGGTGTTGAACAGCAAAAATTAAAATCACACCCAATCCATACTCTCCTGAATCTATAGTAATAACTGTCATCATGGAAAACATGAGGAAATGTGTCAACCCCCCCCACAAAAACCCTGCCTGCTTCATTATTCATGCGCTGTCACAACACAAAAAGCAAAAGAAAGGACAAGAAAGCAAAGACAGGCCTTTCTCTCCACAGTTTTGTCATTTATGAGACATTTAATGAGTGAGACTTGCTTTGTATTGACCCCTGTGCAGTGTGTGTGTGTGTGTGTGTGTGCACGTGTGTGTGTGTGTGTGTGTGTGTGTGTGCACGTGTGTGTGTGTGTGTGTGTATAAACAGTGGGAAGGCAACATGTGTTCAGAGGCTTTGTTCTCAGAGGAAGAACAGTGCCGGGGATGAACTTGAAAAAGATTTGCCAAATGGGATGGTGTCAATCGTTTCCATGGATACGTGTGTAAAAAAGGGAGCAAGGTGCTTGTTTGTGGATTCGAATGCACAATTCTCGGATCAGCTCTAGTTCAGTTTTCAAAACGGTGAGTAAACGACTTGATAGCACAGTCCTGTTCGGTGTTGTTGGCGACGGCGCCGATCCTGGATCTTGCTCCGCCGTGAACAGCCATCAACACTACAGGAAGTGTAAACTGATCTGAGAGGAGATTTGATGCCGTTTGAGTCTGCAGCACATCAAAGGTGTGACTCTGTCACGCACAATTCTAGCTGTTGCGTTCCCGTCTGTCATTTTTCAGGTAAGGGGACCTGTGGTTTGTTTAAAGGCCGAGATCCTGGTTCCAAACAAAAGGGCAGCTTCCATCCAATGTATGAGCTGTCATCCACCTCAGCTTATATGTCCAAAGTTCATCCTTGTGATTTACCTTCTTGGTGTGCGGGGATGATTCCAGGGTGCTGCCATAGTCCTGGGGGTGCATCATGGTCATGTCAGAGCAGCCGTCGTCCAGCATCTCCTGCATGCTGTTCACGCTGCTGCTCTGGCTGCCTGTGCTGACTGAGGTACTGGGGATTGAGTGGTTGCTTCCCAGGCTGTTCATCTTACAACTGGCTGCCTCGCTGTCCTGCAACAAATGAATATGTAGAGTTAAAAATAAATAAAATAAACACACAGATGTGCACATAGTGTCTGGTAATGTGTTTCTCCAGTTTCTAGAGCAGCTCAACATAACAAAGTTTCAGATTCATTAAGGCTGCAGGAATTGGCTTTGTTGGGAGCTTATATTCAGCCTCGTTAGTAAAATGTGCTCTGGGCCTTCGTGTTTTCTCAGTAAAGCCGTCAGTGGTGTCTGGTTGCAGCAACGTCTGCTGGTTGTTCTGAATGGCTTCGTGAGGTGTAGGATGGCCCAGCCGCAGAAGCTGGCAGCCTCTTGTGTTTGTGCCTTAAGCTGGGTCAATTAAGGGTCTTCTTTTCTCTATGTCAGGCTATTACAGCCACAGGAGGAAGGTCATCCTGTGGCCACAGAGGGTTCCTTTAATGTCTAACTGATAATGTCATTTAAAGCTATATAAATGCAGAAAAAGCCTAAATTCTAAATTCTATAACCGTTATCTCCAGATTGTCTTTGAGGACTGTAGGACCAGGTCCTCCTGATCCTCTGCATTAACCCCTGCCTCCTCCTCCCACCTCTTCCTCCTCTTGGCTTTCACCCATGGGCCCGTTGTGTTTCTCCTGGTAGAGGATCTTCTTCATCTTGCGGTACTGCAGATTGTCCAGCTCACGCACCGCATCCTTGGTCCTCTGGATGAGGTCGATGAGAATGCGTGGCGAACGTTCTCGGCGCACAAAATCATGCTAAACAGGGAGAGAGGAGAAAGTGGTGAGAAATGATATAGATAGAGATAAAAGAGAGTTTTAAAGAAGTATTTTACTCTTCTGTTTGAGGGTGGTCTTTAAGCATCCTCTTACTAAACAATACTATTCAAACCATACATTTTTATTTTCTCTAAAACTTGAAATTCGCTTTTTCAAGAAGCACCTAAGCTGTGGCTGACACTAGGGGGCGCCAGTAGGTTGCCAGTCTCGTACACATTTTTGAAGTACAGCAAGAATGAAGGAAATGTAAATGTGCACCTGAGAAAACCCTTCATTTAGAAAAGAAATCACTGGATGTCTTTTATTTGAGTATGATTGTTTTACAAAACTGAACAAATTGGAAAAGCTTGGCCAGTTTTCATTCATGTATGAATTACCGTATGTTTGAAATGGCAGACCTGTGAGAGAATAGAGCTAAAATCTAAAAATAAAATAATTTTAGCTCTACTTTTTTGCATTCCCTCCTCTCCATGTGACAGGCAACTGGTGTAAAAGGTTACGCAGGTGGGATCATATCACTGAAATAGAAATGCTAATGTTTGGGCTGGGTTTTCTGACAGAAAAACACCATCGACCTGCGAGGAGTGATCTGCTAGTGCTTGAGAAAAACAACAGTCTCCATAGCTGCATCACTACCTTCTTTCAGGCAGAGGTCAATCAATTGAATCAAACTGGGAATCTTGTGCACCAACTTTGTAACCAAAGAGAAGCCATTGCTCTGAAAATGTCTGAGTTAGCTAGCTAATTGGTTGGATTAAAAAAAAAAGAGACACCCGAGAGGCAAACAACAAACTAACAACTCGATGGTAATGTTTGCCTTACTGTTTGAAGGCGAAGGGGTTACTGAGCATATTATTTCATTAGGTAGATAATTGCTGCTACTTTAAATGAGGTATACAGGGAGGTAGTATGTTTAACCTGAGGCCAGAACACTGATAGCTCAAGGCCCCCAGATTAGTGACCTGATTTTGGCTCTAAAGAGCTCGGAGGGGTGTCTGCGGGTGTGCACGTACATGCAAGTGTGAAGTGTGTGCACACTAAAAACTACAGTGACCCTGTGTGCGTGTGTGCATATGTCTGAGAAGAGAAAGTAGGATATTAATCATAAGCTAACAGCCCCTCCCCGCCTCCCCCACCCCTGCACTGTAAAACAGCCCCTTCAACACTGATCCAAAGTCTGTTTGGTACTTATCCCTCTTTAATGGTTTTTAGGCCAGGATTTGGGTCAGGGGTGTTGCGAGGAGTGAATTCAAGCCTAAATGTTTCTCAGAGTCCACAGTCGGTCACTGCGGTGTGAACTGACTTCACATCTTTTTCTTTATAGTCCCCGAGGTGAGTCAGGAATGAAAACTCCCCGTCAAGCTTCCGCACTGTTGAGCATAATTACCAAGAACATAAAACTCTTAGTGAGGCAATAGGATTACCTGCTGGTCACACAAACAAAAAGATCAACCTCTTATTTCCTGAGAAACATGATGAACATCCGCATATTTATGATGGTTTTAACTGCACTGACAATGGGCTCCTTCCAACTCAAACGAAACTACAGAACGTTGTTACGGTTTCTCCTGATTTGACAACTTGCCAGCAAAAGAATCGCCTCTTCCCAGAAATAAATAAAATGAACAGCCCATTCCATATGATGACCACCATCAGCATTTTAAAACCACTTTGTTTTTGATGCTGAGAAAATGAAAATAGAGTTTAGAGTGCGCGCACTTAAACGGCTGCGAAAGCCAAGGAAGAACGTTGATAACAATAGAAGAAAAGCTGCTCTCTGCGGGGTGCCTGGAGAAGACACACTCCGTATGAATGTGCGTATTTGGAAGCCGTGGGTGGGTGGCGATGACTCATCCACAGGAAGTGAGGTCACTGCTGGAGGGATTACAGAGAGAGTCCACTCACTCGTAGCAGCTCCCCTGACGAGGGTCTCTCCTGAGGAATTTTCAGTAGGCAGTAGTCAACAAAGCTCCGGAAGAGGTCAGACCTAGGTAAAGAGATGAGGTCAGCGGCCGCCCTTTCCAAACACATTTCACTTATAATGAAGCAGAGCTATCTACAGTCAAACCGTTACTGTCTATGAAAGGTTACTGTTGAAATAAATAGTGTGTTCTCTCATCTATACGCTCAATCAGAATAACCCCCTGTAATCTGCTGGGCCGAGACTCTCAACTGTACAGATCATGTATGTAGAGCAATCACAATATAGGCCAGCGAAGCTGTGCAAGACCACCTCACTGACTCTGGTCTAAAAATACACTCATAAATGTGTGTAACTGTGTTGGTCTTGCGATAGCAGCTCTAATTCCATCATCTGTAGTCCCTGTTTAAGATTACAATACTGTTCCATTTAGGGGGGTCTCTGTGTAGAAAGTAATAACAGCACCACCATAGAGCTCCTATTAAAGGTCCTCATCTGTTCTCCCCATGTTTACCGTCAGCACAGTGTGGCTGTGTGAACGCGTTCTGAAGTTACACTATGGTACTCGTGTTTCGACTAGTCTCATCTGGCAAGATGCTGTTAGCACCTCAGGCCACTGGGCCTCCTCCAAAAATACAAGAATGATGTGCTGCCCTGAATAATCACTCGCCTCTGCATGCAAGCTCATACAGGATGTGAATTTGAACCGAAGATTTCATGTTTAAACTATAAAAGTCATTTTAAAGTAAGGTTTTGAGTGGGAGACATGGGAAAGACATTGCTGTGAAGTAAGATTCGATTTATTGCGTGGCTGTGCTGAGGATGCAGATTCCTGGAACATATGATAGGAAGCAAACACTGACATGGCTGCATTCATCCGTCTTCATTAGCAGATCGGAGTAAAAATATGTCTACTGCAGGGAAAATCTTAATTTTAAGAAATGGTGACTTGCAGACTTGGGTGGGATACTTGCTGCTAAAGCTAAACTACTGCTGCTAAAGCTAAAAGATGGTTCATCTCTTTACATCAATACATCCCTATAAAAACATGTGATTTCGAGTGTGTGGATAAAGCAAAGGTCTATGAACACACTGGATGTGCTGTTTCAAACCTGCTGTCCTGAAAATTAATTCAGTGTGTTTGATCTCCACTGACTCTATGAAAATCTGCATTAATCAGCTGTAAAGCTGCGCACAAAGACACATCCCAGCATAGCACAACAGAACTCTATGCTAGAATGATGGCGGAACAATGGCATTGCTTCGTTTCCATGTTGTGAGTCTATTCACTAATGTATAGCAGTGATGTGGATATTTACGCGGTAACTCTCCTGCTGAGCTTTTAAAGGTAATTACATAAGAGACTTAAGTGTGTGACCTTGCACGGGGCCTGTTGCAGGGGTCAAAGGTGATGCAGGATTACACACAGATGTCTTCCTTTGAGCCAGCTCGGATACAGTCGGGCTTTGAGCTCTCAATTTTAAAGTTTTATTTTTATTTTTTTTATTAACCACATAGTTTGGTCAATTTTGGACACCACTCTCCCTTATTTTTTCCCGTTAAACCAAGCAAAATATTAAAAACTTGGATGTGATTGCAACTTACCACTCATTGGACTGTAGCGTCGGGGAGTCGTTCTGTGCAATGTGATATAAGGCACTCATGGCATTCATGTTGAATAATGGGGGTTTACGCTCCGCTAAAATGACAAAACAAATGGGACAGTTATGCATAAATGAAGCAGAGATTATGTCTCAGTCACCAGTTAACCAGCAACTTGGATCAGACAGATATAGCCTCTTATTCCTTGATGTACTTTGAATCAATCAGGAATAATGGAGGTCAGGACTTCTTTCAGAAGTACGCAATGAATGCTCACCTAGTTCAATACAGGTAATCCCCAGGGACCAGATGTCCACTTTCCCTTCATACTGACCCTCGTCCATGGCTAGGATCACTTCTGGAGCCATCCTGAGTGCAGAGAAATACACATAAAATACAAATACACAACATGGATATCATAAAAGAAGAAAATCTATAATCCCTCCCCAAGCTTTTAAAGTTGCTGCTGGGGAAAGACCTCAGCATGAGTGGCTTCTTTTTATAATAACAAAAAAACTATTAAGCAAATGTTGATGCAGCAATTCCAGGAAAAGCCATGATGGCATTTTAAAGGATGCTGAAGAGGAAGGACAGAGGCTGAGTGGGAACCATGACAATGATGGAGAAATGTCTGGTCACACCACTGACGACACCTCTGGCGTGACAGCAGAGGAGCCCATTAAAGGGTGTCAACAACGACAGAAAATGAAAGAAAAAGATGCAAAAGATGTGAGGAAAAACAGTGGTTTCTGTGTGCTGACCAGTAAGGTGTTCCTACGAAGGAGTTGGCAGGTGAGGCAATGGAGGCAGAACCGAAGTCGGCCAGTTTGACCTGACCCAGCTCAGTCAGAAGGATGTTACCAGCTTTCACGTCTCTGAAGGGGGCAGAAGGTCAAAGTCAGTAACAGGAAGAAACACAAAGTCCAGCACAAAGCTCTCAGCACTCTGTTGGTATGTTTAAGGAAGTCTACATGTGCTATTTAGAAGGTTGGCTGTGTTTGCAACCAGGGATTACACAGACTCACCTGTGAATCATATTATGGGAATGTAGGTAAGCCAGTCCTAGCAAGGCACCATGGGTAATGGCAGCAATTTCCATTTCTTGGAGTGGTTTCTTATGAACTTGAGGAGAAATGAACAATCAGAAAAATCCTCCCTTTAAAACTTTAGAAACTCATTTTATTAAATAGAATAATGGAAAAGTCTGAAGAAAGAAACTGATCGTGGTACAAATCAAATCATATTGTGTCTCAAACATAGCAGAGACCAAAAAGGTGGAGCAGAGTGAAGTGAAATGATTAAAAACCTGCAAATAATTACAGGTGAGGCCGTAATTCTAAAAGAACAGGCTCTAGCAATACAGCCCAGACAAAGGTTTGGGACCATACTGATTACACGTGGATGCACGTTCCTACGCACGCTTACCCTCTAGTAAATCTGATGCAGAGCCGAGACAATACTCCATCACCAGCTGAAACAGAATGCAGGTTCATCACATACTCCAACGTAAAACAAACCAAACAGAGGAAGTGTCCTTTTTGTTTGACATTAAAACAGAACAACGGCTGCAGCTGAGGTGGAAAAACTACAGACAGTAACAAGGAAAAGTACAAAAACACTAACCCAGGCAGTGTTGTCTTTCAAGTAGCAGCCTTTATACTCAATGGTGTTGGGGTGTCGCAGCTGTCCCAAAAACTTGACCTCCTTAATGATGTCCTGCCACTTCTGACCAAAACAAATGCAGACACACGGGTGGTCAACAGCCAGCAGACTGATAACGGTCATATCGTAACTTAAGGTGCGGCTTTTGACTAAACGGAAGTAGTTATTAACGCCTGGCTTCATTAAAAACATGCAAAAGCTTCCTGCTTGAACAAACCTTTGATGGGAAATGTTCACAAAAGTGACATGTGACCTACTAAAGTTTATGAGGTGATCAGACAAGACAGATTCAGATAAGCTCACGCCTAAACTTATTCCTGAGTTTGCTTGAGGGGGAAACATGTTCGTTCACATCTTTTCATGTGACGGCGAGTAATTATTTTTGCCCCTCTCTTATTGTTCCTGTTTATTTGGGGTAGTAATCACCGGGTCTTTACACCGTGTAGCGAAGCATGAAGCATCCCACTCCTCTGTGACGTTAGGATTGGGATTTTATGGGGAATTCTTGGTCCTGAATGCAAAGATTGGCATGAGTGTTGTTCAGTGTGTGGTATCCTTACTTCAGTAGTCTGTTTGCCATTATAGGACATCTTTTTGATGGCCACCACCTCATTGGAATAGGAGTTCCGTGCCTGTAGAAGGAATCGCTGGGTTATAAATGAGATGTAAAACCGTCCTGAGAGCCTAAGAAGAAAATCTGCAGCACACAGCTTTAATTATTTAAACGATAGCTACTATTGAAACTCGTTATTTTAATTCTGTAGCACCAGAAAAGGCATGAAGACCCAACAGTCTGGCCTGTCTTGTTTTCTTTTTAAAGCTTTAATTGTTCATTTAGCTAAATCCCCTCAAACTTTTTCACAATTTTACATAAAAAGAAGCAGAGTTGTGACAGCATAGTACCACTCAATTAGCCAGGGAAGCGTTTTCCCCCCCACACAAGCTGCAAGAGCCTGAGAAGACTGTGCTAAACCCAGTGGGCTAACCTTACAACACATGTAGCCTTATGGTCATCTATTGACACAGTTCAACCTAAGCCCTTATTTCTGCTTTATCCCACTCACAACTGAATGAGGATTCCATGCCCAGATTCAAATGGAATTCTAGTAACAGCAGGCAACACAGTATTCCCATTTGACCTTTTCCCCTAGATTAATTTGATCCTGATGATTGCTTGTCAGGCGCTGCATGAAAGGCAATCTGAATTGAGTCTGGTGTGATTTGTAGATGGGTGGTAGTGAATAACCAATACTTGGTTACTGAAATGCATTCAGTTTGAATAAAATGGTATATGAACAATGACATCATGCTAATTCACTCAACACGTACTATTGAGGTAACCATTCGCATGCTCAGTAACAGGAATCCCTCTTGTTCTCCTCTGTAATTGAGTTTAATCCTTAAATGCATTGACAATAAAGGAACCTAGAATTCCATAAAGGCCTTTCATTAGGCACAATTGTAATTTACTATAATTGTAACTGTACTGTCCTCATTCACACACCTATTAATTCATTATCAGACAATCATGACATCAGTGTAACTCCCTACGGTTTATATTACAGTATACATATATAAATGTGCAGGGTATTCTTGTTTCAAAGTGCTTTATGCTCTTATACTGTATGTCTTAGCAGATGTGAACAGTGTTTAAACACTGAAGGCTGCCTGTAATAAGTGTGTCAGTGAGCACAGCTCTGACATCACAGCAGGATTTAGACGCACATTCAAGGCTGTTAACCAGACGGACAAGGTCACCAAGCCTACCGGTGATGTACCGGAGATCTGTGTGTGTGTGTGGTGTGTGTGTGTGTGGGTGTGTGGGAGGAGAGGAGAGGAGAGGAGAGGAGAGGAGGAGAGGAGAGGAGAGAGAGAGAGGAGAGGAGAGGAGAGGAGAGGAGGAGAGGAGAGGAGAGGAGAGGAGATGAGGAGAGGAGTGGAGAGGAGGGAGGAGGAGAGGAGAGGAGAGGGGGAGGGGAAAGCTTTAGCATCAAAGGCTTGATGAGTAATTAGTGATGAAGTGTGTAAAAGAAGGCTAGAGAGAGTGTTGAGGGGGAATCTGCCGCTCTCCTAATTGCATTCAGTTTCATAACATGCAAGTGTTTTTTATTCAGTAAACATCATAGTATAAATAAAATTATAACTGTTTATGTACTTAAATGTTTAGAGAGAGAAATGAAATCATTGCGTGAGAATCCTTAAACGTACTGAACTAACAATGACAATTGTCTGAACAAAAAGCAAAAACAAAACAGTTTTCAGCTTACAAAGTAGACGGCCCCAAAGCTGCCATGTCCGATCTCATGCAGGTCACAGAAGACATCCTCTGGGTCATCTTTGAAGAAAAGGTCAGCCAGTTCGGGGTCCTTGGGAACCCCTTTCCGTATGGATGACGGCATTATGGGCTGGACATGGGCTAAGCACCAGGGACGGCACTTTCGTACACACTGCTACAGCTACTGCCACCACCAGATATCCCCGACGGGCCCGGCATTGACCACCCTGTCCTGCAACACAGAGTCATTAGGAAAGTCAGGTCCATCCAATCCAACAATCTCCTGCAACATACACCAATGTTCCCACTTTTGAGTGTATTTGTGGACAAGGAAGAGGTGACTAGGCAGGAAGAAGTAGTCAGAGGAAGATGGCTGGCTGTGGAGTCCTGCTGTTCATCTGCAGTCACGCTTGCTCACATAAACACACACTTAACAGCTGAGACTGAGTCACTAGTGCAAAATGTCCAGTGTAGCCGCGCAACATGCACACAAATACACACTACATATTTGGAGAGCCAGGCTGCGGCTAGGCTGTGAAACGTGAATGAATTCCGGACACCCTGCTCCAGTTAGCTTCACTGCACATCTCACACAGACACACACACACTCTCTCCCTCTACCATGAAATCTGTGTGTACATCAGCCAGATGCAAGCAAATCTGGCTCCAAAGGCCAGCCCTGCACAGGGTGAGCTGACATACAAGCAGAGGCAGGAAGACACGCAGGCACACAGGCCGAGACACCAAGCATCAGCATCATCTTAATCCCTCGCTACTAAAGGGATCTAACTCATCACATCCTCTACAAAATATTGGTGTTTTTCTCTCCATCATGACAATGAGCCCCCAATAAACTCCGTGCAACTTCCATTTTACTATAAACACAGTTAGTCCCAGGTTCCAATATGGTCTTTCTTTATCTATATTCCATTGACCTTGCTGAAACCACAGCTTCTACAGGAAGTGAAAGCTGCCACCAGGCTCCACAGAACGGGCGGTGCTGCTTTAGTTCAGGGTCTGACTGGCAGCCAGAGCTTCCATTGTGAGGTGAGACGGCCGGTGAGTGCTGTCGGAGGACTGTGACACGCAGGTCCCACATCAGGCCATCAGCAGCAATTACAGTAAGTGACGGCAACACGTGCGCAACGTTGTCCTGAGCGACCACACAAAGATGCCAGTTATGCTGCAGTCCTTGGGCTGGAACAAATAACCACAGCATCGATTTATAGCTCTGAAGACCACCATCTTTTCCTTTGTGTACATTTCTTTTAAAGCACAAGACTGACGCCTTTGTGTATTTGCTGGTTGCATCCTGGTTGCATCAGTTCTTTCCACCTTTCAGCATCTGTTAAGTTATCCCTGAATAAGTCTAAAATAGGTCCATGAACTGAACCCTTTAACCATCAAATTTACACACAGACACGAGGAACAAAATTACAAATTAATGGGTAAAATAGAAAAGCTTTCTGTAAAAATCAATTCCATTCCAAAGAGTATCTAAACCATAATTTCAAGTTGGGAAACACTAAAACAGATCAAACTGAAACGGTTTAGCCTTTGCACACCTTCATCTTACCCTCCTGTGTCTCCTCCTCCTCCTCCTCTACCCTAAGATGTGTAAAGTGATGCAATGTGCCAACAACAGGTTGCAACATGGGCGGCCTGGTAAAGCTGTTACTAGTACAGCCAAACGCCTCTTTGGGCCGCTCTTATCGTGGAGACAGAACGGCGATCAGCCAAACGGCTTAAACCCAGTGTTTGATGTGTAGCTTATACTGTAAACAACACATTAGGTCATAAAATGGTAGAATAATTACTTGACTTTTACACTTTTTGGGACATTTCTCCCCAAATATCACAGCAGTATATAGAAACACTGTGACGCCTCAGCATGTTTCTAAAAATCTTACAATTTTTCTAGTCTATTTAATTAGTTAGCTTAGTCACTAAATGTGTTAACAACAAGTCTTGCAGGCACATAATGGTGTGTAACTGAGTCAAAGGCAGGTGTTATTATTGGAATGCACACCTACGTCACAGAGACACATCAGCTGAATGTTTGTTTGGTCATTCTGCCGTCGCTGCTCAGAGGATCCAAACGCTGAACACTAAACGTTGAACGCTAATGTGAAGAGCATGGAGTTTCACATCATATCAGGCGGCGTTTGATCTGCACCACAGGTGGAGGGCATTAACGCAACAGCAGCAGCTGTTTCCTGTCAAATATTCTTAAAGGGAGAGCAATTTCGAGCTAACTGCTTAAAGACGTGAGACCTAATCTTATTCTGTGATCGAGCACATTTGGTAAAAGTGGGTCAAAGATCAACGCGCATGCATGAAACAAAAAAGGGAGCACATTAACATAGCTGGGCGCTCCACCCCCAAGCCCTCTGCTGGGGGTGTTGACTAATTAATGGGCCAACATGTTGTTGAATAATCAGGTCCATCAGCATGAGCTATGACTACTACATGACAGAACGGACCTGTCTGAAAGGATCCGAGCAACTGCTCGGCCATTTATGGACTTAAATGAGACACAATACACAATACGACAAATGCTCCAGAGGATTAGATTTGCACAATATCCTATACGTGCTTCAGGAAGTGCCTGATTCTGAGTCCTTGTATGCAAGTTCACATGTGGTCATATTCACACATGCATTTACGGAGTTATAATCACACTAGTGAGAGTACACAAGGGTCCATATGTGTGTATCAGCTGATGTGTGTGTATCGCCGGGAGCTTTAGAGGCTTACTCGCCTCCCTACCGGCTTTAGGCAGGAACAGGAATTAGGCAAAGTCTGGGAATTCTTACTGGGATTAAAATCACCAGCTCTAATCAGAAACGGGGGGGAAAAAAGAACTGGCAAATCTGCCAAACCGTGCAAGTGTGAGGTGTGCAGAATCAGAGACGGAAAAGTTACGTAATAATTCAGTTTCCTTAAGTATCATTACGACGGCAAAGAGGCTTTCGGATGGTTTAGTTCCGACTGTCTGTAGGTGGATAAGGTCCTGCCTGACAAAAAACCTCAACAAAAAACACACAACCCACTTCAGCAGAGGGCAGATTCCCTCAAAAGCAGTGCAAGCGAGTGACGTGTACGTGCACGCCTCCTGCGTGAGCAAATATGGGTCATCAATCATCCAATACCTGAGCAGGACAGAGGTGTCCATGCATACACACTTAACAGTATTAATAGTATTAGAACCTAAAAGAAACTGTCAGTTCTAGCTGTTATGGAACTTTAGCATTAGCCTCCATTAGCCTAAACATCTGGCCAAATGCATTAAACTGGCGTGAACTTTGCAGGAATCTCAGGCATGTGTAATCATCTCTTGTCCTGCAGGGGATCATTCTGTAACCCAGATTATTCCCTTTCACCACACCCAATCCCAACAAGCTCGCTTCTCTCTCATGGATGACCCAAAAGCAAGACAGCCCCCCATCAGATGCAAACATACTAGCACGTGCGCACATGCTTTAAGTCATTTAGCAATTAGCTTTAGCGTAATGACATATGTCCTTGCACCACTTTAATAAAACAGCTGTGTAGCTTTAATCCATGTCAAACTGTTCCTTTTCCGTGACCTTTGACCTGTTTTATGGATGTACACGCTGGCATATGTCTGATGTGCACATTGCTACAGCTCTTAGTCCAGTTTTGCCAGGACCAGACATGAAGCATTTTAGAATTGAAATCAGCAAATCTACTTTTGCCTATAAGCTATGATTGATGTGTAGATGTATGTACACGGGAGGCTTCAACACAAATCAATCTCAATAAAATCAGCAGTCTGCTGTTAATATGCTGCCAAGTGACCCAAAATGGCTGCCGTTCCACACGCAGGAAGCCATGTTTGTGTTCACAGAGACACGGTTTGAGAAAGAGCCCGTTATAGGTCAGCGCAACTTTGCCTCCGTTCACGTCTGATCTGATTCGGAGTGACAGAGGGTTGGTAGCTGCTGTGCACGCGGAGGAACGAGCAGAGTGGAGGCGAACCTGTGGCTGTCCAAACGCAAACCTGGGGAAGTTTCTGGCACAAATACACAGATAATATATTATCATATTATCACTGAGCATATATTATCATAATATATGCTCAGTGTTCCACTGTAAAATGAGAAACTGAGCTGATTTCTGGGTGAGTTCATTGTGATAAACATGGGCTGCTGTATTTACTGAGCATATTTACATGCTTTTGTTACTACTTTCTAAAGAAAAAAAACAACTAGTAGGATAGCGAGATGATCAGACGACATTAGGGTCTGCATGACTTACCTATAGATAAGGTACACAGTTGTCAGTTTAGATTCTGTCTCTCTCTTTTGCACTTGTTAATGCAGGGCGAGTGTTGAGATCTTCCTCATTTTCCTCATGACTGGAATTATTGTGCTTCTGGGCAAAGAAAGAAAAAAAAGTGAGAGGGTTAAATTGACAAAATCAAGTCACAAACGCTAACGAGGACGCAGATACAGGGGGAACGATACACAGAAAGCCCAAAGTCTACCAAAGCGTAGCTGTTGTGAAACGTAGGCCCGATTTCTGTCGTTTATATAATTGTAACCTCGTCCTCAGAGGCTGAACTGAGTCAACACATCAAACTATAACTATGACTAATCAAACTAAATACATGCCATTCCCGTCTGGCTCAACAGACTCATCTTTGAAATATTTAATTCATATATAATTAAAGGATGTGTTTAAAATAGCACTGCTGACACACACACACACACACACACACACACACACACACACACACACACACACCAACGCGTCATTCGGGGCCATCAGCTGCTGAACAGGGTTTGTCTTTCAACCAGCACTCGTGAACATGAACTCAAAGTCGGTCACGGCGAGGCTGAAGTCAGCATTCCCGGACCTCTGTCCCACCCCATCCTGCCCTCTTATCTTATTTGCTCTTCCCTTCAACTAATGACGGCGGCATCGGGCAGACTGGGCGGTCAGATAAACTGCAATAATAAAAAGGAGAGAGGATGAGGGGATGAGAGGAGGGGGAATAGGATGTATTGTGCCTTCTGAGCATCTGAATGATTTATAACACAAACTGACGCCTGCGCGAGCCTCTGGGGAAGTTGGTCTGCACTTCCTCTCCTTGCTCGGTCCCCAAAGCTCAGCATTTGTGGCAGAAGGAGAGGGATCGAGGAAATAAGCATCGCTAGGTGGGTTTTAGTCACTAGTTCAAGTCTCCAACTCCCAATTTCCTTTGCTCCCGTCCCATGGAAGGGGTCGTTTTACCACGTTCCCCTCAAGGGGGCAGTTTTCAAAGGGCCTGGCCAACCAACACGTGGAAAAGCTCAGTGGAGAACGACTGTCTTTCCAACACTGATGACGGACTCACGTTTAATTCATAACAAGTCTCGGCGCTCAGAAACTCCAGAGGTCGTCGTTCCTCGAGTGCACGATGACGACCGAGGTGGGTTTGTGTGAGTCAAGCTGGAGGCAGGTGCACTCTCATCACCAGGCCCCCAAATAGACGGCAATTTCCACATTATGGAAAATTCTCCCGAGATGAAAATAAACTAATCCACCGAGATAGAAAAAAACGACTAAATATTATGTCCTGATTATTCTGCCAGGAAAGCATGGTGTGGATTTTAGAGAAGTGACTCATTTAACAGGAGCACACACACACAGGCACACACACACACACACACACACACACACCACACACACACACACTCTCTAAAGCAGGATTTTAAAGACTTGAGGGCAGCTCTCATCTCTGGAGCTTAGTGACACTATTGAGACACGCATAAGTGTATATATTTATGTATGTATTCACACGTGCAGAATGTACCATTTTCAGACTGTCAAGAAGGCGAATACAAACTTAAGCCCCAGGCCCTTCGAGGCAATCCCGAGTAGCCATCACCAAAACATGACAGCTCCCTTTCTGACTATCTTTGTCATCAAACCGATTGCAGCTTCATTCAAACGCCAACTTTCCACGTTGCCCGGTGGTTGTTGTCCTCCTTTAGGTCCTCACGGTTCACCCGTCCCAAATGTGGGAGTTTTCCTCCGGGCCAGCAGTTCGGGAAAACTATTTCTGAAATTCCTCGTAGGCGGACGCACGCTCCCAGTTCATTATTTTAAAAGAGTGACTACACCAGTGCCACCTCCTCTGAGCTGACTCACACAACAGACGCCAACGTGCACGTGCGCTGGGCTTAATTCATGCCAGAAAGCCATTCATTTATTGTAAGCAAATTACAGGGCCTTTGCATCTCCGAGTATGACAGTAAAACCGATGACTGGATCGGTTCTGGCTTCGACCCTTTTGTCTGCGTCGACTCAGGTGCATTCAGGCACACAGAGAGCGTAGGTCACCAGCAGCTTGGAAGAGCTGGATTAGAGGCTAACAAACTGTCAGATGAGCATTAGCCGCATAACTGAAATGACTGGCACGGAGTTATTATAAGATTTTCCTTTTTTTTCTTTTTTTTTTTAGACTATTTTTAGACTGTGGCTAGCCTATCATGATAGCACTGGCCACAGTGATGCTACAGGTAGTAATAACACCCGTATTACCAGACACCTCTGTTATTAAGGTGGTATAACTGGGTTATCACTTCTGGATTGATGGTACATGTTACAGACACAGCAGCAACCAACTACCGGGCAAAAATAAATACTAAGGTTCTGGGATTTCACTTATCCGCCCCTATCTGTGCTTCAATTATAATGTTTTTATATGTGGACTGGAAAAGGACGGCAGAGAAGGATGGAGAATTAGCTCCAGCAACTATTCTGGGTCTTAAGATCCAAAAGATCTCCGGCCATGTTTTCCTTTGGTTCGGGAACGTTTAGAATACGTAGCCGTGCAACTTCTGAACCCGCCGGTCTGTCATGGCCGTGGAAAATGTATGAATGTAGCAGATATTTTAAGTGCATGAGGAGAATGTGTGCAAACATAAATGCCTGTCATGTGTCAAAACCTGTAGAAAGCACATATGTAATCGTTCCATAAAATGCTGCGATCATTTAATCAAGGGTTCACGGCCGGACGAAGTCATGGAAGCACAGGATCAGCTCGTCCAATTGTAACTGTGTCTACGTGTGTGTGTGTGAGTGTGTGTGTGTTGCAATCGTCTAAAAAGCCAACAGGATTTTCCAATCAAGAGCTGCAGACGGGCAGATGAAGAGACGCCGAGCGCCATCTCTCAGCAGCGAGAGATGAATTATTGCTGGGAGAGGACATGCAGCCTGTGGTCGCTTGACTTTCTTACATCGTTAATTATTAACGAGACTCGAATGATCAGATGTGGCGAGCTGCTGCTACCTGCAGTGGGAGCGCTGGAGCTCCAGGATTCGGGATACTCTCCATGACCACAGGCTCCGTTTATGACAACATCAGCGTCACATCTGAACCGTGCACATCTGAACCGAACCGGCCCGGAGGTACGATGTGAACACAGAGACCTGCGACCGGCTTCAAAATGGGAGGAACGCAACGTTGAATCAAATAAAAAAAGACAAAATAGAGGACACGCTCAAAAAAGCAAACATGCATCTAGGCCACTGAGTCATTTCCTGTGGTTTTCCCCCCTTTTCCTCTCTTTAATAAAGACTGACGTTATAAATTATGTACATCAATGCTGGGGTTTACATAAAGAAACGGGGGGCCCGTGGGTGTCAGGATTTTGGAATTTTGGCTGCCTGCTACTAGTATGGAAATGAACTGAGGCGGAGAACTTCTCCATCCTTCCCCTTTTTTGATCTGTACTCATCTCTACAAGCCTCTTCACACGTGCATGTGCACACATGGCAACCACGTATGGAAGAGGACTCTGGGGGGGGCTGTTTGCTTGTTTTACTTTGGATCCATCAAAGAGAAGAAGAAGAAGAAGAGCATTCAAATTTAAACCTGAAAACAAACCCCGAAAAGTAAGATAAGTGCAGTAAATTAAAGAACCAAGTGTACAAAGTTGACGGCTAATCAAGCAATTTTAATGTAAAAGATAACTCGTGATTTTAATCACAAGTTTTCCTCATTAATTCTTGATAAAAGAGACATTTAAACATTGATTTAGGCCAGAGCTACAGAACTTTCACCACAAAAATAATAATAAGTAGATTAACAGGGCTAATATATGATATTGTTAGCTGTACTTCTCCATGGGAGGGGGAGGGGGTTCCTTCCTAGATCCAATTTGGTGCCAACTCGGATGAATTAAATCACAAATGATCAAATAAAATGCTCTAATGTAATGTTGATGAGTTACAAAGGCAGAAGGCAAATGTTGGGAGTGTGCAGCCCCCAGCAGGGCCAAACGGTGGCGCCTGAGATCTGATTAAATCTACCCGTGATATTATATCCGCTAACAGAAATCCAACGTGTCCATTTTTAAATTAGATAAGGCACGTTTGTGGCTACAAGTTAAAAAATGGTTCCATGTGCGCGGCTCATCACTGTGAACCGCAATCAAATCAACTCCCGAGGCAGCCAGGGTCCAACCGCGACTCGCCACTTAGAAATATTGGAAAGGTTTGGTGGAAACGTCCCTCCGGAGTTAAAACTAATTGAAAATTAATCGATTGCTGCTAAACTATTAGTGCATATCTTATCAGCTGAATCCTGGCTTCCTTCCAGCTCCTTTAAATTTAAAATAAATCCACGGATATAACAGCTCCTGTGAGGCCACGGTCAGGTGATCATTTAGCCATTTCCCTGTTGGTTCTATAGGACTGATTCACCATCCAGCGCTGCACATCTGTTCCCTTCACACGTGTGTGTGCGCGCACATGTGAGGGGGGGGGGATGATTGAGGGGAAGCAGCAGGGAGGACTATGAAATGGTGGAGTTTCCTCCAAGTCGCAGTTTAATTGGACGATTGTTAAAATCCTCCTCAGGCTCTCCGAGTTCACGGAGGCACGTCGAGCTGCCCCAGCGTGAGCCGTCTACAGCACGCTGGCAGGAACGGCTCCTCCGGCATCTGCTCCCGACGCCGACACAGCTGCAGCGCGGAGCGAGGAACGCCATCAACGGCAGAAGAGACGACAGTGAGACAACCGCTGAAACAACCGCCGCAGCTCTGAGGGTGATGCCCACATTCCAGGATCGTCCGAGAACCCTGCGAGCGGCGCGCGAACGGAGCCGCAGACTTAACTAAAACATAAAAATAAAGCCACGGTGGCTCTGGTTCACTGCTGGTTGGCAGAAGCATGACACAATCTCCCCCAGATTCATTAGAGGGAAAATCTCCACTTGACCCAATGGAGGTAGTCCAGGCACAGCATTAGGGCGACACAGAGCTGGGGCAGAGGCCTACTTTTCTCTGGGGAATCGGGAGGGTGGGGGTGGTTAGCTCGCATTCTTTTTACCGTGTATTTATGTCAGGTTACGTGGCGGCCGTGCCATTAAATAACATCGGCGTTGGCTACGGCGTGCACAACTCGGCTGCCAGGAGAGTGTTTAACATATTTCTGCGGGGCTGCGGTCTCTAAACACGCTATGTAATTAAGGGCAAAGTGAAATTATAAACTTACGAGACACAAAAGCGCTTTGGGCGGGCGCAGGAAGCTCCCAAAATACACCAGCGTGGTGCTGCAGCGGCGTATTGCCTCACCACCCCATATCAGCAAACGTGTCCTTCCCCATCATGCTTCCTAAGCCCTGCTGACACGTAGCGCACCGCTAAGCTAGCTGCACACCCTGGACTTCCCCCAGCCGGCTGCATGTGTTGTAGGAAGCACTCAGCAGTATGGAAACCAAGACATGACACTTTCAATTTTTAAAGACCCCCCCCCCCCTCCCCATTAGAGTGAAACATGCTTCTAAAAATACCCCATTCCTTCATTCTTCCAGGCTAAAATAAGCTCTGGGCCCAGGAGGGACAGTGGTGGGCAAGTGATAAGACGAGTCAGCCGTCAGGGATGGTGACGTCTCCCCGGGTGATGCTGATGGCCCCCGCCATAACTCTCCAACACGTTAACTTGGCCTAGTCATGGGAGGAGAGGGGAGAGGCTTGCAGATTTCACATGAGAGCCGGAGACAGATATAGCCAGACATAATGGGGGCTAGGGGGAGGGAGGGAGGCAAAGTCATGGTCACAGCTGCAACCTCACTGGGGGATTGGAAGCATGCTTATAATGAAGCTGTAATCAAGTTGCTAATGCTAACCTCCCACACGCTAGCGAGGCTCGCTTCCCGATGGCACCAGGGCAGCACGACTATTCCACCGGAACAGGACTTGCGAGGTGCATGAAGGGACGACTCGAGATTTCCCGGCATTTTTAGCCGTTTTTATACGCACCTTTACGTATAGCGAGACGTGAATGAGCTAATCTGAGCCAGCATCCATCTATTAGATGAGCTACACAAGATCAGCGCAGAACATTAAGCCTGACAGCAGCGCTTGAATATTTGATGTGCTCTGCTTCTGTGGCAGAAACCAAACAGCATGGACTAAACTGGCAATTCTTTCATGTATTTTTCAAACGTCAGCCTTCCGTCACGTGGAAGTGGAGAAAAGTTCAGCGGCTTCAGCAGAGAGCTGCGAGAGGCTGAGGTGGATTAGTCAGCAGGGAGGGGAAGAACGTCTTTTCAACAGGTCGCTCGAGATGCTAAAACCCAAAACCTGCCAAGATTTTCTCCGCCGGCATCAAGGATTTCAACAAATGCGCCGCGACGGCTGAATCGCCGTGGCGCCGCCCCGAGGACGCGGCCGGTCACCTCACAGTGGGGTCGGTGAGACCCGAGACATGAGGTTCTTCAAAACCAGAGAAAGTTGACAGGAAGATAACCGTGTAATCAGTACTGAATGTCAACAAGGAGCTTTTTAGAAAGAAACAGTAGGATAAACACAGGCATTCCCAACGCTGCCAATTAGGTTCCGGGCCTATCCAGGTCAATCAGAGTTAAGGTGCTTCTGCTGGGCATGTCTGCACGCTCCCTGAGCAAGCTCACGGAAGCAAGATATGTGGACGGAAGCTTGAAGGAGGAACCGCTCCAAGTCCTGCACCAGTTGCTAGTTTGATCCCATAAACCTCAAACCGAGCCGACTCCTCCCAGCGGGAGACCGCCGTGTCCTAAAAGCACGGTAAGATTTCCCCTGCCAAGGTTGGCTCGAGGAACCAGACAGACACGCAGAAAGAGGAGAAGCCTGCCGATACTGTGGATAAGTCTGGTGTGTGCACCCCACCCCCCCTCCACACACACACACACACACACACACACACACACACACACACACCTCTGAAAGCCATGCCTGCCAAGAGCAGCTGATGAGTGCTCCTCCTGCTGCAGCCCTTCACAAACGTCACACACCTGATGCCCTAAAGGACTGGACCTCTGGTCACTGTAAGGGCATCCTGTTAGCATAATAATAATAATGATAATAATAATGATAATAATAGACCACATATCCAACCAACCCTATCTCACTTATGAGATAGGGTTGGTTATCTGACCCACTAAACTACAAGCCACCGGTATTTATCACACCCTAACTTGGGCAGAGCTTTATAATCCAAGTGAAACATTTGCCTGAACTTTATTGAGTCAAAGTCCTAATAAAAGCCAAAATGCCCCAGAAACCACTGCTTATGAGATATTATGCAAGTGTCCGCCCCTGCCTGCGGCTACATGGTCAATAGGCCACAGATAAGCCTACCAGATAAGGGTGGTGTGAACAAGGACTTGCACAATAATCCCGTGACCTTTGAGCAAAATCCAGTGGGCTTTGACCACAGTAGCACAAACAAAGACGTCGGAAACAAGAATATCAGGCACCAGAGACGCGCCGCTGTCTGAAGAGGAAACGCTGCTTTGATTCAGTTCACCAGAAAAGAAACGTGTTGATGGAATGAAACGACCAGCAGTATTCCCTCTGAAAATGACACAGTTTAGCAGCCTGACACACAAAGTCTGCTGCCTCTCACTCATGCGCCGTGCACGCCAGAGATGACATCATGTTGGGTCAGCTCGGGCTTTGCTGCTCCGCTTTCTATCTGCAACTGCCGTTTGCATGTTCCAACAGCGTCCCTCCGCTTCCAGCGGGGGGGGGGGTGATTTGGTGACCCCGGAGATGTGGCGAGGAGCGGCCGCAGCCTTCGCGCCCCGGGCGGGTTAACGCACATGACGCGCGTTATTGATGGCCATTGTCTTCCGATGTCATCAAACGAGCAGCGGGCTCGGACACCTGTCACGGCTTCGATGTTTGATTGGCCAACGAGCGCGGCGACGCGCAATAAGCGGAGGACAATGCGCGACTTCCACGTTTAAACGTCCTAAAACCGCCGCGGCGGCGCGTTCGTAGTAAAATCTCGCGTCTACGCGCGGTGCAATGGAAGGTACCACAGCCGCTGTTGCAGACTCAGATGAGCCCATATATCCTGGGGAAGGGGGGGGTAAAACAGCACTTGGTGCAAGTTTACACGGCGCCCAGCCTCCGTGCGGCTTTGACAAAACAAGCGTCCCCTTCATCACAACCTGTCATCCGCTTCGCTCTCCGTACTCACCCCCGGGGAGCGAGGCAAGCTGCGCGGCGTCCCCCCCCCCACTCCTGTCAGCGTAAACTCTCCAAATTCGGCGTCGATTTTAAACAGGTGCAGAAACGTGTCCGTCTACGACAGCCGCTGGCGCTCATGGCATTTAAATGTTAAAATAAAAGGTGGACCTACGCACTTCACCCCGGCGAGCTGGTGCTGGTGTCCGGACTCACCTCGTAGTAGAGCGGCGTTGTAACAACAAACCGAACAACCGACGTGGGGAGGAGTGGGGGGGGGGGAATGGGAGAAGAAAAAAAAAAAGAAAAAGCACTCGACGATGGCGATTCACAACTTCAGGTGCGATCCGCCAGCAGCGCAGCCTGGCCGCCTCCACTTTTGCCGCTTTAGCCGCCGTAGCTTAGCCGCGGAGGAGAGAGGAAGTGTCATTGCACTTTGAGAGCGCGAGTCGGCACGAGCTGGTTGGCCTCGGACTGGGGGGTGGGGGGTGAAGGAGGGGGGGGTTGCCGTGACAGCAACACAAATAAAGAAACGATTAAAGGAAGCGGGGGGGTGCTCACCTGCTGAAACGCGCCGTCCTTCTCACTTCAGGGGCATTTAATCCGTCCCGGGAGGTGTTGGCGTGACTTTGCGAAGTGCTGTCAGTTGGTCCGGACTTCCTGGATGACGGAACAGCGGGGGCTCAACCCCCCCCGGTCGCGTTTGATAGTTTGACAGACAAGCGGAAATAAAGTTGCGTAGTGCGTAGAAGGGCATGCCAGAAGACTCGCTTCCCATGCCTGTCAGCAGCGGAAATAAACTAACATCCGACTGCACGAAGTGTGCGCGCAGTTGGCCCCATCATGTAAGACGGCAACGCGGGGCTCGTGCCCCTGCGAAGCTAGACTTTACGACCGCAGTGCTATATCGTTTTCCTCGTGAAAATCATTAAAGATGCATGGACAGAGTCAACCGGATTCTGGCTTATCTTCGGAGGTGACGATCGTCTTCGTTGCTTGAACTTTCTCGGTGCAATGGTGCCATCTGCTGGTGCATGTTCCACATATACCGTATGCATAATGTCGATGTGTAAAACGTATAAAACTTCTCTATTTACTATTGATAAGCTCCGTGGTTGTATCTTTTTTCAGCTAGTAGTCATAGTGGTCCTGAACGACGTCGTTTTAAACGCTGAATCTTTTAATCGCACCATTATCTTGTAAATTATGCCACCCAACATATAGTAGCATTTGAAAAGATGCACATCTGAGAATGCGGTTCTTTACGACCACCTACAGTACATATGGATAAAATGCCAATCATTGCTGTGAATAACGTGCATTTTTCTCAACAATGATTTTTCATGTACTTGTTCTACACAATGTCAATGTCCATATTTATTACATAACAAAGGTATACACGCTGCCATCGCTGCAATTACGTTATTTGTGTTAAATTGAAGGAATCGCCATCAGCTGAGGATGTGGGTCGTAACCAGAAGTGTTAAGAGTGTTCTGCAAGCTAAAGGAAAAAAACGCATCTTTGTATAAACCAGTATTTATGTTGTATATTTGTATATTGAAAGTAAAGTATGTAGTAGAAGGAAAAATACGTTATCAAAAACAGAATAACGGAGTAGTAGAAAAACACTTTCCAGCTGTGGTTGTACTGTTTGACTCAACAAGCCGAGGACTACTAATGGTGGCCACATATATGCCTGTATCAAAATGCATTATGTGCGTATATAGCGTATTATAGCTGATTGGTTTTATTCGTTTTGGCGACTTTTTAATTTTACTTTGAACTTTGAAATCTAATGCCATACATTCTCTTAAATTTTATAATTTTTAACATGCGTTTTTGTACAGGCATAACGTCAGACTGCATGGTATCCCAAGGTCCTACCAGTTGTTGGCGCTGTTCCAAGCAGGCTGCAAAACACAAATCGATTGTTTATTTTCAGTTTTGTTTACATTTTACAAACGAATAAATGGCTTCAACTCTGCTGTCGCCTATGGTGGATTACTATAATGATGAAGAAGAGCTTGATAGCGTGGATGACGACGACGATCGGAGTTTCCGAGGGAGAGACTCAGAAGAAGGTAACGTTATCAACGATTTGCCCAAAAGCGACGGCTCGGTCTAGTTGTTGGGGAAAGACTCGACTGATTCGTAAAATTAGGATAATTCCGGAACCAAATTCACTACTCAAAATATTTGTATGAATGTGTCTTTTCTAATACCGTACGGATTGCACCCATTAGCATTTTGAGTTGGTGTCAACTCGCTTGAAATGTGCAGCGCGAGTTTCTACTGCACACATTCAAATACAGCGTAAACCATCCGGTTACCGCCAAGATATTTTCCAAGCAAAGAAACGTCTCTTAAAGCATCCCGTACCCTCGCCAATCTACTCTTAAAGTACCACCATTACGAATAAAACGCGGCTCAACTATCGATCGTGTATGTGTTGTTTGTGTAGTTCACACGATGCTAGGTTGGCTAGCATTTCGCGTTAGGTATAACTGCGGTGTGGCAGTTGTCGGTCTTGCTGACGTTATTCTGCATCAATGGGTCAAAACTAGCCCAACCCAGCTCTTAAATATATTGACGTGACTTTAGACATTGTGCTAAGCATATAAAGGTCACATTGGGCAGCGTGGCATGGCGTGATTTAACGCTAGCCGTGTAGCTACGTGACGTTAGCTTCGAGTAGAGACAGCAGGCGAATCTCTGCGTGCTGGGTCCACTGCATTGCCCTTTTCCACACTATCCACTGAGACGGAACGGACCGCCGGGGCAAGAGACGCCAGAGGAAAGCAACCATGACAGCACTGCAAGGTTAGCTAGATTCCGGACGTTAACTTCCACACGCAGAATCGCACTTGGGCGATTTGTTCGAATCGTCGGGATGCGTTGACGGTCCTCCTGACTACAAATCGAGAATCGGGTGGTTGTTTAAATGCTAAGCGTAGCTAACACTTTAACGCTAACCGAAAATGAAAGCTGCTGTGTCAGCTTAACCTGCCTGGGCCTTTTCCTTCTCATGTCATTTTTTTTAAAATAAAGCCGAAGCTGTGAGTATGTGACTGGAAACTTGGCTTCCAAGTTTCCGAAGATCACCAGCCTAAAGCCGAAAGCTTTCTGTTGAGAGCTGCTGCCCTGTCAGCAGATAGTTAGCCGCTGGCTCTCCCTGCATATCCCACCATGCGGCAAACTGACAAGATCCTCAAAGAGCAGTGTTGGAATGTTCTTCTATTGTGTAGCCGAACCAGCCTCGTCTCCGTCATAGTGTCTTTTTGGGCCCTGATTTCGAGAGAAATTGCTACGCAACAGTTCAGGTTAGATTAGATCTGGTAGACGTGGCTCAGCCTGGTCAGTAATCCTCAGGGATGGGAGCCTGAAGGGCATTACCAAGCGGGCTTCTCACCATTACCTCACCAATGACACACACACGCACCCCGAACATGCACACATTTCTGCTGTTTTCCCTGTGGTGTGTTTATTTGCATGCAGTGGCCTCTCAGATAGCTTTTAACGACTTTTCTGCATTCTTTCTTTCTTTTTTTTTGCAGACACTGAAGATGCCAGTGAAACAGACCTGGCTAAACACGATGATGATGACTATGTGGAAATCAAAGAGCAGTAAGAGTTGTGGGATGCATGACTCACGTGTTTGACCTTTTTAAAAAAAAAAAAAAAAAAAGTGAATAGAAATGAACCTCTGCTTCTTTATTGCAGAATGTACCAGGACAAACTCGCGTCCCTGAAGCGACAGCTGCAGCAGCTGCACGAAGGTAACGGTTTGTGTCACACCTGTTGCGCCTCCACCTGCGGCAACAATAGTCCCCCTAGATCTGTTTTATCATCAGGTCTCGGTGTGGGTCATTTTGGAGCAGCCGTGGTTTGGTTTTTTTAATCCAAACACAGCTTTTATATGAAACGATATTATCGCAGATGGATTGTCTCTTTGAAGTAATTACTTTTTGCTTTGCAGGCACCCTGCAGGAATACCAGAGGAGGATGAAAAAGCTGGACCAGCAGTACAAAGAGAGACTCCGAAATGCCGGTATGCCTCCGCTTTCATACTGATGCATCCGCGCTGAGCTCGTTTGCAGTCCCTCGTTAAGACCTGTAAAGATGAAAACTCTTCTGATCAAAAGTCGAACTGCCTCATTTGAGAGGCATCAAATTCCACTTGTAACATTCTCTTAAATATTTAAATTCAAATGAAAAATCTTTTTAAAAAACGTTAATACCCAGGGCAAAGCAAAAGATTTGCAGCAAAGTGGATCCAACTCTTTCCTTCTCAATTCTGAATCTTTTTGTGATGAATCTGTTTCTGATCCTCCATCTTGTTTTTTTCCCTCTTTTTCAGATCTCTTTCTTCAGCTGGAGGTCAGTTTGATTTGTCTCGTCTGACTTCTGTAGATTTTATTATTTGGATGGGATTCATTTCCATGTGTGTTGGATTTAAAAGCAAAGCCTGCCTCCTCTGTCTTTTCCTGGGCTGCAGACTGAGCAGGTGGAGAGGAACTACGTGAAGGAGAAGAAAGCAGCAGTGAAGGAATTTGATGACAAAAAAGTGGAACTGAAGGAAAACTTAATTGCAGAGCTGGAGGAGAAGAAGAAGATGATTGAAAATGAGAAATTAACAATGGAGCTGACGGGCGGTGAGAGAGCCAGAGTTGGATCTCACATCTGGGCTTTGTCGCCTGTGTGGAATCATTTTAATCTTGGCTGTTTTTTCTCTCAAACACAGATTCAATGGAGGTGAAACCCATAATGACCCGGAAGCTGAGGAGGCGACCCAATGATCCAGTCCCAATACCAGACAAGCGGAGAAAACCTGCACCAGATACCCTTTACAAAAGACCTTTGTTCCCCACAAATTACTGCTGATTGAGATGATCTAACGAGTTTAGAGCATGGTTCCTGGGACAGAATGTTGTTGTTCTGTAGATGATGTTGTGTCTCATGTGTGACCCAACAAGCTTCTTCCTTAATTCTTCACACCTCAGTTAAATTATTTGCTAACAGATGACCAGATAATGGAGGATCTGAGGACGCTAAACAAGGTAAGCGTCCCTTCGTGGCCTGGAAAGTTTGCAGAGTTTTACGTTGGCTAATTTTCTTTCATTCTATATATTTGGCAGCTCAAGTCACCCAAACGGCCCGGTGAGTCAGAACTGGCCTTTCGTGGTTCTTTTAATCCACAATTCATGGACAGGAATTTATAACTGCCACCCCCTCCCCGTGTCTGCACTCTCAATATAATAAAGCTACCACAACCTGAAGTGTGTTTTGCTATGCAAAAGTATTGTCAACATGGGGAACAAACCAATAATCTTAAAGCACAAGTTGGTCAAATGTAGCTTTTTCTTCCTATTTTCTGGGACAGAGGTGCTATTGCAGATACCTCTGTAGATGCACATGGTTGTGACAATGGGCTCACCTGCTGTTCCTCCCTTTTTAGTGTCTCCATCATCTCCAGAACATGTCCCATCCGCTCCCATGGAGAGCCCGTCGCAGCGGTACGAGGCCCGCATCGAGGAGGGGAAACTCTACTACGACAAGAGATGGTGGGTCGCAACTTTACCCCACGAACTCCCCACTGGGTGGCAGCGTTGTCATCCGTTTGGTCCTGAGACGGCGTTGAATTAAATGATTTATTTTGTTAATGGAAACATAAGAAATATTGCACATTTTCTTAAATTCTCTGACTGCCAGCGCGTGAAACAATCAGCCAAGTGACGCTGGCTGAAGTTTAGTGTAATATAAAGGTATGGAGACTCTAAATCTATAGTCTTTGAGGATCTTTGCTGTCATATTGGAGGCAGTAATTCAGAGATTCCATTTTTCCTGCTTTTGTGACGCTAGAGAGCGTTGAGACCAGCATCCTCTGTGGTGTCTAATTTATTCTTTGCCGGCGAATCTTCCCACCCTCAGGCCTTCTCAGAGAGCCGCAGTGTGTGATTATTCCTCCCGATCAAATGTTTCGGCTGTCGGTCTCCGCTGGCTCGCTTCTGTCCTCTGACAGTTCGGAGCCATTAGAGGCAATGACAGATTCTTTGTTTTGACTCTCCGGTCCAATTATCTATTCAGCCGAGAATGGTTCTGGGGGATGAACGGCTCCCCTGTCAGCTCTGGCGCTCTTCATCTTGATGATGGCTATTTTTGTTGTTTTTGTGCTCACAGGTACCACAAGAGCCAGGCGATCTACCTGGAGTCCAAGGACAACACAAAGATCAGTTGTGTCATCAGCTCAGTGGGGACCAACGAGGTGACTTTTCCCCTCATTCAGCATTTAGAAGCACCTTTATGTTGCTGTTGGACCTGATCAGCAATAGGGTTAATTCAGTCATCACGCTGTCATCTGGCCCACTTTATTCCTTTGTGTCACATGCTGACTCCACACACACACACACACACACACACACACCAGCGTGTGTATTTGCAGTGGGGAGACGCTCGGCAGAGTGTTAAATGTATAATTCAGCCTTGGCTCAGAAATGGTAAGTACGGTGTTTACTGCTGTGATGCAGCTCCCATATTTAAAGAATTATTTATTCAGTCCAAACAAACAGATCCGCAGTGTAGGTGGGAAAACATGTCATTCCAGAACATAACCCAGCACAATACAACCCCCCCTTTGGAATAAATGGTAAAGTATTGACCTACTTTTACGATAAATGATGCATTACCGACCCTCTTTTAAAGTAAATGGTAGAATATTGGCCCCTCCTACACTAAATGGTGTCACTTTCACCCTCTTAGATCAACAATGTCGAGCCTCTTTTACAGGAAACGACAAAGCTACTTCTTTATATTCTCAGGATTCCGATATATTTACGTGATATTTCTTTGGTGTTTTATGAACCATATTGATTTGAACTCCAGGGAGGTTTGGAACATTTTCCAGGTGTTGTCATGTGTCATTTGGAACAGACGTCCCCTCTTTGTGTTCCAGATTTGGGTGAGGAAGACGAGCGACAGCACAAAGATGAGGATCTACCTGGGGCAGCTGCAGAGGGGGGCGTTCGTCATCCGTCGACGGTCGGCCGCTTGAACCTTGACCTTGCTTCTGTCCCGTTGCCCCGCCCCGTCTGTCCATCCTCTCTGGATCCACCCGATTAGCTTATTTTTATTCTTCGCGTGCCGACATGACTCGGCCTCTGGTTCTTTACGGACTCCGGAACAGACTAAACGCTCTACATTTTCCAAAACAAATACAGTGGTAATTATATGCACAGCTGATGGTGGAGCATTATTTGCCACTGTGTGGCAGGAGGGCGACGGCAGCATAACAAAACAAATCTTTCCCACCTCATTCAGGCTTTATTTCCATCCATGTTGGTCTCTGCAGGATCTTTATGTTAATACTGTCAGGTGGTGAGATTCCACAGACGCTAGCATCACTTTTCCCCCTGGCGTGAAGCTAATTGGCCCCTCTCACGCTTTCAGACTCAAACCCTCTGGTGAGCATGCAGCAGGGCTCGGCTGTCAGTCACGACACCTCGCCCCTTCATCCAAATCAAAGTAGAAGTCGGTCTGATAAGAAACAAATGCTTGAATGTCACCTGGAAACAGCCCTCCAGTTCTGTTGGAGGGTGTTAATGGCTGAGGCTGCAGCCCACCACCAGGGGGCCACCACGCTATCCTGCCTTCACCCTCGTCCTGACCGCCAGAATAGAGAAGAGTGTGTGTCCATTCACCCTGTACGTGGAATTTATCTGGGGTTTTTGTGTTTCTTGGAGCTGTGTGTGTGTGTGTGTGTGTGTGTGTGTGTGTGTTCCATATGTGAGCAGGCTGACCTGCATGTGGAGCCTCAAATAGACAATTTGTACTGTGTTGTTTTATTAAATTGTTTTTTATCAACTGGCTCTGGAACGTGTCTGAGGCGCGCACGCTGAAGCCGACTCCAGCGGAATAAAAGGGAGAACCGGAGTGCTGCACACGGGTGTCTGGCGGGCTCATATCTGCCTCCAATTACAGGAACCTAATCGTGTGAGGTGCTCGCGTGTGTGTGTGAGTCTGATTGGCCCAGGTCTCCCCCTCAAAGGCCCCCGACTGCCCCCCTCCACCAGGGATTTCTGCATTCATGGAGACGCTCCGCTTCCCGAGCAGCCTGCTTGCCCCTCGGTGCGTCCTGTCTTTCCAAGAGGATGGCTTATTCACCTTTTGTGCGCCTCAGTGACACAGCCTGACAAGTGGCGGTGGCGATTCCTCCCCCCCCCCCCGAGTGCCAGCTGTGATTGATGGTTGTCTGGAGAATCTTGAAAGTGACAAACTCCTTTACTATTTCAGAATTTATTAGAACAGCCGGACTCTGATCCAATTTCTCAGTGCATCTTGGGAAGGGGAAGCTGGAGGAGCCAGCAGCATCTGGAGTACTCAACTCCTGAGAGTATTCCCGTTTGTCTTTCCCGTCCTTTTCCACAATATCTGAGCGTCTTAGCCACGCAGCTGCCCTCATCCTTGGATTCATCGGTGGCTCTTGGGGGCCGTTCCATCCCTCTCAACCCCCCCTGCAGGCAGCTGTTTAACATGAATGCCGAATAGCGCCGGGATGGAGCCGGAGCGCCGATCGGGAAACTTTGCCGACCAGGTGCAGCACAAAACTATGGCTTCGTCCGTTGGTCAGGAAGACTGGTGAGTCTCTGGAGAGCTGTCGTCCTCGCCGGTTGTTGCTTGATTTCAAATCCCAGAGTTCCCCTGGTTCTCCCTCCTGAACCAGAACCATCAAATCCCCGAGCTTCCCTGGTTCTCCCTCCTGAACCAGAACCATCAAATCCCCGAGCTCCCCTGGTTCTCCCTCCTGAACCAGAACCATCAAATCCCCGAGCTCCCCTGGTTCTCCCTCCTGAACCAGAACCATCAAATCCCCGAGCTCCCCTGGTTCTCCCTCCTGAACCAGAACCATCAAATCCCCAAGCTCCCCTGGTTCTCCCTCCTGAACCAGAACCATCAAATCCCCGAGCTCCCCTGGTTCTCCCTCCTGAACCAGAACCATCAAATCCCTGAGCTCCCCTGGTTCTCCCTCCTGAACCAGAACCATCAAATCCCCGAGCTCCCCTGGTTCTCCCTCCTGAACCAGAACCATTCCTCCACCGCGTGGTCACGCCTGCATCGCTGTCAGGCGGTCATCGTGTAGGGGACCAGGCGCCCCTGGTCCTGGTGGTCTGTGCAGGGGGTCTTTCTCCTCGCCGACCCCGCCAGCTCTTCAGCTCTTGTGGATGTTCGAGCATGTGTGGCTCTTCCTTATCACACTCCTCCAGATCTGCCCAGGGAGAGGAATTCATTTCCAGTAAAAGCTCCCCGTCTGACTCCTGATATTTGACCCCGGGTCACAGAACAGGCTTTGGCATCTCTGCCACCATCATCCAGGAACACGCAGCCGTTTGAAATAACGTTCCCGAGAAAAGTGAAGTCCTGTTTTTGTGTCGGGGATTAGCCCCCGTATGCCGTATTTAAGCCACTGTCCCACTTATCAGTGTCGGGTAAACTTCTAAATTAAATTCTTTCTTTCTTGTCTCACTCTCTCAACCCTTCCGCTGTTTCAAAGAGAATTTGTAAGAGCGGATGGTCCCTCGTACAGGCGTCTCTATGTTTAGCATGCTCAGCTCTTCCGGCAGATTTAAAGGATGCAGCGTTATCGCGGCTCTTTTTTTGGGTTCCAGGGCTGAGATAGCTCGACTCCAACAGCCAAGCAGAAGAATCCTGACTCATGGGGACGCGGTTTCCACACTTTTATGTCCCTTTAACCTCGGCTCGACTCCTAATTAAAGTCTAATTCCATTAAAATTGTGCGCGGTCTGTTAGCATCAACAAATTAGCCTTGATAAGCATAGCACCATATGACCTTTTTACATTTATTAATAAATCCTTTTTACTGTTGTATGTGTGTTGCATTTGCACAAACGCTGCACCAATTCACTGTATTTCAAAATAAATCTGTCCTCGTCAGCCTTCCCTCAGCGGCCCGATCAACTCAAATCAGACGACAAATGAACAACTTGCCTTTGAGCGCAGCTTCCTGTGTGTTTTCGTGCGTTTCCATGTGATAAAATTGAAATGCTAGCAGGAGCCGCCTTGATGAACAGAGCTGTCTGTGGTAAATGCCTGTTCAGAATGGGTTTATGGTGCAATTTCTGCACCGGCGGAGCTCAAGCACCGCGGCCGAGGCTCCTATCCTTGAAAAGACAGATTGCATCTTAACAAGTGGGGGACAGGGAAGCATATGGAAGGTGCTCCTCTCTCCTCCCTGTGCCAGTAACAATGTGACTGCAAGGATGGTTTCCACTAATAAACACCCGGAGATCTGCTTGTTTGCTTTCCGTATGTTAGCAAAGAAAACGACCCCCAAATTGCGCATTAATGGTTTAAACAATCTGTAATTATTCCTGAAATCTTGAAATTTTGATTGAATTAAATGTTCTTTAATTTTTTTTTTTTTTTTTTTTGCTGGAGCCCAAAGCAGAGCAACGAGGCAGCGCTGGAAAGGTTCATTTTTCAGTCTGAACGGCGTCTATAATCCGCTGGAGGCGAGTCAGCAGAAACCAGATGTTCTGGTGCAGAAGGGACGAGGAAGTGGGTTCATTAGGAGGGTAATTGAGACCAACTTACAACTAGAAAGACACCAAACTACCTCAACTCCGACCAGCAGACACCAACACGATCCTGGATTTCCATCGAACTCTGCGTTTCTATGGTGATGTCCAGTGCTGCTTGGTGCCGAGTGAGGCTCCGGGATTACCTGTGATTACCTGTCTGACATAAATGCCACACAGTGCTGCACCTGTTTACACCACCACAAAATCAAACTATCATCCAATTTCTGGAGTTTTTAAGATCAACGCAAACACACCAGCTCAGATCATTCCAGCGTTCCCACCACTCCCAGAGTTTTAGGATCAAAATGAAAAGAATAATTATGAATTTTGCACTGATGTTGGCTCTAATTCCACTAAATCCTCTTTGTCTGTTGAAGGCTTCCTGAACTTAAACACACCGGGCAGACAAATCCTGGAAACTGAGCTCTGGCTGCCATGTCGATCACAGCCGCGCGGTTCTGATGAGCGCAGATCAATCGGATCTGATTTGTCAAGCCCAGATCGGACTTTGATGACGCCGCCGATTATGCTGATGACTCCAAACATCTGTCAAGGCCGCGGCTGCGCTCGGCGGGAATGTGTTCCGTCAGATTTCACATCTGTCCATCAAAACCAACAAACGGAGGAGATTAAAGACGCCGGCGCCGGCGTTGTCGGCGGCGTGGATCTGCCGTTCGGCTTTCTTTTTCATCGATTTGTTCCTGAAGCTGAGGTGGCGCCGAGGAGCCGGCGGCGTTCCCCACGGCCATGATCTCGCATCATTCACTCCTTCACTATGAAGTGAGCAGGGAGACAGACGAGGATTACACTGGTGACCTTATGACCTTTCTCGCTTAGCTAAATGCTGCCTGTTTGCCCACGCCAGCCCCCCCCCCCACACACACACACACACACACACACATGGTGACATTATAAAAGGAGGGACTACAGATGTGATGAAAGCTCCTTCTTTCTTTCCGTGTGGCGGAGCCTCGTTCGGAGCAGGGAGGAGGCGCTAATGACGCCCATTTTCTCGCGGAGTGGCGACAGGGCAAGGACGGCGTCGCGTTGGCGCCGCCCTTGTGGTTCAGTTGTGACTCCTTTGCTCTGACTCCCATCGCCGCCGATCCTGTTTTTCCATTTGCAGGAGAACGGGGACGCGCCCCACAGACGACACTCAAGACCTGCGGGGCCGTGCCGCGCCGCCTCGGCTCCTGTTAACGTTATAAGACCTGAGAACAAAACAACTTCCAATTACAGTTTCCTTGGCAACACGCTGGCTCTGCCTGGCGATGTTCCCTGTCACCCATACATTTGCCCACTGTTTTTGCACTTGTCTGGAAATTGTTCCGCATCCCCGCCGGGCTCCAGGGTAATTTTGAGGGGGCAGCGTCCGAGCTCTCGACAAAGGCAATTCTTGAACGTGAACGCACGAATGAAAACGCCGCCCGTCGCCGTCGAGCGCCACACTGTGATTTCTGACGCCGACCCTGCAAGATGATTTCCTGGAGCAAACGTGCGGATGAAAAAAGTGATCTCCGGCGAAGCTAGTTGCCTGGCAGGCAGCGCGGCGCCGCCCGAGACGTCACGTCCCGCGGAACCCGACATCTGTTTCCATTAGGGCCGATTATAGAAACATCCCGCCTCGGAATACATAAACAGGCCAGGGTACAGTTCAGGCTTCAGAGGCGTCGCCCGCTAATGACTTCACTTCCCATCTGCCGCCGTTTGAGTAATGGCGAAGGGAAGAATGTCTGATTCATCGGAGAGTGAAATACAATCAGGAGACCCATCACGGTGGAAGCACATCAAGCTGCTGAGTTTGATGTGGGATCTTTCTGAGCACGAGCTTGCGCAACCATCTCACCAGATCCTGAATCATATCAGAGCCTAAAACACTTATTAAGTCACTGATATGATGCATAGGTATCCATGTACGACCCTGAGACAGGTCACGCTGCAGCTTCAGGCTCTCCAAACCGTCGTATCTCCTGTTTAAAATGAGGAGAAAGTGCTCCGACGCTCTCCACAAACACCTGCACTCACCTGCGCTTCACGCGCTGCCGACAGAAGAGGGCTCGTGCACGTGCTGCCGTGCAGATGTACAGTTACAGCGCGTGAAAGTACAGTATTGATTAAGGAGACGATTCCCTGCTGTCATTTGAGGTTGTGGGTCCAGTAAAACGGCCCCACTTTACTAGCAGAATGAGAATTTTGGCACTATATAGATGTAAATGTGAGAATACACACACACACACACACACACACACACACACACACACACACACACACACACACACACACACACAGTTAGAACTGTATTAAGCAGAAAAAGGGGCATCCACTCAGCTCCCTCTTATAGGACGCCATTTGAGTAGGATGCCACTTTAAAGACCATTTCACGTGTCATTTAATTTGATGAGCTTGAGAACGGGGAAAAAAGCAGCACGAGGTGAATTGTGTGATATCACACTTCTTTTCTTAGCCACATGGATGCTAAGAAAAGGTGTTTTTTTTGGCGCAAATAACTTTTTGGACTTTAGGATGAATGTGTAAATCTGTTGCTGTGCTAAGTCTAAAATTAGGAGAGAAGGGAAGATGGTTTGGAAGAAATCACCATAAATCCTCAGAAGCTGCCTGTGATGATGGCTCCTTCTGTTTGAACCAATCAATCTGCCTGCTTTTGTCTAAGGAGGCCTGCATGGGTAATTTTAGCTTGGATCAATTTGAAAACAGCAGATCAAACAGGCGGGGAGTGAAAATCACAGAGCAGCGCTGGAGGATTGTGCACCGCGCGCGTTTGTGTTATCAGAAAAAGCGATAACGGCGACGCCCCTGCAGCTTTCTCGGCTGCCTCTGTTGCCTTTCCTTCCAATGCGTCCCACATGGAAACACTCCAATCGTTGTCCCGTCTCTACCAATGCCGACGGCCTCAGAGAGACGGCGCACAGGTCAGGCTAACCCAAGCAGCGGCGCCTTTCCTACCTAACATGATCGGATCACGTCGTTTAGGAAAAATCTGGGCTCCTTTCTGCTCCGTCGACATCAAAGATTAGCGTTGTGACTGCTTTAATCCTCCTCCAGGGGTTGTGTACAGATTATTTATTCAGAGAGTAAGCGTGGATGGGCCTCCTGGACGTCCACCGCGGTGCCTTGAGAGAAAAGCCTCACCTAGTTTTCCCTCCTGAAAATCAGGGAATTTGCAGGATTTGAGCAGCGCTGCGACTGCAGGCAGGAAAAAGCCGCTCGCCTAAAATAACTGCAGCTCCCGACTTGCACGTCGGACTCGGCGCGTTCTTCTATTGCATTTCTTCATCGATGCGGCTCCTCCGGAACAGTGGTCCAACCTCACAGCGTCAGCTGTGGCCATGGAGCCCTGAGGTCCGATTTACGACTTCCATTTCTGAGCGTTTGCTCTCGTTTACCCCCCATTTATGCTAAACTCTTAATTTAAACGCTAAATCTTCAAAAGGTGCGTGGTGATTTTAAATGAATAATGAAAGGGGACATATTAAACTCGCCTTTGGCAGCTGACTTGGTCTTTTCGATCTCAAATATTCATCAGAAATTCAACTTGATCTATGTCAGGTATTATTTACTTAAATATTGATGCAAAGAGTGATAACCCCTTAAATCTAACCAGCAGGGGGCGCTTGGACTGGGATAAGCCTGATGTAGCCATGTTGGGTGAACGTGACGGAACGTGGAACATCAGACTTCTCACCACTGTGGCCATAAATAAAATTAAAGCGATTAAATTGGCTGATGATGCAAAAACAAACGGGGATTCATTCCTGGTGGAGCTGAGCCGACTCAGACCTGAAGCCTCGGATCACGAGCAGGTTCAGCAGAGGTCATCGTTCTTCCCCTGGCGTCCTGCTCACGCTGCACGGCCCCCAACCCTCATGAACAACACAATTCTCGTCAGTTGCTGCGTGACTTTCATATTTGGGGGGTTTATCTGCGGCTCCATTATTCTGGCGGAGCCGCGATTTGAACTGCCACAACTCTTCTTGGCTTTGCTCTAGTCCCACCTGAGTGGCTGCGACGGATTCAGAGGGGATTAAAATTAGTTAAGCGCTCAATCCGTCCTTTTTCCTGCCGCTGTGAATCAGGAGACAGGGTACAGACGCAGGATCAGCGTTTCACCCTTCTCCAGTAGGATTCATCACAGGTACCCCCCCCCCCCCCCTTCCTTGGATGAAGGTCTCGTGCCTGATGAGAATGACGTGAAATCGCCTTTAAATGATTCATTTATTAGAATCTCGAGCTGTATATTTCCAAAGTGGTGGATAAACTGAAGTCCCAGAGGAGCAGAGCGAGAGGTGAGGCTGGGATGCTCACATTTGGCCTCGTCCTGCCAGAGCGGCTCACAGGCTGGCGTCAGGTGTAAACGGACCTGTAAACGGACCTGTAGCTGCTGCAGTAGAGTCAGACAAGGGCCACTATTGTGAAGCCCTGTTCTCCCTCCAAGGCAGCTCAGTAGCTTTTATTTTAGGTTGGCTCTTTTCTGCCAACATTTCAAAGCTTAAATGGGCCTTTTCTCAGTGTTGGGCACTAAAGAGCGCAGCCTCGCCCGAAATAAAAAGATCCCGGAGTTGTGCACAACCATCTCTGTTGTGGATTTCAGATACTTGAAGACTTTTATTTTGTCTGGCAGCTCCCCTGAATTGATGCATGCACCTCCGTGGTGGGGGGTGGGGCGGGGAGGGGGGGTGCTACGTTTTCATTCACCGATCTGCTCGGCTGCCAAGTGAAAATTCTGTTCTTACTGAATGGCTAAAAAAGGTGGTTTCACTTTTATTTCACCCAAACTACAAAGTCATGTGAAGAATTACTCTAATAAAACAGTGATTTCTGTTCCCCACAGGAACATAATTCCTCTCCCAGTTGATGTGTTAAGTGTGAGAACATCAGAACGTTGGGACCTCCTCAACTCTGGGCTGGATGACACCATCTTATTCTCCTCATGTACACAATTATCCAAAATTGCTCCCTGTTCCCTATTTAGTGCACTAACTAGGGAGCACGGCCACCTTGTAGGGCTGTGTGTCTCTGTACCCAAAATACACCTGGACCCAATGTATCCCATAATGCACCGTGAAAAGAAGCAATGCTGTCTAACCAAGCAATATATCCCATCATCCTTTGCAGTCTTACATGAGTTGCAAAACATGATTTATTAAGAATATTGTAACCCATCAACCAACAACTGAGTGTTCCATTTAAGAATCAGAACAAAATATTACACCTCACATTTGCCCCTCCGGTAGCGCAGGAACGCTTCAGCTCCACCTTTGACATTTAAACCGACCTTAAACAAGGTCAGGAAGGAGAAAATGGCAGTTTGGTTTAGAAAAATCTAAACCAGATGAGCTCAGAGGGAGTTCTGATGGACGTTATGCTCCTCACACAGGGTTAGGCTAAGCAGCAGACTTCCTGAAGTGCCCTATTGCCCCTCTGAGATGGAGCTTTGCACCGATTGTCCTGAGACTCTGACCATAATTTCACCAAGAAGAAGAAGAAGCCAACTGCTCCTTTCCTGTACTTGGACCAGCCTTCGTGCACTGTTATTTTCTAAAGAAAATAGCCAGGCAGAAAAGAAGGGAGGAGGTTTGGAAGGCCGTTTTTCCCCTGTCGAGATGAAGAAAACCTTTTTCTGCAGAGCGACAATCAAGTCCTGGCGCGACTTGTTATGCAGCTCTGTGTAATCGTAATGGAACAGGAAGTAAAACAGTCGAAGCGTCTGTTCCTGAGACTCCTAATATCTGCATAGGTTGATGCTAATCATCAGCAGTCGGCAGCGGAGCGCAGCGTGTTCTGTGTTAGGATAAGATGATCACAAGGGACGGCGGGGGGGGGGGGGGGCACAGCAGGGGATTCTAATGAAAGAACAATGAGGGAAGAAGATGGTGTCATACGTGTGGAGAATGCAGCTCAATTAGAGCCAGTGGTGGAACAGGAGCGCCAACAGCCCGCTAATAGCTAGCAGCAGCAGGGTTCTGTGTTTTAGATGGAAATGACGACTCGTCAAGTCAGTAAAATATTTAAAATACTGGAGAAGGTGGGAGAGGAGACCAGCCGGCAACCGTTAGTCAGCACAATTCGCTGCAGAAGCGCCGGCGTGCACGGAGGGAACGTGCACACCCGACCAGGAACGGACCTGGAACCCGACGCCTTCGGAGTGCGCCACGAAACAAACGGACCAGGGTTCTTTTCAGAGCTGGGACACAAGTGGCTTCACTGGGTTCCTGCTTGTTTTAGGATTGATTAAGAACCCCCCACCCCCACCCCCCCCCCCCCCAGAGGTGGTGAATGTCCCAGGATGCATTTCAAGTAGCCGCTCCACATCATTAGCCCAACGTGCTGCTACAACAACTGCTAGCGTGAACTGTTCCATCACAGATGAGGAACTGTGGAATGTATCTGGAAATAAAGGCGTAAAATACAGGAAATACACGTCCGCCCCCCCCCCCCCCCCCTGTCTGCTGCCCCCCCGGCAGCAGACGTGTGCTGCCTGCACAACAACGTCCTTCAAACATCGCTCGGACATTCTCGTCTTCTTGCTTTGATTGATTGATTTCCTCTTCATCCTTCGTGTTGGTGTCGGAAGGCAGCGCTTCATCACCCGGAAAAATCAGCTTTTCCTCGGAGCAGAGTGAGCGACATTCCCTGGGATGACCGCCACGATCCAAAGGTGACGGATTTTGGGGGTTTCCATGACGGCAGGAGCTATCAGACGCACTCCAAGAGACTTTAGCGCCACTAAACAGAAAAGGCGGCGCCTTTGCGGCGGTTTCACGCTCACGGAGCATCGCGGGAATCCTTCAGGCCCGTCCGCCCACGCTCGACTTCCTGCCTCCTGTAAAACCTCCATCCAGCCGGATGAGTAAACACTTGAAAGTGACAGAAAGTCGATGGCGGCGGGAGGGAAAAGCCCCCCCAAAACGAAACGCTTTTCCTGTCATGTCTTTCTGGGCGTCTGCTGCTTAAAAGCTGCTGGAAATAATGAGTGAAACTTTGAGGAGCTGATAATGGTGTAAAAGGATAGAAATCCATTAAAGGGGCTCTGATGCATGCGCTGTCTTCACACAGTCGCTGATTTCCTGACAAATAGCAAAACGCTTTCAGGGTTCTCTGAAAACCCCCATTTGTCAAAACAAAGACGGAACTTTTGACAGCAAAACACCGGCGAGGATGTAATCATGTGCGAACCTCCAGAACCGCAGGTCCAGGATGGAGCCACAATTGCTGCCAATTAATTACTCAGGCTCTAGTTGACGGAGGTGTTTGGACGGGCGTCCCCCGTCTCGGCCGTGAAGGCCATATAAAGATCTCAGAAAACTGCCGACCGTGCACTTCAAACAGTGTCTCTCTGTCCAGCCCGCTGAGGTCAACGAGGTCAAACCAGGAGACGCTGCTTTCAGCTCTTGTTGCAGCTTCTTTAAAAGAAGTGAGTAAAGCAGGAGGTTCTGTAATATCAGCTCTGTCCTCGTCCCACCCTCCAGGACTTTAGCATTAGCATCAGCTTCGTCCTCGTCTCACCCTCCAGGACTTTAGCATTAGCATCAGCTCCATCCTCGTCCCACCCTCCAGGACTTTAGCATTAGCATCAGCTCTGTCCTCCTCCCATCATCCAGGACTTTAGCATTAGCATCCGCTCTGTCCTCGTCCCACCCTCCAGGACTTTAGCGTTAGCATCCGCTCTGTCCTCATCCCATCCTCCAGGACTTTAGCATTAGCCTCAGCTCTGTCCTCGTCCCATCATCCAGGACTTTAGCATTAGCCGCGGCGCTGGCTCCTTTGTACCACCCCACCACACACACACTCCCAGCCTCACCCTCAGTTGTGGCTGTGCGTCCTCTAGACACCATAAGTGGAGCTGTGAGGCTGCAAGCTGGATAAATCCCCTCTCTGTTGGTGCTGTCGCTCTGGGCTACAGGAGGAAGGGGGAGGGGGGGTCTGGGCTCGCCAACAATGCACTGTGGGGGTGCTAGTGAGTCAGAGCCACGTGGAAGCGTTGATAGCGATGACAAACTGTTTTCTTAATGTCAGCCTAAGTACCCGGGCCGACATGTTGGACCTAATTGAGTGTGGCACTTTCGACAGTACCTAAAGGAAGGAGAGCTAGCATGCGCAGCCTGCCTGAAGCCAAGATTAGCATTCCTCTGCCACATTGTCTGCCATAGCCGACTGCTACATAGCGTGAAACATCCACTTTTTCAGACAGAAAATAGAGCCAATACCTTTGCCGAGCAGCGCTCAATCGCATTCTTGCTCGGCAGAACCTTCTGCCGGTCCGAGGATGACAGCGGGAACCCAACCGAGCATGATGGGACGCATTGCTGATTCATAACCAACTCGCCGTTTTCCTTTTATACCTTACGACCTCGTAAAAAGCAGAAACTTTGAGCTTTAGACTTTCACGGTAAGTGGACGTGCACAGAAGCTGTTTGGGTCCATTGGTCCCGTTTCAGAGCCAAACATGTTTAAAGGTGGAGAAAAGCTACTCTGAGTTCTGTGAGCCTCTGTGTCTGCTGTCAGGTCCTGATAAGGGGGAATTTGTTTACCTGGGGGGGGAAAATCCTGCTAATCTGACTTTAAAGTTACAGAACCTTGTGAAAAAGGCGCTCCAGAGAGGCCGGACCTTCTCCTCTGTCCACTTCTCCTAAAATGGTTTGGGATTAAACAACCGCTGCAGGATTGTTCCACCAATCAACCTTCTGTGGCACACAGGAATTCTGGGAAAATCCAGTACTTTTTAAAGGGACGGTTTGGAAATGTGCTCCATTTTTTTTTTTTTTGCATCATGTGTATGATAAAGTACATGATAAAACTTAATGGAACAGGCTCCAGATTTAAATACCAGTCGTCCAGCTATGGCGGTTGCCATGGAAACAATAATCACAAGAGCACTTGACACGCAGGAAGAAAAATGATATAGAACATTTCAAGCTGCAGGATGTCAATTCTCAAAGAGAACTTGTGGAACCTCACAAATGCTTTACGTCTGACGTGCCCCCCCCCATCAGTCATTCTTTTCCCTTAATGCAGACAAAGAGGTCGCGGCTTCTGATGCAATATGCAGCCTGTCGGCGCTCCGGAGACGGAGGTGCGGCCCGATTTCAAGGTAGACTGCCCGGCTAAATTTAGGAGCTGTAATTCATTCATCACCCAGTTAGTGAATGCACCAGGGAGGCCCATTCGTCTTCCAAGGTGTTCCGTCTGTCCTTCAGGGTCCACGCGCACCACTCTGAGTCAAGCTGCTGAGCAACAGCGCCTGGACGCGTCGGCCCGCCCCCTTCCTGTCTCTACCTCCCTTCTGGGACGTCCTAATGAGAACGTCGAAGACGGGAACACCAAGAGGTCGTGCCTGATGTCGGCAGGATGAGGACCAGCGGCGGCTGTGTGTTATGATGGCAGTTAGCAAAGAGGGAGCGATGCGTTCAGGGTCGTTCCGGCTATCGATCAGGAACAGGAGCAGACGGAGCGTATTGCTGTTGTAAATCATCAGTGGGGTGAGGAAAAAAATCAACGCTAACGATCTTTTCCATTGACCCCTCACTTAATAAATAGCAGACGCGCAGTAGAAAACACAGCGAGAGCAGCTTTAAATTAAAAACAACAGGTCCGTCATCAATATAGCGAGCTAGCAGAGAGGCTAGCGGCCGGAGGGGAGGCTGAAGGCCAGGACGGAGCAGCGTTTACCCACCTAATCTCCAACTCCGAAGCAATTTAAACTTTTATCTGTTGGGAAAAGCTGGAAAGGAGAATATTAACCAGGCACTGGACAGGTCTGGAAGAATCCAAACGTTAGAAACGCGTGTGGATGTAGCATCGGACGACTCCGCGGAGGCTTGTCTGCAGACCGGCGGAGGCGGTTCGACCAGGCTGCTGTTTGCCGACTTCAACGATCAGTTTACGTCGTGCACAGTTATGAGCCAAGGCCAGTTAACGAAGGCTTTCATGGGCTGGTGCAGGAGCACGCAGCAACAATCGTTCCCTTTTAAAGATTCAAGATTCAAGATTCAAGATGTACTTTATTCTTCCCCCGAGGGAAATTGAATTGTAGTAGCAGCAACGTGGATTAATATAACTGTAGGCTAGGTTTTGTATTTACAAAGTATAGAAACAGAATAAATAAATACAAATAAGATTCGAACGTTATAAGCATATATACAGCACATATTATAAGTATATATATCTATTATATTATAAGCATTATAAGCATATATACAAGATCAAGCCGGTACTGCGAAGACGGCGCTGGAATCCAAGCAGTGTGTCTCATGCAGCTTGTGTGATGTCACACGTGCGATGTCACACGTGCACAGTGCTCCAGCACGCTGTTCATGTCCCATTTCACACATCTGTGAGCTTGTAAACCAGCTAAGCTAAAGATTGCTATGAGCTAAGGTGTGGCTAGCAGAGCTGTGGAGAGAAATGAACGTCACATTTAATGTTATTTACAGTTAGAAGTGACTTTACTCATGGAAAGAATGAACAAACATCTGGTTTGTCTCTGGTATACCTGCACTTTAATCCTAAATATGTGACCCCTGAGAGGTACACGTAAACCACTGAACTGGTTATAGAGCAGATGTTGGCTATATTTATTTAAAAAGTTTGGCTGGACTGTAATTTCTTCTTCTCTAAATCAGCTGTAACACAATGTTTTTTAGACAGCAGCAGTCATCATTTAATTAATCTTTGGGACATAATTTTCACTGTCATAAATGAATCCACCTCAGAGGTTCGTATATTTTATTCCCAATGACATTGTGAAAGATAAAACGGTGAGAAAAACAAAACATCAAAGCTGAGGGAACAAAAGCAGCCGAGGCTCTGGAAACATTGACAGCAGCTAATTGAAAACCGTCAATAAGTCATAAAATCTAATGGAAAAGGTCCAGTTGGCGAAGTCGGTCACATCTGTGGGGCAACTGGGACTTTTCTAGTCCCCATTTTCTCAGTCATCATAAAACTGGTTTAATTATTTGTAATATGATGCGATAAACATGTGTTTATTCTCCCGCCCAACTGCATTACTGTGCTTCAAGAGTCCCATTTGGGATTAATTTATTTTCCTTTTCCTCCCCCAAAGAATGAAAGTCAAAACATCAGAGAAGCACACCAAAGTTCCCAGAGTAGAACTGCAACAATGATGAAGATTAATGGCGAGATCGATGCAGCCAAAATGAAAGCATCGGGGCCGCCTTGCTCTCGCAGCCATCAATTATCCACTTTTCCCCCCGAATTGCATTAATTGATGTGAAATTAGCATCCGCGCCTTCGGCGCCGACCCGTTATCTGACGGAGAAGCAACAAAAGGAGCGGGAGATCCGTTGGGATGATTCCGCGGGCCCAAAAACGGCGCCCACGGCCTGGGAGGAAGACGGGAGGAGGTTTTCTGCTGAGTCATGACAAACGTGGGTGGGAGGAGGTTTTCTGCTGAGTCATGACAAACGTGGGTGGGAGGAGGGGGAAGATGTGGCAGAGGTCAGATATAAAGGAGAGAAAGAGGGAAGAGCGCAAGGCTAACAGGCAGTTGCGCTCACCTTGTGGAGTCAACCCACTTCCTGGCGGCACCTCTCTCCCTGGGGGGGGCAGTGATGGAGGAGGTGGGGGCTGGCGGCACCTGGGGGCCGCGTTGCTCAGCGTGTTAACCGTTGCAGCAATAATCGGGCGTGGCAGGAGCCGCCTGCGGGAGCGTCGGGGTGCTCCAGCTAACGACGCCCGCGGAGAAGCAGGAGGAGCGGGGAGATCACGCCCCCCCACTGGCTGAGGGGTGGTGGGGGGGGGGGGGCAACAGAGAAGTGGACAGGAAGGACGAGGTTTGATTCAAGAATAAAAGATGCGAAACGCTCAACAACAAATTCACTGTCGTTCCTGCGTCCATCATTGTGTCAGCGCCACAGGTACCCAGAATTTAATCAGCCTGAAATGATAACCACGATAATCCCCCCCCCCCCCCACCCATCCGCCCCCCCGCTAAATATCAGCCCCGTGTAGGTGGGTAGTCTGTCGGTGGGTGGTTAGAGCATCAGAGCTTCATCAGTTTTAAATGTCTGCCCCCCCGTGGCTTCCAGTTCTCATCAAACTTTGCCCGATCAGACGGGGGGAGGAGCTGCACGAGCCCGACCGTCCTCGGCGAACCGCCACTTTTCCCCGACCGATAACGTCGTTGAGGTCGACGCCGTGGGGGAGAAGCGCCAAAATGTAATAAATGCCGAAGGACGGTTTTATCTGCCTCTCTTCAAAGCTCTCAACACCCCATCAAACTCAGCTAACCCCAGCCGAGGAGGAATCGGCCCCCCCACCCCGCGGCGGACCCTGACAACCGTGTCCGCATGCACATCCAGAGTCCGCCTCCTTATTCCAAACCAAGCGTTTAGCTCTAAAACTTGGGGGGACGGGGACCAGATGCTGGGGTTAACAGCTAGCTAGCAGAAACCTGAAGGTTAACGCGACATTTATGAAAAGAACTGATGCCGTTTAGATTCAACTGCCGTTTCTATGGGATGTTCAGCTCACATTTGCTGGTTCAAGGCGCTTTGATTTGCTTGTAAATGCTGTTTTGATCTCTGGGCCTAAAGAATTAAGAGAAAATCCCGTTAAAAGCGACGTCAAAACTAAAAAAGCGATTCTTCTTCTTTAAGCCTTTTCTGCTCGTTTAATTCGAGGGTTCGACGGGTCACCGTCGCCACGATGGCGGCGACCTCACGGCGCCGCCGCTGCATCAGGTCAATGAAGAGTGAGCTGGGCTGTAGAAGCAGGCGACGACTCCCAGCGCTTTGTTCCTTTTCCCTTCCGGAACGTCATTGTTGCTAATGATCTTCGTTTGATATCCTGATCGCTGGAAACGCCGGCGGCGGCACGAGCGAGCGGCTCTACTGTGGCTCCCTCGGACTTTTGGAAATATTGAATCTGTCGACCATAATTGGTTTCCTGCTAAACAAAAGCATTAAACAACAGGGGAGACGCTGCGCTGCTGCCACCATCGTGGCTGCTGCCACCCCGCCGCCATCGTAGCTGCTGCCACCCCGCCGCCATCCTGGCTGCTGCCACCCCGCCGCCATCGTAGCTGCTGCCACCCCGCCGCCATCCTGGCTGCTGCCACCCCGCCGCCATCGTGGCTGCTGCCACCCCGCCGCCATCGTGGCTGCTGCCACCCCGCCGCCATCGTGGCAGCTGCCTGCCTGTGTGTGTTATTTTGTGATCACTTTTTATCGCCTCTGTGTAACCAAATGATCAATACGCTGTTACCAAGGTGAGTTTGATGAGAAACGGACCTGCGGCGCTGCTGCTTCTCCCCTCGCTGATATTAAAAGATGAAATAAGCCAGATCGGTTATTATGACTGAAACACCAGTGGCCTCCTCCAGGACGACGGCGGATTAGGACGTACTTTGCTGCTCCGCGCGTCTCCGCTTTGATCGCTGGTGTGATTTTCCTCGGCTGCAAGAGACAAAAGCACAACAACACCAAAGAACAACCGAAGAAAAAGGTTCTGTGGGGATCTCGACCCGTGCCCCCCCCCCCCTGCTGGAGAGGGTGGGTGACACCGTTGGGTGCGAACAAGCGCGAGGCCGTCCGGGGCAAAAGATTAAAGCCAGACAGACGGCTTTGATGCTCTCTCTCCTCCAGAGACAAGATTGGCCAGCTGGCTTGTTGCTGTGGAGCTCTTTGATGATGCAGCAAGAGGAGCAGCACATCTGGAACTGCTGTCCCCAGTTAGCTACTGGTGCAGGAAAACACAACACTTCCCTCAGACAGTTGTTAAACAAGCACTCAGGCGCGACGCTGACATGGCGGCGTGACGGGGGGTGGGGGGGGGGGGCAGGAGGAAAATCCAATTCCTTTATGTGAGACATCAAAGCACACGTTTTACGGACTGTATGAAGGAAGTGGAACGTGCTGCAGGTCTGTGGAACAAAGATAAATGAGCATTAGCAGCTGTTTGACATTGCAGATGTGCGGCGTAGCTTCATTTCTAATGGCCAGGAACGTTCATTTGACGCAAAGCTTGATCATCAGTCTGAGATGATTTATTCGTCCCATTGGGGGGATTTGAAGATAAGACGACCCGATAAAGGTTCAGCAGACGTTGCTAGCAAGGACATAAATATGCAAAACTCGGTTTTAATCACACGAAGCAGTGAAAGAGGTGGATGTTTTTGTTAAAGATGTGGAGGCTGCATTTAATACACGCTGTTATTCAAGAGTGGAATCACACCAACATTCCCAAACGATGCTGCACGCCAGCATCTCCTCGGCATTTTCCTGGTTTCGATGAAACAAACTCACATTTCTGCACTATTGTGGCTTCATAAGATGATTGTAGCCTCTGCGAGCTAAAGCTAAGTGATTATTTACAAGGGCTGAGAAGGTTTCAGAAAGCTAACGGTGATGTTCTTGCTCGTGTTCTTGCTCGTGTTCACAGAAGGCAGCTGCAGCATAAGTGTGATTAGAAATGGAACCTTTATTTATGAAAGAAGTTCCCAGAGGATCTTTTAATCATGTTTTTTTTTTGACATTGTCCCCGAAGGACCACGAATCAGGAACGTATGAAACATTTCTAAGACCATTAAAATAATGACAGCGTTGAGTTTCCAACATGTTGGAAACTTGGTTTGAACTCTGGGTCCACTCTGGTAATTTATATGCTGAAACAAGGTGACAAGAACTCCTCTCTGGTGCTTTTTAGTTCATATAAACATAAGACGCGTGTTTGCACGAGTTATATCAGCCTGGCGGCTCCATGGTCCGTCCCCGTGGGACCGTGTGAATCATCCCCAGTTGTCTACGCAGAGATCCTGTAATGGAAGACTGGCGCTTCCAGGCAAAATTCCCACTGAACGTGTCACGAGCTAATCCTGAAACGTGCTATTTCTCCAAACGGGTTGGCAAATTAGACAAGAGGGGAGAAACTGCCCCCGAAAGCCAGGCGACGCGGCCGCGGCCTCCTGGGAGGGTTAGGATAAGGGAAAGGTCGGGAGAGGCGGCGCTCAGTACACAGGACGCTGCGGAGGTATTTTCGGAGGTATTTTCAGCTGAGGGATGTATGAATATGGATTCAAACAGATGGAAACTTGACCAGCTTGTGCTGCGGCCCTGAGCTGCCACCCCACCCCCCCATTTAGCCCTCTGGGACTCTGACAGACTCCCACTGTCAGGAGGTGATGGTTGGCTGCATCAGACTTTATTCATTAAGTGAATAAAGCTGGTTTATTTGGCGAAGAAGCCTCCAGATTAACGACTGCTCTGGTCTTATTTGTGTACGTTCGCTTCTGAGATGCATTCAAGTCTGGAAAAATGAAGGCCATCAGTGCCCGCGCCACACAGCGTGGCTGATTGCCGAATTCCCACATCAGGGAGCAAAGTCCATTATCATTAGTTATCCGCAGATAGGTGCCGCCGAGCATCGAGGAGGAGGAGGAGGAAGGAGGAAGGAGGAGATGAGCAGGGGGAGGCCCAAAGGAGCGAGAGGAGGCAGTAAATAAATAATACGAGCCCGGATGGACGCCCAGAGACCGCCCGTCCCAGCAGCGGACAACATGGAACGTCATCATTTGGGAAGAGCGTGGTGCGCTTCCTCCTGCCGGGCCGTCCTCCACCGTTCCCGCCAGTCATCAACATTCGCCACCAGCGCTCGCAGCCAGATTAATCCCAGTCCAGCGCACGAGCACGTCCAACACGGGGACGGAGACACCCCCGCCCTGCTGATGAATGGATGTGTAATCAGCCTCATTGATCCCGATGGGAACAGCCACTAGCGGGAAAAGTGATAACTGTTGACTTTCCTCTGCGGTGGTCGGTGGCTTTAATCATCACGAGCATAATTCGACCTCGCAAAAGCCCAGATGTGTCCAGGGTGACACGGCCGAGGGAGGAATTTATTATCGCTGCGCGGAATCAAAGGCTGCAAGCTTCCATCCTGTCCTGGCCGGGCTTCCGGATGTTCCCTCCAGTTTAGAGATGAATCAAAGCACGGACGCCATCTCTATTAGACTGAGCCTGGGCGGGGAGGCTCCCGGTCAGTGAACGCATCACCACCTCGCTTCTGTGTGTTCGTGCAGCAGCAACCAGAGACGGTTAGTTGAGCTGCTTCCAGGCGGATTATTGGCCACAGGGGGAGAATCCCAAACCTTGTTTTAATATTTAATCTTTTGTTTCTGCTCTGAAGTGGCGTGGCTGTACCTCCAGCGCCTGGAGGTCGTGCTGGGTTGGCCCGTCCGCCACCTGTCCCCGGAGCTGTCCCTCGGTGGGACTTTAGCTGTAAGATAGCACACAAACACTATAAATATGGCAGAAAAGAGCCTGTTGGAACATGGCAGATGCCGATAATCCAGCCATCACATGTACTGAAAATGAATCACCATCGTTCTGGATGAAGATTTACGAGTGTGACAAAATATGTGGCCACTTAGGACACAGCTATTTTTCATCTGCGCTTGTCTTCTTAAAGGTCACTTCCTGGAGCCCTGAAGACACTCTGGAGCAGCAGGCTGAGACCCCCTGGACCACGTTATGCAACTGTCCAAATATCTGCCCAAATCCGTCACTAAACCCTGAATATAACTCTCATTTTCTTAAAGATTCAGGAGATAAACACAGTGAATGTGCTGCCTTCCTGTTAGCACACCCCAGATTCTTCTTTCCCTCTTTCTTGCCACAGACTGCAGCTGTCAGTCCAAGGTCTGCTGGGTGAGCTGAATCAAAAGGTCCGTGCCAGAAGTGACAGGCCGGACTGTCACGCGTCACCCTCCCTCGCGCTGTAACGCGAGCAGACGTGTCCGCACGCCGGGGATTGGACGTTTAACGCTTCAGAAAATCAAACAAATGACGACACGAGTACAAGTCAGGCAGTCACAAGAGAAGGAATTCATGCACTTACGATCAAAGGAGGGGGAAAAAACCCCGTTTGGGCTGGACAGAGGAGCACTGGGCCGGAACGTGACTGTGGCTGAAGGTCAGAGGGGTCACGAGACGTTTGAAGACTCATCTCGTCTGATCAGTCTGGATTTAATGTTCGGACGCAACAGAACGCTGCTCAGGCTGGTTTTAGCGCCCTACATGACAGTCCCTGACTTTCAAAATAAAAGACAGTCATGGATTTACAGGAACTGGACCCTCCCGGACCCCCGCCTGTGATGCTGCAGTGAGCTGTGGGACCAGTTACTGCTCAGCATCATTTAGATACCTCAGACTGGGAACGTGATAGTGCTGCTGGTAAAGAGCGTAATGGGACCCAGAAGCCAACCAAAAGTCTGGAGAGGCTGTAACAAGGTTACAGTCCTGCAGAGACACGTTTCCAGACATGCTAACAGGATTAGCTTCTCCACGCAGTCTGATCTGCGGTGTGTTTGAGGCCCGTTCGCATCACAAACACGCGTAGATGCGAAGCAGCAGCTTTTCCAGGTGATTCTTTCCAAGCGCACCGACAGATAAACAGTACGATCTGACTGTTCTTCTGGCTCTGCAGGGAATTATCCCGACTGGTGGCAAAGAGCATTTAAATTGTCAGACCAGATTAGAAGGTTTGGATTTATCGCAGCCTACCTGGGAGGGGAAAAAGAAAAGAGACGCATAAATGACATTTGTGTGGTGCTCGGTTCTTTAAAAGGGCTTTAAATTTCTCTCTGCCTGAGGCTGCAGTTACCGGGGACAATGTCGCAATCATTACTTTCTGGGTTTGGGCTCAAAATAAGAATTATTACTTTCTGGGTTTGGGCTCAAAATAAGAATTATCTTGGTTTAAAGCTATTTGTGGCTCTCTGATATCAGCCAGTGAAGTAACCATGGAGAGCTCTGGAGCCAACCTGTTTTTTCTATATCCTATAATATATAACTGACTTGGTCTTTTCCTTCAACAAAGGAGTCACAGATCTCCTCCCCGACGATGAGGCGATTCACATCAGCTGTTTCCTGCCTGCTGATCTGGGATTGGTGAATCTGGGATGTCGCGCCCAGCCCGGATACCCCTGAACTCATCCTGCGCACACTCAAGCGTCTGCTGAGCCTGCTGAGACGTTGACCTTTTGACCACAGCATTTGTTCATCTAGATCAAGCTTCAGCACCTGGGATGTGGCCACCATTGCATTAAAGCTTTAAAATCTTAGCTTTTGAGATGACGGAGATCAAAGGAACACTATAACAGAGGGATTCGACCCCTCCCCGTTTCCCCCTGACGTCGCTCAGACAGCCAGCAGGGTCGATTGAGGTTTGACTGTCGCGGCGCAGAGGTCTCGGGCTTATCTCCTCTTTAAGAACTCCTCTACAGTCACTTTAATAGTGGTCTTTGCCAATTTCACTGCTTTAAAGCTCAGTCAAATTCTAAGTGAAATCTTCCCTTTTTTCCCTCCTTCACAGCATCTTCTGCCTCATTGATCTCACCGAGGTGGGCAGAGGCTGATCCGTGTCTGAGGGAGGTAAGTGGAACTTTGGGAAAGCAGACTTTTACATTTTAAAAGACGTATTTTGACAGTCAACGTGCAGCTTTAGCAGTGACACTGAGGGAAAATGACACAAATGAAGATGGACACGAAAGGACACGGGCGTCTTTCGTCCTCATACGGTCATTAAACAACCTTCATTTGTCCCCTTCTGAATTTGAAGCTCATTCTTATTCTACAAAATGACCTGTGGTCCACCACCATCATGTCGGCAGCCTTCAGACGCTACTGAGAGATTTTTCAGTCTAGTTCCGCTGCACAAAAGGTGAAGGCTTCCTTTTATGAGCGAACTATTTCCCTCCCAGCAGAAGTGCTTGGATTTGAGCAGGTTTCTGACCCCCTTCCAGGTAGAACAGTTTGATACTGACCATTTGCAAAGGTTACATCTCACTTTGTGCACTTTTCTTTCTCTCCTGCAGTTTCTTCCACTCGTTTGTGACGGTTGCTGCTAGCATTGGTGTACTTTTATACTGTTGTACGACTCCTGTGTGTAATCGCTCTGCTAGCATGTAGCCTCTCCATCCTGCACCTTAATGTCACTCACGTGAGTCACTTTAGCCTGTTTGCTGTCTCCCGCCACCCTTGAGAACTTCGCACGGCTGTTTGAGGGTGAAGTCGAGGTCAGAACTGGGTTGAGATGAGGGTAAATGTATTATTTCTGTGGACGTCCTTACAAAGATAGAAGTTCAAACTTGGGTGTGTGATTTCAGACCATGCAACGTAAATATTAACACTAATTATTTGCTGAAGAATCTCAGGAATGTTGTGAATCCACTCTAATCTTGATTGATTGATTAGTTGGGTCTTAACCAGGAAAAGTTGGGATTTCTAAATGAGGTCACACCCCCACCGACTGGTTGCCACCCCCCCTAAAGTAAATGAATGCAGTCAAACTGTTTACCTTCATTTAAAGGTTGCTGTAAAATGGAATTGTCTGCTTATATAATCAATAATGCTTCTAATCACCATTCCTCAGCGTTGCTGCAGGATTAAATCAGGGTGCAGTAATGTTTCCTGATAACTTGGCAATAATTTCCACTTCAGGTGCGACCGCCTGACCCTTCAGGCAGGAAGATGAATCCTCCTCCACAAATTGGAATGGGAAAATATTCCTATCTGCTCCCCTCTCGCCGCAGTCCCAATTACAGACTCGTGTTATAAATATAGCGCCCATATGCAGAATACTGTACCCAGTCACTGTATCGGCTATTCAATCAGGAAGAAACGGCACCACTGCCCCTGGTGTTAATTGCACACCGAGATCCAGAATTAAACATCAACCCAAGGCTGGTTTCAATTATTTCCATGCAGCAAGTGCAAGATGTCCGCGTGAATATTAAGTTTGTGGGTTGCGAGGTGCATTCCCCTGGAACAGACAGAAGCTGGACTGGAAGTACTGGGAGATAAATGGAAACCGAAGCCCCTGAGGATTCCTCAGAGACGCAATTAGAGGCTCAAAGTCGAGCCTTTCATGGGTGTGTCATCGCTGTTTTATGGAAGGCAGACGTGCTCAACGTGGCCGTGTAAATATGAAAGGAAACGACAAGCGGTCGGAATTTAGAGCAGTTTCATGGCAGGTCGCCAAGAGAACGCTGTCAACCGCAAAGGCTGCGGAGCCGGCGGGCACTGGTGGCATTAAAGCGAGGGGAGTCGATCCAGCAGCAGCGTTTACAGAGCGTTCGGCGAAGTGATCCGACCTCGGAGTCGGATTCACAGATCCAGTCAGCAGCGCTGCGAGGTTACCCGTGAACGCCTGGCTTGTTATTAACAGGCGGCGAATGAGGAGGTGGGGCTCATTTATGTTGAGGTGGAAGGGCAGAGAGCAGGTCAGCCTGGATGTGAGCAGTCAGATGAGGAGGGATTATTCAGACAGGAAGTGGGTCCGCTCTCATCAAAGGGTGGGAAGCAGCAGTCGCGCTGGTATCGGGCTGTTGTAACTGGATGTTTCCATGTGCTTTGATCCATTCTCAGCTGTGCCAGATTGGACGGAAGCGTCTGACTCTCAGCAGGATGCTGAAGGTGTCTCAACTTTCTGTGGATGGCGTTCAGCTCAGTGATTAATGAGCGGAGCCGTTTTGTGCATAGTTTCAGTAAAACGCCGGCAAACTGAAGGAAGGACTCCATCATCTCTGCCTGCTGCCGCCTCAGGCCAGACGGAGTCGGCAAACACACCACAAACATAAACAGGTATTTGATGAATAGCTGAAAATGATTCCCCGCGAAGGCTAATTACCGGCTTGGATGTGTGCGCCGCTCTCTTTTATGATGAAACCGCGGGATACGGGCCCCTCTACACGTGAGCCGGGTAGAAATGCACCTTTCAGGCGGATGAATCCTTCACATCAAAGCAGACGGATGGAATAAACCTGCGAGAAACACTGGAAATAAAACAACAACACGCTTGAACACTGGAATAACGCAGCTTTTTTTACACTGTTTAGAAAAAACCTTCCGCAATCATTTAATCAGTTCACAGTAAAACATCACAACGTCACACGTGCAGATGTGCTGGAACAGGAAGCAGTGAGGAACAGGCACCATGCTGGTTGTCATCTCTGCTTTTAGACAACAATTATGTATGTAAATTACCATGAGCGAGGCAGTGTGGGGGGGGGGAGCAGCCCTGTCTGACAACCAGGATCATTTCAGAGATGTTCTGGTTTCGGCTGATCCACATCCACACCCTGCATGTGCAACGTACTGTAGAGGTGTTGGTAATATTTAGCACTGTTAAAAATATCCAAGTGACAGAAGAGCATGCTAATCGCTAAAAGATGCGTCCGTTTTTGTTGTCGGAAACGGCTCCTAAATATTTCAGTAGTTTAGGATGAATCTGTTTAAAGTTGAGTCTTGACTTCAAATCTCAAAGGTCGCCGACAACAACGTCACCCATCAGAGGCAAAACCACTCAAATTCTTTCACATCCTCGGAGAAAAAGAGGCAATTTATAGCTAATTACAAGAAACAGCACGTCACAATGGCATTAGCGTTTCTTAGGGCAGCAACATATCATTTATCCCATGGCAACCGCCGCTGCCTGGGGGCTCAGCGGGGTTCTCCCTCACTTTTCTGAACACAATAGTTTATGGAGAATATTTTGCTTCCTTATACAGCTGCTGAAAAAACCACACTGAAAAAACCCCCATCGAAAGTGCAAAAGTAAGAGGTTTATGTCTAAAATCACCCCCCCCCCCCCCCCCCAACAAAACAGCATAAAAGACGATTGTGAAGAAAGAAGGAGTGAAGATTTACGGTTAAATGAGAGGCAGGACCATCGCGTTTTAATGAGCAGGGAGAATAGTGGAAATGGCAGATGCTGGTGGGGGAAGTGGATCACTGAGGCAGCGCGGCCACCTCAGGGAGGGAGACAGGAAGTGATTAGTGAGCACAACATCGGCATCTGTCAGACAGCTTAATTGATCTTCGCTGGGGATGAAAGCGGATTAAATCACAAGTGGGCAGCGTTTAAACTGGCTGAGAGTGACAGGAAGCTCCTCGCTAACGCCCGGAAGTGACGGGATGATCAGGACACAGTCAGATGGACAACTGCTGAAGGGGGGGGGGGGGGGTTCTCCTGCTTCTTGGGATCAGAACCTCGAAAATCCCAATTAAACACACGGATGAATGAATTAATCCAGTCGGGGGAATAAAAGAAGAACCAATACAAAGTTATTTGCAGGGCTATCTTCTGCGAGTGTGTTCTGAGCACTATTGCGATGAGTTGAGGACTGAGCGGAGTGAGTGTGCGTTGGAGTGGGCGCACGCGTGCACGTGTGCTCCTGCTTCAGGGCGAAGGACCCATTCTTTTGAGTGGGTTCATTCAAGTCACCATCGTTTTCTCGCTCTGCGCACAAAAATGGCACAATAGGGACCTCCGTCCCCTCGGAGGGCTGTAAATTCGGAGCGCTTGTGCACGGGTTCAGGCCTTTTTTAACTGTCCCGCCCACAAACGCTAACGTTTCAGGAGGAGCACGAGGATACATCGCTCTGCTAATGACAACATCTGCTTGGTTTCATTGAAAGGGCGGAAAAGCTGCAGCTGATTATAGAAGCAGAGGGAAAATAAGAGAAAGTGGCAAACGAGGCGCCCCGAAGATGCCGTCTTCATTTCGTGCTAAGCTTCATTAAGAGTCATGTAGCAAAGACGCTTCCCTCGGGAGCGAGCGCCCACCAGTAGCAGAGCTCACAGGCCTTTCTGGGGCTGTCAATCATCTCCATCTTCTAAATATTCTGATCGAAGAGCTTCTGTGGTTACAAAGTTACGAAGACCATCATTGTATATTTGTCCAGGCTAAATAGGCTGCACACACAAATAGAATGGACCGTGTGTGTGTGTGTGTGTGGGTGTGGGTGTGGGTGTGTGTGTGTGGGGTGTGTGTGTGTGTGTGTGGGGGGGGTGAAGGGGGCGTCTTCATGCTTCATTCTACAAAAAAGTTGGGCAATTTTGCCGAGGTTAGAGTCAGGACCTGGGTCTAGTAAAGTGAGGTTGTGTGTGTGTGTGTGTGTGTGTGTGTGTGTATGTGTGTATGTGTGTGTGGTGTGTGTGTGAATGTGTGTGTGTGTGTGGTGGTGTGTGTGTGTGTGTGTGTAAGCCTCACTCCTATGGTTGGATTAGCTTTGCGTCAGCGTGGCGCTCTAGGATGACAGCTCTTGAGGTGACCCTCTTTTGTCTTTTGGGGATCTGCTTAATGATTCACGCAGAGCGGCTTGTTTGCATCCTCGGGGGGGGGGCAGATACACAAGGTTGTCCCTCCCTGACTAGCATTAGTGGCCGTTGACTGCAGAACAAAAGCCTCAAAATTCAATATGTGTTTAACTTGGTACAAAAGAACATTTCTACTCGGCCAACGAACGATTGCGAAATAGCTGCAAAGAAAAGGAAGAAAAAGAAATCCACCGATAAACTTGTGATTGATGTATTTTCATAACACTTGTGCCTGCTGCGTAAATGGGGGGGGGGGGGGCAGGAATTGATCGCAGCTGTTGAAAGGTGCGAAAAGCAGAGTTCGGCCTGGAATACAGGTCCTCCGTCTATTTACCTGATCACATCTGATCACCCTGAAGGTCCTGCGTGGATTCAATAACACATATAACATAGTTTGTGTGCGATATCTGCGCTAATATGGACGTGCAGCCCCCACCAGGGGGCTAGAATGTGGCTCCACCATGTTTCTACAGTAGCCCGGAGCGGACAAAAAGATTAGATTTGTCTTTTTCCTTAATGCAATAGCATCAATCTGTGCTAAATGTATGAATAAGTGCCTCCAGGACACCTGTAATATCCTATAGAGTGAAGCTGGGATTGTTTTCCTCATAGTTTTGGAGGAACTAGGGATGAAATGGAGCAGCAAAGGGGGGGGGGCAGCATTTGGAGCTCAGATCTTTCTCCTTCATCTCAGCGTCCTGTGTGAACGCGCGGCGAGCAGAGAGGCTCTTTATGAAAACGCCCGGCGGGAGGAAGTCCACCCGGCCGCCCTGGGCTCGGCCCTCCAGAACCTCGGCTTCATCTCGCAGCAGAAACGGCTGTTTGATATTCCCACCACATCTGGAGCAGATTCCACGTGGTCGTCTCTGCCCTCTGATGTCACCCCGCTGTTCTTCACCAAAGCTCAGTGATGAAGCCGCCACTTATCGTCAGATGGCAGCCGTTGTTGTAGACAGAGGGTTGTTATCTGCTAATGTCTGCATTATTCATCATTATTCATCATCATTATTCATCATTATTCATCATTATTCATCATTAATAATCATTAATAATCATTATTCATCGTTATTAATCCGGCACAGGTGCGGCGCTAGTCTGCCTATTATCCCAGGGAGGACATTATTCACCCCACACGTCTGTTTTACCTCGTCTTTTTCTGTAATCTACCTTTATGTTTCAGTGAGTCCAGTCCAGCCCGGTGCTGGCAGCCAAGAACCGTCGTCTCCCTACGTGAGATGTGCAGCTCCGTCCTCACCAGCAGCCGTAAGGCGCCATTTTGGGAATGTTTGGCCAGTTTTAATCAAGTAGTTGGAATTCTCTCCCTCTGTGAAGTCAGCAGAAGCATCCATCCATCCATCCATCCATCCATCCATCCATCCATCCATCCATCCATCCATCCAGCATCTATCATCCATCAGCCAGCCAGCCCATCAGCCAGCCATCCAGCCATCCAGCAGCGAGCAGCCAGCCAGCCAGCCAGCCATCCATCAGCCAGCCAGCAGCCAGCCATCCAGCCAGCCAGCCAGCCAGCCAGCCAGCCAGAGCCAGCAGCCGCCAGCCAGCCAGCCAGCAGCCAGCAGCCAGCCAGCCAGCAGCCATCCAGCCAGCCAGCCAGCCAGCCAGAGCCACCAGCAGCGATCAGCCAGCAGCCAGCCATCCAGCCATCCAGCAGCCAGCCAGCCACCAGCATCCAGCCATCAGCCATCCAGCCATCCAGCTAGCATCCATCAGCCATCCAGCCATCCATCATCCATCCATCCATCATCCATCCATCCATCCATCCATCATCCATCCATCAGCATCTATCATCCATCATCCATCCATCCATCCATCATCATCCATCCATCATCCATCATCCATCCATCCATCCATCATCCATCTATCATCCATCATCCATCATCCATCCATCATCCATCCATCCATCTATGAAAGAACCCATGATCCTTTGAACCCTTTTGAAGAGTCTGTGAATGCTCACACATGCCGCTCACTCATGCAGCTCACTCATGCAGCTCACACATGCAGCTCACACATGCAGCTCACACATGCAGCTCACTCATGCAGCTCACACATGCAGCTCACTCATGCAGCTCACACATGCAGCTCACTCATGCAGCTCACTCATGCAGCTCACTCATGCAGCTCACACATGCAGCTCACTCATGCAGCTCACTCATGCAGCTCACTCATGCAGCTCACACATGCAGCTCACACATGCAGCTCACACATGCAGCTCACTCATGCAGCTCACTCATGCAGCTCACACATGCAGCTCACTCATGCAGCTCACACATGCAGCTCACACATGCAGCTCACACATGCAGCTCACTCATGCAGCTCACACATGCAGCTCACACATGCAGCTCACACATGCAGCTCACTCATGCAGCTCACTCATGCAGCTCACTCATGTAGCTCACTCATGCAGCTCACTCATGCAGCTCACTCATGCAGCTCACTCATGCAGCTCACTCATGCAGCTCACACATGCAGCTCACTCATGCAGCTCACACATGCAGCTCACACATGCAGCTCACTCATGCAGCTCACACATGCAGCTCACACATGCAGCTCACTCATGCAGCTCACACATGCAGCTCACACATGCAGCTCACACATGCAGCTCACACATGCAGCTCACTCATGCAGCTCACTCATGCAGCTCACATGCAGCTCACTCATGCAGCTCACACATGCAGCTCACACATGCAGCTCACACATGCAGCTCACTCATGCAGCTCACACATGCAGCTCACACATGCAGCTCACACATGCAGCTCACTCATGCAGCTCACTCATGCAGCTCACTCATGCAGCTCACACATGCAGCTCACTCATGCAGCTCACTCATGCAGCTCACTCATGCAGCTCACTCATGCAGCTCACACATGCAGCTCACTCATGCAGCTCACTCATGCAGCTCACACATGCAGCTCACTCATGCAGCTCACACATGCAGCTCACACATGCAGCTCACTCATGCCGCTCACACATGCAGCTCACTCATGCCGCTCACACATGCAGCTCACACATGCAGCTCACTCATGCAGCTCACTCATGCCGCTCACACATGCAGCTCACACATGCAGCTCACTCATGCAGCTCACTCATGCCGCTCACTCATGCAGCTCACACATGCAGCTCACTCATGCCGCTCACACATGCAGCTCACACATGCAGCTCACTCATGCAGCTCACTCATGCCGCTCACACATGCAGCTCACACATGCAGCTCACTCATGCAGCTCACTCATGCAGCTCACACATGCAGCTCACTCATGCAGCTCACTCATGCAGCTCACTCATGCCGCTCACACATGCAGCTCACTCATGCCGCTCACACATGCAGGCCTGTTATTGATACACGTAGTTATAAACACATCGTGGGAGCACCTTCAGGATTGGAGGATAACTCAAGTTGTCTTTGTTGGTGTGTTTGTAAGGTTTTTCCAGCAGCCATCACAAACACTTCACACCTCTTTTGTTCTCATTTGAACAGTGGAATTTGTTTGTCAGTTTTAGAAGGTGAGAACACAGCAACAGACACATGAAAAGCATCTCCAGATCGGAAGAAATGAGTCAGTGTGTTTCTCCTTTGTCGCATTGTATCCCAAACCATCCTGTAAAGTTGGGCTTCAGAAGCAGCTCCCAAAAACACCCTGAGAGAAGATGTGGGGGGCGTTGAGCTGTTCCACATCGAGCCCCGACGGTCGTTATGCTAATCCTCCCTCCTTTCCTTCAAGACCCTGATGGTCTCATGTGAGTATCGGCTGAAATGAAGACGCATTCAGGAACGAACACGTCAATAATCAAACAAAGCGAGAGATGCAACGTTGTGTTATTAAATCAATAAAGCAAAAGGTTCTTCCATCCACCAAAAGCGGCCGAATGTTTCAGGGTAATTTACCGCTGCTCGGCTACTGTCCGATCATCGCACTATCGTTATTTTCGCCCGGCGCTTTCAGCCGTTATCACATCATTTGTCAATAAACGTGCGGCCGCGGGAGGAGATGATTTCAGTTCTGGCGCACGCTGACATTTATTGCGCGTGTAAATCTGAGCCGTCCACATTGGTCACCGCTTCCCTGGCGACGGTGCAGCTACGGAGCAGGGCTGCGCCTCGTGGAGGGGTGATGACCAAGGTGCGATGGGAAGGGTTTAACCGGTTTAACATAACTCACCGAGTGGAGGCGCCACGTCAACCACCTGGTTAAGCTTTGGTAGAGGAAATAAAACAAGTTGACGTGTTTTTGGCAACTTCGGCCTTAAACAACAATGACAGAAAACAGGGAAAGTTGGAACTGAAATGGTGAAAAGATGTCAAAAATTGGAAGGATGAGAAAGGAGCCTATGAGAGAGAGAGAGAGAGAGAGAAGGTGTCCCTCTCTTCACCCCCCCCCTACTTTGACGTCACTGACTCAGAGGCACAAAACGAGCGGCTCTCAGCCGAGCTCTCCACTCGGCTCCTCGCGCGCTCCTCACACACGCTCCTCGCTCCCTCTGACACCTGTTCAGTCAGGTCCGGCGCCGATCCTCGCCACCTCCCCCCATCAGGACCGCAGCCCGCTCTGCTCCCTCCTGTCTCGGGCAGCTGAAGGGGGCGCAGCATGGGAGGGAGCGACCCCCGACCCCGACTCAATACAGCAGCAGATGTGAGAAAAGAGGAGAGGCAGAAAGAAGGGCAGTAACACAATCCCTCCCCCCCTCAATAACCACCCCCCACCCAGCCCTCATCTGGGAGAACAATACAGGAGAGGTGCCCCCCCCCCCCCGCTCAAGGCTCCGGAGTGGACAGACGCGCCGCCACACTCACCCGCCGCTGCGAGCAGAGAACACGGAGCAACAGTCTCGCTTCAGTACCTGGACAGCTCCACGCCGGCAGCCAGCTCGTGCGCGCTCCTCCATGAGCGCGTGAGAACCCCAAGGTTTCGGGTCCGGAGATGCAGCCCCCGTGTCCGCTTCAGCTTCCCCACTGCCGCCCCTCTCTGTCTCTGGGGTCGCAGCTGGAGGAGAAGCTGCTCTTTGAGAAGTTTTGGAAGGGGACTTTCAAGGCGGTGGCGTCCCCAAGACCCGAGAGCGTCATCGTGGCCAGCATCACCGCCCGGAAGAGGCTGAGCAGGTGAGTTTCCAGCTCTCTGAGACACGCTCGGCGTTGTAGAAAGTCCAAACCGTGCTGAACTCTTCGGGAGTGTTTTTCAAATGTGGCACAGGGCAGAAATGTGAACCCTGAAGGCATCGTTACTGCTCCTGTGAGGGTGGTAACAGGTGTATGGATGGATGGATGGATGTATAGGTACATACGCCTTAGCCTGTTGTGCTGCGTTATACGTGTCTTCAATGTTTCCCCCATATCTACAGATTGTTCTGCTCAGTGTTGAATAGGTCGTAAAGGTCGCCGTCAGCCCGCCGCTTTAATGTGGCTTTGATCCGGTTTTAAGTCGACTGATGGCGCCTGTGGCTGCGCTGATTCCACCACACGCCGCCTGACGGCAGACTTTCGGGGCGTTAAACAAACGGCGTAACAGGTACATCCACTCCGCTCCGCCACACGTGCGTATTAAATGAGGCGGCTTGCTTGGGTGACCTTTAAATGATTTTGACACCCGCTATCAGCTTCTCTCATGTGAAATTAGCTATGCTAATGAGGATTAGAACGGCCCATTTCATCCCACATCAGCCCGGGCGACCACATACACACACTGGACTGGATAATGTGTCTTTAATGGGTTCTATTACAGCGGGACCGTAACGCCGCACAAGTCCAGTTTATGAAGGATGCTGTTAGCTTGTTGGATTTTAAAAAGGGATTCTTTCTTTGAGGATATGATCAACCCCCCCCCCCCCCCCCTTCACCTTCCATGTCAGTGTCACAGCTCATTGAGGACGCAGGCAGACCCAAGTAGAAGTAAAGCAAATGAAATGTAACGTGCTGCTGTGAACAGAGCAGCCCTCCGCGAACACGTTAGAGCAGCCTCAGAGAGTGGGGGTGTGTATGGGGGTGGGGGGGGGTCGTCCTCCCTGAGCCCCATCGGGGGCGACAGTGACGTGACGGCAGCACAACGGGGGCAAGTAAACGCGAATGTTGCTACTTTTGATGGCGAGGCGGGGCCTCCGCTGCTCCGTGGGTAGCTATGATGGACGGTGCACACAAAACAAACGCTGTGTGGTGGGGGGTGGGGGGGGGGGCTGGATTTTTGCTGGAGCGAGAGGGTGATTGGTGGAGTGCTTAGATCATCAGAACGCACGGCCTCAGGCTCAGACTTCCTCTGCTGCTGTCTCTGTAACATTAAACATCATTACTCACAGCGGAGGAGTGGAGGGCCATTGTTCTCAAACTGAGGGGGGGGTAGATGCATGGATAGATGGGGGGGGGGCATGTTCATGTTCAGTCAGCACGGGTCTTTTTTCTGCTGTCCTCGCTTCATCTCTCCAGTCTCTCTCTGCCTCCCTATACCTCCCTCTGTCCGTCCTAATCCTGACTGAACAATGCTGCAGGGCCTGAAGCCTCAGATGAGTAATTTGAGTTTGTTGTTCTCCCTCTGACCCCGTTCTCCTTCTCTCCTCCCCTTCACACCAGTCTCTCTATCGAGGGGGGAGAAGACGAGCCCCCTGCACGACACAAAAGCTATTATAAACCTACAACTCGGTTTGTTCATAGGCAAACTTATACAGCCTGGAACTTGTCCTGCCGTGTGTGTGTGTGTGGTGTGTGTGTGTGTGTGTATTCACATGCATCTGAATTGGGGGCCAAAGCCCGGGAGTGTGTGTGGCTGCTCTTGTTAGTGGGGTCTTGTCCAAATCTGTGGCAGATGGCAGGACGGAGTGAATACAATGCAAGTGGGTGTGTGTGTGTGTGTGTGTGGTGTGTGTGTGTGTGTGTGAATGTGTGTGAGTGTGCGGCTGGGGGGTTTCAGGCCTCTTACCTCAGCAGATGCTGGTTTAAGAAGAAAGGAAAAGGGTTTGGCCAGCGCTGACATCACCACTCAGTGGGAAAATTCAGCAATGTGGACACAATCCTAAAGACAGATCAGAATAAAATGTCCTAAAACGACCAGTAAAAGTGAGGTTACAGTTTTTTGGACGGGACCAAAATTGCATTTGATCCAAACGCATACATGCAGATGTAGCATGACAGTTTTGATGGGATTAACTCCAGTGATTCCCTTCGTCCAACGTCCAATCTATCGTTTGCTCTGTAATCCTGCAACATTAGAATCAGTGTTTAATGTCTTGAGTGAACGTAATAAATAGATGAGATATTTTGGGACACAGTGGGACTGGCAGCTGAGTCTCATCTCCAACTTAAATCTGCAGAAATCCCTTCTGGATGACAGAGTTAATACATATTCTCTAGGAAGAATAAACTTCTATTTCAATCTAAAAGTGTCCTCAGTGATGGACGAAGGTTTTGTCCACCGTGGTAGAGCTCCACGTCTCCGCTGCTGATCAAAGTATCTTTGTCTGACTTCGCTCGCTCTCATCCCATCAGTATCTCCGTCCTTCTCTTTATTCCCCGCCTGCGTCCTCTTGGCCTCCTTGTGTCTGTGTCATGCTACCCAGCGCACGTGGGACGCTGCTGCTGAGCGAAGCTGACACGAGACTTTGGGACGGTATCGACTCCGCGGGCTGGATTCCGACTTCATCTCGGATGGATTCACATGAAATGACCTTAGGTGACGTCATGAGATTAAGCTCTTTATGATTAAGTAATGTTGGTTATGTGACAACAATGAGACACTAGCTTATACTAGCGTCTAGCTAATTAGCTGAGTGATACATGTCGTGTTGAACAACAGGGACTCTGATGGGAATCTGGCTTTTTTGTTGTCCTCGGAACACATGGAAAGCAGTCAGGCAGCTCGCTTGTTCGCCTCAGATGATTTAACCGAATCCTACGTTTTACATGAGCATAAACACACTCTCAGATTTGTTCTCTCAGTGGGATTTAACTGTTTGGTGGTTTAAAACTCCCCCATCGTGGTGGTGGTGGCGAGAAGGAAGATGATTTAATAACACGGACGCGAGAGCAAATCTGTCCGCCGTCACAGAAGACTCCAGCTTTTCGTCTTAATTCTGGGGGAAAATGCGGAGAGGACGTAACATAAAATAGACGGGGAGCCAACAGATAAGCTAAACGGTATGAAGCAGCTGCCCTTTAAAGGTTGGTTAATGTAGATAGTGTCTCCGTGAGTCCACAAAAGTAACTCCGATCATATCAAGCTGAGGAAGCGACCGACGCGGGCCTCCAGGCCACAGTACACACCTCAACACCGATACAGACGTTTACATTTCACATATAGAACGTTTTGACACTGCATGGAGGAGCTGAGAATTAACCCTGTCTGGCAAATGTCATTTGAATGCCACTGTGCAACAACCCCACCCCACCCCCCAGGGGCCACCATTCTCTGACCCTGGTTCACCTCTGTCTTCAAATGTCAGAGAACAGCGTGTTCTCAGAGGAAGGGCACATAAAGAACCTTCCAAATGAGTCTGGGGGATTTGTTTAGAGTTCATTTATGGTGGGTAAATGAACAAGATTTAGAAGCATAAACCTTTACACCCAGACTAAATACTGTATAGAATCAGCACTGATTATCCGTAAAGCACAACATCGTCTGCAAAGAGGGATTTGCTGCCTCTCCAACAGGAGTATTTGCTATTCTTAACGGATGAATTTATTCATTTTCACGAATAAAACTGGATGAAAATGAACCGCATGTATTAGTTTTGGCACACGGCTGAGCTAGCTGCTGGTTAAAACCTCGTCTGTGACATTTAGAGGGAGTCGCGAGTTTTCAGGCCATTAACACAGTTAATGTGTGCGCGTGTTCTCTTAATGTGCAAACTCTGTAATCAGGGAGATGCAGGTGAATATCAACGACATCGAAATGTGCTCCGTGAGACGCCCAACGAATATTTTAACGCCGAATATAAAAGTTTAGTGGGACGCTGGGATGGAAGCACAGCCAGAAACGCACACTTTGAGTGACGGAGTGCGGCGGTTTAATTCGGGATTTCTGGTTATTACGTTTCCCTGGATGGAAACTAAAGGCAACTGAGCCGTGAGACGACAGAGTGTAAAGAGGAGACGGCGAAAGGTTTCTCAGGATCTGAGGACGTATTGTTGCAGATGGTCAGGGATGAAGGGGTGACCTATTTCTCTGGGCCCTTTCTCCAGCAGCGAGAGGAGGCGCGCTCGCTTATTACGACCCATCACATCTTCCGTCCATGAGCTGCGGCTGTAGCGGACCCCGATTCCGCAGAGAAATCCGCCTTTTCGGAAGTAACAATCCTGCCTTTTCTTTCGACGGTTCACAGCAGCAAACTCGCACGCAGCACACACACTGGCGCGCGATTGCGAAACAGCACCAGAGCCGGAGACGATACCTCCACGTGACTGTGATGTGCCAGGAGGAGGCAGAATCGCTCATCATGACGCTCGTCCCAAATCCCGCTCGGTCTGAAATGGCACCGAGGCAAAGGCCTCATTAAATATGCACACACTCCACGGAGCTGCTGTATTGAAAAGTCTGGGGGGAGTCGGGTCCCTCCGTAATAAGCCGGAGCCGTTTTCATTTAGAACTAAAAAAAATAAAAAATCCCATCCCTGGAAGCGCCTCACCCGCAGTTCCGGAAAAGAGCGTTTGCCAGCTGTCGGCCATCTTGGCCTCGGCTCTGCGCGCCGTTCTCCGCCAAGTGGGCCGCGTTTTGGTGACCGGACCCCCCGAAGCGGCCGCTCATTAAAATGCAGACTTATCAAAGTCGGCTCGTCATCGCTTAAATTGAACCCTTTCGGGCCTCGCTGGCTCCGGCGTTCAGCCTCCTCGCCTCCCCTGGAATCGGCCATTTGCATAAACAATGCGGGAGCGAGGGTGCGAGCTGTGGCAGTGATGATGTCGTAGGTTGTGGAGCGGAGGAAATAATTATCCACGTTACTCCCCCGCGCGCCCTCACCTCCGCCATCGCTTCCTGACATGAAATGTCACCCAATGAAAGATGATTCCGACGCCACATCGCCCACACAGGCAGGTTTGTCCCTTCCCAGGCTGGACGGAAGTTCGACTTTGGACCTCTTGAACATTCAAACCAAGATTTTCTCCCTGCCACAAAACGTTGGCCCCGGATTCGTTCACCTGATTATGTAAGAACCATAAAAGCCCCGGTTTTTATGACTCCAAAAGAAATATAGTTCCCTAACGGTTCACCCACGAGGGAAACATGATGGAGGCATAAATTCTGCCGCAGCAGTAAATAATTCTGCTCCACACGATGGTCTTAAAGTCGTATTTTCCACTAAAATCTATTCATTTTCACGTCATTCCTCTGACAGAGCGAGACACAATAACCTGAGTCCAATAAAGAGACATTTTATCAGCAGCAGGTTCTGGAGCGCACGTTGGATAATCTGATGACAAATGTGCCGTCACGGCGGCCGTGGAAATGATCTGAGCCCCGCATGCTTTGTCACGCCGGAACCGTCCGACACCTTCGCTCCCATTTACAGCTATCATCATCTCAGTGGGGGGGGGGGGGCAGAATACAGACCTGGAAATGGAGAAAATCTTCCAGTCGTGGTTCTCATTAGGAAACAAGAGTTTAAAAGTTACATTTAAAAAAAATATATTTTACAAATACGGCAAACTGGTCTGACATTGGTCTCCGGCCTTTCAAAAGAGGTCAAAAGGTCAACGATTCAGGTGGAGGCTAAGCTAACCATGGTAGCACGTTAGCCTTTGGTTTATGAGTTAAGCGACTAAACTGCGACTGCGTCAGAATTTCTGCTTTCTGAAGGTCACAGAGGTCAAAAAGTGACCACCGCTCGGGGGGTGTTTGGAGGCTGAACTTCCCGCTGTCCTACACGCCAGCGACGCCGTTTATTTGCTGAGACGGTCCCTCGGCCGGCACGTCCCTTTGAGAACTTATTAGAGGAAATGGAGCTGACGGGTTTGTTGAGAGGAGAGAATAACGGGAGAGGAACCTTCACCCTCTCTTGGCTGGATTTCGCTCAGCTGCAACAACGACGTAGCCGATTCGTTAACAACGAAGTCGTCCTTTTATCATCGCCCAAATAACGACTCTCATTTTGACACCCTCGGTGTAGCAGTGGATCTAACCTGCAATTATAAACTGTCAGCCCGGGGAAAATCATTTTTAAAGAGCCATCACGGCACAGGGCATCAGCACGGCCCACCGTGTCTTTAGCGCTTTAGCTAGCAAATTAATAAATCTTTTTCCAGATGAAGTTTAGCAGCAGCTTTGTGAGCGGCTCATTAGACAAGTTAAATGTGGTCAGTGAACGAGATTGGGGGGTAGCATTGCCCCCCCCCACCACACACACACACACACACAGTATAGAAGTCATAATTTATCCCGAATAGTGGCTTAAGTTTCTGCCTAAAGAAACAAATGGAGGCATCGTTTTCGGGAGAACCTAAACGCACCACTGGATTCTGGAACATTCTGCTGCTTCTTTTAACCTTTTTAATCAAAGTCTGATGGGGACGATCCAAAACTCCGGAGCGTGCACGTGCTGTTGGATTTGTTCGCTAATTAAAAGTATCTGGCAGCGATCAGCTGATTGGGGACAGTCGGCCTAATTATAAGATGAATAATTAACGTCTTTGACATATGAGCTCATTTCTTTGTCGGGTTCCGAAGACTTTTTTTGTCTTCCGTCTTTGCTCTTTTTTTCCCGGAATGATAAAAGAACCGGTTATCAGAGTCAGCCCGATTCACACGGAGAACATGAAAGGCTCTCGGATAGCCGCGTAATTAAACTGTTATTTTGGGGCGCTCGTTTTAAAGTCGGGCCTAGCAGTGCGGGGGAAATGGAATCGCCTCTTTTGATGGCAGAGACAATTTGAAGAACATCGTTGCAATGAAGCGCTACAGCTGACAACAACTGGAGGCTGAGGATTAAAGCTTCCGCCATGATCCCACAGCAGGAGAGGCAGGAGGACTATTTGTCCCCTCCTGAATGAAGCTGTTCCAGAGGTTTGGCTTTGGTGGCACTGAGTCGCCATGAAACCTCAGACTGACCCTCTGATTAACCTTCACGTTAGCTCGCCGCGTCGGTATTTGCATGGTTCAGTTTCAAAGTTAGAGTAGAATCCACAATTTGTGAATCCACAACATTTCAAAAGCGCTTTCAGATAAATGAATAAATCTCAGCGCTTCATAATTCAGCGTCACTTTTATTTCGTTTGACTGACATTTTCACTCCTTTCTCGCCGTCCTCCGCGACGGCCTGCTCCCGAGAGCGAGGAGGAGATTATGGGCTGAAAGCAGAGCAGGAGAGGGAGAATGGTCGTGCTGTGAGGGTTGAGAGAACCGTCCTCCACCCTGACTGGCAGCCGCCAAGGTTAGCCCACGCGCCCGATTAAAGGAGGCGGGTCCGGAAAGCGGTGCTCAGCCCCCGAGGTCACGATTGTGGACAACTAGCGGCGCTATCAGCTCTAATCCCAGCCTAAAGCTCCACTCCTCATCCCAGAGGACTGATATTGCTGCCAGTCTGGGATGGTTTTTGCAACAGTTTTGTGATTTTTTTTCTTTTCTTTTCGCATGGAATCACTGAGCAGAGCATCAAGTGTGCTTTCATTGCAGTAGGAAGCAAAAATCCAATCTAAAATACATCGAAATGAGTCTGGAATCGCAGCGAAGTGTTCAGGAACCTCAGAGATATGCCGATCGTATGATATGAATGAAGGTTACTGCAGGTCAGGATTCTCAGAAGAGCACAGATCTTCTTATCTAGTTTCACTTTCATTTCTGTTTATTAATATTGGGAACTATGTGAAACACTACGTGACTCCAGAAGGACCTTTAAAAACAAGGAGTAATCAAAAAGCTAGAAGAGACGGGAGCACATCTGCCTTGTTTTCTTTTGGGGTGGGGGGCAGGAAGTGAGTGAAAAGAGAAAACACAGCAGCTTAATCAGGTGCTTCTCAGCTGAAGGCCGGCGGAACTCAGGAAGCAAAGAGGAGGCCTGCGGCCGTCCGTTGGTTGGCAGCTTTTAATTACGCCAAATAATGCAGACACAACCAAAAGAGGGCCATTTAAACACTAGCCATTCTGATTGTGACTGCATGCTAAGCTAGCTAGCCTCTTGCTTTAGTATCCAGGTTGAAATTTGGGCACTTCTGAGCATTTTAGGCAGCAGTTTAAGTGGTGCGTTCAGGTGAACATGGTTCAAACTAAAGAGAAGGAATTAATGTTGGCGCAGGAAACTCTTCGCTGTGTGGTAAAACCCGGTTCCAGCATTACCTTTGACCGGATGATCCTCATCAAAGGACATTAAGACGCTCCTTAATTAACGAATTGACATGTGAAAAAGCTTAAGCTTTTCAAACACACCCTGTTTTCTTCGTCTCACTACTTTCAAAGAAACATGCAATTAAGTGAAGAACGGTGGGTGAATTTATGTCAAAAGGAGAAAGAACTATTCTATAATAATTAAATAACTGCATGAAAGGAGTTAGTGTTAAAAAAGACAATGAACACGTGAGGAAATGAGCATTTTTCTAGCTGGTCGCGTAGCTAAATAAATCCTGGCAGCTCCACCTGCCCACACCTCAGTGATAATAGAATAATTCACTTGCCCTTGAGCCCCTCACCATACATCCATGCACAACTCCTTACCGGGCCGCTGGCAAATTGAATGGACCTCCTCTCCGTTAAAAAAGTGTAATGACTCCCTCGGATGGGCCTGTAAATAACGCAGACGGGCGCGTCCGACCAATTTATTATCTGACTTTAAAGGAGGTTCGCGCAGAGGAGAAGGTCACTCCATCATTGATCAGCGCTTCCCTGGTAGGGAAATGTTAATTATGTGTACCAAGGTGGGCCGAATCCATTGTGTGTGTGTGTGTGTGTGTGTGTGTGTGTGTGTGTGTGCTGTCATTTTTTCATATAAACATGTGATAAGTGTTGAGTTTCTCTGTGAGATTCACCATGAAGATGTCTTTATATTTCTATGCCTTCTGTGCTTGATTCTTCCCCTCGCCTCCAGCTGGAGCTTTACCCCCCTTTGTCAGGGTGCAGCTTTGTGAAATGGGCTGTGTCACTGGGGATTTTTAAGTTGGGCTGGATAGAACAGAAAACACTGAGGTCTTGACCCGCGACTGTGACATCTTAGCTGTTTATTTGCAGAAATATAGCAACAGCACATGAGAGGATGCTTGGATTTTGTAATCCCACACATTATGCTCCGTCTTGCTTCCAAAGGTTAACAAAAAACAGTCTCTTAATCAGATCAAGTCTATCAGTCATGTGGCGGCGCCCACACTGATTAGCATCGATGGAGGAGAGGTGGGCGGAAGAGCGGGGAAGTCAGCAGGTGTCCTGATTGCTCCATTTTTAAATGATTACTTTAAATAGGAACGTCGGGCAGCACAGCTAATGAAGTCGTGCTAAAGAGCCGCAGTGGTATTATACTGCACAGAGTGTGTGCACGCTGTTGTCATCAGTCACGAACACAGGGAGCGATACAGACACGATTTAAAACTGCCGTGGAGGAGCAGACGTCAGCTTCAAATATACATGACTGCTCAGGCTGGTGAGCAGAGAAGAAGGAGGCATCCAGAAAAATAACAGTTCGCATCCGTGTCTGCATCCACAAGCAGTGTTTGGATGCTAACGTGGGAGGAGGTCTTGACTCTGATGCCCCGCAGACAGCTAGTGTGTGAAAAAGAGGAGAAAAAAGACTCGGCTCATCGGACGAGACTCAAGTCGACAGAGACAGAAGGTTAAAGCAGCACGGGAGCTGAGGCGAAGGGCGCCCGCGGGCCCGGCAGAAGCTCGTGAGCATAGTCGGGAATTAGCTGGCAGGAGGACGCACTTAGCCGATGTTAGCGCTTGAACTGGCGCAGGAGATCTGCGCCTCCATCTGTCGCGTGCCGCACCTGAGCTTGGCTTACCAGATGCACGACCACATTGATTAGCAAAGCCATAAAAACAACTTTAAATGCCCATTTTCACATTTCAACAGCTGGGATATAAACGCAGAGGTAGTATCTTTATTTAGACATTTTCTCTCCTGAGACTATTTAACGAGAGAAGACACGGCATCGTTAACCACCGAGGGAGAAAACAGCGGAGGACACCAGTGACACCTTGTCACTGAGGTTCTATTTGGAGGCATAATTACCGGAGAATATCAAGATCTTTCCGTCCTTTTATGCTGGAGGTTTTGCTTGGTCCATTCAGCCTCCTGGTGCCAGTGGCGACCATCCACAGGCCCGGTGTGTTTACTGATGAGTTAGGGCTTCTCATTAATGCCGGACAGGTTGAAACAGAGAGAAGCTGGAATCAGGATGCACGCGGAGGCCTGCGCATCCAGACAGCAACTCCAAAATGATTGCAGGGAATGATTCCCACGGAGCGTCTAAGAGAATGTTGATGGTGGATAATTGGAGACCTGAGCGGGGTGGAAAACCCATCCCTGACAGAACCTGAAAGTTCTGGCTGCGGCCTGTCATGGATGGTCCCAAATTAGCTTCCGCGTCTTGCGGTTTTCGTTGCAGCGGCTGGGAAATGTTACTTTCCCGCCTAATTGGGCCGTAGAGTTTCAGCCGAACGGCCGTTATATTTTCTGTGCCTCTCGATTAATTCAGAGAGGTGCGCTGCCAACTCTGTGGCGGCTCACGACAATCCTCTTTCTGCCCCCTGGAGACAGAGAATCCGGGTTGTGGAGCTGGCTCCTGCACCAGCTGCACACCTTCGTCCGTCCACCCTGGGCCACCTTCCTCCGGCCTCCTCTGCTTCCTCGCTTTGATCTAATTAAACACAGGCTGCGCTGTGATTGCTGCTCGCAGCCTCGCACATACGGCAGCGTTTGCCGAGGACTCTCCGGTAATCTCCTTCGTACGGGAGGAAGCGGCGTCGCACAGGTAGCTAATTAAAGCAAACTCTGACTGCCTCCCTCACTCTGCCTCTGCACAACGAAGCCTCTAATCTCTTCTAACTTGATTTGGAGGCAAGTCAGTGATGCATATTTAAGCTTGTGTGGAGGAGAAACTCAGTTTGGAAGCCTCCGAAAGAGCTTTGATGCCTTTGACCATGATGATGATAGTTACCGTCCTGATGGTGACATCAGCAGTGTTTGCGTTTCCAGTAGGTGAAGAGGCTAATCTGGAGCCACGCTAGCTCTGCTGTGCAGTCCATGTGAAAATCCCGTCTTTCTGACACCGGACCTGAACTGCAGCTGGTTTCTCTGCGTCGGCATCATAAACCCTGTAAGCAGCAGACACTTGGAACGCTAGCACGTTTCTCCTCAGGCTCCAGACTCAAATTAGCGCTGCGCCGCCGCCGCCGCCGCCCTCAGCAGGCCCAGGTAGAAATGCGGGCGGGCAGAAACAGTTGACACACACAGGCTGAGCTGATGACATTTTCAAATCGCACCTGGAGCAGCAGCGGCGCCGGCCCGCTGGATAAAGCTGTCGCTCAACGCATGACATTATTCAGCATTCCGGCTGAACTGGCTCATGCTGAACTTCAGCATGAGCGGCTCCGGTGAATGAGGGGGGAAAAAAACCTCAAGGTTAGAATTCAATGCCTTGTAAAGTAACTTCCGAAGGAGTCCATCCTGCTTTTACATGCAAAAGTCTTTTGAGGAATTGTCTGGAAAATCTGTTGTTCTTTCCTTCTGTAGATGAAAGGAGGCTCAAACTGGGGCAGTAATCTGGCTTTAAACCATCGCCCTCCTGTCACGCTACATTTGGCTCAAATCAATAAGTCTTCTGACCAAATCCGCAGGTGCTGCCTCCTGTATCGATCCCAGCCTGGTCCAAACGGCCTCTGCTAGTGGGACGCTTCAACGATTCCGACATTTTGATTACCTCATTTGTGATTGGCGCTGTGGACGTGAGTGGAAGCCACGGTGGTGACCTTTGACAGTTTTGCCCTGCTCAAGGTTGCCCCCAGAGACAGTTCCTAGATAAACATGTGTGTTGTTGACTGATGTTTGGCCACCGAGTGGTGAGTCGGATTTTAATGACTCTTTGTGCTCATGATAAGGAAACAAATCAAGAATTACGTTGCTCTCATAATCGACTGAACCAACCTCGTCACTCCTTGCTGGGAGGGCAAAGGTCAGTGTGGTCCTGATTCTGGACAGAGCTTTAACAGTGGAAATCTAAATTCATCACGATCAAGGAGTGTGTTAAAGGCCCTTTAATACAGCTAAATCGTTAACCAAGATAGATCGGCAGCCACAGGAGTGATGCGTTACCATCTGCCAGAACAGCAGATCGCCACCAGAGGTCACTGTTAGTGCAAAAAAACTAAACCTGAAAGCTTTGCTGCGGGCACAGAGCAAGAGTGGTCATCAGTTCACTTCTCCTGCGTGTTGGGGAGAACATCAGTGGTCCTTAACACATTTAAAAATATCTAATTGTTGTTGTCTTTGTAGGCTAATATCTGAATCATTCTTCTTTCAGCTGATGTGGAGCAGAACTGCTAACATTAAATTGAAATGCTCAGGCGAAGTTTAAGGGAATTCTTCGACAGACGAAATTTCTGGAAGTAAAAAAGAAACGGCATCGTTTATTATTTTACATTATTCAAGCCTAATGTGCCGTGAGAGATGATGTTGGACGTTAACTTTAAGGAAAACCTATCAAAGACGCAAACTTGCCCGGAGCCACGATACATCCTAACTGGGGCCAAACGGCCATTAACTCGTTACGGTCGTTTCTCCCATCATGCAGCGAGAGGGGGGGGGGGGGGGGGGCAGGAACTCTATAACCATAATGAGGTAAATGAGGAAGAATCCCAGGTGTAGAGGCAGGAATACACTCTGGCCAGGTCACCTGAAAGGAAAGGAATCAATGCTGAAACCTTCTTGCTGAGTAGCCACTGTGTTAATCACTTTATTGGACTGGAATATAACTTTAATTACCTCCACCCCCTTAATTACCTCCTTGTTTGAAGAATTGCATCTCAACACAAAAGCTTTAATATCAAAGTTTGTTTTTCTGCTTTAACTGATCCAGACTGCGTGAGCGCACGACCGTTTTCAGGAAATCAGGAACGTTCCTCCAAACTCGCCGCTGTTCCCTGAAGAGGCCTTAAACGGCTCACGCACCAGCCTCATCAGACGTGTGCTTGATCGTTTCACGTTGGGGTAATTTTTTTTGCCTTCTTCCTTTGGGAGATGACAGATCTGTTCTCGGACCCGCTCGGAAAGCCACTTTAACGGCGCTCACTTGAGCTCCAGACGCCCATGTTTGCGCTGTAATTGTGGTAGTAGATCAAGTCTTTCTCTCTCCAATTATCTTAAATGTCATCAGTCCTTTAATTATGCTAATCCATTAGCATACGAGCACATAAAAAGTCTTGTATTGTGTGACTCCTAATGGATGCAGACAAGATTTTAATATTGCCAACACTCATTAGACAACAACAATAGAAGAAAATGATTTCCACTGGGGTCACGTGCCCTAAAACGTGACACCAGGCATCGATTGCCTTGTTTTTTCCCTTCAGGGTCAGATCTATTGATTCCTTCGTTTCTTGTTTGTTATTCGCTGGCTCCATCAGATGCGTGTGCTGGTGTGAGCATTCAGCAGGACGGCGACTAGAATTTTGAAGGCTGCAACACACAATAGCTAAACGTCGTACGGCAACGTGTGGCAGCAGGCGTTTGACCGGCGAGAAAAACGTTACAGTCGTTTCAGCTCAACACAATAATCTTGTTCCGTATCAGGATCTGACTGAGAGGGAAAGTGTCGCGGTTTTCAGCCGCATCTCTACCTGCAAGAAATTAAGCACTTGGGTTAATTTGGAACAGTTGGATGAGCACACTGCGGATGAAAACTTGTAATTGCGGCAGCTGCGAGTGCGAGCCGTGTTTATCGCTGCTGTGATTTTGAAAAATTTAAAATGCTAAAAAGGGACGCACGCAGCGCTGTTTTGCTATTTGCCAAACGGCTGCCAGGCGCATCCCGCACACCTGCGCGGCACCGGCGGGGCCCCCCGACAGCGAGCCGGTGTTGTGAGAGGCACCTGGCAGTCAGCGCGCCATCGTCCTGGCACAAGTTGCGGCAGTTTATCTCCGTTTTACATAGCAAATCGTCCGCGGCCAAAAAAAAAAGTGATCCTCTTTCGGCAGGGTTTATCTCACCGTTGCACTCTCACTCGATTTTAATGCATAAATAAACCTACTGATTGTGTGATGTATCCTGTATGGATGCGTCAAACCAACATGTCTGACTGACTATTAAGCGGCCGAGACTGCAGCCACGGTGCCACATGAGCCAAACGCCTTGCTCAAGTGCCCACAGCGAGGATGCTGAGTGAGGATGAGTGGCTTCTCCACTGCCTTTGCTTCTCCAAACCGCCGTTGTCCATTGCAGTTTTTGCTAACGTGGCACCAGGAGATGGGAGGGACGGCTTCAGACAGTGACGAGGGGAAGAAAAGGGGTGAGACTACAAGTGAAGCCAACCTAAACATGCAGATGTAGACAATATCACACAAAAATGAAGCTATCACTATGATATATAATTCAGTGGTGGATATCCTTCCGTCACTCTTTGCAGCATTTCTCTTCAGAGCGCCCCACGTCAGTATTTGTTAGCATCCATGTGGGGTGAAGAGCGGAGGTGTCTGACAGGGGTCAACAGCTCCAAGAGCCAGTCACGGCGTGGTCCAAACAGATCACCGGCAAAAGCACGCGGCGGTCTGACACAAGCACCGGAAGGAGGGGACAAAAAGCCCCCACCTGTGCTGCCGTGCACTGACAGAGCCTTCCCACAATGCAGCTGGGATTACGTTGGAACTGATCTCAAAATATGACTCGATTATACCTGTTTTATAGTAAACCACTCTCGTCAGGATTTCCAAGGATCAGCGTCCACGTAAATTTTCACCATCGACTGCTTACAATAATCCTCTTGGTACAGCAGCGCAGCGTCATTTTAAAGCAGTTTACTAGCCGGTGCTTTGGATCGTCCCCCGACTGCTGCCTAGTCAAGAATATACTGAAAATATAGATTAAAGTGTGTGTGTGTGTGTGTTCTTGTTCATGTTACATAGTGAGGACCTAGATACAAAAACCTGCACAGTGAGGACATCTTGCTGGTTGTTGCTGGTTGTCACAACAACAAAGGGTATTTGGAGGATTAAGACACCATTTTTATGTTACTGATTTGTTTTATAGTAAAGAGCTTGAGAAACTATTATGTCTAGGCCGTCACAAAGACAGCAGTTCATACTTGAAAGCTGTTTGACACATAAATCTAGATGTTTACAGAGTGTTGAGCCACAACTTAAGGTGCCTATCAGGAGAATGAGCTTTTTTAAAAATTTCATATTGACAGCAAATAACAGACAAGCAACAAATAGCTCAGGAGAAAAGGGGCTATCTTCCTGCAGGCCTGTCAATATGTAAACAGTGTTTTGTTGTCCTGTTGTCCTTAGAAGATGGATGATGCATTTGTCAACATGTGTAAATTAGGACGGGCATCTTGCAAGGTCACATAAAGTAAGGCCTGTCTCTCTCTATAATGCCAGCACTAAGAATAATGCTATGGTATTATAATAAAGTTGCACGATTTAAATAAAAAGAGACTTTAAGCAACATTATCAGGCACAGGCATTTATTAGCTAAGTCCAGGTTATAGGTGTGGGTTCCTGTGCCCCTCTCATCACACTTATCAACCCCGCAGCAGCTGACTTCATCAGCCCATCACCTCTCAAACACTCGGTCATGTTGAAGCATCTAGTTTGCTGTTTAACATCATTAGTTCCCTGCCGAGGGCGCCACATCTTCTGCCGAGGAGCAGAGAAAAACAAAGGTGAGGAAGATGGGAAGTGACGGCTCTGGCTTGTTTTTCACTGGTGGAAGAGGAGAGGAGGAGGCGTTGACGACCTAATCTCCGGGCCTGATTATCTCCTCGTTACAATCAGACGGGAGCCACTTGAAGCACAGGAGAATGTGTAATTACATTCAATCTCCCGTGACTAACGCGCGATAATGCGCCCGGATTTAAAGGCGGGCTCGCGTCAAATCGCCTGGCTTGTTTAGTCATTCGTTCTGCGGATGTTTGGCGGCTCAGGTGGAAGTGAAACGCTTGATTTAAACCCCAAAATAATCTGCTCTCATTTCAAATCTGCACAGCAGAGGGTTCTGTTTTTGCTTTGAAATCCGTGTTTTTAAATGTCTGGAACAAAAAGGCCAGCCGGAGTGATCATTCACAGAAAAGTCAATCCCTCGATCTGAGGGATAATCTGACCTTCCTTTCTTTCTGAAGAGAGAAATGGAAGAAAAAAGAAGGCTACCGGAGCCTCCCGAACAACTCCCTTAGCTACCAACAACCGGAGTCACGTGTTCAAGTTCTCAGACACACAAACTGACGCTTGCACGCTTCTTTCTGCTTGTCCACAGCTTGGAGACGACGGCCTGCCAGTCACTCAAGAGAGATGAGACAAGCACGGATGGAAAGGTGGACACCAAAGGAAGAAACGGCTGTATTAAAGGAAAAGGACGCAAGCGCCATCGCAGGGCCAGGAGGTAAATTTGTCCCCGTGTTGCCACAATCAGTCGCCGCACAGCTTCTTTTGGTTTCAGGAGCTGCTTTGCTAGATTGAAGTGGTTTTAATTTAAATGGTTGTGATAAAGCACAACAGAGCTCCTGCGGGGCCCCAGACTCAAAGTGGGAAGGGAGCTGATCTCAATATTCTGAAAACGCTCTTATCAGGTCGCTCAGACGTGAGGAAAATCCACTGAGCTACTCTGATCTTTTCAGCAAACACTTCGGAAACTAAAATTCCCCAACGCTCCTCACACCCAGAATCATTTTCAGGCTTCTTATTCCAAGGTGACAAAAATCTATTCTTTTTTTTGGGGGGGAGGAATGTCGTAATTAAGTTGACGCCTTCAAAGCGTCTGCAGTCACGTCGCAGGAACACATGCAGCGATATGTAAAATAGGCTGAGGCGTGTTGGACGATGGGGAAAGGCTCCTCTGAACTTTAGTCATTCTGGTTTCAAGTGTCGGAGCAGCACGGCGTCTGACAGTCCTTTTATTCTTTAAGTCTGCGTGAAAATCCAAAAATGATGTGGCCTTTGGAAGTGATGGCTCTTTTTTGGCAGCATACTCTGTACTTAAGTTACAAAGTTACTGATGTGACACATTTCGCAAGCCTTCGTCCGCATTGAGGCAATTTGTTTGTCAAATTTAGAAACTCTTGGTTGACCTTGACCCCAAGTATTTGGTGTTTATTTGTATTTAAGGGTCCCGATGCTCCATATTTGCCATGAATCACTGGTCTTTAGAATGATGAAAGGTGGTCTCCCCTTAATTTCCTCAGTGTAAAGTGGAGGGGCCGTAATGATGGTATTTTCTGCCATAATGCAAAGAACACATCAAAAAGGGAAAAAAAAAAAACATTTGGGAATTTATGAATTAAAGGGAAATCGTGCACTGGATCAGACTGGCCCCCTACAGAGTTCTCAGCTATAAGCTAATATTACATGAAAGGAAGGGGCTGAAAGTGGCTGATTGAGGCTGTGATGGTTGTTCCAATTACAGCTAAAGTTACTCTCTGTGTAAAGCGTCTTCTCTCTTGAGGAAGGCATTCGTTCTTTGGATAGTTATCTCTCTAATTGGCTGGCAGCGGCCCAGCGTTAATTAGAACTCTACTCTCAGTCAGGAAGCTGCCATTGTTACAAACCTGGTTCAGAAGAATAAGGTAGCGGAGCAAAAACCTCAGATAACCTGTTTAGACCTGATTAAATCCAGCTCAGGTCCTGTGACAGAACGAGTGATTAAACATAGCTATTAAAGTTAATGTGCTTTTTTCTGTGGCGTTGCTTCTTTCTCTGCATTTGGCATTGAGAATATTCCGCGCAGATGTGCCAAATCCTTTTATTTTGCCATTGTTTGGCACAATCACATTCCTGGAACAGCAGCCAGTTGACTGCTCTCTCATTTTCCTCACCTCACTTGAGGAAACTCTCTCTGTTTGCTAGGAAGGAAAGCAAATGCACGGTTGTCCTCAGGTGCTGCACCGACTCACAACCAGCCCAAATCTCAGTTCAGACAATATGAAAATCAACCCCAACGCATTGATTTCTCCTTTCCTTCGATAAATAGCAGTGGCCCTATGCCCATGTTTACAATTTTTTGCCATCATAAAGTTAATTTTTATCAGTCTTTCCAATGTTTGGAAAACTTATCTCCTTTAAATATGTTCTTACATCATTATCCTGCAGAATTTTAGTGCTTTATGATACAATAAATGCAGCAACTTCTCAAAAATGTGTCATGAGTCAGATCAGGTGTATACCGTAGATGCATCTGTCCTCTAGGCCAAAGTAAGAAATGTCACAGCCGGCTTTGAAGCCCTCATTCATCACCTGTTAGCAGGTGTTGAGCAGTGACAAAGCATCCGGAGCCTTTCCCAGAACTTTTCAGCCAAGCACAGCGACGCGCTGTTGAGGTCCTAATGTGGCAAAGAGTTCTCATTAGTAGTAGTGAGCGTTTAGCTTCACCCTGCCTAATCAGCCTTAATGCTTCCCAGTTCCTAATGTGCCCAGACTGCACAAAGCCAGGTCATTTATAATCAGGAGACAGTTCTGCATCTGCAAAGTCTGGCCGACGGCCTCCAGAGTCCTGGGGTTGCAAAGATCAAAGTGGGGGAAGGAGGGGTCGCTGTTTGTCACTGTCCTGATCCCTTCAGATCTCTGTCTCTGTGTCAATATGCAACATTTCAAACACCAATTGTACAACTTTGCATACAGTTTAAACATTTAGCTCAGAGCTGAATTGCTACACAGCGAATGGCGGCATGTTGTACATTTGTTTTCATTGCTGAATAAATACTGCACATCTACTTCTTCCTGACGTTTCATTTCCTTGCATATATTAAAAATGTTTCACCTTTTTTCTCCGTTTCAACATTGTATGGGACCAGACTGCCTCTTTGGTCGCTGATTAAACGTCTCCAGCACCGTTCAGCTTTGTAGCATTATGCAAATGCTTAAATCCAACCATCTCCAACTGAACCTTCACCAGACGACCTTTCACGAAACCAATCAAACCCCACATTTGTCCTTGCTGCCACTCTGCCGTGCGTCAGCCCACGCGCTCACTCGCTCGCTCGTTCACCGTCACCTCTGTGCCTCTTGTGAATTCCTGCCTGCACTTGAGCGGCTCATTCAGTCAGCTCGTGGTGCTTTAAAGGCCTTCGTCTCCTCTTGCACATCAGACGGACGACACGTTGGCAGTGGAAGAACAATCAACCTGGTCAGCAGAGGAAGACAGACATTCATTCTACCCAAAGGTTGCACCACGAAATGGACAAACGAATGGAATAACCAGCTGCATGCACATGAACCACAGCAAATAAAACTGCTGAAAACCTTTTAGTAAAAGTGGCGGAGACTTTTCTTTTGAGCTAACTGTGCTTCGTTGAGGTCTGGACTGTTCTGAAGGGAACATCTCATATGGGACATTCGTGGTTGTGTGTCAGGATCAGTCAGAATGCAGTTATTCGGTGGTGACTCATGTGGATTCTGCCCCAGCTCTTCAGTTGGGGTTGTTTATCAGCCGAGACTTGGCTCTCAAATTGAAGAAAAGTGTCAACAACATAGAAAACTGGTTGAAATGAAGTTTTCCCTCAAAAAAAATCACTCCGAGTTGATCTAAAAATACATGGATCTGGGGAAAACTGTTTTATGCCAAGAAAAAGAAATCAGCTGAATCAGAGATGCGCCTTCTGCTTTCAGTCCCTCCTTAGATGAAGAAGTCTCCCCTCGACCCAAAAGGAGGAAGAAGAGAAAGTCTGAGAGGAAGAGGAAACGGTTAGTTTTTGCCTAAACATATATGTGAAAATGTGTAAAGAACGTGTAAATAAAGTTTGTTCTATCCCACCAGGTCTCCTTCTCACAGCCTGACGCCCCCAAGGAAGAAAAAGAAGAAGAAGAAGAAGCGCTCCAAGAAAAGCAAACGTCATAGGTATCTGCAGTTTCCTCCCAAGTTGGGAATTAAGAGCATGACATTTAAGTAACTCTTTTTTTTCTAAATTCCTCCAGGTATACCTCCAAAAAGTCAAAGCACAGGTTTGTACTTCATGTCATTCCAAATATTGCAGCAGGTTTGATTTTTGGGTTCTCTTCCAGTTTCTTCATTTCTTTTCTGTCTCGTAGTTCTATAAAAAGGCTCTCTGTGCCCCCTCGCTCACCCTTCTGTTCCCTTTCATCCCACCAGCTCCTCAAGTCTAAAACGCAAGAGGAAGGAAGAGCGCAAGCACAAGAAAAGGTCAGTCTGAGATGCCTGCATCAGAGCGATGTACTCAACCACTCCCACACCATCCTGTCTCCTGGATGGATGGAAGGATGGATGGATGGATGGATGGATGGATGGATGGATGGATAATAAACCTTTACGAAGTTCATGCCATCTACCGTCTACCAGAGACTAGAATTCTCACTGTTTCATTCTTGCCGTTATTTAGCTCTCGCTGTCTTTTATACTGGCTTCAGCAACATCCAAGGATGAGATGTTTATACTCTTTGAATGCTATGAAAGATTAGAAATTAATTATCATGGCGATGTTTATGAATCTTGACCATATATCAAACAAATGAAATGGGAGACTCCTTGTCAAAGACTTCTTTATTGGCAGGTACATAACTTTTTCAGTGTTTAACAAATAGACCTGAGTATCGTCTGCATAGAGTGATTCCCGGCACATTGAAAATGACCTCTTTCCTGGTCCAAATTAGAAAAAACAAAGTATGGAGCTATTAAAAGTACTGAGCTATTAAAAGTACTCAGCAGTTTTGTGGAATATTTGTCATGCTACTGACTCAAGAAAGGTACTACATCTACTGCTAATGTTTCCAAGCTACCAAATGAAGTAGCTCCTCTCTTTAGTAGGCAGTCTGTTGAAATAAAGTATGTTTGAAGAGCACCTGTATCAGTTATGTACTCACAGAATGTATTTTATATTGAGGCACACTCTGACAATAGCTCCAGTCATTTTAAAAGTAAAACATTTGGTTGTTGCAGGATTGTTTTTTTTACGCCAATAAAGCAGCTAAATTTAAACTGTCACACCAACAACCAAGCTGGCAAACTCCCATCAGCTAACAGCTCTATAAAGACACGGGGAGCAAAGCGCTGCCATCGTGATGCTCTATTAAGCAGTCCAGTACCAACAACAAAACAACGTTAATGTTACTCACTAATGTTACAGATAATTGGGTACCAATCGTTAGCAAAATTAGCAGAAACTTTATCTCCTCTTCTGCTCTTCTAACCGCGTCCTTCAGCTCCCGGACCCACTCCAGACACAAACGGCGCTATCAGAGGTCAGACCTGGACAGTTCTCCCTGCCAATCTTCCAGAGAGGACAGGTACAGATGCATCCATCCTTCCGCACTCCCTAGGTTTATCTTATCAGTCTTCTGGGTTCCTGGTCACACTGCTGAGATGACTGATAAGACAGAGGTGACGTCCTTATCGCAGCTTCACAGGAAATGCCCCCCATTCCACCCCACAAATCAATAAACCCAATTTTGATGATGTATTGAGGAATCTTAAGTCTGCTAATATGAAAGATGCTTTTCATAGGTCATATTGATCACACTGAGCAGGCTGTGTGATTATTTCTCTGTAGCAGCTGGTGAAAAAGATTAGCCTCTTCAGGAACAGCTTAAGTAGCGCACTTTCAAATGCGAAGCTTTATTACCCGTTTGTTATTACCTGTCCCTGAGTGGGTGAAATGTACAGTTTCACCCACTCAGGGAAACTGTACATTCAGCTTGACGTGAACCTAAATTCGGTGTTTTCCTGCAGACACCATCTGCAGAAATCTGTGGTGCACCGACCGTTTGGCAACCTGGTAGCTGTCGTCGAGGACAGCAGCGGAGCACTCGACCAGACGGACATGAGGTGGAGACCAGCAGCCAAATCACTGTGTAAAACGGCTCCAAAATATCGTTCCATCCTCTCAACGGCCACCGTAAGTACACTTTAGGACCCCTAACTGTGCCCCGGCCGTAATTACTCCGTTAAGGCCTTTTAAATAGAATTTATTTCTGCATCAAGAGTTTTTTTCCTCTTTCCAGTTAGAATTCTTGAAGAAAACTAAAGACTTTTTTTTTTTTTTGCAATAATTCGCAGTCTGGTTATTTTATGTAAACGCTCAAGCAAAAGTTTGGAATTAACAGCAAAGATCGCCAGCAGCTTACATAAACTGCGTGGAGGCAGCAGAGGAAACGCAGCTTTTTCTCTAAAGTGAAGAGAACATGTAAAACATGATGTTATTTTTCTGTGTTTGGGAGGTAGACACATTATCAGGCTGTGCTCAGTTAGCAAGCAAAGCGGACTGTTTGCATGAGAAGCTTTAAGTTGATCTGGTTTGGAAGAGCAAGCGTCAGGCTTTCATCACGTCAAAACAAACATTTCGAGAATTAGAGAAAATTTGGAGTCTTCAGATCATGTTGTAAGATCATGTAAAATTTCGCCGTCTAATTAGAAACTTTTAGCAGGATTGACAGAAATAGGGGAATAGATGGCATCACTTCAGATGGACCTTTGAACCTCCCTCATTGAACTAGACCTTCCAGGCGGGTTGGGTAATTTATAAAAATAACCAATTTAAGTCGCGTTCAGGTCCAGCCTCCTTTTATAAAGGTGATATTTTCACAAAAAAAAAAAACCTCGTAAGTCCTAAAACTCATTGTCTCACGCTTGCTGGAGCACGAAATAACTGTAATTTCTCTGCAGCTGTCATTAAATGACGCCGAACACACAGATGAATGTTATTTAATTACACACCACAGGGTTTTAATTGGTTTTCAATAAATTAGTGCATGTATTGAATCATGCCTGGAATTAAGGAGCCCCAAAGTCTGCACAGCTGAAGGGGTAGCACTAAATTATTCATTGCTGCATTTATTTACCATTTTAAAGTCTTTAAATGCAAGACGTATGATTCGCAAAGGGGCTGTAGCATTAGCCTCACAAAATAAAGTATGCTATGGTGACTTTTCCAGGACTGATGTGTTCTATATGTTTGAGTGTGATATATTTTATTCTTGAGTATGCGCAGAGGTGTATTCAAGCTCACATTGTGTGTATCTCCATCAGTCTTGGTCCCTGTTTTCAGGAGATGGGAAGGAGAAAACTCAACAGTACCAGTAAACTACACTTTTTAAATATTCATTCTGTGTATGCTTGCAGTGCCATAAATACTTATGTTCGAGGTGCAATCACCAGCAGGCCTCGCAGGACCTGCGCTTCCCGATATAAAAACAAAAAACCCCAATGAAGGAAAGAAAAGGGAGAATATACATCTGAATCTGGGTTTGAAGAGAGGGTTAATGTCTTTTTCTTGCAATTTACGACTCTAATGATGCACTTATGTTGCCCGCTCTTCCCTTTTTCTTACACCTTACCTACTTAAGGAGGAAATCTTGATTGGTAAGTCGATGCTATCCGCAGATTTAGGGATTTACTTGTAGGTCGGTGCAGGCTAATTACTCACTTCTTACAGGAGAAAAAGCCCAGTCCTGTTCTGAGGGCTACCTTAGTTAGACTGGTGGGAGCTCTCTTTGTCTGCAGTCCTATTCATTTCTACATAATATCCATTTTGTGATGTTTGTTCAATGTTCTTTAAATGAGGCTTTCAAATGGGGCTATTGTTTCTACCTTCTCTTCGCTCAAATTAGAGTCTGTAGATCCTTCCACGCATAGTTTCTTCTTTCTTCTCTGCTCTCCTGTTGCTCCTTTCATATAATCGTATTAGTGTAGCCGCATAGATTTGATCCAGATTAGTTTCCTGTTGGTTTCTATGAGAGATGTTTAGTTTAGACCTTCCTTTGAGGTTAATCGCATGCTTCAAATTTGCATGATGTCTTTACCTTTTTCAAAGTTTTCTGTCCCAACAAAAGAAAATCTCTATTTTCAAGGGAAAATGTGCCTTTGTCAGTTCTCACCCTGCTCACAGCAGGTAGCAGCTTGGCTTCGCCCGGCTCGGTTTGAAGCTGCTGTTGGTTTGTCTCTTCGCAGATTTTGCCGTCACATCCTGGAAACAGACATTCGCGCAGCAAGGAGTCCCGGCAATTAACCGGCCGGAGCGAAGGTCTGCACGGCTACGACTCGGGGAACGACACGTTTTCGCCGCCGTCCAGCAAAAGCGCCATTTCCCCAGCGAGTGCCACTGAGGGCAAGAGGAGCCGCTGCAAACATGTTGACTCACCAGAGAGGCTGAAGATCACTGACGACGTCTCCGATTCGGGAAACTCTGTGACCAGCTACGACTTCCTGTGCAAATCTTACAGGGAGGACGGATTTCCTGCCACAGTTTTCAACAAAAGGTAACGCTGTGTTGACTTTAAATAATCCGGCAGAATCCCAGGAGGAATGCAGGCTGATTATCTTCCGCTCTTTGCGCTCTGCCTTAAGATGATAAAATAATACCGTGAAGAATTCCACCAGGTTAGCGCTTGGCTTTAGCGCTCTGCTAAAGTGTTTTCTTTGTGCAGAGAGGAGATAAGCGTGGGCTGCCGGGTTGAAGTCACACCTCAAAAGACCTCCAGCTGTTCGCGAAGGATGAGCAGGTCATCTCAAAGCCGAAGGTCCTGCCAAAGATCTTCCGGGAGTTCCAAGTACTGCGGCCGCCACTCTCGCAGCCGCTCACTCTCATCGTGCAGGTACCAAATATCACAATCACCCACCCACAACCACCACTAGGAGGCCCATTGATAAATGTGTAGGAAGTGTTGAGTTTTGAGATGCATCCCTCAGAAATGCTGATTTAGAGGTCATCCGGGTCATCGGCAAACAGGCCAAGTCTCCTTCCTGGGTGTTAATAGTGTCCTCAAATGTTAGTCGTCCAAAAAATGGTAAACAGTGGCAACTTTCTCTGGTATACAACCGCCCCATGTATTTAATATTTAATAGCACAGTTTGTTTGTTTTTCACACTGACTTTATATGCTAATGTCAAACTATAAACAACATCCCTGCGTTAAGGTTTCCGAACACTCTCCTGTTTTCTGCCTTTACCTTCTTCTCAAAATCATTTATCCTCGACTTTCTTGTGTCCAGCTCGTATTCACGCTCACCAAGTTACTCGTCGGACTTTAGGCGACGCGGCAGCGTGGCCAGCCTGAGCTCTGCGGGGAGCTACTGCAGATACAGCAGCGACAGGTGAGCTAGCTTCAGATATTAGCTTCTCAGAACAGATGAAGGTCGAAACAGACAAAGATCTCCTTCAGAATTGCTGCTGATTAAAAGTTTATGTTGTTTGTCCCTCTCCCAAGACTAAGAGCCAGGAGCAGATCGTCCAGTTCCAGAAAAACAGATGTGAAGCGCACACGTAAGAGCAGGAAGAGGCGGAGACGCAGATCCTATTCCCCTCTGAAGAAAAGGAGGAGAGACTCGCCAAGTCACCTGGAAGCACGTCGAATCACAAGGTTAACCCCCCCCCATCCTTCATGAATCCACATCCTTTTCTTTCTTTTGCTGAATCGTGCTGCAGGATAAATGTAGCACTTGAGCTAGCGGATGAATATTTTCTTACATGTCAGATGAACAAACTATGAAATCAAGCAACAGAGCAAACTATTACTACATGTGGTGTTCCCACAAAAGCAGGTGCGAACCCCTCTGAGAGATCCCCGCTCATAAATTGCTTCACCATGCTAACATTAGCTAACATTAGTCTTTCTGAGCACCTGCGGCCGTTCCCGCATCACAGGCGTTCAAACAGTTGAGCTGATTTCAATCCAACAGCTTCAGCAAGACATCAAATCCCTACAAGCCACAAATGTCTGTTTTTTCTGCCCCCCAGTGCCAGAAAGCGTCCCATCCCTTACTTCCGCCCCAGTCCTTCCTCTATCAGTCGCTCAACTAGCATCTCCTCTTGGAGCAGCATCTTCACCCGCAGCCGCAGCAGGAGCCGGAGCCAAAGCTACTCCTCCTACGGGAGCTACAGCCGCAGCTCATCCTGGAACTCCGTCTTTGGTTCATGCAGCCGCAGTCGGAGTCGGGAACGCAACAGGTCCAGGCACTAGCCTTCTGCGTCAATATTACCAGCCGGAACCGCCGCTCCTGTTCCCAGCGGAGCGTGGGGACGGCATTGGAGCAGTGGTGTGTGCAACCCTTTGTGCTCCACATAAGGGAAAATATCCCAGTGGGGGGGTTGGTTCCCAGTTGTCTCTACAGTCACAACTGCAGACTGAATGTATTTTGTTCTCTTCTGTCACTGGTCAAAACGTACATCTCTAATTACAACCAAAAAAAACCCCGAAAAATGCAGTTAGCATCACTGCTAACCAAATAGTTCCCCGTGACATTAGGGAGGTTTATTCCAGATACGATTCCACTGATATTTAAGACGTTATTGGTTAGAACTTCCTGATCATTGCGGAGACTGATTTTTATTATTTTCCCTCCACAAAGAAGGATGTCGGGATTGTTACCCATGAAATATGAAGCCGCCGAGGTGCCCTGACAGTGAGAGCGCACCGCCCGTCGGCTCAAATGTCAAATTATTTATCCTGATCAAGTGGGGAAATGTCAGCGCCTGTAAGACAACAAAAGGCTGCTGAAACGTGCTGCGGTAACAGTGTGTGTGTACGTGTGTGTGTGTGTGTGTGTGTGTGTGTGTGGGGTGGGGGGGGGGTCCTCTGTAAAACTGAGAATATCTCTGTCTGCGAACAAAATAATTATTTTGTTGTCCCTCTGCTTTAACGCCCAGTCTGTATTTTTTGCAATGTGCTTTTTCTTTTTTCTCCTTTTTTACTTTATTGAAACATTTAAAAGGCGAATTGGTCACTTTATTCTGAACAACACTGGATGATGATTTACTGTGACAACACCTGAGCCAATTATGCAAACTTTGGGCAAAGTTTGAATTATGCAACAGCACGGATATTTATTGCTTATTTATTGGTTCCTTGTCCCTCTCAGTGATTATTAACCTCTCTATGCAATATTGTTGTAGTTTATGATTAATTATGATCACAGATTACGGCAGATGTTTAGAGACAACAATGTGCACGTATATGAGTTAAAGGGGAACCATGACTTTAAAAGAAAAATGTTTAATGTTGTAAATCAAACTCCACAAAAATAACATTTGGAGTGTTAAAATATTAGCAAGGATCAGATGGAATGCTAAATTAACTTAGCCTAAATGGTATCAGAAATGGTTTAATTAGATGTGTTGGTACACATGCAAGATTTTCCTTAATACATTTTGGTTGATGTTATAGATATAACAGGTAAAGAAACGATGACTTTGAGGGAAATATCAAACTATGTTCTGGGCTGCTTCTGCTCGATACTAAAAGAAAAATGTGAAATGTCCTTTAAATCGGAGAATTGATCAAGTTGAGTCGTGTTTGAATCAATCACCCCAGGCTGGACTGTATCAATAACTCCTGGCTTATTTTGTCACACTGGATGACACAAATGAAACGTGACCCAAAGGTCATCCACAAGCTGCCGCTCGTTCGTCGTGCGGGCACCCGCGGCCGAGGCGCGCTCCCGCGACGCTGCGTAAAGATCTTCACGCTGACTGTTTTAAAGGTGTTAAATATGTAAAGGCTGTTGTAAATACAAATCTGTGTTGTACAAGTGGAGGGGGGGTGTCGTGATTGGAGTCACGCCAAACGCGGGAGTTGCATGTGCCATGTGCGTGTTTGTCCCTTCCAGAAAACACAACCGTGACGTCATACCCATAGTGACCCGGTGCCCTCCTGAGCCTGTTTGAGAAGGTTTCTTTTGGATCTGCCAGGGCTCTGTATGAACTGCGTCTTGTACCTCAGAACCTGGGCTCTCCTCTTCTCTCCAGTGTCCACAGCAACTTGTATAAACGGTGTTATGACTGAAAAGATGACGTCGTCTGTCCTTTTTTTTTGCACCGCGTTGAATCCGTGTGATGACATCAGTGTCGGACATGAAGCTGTGACTTGTCTTCTATTAAAAAGTCGGTGAGTCACTGCGCCGGAGGAGCTGCGGGGTCCGAGTGAGCGACAACTGGACTCGAACTTTATTTGGTAAAGGGAGGCTGGTCTCCGGTCAGCTGTTGCGTCCGCGCTGCAAAAAGTTCCACCGTCTCCGCGTTGGTTAAAGATTGTTTCCGTTCAATTGGACCTTAAAGTCACGCTGGGAAGCCAAGCTGCAGAACCGCAGCGCACCAGGTTCTTTTGGGTTTTATCCGACGGAGCTGAAGCGTCGTCAGAGCTTCTTGAGCTGGTATTTTTTACAGTGTGGGGGATTCTCAGAGATCCTCCCAGCACTTTCCCGACACTTGTTCTGGGTCGACTCACCAGTTAGGAAATCGCCCTCGGGTGGGCCTATAAAGCCCCCAGCCAGGAGGGTAAACGTGTTTATTAAAGACGGGCCACAGCGGGGATCGAGAGCGCTGCGTGATTGAGTGCGTAACGGGAATGTGCGTGATCCAGAAGACATAACCACGCCTAGAAATAAGTAGCGCCTCCTCAAAAAAGTTCAGATTCTACTTTGGAGTCGTTTGGCGTCAGCTTCCCCGGAGCAGATCAGCAGAAGTCAGCGGGCCATGGCCGAGGGGGACTTCTACACCATGGGCAGCCGGCAGAGGTTTCCGAGGGACCCGTTTGGAGAATCCCCGTTCATGGATCAGTCTCCTTTCAGGGAGCAGCTCACATCTCGCTTCATGGACGATGATTTTGGAATGCCGGCCTTCCGTGATGACCTGGCGATGGACTGGCCGGGCTGGGCTCGGCCGGGTCGGCTCACTACGCGTCTCAGCCCCTCGCCCTTTGGCGGCGGGTTGCGCGCCGGCTTCCCCGCGCGTCAGTCCACGGGAGGCCCCGCGCTGTACGGCGGCAGGTACGGCGAGCCTTCCTCCAGGAGCTCGCCCGTCACGGCGGGGGGAGAACCCTGGAAGGTGTGCGTGAACGTGCACAGCTTCAAACCAGAAGAACTAAATGTCAAAACCAAAGACGGATTTGTAGAAGTGTCAGGTGAGTGACGAGCGAAGTCAGTGGATTTGTGAGATAAATTCCCTGTTTTTCTTCCTGCATTTCGTGAGGGTGACCCCCGGTGTGACCTGACCCCCCTGAAAAGCCGGAAAAGCCTGCAAAACCAGCTATTTTAGGCCCAAAAGAGTTTATCGCTCTCCCGATTGGAGTGTGGCTGCACAGTGAGACTGAAAATGCAGAATTATTGGTGTCGCGTTGAGCTGCTGCCAGGACAGAAAAGGATCTCCGTCTTTGACTGGTTAAAAATAATAATAAAATCATAATTTGCTCATTAAAAAAGAGACAGGCGCCCCTAGTGGCCATTTGTTGGGTCAAGGCGGCGAGATTCCCTTTTAAATCACGTAGGGTATGTTGGATTATTAATATTGTAATTTCATGAAGGATTTCCAACATAGAGCCTGAACTTTTCTCAACTTCTAATGGTTATGGACCATCTAACTGTCGTGTCTTCATCAATTCAAGCGTCTTTCACGTGAAAACAACCACGCAAAGCTCACAAACACTCGAAGAGCTCGAGTTCTTCGCAGCTCATCGTCTCCACTTTGGCAGCAGATTTACTGCAGCACGGCCGAAGCGGTGGAGCACACTTTGATAAGTCTGGATGTGGAAGAGCTTGACAGAATCGTAGGGCTGGGACCTGTATCCTGGCAGGCGGATCCTCCGGCTTAGACACCTGTTTCAGATTCCGAGACAATCGCTCCCGCAGTTGCTCATGTGCTCAAATTAGAATTAAAGCGCGTCGAGGCCCGTGACAACAGTCTCTGTTTACAATAAGACAAGCCGCTCGGCTCCATTAAACACAGAAGGGAATGTTCTGGAAATAGGAACTCGCTTCTGCTGAGTTGTCAAGCAGGTTTTGTCTCCCCTCTGCCGAGGACAACGCGGAGAAACGGACGAGGAGGGCGAATTTTCCGAGATAGCCTGAGCAGAAAGGGGCGAAGGGGCTTTTTAATGCTGGCTATGCCAGTTGGGTCATTCAATCAGGGTGTTGTTCCTGCCTGACGCGGTGACCTGACCCTGTTCTAAATGTGTAACCAGGTCGAGCATGAGCCGACAAATATTTAGCATCCCTCACATGATCTATGGAATTAGTCCTTTACTGGTATCCTGAATAGTCCTGGTTATTAAAAGATTCTTCTGATTCGACGGGCGAATAGCAAGCGTCCCAAAGCCCTATGGGTAATCCCACAAACGCGGTGTTTGTTTTCAATCTGTGAACTCTGTTAGGCGTCGACCTTTAACATCTGAATGTTCTCCTGGTTTAAATAATAACTGCATGACTTCACCACGCTCTCCGGAGTATCATTTCAGTCTCTGGAAGACCGCAGCCTTCTCGGCCAGCAGATGCGTCACCACAGGGGTCACGCGCACACTGGAGCCTGAAGTGCATGCTGGTGGTTGGGGGGCCGGGGGGCTGGGGGGCACACTCCCAAAGGCAGCGCTGATATTTGGCAGCCGTGTAGCAGCTGCTAGCAAACCCAAAGAGAGCCGGAACGCCTGTAACAGGGTTCAGAGGAGCAGGCGGTGTGTGTGTGTGTGGTGTGTGTGTGTGTGTGTGGGGGGGGGGGGGGGGGGTTGGGGGGGGGGGGGGTGGGGGGGGTGGTGAACTCCTCTCCGACTTCAACATTCCCGAATGTGTCTCATAGGGAAGATTCGCTGAGAACATGTTGATGCTTCGACATTTCAAAGTGCTGACTGTAGCTCACCGTCAACACAAAAACACAGCTAGGTCTCAGAAGGGTGTGTGTGTGTGTGTGTGTGTGTGTGTGTGTGTGTGTTGCTCTCTGTAGTAGCATCAGCTGTGTTTGCGTTCTTACGCATACGTTTCTCTTAAGACCCCATGATATTATTGTAAAATCTTTAACTTGTGTTTTTTCCATGTTTTGAGTTTGTGAATTCACTGTGTTTTTTTTTTTTAATTTCACGCAGGAAAACACGAAGAGAAGCAGGAAGAAGGAGGCATCGTGACGAAGAATTTCACAAAGAAGATACAGTAAGTTTGACTCGTTAGCAGCACAATAGCAAGAGGTTGATTAGCCACAGAGAGGGAGAAACAAGCAAAAACCCCTCCTGTTACACCTCACATGTGCAGAGGAGTTGTTAAGTGAGGGGTGAGAGGACCATCTGAGGAGGGAGATTAGGTGTGTTAGCTTATTTTCACCAGTATTATCGAACAAGGAATCCACCCCCGACAGAACTTTACTGCTGAAGTGAGAGGATTGTTTCTGCGCTAAGCTCCCTCTAAGCTAGTGCAGGACTGCACAGATATTTCACATACTTCAGGTTTATCAGTTTGTAACCCAACCAAGATGAAAACCTCCAAAACCCACCTGGCTCATCAACTCTGCTTGCTCAAGACTTCAAACAATGCCGTTAAATCACTGGTGCGACCATTAGAAAATTTGGCGCTAGCTTTTGTCTGCTCATAGCACAATTGTTTTAAGTGGAAATTATCCCTCCCCAACTCCACCCAATAACCCCAAAAGCCAATAACGAGTGGCAATGAATACGTGGAGAGAGGACTGGTGCACCCGCTGGTGGTGCCTTCTTTGGTTATATGAAACCATGAGTAGCGTAGAGAACTAGTTTTTATAACAATGACAAAAGCAGCAGTACATTTTATCCATATTGTAATGGAGGACTCGAAGGGCCAACTAAAGCACTCATAAATGGAACAGGAACTAAGGAGACAGGGAAAGTCCCACCAATAGACCTAGAAGTTCAGCAGAGTCCCAGTAAAAACGTGTAACTTATTAACTGGACATGTTGTTATTCTAGTGGGAAAAGTGTTGAGGTCAAGGTCGGACCGCTGGACTCTGTGCTGTGGGAGTGTTGGAAGCAGCAAATAGATGTGAACGGCCGCGAGTCTCTTCCCTCCTAACATCTCTGTCGGCTTGAGTAGGGAGAGAGCACACTGGACGGTTTCCTTTTGGCATCCGCACAAAATCGATGCGCGAGCTGAAAGATGCGCTCGGCGAAGGTAAATAAACTCCCGGAGGTGGACAGATAATGATTGTGCTCAGAGGAGGCGGGGCCAAAGGGACGGAGACGCTGGCGTGGAGCCTCAACGCAGCAGGTTGAACTCTGCGTGAGGTCGGGAGGTTAACAGACTCCAGGCTGTATCGATCACCCCCAAGGAGCGCACGTCTGAGCCGGGCCGGAGCGCTTCGCCGGTTCCCTCTTTTGGTCTCGGTATTTCACTGCGAAGCGGAAAAGTCGTTTTCCGGTCTGCTCTAATTAAAGGGAGGATGAGTTCACGGTCTCCTCTGAAGAGGGCAGCCTGGTGTTTATACTGACGCCCTCAGACACTTGGCAGCCCGCACCAATATCCATATTTGGCGTCGCTCTCCGGCGCAACGTTCCTTGTCCGGACGGCTCCGTCTGTCCTGGCTGCAGGTATTAGAGGCCTCACATTCCAGGGGAACATCTACTGTTTAGAAAATAAACCTCAACCTACAACGCTTTTATGGAGGTAAACCCTCCGCCTGTGCTGGATGGATGAACATTCTGCAGATGTGCAACCCCCCCACCCCCCAACGTGGACTGATATCGAGCGAGCTGTTACCATGTTGTAAAAGTGGTGATCAGCAGATCGTAGAGCTGGATCCTTCAGGTTTTCTCACTTTTTATAGTTCCAGAAACTAGTTTCCGACGACGTCCGCCGAGCATTGCGTGACCTCTAGCGCTGCTCCTCCAGACTCCTCCGTGTTCCTCCCACTCAGATTTTAAATCAGCCATCTTCAAAATCTAACAGAAAGTCTGCTAAATCCCAAATTTCCTCCCCTCCCGTTCCTCAGGATCCCAGTCGACGTGGACCCGCTGACTGTGTTCGCCTCGCTGTCCCCAGAGGGCGTCCTCATCATCGAAGCCCGGCAGACGCCTCCCTATCACCTGTTCAGCAGCGAGAGCCTGCAGCCCGGCGACGCGCCGGAGCCCGACTCCCCCAAACCGCAAGAGGCCCCGATGGCCTGAACCGGCGCCCCGAACTGCCGTCCTGCACCAGGTTGAAGGTCTTGGACACGTGGAGCTGGAATATGAGAGGGGACAGATGAGTCCTCTATTAAAGCTGCACACGCTAAAAACATTTCCTTTGTTGAAAACTAATCTGAAAATGAAATATATTCCTTTGTACTGCCAGCGTGGAGGCTTAAGGCATTCCCTTTCCTTGCAAATTGAGACTCTTCCCGGAGTTTTGAGAATCCAAAAGTGCCGGCCGGAGCGTTGAGAACGGCTCAGGCCGCCCCGGCTGGAGGAGCGCTCGCTTCATTAACTTTACGGGTGCAGCTTTAATAGACGGGGGCATCTGGAGGCTGCCGGGGCACAGACGTGTCACAAATGAAATGTCCTTAATAAGTAAGCGAATTTGACACCGTGTGGGATCCTCCATCAGTTTTATATTTGTATTTATATGACAAAGGGGGCAGATTTGTGTGCCTGGACCTGAAGTTCCACAGCGGTTCATTTGTTGAGTTAAAGATTGTCACTTAAAATATGAAAGCTGCAGAATAATGTAAATATGCTTCAACCAGTGCTAATTAGCTATATTAAAAGGAAAAACAGCGCATTTCTTTTGTATTGAACACTCAGAACGATGGCTGCATGGTTGTGAGGGCAGTTTCCTGATTTTTGTTTCTGTTGCTATGGTTCTTTTGTCTGGTGCAATAAAAATGTCCAGCCCATCTCCCGCTGTGTCTCCACATCTGTGTTTCGGATTTTCGCTGGAGAGCCGCTCGCGGGGCTTTGTTCCGCCGCTCCTGGGAGTCCGCGCCGTTATTGTTGGACAACAGAAGGAGGCGGGCGGCGGATTAGCAGAGGACTTAGAGCTGGGCGTGACTGGCAGCGCCGCAGAATGGGCCGAACCCGCCGAGGTTTTGGGGAGAAGTGTGGAAACTGGGGGCCGTTCCATCCCATGTCAAAATAATCTGCTCTTTGTCCTGGAATTAAAGGGGATGGCCAGCTTAGCCTTAAAAATTGCCAAACAGGAACTCTTTGTTGCAGCTTCCACAAACTGTATTTATTGATATCGAATGACTGTGGACTTGTGTGCTGCCATGGTAACAGCTCGGCTGGAGATGAACCAGGTGATGCGTGTAGCTGTGATTGATGCACAGATGTGTGGAATCTAGATAATGACTAAAGAGCTGAGATAAACCAGAGTTTGTCTGATACAAACGTAACAACACTTTGCTGCTTTATTAGAGCTCCAAACATTTCTAAGTGATCTTGATTTTGAGCTGTAAATGTCAACGCTTGTTAGACGTTTCACCACTGGGGAAGATTTCAGGGGTCTTTCTTATTTTACTTGGTGTGTTCTTGCTTCATCTCCTGGTCCTTGGGCTCCTGGTCTTCCAACTCCTGGTCCTTAGGCTCCTGGTCTTTAGGCTTCTGGTCTTCCAACTCCTGGTGCTTAGGCTCCTGGTCTTCCAACTCCTGGTGCTTGGGCTCCTGGTCTCCAGGCTCCTGTTGTTTCAACTGCTGGTCCTCCAGCCCCTGGACTTCTGACGCCTGTTCTTTTGACTCACGGTCCTCCGACTTCTGGTCTTCAGGTTCCTGGTCTTCAAGCTCTTGGTCCTCAGGTTCCAGGTCCTCCGGTTTCTGGACCTCTGGCCCCTGGTCTTGTATCTCCTGGTCCTTCAGCTCCTGGCCCTCCTTGCTCTTTGCTTCTTTTCCTAGTTGTGACACCTCAGGCTGGGTCATCCCCTCTTTAGCCTCCCTCAAGCCTGCTGGGACATCTTCATCCACAACCTCAGGTCCTGGCTGTTTTAGGGCATCTGTGCCTGGTTCTTCTTGGCGACTCTCTGTGCTTCTGCCATCTGTAGACCCTGAGAGATGGGACCCTCCAGCTGGCTCTGCCTCCTCCTTCTGCTGGAGCCCCATTGCAGCATTACCACATTGGCTGTTGTAACGGCGGTCCTCCAGTGGAAGCACTTCCCCTTTATCTTGAGCAGCTGGGAAATCTGGATGGTCTGGTGCTCTCCCATTTCTTGGAACCATATCAGGGCCTTTTTCTTTTTCCTCCTCCACCTAAACTTGTGGATCAATAAATGTCAGCAAATGTCATTCGCAGAAAAATCTGACAACAAAATGGCCAAACTACCACCTTTATGGGAATGATAGTGAGAGCAGGAACAGATCTTTCCGGAACCGGAGCTTCCACTGTTAAGATCCCATCGGCAGACAGCGTGGACACCATTTTGGTGATGTCAGCCTCAGCTGGCAGCCTGAGGAGGACATGAAGGTACATCAGAGATTAGATGGTTGCAATAGTTCATTTCTGAGGTCTTTACTGGCTCTACTGACTACAGCTTCCCAGCCATACCTGTACTTCCTTGTGAAGCACCTGGCAGTAAATCCGTGTTCATCTGGCCTCTCCTCGTGTTTCCCTGGGAATGAATCCCAGTAAAAGAAATAAATGGAACTGAAAAGTTCTTTAATTAGCTAATGTTCTGTACCTGTGACCTCCAGGAAGCCGTCTCTGATCCGCAGAGAAATCTCCGAGGGTAAGAAGTGAACCACATCCAGGCTGACCCTCCACCAGTACTGGTCCTCAATCTGCACTGGAGAACATTTTGGCCCAGAGATGTGAGGCACAAACAACGGAGCAGGCAGGTACTGAGAACAGGCTTCCAGCCTTCCCCGGAGACTCTCCTCATCCTCTCTCCGAAAGTCCTGGCCCAGCAACCACCATTTTCTCAGGGGGTACCAGGAGATGGTCCTGCTGTGCTCCCAACAGGACTGCTGGGTTTTGACCTGTTCAGCCATGTTTCAGCTGGAGAACTCTACTTAATAAATACCAGGCTGCAAGTAACTTGGTTAATTCCCCTTAACGAGGGAGAAAATGATAAAAGGTTCACCACGGCTAAGGGTGGTGGGGTGGGGAGGGGAGTATCCAAGTTCCTTTATATATGATCCCACGAGGAGGGCGTGTGGCCATGGCCTGACGGGTGCGGGGAGCCTGGTGCCAGACTAATTCGCTGTATTTATAACCTTTATGAGCAAATAGCAAGCGGGCCATGGCGGGGTTGTTGATGAACTGTTGCATTTGGTGCTCAGAGGCCATTCTTCTCACATCCCAGTGAACTCAGTCCTGGCAGCGGTGGCTGAGCCCCCGTCCTCCCCCAGCAGTCGGCGGCCACACTTCCTCTGGAGCATGAAATACCTTCGGCACACTGTGAGCGGAGGAGGACACAAACTGCTATTTATTTGCGTTATCTCAGCCGTTTCAGCGGTATGGGCGTGCGCCGAGCACACAGCTTACACGTCGGCTGCATTTATCTTTCGCTCCGCCGTTTCAACAGGATTATTATTGTTCCCTCTTTTATCAAGTGTGACAGGCTTGTCAGCGCTTCATTTGTAGAGCCGTGCGCCCTGGGATCTTGGCACACTGTCCACTGGAGCGTAACACAGATTGGACAGATGTTTCTGACACTTTGTATGACGGCGACCTCCTCCTCCCCTGATGTTTGGAGGGTGGCTCTGGTGGTTAACTGGGCCTCTTTGCCGACGTAGATTTATGAATATACCGTATATATGCGTGGATATTTTTGTTTCAAACATCAATATAGACTCCCACCTTATTCACATTAAAGGGCGATTAATACAATCATTTTATATTAAAGACCATTTTATTAGGCACAATTAAACATGATGAGAACAGCAGGGGTGTAATTATGTATTGTGTTTGAGGGCTAAAAGCTTCATATCAATGATTCAGTGGTCTAGATGTTCCAGAAATGATACCATGTTAACTTATCTGTGCGTGTTGTGATCACAGGTCACATGACGCTCCTCTACTTTATGCCAATTTAAAGGCAGCAGATACGCTATAAAAACACAGACTTCCCCCCAGGCTCCCAAAGCCCCATCCAGAACCCTTCGCTCCAGTTACTTTTAATGGACACCAACCCACTAGTGCACAAAGTGTTGCAAATGAAATGTTTCCAGCTGGGATGAAGCACTTTCCTGACTCACAATCAAACAGCAGGGAAAAAGAGCCCCTGACCCCTGACCCCCGACCCCATTTACTCGGACCGTCCCCGGTGGAGTTGAGAGTCCTCCACCCGGGGACCCAGCTTGTTACTCCTCGCATACTTCTGAAGTAAAATGTGAGATCATAATCGCCTTCAGTCGAGGGCGGTTTCAGCCAATCAGAGGCCGCGACAGATCAATGGCGTATTAGCTGCTCGTGCATCAAGGGGGGCGAAGTGTCATACGGTTGGTTTGTCCCCGTGGACGCACCGTTCATCATAGTTATTGTGATGCCAGCTCTGTCGCCGGACTGCTGGTGCACATATCAACCCTGACGCGTTAGAATGGAGCTGTTTATGGAAACGTATTCCTGCGAAGCCTCCTCACAGGTTATCACCACCGGAAGAGAGTCGGTGTGGAGCCAGTATTAGAGCACAAAGCTGGCTGAGGCTAGCAACACATTTACCAGGTTTAGAGCTCAAATGGTTGGCTCAAGGGGCGTGGCTTTGGGCTATTTGCCCAGCGCGCATTGGCTATTGGTAGCCTGGACGCTAGCACAGGAATGAGTGGACTCAGAAATGGTCAAATTAATAGGTACAACAAGCCACAAGTGACCCTTGAGGGGGTCAAATCAGGACCTGAATCAGCTTTGAGATATTAAGTGTGTAGCTTTTTTTATTCTTTTGTCGATCCCTATTGCAGCAATATCCGCGCACGCAGCAATATCCGCGCACGCAGCCGTCTGTAAATCACCGAGGAGAGAAACGAGCCAATCTCATCCTCTGCAGACTGTTAGTACATTTACTCAGCCGGTGATTCTGTTCTCTGCGGTGCTTTCAAAACAAATCTAAGAGTAACAGTCTCATCCCCGGGCACTCACAGGCTTGTTTATGTCCCGGAACACGCACCTCCCGCGACTACCCGTGCACACGTTTGCAATATTCATACGCCGAAGTCTCAGGAGCGACAAAAGCAACAACAGCGTCCCGAACTTACACATAAAGACGTTTGCAACAAATGAGCTCATCCATCACCGGCAGTGTGCGGGGACAAGGAGACGGTGAGGAGAGGGAAGGGAAGGGAAGGGGGCTCAAAACGTGGGGCTCAATCAGGCCGTAACGTGACGGCAGAGCCTCCTCCTGCAGGGGTAGGAGCCCCATCCTGGTGGAACACAAACACTCCTTCACCTTTGTTGAGAATTGTCTTTATTTTGTTGTTATGTGTTTCACATATGTTCCTGTCTTCTCTTAGAAGTTAGGCAAGGTAGACTCATTAGCAAATGTAATAAAGAACAGAGACATTCCATTTACAGGATTGTTGTTTGTTCCACTGTAATCTCAGGACCAGTCAGGCGGGGGGTGTTAAACAATCATTGTAAACAGGGCATCAGGCTGGGGTTGACGATCTTATTTGCATGAAGAATGGGAACTTTGATCTGGCCACCTGGGAAAATAATGGAAAAGAAGAACTCTACCAACACCAAATGGGACTGGAGGAAGAGGACGAGGTCATCCCAGCAGGGGATCTGGATTGGATTGCATGAACATTGTGAATTGCATGTGTGTTACTATAAAAGACTGGGTTAAGGGATAGTTAGGTTGTCAGACTTCGTGCCCTGGCAATTGACCTGTTGTTGCTAGGGTTATGAACTGGCCCGGAGCTCTGTAATATTTGTATCTCGAATTGGTTCTATGTTAAAATACATTTTGAAATTGGTATTTTTCTTCTTTAAGTCTTCATTCAAAGAACACGCGGATTAGCAGCTACACACAAAGGTATTGCGATCCAACACCTTAAAGGGAGGAGCAGCCTCATTAACTCTGGTCAACAGCAAGTTTGGTCAAAATGACCCTAATGCGGAGAGACAAATACCAACAGATGTGGGCGCACATTAGATGAGACTTGTGTGACTTTGTAGTTTTTAGTTTATGGGGTTTGGATTAATGTCGTTCCAGCTGGCAGGAGAAAGACCCTCTTGAGAAGATATTACCCCTTTTAAGCGGTATTTGTGTGTAAAATAAAGAAATCTATTCAAAGTTACCCATTTCTCTTCTTTTATTCCTCGAATAAGTGAGTTAGCTGGACCATATCAGATCTGTAGTTCCCGGTGGGGGGCGGGACAACTGGATTCCTGCACAACATTCAACCCTAAAACCATTAAAACTGTGTCCCTGTTATCTTAAACCTCTTCCCTTACTATAAAAAGCTAAAGTGATGATCCCATCATGGAAAATGTGGATGACCTTTCCGAGCTGGCCGACCAGTCCAACAGCAGCAACCCTCCAGATTTCACAGGAGGAGTCGAGTTGGCGGCGGGAGCCGGCGGTTATCGACGAGCAACATCGCCATCGCTTTCTTCTCCTCACCTCTGACGAGGTCGCGTGGAGCCCCGCTCCCTCGTGGCGCGGCCGGTGCTCTGGCGCCCACAGAAAAGCCAAACTTGACCGTCTGTGGCTGTGGCGGCGTCCATGTCCTGCAGGCGCCACATTCCGGGAAGCGGCGTTTTGTTTCGGGCTACGTGTTCCGAGAGCGCGGGCCGCTGACCCCCGCCACGGGGCGCAGAGACGACAGCCTTTCCGGGTCAGCCTGGGTCCCCCCCCCCCACCGGCTGACATTTCTGACAGCCTCTGATAAAGCCGAGCGATGAATTATTCATGCAGGTGAATTTTCCTCTTTTTTTGCCGAGTAATCCGCAGCCGACGTCCAGCTGTTTATCCCTGAAATCCAATACAGATGTGACAGAATTCTATTATATCTTATCATTTTATTAAAATTGCTAAGGCCTCTGCCCCCTGGTGGTAGGCTGCAGTATGTAAGAAAACCTTTTCCTCTCTAATTGATTTTATGCTGTAATTAAGTGACAGCCGTGTGTTTCGCAACACCGTTTTCCAGACGGGGAGGATTTTTTTTGTATTTTTCTATTGTTGCCATCACAGCTGCCTCTTGTGAACAGCAGGATGTGGGAAAATTCCCATTAATTTACCGGCGGTTTATTAAAAATGGAACCGTGTCAGGAGGTGACAGAACAAGCCATGCGATAATTAAAATGTTTAATTAGTGAACTTCAGGGGTGCTGCGAGGTGTTTGTCCCCACAGTCAGGCAAACTTTTCACTCTGTGTTTTTTTTTAAGGCTTAAATCAAATTTTTAGATTTGGGCTGATGGTTCAGATCAAAGTTAACAATTAAAAGGTGCATCAAAGGATTTTGATGCCAAAGTGACGGTCGTTCGGTTCACTTGGGTTGGAAAAATCGTTAAAAATGATTTTTCACCTCGCACCCTCATCCCTGTTGTTGCCTGGCAACCAGCTGCCACCCAAAGGCTCTAGTCATCTAACGTCCCTCACGGTTCCTTCGTTAAAGCCAACTTAAATGGGCAGAGTATTCTAATTGGATGGGCAGGAAGTGTCGAAACAGCCAAACTCTTGTTGACTTGAATGTTTCTTTACCCACCAACCGAAACGTGTTGAAAGGCCGGATCGGTTTCTCCTTCTTCTGTTGTCCCTCCAGCTGCTCTCCCTTCCTGGCGACGCTCTCAGCCTCCAGCACCTCGGCTTTAGCAGAGGCGCGGACACATTTTCATCCCCTCTCGTTTTCAGAGACGACGTGTCCCCACAAAGAAGCAGCGAAATCAACAGCGTCGTCAACAAGGCCGCTGCGCTGCCTCCCGCTCTCTCAGCAGCCAACAGCTACAGCGGGGAAACTGTTTTTATTTACACAGCTGAAGCTACAGACGCTAGTGAAGCCAACAGAAATGCACTTTAGTTAAGACCGATGCAGGTTGGACCTGGTGTCCCAGCTAAACATTAATAGATATACCACAGGTGTGGTGGCATGCCAGTTAAACCCACATGCCTCTGAGCCAAACTGGTGCACTGGTGTTACAGCAAGGAGCCAAATTAGCATGCTGGAGCACCCCCCCCCCATCCTTCACCTCCCCAGGCTTAAGTGCTTGGCTCCTCTTGTGGGCAAAATATTAGCACCAGCTGCTCGCGCGATAACAAATAGGAAGTGGAGCAGCAGAGGTCTGGAATATATGCAGGATTTTCTACATTTGCCTGCCTCCATGTTTCTCTCTACCCTTCGCAGGTGTGTTGTTGCGAGTCTGCTTCGCTCTGAAATGTGACAGGATTGTCCAGCTCTGTTCAGACATTCCTTTCCTCTACCGGGCCGGAGCGCCGCTCTGCTTCTCTGAAGGCGACGCGGCTTCCTTCACTCTCCATTCCAGCTGGCTGTAATGACTTCTGCAGCTGCCTGCACTTCAAACTGCTTTTTCTGCCTCCTGAATTCACAATAAGGCACACACACACACAAAAAATGAAATGATGAGAAATGAGGAAACACAGAGGTTTGGACCTGGTCTGTCCCTCATGGCAAAGTCACCTTGTCAACAGCGCCTGACCGTACGTCTTAATGTCCTCCCCTGGTATTGAAGGAAAGGTGATTATGGGAATAATATGAGGGGAAGGGGGTCCGTGTTAGAGGGATGGTTATGCTCTGACTTTATAATGGGGTCATTAATCTGTCCAGGCTCAACATGTTTCTTTAACCATATTGCTCCGGTTGTCTCGCTGAAGCAGGCGCGGTGACCCACGATTGGACCGTGTTTCTGAGAATAACGAGGTTAATTTAGGGACATTTTGACCATTTAACATTGAAATTCCTCCTCCCGTCTTTCTTTTTTTCCCCTCTTCCCGCCTCTGTCAGGACGTCAGTGGTGTGAGGGTGAACTCACCTGAAGCCAGACCAGCTTCGGGGCCATATTTCTGTCCGCGGCAAACAAATGTTAGCGAGCAGCAAAGCTCCGCGCGGCGCACGCCGGCGGTGGAGCGTAATGGAGCGTTCTGCAGGGGCCAAATGTTTCCCCCTGGAGTTGCTGCAGAAACCGGACACACCAACAGGTGTTCCGGCTCTGGATCAGTCCGGCTAAATTTAATAGGACCGAAGTGATGAAAGTGCGCAGCGTTGTGTCTCGTGTTTTGTTTCATTTGGACCTTTTTGTTGTTGTTTTAAAGTTTCATCCTTGTTGTTTAACTTGTTCTTTCCTGCTCTTGTTATTATTCTGGGTTGGATTCCACTTCCTGGGATTGCTCGCACTCACCAGAGCTGCAGGTTTATATTTAACTATCTCACCTCGTTTAAGTTGCTCGTTTGTCTTTGCTAAAGTTGTGCGATGGGTTGTTTTGTTTTGACACTTCATCTCAAATGAAACCCTGTTTAGGTCCAAACTAAGCCCTGTTTCCAGGTGGCCGTAACTATTATTCTTTAACAGATAGGAAAAACCCACACACGGTGAAGGGAATGACCTGTGCAGTGTTGGGGCACTTCCGGGCTCTATGGATGATCCGTTGACCCCCGCCAGGCCCAGAGCAGGCGAGATTATAGACGTTTTTTTCCCTCCAGCAGGGGGCGCCAAAGAGCTAAAATAGGAGCCAGAAGGTCACTACTGAGGGTCATTACTTCGGTTTTTGCGCTGTTTCAGGAGTATAAAGCTCCTCTTTAACCAAATATAAATTTGCTGAAGTCTCTTTTTGCCTCTGAGGTTTAGAAATAAACCGTATCAATTTAAATGTTCAGTAAATCAGCCTCCTAAACAGGGAAAATCACAAACGTGTTTTTCATGTTCCTACTGTCATTTTTTTTTTTTTGGTTTACCTGCTTCATGTCGAGCTGACACATTACCAGGACGCAGCAACCCTCAAACGCAATGAAAAAACAAGCCGAGCTCTGAATATTGGATGAAATCTTCAGACGGCGAGAGCTGCAGCTGACGCGTCAGCCTGTTTCTCTTTTATCCCGCCGTTTGCTTTGATGTCCATAGAGTTAAAATCTCTGAAAAACAGGATTTTTCCCCTGACAAATCAGCCTCGTTAAAGGTTTAAAATGAGGGCAAACACACGTGAAGCTCGTGTTCACAGTTCAGCCTCTGCTGAGACGGTTTTATCATAAATCGCTTTGATTTTTGATGTTCTGAGGGCAAAATAAGTACTCTTCTTTAATGTTTGATGGCCTTTAAAAGAACTAAGTATTACACAGTTTGCGGTTTAGTGAAATACTTTACTTTTCCAAACTGATTAGACTTTAACTTAGCATTAATTTTGTAAAACTACTATCATAAATTAGACACAATGTTCAGGCTATTATCTGACATCCACTGTTTTGACTCCCAGCTCTTCAAAATAAGAGCTTCTGTCATAAAGAGAATTCACCCTCAAGCATCAAAATAAAGATTTGAACTCAGGTGTTTGTGACCCAGGAGCATAGATGGTGATAAAGAGTGCTGGACACAGTTAAAGGCACTTGACTGTTATTTCCAGGGCTTTCGGGGGAATGCTGGGCCCATAAAACATGTTGTTTTGCATCGACGAATCCCTGAAACGTTCCTGAACACCACGGCCTCTTCGCCCTGATGCATCATCACCGCTGCCAGCCCTGCATTCTGGAAAATAATGAGACCCCCCCCCCCATCACTCCTCAAAGAAAGTCACCTGACAGATGACGGATCCTGGACCACTCTCCCCTGCAGACAAATGGGAGGCTGGTAATGAAGAGTCGCTGGCTGCCTGAGGGGGCCGTTCACCGTCAGGAAGGGAGCGGGGCCCAAACCATAGCAGAACTCATAACGCCTTGTCCCACGTGCCGAGGCAGCGGGAGAATGATCGCGCTCGTAAAACCCGCAAGTGCGACGGTGTCGAGATGACGGACGTCGGCGGTGGACAGCAGGCGAGGCTGTAGCCGAGCGTTCAGACAGGACGCCTTCGGAAGTTGTTCCCACGGGAAGTTTCTGCCTTTACCCATCGGGCCTCTTCTCCAGATATTAGTACGAGATTAGATATTAACATGTGAAATGTTAATAATTCCGAGCTACGGGCATGTAGTGTAAATAAATGTGCGTCATTAACATTCTCTACAATTCCCGAGGCCTTGAGGAGGGTTCTGACTGCCCACATGCATCTGTCTGGTAGTCGTGTGGATAAAAAGAAGGAATAAATCCCTCCGTCTGAAGCTGAATAGAAAATGGAGTCACCGAAACAGAATCTTGAATGATAATCGACCATTTTCAGAAGGACACCAGCTCAGGGCTCAGTCTGCTCGCCCAAATATGGCGGCACAGGTGTCATTTCTTTGGCAGACCGCCGCACACCTTCGGTCAAGCAACACCAATCCCCCCCCCCAGACCCCCAGACCCCCAGAACAGAAGAGCTCTGAGGAGCTCTGTGATGAAGAGCAGCGGTGATGAGCTGCAGGCCTGAGCTGACAGGATGAAATATAAATCCAAACCTCCGGAGGGGGTCCGGGCTTAGAGAGGAGATTGCATTCTTCCATCTTCGCCCCCTCCCCGCGCTCACCCCTCCTTCAGGTGGAAGTGACCCACCGTGGGGGCTTCACAAAGAGGAGATGACGAGGAAGAAGAGCAGCAGCTACTTTGTTATTCCCACACATCCACCGATGGCTTTGGTTGGGTCGGGTTCGGGTTTTTCCCCCGAGTTTCTCTCCTGTTGCGACATTTGTCGTCTCTTCAGATGTGAAATATTAAAGGAATGAATGGATTCCTGAAACTGGCGGTCACTCACTCACAGGAGGTGGCCTAAACAGACCCTGGAAGCTCTGAATAATTTAACAGAAGACTAGAAAAATATAAAGAGCCGGGAGATTTCGGGCTGTTTCCAGCATTTTCCTGCCGCAGCCTCTGAGGCCTTGTGCTCAGATCCAATTTTCTAGGAAGTCTCCCGGCTCAAATGACCCATCTGAGGCGATACTGAGCAGAGCAGTGATGAAACGGCGCCTCTGAACCGTCCACCAGGGGGCAGTGTTGGCGTGAATAATGACCGTGCTCATGGTGGGAGCGGCTCTCAGGGTGCTCCGCTGATGACGGGCGAGCGAAAGGTCACCGTAGTGATGAATGTATCGCATTATTGCTTATTTGCTGCGCCCTGTGCCGAGGTTAACAGTCAGTGTGTGTGTGTGTGTGTGTGTGTGTGTGTGTGTGTGTGGGTGGGTGTGTGTGTGGGTGTGGGTGTGTGTGTCTGGAACTTTGGCAGCAAAAGACCTGCAGCTGCTGGTTCAATACCTTGCACGGACAGCAGGGGGCGGTGGAAGTGCAGGTCGTGGTTAAACATAGTAAAGTAAGAAGGCCAACGGCCTTGAGCTCTTCCTTCACGTGTCCACGAACTCTGGTGGCCTGTGGAGAAATACTGAGCACCTTCAGACACACACACCCATTCTCTCCTTTCCTCGGGGGGGGGGGGGGGGGGTGGCAGCAGAGGACATTTTATTGAGCTGTTGCTGCTCAAGCGCCGCGCTTCATTCCTCTCTGATAATTAAGATGATGGGAGTATCACACGCCCTCCAGGTTCAGCTCTGCACTGACAGACAGGCTGAGGAGGAGGAGGAGGAGGAGGAGGAGGAGGGAGAAAGCAGGGAGGGGGGGCCTCTTGACGAGAGACGGCTGCCTGCCCCCTGCATGTGTCTCTGCATTCGCCCTGAAGTGGATCAAGGTCGACACTCGACTGACACCAGGATCCTCCATCTCCTCTTAACATTTATGTTAATATAAAACCAGCCATTAGAGCCAATTAGCTTCTCTGCTAACTCAAAGAAGGACAATCAGATGTCCACGTGGACTTGGACCGCTGGTGCTGGCAGTAACGCCTCTCGGAAGGCGTCAGCTCGTTTTAGCCGAGCTAACCCGGCTACACTGAACGCTGAAGCTGGAGCGCATCGTTTTAATGTGAAATGAAAGTGCAGAGGGTCATTAAGTGAAAGGGCCACTGTGCACGGGCGTGTGGCAGATGGAAGCCCATTAAGAGTCCCGCTCCTCTCTGCTGCAGGGAGAACACGGAACAACGAGGCTTTGAAGAAAGGGCATCGGCAATCCGTGTCTGAACCAGCAGCGAGGAGGCCTAACTTTGATAAAGGTCATTGGGCTTCCGCCATCCTTCTTTTATTGAAAATAGGAGATCCCTCGTTACACAGAACTCGAATGTGCCTAAAGGGAGGGGGAAACACAAGATAGCAGGTCCCAAACAAAGCAAGAAACTGTAAATCATAATGGTGAGATTATACGCAGGTCTGATTTGATTAGCTTAGCTCGCACACAGCACGTTCTTCCATATCAGACAGATTAAAAGACCTCCTGTGTCAGGCCCTGTCACCCTCAGAGGAGTACGAGTTCACACATCAAGCATCATGAACATTAAGCATTAACAAATAATAAGGAACAATAAGTAATGGGAAACAATATAACAAGAATAAAGAATATAACAAGGTAAAAGCAAATAAGAGATAACTTTGATACAATGGTTCTAACAGTCTCTAACCCTCAAGCATCTTGGGTCAATCTGAGGCTGAGGAAAAGTTGTGAAAAATGGGCTCGGAGCTCCAGCGATGCCCTTAATAAAGTCAACATAAAGCTGATAGTGTGGAAGTAAAACCAGGCATTCATTAATTGGTTGATTGGATGCTAATTTGGGCACCAGTGGCTTCAGAATCATCCGTACCATCCAGCTCACAGAAGCCATTTCAAAGAGTTGCTGGGCAACATTAAACTTGCAGAACTCTGAAATTTGCTCTAAAACCAGAGTTTCCCAGAATCCACCTCTTCAGACGTCAGAATAACATAGCTGGTGATAAGAGTACAGGTTTAAGACCTGCACACTGATCCTGAGGCAGGTAGAGAGATCCTGTCTCTCTCTAATTTGGTCTGTCTGCCAACCTTTTCTTCACCCTCGCGCCGCCTCCTTTAATCAGGAAATAAGTCCCCAAAATCAAAGGATTAATCTAATTGTATTTCTTTAAAGCAGTCTTTCAACGCAACCCTGAAATTGGCCACTGGAGACACACTGTTCTCTCTGTTAAGTTCTTTACTTTGAGAAGCACTTTCTCTTTCTCAAACTCTTTGATGAAAAGGAAAGTGAATGACTGCATAATTAGGATTCTTACCTCGCCTTGCAACACTTTCTGAAGAAGTCCTCTTTTGTGAGAGTTAATCCATCGCATTTATTTTGGGATCGTCTCAGTAACACGCCTGTTTATCCTGCTTTTGGCTGCAGGTTTTTCTACATTTTCATAAGTGGCTCATCGTCAGATTTGCCACACAGTGATTAATTTTGTCACGAAGAAGTCAAGTCGTTTAGGTGATTATTTAACATTTGAATGGATGCTTTACTATCTCTGTAAACTAGATCTGGTGTAATCTGCCATCGCAGGACGGAACATTTTACTGCATTTGGGATTAAATGGCACAAGGCGTGTTCATTTAGACGGTCTTGGTGTGATGACAGTAACTGACCAGCAGGGGGCAGTGGTTGTTTATTTACGGAAGTGCAGGTAAGTTTCACTTTTAAAATCCACATTTATTGACGTATTTGCATTTTACTCACAGTTTAAACGGTTTAATATGAAATGAAAATGAAGAGAAAAATCTATAAATGTTATCAACAATCAATTTTGCCAATAAAGCGAACCTTTTCAATTCAAACGCGTCTTCTAGGATAAACATTGACTAGAGCAGAGACAGTAACTCTGACCCCGCCATTAATACACACAACACAACCCCCTACTGACAAACACTAGGGTCAACCACCCCCCTTTCCCCAGATAGGTGACCCTTCAGTGGGTGGAAGCCTCATCTGATCCATAAGACTTTAACGGATGGGGATTTTTCAAGGACAGGAGAGGTTAGAAGGGCGAGAAAGTGAATTAAATAGTACAAACCACAGACAGCAAACAGCTGTCCCGTTAAATAGACCCAGAGACATCAGCTCAGCCTCATAAGTGGCATTTTTAATGTGAAAAGGACACAGAGGGACGGAGGAAGGCCATAAAAATGGCAGCTCGGGCTGGCCTCTCCACACGTGCGCGCTCCTATATTAGGCTGTCGCCACCAAGACCCCCCCTCAGATTCAGGGCCAGTGATCTCAGAGTGATCTCAGAAATCCCCCGTGAGACTCACTTTGGTGAGATTGTGTCGTGACTGCGGGGACAAAAGGGCAGGTCGTATAATGCAATCAGGGCTGTTCCAGCCGTACCTGATATTTACCCCGGCTTTTAAAGAGCTGACAGCCTGATTACCGCCTGATTACGATGAAGCCTGCTGACTGGTTTCTTCTCTGTAATCATTAGTGTGCGACGACGCTTTTGACGGCAGAGAAGCTGCCGTTTCCCTCCAGCTGGGTTCAGCTCAGTAAAAGCAGAAGACAGGACAGAGGCCGGTGTTTTTGGAACAGGAGTTCCTATTTTTGCTGACACACAGCTGGAATCAGCTGGAATCCACATCCGAGACCCCATTTTAACCAGTTTCAACACGTTTTACTGGCCATTGTTCCAGTTTAACTGCTAGAGGAAGACGGCGTTGTAGGAGTAGGACGACTAAACCAACATAACTTCTCTATTTATTTATTTTTTAACGCAACAGTAAAAATGTGGCCACGAGAAGCAGAACAGTAGTGTGTTTAGTCCAGTAAGTGGCCAGCGGGTGGCTGCGGCCAGTCACATCATCTTAAACCAACAGGGGATCTAATCTGTACATCCAAATGTGACTTTATTGCGGCCCTCTGGGGCATTATGATAAAGTCGTCCTTGAATAAAGGCTGAGTTTACAACAACGAGGCAGAAGACCTTCAGCCAATCGCTGCTTCCTCTGTGTGTTTTCCTAAACGAGTTCCAGCTTCTTGTAGCTCTCTACTGTATCGTCATGACTACAAAGGTGGATTTTCCTGTCCTGCACCATCAGCATTTCCTCATTTGTTTACTGGCAGAGCTGGTGTGTGTTTGCCTTCCAAGCCTCGGACAGTTCCGACAGTTTGGATAACACCCGTGTGTATTCCTGAGGCTTAATGTGTGTGTAAACAGGCAGCTGGGAAAACCTCCACCATTAATCAATAGTCAAAAATAATACCATTCTAAAATATCTCCCAAATCCCGCCTGTGCGTGCGTAAACAAACGAGTCCTTTCTGTCAATATGTAAAACAGGCAGCGTACTTTGCGTGGCCATTTTCTTATCTTCCCTTTATATTTGCATTTGAGATAGCTGCTAGCTCTGATACGGGGACTCTGCTGTGAGCCCAGGCCCCCGACGGGGATTCTGGAAGGACGCACCAACGTGCGACGCAATCTCATGGCCGATTTGTCAGAAAATACCACCACATTTGTATTGTTTGGTTGTTACGCGAAGCTTCAGCCCGCGTGGCCCTTTATCATGTGACCAACCTTTGTCCCCGAGCGAGCATGTGACCTGGATTCCTCAGGAACGAGGCAACATGCAGCCTGCTGAAGACATCATCCGGGCTGGAATGTGGAGTCTGAGGAATTGGGGGGGTTGTGGGGACAGAGGTCAGGCAAGCACATGTGTATATGTTAGCATCAGCGCTAATAAACACTTCTGTCTGGTGACGGCGGCCACCCATGAGGATTTGTTCTGTTCTGAAGCACCATTAAGGTCAGACAGCTGCTTCACACTGGCAAAGTTCTGGGTTCTATTCTGATGTGGAGCGGTGGTGTCCAGACCCAGTCCTGAGGGGCCATGATCCAATCAGGATTCTGTTCTGGCCTAGAAAATGCTTTCACCACAGGTACGTTACTTAGAGACCCTCTGAAGTGGCCCAGACCCTCTGAACGTCGCCCGGACCCTCTGAACGTGGCCGGACCCTGTGAACGTGGCCCAGACCCTCTGAACGTGCCCCAGACCCTCTGAACGTGGCCCAGACCCTCTGAACATGCCCCGGACCCTCTGAACGTGCCCCAGACCCTCTGAACGTGGCCCGGACCCTCTGAACGTGGCCCAGACCCTCTGAACGTGGCCCAGACCCTCTGAACATGCCCCGGACCCTCTGAACGTGGCCTGGACCCTTTGAATTTGCCCCAGACCCTCTGAATGTGCCACAGACCCTCTGAACGTGGCCCAGACCCTCTGAACATGCCCCAGACCCTCTGAACGTGGCCCAGACCCTCTGAACATGCCCCAGACCCTCTGAACGTGGCCCGGACCCTCTGAACGTGGCCCGGACCCTCTGAACATGCCCCAGACCCTCTGATTGTGGCCCGAACCCTCTGAACGTGGCCCGGACCCTCTGAACATGCTCCAGACCCTCTGAACGTGGCCCAGACCCTCTGAATGTGGCCCGGACCCTCTGAACGTGCCCCAGACCCTCTGAACGTGCCCCAGACCCTCTGAACGTGGCCCGGACCCTCTGAATGTGGCCCAGCAGGTTGCACAGGAAGCAGACAGATAAATGAGGCCAGTCAAGGCGACTCTCTGAACCAGGTGTCAGCGTCGCCGGCCGTGAGCGGATCTGGATCGGCCACACGTGACTAGTTTTGGTTTCAGTTTCTGGCTCAGTGGCGGAACACCAAGGGTCCGAGCCGGGAGAAGAGTGGCATTTGGTGCCGACGTTGGGGGTTAATCAGCAGATTTAATCAGGATGTAATGAAGCGAGTCCGACCCTTTTCAGACTCTTTTCTGCATCCAGAACCTTCATTCCTGCTTCATCTCCATCCAGTTGCCATAGAAGCGCATGATTTGGGGGTCAGAGTCAGGGGGTCACTGTTTCCTGATGAAAGCACACAGTGAGGAAGAGGAGAACGTCAGAATCCACAAGCACCTGATGATGAAGGGCGGTGGTGCTCGTCAGGGTAAAACAACAAAGCAGAACCTGTTGGGATTTCTGGGTTGTGTCTGTCTTTGGCCTGCAGGGTGTGGTGTTGAGCACAATTGGGTGCACCTGGCACTGCAGGTGGGCACACCTGTAGGCAATTTACATCTTGCTGCCTATTAAGCAGGTTGTGCCTGCCTGTCAGGGCCGGGGTGTCTGTTCGTGTTGGGAGTCTGTTCGTTTGGGTTCCTTGGTGTTGGCTCCTGTTCCTGTGTTTCTGTTGCCTTGGAGGGTCGCTCCTATTCCCGTGCTTCCGGTTTCCCTGGAGGACCGCTCCTGTTCCTGTGTTCCTGTTGCCCTGGAGGGCCGCTCCTGCCTCCGAGCTTCCGGTTTTCCTGGAGGGCCTCTCCTGTTCCTGTTCCGTGTCTCCTGGAGGACCGCTCCTGCTCCCCTGCAGTCTGGGAGGACTGCCTCTGCCCTCAGTGTCTCGGGGCACGTTCGTGAGGCGAGCGTGTTGCGCCGGACTCCCGAGCCCTCGCCGGTCCAGGAGAACACCCCGGCCAGTGTGGACCCGGCGGGTCAGGATGGAGCTAAGGACACGACCCCTCCCTTCCCCTCCCCTCCCTTGACAGTAACCTTCCCTGTTGCCTTGGCTGTGCTCAGCTTGATGGTCCTTGTTGGACGCCAGGAGGCGCCCGTTGAGGGGGAGGTAATGTTGGGATTTCTGGGTTGTGTCTGTCTTTGGCCTGCAGGGTGTGGTGTTGAGCACAATTGGGTGCACCTGGCACTGCAGGTGGGCACACCTGTAGGCAATTTACATCTTGCTGCCTATTTAAGCAGGTTGTGCCTGCCTGTCAGGGCCGGGGTGTCTGTTCGTGTTGGAGTCTGTTCGTTTGGGTTCCTTGGTGTTGGCTCCTGTTCCTGTGTTTCTGTTGCCTTGGAGGGTCGCTCCTATTCCCGTGCTTCCGGTTTCCCTGGAGGACCGCTCCTGTTCCTGTGTTCCTGTTGCCCTGGAGGGCCGCTCCTGCCTCCGAGCTTCCGGTTTTCCTGGAGGGCCTCTCCTGTTCCTGTTCCGTGTCTCCTGGAGGACCGCTCCTGCTCCCCTGCAGTCTGGGAGGACTGCCTCTGCCCAGTGTCTCGGGGCACGTTCGTGAGGCGAGCGTGTTGCGCCGGACTCCCGAGCCCTCGCCGGTCCAGGAGGACTGCAGCCGTTTGAGGACTCACCGGTGTTCCGAGTTCCCAGCAGTCCAGGGGGACTGCGTCTGGTTCGGGGACTCGCCGATGGACCTGGGACGGGTGGACGCTGCCTCCCGATCCCATGCGGTCCAGGAGGACTGTCTTTGTTAATGTGTGCTCCCCTTCCCTGTAAATAAAGCCCTTGACCTCTCCACCTCTGTGTCCTGGCCTGCGTTCGGGTCCGCTACCACCATGTACCGTAACAGAACCAGTATTTCCTGAATGTGTGTGTTCCTGGTCCACGAGTGTTGTTTAGAGAAAACAGGCAGAAATCTAGAGGAAACCGCTGCCATCGAGCCAGTGATCCAGAGCTGCAGCACAGGCACACGCCACAGTTCCCTGTTGTCATAGCGATGAGGGTCGCTGATCATTTTCATTGGCTGGGGTCCACATAAGGATGGTAAAATAAAGTAAAGGCGTGTGTGTTCCTGCACGAGTACAGAGATTCCATGTGCGTTGTGAGGAACTTGGAAAGGGCTGTTTGAGAGTGAGGTGTTGTTTGGCTTTAGGGTTTTAGAGCAGGATTAGGATTATGTTAAATTAACAGTTGAGTCATGCATAATAGCAGAGTCCTCACAGAGATACCAGTGCGTGTATGTGTGTGAAAGTGTGTGTATGTGTGAAAGGGGCTCGTGGGGGGTTGAGGGCAAGTTTAACAGAGAGGAACATCTCAGCTGAAACCAGGACCTGATCACAGGCAGCACCCCTTCAGGGGCAGCAGGGAACACTGGGATCCACGCGCCGTGGCGCCCGCTGGGGAGCGTGGACTCTGTCAACACGGTGGGACGGGCTCCCTGGACACCAGCACCTCCTGCAGAGCCCGGGCACCGGTGGGAAACCAGTTCTTTCCTCGTGTCACCGCCAACAGCCCGCTGGAAGATTCAATATTTGCTCTGCAGTTCAGTTATGAAAGCGAATTTGGCTGCACGTTCCAGTAGTGTGTCCCAGTGTGTGTGTGTGTGTGTGTGTGTGTGTGTGTGTGTGTGTGTAGGGGTCCTCCCTAGAGGTCCAGAGATTAGGAAAGATTTTTCCCGTCTCGTTAGATTTTTCCCGTCAGTGTGACAAATGTCAATGAGCAGGAGTTCAGATTGACCCGACACGCCGACACGGAGGCCGGACTCGGGGTATTTTGGGTTTCTGTACTGGTCCAAAAAGTTCTGTGGCGCTGCTCTTTCCTGGAATGTGGCTGAAGCGAAATATTTGTTGTTCCCATTATTGAGATTACACAATTGTATCAACAAACTCCACAAATACAGTTGGACCTCGTCGGCCGCTGCTGGAGACACATCAAGAACTTTCTGATGCTTTGATCTTTGTGCTCTGGAGGGAACAGGACAGGCCGCCACAGACGAACCACAGGCTGATACCGGCCCAGTTACGAAGGCCGTCGCAAGTTCTGCCTCCTTAATGATGAAACTGTAAAAGCTTTGAGGATGATATCAAAAGAAACTGGCGTAATCCGCTTTGATCCACTCTGAAACTTAGAATGCTCGCTGCCTTTGAGGGAGCCTCAAAGAGAAGATCTGGCCGTCTGTGTAGGAGGACCCAAGGATGTGTGTGTGTGTGTGTGTGTGTGTGTGTGTGTGTGTGTGTGTGTGTGTGTGTGTGTGTGTGTGTGTGTGTGTGTGTGTGTGTGTGTGTGTGTCCCGCCTCTCACAGTCCTGCCACGAGTGCAGGAAGTGAAACCGGGGTAGTGAAGCCTTGTGTAACCAGTAGTGCACCTTCAGTTGTGAGCCCCCCCCCGTCCTGTTTTGAATAAAGCTTTTGCTATTAGTGGCTAACGCAGCGAGCTGAAGACGCTAATGCTAGCTCACTGTAACATTACTCTTAATGAAAATCTTTCTGTACTTTGGCAGGACGGCCAGCCAGCTGTGTTTCAGCTAAGCCCCGCCCCCTCAGACTTCCTGGATCGCCAACATCTGGTTTTCCCTTTCATGGCCCTTTCTGCTGCTTATTTGGCCGCTGACGGACGCAGATGATCAGCTACCGATGATCAGTTGCCTGTTATATTGATGAGGACTCCATCTAATACGTAGCGCTTGTGACCTTTTAACTAATCTTAAAGCCATTAAGGTTGGTTCTGCTTTGGAAAGTTCATGTTTTTATTCTCTTCCATGAGTCATTCCTGGAAGCAGCGCCGGTGTTCAACGTTGTGGATCAGATGTGCTCCAGCACACGCTCGGGTGCTCTTTGTTGCTATTAGTAACCGGGGGGGACATTTTCCTAAGTGTCCGTGCGGGCTGCTAGCCGTGCGTCATTAGCCTCTTGTACCTGCAGCCTCGTATCTGCACAAACATCAGTGTTCTGACGCAACTGGAACCAGTTAGCCCAGAAGGGAGATCAGGGCCGATCATGCCTGACATTTCCCCCCCTTTTGTCCCTCTTTGTCAGCGAGGCTAAAGCAAGGTTTGACGCACCTTAGCGCAGATGTCTGAAGCAGACAAACAGGATGAGCGGAGCATTATTCCTGGACGGCTGATCGATGGTCGCGTTTGCCTTACGACTCAACCAGAAAGAGGGACAGATGTTGTTTTCTGGCTGTGACGGAGACGTTGACTCACTCTGTCCCTTCTGATTCATTCACACACACACACACACACACACACACACACACACACACACACACACACACACACACAGGTATAGTATTTCATTAGCATCTTGTTAATGTGACCAGGCAGGCTGACCCCAGGTATCTTATTTTTTTACGGCCTAATTCGTGTCCCGATGTTTAACCCTAAACCGCTACGGTGGAAAACGCCACTGCGCGTCGCCTTGACCCCTTGTTTGCTTTACGCCTCTTTGAACGTGTTTAATCAGCTGCGTCATTTCTCAGAGTCCTCCTGTTGTTGGGTCCCAGCAGATCTTTGAAGTGCACATTTTACTCCCCCTCTGCCTGACATCGACGGGACGGCTAAGGGTGTAGCGTTAGCAATCCTCTTTATGAAACCGCTGAGCGCAGTAACCCGAGGTCTGTGGGTGGGTTTATCTTAATCCGAGTGAGCACGAAGACAGTTCTATATGAAGGATCTGGATCTAATTTAAGTCTGAGCTTTGACACTTAGAAGCAGGTTCATTCATTAGCTTTGTTAGCGTGCTAGCGGCTTGACCAGTCCTGAACATGCACACTACATCAATGCATACATCCATCATAGAAACGGAGTTATTTTTCTTAAAATCAGGTGGCCCAAGAGCTGCACATTGCTATTTTATTTTGCTAATTTATTTCAAGGCATCTTATCAGGATAACAGACCTTCAGCTTCTCTCGACTTTGCTAACCTGAAACAGAAACTGCAGCCGAGAATTTTCACTCTCGGTTCAGCAGCTGGTGGTTTTATTTTTGCATTTAAAATAAAGGCAACTGGGAATTTGTCACCTCAAACTTTCGGGTTTGCTTAGCCAAAGCTGCGGGGGGGGGGGGGGGGGGGTTGTCGTGGTTTCCTCAATAGAACCACATGAAAATGTTTAGTCTCTTTCTATTCGAGGCATCAGAACAACCGTCACACTCCACAACAGCAGCAGCTGCTGTGGTAGACGAGCCCCACTGACAGCTCCAGCTAGCAGAGGCTAATGCTAACGGAGACAGACGGGTCCTGTTGCTGACCCGATCCAATGGACCCATTCTTATTGTCCTGCAGACAAAAGCGCTCCGTCTCCTCCTGTGACACCTCATTGTGAACGCGAGTTAAATTCCTCAGGGGAAAGGCGTGTTCCCCATTCAACGCGTTCTCGGCCGACCTATTTGGGCTGGAAGCCCTGGAAGGTCTCAGGCCCGGGTTGTTAAGAGGGTTACGCAACAGCAGCGGGAGGCTTCCTGGAAAAGGCTGGTTGTGCTGCCCCAGAGGGCAAATATTAACGGGGGAGGGCAGATAAACGCCCACGCACGTCAGCTAAGTGCGATAAAACCTTAAAGAGCTGATCCTCGTATCCCAAACCCTCCTTTTGTAGCTCCATTTTGCAGCCCCTCATTACGCAAGCGTACGAGAATTGAGATTCAATCGGTGGTTCTGGTCGAGGAGAAAGGAGGAAAGACCAAAGCAGATGCAGGTTTTCTTTTTAATGCAGTATAATTAGACTACAGAGAGCGACCGACAAATTAGAAGCATTTATACGTGGAAATACAACGACTCTGAAGCAGAATACAAATAAATAAAATATTTAAATGATCACCCCCCCTGATTCCCCCCCCCCCTCTTGAATCCACAAATACTGAATTCCACCCATCGTTTCTGGAACTGCGAGATAAAGATTTGCGAGCAACCTTGATTACAAAGACGCCGTCGGCTCCATCTTCCAGGGCCGGTGCTACAGACCTGCTGTAATGGAGAGGTTGGCGTCTCCGGCCCGGACACAAGCGGGCCCGACGGCGTCCTAAAACATGTTCTTGTCTGTACTTGCGGAACGCTACACATTAGCTCTTACGTGTATATACTTGATACCATCGTTATGTGGGGGGTGGGCTTCAGACGCTGATTAGCTGGGGGAAGAGTTCGTTAGCAAACATGTCGTCCCAGGAGCTTTCGGAACACAGGGGGGACGACATGTTGCTAAAGGGGGACGGAGATCTTTCGTATCCAGAGTCGCTGTAGGTGTCCACCAGCGAGGCTTCCTTGTCCAGGCCGCTGAAGGCCGGTGAGGAGGCTGCGGGGAAGAAGTCGTCCACCTGGCTTTGCCCGGTCCTGCCGATGACCACCTCCTGAGGCTCGTCTTTGACGCAGACCGTCTCCGCCACCACCACCACCTCGGCGCCGCCGTAGGAAGCCTCGTCTATCTCCTCTGCCTCGCTCTCCGAGTCGCTGCTGAGCCCGTCGCTCGCCACCTCCACGGGCTTGGTGTAGATGTGGTCGAAGTGGATCAGTTCATTAAGGGCCTCCAGCTTAACTGGTGGGGACCCCAGAGTCGCAGGTGCGGAGGCAGGTACTGGGTCCCCCCCTCCGACCAGCTGCACCTGCGGCTCCTGCTCACAAGATCTGAGGAACAGCTCTGGGTCAAGGATGTCCAGAATGCCCAGAAGCAGATCAGACTAGAAGGGAGAGAGAAAACGAGATTAGCCCAGTGACCCCTGACCCGGGTCTGGGTTTAAACCCTCCCTGCTCCAGACTCACCTCAGTGTTTGTAGAATCAGGACTGCTTGTATCCATTGAGAAGTCTTCAGATTTAGGAGCTGCTGGGCCTGCACCTGCTGCGGAGGCACACGTAGCCTGAGTGCTGCGGACTCAGAAGACCCGACCCCCAAACCTGCTTCCTTCCCGGTGGACAACAGACACTGAACCTGGATCGGGAATAAGAGATTTCAGCTCTCCGCTCCCACGGCGACCACCCGGCGTGGCGCTCTACGCCGCTCCTACCTCATCTTTTGAGTCAATCGTGTCCAAAGAAAGTCTCTGTCTCAGTTCCTCGTTTTCAGCCAGAAGGCCGCTCGTCTTCTCCTGGAGCAACCTGTTTTCAATGTGAAGTTTCTGATTCTGTAAAGCAGAAACGGACAACACGAGTCTTTAATTTGCTACAGTGAAACAGGAAGTTTAACCGATTTGACAAGAACCACTTCTGGAGTTGTGCAACGCGCCATCGATGGGTGCGCAGAAGAAAGAGGGTCTCCAGAGCTCCTTTACCTCCATCTCCAACTCCAGAACCTGCTGCTCCAGCTCCCCCATTTTGGCCTTTTTCCTGTCTCTCGCCGTCTGAGCTGCAACTCTGTTCTTGAGTTTCCTAGAAAAATAGGTGGGGGGAGGGGGGGGGGGGGGTCATGAATTGACACATTCTTTCCAAGCTGCTGACTAAGCTGTGCGCAGCCACCGGCCATGTTCTTGCCACGCAGGCAGAAAATAGGCGACGGTGTCCGGGATTGGAACCCGCGCCCTGGCGGCTCCGCACAGGCGGACCGAGAAGCAGTTTGACAGTCCGGATCAAAGTTGAAAGGTCGGACACCTTAGCGGAGATTAGCTCAGTCAGCTGACCCGATTCCGCGTCAGCATGGTGCAATAACGAACCGTTCCGAGGGGTTTTAGTGGCGAAATTGACCCAGTCGGTTGGGCGTGTCCCCGCGCAACAATGACCGGCTTTTAACGCCAAGCCTTGGGGCCACTTATGGCCCCCCAAAAGTCGACCGTACCCACCTGCGAAGTGCTTTCTCCTCCGGGCTCAAGTGCGTGAGCCTCTGCCGCTTCCGTACTGGTGGCCCCGCAGACGAGTTGGAGTCTGAATCCGAGGACGTGTGGCTCGTCGCGGAGGGTAAAACGACGGAGATGGGCCGGCTGAAGCCCGGCTGCGAGCCGCCGGAGGAGCCGCTCTGCTTCCCGGATATCAGGAGGACTTTGTGGGCTCCCCCGGTCCCTGCTGTCACCACCACCATGTTCGCGTATCCCTTGGACGGAGTCTGGAATCAGAAATGACCGGGTATCCTCACAGACTCGGGTATAAACTCATCAATTTTTGGTGACCCCTCTTCCCCCGGTATTACTCAACAGTTGAAGAAAATGGATCGCGTCTGCGATCTTTTTCTACTATCGTGGTGGAAGCCGATTGGCTGGCGGCGGCCGTGACGTCACGCCGCCCCTGCTCGCTGATTGGCTGTCGCGACCTGTAGAGAAAATAACCCGAGTTCCCTGAAATCTTTCATCAGAAGTTGGCGACATTTATGTTCGGCTGCTGGTTTTTTTTTTCGTTGTGGGTGGATTTAAGTTGGTAAAGGGGGAAATATTCCGCCTGTTTACGTCTTTGTTTCTGCAGTTGCGTCAGATTTCACACTCACCAATCGGTGGTCGTGCACTGACCAGCTTCTCCATTTACACCCAGTCAAATGTGTCTTATCTTTATTTTCTAAACGATTATACGAGTTTTTTGGGTTTTTTTTTAGAAGATTGATTAGAACAAGTCACCAGGTCAGAATTAAAACGTGTGTGTGTGTGTTAATATTCTAACATATTTTATCCTGAAGGCCAAATTCAGCTCTCACTTTTAGGTCACCCTCATTCTCTTCTGGTAAGATATAAAACAGGCTTTACCACCCTGTTTGCCTTCCTCGAAACACTCACTTCCTTCTAAAATACCGGGCATGTTGCCAACTTTTTTACGATGCCATATTAATATTTAATTTGTGTTGCATTTTTCTACCGTGCTCTATTTCTTTTAACCTATTTTCTTAAGATCCATATCTGTTGATGCTTGTTTGTAAGACATCTGTGACATTTACTCACACATCAGAAATAACCCTGAAACCTTTTTCAGTGGAACGGTATCATGACAAATGGGCCTACTTGCTGCACAGTTCCTCAGAATAGGACTGCAGCTGATGACGACAGCCAGATACACAGCAGAAACCGCACTTTGGCTTCATCCAGCAAAGCAAACTACTTGTCCTCCAACAGGAACTCTCTTTTCTGTTTCTGCTGCCTCTGTTGCTAACAGCTCGCCGTGCTTTGTTGCCTCAGCAGGGGTAGCTGACAGCCAGCCGCTCGTGCAAACGCCGCCACCTGTTTGCAGAGCTTCAGAATCAACACGAGGAACAGTAGAATGCTGTTCTTCATCTTGCTGTGTGCTGTGCTGAAAACAGAAGAATTTTAAAAATCTTAGAAGCCATTTTCCCTCGGATAACGTAATTTTAGCCATGTTTTCAAATATCTCAAATGTTTAAAGGTAACGATGAAGTTTATGGAAAGATAAAGTAGAGAAGGAATCTGAACACCCATGAATGTTCACTATGTCATATTAGGCTAGCAGCAAACGCTACGATCATAGACCTGATTTGACCCCCGACTTCAATTTGGGGGCGTGGCCAATTCCAAAGCTTGTGACATCCCATTATTTGTCGAATTGTGAGACTTAGTTGAGACTACTCTACGGCTCTAGATCAAGTCGGAATGTGCATTCAGAGGATTGCAATATACCACAATCCACAAAAACTCTAATTCCTCCTGGTTCTTTCAAAAAACAATGTTAAGATTAGAAAACTGTTGTTTTTTACCCACATGAACTGTTCGTCCATGGTCCAACAAAGACAGAGATATCTTTGAACTTTCTGGTGAAACTAACCTATTTTCTGATTGTGTAAGCAACAATAAAGGAAGAGCGGATCTACACACAGTATCCTGTTGAGGTTGACACAGATACTGACTCAAAAATCCCCCGTCAGGGGTGAGAAAATGATCAGTAAAAATCCTCTCCCATGTGGTGAAAATGCCCGAGCCTCTTCAAAAATCCAGCACCTATGGTCGAATGTTCCGATTCCTTCATATTGTAAACCATAATTCTGTATAATGAAGATATAATGAACCACACACACTCTGAAGACGGACTCCAAAGATTTAACTTCCACAGATAAAATTGTGAAATGTGCAACTGCACCTACATTTAAATTTTTAGGGATTTGCTTTAAGCAACATGTGTCATCCAGCTTCCCGTCATTGTTAGCACACAGCCCAGGGCCGTGTTATCAGTCAGACCTGTGCAGTCTGGTAGTGAACAGCCTCATGATCAGTCCTGTGATCATCATACGGTGAAACATGCCGATGGATGGGGGAGGAACACAGGCCTCAAACACAAACACGACCTGCTCACACACACACAAACGCCTCCTGATCACCAGTGACAGAAAGACTCCAGAGAACTCTGCTGCTGGTTCAGGAGAGGATCTGAACATTTCAGTTTGACCTGGAAGTACAAAGTGATACAAGACGTAAGAGGCTCATTCATAAACAACGACAGAGAACAGAGAACAGCTTCTGTATTCAATAACTGCAGAGGCAGCTGGTGTCAATCTGTCCATCCACAATCACATCATGCACAGAGCCAAAGCTTGGTGAGACACTCACACGCCGTGGCGCTCTGATGACAGGAAGAGGGTGTTTACTCGGTGATTACATCAGCAGCTGGCAAGGTTTGATTGAGTCCGATCATAAAGAGCTGGAGAACATCACACCAGGGCTGGAGAACATCACACCAGGGCTGGAGAACATCACACCAGGGTTGGAGAACATCACACCAGGGCTGGAGAACATCACACCAGGGCTGGAGAACATCACACCGAGGTTGGACAACATCACACCGGGGCTGGAGAACATCACACCAGGGCTGGAGAACATCACACCAGGGCTGGAGAACATCACACCATGGCTGGAGAACATCACACCAGGGCTGGAGAACATCACACCAGGGCTGGAAAACATCACACCAGGGCTGGAGAACATCACACCAGGGCTTGAGAACATCACACCAGGGCTTGAGAACATCACACCAGGGTTGGAGAACATCACACACCAGGGCTGGAGAACATCACACCAGGGTTGGACAACATCACACCAGGTTGGACAACATCACACCGGGGCTTGAGAACATCACACCAGGGCTGGAGAACATCACACCAGGGTTGGACAACATCACACCAGGGTTGGACAACATCACACCAGGGCTGGAGAACATCACACCAGGGTTGGACACATCACACCAGGGTTGGACAACATCACACCAAGGCTGAGAACATCACACCAGGGTTGGACAACATCACACCAGGGCTGGAGAACATCACACCAGGGTTGGACAACATCACACCAGGGCTGGAAAACATCACACCAGGGCTGGAGAACATCACACCAGGGCTGGAGAACATCACACCAGGGTTGGACAACATCACACCAGGGCTGGAGAACATCACGCCAGGGTTGGAGAACATCACACCAGGGCTGGAGAACATAACATGCAGGTAGTGGATCCAGTAAATCTAAAGCTAGTCATTATTATTCTTTGTAGGCCACCTTGCAGATGTTACATCTTAGAACGTCACTAAATAGGGTAGATTTCACTTCATCGTTTGAGGAATGAGATTCATCTGATGTCTTAGACGCTGGAAAATGACAATTTCTTGTAACATTTAACTGTTGTGCACATTAAGCATCACACCAAGACCAGCTGTTTCCTCTTTGTTAGCTTAGCTATAAGCTAACTAGCGCTTTAACCAAGAGAGCCACTGATCCAATGTTAACAAGTCAAAATTTATGCACGTTTGGGCTAAAGTTTGCATGAATTTCCATGTAAATTAACATAAAGGGACTCCAGGTGGTCGACGTCAAAAGTTCAGTTGGTCAAAATAAGCCCTTGACTGCAGGAGTAACCCAGATAAACGTGTGCACGTTGTTTGCATTTAAATTGCTGCTCATCACAGACCCACATAAGCTGCACATATCGGCTCAGTACTCACACACACACACACACACACACACACACACACACACACCACACACACACACACACACACACACACAAACATGCACACACATGCTCAGAAATGCAGAAGTCAGGGATCCGCCCTGCAGCCCGGAGGCAGAGCCTGTGATTAAGGTGGGTGGGTCCTTCAAAGCCTCAATTCAAAACGGGCCATTTTCCAAAAGGAGGATCATCACATAAATTACTTTGACTCTTTCCAGATGAGCACGGGGCTGCGCTGGGTGACACCACTGAGCGCTCCACAGGAAGAGGGCTTCGTTCAACACTCTCAACCTGCCGTTTAAAATGTTTAAATCAACCCTATTTAAATCAACCCTATTTTAAAACGAACCCTAACAGAACAGGCTTAACTGGATATTAATAAACAATGTCAGACAGCGCCGGTGTGGCCTCTCCTGCTCAACAACCTCACATTTATGAGGGCTTTTATTCACATCCAACCACTGCATGATTTGCATGTGTTCCAGGTTTGTTACCCCCACCGGTGATGACTCTGGAGGTTCTGCTCGCGGCAGCACACTCGTCATGGACGCGTACGTTTACCGGGCCTTGGTTGCTAAAGGTGAAGGCATGGCATGCTGGGTAAACAGGAACGCCCGTGTGTGCTCACGAGGGTGGGCACCGGAGCTAATGATGGCACGGTAGAGTCCTGGACAAAGAAAGGTTCAGTGGGGTCACACCCTGGGATAGCAGCCAGCTGCGGGGGGGATGGGAGGTGGGGGTGGACGATCAATATATTTGTTTGCCTCCAGGCCCAAGCAGGGCTGTACCCATCCAATGCTGTGTTTGCTTGGCCTGGAGCCTTCCCACACACACCCCCCGCACACACACACACACACGCGCATACATTATCTGGCTTTTTAATGTTTTTACAGTTCTTTAATCATAAATGTCAAAAGCTGTGCAGATGTGACGCTGCTCCGGCGTCACACTGACGGACGATCCGGCCATAATTCACCGAGCTCCTCTTCTCCGGCACCACTTTTGTTGCCCGTCCTGATCTTCTTGGGGTCTCTGCTGGGCCGATGAGGCCTCTGTCACCACAGAGAGCTGACACAGCCGCCCTGTTGTCTAACGTGCCACACCGTCACCGTGAAAACAAGGCTGTTGTGTTCAGGTACTGGAATCCTGGTGGCAACAACGTGAGCGCCAACGGCCCCGTCTGTGTTTAATTTCACCGTGCATGACCGGGCCTCTGCTTGGGCGAATCTGATTAGATCCACTGTGATGTAACAGCGATCTGATGCAACACCGGGTAAGAATACAGCCAGCTGGGATGATGAAAACCGTGGCTACTCTTTCGTTCATCCAGTCTGGCCATTCTCACTTTCTTCCCCGTCCGTTGTTCTCTGACACGAGAGCTGTTTGTGCACAACAACATGTTTTCCTGTCCAGGTTTAGAGTGAAGCTCCTGCACTGTCGAATTCCCCCGTTGTTAAACTGCCCCCTGGTGTTTAAACCTACGCATTACACAAACGCGGCTCATTATTGCGCAATACTGAAACGGTATTGCAGCTAATTTCCTGCGTATAAAATTATTTTGAACGCTCACTATATTTTGTTTTCAAGTTAAAAGTGGTTTATTACACAATTACAGAAGTTTTTGGTTAGGGTTAGTGTATTTTCTTGCTCGGGGTCGCTGGTTCATCAGTCATCTTTCAGAGCTTAAAATGACCTCCAGGTAAAAGGTCAGAGACAGTCGGGCTCTATCAACACTCAATGGCTGCACATTTTCAACGGAATAGGGATATTTTTAGCACTTATTGCAGTCATAACATGATTCCATCTGCTGATATCATATCACGGTTTTTCGGTGGAACAAATATTATCTTTAAATCTCTCATCGGAGGGTTATTTTAACTTCACGAGGTCATCCGTGGGTGAAAGCTCAAAGCAAGTGACTTCATTTCTAACGTCCTCCTGCAGTATCTGCCTTTAATTCTGTCCCTGGACAGAGAACTGAAAAGGAGGGCAGGGAAATGCTGGTCAAGCACACAGAGACGCAGGGAGAAGAAGAAGAAGAAGAAAACCAGAAGCTCTGAGCAGGCCACCAATGTCCCAACCAGCTGGAATTCTTCTTCACGGGCTTTTGCTGATCCCAGCAGTCATCGTCACTGATTTGTTGTTCTATAAACCAGAACTTGGTCTGAAATGGCATTAAAACTCCCGGATGAGGCCTTCCTTGGTGGAAGTTTTAGCTTGTACTTATGTTCTCTGGGCCGGATCCGGCGTTCCCGTTTTGACTCCAAAAACAGGAGATGAACAAATTGAAATTTGGACGCCTCAGTGCTGGTCCTCTTTGCTCAGACAGCAGAAGGAATAACTTCTTCTTTACTCTCTGACCGCTTGAGGGCAACGAGGAAGAAAATCCCCCCCGATCGACCGGAGCTGTGCTTCGGCCCCCTGATGGACGTCCGGCTGCTTCCGTAGCTGCCGAAGCTCATTCGGAAGCTGAGATGTCTTTCTCTGTTCAAGCCAAAAGGAAACCCCCAAATTAATGTAACGTAAACTGGACTGGATGTGTGTGTGTGTGTGTGTGTGTGTGTGTGTGTGTGTGTGTGGGCACAGATTCCATCCATCCGCCCGGCCTTTGAGGACAAGTTCCCGCCTGTGAGAGTGTATCTTCTGTCCTCCTCACTCCTCCGAGCAGATTATCGGTGTTGCAGCTCCCTGAAATGACTGACTCCTCCAAAGCCGCTAACCCCTGGGAACGTACCTGTTCCTGCAGGTCTCAGACGCACTGGTGTCTCCTTTCAAAAGGCTCCACTCTCTTTCTCCTCACCCGCTCCTTTTCTCAAGAATGCCCCCCCCCCTCCCCACGGCTGCAACCTTACCCACTCTCTCCACTGCAGCCCCATTGAAATACCTTCCTCTGGCCTGGCCTGCACTTCAAAGTTGAATTTGGCCCCCCGAGCCAGGCCTTCAGGGGCAATTCAACCAGTAAAAGGTCCAGTCCCGGAGTTTCTGGGGCTTCAAAGCCTCCAACAGTTAGCAGGTGATTGATGCTCTCATTTGTGTTCTGCAGAGGTGTAAAGGTGATCCTGCACGTCTAAATGTCTGCTTCCACAATGGGCAGAGCTGTGTGAAAGTGGAAAGTTTAGAAAGTTCTCTTCTCGGGTCCCTGGAGTCAACAACAGTTTACGTTTGCTTTTTATTTACATTTCCTATTTCAATACCGTGGTTTTGCTGTTTGCGTTGCTGAGCGCTCGGGAGGGAATTATTTGTCTGTGCATGTTTGGGAAAATCAACTTCCTTTGATCTTTTGATCCCTGTTTGATTTGCATGTTTTCTCTCCGCAGATTCCCAGAGAAGCAGCAGCCACTCGGCCAAAATAGAACTGAGTCAACGGAGTTACTCGGAAACTGCCCGGGCTGCGATCGATAACGTGCAGCCGGGCAGAGATCAGCAGCGTTTGGCTGCTTCCACGTTAGCTCAGAGGGGAATGACAGTGAATATGAGCCTCGTTATTCACACACGCACACACACACACACACTCTCTCACCTTAATTGCAGAGCATTTCATGACACTTTCCCACTGGGCTTTTGTGCGTTTGTGCGGTGACATCATCGGAAACATGCGACAGACTCCGCTGCTGCTGCAGCATCACCGCTGTCATCATGAGGAAGGCATCTCCTGTCATCTGTGGGCCCCTAATTGCTTTATGTAATAATGCCGCAGCGACGCGCTCTTCTGGGAGCCATGAATGTAAACGCCCCCCCCCCCCCCTCATCAGCTCCTTTCTTCATTAAAACATAACGTCAGCGCCATCCTAACAAAGCGCCGATTCAGGAGGGGGGGCCGGTGCATGCAGAGAGCTGCTGTGAAATGGCAATCAAACAGATTCAAATGTTACGTTTGGGAACGGCTGATTATTATTTGGACACATTAACAAACCAAATCATGTCAAATCTGATGTGGGGAGACGCCTCAAATGAACATTTTTGCCTTGATAGTGCCTGACAGAAATATGTTGTATAATGAGATTGAAGGCTTGCTTTTTCTGAGCCATGCCCCCCCCCAGACTGAGCTACCACCACCCCAAACACTGAAACAAGGTTGGTGACACCCTCATTTTTGGGATTATCTTTTCAGTTCAGGAAGTCCTCATTTCATCTCTCAGCCTTTGATCCTCGAACCTTGAATAATCTTGGCATTTTAAGAGCAATAATACGATATTAATGATAACAAAAGTCCAGCCGAGCAAGACCAGGAGACACAAAGTGGGAAAAGGCCGAGACACAAAGCTCCTGCACCCCCAGACACATGACACATTAATCCACAGCCATCACCCCACAAGTCCTCCACATCCTCAGCACTCTCTCAGCATAAACAAGGGGACAGCTGTGTCTAAACTCAGGGTGGCTTGAGTTGAGACTCAGCTGCAGACAGACGGAGCGTCAGGAGAAGGTGCACAGCTGCTGTCAGAAGAAAAATGGATAAAATAAAGGATGCCCTTCTTTAAATATATGGATAGTATATATATATAATATCAAACAGAAAATTTTGATTCATCAAACTGCAGCTTTGGAAATCTGTGGGTGCCATAGCATAAACGGCCAGCAGAGGGCAGACTTGTAGCAAAAAACAACATTCGAAGGCTCCAACTTGTTGCCTCAATACGTTCCGTGTTCCATAGATTTAATCAAAAGGAGTGCGGTGTAATTTACTTAAGCCTTGTGCTCGTGTGCGCTGCGTCTGTGTGTCTTTAACTTTGAACTTGTTTGCGTTGGGGGGGGGGGGGGGGGGCGCAGAGTTGGTGTGATCTGTAAATTATTGTCGCGCTGGAGGCGCCGCAGAACCTCTTTGAATTGTTTTCCGCCCCACTTTTCTGGAAGGCGTAACACATGTTGACCATTGCTTCTCCAGGCGGCCGCATTCTTGACCTAAAACGTCCTCGCAGTTGGTTTTCATAATCACGCATCTGACAGCAAGATGAGACCCGGTTTTCTGGAAGTCCGCTGAGAGAATGGCCGCTTTTATGCCAACACTTGACTACCTAAGCGCTCCAGTCATTGCAGTTTAGCTTTCCAGCTTCAACGGAGTAATTGTTGTAAATATTGCAGCGCAGAGGCGTGCACAATCAGCCCCTGCACGACGAGCCCGTCTTTTGTCCCCCAGCACAAAGGCTGGACTCGTCATCTTATATCGGAGTGAAAAGAGGACAGTGTTTATCTATTCTTCCAGGGCCCTTTCAGCGCACACAGCGCTTATTTGCAGGCGCACAATGAGCAGAAAAGGCACCGGGCAGAAGATGTTCTTCAGGAACCGGTTCAGAATGGAAGTGGCAACAATGGACTCTTTATTCTGCACACAGAATGATAGAGAAACAATTGTCATTTCGGGCCAGCACCGTTTGTTTAAGAGCAAAGCAGGACAGATATGCACATAATACACAGTAGAGGAGGAAATATATATGATAGATAGATAGATAGATAGATAGATAGATAGATAGATAGATAGATAGATAGATAGATAGATAGATAGATAGATAGATAGATAGATAATAACTTTATTAAAGTTTGGGAAACTTTCATTTGCTAGCGTTATTAAATGCAATAGCAAAGTCAGCCTACATGTAAATGAAGGGTTTATAATAATGATGGTGATTAGGTGCATTAAGTTGCTGTTGCGGCCACTTGTTGCTGATCAAAAACGTATCGAATTTGCAAAATTAGCCCGGTTCAATCCTGCAGCGTCCTGAGGAGGGTAGTGTTTGTTTTAAGGTGGCACGCTCGGGTCCTTTTAAAAACCCACATATCAGGCCGCGGCGGGAGGTGGCTGCAGCTGCAAACGCGCCCCCTTTGGTTTCCATCGATCCCACGAAAAGGAAAACCGTCCGAACTTTGCGTGTTGGCTCCGTTCCCCGCGGGATTCGTCGGGTCCGCCGTTCCTCCTTAACTGGAGTGCTGGCACTTGAGAGCGGGGAGCGCAGGAGGAGCGGGTCGGAACGATCGGTGGGTGGAGATAGAACCCTTTTGGGAGAGAGGAACAAAAACTAAAAAAAAAAAAAAAAAAATCACGTGTTTGGAGATCAAAGGAGATTCGCTTTGTAAAGGGGGGGGAGGAGAAAGGGTGAGAAAGAGAGAGAGAGCGAGCGAGCGCGTTTGGAGGCGATGTAATTGACAAGGCTCGCAGCGGTGGGACACACACGCTTTAGCCGAGGCTCAGCTTTTCACTGCCCACTTTCGACCCGATTTCAGCCGCCGCCACCCGACCCATTAATCCGTGTGAAATTATGTCCCGATCGGCGCAGATCCAGCCGGCAAGATGATGATTCTACCAAGGAGAGGCTCCGATTGTGGACATGACTCGGGGCTCCTGCTGGTCTTCGTGGTGGCCGCGTCTCTCGGTGCCGCTCTCGCCAAGGATACTGCGTTTGTGGAGGTGGTTCTGTTCGAGTCCAGTCCCAATGGAGATTACACTACGTACACGACTGGCCTGCAGGGACGGTTCTCCAAAGCCGGAGCCACGATCAGCGCGGAGGGAGAGATCGTTCAAGTAGGTGCAAAGTGTTGCCTCTTCCTTCGGGGGGCGTCAGGCGAGCGCCGCGGCGCAGGCTCGGGCTCGGACCCGGACCCCTCCATGCTGCTCTTCTTCAAACTTTTTCCGCGAGAGTTCGGGGGGGATTGACAACAGTTGTTTGTGTGTGTGTGTGTGTGTGTGTGTGTGTGTGTGTGTGTGTGTGTGTGTGTTTGTGCGTGTAGGCCGCGCGCGCGCGCGCTCGTGTGTGAGGATGGTTAACTCGGCTGCGAGCATATGCGGTCACAACAAGATGGCTCCTAACTTGTGGAATTCATTCAGGGAGCAAACAGGCTCTCGCAGGTTATCTTGTTGACGTCCGGGGCTCACCCCGGCGTTCGGTACAACTCCCACCCCCCGACAGAACACGCGTTCTGGGCCGGTTTTCCTGGAGAGGGAAGAAATGATCCACGACTTCCCAAAGTTTGAACATTCCGAGCCAGAATTACGCATTTCTCCAAGTGCGTCAAGGCTGCGCGGTTACGATCTCTGTGCCCGTTTTAACGATGCCACCAGCACCCAAAACTCATTTCCCCCCTTTTTTAACAGTCCGAATTAGTTTAAAATCAGAAGTTTGTCTGTAACGGTTTGTTTTGATTGACTGGCTTTAGTTTTCTGCATGCGCGCTGCACGCTTCTGTTTTATTTCTCAAGTGTTCTGCATCCAGTGGTGTGTTAGGAACTACAGGTGAAGTACTTAAGTGTCCTTGGAGCTGTTTATTCTTAGATTGTCCACCTGTGATCGAGCAAAAGTCAAACACGGCTTTTCGACGCAGCCAAATGCTTTTCTGGAAGTTTTCTCATTCTCCGTTTAATCTGTTTGGTTGCTGGTTGTGAAGCAACGGAGAGCTGGGCTTCCCGTCATGCACCAGAGATCTAAAGTATCATGTTTTATTCCCTGACCTCTGCTGTGATGCCAGGGCAGCTTTATTAGAAGCCACATGAATGCACATCAGTGATTGGGGTGCCTGCATCCAGCTGAGGCATCTCTAAAATCCAAACCATCTCCATCTATCTTCTCACTGGATTGTCAGCATCAGAGATGAAGAGAATGCACTCGGCATAAAAATGCCCCGTTTATACCCGGGGATGGCCGTTTGGCGCCGCTCTGTAACCAGACCTCGGCTTTAAATCGCAAACCACGTCTATTTAAGTTTGCTTTCTTTGCTAACATGGCCTCTGACCGCTCAAGTGCCAGCCTGTATTTTGACAGGCTATAATGAGGGGCAGTCTGTCCGGGATGGGGCGCTTTCCTCCGAGTCTCGCGGACATTCGTCTGAAGATCCGTGAAAGTCGTAACGGTCGATGACTGACGGCCGCATAAATCCAGGGGTCCAATTTTAAACTGGTATCAAAACTGGCAGTTGCCGATGCTGCACTTGTGAAATAACATCGCCGCGGCGTGTTGGGAAACTGCTGCGGTGCTGTAATGGATATTGTTTAACACTGCAGTTAGGTTGAACACATATTTAGGTTCTACATCTAGTCGTCCGCATTGACCTCCGCCGCCGCCGCCGCCGTCTCCTCTGCAGCCGTGGCGTGTCCTCTGAATAGGGCCCTTGATTGGGTCTGCCTGAGGTTTCTGGGCCTTGCAGCCCTCTTTTTTCCCTGTTTGAACAGCATCCTGAGGGTTCCTGTTACCTTGTGTGTACATTAATGGCCAGATCTCTGCAGGTTATGGGTTCAAATACAGGGGAAAGGAGCAGGGGGGGAGCGCAGGCTTAACCACAATCACCGCTGAAGTATTCCCAAATCCCCTTTGGTTACTCTGTAAAGCTAACACCTGCCCAGCTCTGCCTGCAGAGTGCGAAAAGTGGTAAATGCTGCGGGGGCCAAAAATAATAGTTAATTTGCTTCTCATTCTGCTCCGGGAGGGTGTGATGATGTAGGTCTGCACCTAGAGCCAAAACCCCTGCGTATCCAGGCCAACTCTCCCAGTACTGCAGCTCAGGTCTGGTATGGAATTCTGTATTTCTGTCAGTTTGATTGAACGCGCAGGGTGGCGAACGTCCATCCATCAGGCTACAACTTCTCTTTCCTGTCAGCTAATTATCTGTATTCATCTCATCGTGGAGCAAAACAGTTGCTCATTAGCCTGCAGACTGTACGTTGTGTCCCCGTTGGTGTTTTTCCAAAGTAGACAATTTCCAACAAAGCTGAAACAACGCCATGAATAATAAAAAAAAAAAGAATCCCGCACTAATATTCCCGTTCACGTACACCCACGTAGAGCCTGAATAAAGTAATGAGGCGTGTTTATGCGCTAGGGAGGGCGTGCGATGCTCGTGTATGGGAACCGTGCGTCAGATGTGTGGTATGCTAATGTGTATGAAATCAGAATCGGGACACGTAGCGTTTATACTGAGCGTAAATAAAAAGGCCGACCCCCTGGCTGTGCCGAGGTTGGTGCCGCTCATGTTTCCACCGACTGTCAGCAGATTTGGCTTCATTTAAAAAGCGAGTGAATGAAGTGCTGGTTGATGGGTGGGTGATGACACTCAAAGTGTTCCTCTGATCTAATTGTCGGCCCGGCGGAGCCAGACGCCCGCTCAGACTTAATATAACCTCTTTTGTCACGCCGTTGTTGACTCGCGCGCCGCCCTCTTTATTAGTACCTGTTTGATGTGAAGGGAACGCCATCTGCCGCTCATCGTTGGCTTTTGTCTCCCCGCCGATGCCTCGTCTTCCCTTTTCAGCGAGGCGAGCCGCAGTGCGCCCGCCTGCGCGCACATCTGCCTCTGATTTGTCGGCGCGAGCGAGGAGCCGAGGCGGGGACGTGGCAGGGGCGCGCTCGGGACCAGATGGAACTCGCTCCATTGTCGTCAGACCCGAAGGGAGCAGCGTGGCTTTTGCCTGCTTCCTCTCGGAGGGGATGTCGAGATGGGGACATCCCAGGATCTCAGCCTCAGGAAGGAGAGGCTTTAGTTTCAACGCCCTTAATCTCTTTCACCTTTTAACTTCATCCCTCCGTGCGGAGCGTGCCAAAAGATACAACTGGAACGCCTCACAACGGGGCATTTTTTTGTCGATCGGGTATGCAGGGGGGGTTAAAGTAGTAGTTTGGGGCCAAGACAACGATGAGCCCTGGTCCTGGAGCTCCTACCTTAGACTTGGCAGGACTTGTGTCGCGCTGCATTTAGACTATAATGAGAGCTTTAGTGGTTTAAGGCACACAGCATGCTTTCTCACCACAGAGTGGAAACCCCAAGAGGCCATAACGGGCTGGTCCTAGACAGGAGGTGCCAGGGACCGGGCCACTCCCAGGGCCAAAGCAACAGTCACGGTACACAAAATGCTGGTTTAAAGGTTGAAAGCGCCGCTCTCCACTTCTTTTTTCCCCATTTATTGGCTTGGCGGTTGCAGCTGGACGTATTTCCAGTGCTATCGTCTCTCTTAACCGCCACCCTGTTTCGCTTTCATGGCTCGGCCAAAGTAATTTGAGGCTGCGTTTCTCTCCTTTTCAGAATAGAACAGACTAAACTGTTTTTCTCTCGCGCCTGTTTGACACCCCCCCGCCCCCCCCATCACCACCGCTCTGCTGATGCTAACGCAGCCAAAGCATACATCACGCCGATTTTGTACGAAATGCAAATTGCTAGTGGGAGTGCTCGGTTCTTCGTCCTGTTTATAGAAATAAAACGATGAATCGTCGAAAATTGTGATGTGTAAATAAGAGCTGCAGGATTGGGCCACCTGACCACTGAGAACATTCAGGTGTACACCTCCAAACACCCGTTGGTGCACGTGCTCCTCGGTCCTGTCCAGGTCGGAGCAAGTGCACCAGATACAGGTGAAACAGGTCCTTTGCCTGCTTTGATCTTCCATGAAAGGCAACACCTTTGCAGTGAGTCACTCTATGTTTTGCACTCGACGGGTCCTCGACGTGCGCGCCCATTCTGTGACATAGCGCTGAAAGGCCCGGTCCATCCTCCCGTCCCATAATTTAATCCTCCGACACACGGGTTCTGCTAAACAAAGCCCGTGGGGTCGAGGGTTATGAAATAACAATACTCCCAGTGGTTCATCCAAGCAGAGGCACGCTTTGTTGTCTGCTCGGAATGTGCTGACTAACCGCGCACGGCCGCAACGCCAGCCTCCCCCTTTTGTTGGACTTTTTTAGCCAACGGACTCTGGACGCAGCCACATCCGTTCAACGCTTTGCTCTTTGATTGAACTTGAAAACTCGTGTGTTTTTGATAACTTTGCATCACATTACCTTCGGAATTGCCCGTTGTTGCCAGCTTTATTTATTATTCATGGACATCCTCCACCCCTGTGCCGAGCGCACAGCTTCGTCTTCACATTGGGACGCTTCTCCCACCAGGCCCTTTGTTAAAAATCCTGCCATCTTTCTTTCCCTCCCTCTCTTTTTCCTTAATGGCTTTAAGCTGAGCTGTGGCAAAGGTCACCCCGGCAGAGTCACAGGGGTCTCAGGTGGGAGCCGAGAGAGCGTATTCTTCACCTCTCGCCACCTGTGTTCCATTAATGATGAAGATCCAGGCTGCAGCACAATGAGGCCACAGCTATGATGGATTGGACTTGCTTGGCAAATGAGAACAACCTGCTTCATATCTCCATATATTTTTCCCTTCCTCTGGCAGGACTGTGCATCACTGCACCTTGTTACACCAAAGATTGTGAAACACTTCTTTCCCTGTGACCCCAAAGCTCGGCCCAGGGGGCTAATTTTGTGCTGTGCAATACAGTATACCAAGAGACGTTCTGTTGTGTTGCTGCCTTTAAAGTTCTCATCTCGACACTGTGCAAAACTAGTGTGGTGCCTGGCTCTGGGAGGTGGTGGTGCAGTGCTTAACTGTTGCAGTTATGCTTTCAACACTCTGCCACAGCTCCTCCTGCCCTCTACCTGATCTGCAGGTTGGTCTATGCGGCGTCCACCGAGAGCCCCTGGACCCTGATCTGGGAGGGGCCTGCAGGGCCGCTGGTGGTGGCGCTGCGGGTGTAAACCACATGAATGTGCCGCCTGAGCAGATAAGATCAGACAGGGCGGTGAGGCCTGGGAGGCCGTGACGCTCTGCGCGGCTCCACACACGCAACATCAAAGGGAGTGCTGAAGGGGAACGGCGAAGGCAAGAAGAGCGCGAGGGCTGGACCAGACGCTTCAAAGGTTTCTCGGTATTGCCGTGCATGATATGCAACACTGCAAAAATCGGTGGTGATGTAACTGCGGGCCTTCGAGCTGAATCCACTCCCATACAAATAAAGGTGGAGGTGTTCCCTCGCACAGGCAGCTTACGTTGGTTGAACGCCCGGAAGGCAAATGTGTTGGACTCTTTCCTATTGCTTTGTTGATGTAACGATCCTTAAAAAACAGTTTTGTGTATGTTTTGGATTGAAAACTTGGAAGGAGCAGCTGTTCTTATCAGATAGGTGAATCCAACGGAGAGCTTTAAGGTACACAGGTGACTCTTAATGTGGTGAGACGGATGTGGATTCATAAACATGTTCAGCTGAACTTGATTGCAATTCTTTTCCAAATGCTCCACTTAATTGACAGCTCACATGATAATTGAGAGGCGCATGATGACAGGAATCCTCCTACGAGTCTGATGGTTTGGTTGTTATAAGGGACTTTCTTCACATTTAGGATGGCAGCACAAAGAATTCGGTAAGAGTTGGAGAATATCCCCAGTCCATCTAGTTTCTCCCTGTAGATACATCTCATGTCCACGTGGACGCCCTAATGCAGCCTTAGCAGTGGCGAGCAGCAGGGGAAGGTTGCTTGCGTGCCACAGGGTCGTTCCTCTGGTGGATTGGTGATTCTATTATTCAGCTCCACGGATCCAAATGGTGGATCTTAATCCGCAGGTGTGAGCGTTGGCCTCGGGTAGACACGCAAGAGTCGAATGGAGCTGCGGCTCAAAGCTCCGCCGTATCACTTTCAGTGCTGTGGGACAGCTGACATAACACAATGCTCCTTTTGGAAGCGTGGGCCACGAATGGTGGAAATCGGGGCTTCCGCCCAAGTGACTGAAGCCGTATCTGCTGTACCGATCGTCACCATTCCTTCGTAAAGCCGGCCCCTGTTTTTATTTAAGCCCAGATTTAACCAAATGTCGCATATGTGCTTCAGAATAGGGAATATGTGCAGCAGGTGTGAAGATCTCACACAAGTTCTGCTTTAGCGCAGTGATTTATGACATGTGAAGGTGCATGTCTGGATCCACATGGCAAATTTAAAGGTGGCCTTATTTATTTACATTGTTTTGTAAGACAGGCTGTAACCAATCAACTCCTAGAAACCTTCCTCCTTATGAAATATAAGGATAAGGCCGGCAATATTCTTCGGTCTGTGTCTTTGAAGTCATTTTATTGGTATGCTTTACAGTTCTGGCGTGTGAGACGGAACAATCAGATTACGGCTGCTGTAATTAAACTGCGCTCTCTGTCTCCACCTTTCTGCTGTTTATCTTGAGTTGTTATGCTGTCAAACATCAGCGTTAAAACCAGACATGATTTTTTTCCCCCCTTCATATGTTCAGCCTCTGGCTGAAGAGACGGCTAACTATCAAGTCCGTTTTTAAATATCAGATGCTGTATTTACACAGGTAGCGTATAGCAAAGTGCTTCAGTGTTGGCTGCCTCACCTGCTCAGCTTGTCGCTAGCTTCAGCGTTTATCTGGAGAGGGCAGTTGAAATGTTGTTTTGCAAAGCTGCAAATCGCCTGACGTTTCTCCTTTGCTCAGACCCTCTTATGCACGTCTGCCTCTTAATGCTACAAATTCTACCAGATCATGGCCAATTTTGCAGTAAGTAAAGCTTACCATGCAGACCATTTCTAAATTTTCCTGCTTTGATTTTTGTCCAGAACATCCTTGTGCCTAACTTAAAGCCATTTCCTATTGGCAACCACACATTGCATATTTGGGTCAGCTCTTGTGCAGCGCTGCCTCGGGCTAAGCTCGTGGACAGAGGATTTGGTGAGCTACTGATGCATAGGTTTGTCATAATTATTGTTTTGCTAAAGCTCCAGTTAGAAGCAGCTAGGCAACAGCAACGCTAGCAGTTCTAATTGAAGTGTGGGCTTGAGCTTTGAAGGGAGAAAAAGTTGTCATTTTGCACTCAACTTTCAGTTGTTGCCTTTGATTTCTGATTGCTGGAGTTGGCACGGCCTCTTCTCTACGCTGTATTTCCGTACCCGGAAGCTTTTTCAACCAGCCTTGCAATACAATGAGGCACAAACCAGTGGGCGATGGAACATTTTCGTCCCATCATTGCTCTCCCTATTTTTTTGATTGAAGATGGATCAGTCCTCCCTCTCTCTCTCTGTCTTCTCTCTGTGTTCTGCATGGGTGGGTGGGGGAGGGGGTGGGGATATAAATGTGAGACCACACATGCTGTGTCAATGTTTGCTAGAATAATTATAGACAATGTGGGCCAATAACAAGAGGAGTGCAGTAACCTGAACTCACTTTGTTCTGCCCCGGCAGTAACACAAAAGCCATTCACGGATGCGCCGCTCTGCACTTTAAGCTGGCACGGTGCACGGTCCTGAGGATCTGCAGGGAAAATGGATTGGTTTCTATGGAATCTGAATCGCTCTCACTTACCCAATTTGTGTGAGCTCAAAGTGACGCTGATGTCACTCTCAAAGAGTTTAAAGCACTGCCCGGACATCGCTGCCAAAAACAGCCCTACCCCCTGTCACCCCCAGGAGTCGACCAACACATGACTCTGGCTTAGAGGGCCCTCTTTAACTGGAGGATATCCGGCCACTTGGTATGCAAAAAGCCTGTGGATTCCTGAGACAAGTGTTAGAGCTGGACTTGGAGGTGACTTCCAGCGTAACCAGACAACTGTTGGATTAGCGAGACACTTTAAATTGACTGGGCCAGGAGAATGGAACCTGGCCAGGAGTAGGGCGTACTTGGTCAGTGCTGGCTAATGGGTGCTCTGGAGCTATATATACTATATCTTAGTTTACATTATCACCGTACCGATATTGCTTGCATTTATTGCAGACTAGGGAGCTTCAAAGGAAGGTGACAGATTTGAATATGGAGCAGTGACTTTGTTACTGGCAGTCTTAAAATCTTTGTTAGTTATCTACGAAGAGCTGCGAAGAAGCGGAAACATTCCGCCATTCCTTGCATTCTCATTTCAGAATGCACCGTCACACTTCCAAAAATGTGGCTCCTCCCAAATACTTGTACTTCAAAAGAGGAAAAATATGCATATCACAACGCACAAGAAGGTCAAGAGTGCAAAAACGGCTTGAAATCCTCAGCTGGTGCCTGCGGAAGGTTGCCAAAGCGGTGAGGTTTTTTTTTCCTCCTCGGACTGTAACGGAGTAACCCGTTGTTATGCTCTCGGATCTGCTCCCACCAACTGGTCCGTCCCCTCCGGTGTCCATTTTGCTGTCGGACGCATGCATCCTTTGGAGGTCGCTGGTGTCACCGAGGCACCTGTCTCCCTCACTCCCATCCCTTGTCAGCAGCTCAGATTTATTTACATTCACGCTTGTTTTCCAGGGACCCGTCCTGCAACCAGCGCGGGGCCGCCTGCCTCTTTGTAGTCGCTGGAGCTCGTGACTGCTGGCAGACTAATATTTATTCCTTGAAGGATCATGTTTACTTCCTCTCCGTAACGTTGCAGTTGATCTTTATTCCATCTTAGTGGAGTGTTGCTGTGAGGCAACAGCTGCGTGGCCGTTGCAGAATAGTGCTGACAGTCGATCAGTATTATGTTGTGTTCAATGATATTAGGTTGAATGTTTTCAGCGTTCAGCGTACCATTCCCAATTTCCAGATTCTCTTACTGCCAACCCCCACCCCCCCACCCCCCCTCGCTCCCTCTATCTATCATTGTCATTCCATTCTGCCAGGCTGATGTGTTCTCTTGGCGGCAGTATGTTTCTCATCACAGCTTGTGTTTCCTCTTATCTACAGTTCTTTTATCAGTGTCCACCACACATGCCCGGGAGAAAGGGGTGGCATGGTGTGTGTGTGTGTGTGTGTGTGTGTGTGTGTGTGTGTGTGTGAGGGGAGGGATGGCGGCAGCTGATGGTATCAGCAGGTGGAGATTTCACTACCAAGTTCAGGGGCCCTCATGTGTCCAGGGGAACGCCACCAGGAGGATCCAGCATGGGAACATATGAAGTGAACAAAGCAACCCCCCCCCCCCCCCACTGTCATTGAAGCACCTGCCCAGCAACTTATACCTGACACTTGGGACGTGTCTGACACCTTTGGACAACTAAGTATGTGCAGTGTGTGAGGTCCGTGCGCCACCAAAAAAGACCCATCCTTGACATGGAAGGAACGCAGAGCGGAGATGGTGAGGAGTGAGCGGCGGGTAAACCAAAGAAGGTAGTCACAAAAGCCCAAAATTATATCGCTGGTGGATATCTGAATGCCTGGAATGCCTTGGATGGCTGCTGTACACTTTTGGCTTTGTCTTTGTGGGGATGAATAGAGGCCTCTGTGGTGGTGATGACAGGCTTCTCTGCGCTGGCTCACTGGAAGACTATAGGTGCTGGAGTTGGGAGGTTTAAGCCTCTACATAGGGGCCGAGGCTCAACAGGAGATGCTGCTCATCTTGTTCGCCCTAAACCAGCACCCTGTTTTTGCCCAGTGTTGCATTGCGCAGGTTTACTGCTGTTTTGGAGATTTCACAGTGGTGTGCAAGCATTTTTACACACACACAAACAGCATATTTACTGTTCAGTGATTTGATTTTAATAATCTGGACTGCAAGCTTCTGGCAAGAGCTGCCTGGAGATGAGAGGTAGCGCTGTGCTTCAAGTCACTTAGCAAAGAATAGGTGAGCTGACACGGCTGTCACGTGCGGTTTGATCATTTCTCATCCCGCTTTAGCACAGCTGGCCGACACAAACGCGAAGTAAACGGAGCGCTCACTGGACTGAGACTCATGCTGACATGCTTGCAGGATGCCCTGGGGACTCTAATGGCTGAGGCTAGCTGTGGTCCTTGCATGTTGCTTTGAATCATTAATGAAACCAGGAGAAAGCTGCAAACTCTCCCAGCGAATACGGGACTTGTGCAAAATGAGCCATGGGGAATCTGAGCACTCTCAGGCCCTTTGCATGCCCCAGGAGTTTATCGTAGCTGCCCCTCTCGTAAATTCACAGAGCTTCTTTGATCCTATGCTGTCCTCCCAGCTGAGAGGCCAAAGGATGCAAGCAGCTCTTTTAGTTTCCCATTCAAGTCACACATTCTTTCTTCAAGGGCCTAGAGGCCCTGACCCCTTATTGCAGTCAAAATTCAGATGCAAAAATGGGTCATGCTCAACAGGCTACATGAATGTGCACCTTTCGTCCTGAAACGCTGAGAAAAAATGTTTGCATGAAGGTGCAAATTGTTGTGGAAAGAAAATCAGAATTAGTACCAATAGTATTTTTCAAAGATAATGCTCAGGAAAAAAAATGAGAAGCTTTCAAAAATCTCAAATGCCAAAAAATCTATTTAAATTTTTGGTCTCTGGTTCCGTCTGAACCCGGCTGTTTGAGCTGTGAGAAAACTGCCCGGGGTGACAGTAACTCACAAACATAAAATATCACACAAACAATTGGAAAAATGAGTGGGGGCAGTTAAACAATGCAGTGTAGCATACAGGAAATACTTGAATGAATGCTAAAGACTTACCTATAGCTGACAGTGACGTACGTGTTACTCTTAGTGTATATACACATATACAGTTCACTATCAAAGTATTCTATATTTTATTTAACTGTTGCAAGTCTTGCTGGGTTTTCAGCAGAGGGTAGAAACTACTTCAGGTTAGCGCTAGTCTGCAGTGACTTATGTAGCCTTTTATTGGCACTTGAGCTAATTTGAACCTTGCTGGAGATGGTACTAAAAAAATACCTGGTACCAGGTACGATAGTCTTTGAATGGTAAATTGGTAGTGTATGTGGGGGCCCCAGAAGTTACGGCCAACTTAAATGGTTCCTTGTTTCTAATAAAAACAAAAATGAAATAGCATGGTTCCCTGGGAGTTTATGACCTTTTAGCAACGCTCCTCGTTGCTTTTATGGTGTAATTTATGACTCGGCATTGAGCGGACGTGAGGGCGGAGCAAAATCTCTGACCACACGGGCAAAGACGAGTACTCTCCCCACTGACATGATAGTTAGAAGTCGACCATTACCTCTCTTTGACACTGATGGTAGGAAGTGCCCTCATGTAAATGATGTCTGCTTAACTAGGTGCAGTCAGTTTCACAAGCTAACAACTTTCCTTTGCCTCTGAGGGCCAATTGGCTCTTGTCTCTGGTATTATAACCATATAATAACAGGTGCATCCTACTGCATCTTTGGTCAATTATTTGCACTGGTACAACATGCTTGAAAGGGGCAGTATCTTTGCTTGACAGGACGGCTGAGGGGGGGATGGAATGACCGAGCGACACAGATCCACACCCATGTCTGTGGTCAATGTGCTCCTGAGGTGACCAGTAAAGTGATACCGTCACGTAAGCTGAAGGTGTTAAGTCATCGCAAATAAAGTTTCGCCTGAACTGCTTTTTCTCACATAAAGTGCATTTTCCATCAAAATAATTCTTTGACTTTATCTCACCTGCTAGACCTTAAAAACCTTTGGGGGACAAGCTCCTTGGTTCCAGTTCGACGGAGCCCTTTTACTTACATTTATCTCATCTGAAGGAATCAATCCTCAAAGTAACTTCGAAGCCCTTCACCCCCCCCCTTCTTTATTGCATGCCTGCACAAAGGCTTTGCTCAGCACAGTTCAGTGAACAGTGTTGGTATGATCACCTCTGCATCCCCACCCCCTTTTTATTGGTGTATTCAGGGGGTCGGTGGATGATGTGGTGTCGAGGGGGAGGCCGGGTCAACATCAGTATGGTCATTTAAACTTGGCATATCTGTGATGAAGCCATAAAATTTGGAAGTTTTGTGCCCAGTCTCCAGAACAAAGAGGTCAGTCTAGGTGGTGCGTTGAAATTTCCATAGCAACGGCAACTATTTAATGATGGGTGTAAGTTGTCTTGGTGTCCACTCACATTTGACACAACTGCCTCATGTTTCCTTGATCCTCTTTGTGACGTTCTGTCTCAAAAGCTACAGTGGGATTATACAACCACACACTTTGTGAGTTTTATCTATTTGACTTTTATTTTCTTTCTGCGCCACTGAGCAAAAACCACATAAGAAATCCTTCGTAAAATGAATGAATAGGCCCACAATATAATGTCAGATTTTTAAATCTAAACAATTCAAGCAAGACGTTTTCATGGACGGAGGTATCTCACATTAGACTACACCCTGTGGTTGATGTCTCTTCCCCTTTCAGTCTTGTCAAACATTCCATAACGTCTCCTGTAGCCTGAACCCAGCCGCTCTGCCAGGATGAGGCTGTTCTGTTCCCTTTTATCCATGCAAATGACCTCTGTGCACACTGGGAGCACACCTCCGAGGGGCCCTGGCCTGTAACTGGACGCTTGATGTGGAGATTTTTGGAGCAGCGGGTCCACCTCACCCAGGCAACCAGGCCCTATTGAGCCCTTGCCCCTCACTGTTTGCCCAGCAGCTCTTTCCTCCTCCGCCAACTCTTCTTCTATTCCTTTCCGCTGTGGGACTGCATGAGAGCTTGAGAGATGGGCTGTTGTTTTGTGCTCACTGTTTGGTTGTGCTGCTGGTGGCCAGCTTCCTATGGTGCACCAAGGCTCATGCCTATTCTCCTTTTGGCCCTTTCTTTTCTTTGACCCCTCCTGCAGCGAAGGAACCCCTGTTTGATCACATTAGGAGAGAAAGAGAGAGATCAGTAGTGCTTTTGACACTCCCTCTAGCTTTTGACAGCCTATGTGCTGTTGATCAGTTTGCCTGGTACCAGCAAGCGGTCGCTGCAGAATTCCTCCTTTTCTATTGTGCACTATTGATGTTTCTAAGCCTGCTATTTTAAAGCTGTTTGCACAGAGTGTGTGAGGAGAGCTCGGTAAAACTGGGGCTGCCGCGATAACTGCAAAAGTGAATTCTCATTTTGCCGTCTGGGGAGCTGCTGACACAAAAAGTGCCTCCTGCGCAGCTTGTGCTGTTGCTAACGGCGACTCGTCCCATAGAAAGGTGGACCGGACCAATTGGCTCTTGTGTTGGGGAAACTGCTGTGGTGTGACGTATAGCGAAATATACCTACACTCACAATCAGTGGATAATATTAATTTTTTACAGTCTTTGGACGGCTGGGAGATGTCCATCTGTCAAACTGAGGCAAATACTGCAGATAGTGAAAATGCACCCCCTCCCTTACTTTACTTTCCTCATTAGTAAGAATGTTTTGGTTTTTCGAGGTTGATCCAAAGACACATGCCTGTGCATCCTTGTTTTAAGCCTGTGCCATAAATGGCCGTCTGCAGTTAACTACATTAACCTCACCGAAGCTCGGTTTAGGTCATTTTCTGCCCTGACAAATACCACAGACCTGGACCCTGTGAAGCAGAAAAAAGCTGATGTAATAGGTTTAAGGAAATCTTCAAGGGGAGTCAAACCTCACCCGTTCCTTCAGCAGCCCCTTCATTTCCCCCCTGTCTCTGTCCAAAATCCCTCCACTTATCCAGCCTTCAAGCTCTCGTAAGGCGGCCACTTTGGTCACAGCGTGAGCGTGGTCACTTTGATGTGCAAGTGTTGCAGGATTGAGACTTCAGGAGGAAGAAGGTTAAGCTTTGAGACGAGTTTGTCATAACCACAAACTTTGGAAAAGCGGTTATGATTCACCCATTCACTTATTTTCAGTGTTGGAGTGGGGGGAGGGGAGCGGGAGATGAGGCAAAGGAACGAGGGAGGAAAAGAAAGGGGGCTGTGAAGAAAAGAAACCTCAGCCACGCACACACACACACACACACACACACACACACACACACACACACACACACACAAGGGTCTCTTTGCAGTCCGAAGCACAAAGGAAACCTGTAACGCCTCCAGATTCCTTCTAGTCAAGTATCAAAGACACGCTCTGCTTTAGAACAACAGAGTGGTGGGTAAGACAGGTCTGAGTAAGCCAGTGAACCCAGCATTGGCTCAGTTGGGTGCTGCGAGTTAATCTCTCAGATAGGATTTTTCCCCCCTCCTTCTTCTCCACCTCCTCCCTCTCTTTGGGGATATCAGCATTACTTTATAGCTTTGAATAGAGGGACTTGTCTAACCTGATCCCAGGTCAGCGTAAATGCAGGGAGAGGCTCAGGAATCGCATGCAGAGAGGGGCAACCGTCGACCCATCCCGACTCCTTTTGGAAAAGATTGTCTTTCAGACCTCCCATTGTTATAATGATACAGTGTGTAGGGAGTTTACAGGAAGGAGGCAGCAAACTTTAAATGACTTGTACGTTTATTGTAGAGATTTGCATCTTTTTAACATTTTAGCTCAGTTTTGGACTTAATTGCACACCTTGAAAGACCCTCCATAGACCCTCCACCCACGTAGCAAGCAAAGCTTCCATGCTAACTTTGTTAAGTGACATGAATGTCTGATCAAGAGGTTCAAAGGGAGCCAAAGCAGATTGTTTCTGTCCCATTCTGTGATATGTCGGTAGTACTAAAACAAAGATTTGATTGATACTGTTATTGATTAAGTGTGGAGTTTATAAAGCAAGTGAGTGTTATCTTTTTACATTTTCTGCAATGCTCTGGCTTGTTTCTTATCAGCAGCGATAAGCAACAGTATCTACAAAGATCTGCCGACTGTGGGCGGGGCTGATTCATAATTGGGCCCCGATAGGTCTATACTTGCATCCAGTGGGCACGAGTTGCTAGCACATTTTCATATTTGTAAAGATATAGCAGGATTGTAATCGGCAGGGTGTAGCTCCCAGCGCACCTGCTCTTGCTCAAGGTCTCCCCTTCAGGCAAGCAAAGGCGGAAGGAAGATTCCTCTCTCCCCATTTAAATTCCATCCCAGGTGTCTTTTTATTTTTTCATGTTTATACCTCAGAAGGTCCTGTTTGCATTTATTCACTTTCTTATTCCATCTAGAATTGCCATTAGCTCCCTGAAATCCTTGAGCTGATGGATCAAGTCTCTTTCCTGTCAATCATAACATAATGAAATCATAAGGGTGGTTACTGGTGATACTAAATACATTTCTCTTGGCGTGTTGCTGCCCCCAGCATTTGTCTCTTACTCCTGACCTCAGCAGGCTGACCTGGAAGTGATGTAGGTGAGCGCTTCCTCTAGTGTAGCCGGAGCCCCAGTAAGTGTTTCCTAAAGAAAACAAGTCAAAGACGGCCGAAATGTGAAACCGGCATTAATGTTGGCTGCTTTCCTGCCTCGCCTCCCTTCTTAGGTCCTGCAGCCGGGGGTGGAGGGAGCAGTAGTGGGAAGATGCACTACCCCTCACTGTCTAAAATCTATGCGCATACATTAATCGAAGTGTGTCGGCTTGTACTGTAAATCATTGCATTCCTCTCAGCTCTAGCTAGCGGGGAGCCGCAGTCCTTAATAAACGCCGTGCAGCTTTAGCCGATCTGGCCACGCCCTGACAGACACCCGCATGCAGGGCCAAAATGGGCTGTTGGTGCAGTTGTTGGGTCAAGGTCATTCGCTATATGAAGTGCATTTGAAGACCTGCCTCTCCTCGGGAGTTGTGATGATTCCAGCACTCCTGCTGCAACCCTCATGCACAGAAACACACATGCGCATGTGCGTACGGCACTGCAGCAGAATGATGCGACTCGCAAAGCTTTTGCTTTCAGATCGGATGCAGCTTTTAACACGTTTAATCTTCGCAGACAACCGATGCTGCACCTCTTTGCTCACTCGTCTGAATCAGCCGTGTTAACATTTATATGCTGTCATTGAGGTGTGAATAGTGTACGTGTATTTGTTGCAGCAGAATATGTTGACTGACTAAATTCTCTCTCGTGGTGATCCAATAATTCTATAATGTGTCAAATAATAGAGCCAAATTAACCTGCAGAACATTAGTCAGGGAAGGGATTAAGAACCTAATTGGTTATTGGGGAAGATTGTATTAAAATGCCTTAAAACAGCATTGTTAGGGGTTCTAACCTCCTGTTTGCATACATGGTGTTCTATGAATAATGACACAGTCGAAGCCGTAGACAAACGACTGTAGGGTGGTAGTTTGGATCCTTTTCCCAGAATGATTGCAACTCAGTCCGTGTGAATAGGTTCAAATGAAAACTGCAGCAGGCCCATGTTTTTTTAAAAAAGAGATTTCAATGTAAAATAATGGGAGTTCTGTATGTTGGAAAATCTTGTACCAAATTTAGGGTCTGTCCAAGGTTGCTGCCATGTTGTCCACTGAACCAGGGAGGGATTCAGGGAGCTATGGGCCGCCTATGCTCTAATCCCATTCCAGTAGGACTAGCAGCCTGCAAGCGCATTCCACAACTCTGGGGGCTTTGTGAGCAAGGAGGGAGGGCGAGGAGCATTCCTCCATGGCTGGAGCCATCAAAGATGCCGCGTAACATCAAAGGCCACTCAGAGCCTAGGTGTTGATGACTGCAGTCCTCCTTTCAGTTCACTTTCAGCAACTTCCAACCATCAGCTAGCTCTCTTCTGCACATGCTCACACACTGCAGCACCATTTTCTTTCAGGAAGAGGGAAATAATATAACTGACGCTCAGCGTGACATTGATAATAATGTGCTATTTGTTTTTCTATAAAAACTTGTGAGGTGTAAAAAGGTGTCTTAGAGAGCCTGCAGCTGTGTGCAGAATAGATCTTAATGACTTGCATTCGCATTGCTTGTTATGTTGTTAGCCATGCTAATGAATTCCCGGTGGCTCTAATTTATGTGCCTGTTTTTATAATTGGCCTCACAAAGATGACTGTTTCTTGTGCATGAAGACATCCTTTGCGCATAGATTCTGCGATGCCTTAAGGGAGCGTGGTGGTGGTAGTGCTATTTCCATTCCCTCCCACTCTTTCCAAAATGGTGGCATCCAGCCCAGTGTTGACCTTTGAACTTTGTCAGTCTGTCCTTTGTTGGGGCCTCACTGGGTTTTGAGGGCTGAAGTTTTGAAAGTGACACCAGCACGACTCTTGAGTGTGCATACACACATGCACGCACACGCCAGTGACTGTCAGGATGCCGTCCCTGAGACTTAATAGAGTCACAAGCTCAGCATCCCGTTCAGTGTTAAAGCTGTCAGCCCGAGCCTTATGGTACATATCCGGACATTTGCATGATATTAGGTATCCCCTGCCAGAGTGCCTTGCCTCCACTGAAACCATGACACTTGTTTGCTTTCCACGTTGCTATGAAGATGGCTTGGAAGTGCTTTTTAGAGAAGGCTGAAGAGGGGACAGCAAGGTGGTGGTGGTGGGGGGGGGTGTTCTTGATTGGGGAAAAGTATCGCTCTCCAACACACATTTATTTCTTACCACAACTGTGTTTGTAAAAATTGTATAGACATTTTTAAACAAAAACCAAAAGTAGAGCAGCTGCGTTGTTATTTTGTCTCAGAAATGTTCAGGCTGAAGCCGAGTAATTTAAATTTGTTTGGTTCCTGTGTGTCCTTTTTCCTGTGTGCATTACACCCGATTGCTCTGCCATAGTCTGGTAGGTTGGCAAATTAAAAGACAGCTTGTGCTTGCTTGGTTAATTGTTCCTTTGGTGCCAGTGGAGAAGACAAAAGGGAGGAAGTCTTCATTATTTGGGAGGAAAAGCAGAGGGATCCCTTTACAGCGATTATGTTACAGGAGGTGGAGTGTTGGCCCCACCTGTAGGGCCCTCCCAGCTGCTCGACTGTAACTGGATCCTGCTCCTTCTCTCCTCAAGGCTACCAGTGCTCTTTGAAGTTATTTCCAGTGCTGGGAAAAAGTGGAAGAGTGACTGAGAGGGGCAAAGAGTGAAAGAGTGATGGGGAGGAGTGTGTGTGCATGTGTGTTGGTGCAGGCATTTACTCTTGAGTGTCTGCTTGTGCATGCTATACATAGAAAAAACACAATTTAGAAAATCAAATCCTTTCCTGAGCTCATTCCCTTTTTGTAGAATCTGCCATTCAAATTTAGTAAAAGAACCAAGGACGAACGACCCGCTGCCATGACTAGAGTCTGACATCTGCAGAAACGGGAGGTTTCCCCTGAAGTCACTTCAAAACTTGAACGTAATGTGGAGGAAGAGATGGCAAAAGCCTGACCGGGCTTGTCCTGTCTTTTAACTGGCAGTCACCCCAACCTGTCTGCAGTCAAGGACAGTCATTGTAAATCCTCCTAATGAGGCCTGGGTGTCAATCTGCACCAGAAGCTTAACCTTACTGAGCCTGAACTGGAATGGCTCACTCAGGATCGACTCCTGATACACGCCGGCTCATTTTTGGGTTCATTAGACCATCTTCTGGGTTAAGACTCAATTAAATGACATTTTATGAATATTTCATCGGTCTTGACAACTTGCCTGAGGGTCGGTGGGAAAAATATGACAGTGAAACAGAACAAATGTGTGAAAAGATGAACAGATCATAAGCAGATTGAAACATTTCGTCTTCTGGGATTTGTGTGCCAGAATGTGTTTATGAATGAGAAATACACCGTCCGGTGGATGACTGTCGCTCCCACTGCCAGTTTTCTCATTTTAAGCTCGGATGTCAATCTTGCCCACAAGCGTTGAGACGTAAAAGTCAGCTTCAGCATGTTTACAGCAGGCCACACAACTTTGTGTAGGCGTTGGGATCCATCTGCTAAGTCTGGGATATGGCATGCCCACCTTCATCAAAACCCTTAACAACCTCCCTCCACGTTGGTTGGCAAGACTGGTGTGCTCTTCCAGGAAGTTGACAATACTCGGTGCAACCCCCCATCCCCCCCTACCAAAATCCACCCAATATTGGGGAGCATTGACGGGTGTGTGTGGTGGGGGTGCTATGGGCACGGCTCAGATGGACTAAAAGCTTGAGGAGATGGGTGTCGATTCACAGTGAGCGTGCACGTGAGTATGAGATGCTACAAAGTTGCGCCTCGGTCGCGTTAACTAGTACCCACACCTGAGCTCGAAAGGTGAGATACACAAATGCAGTTCTGAGAAGGCAGGGTGGTGCAAGGACTGGCATCCGGCCCGGCTGTTTTTGTTTTTTCTTCTAGATTGTGTGTGCATGTGAAATAGGGTGCCAGCTCATTCAACATTCTCTAAAAAAATATGTCAACAACCAAACAACAGATCAGCCCAGTTAATCATTTAACGAGCCTCACAAAGAACATGTTGTAAAAATTCCTTGTGGCTGACAACACACTGTCTTTGGTGCTTAAGACAGAACTTCATATTTAGCAAGGCCTTTTTAAGAGTTGGTGCTTAAACAAATTACACACTGTAAATTCTTCCATGCATATTGATCGGTTTTGCTCAAGGGTCATTCTCTGAATTGCTTACCGACTTTTGATGTCTTAAGCTCCTGCTGTGATTTAGCAGTACAAGAACACCATGTTTCAGCAAAATTTGCACCCTAAGGACATAATTCCCTGCAAAAATCTGCCATTTTTTAAAATGATTAAAAAAAGTAATTACCTTTTTTTGTTGTCCATATTTTCCCAGTTGAAATATAGACGTGAGGGGAAAGGCAGATGCTTGTCTGATTGGGGGGGTGCGGGTTGTATTCGTGCAACACTGCGAAGGCAGGGGAGGGTCAGTGTTTTTGGGATGTGTGGTAATTGGGGTGGGTGTGTGTGGGGAGGGGTGTCACCAGGGCCACCATTAACTTAGTGGAGAAAGGGGGTAAAACAAGTGAAAAGGGGTCGTGAGGGGGTGCAGGAGAAGTGGCTGTTGTATGATCAAAGGCTGGGTGAATTGGTTCACAGACAGGCAGAAGAATGGTATTGGATGGTGTGACTTGCATTTTGATTTCCTTTGAGAGTCGGACCAGAGGGAGGTCTGGGGCTCTCTTTACATGTCCCTGTTTTGATCTCGGTTATTTGGTCGATTCTGCAGAGAGAAATTGACTGTTAAAATGGGTGTAATTGCTTCTGTTGTAGACTTGGAGTTATGCGCGAGTAGTGTTTCTAGAGGTGGGGAAAATGGTAGGGGTGTGGCTTCCTGAGTGACAGACGAAGGCCGCATCACATTGAGGATTATGTTGGTATCTGTAAAGGGATATTCACGTGAAAGCCTACCTCCCCGAGGGACACGACGGGCAGGGTAGAATGAGAGCTGCCCCCTTGTGGCACTCCGGGGGCTTCAGGTGCCCCACTACCAAACCCACGGCCAAGGACAAGCAGGGCAAAGTGGAGCAATTGAGAGATTCCAGTGAGCTGAGCTGGGGCCTTGCAGGGAAGTTAGAAGTTGAAAGACAAGGGGAATAGTCACTGTCTTTTGTCTTGTGTGTCTGTTAGTGAATCCATGTTTGCATTTGTTCTTGTTCCTTTTGTGTCCATGGCCAGTAGCCATGACCCAATTCACCAGATTGCCATCGCTCACCCAAACTCGGTTTCTGTTCCCTTTTCTCCCCATCCCCACATCCATCAACGCCTACGTGAATATCTGACAGAAAAGAAAAATCCCTGTGGTGGCGATAGTGCAATGGCCAACCTCTAAAATAACAACACAGTCCACAACAACAATACTGTCCCACTTGGTGAACAGGAGTCCCAGCACAATGAGCCAGTGTTCCGGATCCAGGGGCGCAGGCAGGGCTCCCTGTTGCCATCCAGGCTGTTAGACAAGTAGAAGAGAGGTCACACAAGAAGGAGAACTGCACTACCTGGTTTTAGGTCTTTTTTGACAAAAATTAAGTAAACTTTCCTGACAATATGTTTGATCCTGTATTGCTGGATGTTTATTTCAATTTTCAGTTCAAACAGTAAAATTAGCTAGGAAAAAAGTGGTGACAGAAATTAAGCAAACCTGACTGGTTTGGGGATGTTTCATCTTTGGCCATTTCTTGAATTTTACATATAGCTTAAGTATCACACCAAATCTGTATTTTTATTGCCTTAATGCTCCTGCTCCATTTAGGCTAATAATTGTCTTCCAGTGACTCAAATTGCAGTGGAAAACTGCTCATTCCCCTTAGTCAAGCCATAAAATGGTCACATGCTTTGTGACTATATCCGGTGGATTTGTAAAAATGCATCTGGAGTTTTTCACATTGTCCTTGTCTTGGTTTTCCTTGACAAATCTGTGTGCTATTTACAATTTTGAGCTTTGAAGTCCTTGTGGGAGGCCTAAAGAGAATACTTTCTAAGTAAGTAAGGAGACACATTTAGTATAATTGATGCCTTCAAAAGGTCTGGGCTAGCAACCGTTGCAATTTTAACATTAATTGCAATGAAGCTACTAGGATTTAGGCACATTTCATTCCTCAAGTGTTCACCTTATTTGCATTTAACTCTTTTTAGTGTTGGGTAAGTCTTCTCCAAAAGCCCCTTGAGGCCGGGGTCTTGACCTTTCTGCCTTGTGGCACTGTAGAGATGAAGCACCTTCTGACTACCCCTTCAGTTGGCCTGCTGCACGACTAACCTGCTCCCTCTATGCTGAAGTGGGGTTCAAAGGTTAGGGGTCACTGGAGAGAGAAGGGTATCTCGGGTCATCAGCACTGGCCCAGAGGCTAAAGTGGCCGATGGTTTTGGCGCCACTGTGCTGTGGTCACCAGGTTAATAGGATAAGTGGCCTGCAGGTCACTTTGGGCCAGTTTAATGGTAATACAGCAGCTTGGGCCTGCACTGTTGCCAGGGTGAGGAATGGATCTGGGATTTTAGGATCCCACTATTATTTTTTTGTTGTTGGTTTTTTACAGTTTTAATCCATGCTTGGATAGCAGAGATTTATCCTCTAGCAATTTGCTGGTTCCCCTCTTGGGAGAACATACAAGCAAAGAACACAAGGTCTCTGTGTCAAAATACAGTTTTCATATTGTTTTCCTGCCTGCGACGACTCGCCACCCACAGTGAGGAGACCTCAGGTAAAATGATGGAGGTGTTATGAGATAAGGTTACTCTGTGGATCTCTGTGGTGAAACACATGCATCAACATTAGATGCACGTGTTGAGTAGATGGAGTATTGCACAAAAAAAGAAACGGGGCCAACGTTAATTCTCTGCTGCACTCGGAGGCCTGGCGCACTGCTGAATTTGTGTGCAGCGAACCCCAATCTGCATCATTCGCAGTTCTCTTTGCTTCTTTTAGAGTCTGCTCTCCCTTTGTCAATGATACAGTGAATGCATTTAAGTGTTGTAAATAAATGAAACTATAGGCGTTAATCAGAAATTGCAAGGTTACCATGATTGTAAACACTGTAAACCCCTCTCTTTTTTAGGACAATGTTTAAAATCCAGCCTCTCCATCTCCTTTCCAGATGCATCCTTTGGGACTATGCAATAATAATGACGAGGAGGACCTATACGAGTATGGCTGGGTTGGCGTGGTGAAGCTGGAGCAGCCCGAGCTGGACCCTTCCTGTCTCACTGTGCTGGGAAAGGTAAAGAGGACCCGTTTCTTACTCTGGCTCACATAAAGTGTCCATCATTGGATATGTAGGCATGAGCAGAACTCAGTGCTATTTTGTCTGTGTGCAAAATAGAAAAACGTCTATTTTACGTGACAGAGCAGGTGGGCTGAATTCCCCCTCCAGGCTCTCACTGGCCCCATCCTTCCCCACCCTCCTCCAGTGCTCTCAAACCCCTCTGGAGTCTGTGAATGGTATTTTATCATGCTTTAATTAAGTGTTCCTCTTAACGGAATGTACCAAATTCCCTGGAGGATGGGCCAGGCGTACTGGCTAAGGTCTCATTTATCTTGTGCATGCCCGGTGACATAAAGAGAGCAGCCATTCATAATTTAAGAAGCCCTTGTCCCCGTATAGACATGCTAATGATGCACTTTCTTTGGAGATGGCTGCTGTTACATAGCTGATGCGTACTTGTCCTGAACTCTGAAAGCAGACCTAATGTTGGGCACTCAAACTTCAATGTAACTGTAGCTGAGAGTATAATCCTGACAGATGGTTGCATTCTTTAATTAATGGTATTCTTACTGGTGATGGTCTTTTTGCAGAGGTTAAGGGTCGTTTCACACTGGAATGGAGGAGAACTATTTCAATTGGGAATTTATTTCCTTCATCATCCACCAGGAGTTTAAAAAAACAAAACCCTCTTAACTATGGGAGGTTTGAGAGGTTTTGACTTGTACTTTGGGAGTATTTGGTGGAACAGACTTAGTCATGTGAAAGGAGACCAGAAGGATAGAAGGGAGGGGGACAATCATGAGTGTCATTTAAAACGTACTGTAGAGGTTCCGCGAAGAGTCATAATTTGGTTACAAGTATCAGGACCTCATTGTTTGGGACATAAAAAGATGTTAATGCTGGTCAGAACAAGGGTTTAAAAAACAACAACCCAAAGACGGTATCAGGAGCAGGGATCCAATAGCCACGAAGGTAACCCAAATCTCCAGTTGTGCCGGTTCTGAGGATGGCGAGATCTCTCGATGGCGACCTTTTGTCCTTCTGTCAACCATTATAAACACACGACCCTTGTATTTTCTCTGTTTTCAGCTGTGTAACTCTTGGATAACATCTATTGTTCCATCTTGAGGAACCCTTTCTGAAGCGTGACTGCCTGTGGGGGGGCTCTATGTTGCCACCGCAGCGTGATGATGTTTTCCTCCTGCCATGACGCTCACTCAGACAACCAGCCAGTCACCATGCCCGGCGGAGCCTAGTGTAGCTACTATGCCCACCCTTACACCCTCACCCCGCCTGGTCTGGTCTCATGTTTGGCAGCCTCCGCCCCCCCCCCCCCCCCCACCCGCCCTACCCTAATGGCCCCTGACTGAACCCGAGAGCCCACTCCGGTTTGCTGCCACTTTGCCACCAACAGTGTTTGGGTCTTGTCTGGTCAATTTAGATTCAATTCAGTTACAGGAGCCCAGCGAACGCACTGCACAGAAATCTAGACAAAAATGCTGCTTGTGCCAACCCACGCCTAAATATGAAATGTCTGGGAACACGAGGCCCCCAGCTGTTCTTCAGAGCCAGTACCAACGGGCATGTCCCCCTCTCTATTTACAGTTCGCTCAATCTAAGAAAAGGGGGCTGGAACTGAAGTTCCACACCTAATTGGCCGACTCACTCTGCACGTCATTTAGACGGTTTCCAGTTCTGCTCAACAAGTGATAAATGACGTTTAACGCGGCTGAAACGTTATCGTTTACTAAAATATCTTAGCGTCTGAAGTTGCGGTTTGGGGGAGTGTCAGGTCGTGGCAGCTTCAGAGGTCCACGTGTGAACCCGACCGAAGTACTGGTGTGTCAACTATATGTGCACAGTTTTTTCCTGTGCTTCCTGTCTGGTTAGCATGAGCCGTCCAGGACGTCTGCGTGAGCCACAGGGGGAAAGCCCGCGGGTCCTACGTGAGCTTACTGTTGGATAATAGCTCAGGATTAGCAGAACACAGTTCGGTCTCTGTAAAGTGACTACACGTACAGGGTTCTTCAGAACCGAAGACATTTGAGTACTTTTATTTTTGCATAGCAGCACTTTCAGCTCATGTAAAGCAGTTCAGTTGGCTGGCCTAGCATGTAAACCTCCCTGGTATGTGCTTGTTGTGTGTGGCCTGGCGCTGCCCTTGACCAACTAGTCTCTGAACCGCAATCAGTTCCACCTTAAACCCGGGCCAAAGACAACATTTCACTGCCGCAGAGTGCAACTGGCCCATAACCAGCCGCTACAAAGCTCTTATAAATAACTGCAGCAACAAAGAGTATGAAGATATGTCCTCCCTGAAATAAAGATAGAGACTTCAGAGGTTTTGCCAGAAGCACACAACCATGAAAAGTGAGTCCTGTGAATTGTGGGAACCAATGTCCAGCCCAAAACTGTAGTTTCCATGGAAGATGATTTTTATTTTTTTACCTTTTTTCTAAGGTGGCCTTCAATTTGGCACTAAACGGCAGCGAGCGACCGCGGCGTCTGTCTCCTAAGTGGATTTGGGGGCTCTGGCTGTGTCTGGCCTCTCTGCTGGAGCAGCAGAAAGTGTTTCTTGACAGAAAGAAATGGCAACAGGCAGATGAGTGTGATATGGCTCCATGCCTGCAGCCAGGTTGTCTGTCTCACGCACTCAGGTGTGCGTTGGAGGTCATCCTGAGTCCACAACGGTGCCAGTTGGGTGTCAGGCCGTGGGGCTTGTAAAGGATCACCTGTGCTGGATTGAACTGGCTCCATTTGGGCTCTCGGACGACTTTGAATGCAGCGTGTTGACAGTAATGTACAAAGCTGCTCTCGTCTCAGCTCCTAAAGCCTCTCTTTGAAATAATTTTCTTAATTTTTAAAAGAAATCATTCACCGCAGGGCTGTGAAAATACAGGATATCGACTGGGTGCCCGAGAGAAGGGAATGATGGAAGATTAAAATTGATTTGGGTGCCTTTAAATTTGAGCCATTAGAACTTGTCTTGCCAGAATATTGTTTTTCCTAATCAAAGATTAGATCAAAGATCTAAAACGTTCCCAGGCTGGCCAAGAAAAACAGGGATTTACACTATTTTAAAGGCCTTAATAGAGCCACCTATCATACATATAAGAAATATTAATCGCATTGTCCTCTGGACCAAAAATTGAAAGGGGGAAAAAGAAATTTGAGCAAATTCGAAGGCGGATGGAGTCCCCCTGCGCCTCAAACGCTCTGGACAAACAATTTCAAACACCACAGCATGGAAGGAGGGACAAAAAGACAAATTGAAAAAGAGAGGAGGAGCGGCAGGCAAAGATGAAAAAAGGGAGAAGAAAAAGCTGGTGAGGCGCGGAGCACTCTGGGGCCTGCCTCTCGGGCTCTCCTTTCATGTTTGTGTACGCCTCAACTTGCTGATATTATCTTGGCCGCTCTTCCTGGTGGGGTGTCGGCAGAGGTTTCCACTGTGACCAGGCTGGGGCCTCTCTCTCCCCCCCCCGCTCCACCTCCACCCCCATCTTTCTGGCTGCTTCGGAACCCTCACCCACCGTCCCGCGTCAGTCCCTCCCCAAAAGAAGTCCCTCTCTTAAATCACCGCTTCACCACGTTTCACGCGCTCGGGATCCCACTGCGCTCGTTTCCATGGTCACTGGGAAGCTCTTTGTGTCATGTGGCTCAAAGTGAGCCGTCCCTGGGCCGAATTACCCAGCTTTCAATGGGAGGCCAAATGACCATTATTAGACTTCACAGCTCAGGCCCCCATTTAAAGAGACAAGAAAAGAGTCCTGGGGGGCTCGAGATGACAGAGAGATGGAGGGAGAGAGGGAGAAAGGGAGTGAAGTAAGGAACCGGGGGAGAAAGGTTGATGAACGTTGCGGGTTTAACGACAGTTCACTTTTTCCCAAGCGTTGCGCTGGTTTTTGCCCTTAGTCACAATTGGCATTTGGAAGTCAGACACCAGGCGTGACTTAAGCTCCGTCTGTGTGTCAGAAGGCACCCAGAAGACGGGGCGGCGCTGGATCAAAGGAACCGGCGTGGAAAAAGTAAATCTTAGCAAAGATAGGAGCAGACATCCACCCACGGCAACCAAAGCCCTGTCTTTTCTCTCCTCATCTCTGTCTGAGCTGCTGCTTTGTGGGGGAATGAACTTGTGCACGTCGGAGTCCGCGTGTCCTACGCCTTGTTGCTTGTGCATGAGTGTGTATGTCAGGGAATTGTTGTCTTTAAGGCTCAGGCCTACAGCTTGGCACGGAGGATGGAAACTGAAGCACCCCCACCCCCACCCCCACCCGGTCCCCACACAGTGAATCTGATTCCTCTTCCTACTACAGATGATTCTTTTACTGGAAGGTTAGCAGGGTGAAAATGTCATCCTGCTGTTGTGGTTTAAGCTTTCTTTAATGCTCTGCCAGGCAGGCAGTGCTGTGACACAGAGAACCGTGTGTGTGTGAGTGTGTGTGTGTGTGTGTGTGAGTGTGTGACTGCCCCTGCCCTGAGACACTGAAGTAATGGAACAAGGGAAACATTGAGAGAAGAGGCTGAGAAATCACCGCTGATAGAGGTATTAGCGTGTTTAAGCTGCAGACCCTTTCAAAAATGCTGTTTACTTTACTATAAAAAGTATCCTTTATCGGCGCATTCAAACGGTCATCTGGTGACGGACAGGTCGTTTCTTTGTCCCCCAGCTGGGGCACTTGAAGGCAGGCCTCATTTTCCCGTGCATCTGTTACCCCTTCCTGTTCCGTGAGAATGCCATTGAGCTGTGGTGGATCAGGTCCAAGTCGCCTGACCTCTGAAATACAGTCGGACGGAGCATTACGCCCTCAAACTGCTCATCTGCCTGCAAGGCTAATACGAAGACACAACATAGCTGCGATTTGTCGTTGCCACTCTGGCATTTCGTGAAGTTAGCATCGGTTAGCGGCTAACTGAACAGCTGTACGAGCAGAGGATGAGATCATCTGCCACATAACATGACCGATGAGTAATTGTTAATGACACCATAATCCATTATTTACAACACGCTGTGTGTTGTAGGACAATTAAATGTCACAGCAGACTCTAATGAAGCTGTTGCTCCCTCTCTTATCAGGGTAAATCACATTTTTCTTTGGATTTATGACACCTTTGTGAATGAGGACGACGCTGCAGGGGGGGGGCGTTGTCGTCCCTGCGCAAGCGGCTCGGTCTTAAATTCTGACAATCCGAAAACTCCTCCCCCAGGGTAGCAGAACTGAAACACCTACAGGTGACCTCAGCAGGAGGAGTCAAAATAGAGGTTACGGGGCCAAGTTCAGGCGTGCTCCCCCTTGTTTACCGAGGGGAGAGATGACGGCAGACCGGCAGCAGAAGCCTTTCGCTAGCAGCAGGATGTGCTGTCACAACAGAGGCAACGGCGGCACCTTTGGTTTCATGCAAGCAGGGACACGGTCTCCTCGCGCAGCTTCAAGGCAGAGAGAGATTAGAGGAAGCAGCGGTTCAGCGGCCCGAGTCAGACCTCGCCGTCTGGATTAGAGCAGTTTACATTATAGCAGCTGGGCTCACGAAACGCTCCGTAAACCTTTTAATCGGGATTAAACTGATGGTAATGTTAATCCAGATGCACGCCAATTAGGCAGGCTGTTTTTAAAAATTTGACAAACCTCTTTTGATTCTGTTTTTGCCCCCTGCGTATTTTCACACTGGCGCCTGCAACCGGTCGCAGTTCCGACCTCTTTTATATACGATTTGACCTGCGTAGGTGGATGTAAACAGGGGCGTCACCCAGAACTGCGATTATGTTGCGCAATCGTATCTAGAAACGCCACGAAAGATGAAAAATAGACTATTTGTTGTCACCAGGCAACCTGTAAATCACCCTCGTGATAAGGAGTCGGAATTACAACATTCCATATTCAGAGCTGCATCTGTAACTCATTATTCAGAGTGACACATTTCTTAAAACATGTTCACAACAAGTTTCACCTGCCTTTACTCGTTCCCGGGATTTCAATTATCTTGCCCTCATTTCCATTTGTCCATTCCCGTCAGTTAAGGGGGCGCTGGAGTCCCGCCCATCGCAGGGCAGACACCATTCACACTGGGATTTATTTATATTTCCTTACTGGGAGGAGACCGGAGTACCTGTAGAAATCAAGTAAAGTCGTTGGAAGGTAGGAAAAAGCAGGTGGAACTACTTAGACTGACCCATTTATCATCAGCAGGTCTGACCTAATGATGAACTCCTGGTTAATCATTTGCAAACACGACTTCCTGTCGCTTTCATCCAGACACCTTTTCGGAGAAGAAGTGCTCAAAAGCCATTATCCTCGAGACCGTGTTTATTTTCCTGTGACTCACAAAGAGTCGGAGCTGAAAAAGCGGTAAGAAAACAACACGGGAGGGACGCGGAGGGGAAGAAGAGGAAATTTAATTAGCGTTGGACTGTGTGTCTGGCTGCTAGAGAGAGAGAGAGAGAGAGCGAGAGAGAGCGTGCACGCTCACGCTCAAGTTCACGTTCGTCACTTTGTCACAACTGCTTGAGTTTTGCTGGTCAAAGGTCAACTTCTGTCAGATCTCTGGAATACCGGAATGTGGCGTTTGAGTCCACTCAGACCGACGATGGGCTGCGTGCGGGTCAAAGGTCAGGGTCGCCGCGTCTTGGTGTTTTTGAAAACTCGCCGGAAACAAGGGAGCAGGTCGGACTTCATGTTGGCAGGAATGACCCTGACCCCGTCCCGCCTCGCGCTCACGTGCGGCCTTTTGTCCCACCGCGCTCTACTTTGGGTAATGAAGAGCAAAGACTCGGGTAAAGGGTCACATTTATGAAGAGCGAGGACGCTGGAACAAAAGCTGATCTGCAGAACTTACTTTGAGGTTGGACAAATGCTCTCTGATTCTTGTGTCCTTCGACTCTTTAATGGGGTCGGCTCTCTGCCAGGTTAAACTGGCAGGCCCCTCCAGAGCTGCCCCCTCCCACACACAGACTGCACAGTCCACTTGTATAATTGTGGTTATGCAATGGTTGTTGAAGGGCCACCCCGGATTGTGCAGCGAGGCGGAGTCGGATGCGGGGTCGAAGAAGAGAGTTTGAATTAAGAAGTGTATATATTCTGAGATTAGCGCTGACATCTGCCCTTCATCTCTTCGCTGGAGGCCCACGACCCGTCCTCGAACGCACCACCAGCACCACATCCCTCACGTTTAAATCCAGAGCCTGGATATTTGATCCCTGGTTCTTCTGTTGGTGGTCAGTTACTCCGAGGTTCCATATTGATGGAAATCAGTGAGAGCTTCAAGTGATACTTCCCTCAGTGTGTTTACATTAGGTAGACTTTCCACCTACATTACCGCAGCCAAATGGAGAGGCCCTTGGAGAAGGGCTAGGGTTAGCCCTAACCCTAGCCCACTGATGTGACCCACAAGTGGATCTTTATGTGCACTGTAAACACGTTGTGTATGGATTGATAAATGGAGCCTGGGGCAAGACGGGAGTCCCCCAGCTGCAGATTTAACAGCATTCCGATTAATACTTAACAGGAATGTGGAGGAGTTCAAAAGTGCTGAAAGGTGCTACAATGACTTGTTTAAAACTCCCCGCAGAGTGTTTGTGCTTATTTTTACCTCGTGTTAATCTGTCGGAGGGAACCGTCCTGCCTCTAAATCACAGCCATAAATATGAGAGGAAGGGGATTAATAAAAGTAAGTTATTGGCAGGATTAAGCTCAGCAGGGTTAGTCCAGTTTACATTTCTGCTTTATGGATATATTTATGTACTTGTTTTACATCTCTGCCAACTGGAAAGTCCTCATTTTACAGCTGTCCCGACACCCTCGACGGTGGGATTGGCGGAACGAGTGCACAGACCCGCCAATCACATGACGCACAGCCAGTTCAGTCACGTCAGGGATCCGTAAACTGGGAGGGAAAAACGGCGCGACGGTCGTTTGCAAAGGTGTTGACATCAAAGAGGGAGTAATGCCCCTCATAAAGGGGACATTGCCACATCTCATCGTAATGAAAACGCCAAGATAATACAGACATAATGTGCAAAAGTCCAACGTGCACGTTAAAGCAAACCCAGGCGGTGCTAGCGTTAGCGTGCACTTGCGTGAATCCTACAGCCACGTTGGAAACCTATTTTAACCGAATGTATATGCTGTCCCGGCTCACATGCCTGTGCTGCGTGGGAGGGAAGAAGACAAAAAAGAGGGTGGTAACCACATATAAGAAAATCCATGGGAGAAAAGTATGCCTTTATCTTTTAATAAACCATAAAGTCAGGAGGCAACATGAAATTACTGCATAATAGCAGTGGAGAGTCTTCTGAAGACTTAATTTCCTTAATTATAGCGCTGTGGAGGAGACATGAGGAGGAGGAGGAGAGGTAAGAGGCGAGCGGAGGAAAGAGGGAGGGATGTGATAAAGGAAGTCGGTGAGCCAGGTGGTGCAGGTGTAAGCCCGGGGGGCCTCGCCACCCTCACACCCCCCACACGTTCGTCTCACAGTTGCTAAAGATGCAAACGCGTGCTGGTGGGAGCCGTGCCTTAGCGGGGGGATGATGACTGAGCGAACTCTGTGCCTGGAAGGGAAAAGGTTTCTTTCCAGATGAGTGAAACTTTCTCCCCCTCAGATCTCATGGGCTGGCAGGCTCACTCAGAGATGCTAAACATAGCTTTCATTTTCCTCTGCGTCTAGACTGCCTTCGCTCTGCTGTGGTTTTTCTACACTCGGGGAAGAGTGTACCCTCCATTCACGTGCCTCCGAGACGGCAGCGAGATTGTTTAGGTTCTATTGTGATTCACCTGTGTCACTGTAACGTCTGAGGATTTGGCACCGTTCTGTTTGGGCACCAAAAGAGCGGGCGGGGCCACATTGCCTCCCGACTGTGCATTTTAAAGCAGACCGTTCCCCATCTGTTCACGTCACTGGAAATTGGGAATTTTCAAGTTACTGTGTCCATTTGACACTGTTGTAAACACTCCACATTTACGGAGAGAAAATATACAGGTGACTAGTATTAAGGCCGTATAATACACAAGGCTTCTAGTACCGTATATTTCTGAGTGGACGTGTTGTTCGGGCACAAACTGAGCAGACCGACACTGACTTTTAAAGACAATAAGAAGTTGCCAGAAAGATCACAGCCAAACGAGCGGAACTTATCACACAGGATGTATTTTGTCACCTCTTTCAGCAGCTACTGAGACAGTTTCTCAACTCAGCTGAGGTAACTTCCTGTCACCAGTAGGTGGAGCTATGAGTGTGACTCAATAGTGATGCATAGATTCTGTTCGTTGCTTTAATAATATTACTTAAAAACTTTAACGTGGATGTGTTTTCTTCCCTTCTTTTTACCACATTGTATCGGATCGGAACTCACTTCCGGGATTCTATCCTTTCCCACCCCTTTGGCTCCCTGTCGTCCTGCAGCCTCGGCGCATCCGTCGCCCATCATCTTAAACGTGGGTTTGTGTGCGGCACATGCTCGTGTTCCCCGAACATCTCGGGTGTCGTGCGTCCGGGCCGCTCGGCCCTTTGACATTCGACACGCAGAGTCGACTGTAAAGTCCAGAGTCGGGTTGTAGTTCTTCTTTTGGGGGGGGTAGATGCGTTTTTAAGAGCGCGAGTTTGCCTGTGGGTGCATTTTTGTTGTCGTCAGGCAAGTCCCTGCACTGCAGCACAGGCCTGCCCGGGTGGAGATTCTTTAGGAGGGAGATCTCTTTCTTCTCAGAGCGTCTTACCAAGAGCTATTAATTATTAACTGTGAGAGCTAACATCAAAGGAGCAGACTTGTGCTGAATTAAACGGGGGGCTGGCGTCTGGCAGCGTGGAGCTGGGGAAAAAAAACTGGGTGAGAGGGAACAACCGAGGCAGATTCCGCTCGCGTTTGAACTTTCCCGATTCCAAAAAAAAAAAAAAAAAGCAGGCGGAAGAAAGAGCAACGTTGGTTTATGTGAAGGAGAAAGTTGGAAGCGTGCGTGTTGTCTTTTGAAGAGTGTGTGTTGTCTTTTTTTTTTTGAGTGGGTTAGCAGGGTTAATTTGTCTCTAATGAGCTACGAAAGCCAGATTCATAAACATCTTATCTGTGGATTAAACGGACGGGAAATCTAATTAAAGCCCGTGTTGACGAAGCTCATTTGCTCTAAAGGTTTACTTCACAGAGCAGGCTGCCCCCTTAATTGTTAGTTTAGTACAGTTTCCCTCCTGCTGTGACTTGTCCACGGAGCAGCGCTGCCAGGAGGTGAAGGAGACATTTAAAAACATATAGACTACTTATCCTATATTTGATCCACTCTTTTGGGTTCCGGGATCGATTGTGAAGTCCCCAAATAGTTGTGTAGTTGTGTGTTTTAAAGGCTGTGGCGTCCATTGAGCAGCGAGGTTAGTCGCTCCAACCGCACATGCGACTATATTTAATCATTAACATCTTCCTAACGACTCTCACACTGCACACACGTGGTCGGGAATGTAACAAGTCGGTGGCAGGAAGGAAGGAAGGAAGTCTAAGATCATAAACTGAACCACGACACCACCCCGGGTCCAGCGCTGCGTTAAACAGTCGGCGATAATTTGCTAATTGTTTTGGCATATTCTTAAAGAGACTACGGACGAGTTGGAACGGAGGCGGTGCACGGAATGCCGGAAAAGACACCTGTTTGGCACATTCCGGAGGAAAACAGGTGGTAGTATCATGACTGGGTATGGAAATTAAGCAGAACCGAGGAGTGGATCGAGCTCTGCATCTGTGCGTTGGATTACAGCAGGGGTGCACATCAGGCTGTTGCACGGGGTCCCGCTCCCAGCCTATACAGTTTCAGCGCCCCCCCCCCCCCCCACCACCGCCACCACCTAACCATAATTTTGTGTCTCGGGTCTAAATGAAGCCCTAAATGTTTTCTTTTATCCGGGGTCAGCAGGTCTTTGAGAATAAAGATGCCGTCATCTTGACGACTTCCTGTCTGTGGAAAAACACACACGCACACGGGGTTGGTGTTATCTGGGAATCACGTATTTGATTCCTTCATGCACCCCCATCCCCCCCCCCTTCCCGCCTGCCCGTCCTTTACCGACTGGAGCGGTGACATTCTCCAATCACCCGGCAGCGGTGTCGCTGCGCCGCTTTGATCTTCGCCCCCACTTCCCTCTTCTCTTCAGTTATGAGGAGCGCTGGCAGGGATCCAAGGGCACTGGATAATACCAGGATATGATCCCAGCCGCTATTTTAGCTCACGTAGCGCCGACATCAAACCGTCTAAATAGGGCACCGCGAATCGAGGAGGGTGAGAACGGTTTATAGAGAAAAGCAGGAGTTGAGATAAAGATACCAGCCCACCACCCTCCCTTCCCCCCATGAGGATCCTGGGAGGAGGATCTGGAGGTTGTGCAGATCCAAATGTTTCCTTTATCTTTAGCGCAAGTCTTCCGAAAGCTGTCCGTGTGACAGCTTTCCTGCGCTCAGATAAGGGAAGCTCACATTTCTCTGGACTTTTCTTTCCCACTGCTGTCAACACTCCACGGTGACATCATAAATACTTTAGAGGAATGGGACTGCGCACCACATGTGCACGCAAACATTGACTTGTTTACATGTGGACTGTCCTTTATTTGTGCCAGGCACTGAAACCTTTAGGCAGATTACTCCCTCTAGTGGTAGAAACTCGAACTTTTTTTTTCTGCTTGGGGAAGCAGAAGTCCTGAGTTTTCAGGAGTTTTCTGCTTTTGCTGATTAAAATATCTAAAGGTTGACTCGTTGTGTGTTTGCAGGCAAAGAGGGCGGTGCAGCGGGGAGCCACGGCCGTCATCTTTGATGTGTCGGAGAATCCGGATGCCATCGACCAGGTTTGTACGCCCAAAACTGATTCATGTTATAGGAACACTTGTCTTTAAATGACAGATTTTTTTTTTCTCCTTCCCCCTTTCAAAGAAAGCAGCCCTGCCCTTCTAACTTGTGTGTGTGTGTCTGTGTGTGTGTGTGTGTGTGCCGCCTCTACAAACAATCTATCTTTAGTTCTTCAAAAGCATGCGGATCAGTCCTGCTCATTCTGCCATTCCGGGCTTTTTGATTCCTCCGTCTTGTGTTTGGGGGAGTTCTGAGGGGGCTAAAAAGGGTTCAGCTTTCACTAGACCGTGACCAAACTCTGAGCTTAGAATTGAACAGGTAACGCGCATTACCTCATCCACCGAGATTACGGTCCCGACCGCACGTTTCAGTAAGAACAAAGTGTGTCGACGCCCACATTCCTCCCTCTTTTCTCCCCTTGTGTCTTTGCTGTTAAAGAGGTTTAATATACCAGTTGCTTGTCTGAGCTTCTTTGTCAGAAGAATTCTGCCAGCTCCAAGCCTGGACTTGCATGTTTTTCTTTTTTCTCCACCCTCCCTCCTTCTCTTCTCCGCCGCCAAGTTGTACTGTGCGTAGTTGAGAGATAAAAGGAATTGCGCAGAGACCACATGAAAGGCATCACTTGGGCGGCTGTGTTAAATTCCCCCGAGAGGCTTTTCCAGTCAGAGTGGCTCAATCAGAGGAGACAGGACCCACAAGGCCGAGGGGCAGGGAGGAGGAGCCTGTGGAGAATTAAGGTCCTGGGGTGAAATTAGGAGAAAATAGTTTCATGAAGTCATCCCAGTCTACACATTAGCAGCATTAACTTGATGCTGCGCTCTTGTTGTTTTGGCAAAGAGGAAGGTGTCTAAGAGGAAGTAGAAAAGATCAAACGTCTCCGCTTTCAAACCGGCGCGTGAAGTATTTCACAAGGGAACATCAAATGCGGAACTCTTCAGTGCTTCCTTTGGGCTTTCCAAATTATAGATTCCAGCTAGCAGATGAGATGGGAGAACGCAGAGGAGTGGATGGCCACAAGAGACTTTTCCCATCGCGCTCTGTAGTTTCAATGTTGTGGAATTTTTGGTCCGTTTTCCTGTCGGTCATGATTCCGTCGGCCGTCCCAGCATCCAGGGCTTAGCAACCCTGTACAGCTTCCCCAGGAATTGTGATTAGGTGACACTGACATGGCACGGTGTGGTCTTGCATTCCCGTTAGCAGGTTAGCTAACTGAATTTAAAACGTATCGTTCAAGGTCAAACGCTGGATCGCGTGTGCGTTCTCAATGTCTCCTCCTCTCTCCTTCAGCTCAACCAGGTGGCCGAGGATCCCCTGAAGCGGCCGGTGGTTTACGTGAAGGGCAACGACGCTGTGAAGCTCATGGACATCGTCAACAAGCAGAAAGTGGCGCGCGCTCGGATACAGCACCGGCCACCGAGGGTAAGGGCTCCAGTCAAAAGCCCAGAGCAGATGACGTCTGTGTGTGTGACTAATATGAAGCACATGTGAGGAACATGAGGGAAAGGTCAGTGTGTTTGAGGCCTGTGCACCAAACGGTGCCGGGAAGCTGCTTTAGAAGTAGGCAGCCGGCAAAAATTCCAGCTATGAAATCTGAACCGTTTCCTTTCTTCTGTGACCCGCTGCCCCGAGGCGGAGGACTTCACCGCGCTGTCGTAGATTGATATCACATATTCAAAGAGCTGTTTGTTTTTGTGAAATATTTGATAAGAGAGCAGCGCACTTTGAGGGCAAATGACTTGACATAATGAAAGGACTGTTAGATAAGAGTGGGCTGTTTTTAACCATTACAGGACAGAGAATACGCACCAGTCCCAGCCAGAGAGGAATTTATGTTCTCGTCCTTTTCAGCTTAAACCAATTGGGATGTCCAACAGAATTGTGTTGATCTCTTCCACAGCAGCCCACGGAGTACTTCGACATGGGCATCTTCCTGGCTTTCTTCGTGGTGGTGTCGCTGGTTTGCCTTATTCTGCTCATCAAAATCAAACTCAAGCAGAGGAGAAGTCAGGTAATTGGAAAAGCCTGAGCGCTGCACATGTGCCTGTCTTCATCACGCACGCCTGCGCTGGGAGGTGCAGCGGCAGAAGCCGTTGGCTGATTCCTCTTGGTTGTTGACAAAGTGGAGGCCTGCGTTGGCGCACGATGCCGATGAGAGGCTTGATGTCGGAGCCAAACGCGCAAAAAAAAACAAAAAACCGCAGCAACACCCAGCAAGACAGGTGCAATCCTGCAGGCGTCTGTAATGAGCGTCGGGTCACGTGGCCACGACTCCCTGGGGGTTAATTAACAGGTCACGCTAGGGCATCACTGTAAAAGATCTTTCATGAAATAGCACAAAAAAAATAATCCCACCTGTTACCTGTAATTTCTTTGGCAAACAACTTTATGACATTGCACACTCCAAACAGGAAAAACGCCCCCAACGTTGATATTTAATCAAATATTTATTGGAAAGAGAAATAAGTCAGTGGTGCTTAATTGGGCACGTGTGTTTACAAAGTTAACGTGTGCAGCCTCTCCCTCTGACCGCGTCTCGCCCTCCTCCTCCTCGACGCAGAGCTCCATGAACAGGATGGCCATCCAAGCCTTGGAGAAGATGGAGACGAGGAAGTTCAAGGCCAAGGGAAAGGGCCTGAGCGAGACCAGCTGCGGGGCCTCCGATTCACTCAGCAGCAGCTCCACCTCCGACTGCGCCATCTGTCTGGAGAAGTACATGGACGGGGAGGTGAGGAGGAGAGCCGCACGCTCCATCTGCATCCGTTTAGCAATAAAAGGCTTTTGGGACCATCCTGTTGAACTGTGTCCGGCTTTGTGACACGATTTAAAACCCTAAATGTCCTTAGTTATCGTGTAAAACCGAGTCCTTCCATCAGGGTCAGCAGTGTCATTTATATTTGATCTCTCCAGACCTGCCTTTATCCAGCGTGTTTAAGCTAGCGGCTCCTTGCGAAGTCGCCAACCGTCCGGCTTGTTTTCTTTTCGTTACATATTCCTGCAGACGTGAAACATAATGCTCTTACGCGGACAATAGAATGGAAGTCCCCCTGACGTGCTCGGAGACCGCAGTCGTGTGATCTTTAGTGACGTTCTTTCCGCCTCTCAGATGTTTAGCGCAGTCTTTCAGAGCACCTGGAGAGATAACGGTACCCGCGGCGTATTGGGTCGTGATTACATTTCCTGTTTTCCCAGCGTGGCCTTTAAAAAAAAAAAAAAATCCCTGTAAGAATCATTGTCCCAGCGTCGGAACTTTGAAGGTTTACTGGAACGGCGCTGCTCATCCCCAGTAGGGACACCGAGGGGACACACCGCAGTGTCCAGCAGGGACATAGTTGGGGTTTTTTTGTGGTTATTGTCTCTTTGTAAAGAAGAAGAAAACAAACAACAAAGCACGGCGCCAGGATCGCACAGAGGAAGTGGCGGTATAAAAGGCTGAATGGCATCAAAGCGGTTTTTCTGAGCAGCGAATTGGGCAACAAAAGCTGGAGGATGAGTCACATTAAGCCAGTATTTATGGCGGTACAAGAGCGCTCACTGGGAGAGAACTCCAGAATTCATATTCCTCGTGCTCCTGCCTCTGTTTCAGGGAAATCCTCCACGCCAGCTCTGTCTGAATGCAGAACGCTGCATTCTTTTCATACCGGCCCGCAGGAATTGGCGCTCTTGTTTGTTTTGTTGCAGAAAGTGGTGCCATTGAGTGTCAGGGCGGCGTGTTTGTACTGCGGCGTGGCTTCTTGTAAAAGCTTTTGTTTGTGACAGGATGCGGCGTCGGCTCCTGAGAGTTGGGGACTTTCATTTAACTCTCATATATTATTCATTTTCAACTAAACTCCCTTTTCATCAGACAGTCTCTGTCATCAGACCTCAGGCTTCTTAGTGCGGCTTTGAATATAAATGAAAGCTCGTTTAAAACTCAAACGCACACATAGATAATGTAATTATCCGTCTCCGCTTGGCATCATGACATCGTGACTGTCTCTTCCAGGAGCTGCGGGTCATCCCCTGTGCTCACAGGTTTCATAAGAAGTGTGTGGACCCCTGGCTGCTGCAGCACCACACCTGCCCCCACTGCCGACACAACATCATAGGTGAGGTCGTGGATCTCTGTAGGCCACCATGGGGGGTGGGGGGGGAGGTTCCGGTTCTGGTTCTGGGCTTTACAGTTATTTGTGTCACTTCAGAGCAAAAAAAGGGAAATCCTGGACCTGCCTGCATGGACCCTGGGAACCCCGTCCACAGCAGGCAGAGAGTGGTGCTGCCGGTCCACTATCCTGGCAGGGTGCATCGGGCCGGCCAGGTGACGGCCTACCCAACCAGAACCAGCATGGACCCAAATGGCAACCCCATCACTGTGCTGACTGTAGACCAGCACTCGGACCCACAAGGTCTGTTCCCACCCCAGTCCACGTCTGCCTTCCTCCGCAGCTACCACCCCAGCCTGCACCTGGATCACTCGATCAACCCCCACCACTGCGGGATGGAGCACCGCGGACCCCCTGCGTACCCGGCCCAGCCACATCATGCTGCTTTTAAAAGACCCAAGTTCCACGGGCGCAACTTTTCCCGAGCAGCCTGTTTCTCTCAGTACGAGACTATGTACCAGCACTATTACTTTCAGGGACTGACTTTCCCCCAACAGCCCGAGGGCGGCCAAGGACCCGCCGTGGTGGGGCAGCTCGGTGGAGGAGGGGGCCCGCACAAGGGCCACCACAGCAGGGCCTTTCAACAGGGCCTGCTCTACCCCATGGCTATACACATGGCGCCTGCTTCTTCCTCGAGGCTGGGCGATGGGGGCAGCACCTCTGGGCTGAGCTGTTACCATGGCCACCGGTCCGTGTGCAGCGGTTACCTTGCCGACTGTCCCGGGAGCGACAGCAGCAGTAGCAGCTCGGGCCAGTGTCACTGCTCCTCCAGCGACTCCATGTTGGACTGTACAGAGGTCAGCAACCAGGGGGTGTACGGAAGCTGCTCCACCTTCCGTAGCTCGCTGAGCAGCGACTACGATCCCTACATCTATCGGAGTAAGAGCCCTTGTCGGGGCTCCACCGGGGACGCGGGAGCTGCGGCGTCATCTGCCTTTCCTGCCGAGGACTCCTCATCCCCCGCTCCCACGGGACACGACTGCCTCCCGCTCCCCCCCGGGGCCTCGGGATACAACTCGGGGGACCACCTCTCCAACTGCAGTTTGGAACCCAGCTATAGCAGTCACTCATCACTGGAACCCAGAGAGAACAACACTAGCACTACCTCAGCAGGGGCTCCAGAGGACCCCGGGCCAGACAGGGGAAAAGGGCCGCAGGAGGACTCGGGGGAACTCGGGGCTGCAGCCTGTAGCTGCTGTTTTGAGGTACTTCCTCCAAACGTGGAGTGCAAAGGGCAGGACTCGGACCAAGCGGGGCCTCTGGCCGCAGGACGCTTTCACAGGGTGGTGGAATTTCAGAGCTCGTCCACCAAGAACTACTTTGCTCATGAGCACATGTGCCCTTCCTCGGAGCAGGTGAACTTTGAAGGGCTGCCTTGCTGCTTCTACAAAGAGATGAAGGTTCACAGGGCTTCAGCGGGACGCTACACTGAGGACTACGCTGTCAACGTGCAGTACGCACACACGGACTTGGAGGCCTGCTCTGGACAGGGCTGTTGCGAGCTGAACCAGAGAATACCCATAATTCCCGAGGACACGAACTGTGAACTGGGCACAGGGGCAGAGACCCAAAGCAGTTTATTGCCCATTAGTGTCAAAGTGGAGGCAGAGGTGTGGACAGGAGAGCAACAGGAGCCCAGGGAGGGGTACTTGACCTCAGGACAGTATCGAGGTCCCCCGCACAGTAAAGAGGAGGAGACCAGGGCTTTGTTCCACCCTCAACTCACCACGAGCCTCACTGCACCGGGGAGCAGCACTTCCAACAAATGAGGGTATTCTGGTTCTGTGAACCCCGTCTCAGTCGGGGCTCATTCTAATGTATTTTGGTACCGTAACAGTCGGTCGGTCAGTCAGTCGTGACCCCCCCCCCCTCCCCCCGCAGCTGCCTTGTTCTAACTTTGCTCTTTGAATGCTGAATGTTATCATCTTAGATTGTGTGGATTTCTACTGATATCCCCTCTCACCCAGAGCTATAGAGTCAGACTACAGATACAGATGGAGGTTGGTTCCGGAATCTGCCTGCTGACCGTGAGGGTAAGGGCCCTCTCAAAACAAAGGAATCTTGGCCAATTTGGTGAAAAACAGTTTGTGACACACATCTGCATCCACATGTGGGCATATAAACACTGACGGTCTGTGAAGCTTCAACCACAAACAGGTTGTACTACTATAGCTATACCAAAACGGACTTTTTTTTTTATTATATAAACACTTATCCAGAGCAGGGAAATGGGTCTTTTTTAATGTCGATGACCCACACATTTCTTTGAGGAGAAGAAGCTATATACATATATAAAAACACGGATAGAAATGTGAATGCAAGACAACACTGGTCTCTGTTCAAATGATCCATTTTGGTGCCCTGTTTGTATGAGGTTGGAAAAGAAAAGCCCTACTGCTTAAACCTGTAGCAATATTCGAGGACAGCGCACCAGACTATTAGCGACGCATTTTCTCATCAAAAGTCGAGCGTAAAAGCCCTTTTTGCTGTCACTTTCATCGTCTAATGAATATAAAGGATCTAGCACGAATCAAGAGGCCAAAGGAAAGTAGCTGGACAAAAGACCCACGTTTCATAAGGGTTCCTTATTGTTGTACTGTGACTTTTGTTTTGGGTTTTTTGTTTTTTTTTAAGACAATGCAGTTATACATACCACAGCATATCCATCGAGTCATATCACGCCGTGCGTACATAGTCGCAATATCGATGCTCGTCGTTCATGCCTTCCTGTTTGTCCTGCAGACTGTTTTTAAATACTGTTTCTATGAAATATACACGTTCTCTACACAGAGGAAAACCTTCTGAAATAACCCTATTTATAAAGTTAACCCAGTGCTGTAATCAAGTGAAAATCTAATCTTGCCTTTTGCATAGAGAGATGTACCTACTGCGAATATAACATTTTGGGGTACTTGAGTCATTATTTAATTTTTTTTTTGTTATTGTTTCTAGCACTTAAGATTAAAGTGTACAAAATTAATATTTTAATTTTTTAAGAATAATTATTTTCTGTCAATACCATTACAAATGTTTGGTTGGTTTTTTTTTAAAGGCTAGAAATCAATCTGTGTATATTTCTGTACCTGTATAGCAAACACATTTCATAAATGGAAATATGTTCTCTGAATATTTATTTACTAATATATTTATCTTTAAGCCATGTCTTATGTTCAGAGTGTATGAACGCTTGAGTTCCTTGGTTGCTTTTTATTTTAAGAGAAATCACTTACAGATTTTGTATATACATGGTAATTGCACACAAGACGATTAAATCTACTCTGACCAAAAAACCCCTGATTTTAAAACTTTAGTACCATACAGTTTTGTAATTAAAGTGTACAAAGAAATGTAAAATATACAGTTTTATTCAAGTAACCTGTGTTTTGGTGCCTTTTTTCCCCTCTAAATCCTACACTTTAGGCAAATCTTGCTATTCAAAATTCCATTTAGGGCTCAAACAAACAGCCCGAAACACACAGACCGTCTTCTTACTTGCACTTTTACGCCTCAGAGCTTGAACCCAGAATGAAGAGCCACAACTCCGGCGGTCAGGTTGCGGTACTGCACACAGTAGAAGCCGGCGTCCTCGATCATTTGCTTAAACTCCTCCTGGGGATGAACGGCGGCAAAAGGAAAGATCCTGCTGAGCAACATTTGTATAACTGCACCTTTTAATCAGGCAGATCAGGGAAGTTATGACTAGACTGTTGTTTTATAATGTGTGGTGATGTTTGACCTCATTTACAGCTGCTGAATATCCAACAGCGCCTGAGGAAAACTGCTTAAACTGAGCCTAAATCTATTTGCTCATTAAACAGAAAAGAAGCCTCGACCGAGAAAAAACTGACTTGTTCATTAACGTATTTTATTACTTTGCCTGTTGTCGTTTGAATATCAAAATTTGTTTAATAATGTAATTATAATGTAATCATACAAATGTTTGAGTTTAATATTTATTTAAGCCCGAGCAAAATTTGCCTAATGAGTTTTGAATAGGAAAATCATGCAAACACAGAAACGCGTCTCTGGAATATAAAAGCTGCAGCTGTGTTAAGACCAAAACTTTGCTGGCTCTAATCTCACCTGGTCCGGGAACTTGCGGATGCTTTCCACCAAGTACTGGTAAGACTTCCAGTCTCCAGCAATCACCTCCCCCAAAACTGGGATGGCTTGGAAACTGTACGCATCATAAATCCTGGAAAAAATGAAGGAACAACAATTAAATTACTAAAGGGGCTCAGATCTAATATCTGCTGTTGAATTGTAGCTACAATCCCTTTGTAAAAAATGTTAAAACAATATGGTGCAGGTTAAGATATGTGGTCTGTGAGGAGGCACCAAAACGATCATTCAGTGGTGATCTTTGGGCTGGACCAAAACCCTCCAGTCCTGCATCCAAATCAAGTTTTCACAAGTTCAAAACCAGAAGAGGGCAGTCTTCATCCACATTACACTAGACTCGCACCACACAACCACTGGGAAAACAGAAATATGTGTAAAAACCAGCTGCGGTCAGGAGGTCCAAGAGATTTCATCCAAGCATAAATTACAGGGTCATATCTCTCGAGCCGCCACGTCACTGGAGTTCAACAGCTTGTTCGCGAGCACAGCGACGGCTACAGGAGGTGAAAACGTGATGCTGAGGTGTTGCTGGGGTGGTGACGGCAGAACAGGCGCGCGACTCATGCGGTTGGTTAATATTCACGACGGCTCCTCTCACCGTGCCAACAGAGGATTTGTCACTTTGCTGAACTCCAAGCAGATGAACCTGCCACCGGGCTTCAGCACACGCAGAGCTTCCTGCAGAGCCTGAGACAGGAGGAGGAGACGCTCACAGACGGGAAACATCGCACGCACAAGTTACCACAGGATTTCTTCTTATGAACCAATTTTGTAGCCGAATCAAATAGCTCAGAGTAAAACAGCTCAATGTGTCAGAGATAATGTCAGAATGGGATGGGAACATCTGTGCTCCCACTAAGGTCCGTGGTGGGTGGTTGAGTCACCAACCTGTTCGATATGGGTGACGTTTCGAATCCCAAAGGCGATGGTATAAATATCAAACTGGTCGTCATCAAAGGGAAGCTCCTCTGCATCTCCCACCACCCACGACAGACCTGATCCGCCCAAACACAGACACAACAAACCTGAAAACTTCATTTAAATCACCCATTTTCTATCAACTATTTCTAATTATGGTCACAGGTCACCGAATGGAAACTAAAGAAACGATCCTGTCTGGACCGGCTCCTACCTTCATGGATGCCCATGCCGTCGGCTTTCTGTTTGCCAACGCTCAGCATCTCCTTGTTGATGTCACAGACCACAGCCCTAGATCGCACAGGCCCGTCCTCCTTCCCCGCAGAGGTGTCCGGCTCAAGGTGTTGCCAGGATGGAGCCTGCACGGAGCGAGCCGCCCTCCGCCTCCGCTTCTCCTGCTGAAAACAAACGTACTCCAAGAAACGGAAGGCGATGTCGCCTGAGGAGGTTGAGGATGATTAAAATCAGACCAGCTTAGGGTCTCAATCCAGCTGCATGCGGAGGGTGTTTTACCTGTTCCTCCTGCCATGTCTAAGAGCTGCGCCCCCGGCTGCGGATGCATGACATGAAGCAGCGCGTCTTTCCACAAGCGATGAATCCCGAAGCTCATGGCGTCGTTCATTACGTCATATTTCTGCGCCACGTTCTCAAACACCTTATAGACTGAAAAAGAATAAAACAGCTTTCCTTTACCTGGAAGTCATTTGTGTCATTTCTTTTACTTGAGCACCACACTTAAGATTAAAATAAATAGCACTGCGGTGTCAGCAGAACTATGACGAAAGTTTTGTGCTCTCGTTTATTTTTCTCAACTATACTTCTGTGAGGGAAAATCTGTTGAAGGACTCCAAAAGACTTGGGAACAAATCGTTGTGCATGTTTAAACTAACTTATGAAAGCAGGTCTAATTTTCTAACATTTAAAGTGAAGTAATATTTGACAGTTACTCTAATTCTATTCCCAAGACACTCCTTCAGAGTCATTGGAGGTTTGTACTGAATACAAAGTCCACGGATGGAAATACGGGCTGAACAATGTCAGAATGTAGAAAACGCTTTTCCCGCAGTATCTACAATGTGGATTCTACAAGGTGGCCCCAATTGAACCCCTTGTGGCTGCTATTAAAACGTTAAATGCTGCTCCTGTGTCTCCAGTACCTCACCTCTCGTCGCCTTCTCCGCCTCTGGCACCGTTTCGAACCCAAAATGTGTGCTTCTTTCAGTGGTAGAATCGCTGAAACATCGACAAGACGACGGTCTACAACTGCAAATAAAGCCACCCGCAACTCCGGAACTATCGACGTTAATATTTCTGTGAGAGAATCGAAACACCCTCCGAAACAACAGCCTAATGGGTGCCGCCATATTGTCTGATGATGTCAATGATGCGACGCACCGACGTCATTTTCAGGCGACTCTTCTGGAGCTTTATATACCGGTATATACCGGTATATATTCATTATTATTCTCCTCATCAGAAATGGAGCTTTAATTGAAGTAGGATAATTTTACAAAAAAACTTAAATGTAAAAATAAGACTGTAATATATTAGACGTGTATAATAACTAAGATAAAATGCCTGATATAAAGAAACTCCTGCTGTGTCTTTCTTATTGCCCGATAATACTTATATTTTATTTCAAATCCCAATACTTCACAAAGCCCGGGAACCACTTTGTCGAATAAACTCGATGTTAAACTAAAATATCACCACCTCGTAGATTAATAAACCAAAGTTGTTATTCTGAAGGTGAACGCTGAGTGTCTGATGTTTTACCACTAGGTGGTGCTAACTTTACAACTTTTACCAGAGGTAAAATGAAACTATTTACTTTATATATTTACTTTTATAATTTTTTAATGTCTCTTCTGTTTAACATATGACTATATAATATTATTGTATAATATAAATCGCTCAATGACAATCATAACAAACACTGATTGTGATTGTTTACGTTAATGAAGCATAAGTAATATATGTGATTTTTAAAAAATGATAAATTATTAAAATCAAATGTAACCTTAATTATTTTATTTCAAGTTTTCAGAGTAGGAAAGCATGTTTTTAAGTTAACTGGTAATTTTTACTTATGCAGGGCAATGGACAGTAAAACCTTTTCACACAGTTCTTTCCTTAGATCTAGGGACCTAGTTTTTATTCATCCAGAGGTGGCTCCCTCTCTTGTAATCTTCCTGACTTCAGTCCCCTTAGTGCAGAAAGTGGCAGGTATTGTCCTCTTTTCTTCTCACTTTCTCATTCTGACAGTAACCAGACACTGCCAACTATTGTCCCATTGTTGTCTCAACTACTGGTCAAGTCAGGTTCATGGAGCTCATCTTTCAGCCCTCTTTTTGCCTAACTATGGGAAGATTGAGGGGGGTCTGAACCCTTTTTTCCCCATTCACAGAGACCCAGAGGAGTTGTGATAAGGCTCCGGGTCCAATAAAGGCTTAATGTTACAGCCGTAGTTAGTAATGTGGGAAAAAATCCACAGGTGTCAGAGGGGACATGTGTAGATATCTGATAGCTGGCTGTGAATGCGTGCTGATCTAAGAAAATCAAAGGAAATAAATTTTTCTTTTTTTCTACATGCAGAGAAAAAAAATCAACGAATTAAAAGTTCCACAAATGTGATCGGCCGTGATCATGTCACCAGTGTGGCCAGCAGGGGGAGCGAGAGAGCAACTCAAATTCGGTGGTTCACTTTTCTCTTGTTTCTACTTATGAAATCACTCATTATCTTGTTTGAATCAGACTTTAAATCCCTGCGGACTCTCTGAATCAGCTTTTCGCTCTTATTTTTTAAACAAATCATTAAGTAGTAAATAAATGTCAGTTTGGCATTTGGCAGATTAGTTCAATCAGAAACAGCTGACGATTCATCATATTTGGTGCAACATCAGTTCAAAATCTTAACAACCACTGGCAGTTGCCAATGTTCTCAAAAACCTTTTTTTAATAGTTTTGAGGCGAACAATGCGTGGAAGAATGAGTGAAACACCCTTTACGCATTAAAAAAAAAGAAAAGAAAATCATGCCTGCGTATGTGTTCCAGCCAATTACACATCCCTGTTTGTTATTTTTTCACGGGCTCCAAGCTGTAAAGCCGAACTCCTGCTGTTTCCCCTTTAAACCGTGCAGGTTGCATGCTTGACCTCATCCCGGAGGGGAGCCAATATGTAACACATGGTGATCTAAATAAGCCTCCGTGTGTGTGTGTGTGTGTGTGTGTGTGTGTGTGTGTGGTGTGTGTGTGTGTGTGTGTGTGAGTGTTTGTGTATCTGCAAACACAGGGGGAGTCGCCTCACATATCTGATCAGTGTTTAACTCCTCAGGACTGAAGGTTAAAAGGGTCTCAGCCCCCAACGCCGACGGTCACAAACGGATCTGATCGATCCAGAAAAAGCCAAAGGAACCAACGCGAGCGTAAGAAACATGCATACAGTGTTTATTTCTGCAACCAGGACACATTAAATAAAACTACAAAGGTACTTCACTTGTACAAAAGATAGCTGATGTCCCATTCACTTACAAAACAACAATAATTTACTGTATAAATTAAACATTTCACTGTTTTGCTATGTACAATTCCATGACAGCAATGTGTGAGCCCTCCGGATCGTTCCCACAGGGCTCCTGGTGTTGTTTTCACATCATGGAGCATGACAAGACATTCACATCCGAGCTACAGCTCAGGACGAGAGGGCTTCCCACGCTCAGGAGACGGCGTGGAAGACGGGACAGAAGACGGGAGTTTGCATAATTCACCGGGCTATCCAAACAGATCTGCCCTCGTTAGATTTGAACTGTCAGACTGCGTTAGCTCCCGTTTGATTTGAGCGCGCATTAATTCGCCAGCGCGCTGGCATCTTTTGGCTCTATGCATGATCTGCTCTGAACATCGGGGACCCCGGGGCACGGGCTCCTTCCTGGAATAATTAACAGGAGTTACATGTGAGAGAACCCAGCGCAGTCTCGCCATTTCCAGCGTTTTGTGATCGCCCAATTCTGCCGGGTGGATAAAAACGTTCTGAAAGCGCCGGAGGCGGCAGTTTCATCCCAAGTGCTCAGGTCGATGCAGGAAGTACGTTTGTTTTGTTTGACAGAAACCGCACGAGTGTCGGATTCTGACGTAAGTGAAAGCAAATTTAAGTGCATTACGAAGACAAACTGTTTTTTTGATTAAAAAAAAAAAAAGTCACATTAATTCAAGGTTTTTTTCTTGCACAATTTAAAGATCCAGTCCCGTAAAACCAAAGGCCAACTGCTGCGCTGGTGACCCCCCCCCCCAGATTTTGACCTTTGGAATGTGTAAATGTCACTGTAATGTTCAGAAACACATTACACGCTTGTGTTTTGGCCAGAAATCGCAACCAAAGCTTCCTGATCTTTGGGAATTTACCGCTGCCTTATTAAAGATACATAAAAGAAAACAGAACAACAACTCTACCTTTGAGCTAAACCGACAAGCGAGTACAAAGATCACTCGGACAATTGGTCTGGGTTTTTCTGGGCCACAAAAAGCGCAGACGAAAATATTACACACAGATCACAATATACAATACCCCCCCCCCCCCCCCAAATCAAATCCAAAGACCAGTTAATACGAACAATGTGTTCAGTAAATGTCCGAGACGACACGAGAGCGCACGCGGAGATGAAAGGGAGATTTCTCTTCAAAGCCTCCTTCAGTCCCAGATGAAGAGTTCAAAAGGCCGTGTGTGCATCGTGGAGGACAACGTCTTCATCTCGCGGTCTATAAGAAAACAAAGATCCGGTCGGGAGAGGTGTTGGACCCCGGGATCAGAGCTACAATGATGAGATCATTCTCCACGCTGAACGGGCCAACTCCTCGTGTTTGGAGTGATTCTGAAGAGTGGCCCCAGCTCTCCCCTCCACGGAAACAGATGTGCGGAATCTGAGACGGGGGAAGAGTTGATCCTTAAGGCACTTGAGCACCAACAGACCAGAGAGGCTCCCACCCACGAGCGGTCGGAAAGAGCCCTCAGATCTTCCCGAGCATCCCTAAATGACAGTTCGTCTGCCTCCCTCACCGCCACTGTACAACTCAGCATCTTCCTCCACGGCCGGATCCCTGTGAGTGGGATCTGATTCTCTCTGATCTGTTCGTTCCACCGCGAGGGATTCACCCCCCAGTGCTGTCGTACCGTGTGTGTGTGTGTGTGTGTGTCCCTGTGTCCTCTTCTCTGAAATCCTTTGAATATGGAACCCAAAAGACAAAGTGAGGGGGGGGGGAGTTCTGCTTTTGGCTGCTTTTGTTTTCCCATGTGAGACGATGACAAGAATTCTAAAAACTGATACATACACCGGTCTCCGGGAGTTATTTTCTGGTTTTACTGTGTGTGTGTGTGTGTGTGTGTGATTATGGGAGATGGAGAAGGCTCCCGCATTACTAAAGCATCCTCCTCACAGGAATCCCCCTCCCTCCCCTCCCACAGTGAGGTTAGTGGCAGCCCTGCCCGCCCCCCCCAGGCCCCCTGTGGGTCAGCAGGATGGGATGGAGCGGGCCTCTTTGGTCCACGGGCCCCTTGAGCAGCAGCAGCAGTCACTCAGTCCGTCGTCATTAGCTTTGGCTTGTTAGCAAAGAGCCTCAAAGAGCGTCCGAGAGCCTCGTTCTGAGACGTAGCGGCCGGTGGAGGCGCGGCAGCGGCGGCGGCGCTAGTTGCCCACCAGGGGGCTGAGGTCACTGTGGTGATTCTTGAGCTTCTTCTTGAAGAGGGAGATGGTGGAAGGCCGGTAGAGGATGATCCAAGGCTCGGAGGACGCCGTGCTCTGGCTGCAGCTGTCGGACCCACTCACCGTGGGGATGTTTGGAGATCTACCGCAGAGGTAAAGAGGGACAATTGTTCAACACAAAATATCCCACACGGGCCTCCGAGGTCAATTAACGGAAACTTCAGGCATGTAAAAACGTCAAATTGATTCCTTTTTTCAGCAAAATGAACTTACTTTACGGTGACGTGCAGCAACAGCTTTGCCAACATGGCTATAACCGTCAGGATGAGGAGAGCCGACAGGGCGTAAATGGTCCACACTGCAGAGGAACAGACGCGGCGTGAGACGCCGAATCGCTTTAGCTAGCAGACTGGCTATGAGAAACGGCGATGTCATCGTTTGGAGGAGAAAACCTTTTCACTAAAGTAAAAATAATCTGATTCCAATCGGTTAATACGGGAAAAAACGAGCATCACGTAGAACTACTTCATCATGAAGAACAGCTGTGGCAGGACACTTCCGCAATCATCTTATTCGACTTTTCTAGCATTTTCTTAGCATTTTCACGCCCCGTCGAGCAGAGAGAGGCGCAGAGGGTGCAGTGCATCGTGGGTATCTACATACTAGCGTTGGGGCCAGTGGTCTCGCCGCGTCCAGCCCACTGACCTGGCATGCTGTGCTCCGGCTTCCCCGGGCTGGACGTGATCACGTAGAGGATCTGGGAGGTGCGCTCGTTGGAGGTGCCGTTGGGTTTCTCGGTGACGCTGCCGCCCAATGGCGGCCCCGCCGTGCTGGAGTTGTCCTCTCCTTCATCCTCCTCATCCCCTTCGTCCTCGGTCCCTCTTTTCAGCGCTGGAACCGAGAACACGAAGGCACAGACTGTTAAACCAGTCGAAGCAGGTCGCCAACTTCAGCTGGTAAACTGAGCACAATTCAGTTTTTCCTGAACTGATCTGGGGTCAGCGGGGAGGCAGCGATGGCGCTGTGTAGAGCACAGACAGCACACTCGCGGGTGAGCATTTCATGCTAACATTTGTTCAGAAACAGCGTTGTGAAAACACTCATGTGTGCTGTAAACAGGCGGCGCTCTGTCCGACTCTGGCTCCAAACAGTGTTTGCAATAAATTCTGTTTGTTTCACCCTGCTTTACAAACCCAGATGGGCCGATTCTCTCTCCTACATGTTCCAGGAGCAGGGCCAGATCCTGAATGGGAGCTTTTCATTCTGCCATTGCTGCACATGTTTGAGGATCCTCTGTCTTCTAACTTCTCTTTAATAATTTGTAGCTGAATATTGGTTTAGAGATTTGGCTCTGAAATGTATTATTGTGAGGTGTGGCTACATCTCCCTCCTGAGACCAGTTTTAAGTTTGAAGGAAGCAAAAAAAGACAGATTCTGAGTGTGCAGATGAATATAATTCTAATTAAAAGCATAAGGGGGAAAAAGCAAATGCTAATTGGCTAAACTGGGAATGACTCCTACGTGTGAGCGCATGTCAGCCCCAGATTTAAAGTATCTACGGGATATTTCTGCTCTCCCAGTGCTAATTTAAGTCTCAGAGCATCTAAATTTTCACACAGCATCGAATCTCGATGGCGCCGTTCCCACAATAACCACAATATTTCCCACGTTCAAGCAAAACTACCGGGGCTCGGCAAAAGTGCCCCGTCAGCACGGATCCTGAAACGACCATTTCGGGTCGGAAACAGGGGACACATTTGCTGCAGAAACTCATATGAACTTCTGCGTTTTTATGTCTACTTTCTCCATAACTGAGCCGCTGTGTAATTGCCCCCCCCCCCCCCCCGCCGCCCCCGTCTTTAATAAAAGATGTGACCTTTTGTCATATTACAACTCGAAGCATCGTGAACAACACGACAAAAGTCAGGAGGAGGAGGATTGTTGGGGAAAAAAGCTGGGGCGGGGTCACCTTCAAGTCTCGCACGCTGTACCCTGACGTCACGCTAGCAGAGTTAGCATGCACAGTTACACATTTATATGCAGATTTCATAAAAACCGGCCGTGCGATTCCCTGAGGAACAAGCTCTGGCGGAGCGAACGGCCTGCAGCGGCGTGATAAAAGAGCAAGTTTCCCTCGGAAAACAAAGCAACACTTAAATGCGCTGGATCGGCCGGGCCCGTGAGCCATTGACTAGCAAATAAACGAGGCTGTGTCGTGACAGGTGCGGCGCCAAAGCCGGGATGCAAATGCACCTGGGCGCCAAATGTGGCTGGCTGTGGGATGGGAAGAGGCGTCGGCACGCCGGTCCAGAAGCAAATCAGGGCTCACCTTGGTAGAGCAGGGCGAAGCCTTGGGCCTGGTTGGTGCGGTCCGAGTAGAAGTAGAGTATGACGAAGTCGCCTGTGATGTTGACCACCTCCCGCGGGGGGCTGCGCCAGTCGAAGCGCACCACCACCTGGTTGGTGTAACCGTCCAGCAGCTCCACCATGTCGGTCTGGTCCGAGATGTCGAAGAAGGTGAAGTTGAAGAGGATGGCGGACGATCCCGGGACCTGAATGGTCCAGTAGCAAACGCGGCCGGCGCCATACTTGTCAGGGAAGTCGGGGGAGTAGATCACCCCCGACGGGGAGGAGTAGTTTCCACCACAGGCGCCCACTCGAGCTGCAAGGAGGAGGATATATTGTCAGAGATGTTGAACCGGACTCTGGAGACTCCAGATAATTCAGGGCCTGTTCTGTGTGGTCCAGAAACTTCACCAAAAGTCGTGTCCGATTCCAGATGAGGAAGAACTTCAAACCAACAACAACCAAATCGACACTCACTGTCGAAGATGATGACCCAGCCGTCGCCGCCGCACGGCTGGGTGTGGTCTCCGAAGCAAACGTGGTTACACTCCATGCTGGGCGACTCGCCGCGGTTCCGCTGGTCGACTTCGTTGCCGCAGAAACAGGCGTATCCTGACTCCATCCCGGCGAGCTTTGAAACACAAATGGAGTTATGCAAATCGTCACGACAACAATGCAAAACATAAAATGGATGAATAGATCACAGATGGAGCCGTGTGTTTCTGACTGTGGGCTGCAGCCCCCCCCACACACACACACACACTCACACACTCACACACTCACACACACACACACACACTAGAAGTGTTGCAGAATGCTGAAGTCCTTCACACATCGTGGTCTCTGCAGCTTCGGAAGCTCCTTCTCAAAAGAGCTATTGTCCCTAATTCCAAAGGACATCATTGTCCAAATCTGTCCCCCCCCCCCCATGAATTCAAACAACCCAAGGTGCCGCATCATTGCCCGCTCTGTCTTCCCTCAGGAAGCAGGAATTCCTCAAGCCTCTGCTGCATTATCCTCTCTGACACAGCGACTCTTTAGACGTGGTCGTTGTCAAAGAGACACGTGAGACGTTTACGTGCGCGTCGAGGACACCGACGGTCCGAGCCGCCGTTCCTGGACCGGCCAGAAGATCGACACCTGGTGGTGTTCAGAGCCGGGGTCCTGGCGCCGCCGGGCTCTGGAGGCTGATGACCTCTAGTCATGCTGGTCAGATAGGGGAACAAGGAGGGTACAGACGGAAGTGGGCGCCGGAGCGCTCGTGACTGTCGGGAATCCGACTGCAAACGCAGACAATTTCCATACTGCTGAAAGGAGCCGCCTGTGCCCGTTTTAGGCGCGGATCCTGGACGGGATGCGAGGCAGCGCTCGGGGAGGAGGCGCGGGTGAATCCTGGATGTGTTCAGATGAAGGATGATGACAGCCTGTTACCGCCTCAGGTCCTCCGACGGAGAGTTTTCAAACCTGGAGGATAAATCATCCAGCGGTCGGCAGGAGAGGAGCTCAAAACTGAAGCTGAATGGCGGAACAGCGACAGACCGGTCGCCCTGGCGACAGCGTGTGTGCCAAATTCCTATATTTCTGTACTCCACTGTGTCATCAGTCTTTGTTTCCTGCTATAAACGCTTCCCTCCTCCACGGGTTGGGATTGGGACGTGGAGCTTGAACGGCCATCAAGCCTCGTTAAAAGCCGCTGAGCCAAGGCGTTCTGGCGTGTCCAGTATCGGCCGCCCATCTGCATCGGCTAACACTCGAAATCAGCCCTTTTTTCCCACCAACAGCCCTGACAGAGTCGCCAGAGTCCTGAGTTTTCTCCTGCAGCTCTTCTGTTACAAGATCAGTGGTTTGTGTGGGGGGGGGGGGTAATATGTCAGCATTAATGCTCACGTTGTAGCGCTGCTTCCTGCAGAAGCTAATGCAGTTCTGGATGGTGAGTTTGTTGGAGGTCTCGCTGGTGCCGGACAAGGTGGGTGGATCACCGCTGTCTCTGTAGCAGCCCAGGTTTCCAGGCACTGTGGGGGGAGAGGAGAGAGAGAGAGAGAGAGAGAGAGAGAGAGAATTAATCACAAGCAGCAGTGATCTGTGTCACATGTGGACTATTAACATTTCCCGAACAAACATCACGGGTGCTTGAAAACATTTGGAGTTTTTTTAGTCCATTTTTGTTCTTTACAGTCTGCAGATTGAGCTCCACTCTAATATGAGAGACGTGCACCCCCTGCACCTCTCTTAGCTTCAACACAGGTTTTATAACAATGGTTGCGAGCAGAAAAGAAGAAGAAAAGAAAGCGAAGAGGGACAGTGATCGAGCGTGTTAGCACTAGCGTGTTAAATCAGTGGATCAGAGTAATAGAGCTACTTTAAGATTTTGGCCCTGTTTTCAAACTTTATCTAAACACTCAAGTAGCCACATACAGACTCAACATTTAACTTATTTTTCTAAAACCCAAGTGGTTCCTGGTGTCCCTTATCACATGAATTTGATTTTATGTCAGTTTTTACGTGTTTTTTTGACACAAATAGACCGATCGGCAGCTGGACGGCTGATGAGACGGACTGATGACGTTCCCTCCAGATCACGGTGGCGTCTGACGGATCCGTCCGTCTCCGAAGCGCCTTCGTCAAACACAATGAGATCATTCGAAGCCCAGCGGAGAGATTAAACCCCCGAGAGTCGCGCAGATTTATCATATCAACTCAGGATGTGTCAACACCTCCAGCGCTTCAGATCCGACTTTTTGATTCTCGCTGCAGTTCAGACAGGGATCGTTCTTGTTCTGCTTCCATCACCGCAGGTGAAATAAACCTGACAAATCAGAAGTCACGTTCCAGTCTGGAAGCCCTGCGTCCTCTCCTGAGTGGAGGTTTCAAATGTGCCGCAAAGCTGCGACCCGATACAACGAAACGGAGAAAATGAGAAACATGTGACGATACCGAGCGTGTGATTCAATAACGATCCCAAAGAGCTCCAACATTTCTGTAATTGAATTTCTTGCATTTTTGCAACGAAATGGGGAAATAATTAATCAGTACGTTCTGTTCTGGGACCACAGCTGGCTCGGGTTCTTACAGAATGTATACTGCAAATATATACCATGTGACGGATTTTCAAAAATGCCGGCGTGAACGCGTCTGGCAGCTTTAAAGACTAAACAAACGCAGAGTATAAACGACTTCATACGGGTGATTCTGTGAAATCTGAAGGGTTCTGTTTGCCTCCCCATCCAAACATCGCTGTCCTAAAACCAGACTCCTCTGGACCTTTGTGGTTGTTTTCTCTCTTCAAAAGCAACGTGCACGTCTGAAAGATGACTGCGTGTCTTCTGAGGAAGGAACACCTGACAAAAGGGAAGAAATCAGCCCCGAAAAGGAACGTGGGCGTTCCTGTCGGGACGCAAGAAGATGCTAACTGAGGAAAGAAAGTTTGCATGTGCACGGACGTCCATCGCGGCCCGAGAACGATCCTCAAACGGGCCGGAGGAGGGAGGGACGCGCACGTCTGCCGACCCAGACTCAGACAGCGTCCGAGATTCCCTCCTGAGGAGAACCGCGTTTGACGGACGACTCAACATTTCCAAACCGTCAGAACGGCAATAAACCACGCGCCACGTTCCCCTTTCAGCCCCGACCCCGCCGAGGCTTTAGAAACGGATTAACACGGCTTTTTGAACGACTTCGCCAGACTGCGGCGCTCGCATTTGCAGAAGTAAGCGCCAGATTATTCGGAGGCAGAACATGACGGCGGGAAGGATCCTGGAGTCATTTCGTATTTTCGGGGTGAGACGGGACAGAGCTGTGGCAGCAGTTCTCTCCTTTTTATCGGTTATTTCGGCACACTCCGGATTAGCTGCACTGAAGTCTGCAGCAGAAGAGATGAGAAGAGAGCAGAGATAAACACCTGGTGGTGAACCGGCAACCTCCCTCCCAGCAAGGCAGGTAGGCGGGGACCACTTCAAGGGAGCGTTTGACAAGGAGGGGAAAAAAAGCCACTGCAGGGCTCAACAGACAGATTAAAGGCAGAGCTCCTTTTCATTTTGCTTTGACAAGAAGATTGCAGGCTCGAGTCAATTTATCCGTCTTTGTCCTCCGCTCGTCCCCGGAGCTGAAGAACAACAGGTGGGGGAGGTTTGTGCAGAGGAACCAGGCGTGACACAACTGCACCGACCCCGGATGCACAGCGTAGAGGATGAAATAAAAGTCTGAAACACAGGCGAAACAAAGCAACGTGTCTCCTGAAACATCTGCTCTGCAGCCGCTGCAAGTGCAGATATCTCTGCTTACAATAAAGAGAAAAAAGAAAAAAACGCCAACGCGTTTGCACACTTCAAAGTTGGTTGGTGGAATTTTAGACTTTAACAAGCCAGAAGGGAAAAGAGGAGGAAACACAAGGTGCATAAATGCTCCAGTCAGCCAAGACCAGAGCTCTGGAAACCTCAGGAGATCACAGCGGGGTAAACTCCCACAAAGTTTTAAAAAAAAAAAAAAGTGAAAAAAGCGAAGCAGATGCGGGGCCGAGCTCGGCTGCGGCCCGACTCAGCGAGGCGGCGGCAGAGTTCACGCTGGTCACAACAACAGCAGAGAGCCGACACAGAGCGAGAGCGGCGAAGGAACGTGCAGCAGGCTGCGGCAAGTGCGTCTGGCAGGAGCACGCGGGCAGGTTGATGAGCTGGGGGGGGCAAACATATCATTAAGGAGGCATAATTACAGTTATAAAGGTCTTTGCCATCTGGAGGGTGAGGAGCGGCAGAAACAAGGGAAAAACAGTCAGACAGGGAGAGTAAATAAGTGTTTTCATATTTAATGGGATTCAGGGCAAACTTGTTTCAAAATATGTTTTCCTCGTGTAGGAAATATGAGGCGAGATGTCGGCAGTTAGGAGGGGCGATAAAACCCTCCGACAACCGCCGCAATTCATCTGTTTCTTTACGGGATCGATCCCAAACTCCCTTACGAGATTCACCTTCGATATCCCGTAAAAGCGTTCAGGAATGAAGCCGCGCCGAGGACGAAAAGGATCCCGCCGGATTCTCAGGGGCCGTAACCAGCCGCAGAAAGCTCATCGTCCACATTAGAGGGGACGTTCCCCGATGTGAGTAATTGAACTCAGGTATGTTAAAGGCTTGGAAACGCTCCCGCCCCAGCTTGACTGCGGCGGCTCCACCGAGCAGATCCGAAGCAACCGCGCTGCTTCCTACGACTTTCCCAGGGACTCTAGACGCGTCGCAGCAGAGGAAAAAGCACGGATCACTCTGATTTGGTCTGTCTGCCATCACTCCTGTTTAGATCCCTCACATATTGATACGTAAATAAATACAGCCGCTGCTTTTTGGCCTGTGATTAGCTTTGCTGTCTGCACCCAATCCTGCACGGACACAGATAAACACGCCGTCGGCCCCCCCCCCACCCACTCCGGACGACCGCTCGTGGAAACTTCTGTATTGTTTTTACGAGCTGGGAGTCGTGATTATGTGCTTCTGTGGTGTTTACGCTTCATTGTTTATCTGAAGTTGGTCAATTCTGAGGGTTCCGAATGAGATTATTATCAGAAAATGTTCCCGTTCTAAAGGCCCGTGAAGAGCGATCTGATGGTCAGGAGCCGCCGAGGCACCGCTTGATCAGACAACGTCAAGATTTCGAGGGTTTGTTGCAGATTCACGCTCGCAGATAAACGTACAGTTGTCGGCTGCTAACGTGAGCCGCGCGGCCAGACTGAGACGGGGAGATCGATACAGCACCCACGCGCCCCGACCACCATCTAATTAACGGCAAGACAGAAGAGCCGGACCTTTAAAGGGATAATCTGAGCATTCCGAGAGACTAGGATGAACAAGGCATGAGGGAAAATTACGTATAAATGGGCGCCATTTTAGGAGATTTGATAGCAGGTCACAAATGCTTGTGGTTGTGTCCTATAAAGCAGAACCTTTTTCATTGTCCTTCTTTTCAAAGAGATCTGCTGCTCAGGTCAAACCTGACATGACAATAATCCCAATTATGACACAAAAAACACTGGAAAGGTTGAACAGGCAGCTGCAGTGACAGTGACGGAAACAGCAGCAGTTGAGGAGGATTTTAGTGATTAATGAGGGAGCTTTATTAAAAGAAAGAACGTGTCGTGGAAATGTCACGTCTGTCGGTGCCTGACATACAAACGCACCTCGGCTGAAGCAGTCTAAAGGCAACACGGGATAATTACAATCGCAGTATTATTGTCTGGGAAATTTTAAATAAATGAGAAAACGCCTTCAGTGTAATCTTGATATTATCCTCGAAGGACCTGACTGCTGTGGAGCTTCCCTATTTAAATTCATACTGATTATGCTGATATGGATCCTTTCCTAAATACAGGCAAAACAGCAGCACATCAAATATATCCAATCACAGAATTACATTTATTGCACCTCTGCAGAATCGAGCTCATCTCCATTTGAAAGGCAACAGATGGACAGCCGGACGTCCTCACACAACGGCCGTCCACATGTTCTCATTAGGACACATTCTAATCAATACCTTTAATTCTCTAATGGCGCCGGTCGATTTAAACAAAGCCGCGCCGAGAGAGCGGAGCTGCCGTGGCCGTGGAGGGACTCCAGGAGATTAAATCTACCTGATGTCCTCTCTGGTTTCTGTGTAAGAGACCCTCGCAGCTCTCGAGGCAGGTATTTCCCCTCAGGGGAAGGGTGCGGGTGGAGTTGACTGGGAGGTCAAAGGTCAGAGCGAAATAACAATGGGTGTGTTCAAAATTCTGCTAAGTGCAGACCTGATATCGCTGAAAGGAGGGAGGTGTGTGAGCGAAGGCTTCGGCAGCGTTAGCGTCAAAATTCAAAAGCGCGATTAACAAAAGCCACTGTCAGACGTTGGTCGCTGGCTAACGTTGTTCTGGCTAAAACTGGCTAACCTGTACATGTAAATGGCCATAAAACATCTATTCACTGACATCTTTGATTTGTCGATGGTGAAACATCCATGTTTACGGCTCCTCCAGAACTAGCTAAGGAAATCTGAGTCAGCATGAGATATCTTCATTGTAACAAAAAGACTTAATTGCAGATAATTGTGGGTTGTTTTTCTTCTCTCTGCAAATCTATTCAACGCCTTAAATAATTCCCAAAAGAATGTGGTCAGATGTCTGATTAAAAAAATTATTGATTTTAGGAAGAACCATCCTGACAGTTTGGCAGGTTAATTAGAGGGTGAGTTAATGTGGAAGCCTGAGGCGCTGAGGTCAAACAGTTAATTTTGGAAAAGTTGGTTACATGTGGGCACGCACAGTAATTAGCTCGTCATGATAAATGCAGCTCTTTTATGTGGCGCTTTTAAACTTGTCTTTTGTTCTAATGTACAGCACCGAGTCTTTATTTGTCTGCAAAACAACTTCTTTTTATTTTAATACGTCAGAAAAAGAAGCTCTTAAAACTCATCTGACCGCAATCCAACCTCGCTTTTCATCACTGGGCAAAAACAAACCTATTTATATGTTTTGGTAAATATATTTCTATAATTATGACTAGAGACAAAGCACAGCTGAGGAGGAAACAAAATTTAGCCGACAAACAGAGTTTAGTGATTTGTCTTGAGGGAGGAACGAAGGAAAGGCCGAAATTAGCTCATATCACAAAAATGTCTTCACAGCAAAGGCTGAAATCTCGGAGGGGTTACAGTGAAAGAAGCACAGAGAACAAACAAAACACACACACACACACACACAACACACACACACACACACACCTCAGTGGTGCCTGAACCTGCCCCAGAATGCAGTTTGGGAGGTTTTTGCTACGACAATGACAAATTGTGCGATAAACACAGAACCTGGAAACAACCTCAGCACGGCCACGAGACGCGCCTGCGGTGATGTCGTCCCTGGACCGCATGCCCCCCCCCAACACCACCACCACCACCACCAGCCTGGTATCCCTCCAGTAAGAGCTGACGCACAGACGGCCCCACTCTGGGAGCTGGGTCAGGTGCTGCCTCTGCTATCCAGAAAAAAACTGCTCTGTAACAGAATTTGCTCTTGTTTATCCACCTGCTTGAGATCCACTCTGACCTTATCTGGCTGTGCTAATCTCACTCGCCGGCCTCAACAAAAGCCCCTCTGTCCGTCCTTCGCCTCCATTAGTCCGGCACACGTCCGTCCATTTCAGTGATCACCCACCAGCGTCATGAACCCGGCACGACACATTCAATAAGGTAGGAGAGGAGACGTCCCCGCTGAATGGCTGCCATCTTTAATTTCCCATCTTCCGTCTCAGGAGGCCGAAAGATTACCATCATCAATTTAATCAGACAGAATACTTTTAATCACGAAGCGAATGGAAAGGGAAAAAAACACACACTTGGCACAAATATATTTGATGCTGCCATCAAAAGTCTGGACCAATTACAGTTTTGGCACTTGGTGATAAGTGAGGGGAAAAGAAGTAATTAAAATTCATCCCGACTATCCTTAATTTCAGAGGCGACGCAAAAATACGGCTTTGAGGGTTTAGCAGCGTCAGCTTTGTGCCGCCGTTTTCCGCTTTTTCCTCTTTACCTCGAGACAAATAAAGCAGATAAAATGCAATGAAAGATCATGATTAGCCCTGCCAGGAAGGCGGAGATAATAAACGGAGAATTACACCAAAAAACAGCAGTTACGCAAGACCAAAATGTTATTTTGTACCCTCATTATCCCCATCGTGCATTAAAAAAAGCACCGAGGTGCTTAAATATCGACTCTAGAAGAGTTTATTTCCCGGCATCAGTCCTGAGAACATGGGTGCGGGACAGAGCACCTCGGTCACGGGTGACCGACCGTGACACTGCCTGCTGCGTTTAGTGCAAGTTCCAATTAAAGACGTGAAACCATAGCGACGAGCAGATGTCCCAGAATTCCACAGCGCCATTCGGTCGTTTCAGAAATCACTGTAAATGTTCTGCTGGAGCTCAGTAATCAAACTCCGACCCAAACACAGGATGGGTTCTTTCCTTTAGTGTCATTAAGGTGCGTCTGAGTCGCTCGCCAGGCGGATCAGACGGATCCGGGGAGAGAATTGGTTTGTGCTGAGAGACGCCATTAAAATAGATGAACGTTTCAACTCGGGTGATTGTTTGGTGTAAACACAGATAAGAACGCTCCCATTAACACCTCCAACACGAAGCTGTGGTTTAGTATCAGTGTAATTACAAAAAAAACAGGTCGTAAACTCATATTAGTACAAGAAAAAGCTTCATTTTCATTAATGTTCGGGGGGGGGTTCTCGTCAAATAAGCCCAATTTAATGAAATCTAGTAAAAGCCCGGCGTTTATACACTTTTTCTGATGGTGATTGTCCAAAGCAACGGCTTTTTTTTAACCTCCCCCTCCCCCCAACATGTTTCCGTTGTGGCGTTTCCCTCTGCTCCCTTCAAAAGGTCGACAGGTGACAGATGCGGGACTTTAAAGCCGTTTTGCTTCACCCTTTGTTACTGGAAAAAGAAACAAGGGCTGCGTGTCTTCGCCGAGGCGTGGGACGCCGGCCCAACAAGTTTTTCCTGGTCGTGCTGCTGGCGGTGGAGAGAAAAGCAGTGGAGCGGCAGATCAAAGGTGAGGCGAGGACGTAACCCCGGCAATATCACTTCGCCTCATGCAAAATTAGTCGGAGGCGTGCGGTCGAGAAATGCTCGGGCCTGTTCCAAGGAGACGCGAAAAAGAAAGGTGTCACACCTGTTGGGAGGCTTTAGAGGATGAAAGGAGAACTCAGGAGGTGCTTCTGGCAGCAGAACCAGAACACGGGTCGGAGTGGCGTGCAGAACCTCAGCAAAGTTACAGCCAGCAGAGGAAACGAGAGGAGAACGTGTGGAAAAGGTGCAGATACAGATGACAGTAATTATCTGCTCCCGGGGGCTGAAAACGATAAGATTCATGTTTTGCTCCCTTTTCAGATTTTTAAAAAAAGATATAAGCTGTGGTCATGTGACCCGAGGGGGCGGCGTTAAAGCCAGAAATAAAAACACTCATGACGTTGTTGTTTTGTAATTCAACAAAATACAACTACAAAGAATATAAAACACATGACGAGAGACTTGACGCAACCCGCCGCCGCCTGTTCCTGCCAGATCCATCGTCGCCATGGCGAAGGCTCAGGTGACTTATTGCATTGCATCCTCGGTAGGAGGGCGGAACATCGGTCACGCCGCGCTAGCGCTCCTCGTGGCTCGCAGACGTGTCTTCTTCTTACATGACACGATACACTGACACTATTAAACACATCGGCAAGTCTTCTTCTATTAAAGCTGCGAGTTTGCAGCCTTGTTACGTAAACAGAAACGGTTCTTTACGGAATCATCCGGTACCTGAAAAAGACCGTGTCCTCTGTTATTTGCCGTAGCGGAGTATTTGCACAGGTAAGGAGGTAACAAATGTGTCTTCTCACACCGATTTTGCACGGCTGTAAATGATTTTCTAACCTGCTGGAGGTTCCCAGCAGGGCACAGCGAGTCTGGGAATGTTGACACGTTCCACCGCGTGATAACTGCTGCCGTGAGAGGTTTGACTAAGATCAACAACTGCTGCGGCCTCCTTCAGTCAGACTCTGGCCGTCCTGGTCCCACCTGTGTCGTCAGGGCGCCCCGGCCTCAGCTGGTCGACCCGGACCCCCAGCAGGCTCCACAGCAGATGTGATGTGACACTGAATCCACGACGTCGACATGAAGGCACAGAAGAGCCCCTCTGCTCTGGCTCCTCGCTCCATTTGCCGCCTCTGTTAGCCAACAGCATCGTTTGTTCGCTCAGTCGCTGAGCCTTTCAAAAGCAGCCGTTTGAGACGGTCAGAAGGAGAGCGAGGGCGGCGGCGCGATGAAGTTAGCAGGTCGTTGGTGGGCCAAGACTCCCTAAAGTCCCTGCAGGGCGGACCCGTCTCCTCAGGACTGCCATCTTCTCAAGAAAAACAATCCCTTTCTCATATCTCTCTTACATGAACAATAAATGCTCAAACAGGAAGAGACACTTGCATTAAATTGTACTATTTGATCCAGCAGGTGTAAGAAATGGGCCAAAGATGGGTTACTGGCTCCCTGACAGAAGTGAGGCGTGTGGGCTGAACCCGTCTGGAATAAAAGATGGCCTCGTTTCTCAGGAGATAAGGGTCAGGACAAAGTCTTCCCTCTCCCCTTCTCCTGTATCCACAAAGGTTTGGGATATCGACCGAGAAGAACGGAGCTAAATGGAAGATTGTCTGAAATAGGTCATTGGGGAGGGTACAAACGTCCACGCACGCGAAAGTCCCAGTGGACAAATGCGTGTTCACTCACGGCCCGTGCAGCCTGAAGGCTTGATCTGATGGTTTAATGGGTCCTGAGTCGTTGAGACAGCAGGCTTAAGTTAAAGCATGCTACTCAGGCGGAATAATGCTGGGATCGCCAGAGGGGTTTGGGAGGATCTGGAGATCTTCTGGTACCTACTGCACAGCTCAGCCTTCAACACAAGGCCTCATGTAAGAACCAAGTCCGTCAAATATTCAGGAACTTTTAAGGAAAAATGCAAGCAAAAAAAGATAAAATAGACATCACGTATAAACGTCATATAAAAGGTCATTATGGGTGTTTTAATAGCAGCCTATTACCCCTGGAATATCAGTGTTGCCTGCAGCCACCTGCTACTTTCAAACCTGTTCCACAGGAAACTGTGTCATGTTTGTCGGAAAGACAACGTGGAGCGCGGCGAACCATTTTGTTTTCAACAGTCACAATTTAAAAAAAAGAAATAATTAGGGATGAAGAGGTGGCTGAAACGCCGGACAAAAACAGCACACCTGGATCCTCCCCGTCAATCACCGACCATCGAAACGGGCTCCAGAGCCACAGGGTGAACTGGTGCGCACGCACACACACACACACACACACACACACACACACATGATTGACAGCTCACATTAAAATAAGGGCAGGCCTCGGCATGGCAGGTTGATGGCAATTAGTGGCATTTTTTAAAGATGATAATAGTTATGTGCACAGCCATAAAAGCTATTTTGGCAGATGAGGATATGAAACTGGCTGGTTTTGGGCTGCAGGGACATGAAAGAGAGGAGAGAGAGAGAGAGAGAGAGAGAGAGAGAGAGAGAGAGAGAGAGCTCCAAAGAGTGAGAATAATCTCTTACTTTGGCATGTGGGAATGTCGCAGTATCTCCAGTAGATCCCGTCTTCATAATCTGGGATGTAGCACCACGGCTGCACGTCCCCATCAGGATTCCTGCAGAGGCGAGAGTTAGTCCACATCTGCATCAGCCGACATCAACCGTGGACGGTCGGACATTGTTGTCTGACAGCATTCCCGATCGGGAGCTGCGAGGCCGCGGTGGAAACCTGGCTAAAGTTTCAAAGGGAGATTATCCTGAGTGTGTCAATCATCCACAGCCCCGTTGGCACCGGCGGCTCTCGGTTTTATTCTTCCGCTGCGCTCTGCAGGCACAACCATCAGCATCCAGGCTGCTGCCGCTCTTTGATGGAAGCGTCATTGTTTAGAGGCCGGGCGCAGAGAAAAGGGACAGACTCTTTTGTCTGTGAGGTCGTGGTTGGTTTTTTTTTTCTTTTTCTCGTCTCTGAACCTCATCTATGCGCTTTTAACCAATCGTTTAAGGCCGACCTTGGCGGGACTGAGGATGGAATACCAAAACGCCCTGTGCAGTCTCCGTATCTCTGGGGCCATCATGCGACTTTTTCAATCCCGACCTCAATGGCGGCGTTCTGAATCGCTGATAAATTAAATCAAAGCAGCTATTGTGCAGCTGGACTTCATCTTGGAGCGGTTAGGGCCATTTAGTGCTATTTGGAGATTACGCAATTTACAAAAAATACCCATCCCACTGGCAAAACAGGCCTCCAAACGACATCGCTGTTTTTTAGTCCCCTAAGCGCTGAAGAGGGGTTTTTTTTTTTCCGTTTTGACACACCTCATTGTAACATCTTGGGGGGAGAAAAAAAAAAAAGCCCGGAGGCGATGTGCTATTTAGTTTCACCTTTTGTGTGCAAAGTTGTGAAGGGCGTTTTCATTTCTTTTCTTCTGCTATCAAAAACACTGTCCAGGGTTTCCTGCTCTCTTTTCACACCCGGAATGAGGTCCTGACAAAGCCCTCGTTGTTGGAACTTTTTTAGGCTGAACCCGAGTTTAAGTGCCTTAAAGCTTTATACCCCCTCCATATCTCGGCGACAGTCGCTCTCTTTCTTGCTGCCGGTCGGTAGCGTGTGAAGGAATTCACGCAGCATTTTTATTAATCGCACCATGTAAATCGACCCGGAGCTTCTCTCTGACTTTCCTTGCACGTTCACACCAACTCACTTTGTTTTCACTAAAATTCGACGTTTCGTGAGCCCGGGCGTGTTTGTCGCTCCACCCGGATGGAAGAACGGCACCTGTTTGCTCATCCTGAGGCGACTGCTGAAGTTAAAATACCAAAGTCTCCTCTCTTCTGAGTATCTCCTTTCTGCTCCTGTCACCCCCCCCCCCCCTCCTTCCTCCTGCCTTTCAACAGGTAACAGCCCTACTTGAAATATGACTCCTCTTAGAGATAATCTATAGCCATTTATGTAATTTACTGCCCTTCCTGCAGCACCCCTGAAGGAGATGGACAGGAATTACGACCATCGATCCCAGGTTTGATTGGGCGGCGCACTTGATCTGGCCTTGATCTTTCAAAAGACCGAGCACAGCTTGTAATCGCTCCCTCCTTTATCCCCCAGCGACAACGTTTGTGCATGTGTGGGGTAAAAAAAAGCCTGTACAGTTTATATACAATACACTGCACAGGTGTGTTTGTGTGTGTGCGTTTTCAGATGTTTTAGGGGTCCCACATTCACATCCGTGTGCGTCAGCGATGGTCTACTTGGCCCAGAGCGGAGGAACTTGTTTAAAAACCCAACTCCCCAGAAATGGATCAAAGCAAGATGTTTAGACACTTAATTGGCACGGTTACGCTGGCTGACTCATTCTGCTCCACATTTGTGTGCAGCCACACTCCACTTCACCTCACAGGTTCTCCAGCTCTGGGTTTGGAATGCCGGGTCGAGAGGAGCAATGCTGATTGGAGGGACGCGCTGGGAGACCCGTCTGGATTTGAGGTCAACAGCAGATAATTTACTACTTCACCGAGGCTTTAATTGACTTGAATGGTTTAGCATGCAAACGGCTGCCTGCTGCTGAGCCACATGAATGTGCGTATTGAGACGGAATGTGTTTAGGTTGGGACCTGATACGTATAATCTGGTATCCGGAACATTGTGGCCCCGTGTTAATCATAATGCCACGTTACAGTGCAGATGGTAGATTAATGGCATTGGCAAAATGACTAGATCATTTCTTTGAAACCTCAACGGTGTCCATCCACACAGCCGGTTTGGTTTGATTTGGATTTAAACTGTGTTTCAAATAATCTGTTTCCAATTTCATGATGGATGTGGATTAAATTTTAAAATAATTTTATGAAAACAGAAACGTTGGATAATCTTCAGACCTTCTTTGTCTGGAAGCCATTCCTTCCACAGAGACTACGGTCCAGTGAAAACTACTGAAATAGAGAGGATTATTTGCAGAAATCAAGACACTATTTATGGAAAAAGGCTAAAATTGATTTTTTTTTAATCCACAGTCATTTGAAACTTGAACCTTGATGATGAGGGCAGCAATCTCACCAAATTAATTCATAACTTTAGCAGAAAAACACTTGTGTTTACAACCATAACAGCATTTACAGTTATCTAACAAGTCCTGCTTCTTGAAATTATCTGGCTGTGACAATTATACTGTTGATTTCTGATACTTCAACTCCATGTTATGAATCCCCCAGCAGAACACATTTATGAGCCTCTTCCATTCAACAGAGCAGCACCCTGGAAATGTAATACAGACATTTGAAGGATGGACAACGTGGCGGCGGTCGGTCCGACCTCGGATTTGCACCTGACGTCAAGGAGATTCAATTACAATCAACCGGGAGAACACAATTCACTCTGGCATTTCCATTATCTCAACTCATGTAAACCAAAAGCATTGGGAGTTATGGTGGACCTGCATAAATTCTATCACACACACACACACACACACACACACACACACACACACACACACACACACACACACACACACACACCCTTATACTGCTCTCAGTGACATTCTCTAGCCCTTCACACTAACCTTAACCTAAATCCAAAGTTAACCTAAAGCATTTCTGGACTATAAACACACTTTTGAAGACATGAGAACCAGAAAAATGGTTTCACTTGATAAACATGTCCTCATTTTGACAGTAAAACGCGTACATAGCATGTACATGGACACACACCCGCATATACGTCGATCAGTCATGCACTGATGTCTCATTCACTTCCTAATGCGCCGCAGGAGATTTGCTGTCCAGTAGGATCAACTACAAATGGACATAAATCAGGACTTTGTGCCCCGTTGTAATGAACATCTTTAAATATTCATAAGAAAAGGTCACAGAAGTACTTAAGTAGTAAAGTGCCGGGTCTTTCTGTAAAATGTCTGTAGAGCAGCATCTGATAGTATATCAGACCTTAGAGCAGAGCACTCACTTAGTGCTCCGAAATTAATTCTGAACAGACCCCCGATGATTAACAATAATGGGGGTTTATTGCTATAAAGAGGCTTCGGCGCAGACACCAGGGCTGTTGTCCTCCTCCTGAGGCTTTGTGCGGGGGAATAATGTGGCAGTGCCCCTCTTCCCATTTTCTCCCCATTTTCATTGGGCTATTTTATGGCCGGCTGTAAAGATGAAATGTGGGGGCCAATTCTTCAGCAGCACTGCGGTGCCCTGCTGACTGCCCCGCCACCAGGGAACATGCCAGCGACGGGACAAGAAGCGACTGTGTTGGCCTTGACTTACATTCTGTTTGGACGTTGAGGCTGAGGCAAACGGAGATCTGCGTCTCTGCGCTATCCACCTGTGCTCTGACCTCAGCATGCCCCAGTTCTCCTTTTTTTTGTTGCCCCACCTTCTCAGTTCCACAGCACTACCTGCCCCTATAGAGCAAATCAAGCCAGCACCTAAAACTGCTCCAACTAACCAACAAACCTTCCACTTTTCCCCACAGAGAAACCCATTTGTCTATGAGCACGTACATGTTTATGAGCGCACATGCGTGTGGGTGGATGCGCACACAAGCACTTGACCCCCGGAAGACTTGACACCACCTCCAGCCCTCATCTTTTTCCAGTTTACAGCTCAAAGTGCTGCTGAGTGACTCTATAAATAAAGCTGTCTGTCTGGAGGAAACAGAGCCAGAGACTGGACCGGCGGCACACAAAAGAGCATTTAATTAATATGTATGTTGTAAACACTTGCTCTGCACCAACACGACGGGAAGCCTTTTTGAGTGGAGCTTGAACGAGGCGTGAGCGGTGTTTTCTACACGCAGTAATCCGCAGTGTCTCTCCACATTCCTCGGAAGAATGAAGGAGATTCGCTCACACAAACTCTCCGAGACTGTTCGCATCTCTGCGACGGCAGCGCGAGATGTTTGTCTGAGCGCCGTCAATAAAACATTTATAAGCGCAGCGTCTGAGCAGTTACAAATGCCGAGCGTACGGCTGAATGACCGAGGGGGGGTCGGGGCTCCACGGCAAAGCTCTGATTTATGATCGCGCTCACGCTCATCAGTTATGCTCATAACAAAGACGTGAACTTTATTGAAATAAATGCTGGTGAACCAAACGGCATTTTTGATGAGTTTACCTTTTGCATAACAAAGAGGCAGTAAATTTGTGCACTTTGCTTCAGCTTTTAGGTGCTTGCAAATGTTTTCTTATAGGAGCAGACACGACTGAAATCTTCTACTTGATGAGGTGGAGCTTTTTTTAAATTTATTTAAAGGCTTCAAAGTGACCATAAAAGTCCCTTGATGTAATCCACATCCCTGGTTACCAGTATGTTCTGGAATCCCATAACCTGCTGTAATAACCCTCCAGCTGCACACAGTGGATCATCTAAAATTAAAACTCATGAAAGACAGGGCTGGTTTCCCTTCCTGCGGGTAACACCGTGGACGGATCTGGAGGCCAAGAAACGGGACTCACCTGCAGTAGTTGTGACTTCCCAAACCACCCTCTCCATTGGGATATTTGAGGGTGTTGTAAGGGTGCTGGAAGGTCTCGTTCCAGAACAGGCAGGGTTTACCACCATGCAAGCTGGTCTGGTTCTGGAATCCCCGGTAGTCCTCCCCATTGGCGGTGTAGCACTCTGAAGAGACACAGGAGACAGAGGTCAGCTCATAGCCGTCCGCCATGTGGGTCCCTGCATCAATTATGATGAACATCAACGAGCACTTAAAGGACGCCACGTGTGTAACACTGCTTATCGACAGAACCACAAGGCTCGTGTGTTTCAAATATTCTGAAGTAGATTAATCAGCCGGTGACTTTGGAATGTACCCCGCCAGTGATGAATACGGCCAGACGAGTTAAATCCAGATCAGTCACCATGTTGTTCTGATTAACGGTCTGTATATATATATATATATATATATGTGGCAACCATATGGTAAACTGGTCGGGAGGTTTTTCTCCCCCTGGAAGACAGAATTCAGATGCATGATAAGCCATCAGTGCTCATTGCTCTTAGCCTCGGGGGCCGCAGTCAACAAAGCGCTGACGCCTTCAACAAACACAGCGGTTGAGAATAAACGATGGAAAACATCTTATAAGCGTTCTGCTTCAACACAGCGACCCCCCCCTCCCCCTGGTATCACCATTAAGGATTAAAAAAAATGGTTTTTTAGAAGACTAACGTGCAAAGAGTGCATGCAAACAATGCCACAAGGGCCACGATCTGACATTCTAATGTTTCTATGATCATTTGCTTCCTTTTAGAAAACCAAGTCCAAATAAGACCCATGTGTCAGCAGATTTCCGAGCAAGACCACGACAATCTCCAACGGTTCCAGCTCCCGCCTGCCAATCAAACAGTAATAAAAGAAAAATGTTATGAAGGTCTCGTTGCTATCTACGCAGTTACCAGCCATTTCATCAAGCCAGGTTGTACGGGTGAGTATGAGCTAATGCTCTGCAATATGACAGTCATTATACCCCTCAGACAGCCAGCTGGGCTCCAAAGCTCTTTCTTGTTCCCCTTCAAGTCCAGGGTTTTCCCACTCGCTCCGACTCGCCTTTGAGTGTCTGCGCCTCTCTCTCAAACTCTATTTTCTATCCTCCACTATTGATTTTGTCTTTTCTTTGGGGATGACTGAAACATTTGTAGATGAAGCTTTCAAAGTTCTAGAAGGTCCAGGAAGCATCACTGATGTTGGAAAGTCTCAAAGTTCAGGATGAATCCAAGTCAGAGACAGAACGATGCCTTCGGTGAAAACCCTCCGGCGCTTTCTCCCATCTTTTCATACAGCATCCAAACTGCATGCAAATATGAGCTCCATCCATTTGCATCTGAGGCCTTCTGCCAAATTAAAGTTGATTCAGCTGTGTTGTTCAGTCAAGCTTATCAGCCATCCATCGTCCGGATGACAGTTCAACAGGCGGCAAGAGGCTGCAAGGTGTCCAGTTTCTGCAATCACGATGCCACTCGCTTGTCTGTAAAAGGTCCCCCCCCCTCACTCAGCAAATTAATCCTGCCTTGGAATGCAAAGATATCAAACACCGGGCCGTAAATCTACTTTGACGGTGAGAGCATGACTCCATAAAACTGAAGAAAAGACCTGCCTGGGCTTATGTTACAGCATTAGTGATAGTTTAGCTCGCCTCACAAAGGATGCCAATGCGTTTAGCTTAAATCTGGACTGATAACAGCTACTCTGCCGTACTCGGGAATGACTGTGTTTGGGTATTCAGCAGCATGAGAGCGGGGAGAAAACGAAGGAAATGCTTCCACTGAGAGTTTGGCAGTGACACCAGGCCAATCAGAGCCGCTGCTCACCAAAAGCAATCACGTCTGCTGCAGCCTCAGTCCAAAAGGATAACATCAGGCGGCGACGGGGGAGCCGACTGCATCCCAAATGAGCTCACGTCCTTCAGATATCTCCTCTCCCTCACAAAAGCCAGTATTAAAAAAAAAAAAAAAAAAAAAGACTGAAAGCGCCCACGTGCAACACTGTACGAGAAACGGAGAGCCAAATGACTTTGTAAATGTCTCTACTCAGACTACAGGAAACTTTACTGGCAAGTTTAAGGACGGGGGAGCGCTTGTCTGCACAATACGTGGTCCTCTTGGAAGGAATCGCTGTTGGCAATCGTTCCACGCAGCTGCAGCCAAGTTAGCTTTCCAGGATGAAATGGTAAGTATGGCAGGGCTCTGCCGCGGGGAGGGAGATGCTGGGGGTTGGGGTTCCGCATGGTTTTGAGGCATCATTTGTTTGCGGCGAGGACGGGAGGATCTGCTGGGACTCAGAGATAAGTGAGGCCATCGTAAAGATGAATGGTCCATTGAGGAGCCTTGTGGACAGCCACACATCGAGCTGGAGAGAAAAGGCTAATTTAACATTGGGGAGTTTGTAATCTGATCATTTTATCCAAGTTGTTGAGGAAATACAGCTCTCCGCGCCGGCTGGTCCATCCCACCAGGGGCTGAGAACGCCCAGCTTTCGTCTCCGGGCCCTCGTCACCGAGCAACTGTTGCACTCTTGTCAGTCGGGCCGGGCCTTTCTTGTGGTTTCATCACAGGCCGTGATGGGAACCAGAACCACTACTGAATGAAAGATGGAGCAAAGGGTGAAAAAAAAACTCTATAAAATACATGCAGGTCTACAAATAGAAAAAATCCGGGAAAGGGAAAAGGAAGACTCGCCCTTGACCAAGAACCCTGCACCACCCTGGCAACTGAAAAAGAAAAAAAAAGCTACCCGACATCACCGAGGGAGAGAGCTAATCACCCTGTTATTATATTTGTTAGGGTTTGTGGCTAATGACTTCCACATTGCGACTTCAAATGCACTTGATGCTCTGAGAAAGGAGGGAGAGGAAAGCGAGACGGAACGAGCGAAGTCATGTGACCTCCAACACAAACAAACAAGCTCACCAATAATGGTTTCTCTGTAACGCCTCGCCAGGTCACACAAGAGCACTTATTCATTGTTTCTGCAACGAGGGATGAAAAGCGGCGATAATTACAGGCAACTGCTTCCTCAAAGAGGGCTGACATAAAGAGCTTCCTTCCATCTTTATTACACGTTTCAATCTCTGTGGACAGCCAAACAGCCACGCTGCACAATATTTCCTTTATCGGGAAATTACAGAGAATGACGGAGACTGAGACACCAAAGGCTACGTAACTCGAGGAGATAAGACCTTGGTGATCTTGACGTTCCGCCACGATACGTGAACTCCGACCTCGGAGCCACTCCTGGCGTGGGGCAGGGGCCTCATAACAGTTCACGGACGGGCTGCAGTCGTCCAGATGTGATGGGTCCCTGATTCCCTACGCTGAAGGGGAGGAAGAGGGGGCACAGCTGGAAGCGGGCCTGGTTCCCCTTTCCCACAACAGCATTTATTTCCACATCAAACCCACATCACATGTCAGGGGATGGCAGGAAGCCTGGTGTGTGTATAATATCCAGGCTTGGCAGATTACCACAGATTTGGTGAGGCTGTAATAATAAAGACATCGGGGACGGAGTGGACGTGGATGGTGGAAAGTCAACGCACCACGCCACACCTCTCTGCTACGCTTACGTCTGCAAAGCCCTCTGACGCCCCGACCTCATGATTAGCCGGCCAGCTGTGCTCGTCAGCCTGCCGCGTCTCGCACCGCTCAGACATTTATCTGTGTGATAATTCAACTGAACTGTGTCCGTGTTTGTTTAGACTCTGACTGGATGTTTAACTTGAACAAATTGCAACAGAGAAATCGAGAAAACTGCCCCCCCCCCCCCTTCCCCATCCCGTTTACTTATTACCGGGAAACTACATCAAATGTGTGCACAGTGATAACGATTCATTCCGAAGTTGCCAGCTCATTGATGAGACCGAATCCATTAGGAACGGCGAGCTTGTGTGGCTTTGATTAAAGTGGAACTGTGCAGCTTCTGGATTCTGCTCCCCACGATGGGCTCCGACATGTGGAGATCAAGCGGCGAAAGCCGAAGACAAACTCGCGGTTGGTCAGATTTTCTTTTTTGAGTGATGGGAACAGATGCCGCTGAGTTGTTAGATCCAGGGAGGATGAAGCCTCGGCGGCTCCTTACGATCGTCCTCAGGACTTCTTTTGTCAGATAACCAGGCCGTAAAGACCTCAGGACTTCATTCAGTCCTCCACCACCCCCCCATTCTTCCTGCAGAAACCCTCCACTGCGCTACCACAGTAGCCACAGACCCGCAAGAGTTCCTGCCAAAGTTGATGAGTAGCACCTATAAAGCACCCCCCCCCCCCCCAAATCTAGCACAGCCCCTGTGATTTATCTCTGTAATGGAAAGAGTCTAATCTGCTGCAGCCAGCGGTGGGCTACACATGCCAAAAAGGCCTCTGGTTGATGCTGCCTGTCACAAAAATGGAAAGCATTATTTATTTATTTATTTATTTTGCCACAACCCCTTTCTCCATTCCTTAATTTAAGTATTATGGCTCCCGAGCTGAGTGACCTGGAAAGATCAATCAATGAACATATTGAAGCGTATCAAAGTTTCAGGTTTGCATAATTTATGGCGAAGGCAGGGATGTTATCTGACAAAATGCAGCACAGGGAGAACAAAGGTAGTTCTGGTTCTGTGAGCACACAAGGATGAAATAAGCCGGAGTGATTTCAAGTTTTGCTTGGCAGAGATGGAGGCAGTGATTGATGGGAGGCAAAACTATGACGCAAAGGACATTTGAGGACATATCTTCAAAAACAAAACACAAAACATCATTGAAAAATGTCCCCATCTGAGGGCTGACAGATAAGGCGTTATGTTCAGTTACCTTCCCTCGTTACCCAAACTCTGTTGATTCAAGTCCGAATGCTCATCTGCTGAAAAGAAGTCAGATTTATAACACTGCCTAACTCACACACTCACACACACACACTCTCCTGCACAGAATTTAAAGCAGGGGTTTGGTAAATATACTCCACACACAGCCCGAGGTAGACAGACAGGTGGCAAGAGGCAGAGGGACGGGGTGAAGGTGGATTGAGGGCTTTTGAACCTCTGGGTTCCATCAATTCTACATTTAATTAAATTCCAAATCAGGCTGCAGGACCGAGCTGATGGGAGGGTTGTCAACTGGCACAGCTGTGGCAGGGGGGACGAAATTGAGCTGAAATGAAAGAAAGCGCAGAGGCGAAGGCAGCGAGTCAGGGTGGGACGCAGCCACTTTTTATGATCCCACAGATTGTTAACCCGGGCTCTAATTTTCTGCCGCTGGTGCACAACGCCGCCGAAGCGAGCGCCGGATTTATTTCACATTTGCCCCTGTTATAGGCCAGGCCGACAAAGCTCCGGCTCGTAAAATTAACAGCAAAAACAAAGTTAGCATCTCAGTGTTTGAAGGTACAAATCTCATAGCGGAGAGGCCCTGTGGCCCATCTGCATGCCAGGGCATTTAACTAGCAAACAGCCAAGCCGAGGGAAATATGTCCTGCAAATGTGCGTCTTGTGTATCCAGAATAACACACAACTGTAGCGTGCAATGACTAACTGTTGCTGATGGCCGCACACGGGGGCTGCTCTTCTCTTGTGTGTTTTGCCAGCATAAAGAGAGAAAATGATCTCCCAGGCAACGTTGCATCGCCTGACAAACACATGCAACAGCAAGACACTTCTGCTCATTCCAGCCGTGTTGTCTCCCTATAATTCATACACCCCCCCAGGGGTCATTTTCATCAAAACAACAGGATTTCATATAAACCGTCTGTGGAAGGGATAGAGAACACACACTCCCACATGGGCCTGCCCACAAAAATGGCTGCGCCCCAGAAAAACAGAAAAAAAGAGCCCCCTCCCCCCCCGACATCCTACTATACCAGGAAGGGACACATGCTCAGCAGCATAAACCCAGGCAGGTTGCCGGTGCAACTCTTCTGCATTAAGACATAAAAGTGACAATATTGGGGTGTGTGGTGACACCCCTGGTTTCATTAACTAGGACACAGTCTCCCTTTGTTCCCAGTTCAACCAGTGTCACTACAGTGACACCACTTTCACCCAGCCGTCGCTCCATTGCAACAAACACGTGTGCGGGTGCACATTTTGGTCGGGATGGGGGGGGGGCTCCTGCCAACAATCAATCTGTGGTAAGATTATGTAAGCAGTGTCGGCGTGGCTGCATCTTCACCCCGTTCGCTCTCTCGGAAGTTGGTTTCCATTTTGAGTCCCACGTTTGAGTTTGGGAGTTTTGGGATTTGTGCACGGACAGACTTCGGACCTACATGCCCCCCCCCCGGTCGGATTGCGCAGTCAAAGAAAGGTGAAGCACAAGAGAGGAGGGGCTGTCGCTGCACACACCTGTTTTCCATCGCGCTGTTTGTGCTCAGGTTAGGTGGAATCCGAGGAATGTAAATTACATGTGGTTTGGTTTGAGCTGAACGTTGGACAGCGCTTTTCTGCAGGAGGTTCTGTGCAGCCATTACAAGCCCCCCCCCCCCACCCCAATTCATGATTATAGGGTCCAGAAGAGATGAGGTCTGACTTGGATAAATAAAGGTCTGATGTGACCTGCTCTGCACATGTAGGGAAAAACACACAGATGGAGCACATGAAAGCTTGTTATCATGATTAACGCGGCCTCATTCTTATCTGAAAGGGAGAAGAGCTTCCAGATAATATTCCAGATAAAGTTCTCATGCATGAGGGTTTTCATTCTTAAATAAAGTCAGATCCCCTGCAGGTTTAGTACATTATGGTGACACGATGACTAATCTTGTCTTTCACTATTTTGATTCTGTTTGCAAAGTGTAATAATGGATTTCTGCGTTTGTTGTTTAATGATCAATTTGGAATTTTTGGATGAAAATCAGTGCTTGTATTTGTGCAACTGTTTTGTCATGTTGTGCAACTGTTTTGTCATGTTGTGCAACTGTTTTGTCATGTTGTGCAACTGACAGTGAGGATATATATTAAACACACTCAGTTAAATAGGACAATGTTGTGTTATGACAGGGGGGAAAAAAGTGAGAATTAAATTCCATATGGGGCAAAAGGAAGAATGTCACTTGAGCTTTACGGCTCTGGCCCCAGTTAAACTTTACACCAGTTACAAACATTGTTGTTTGTTTTTCTTGACCGCTTTATCTGTTTTTGGGGTCATGGGGAGGCAGGGTCGACCTTTACGGCCTATGTGAGCATTTGTGGGTTTGGTACCTTGCTCAAGGGTACCTTGGCAGTACTCTGGCACCTCCCACTACTACCAGAACACCTTCCATGTTCCATCCGCACTGGGTCTTGAACCAAGAACCCTCTGCTGTTCGGCCCAGTCCTCAACAGACCCCGGTCATGAAGGTATTTGGCCAAAAAAGGATGAATATTTTTAGGTCGTTTGACGGCAGCTGTGGCGCCTTCAGTCGCCGAAAGAGCGGCTATAAAGAGCGTCAGACGCCGTCACCGGCCTCTCGGTGGCTGTGCTGGGTGATCTCACTCCTCTACGCTCTCCCATCTGTTTCTACTGACATTTCAGAGAATGTCAAACACTTCAGACTAATTTGTTTTCTGTTCATCTCTGTAAACTGCAGATGCAGACACTTCTGGGTTCCTCCGACGTCTTCATCATTTAATCGGCCGAATTTTGACGCGACGGCTCGTCGCGCAGGACGGCTTCGGCACGCTCAGTCCCTGCCTCGGCTCGCACAGTTGATGATGGCAAACATTGTTCTGAATTTATCATCCTTACGTAAGATCATCGGTGGGAGCATGAGCGCAGCAGATATTTTTGCTGAATCGAAACCTCTCATAAAAGTCACAAATTCACCGCAACAGAGCACATTTACGAGAACACAATGACAGAAACACAATAGGCAGCTGCACGTATTTACATTCAGACCCTGTAGATCCCAATCTCCACTGTGAAAGTGATCCTTTCTCACTGTGGTCCATCCGCCTGTGGGAACAGCAGCGTTACTGGGAACCAGATGGCTCCAGGGAAAGACAGGGGGGATCCCACCAGCCTCCCTGGGAAGGAGACTCATTACACGGGATCCATTGAAGGCTGGGGGATTCAATTTCATGGCATCGGCCGTGTGTGACCACCCTTTGCTTGGCGGCGGTGCCAGGTAGGCTGCGGCGGACCCGACCCCCTTTTGTGCTCACCTCGAGCGGCTGTATGCACCTTCAGAGCGAGACGGGTAAATCGGAGCCCCTGGGGGACTTGGGTTTCACTCTTTTTTGGTAGGAGCCTTTCTCAGCAATGGGATATCACAGACTCCGCAGCTCAAGCAACAATGGATGTTTGTGAACAACACAGAATCAGATGTACGGATGACCTCCGAAGGCAACCGGGCTTCTCATCACAACCTCTGAAGCACCACACGCTTCCCCGTCACAGCTTCTTAGCCCTGCCCGCCACCGGCATTGTTGCTCTGTTTGCTGTCCACTTAGCCGCGTCTGCTCCCTCCGCTCGTCCAAATGTTTGCTTTGTCCACTTACCCATGTCCACTGAAATCAGTGCTGTGGGTGGGCGTTTCCTGCGAGGAGCAAAGGCGACAATTTGCCTCTTGTGGGACAAACATCTGCAGACGGACACTAAACAGGGGCCCGAGGCTCAGCAGCTAAATTACTCTGCATTTATTTAAAGTGGTTGGCTTTGCTCTGCCGCAGGAGAGCACAGACCGAAGTGGCTCGGGCCCAAGCACAACAGTATAAAAAGAGCTCGGTTCACCGGACAGGTCAGGTCTCACACAGTAGCAATTCAATATCCTCCTGTTATGATCTCAGTTGTGCTTCTCAAAACACAAAATCACATGCGACACCGCAGAGCTGTGACGGTTTGAAAATTTGGACATTTCTGCCAAAACTAGAAGCTAATCACTGCAGAGATTTTGGAACATAAACAACGGCTAATTGACCTTGACCGCGCTGAGTCAGCAGCGGCATTAGGAGTATGTTTATACACAGAACTGTGGAAACAAGAGGGAGGAACAGCCCACCAAAAACATCAAAACACCAATATTATTTTCTTATATACTGTAATGTTTTCATGCACCAGCTACTTCCTCCCTGGGGCCTTAAAACTCTATTCCCAGAGAATTAAATTGAGTTCTGGTTATAAAAACAATTGTTTTTTTGAAAGTTAATAGAATTCATAGAGGAACATAAGTCAGGACAGTATTTCATTATGGTTCTGATTTGTGCACTCACCCTGGAGTGTGTTCTAGCTGATGGGTTCTGACTGATGCGGAAAACACCGGCAAATCTCAGCGAGAATGTCACTCAGCATTGACTGGAGAGCGTCTCGCCGTGCATACGCAAATGCCAAAGCTCCTGCAGGATTGTCTGAGGTAAATGCACGGAGGGCAAATGACTTCCGAGGGAGGGAGAGAAGTTAGAAAACAATGGTCTGAAATGAAAAAACAGCGTCGGTTTCAGTCACGAAAAGCAAAAATGCAACTTAACGACCAAACTGGGACAAAAAGGTCCAGGTCTTGAGTGACGTTTGGGCCAATGAAAACCTCCACAACCGCCTAAACATTTATGTCTTTAAAACCTGCTTGTGCACATCCAGCAGGGACCTGGTGCTCTAATTCCAGGTGTTCTCCAGGTAGGATCAAGTACCAGGGTGGCGCCTTACAACCTTGTCCAGGACGCTGCCGCGCTTTGACTCTGCACCTCTGATACCAGCAGCTCCTTGACGTGGCCCCCGGCCCGGCTGGGTGGCCCGAGCAGATGGTGACACGCACGAGGTGAAAACATTCACCTTGCAAGAGTTGAAGGGGAGAAATGGAGCGTTGGAAAGGGAGAGCCCAACTCTGATCAAACAAATGTAAGTCTTTGAAGGCAACGGCACGAGAATCACGCCGGCACGATAATAAGCACGATTGTGTTTATAATAACTAGGTTTGTTTCACTGTGTTAGTGGTTGGTGGTTTTATGGGCAGTCCAACCCCCTGGCATGAAAGGACAAGGGCGTCGCCCACATCGTGACCTTCGGAGGGCACCACCCTGAGGTCAACAGGATGTAAATGGGCAACGGCCTGAACGAGAATGCCACTTTTTAGAACACGAGGGATTTTCCCCCTCGTCCTGAGCCAGATTCATCCCACTTTTGCCGCTTAAATAAAAGAATTCTGGACCGTCTTAACAATTCGAGACATGCCGGGAATCAGACCAGACTTGGGATGCATGAAAGGAAAATAACCTGCTCCTTGTAGCATGTCACGGCTGATTTAGCTTTCACAACATACACAATAACTGCAGTTACTCTCAGTGATTAATCAGATATCAGATCCAAATTCCTGAGGATTCTTTTCTTGTGATAATAAATGTAATGTCTTGTTTATTGTCAATGAATGTTCCCGAGGGTTCCGTGTGGGCCGGAGGGGATCATGCATGGACACAACAGACAGACACGACGCTCAAACTAAAGGACATTTACGGAATGATAAAGTTATACAGTCTACTAAAGTTTTAGGAAGATTAGCCCATTTTTCAACTGACTCGTGATTCCATTGAGTGATGAGAATTTTGGCTGTAAAGGCAGCCATGTGGTCCCGGGAGGCTGTGCTTTACCGTGATTGATGCTGACACTTTGCATGCCCTTGAGTGAAAACAGAGGGATTTACAATATCTTTAAAGACCAGGGGGGAAGGAGGACAGCTGCCAAACCGGTGTCTCCTCTTAACAAGAGTGAATGAGAACAGAGATCTATTCATCTGTCGATCTGTCTGTCGATCTGTCTGTCGATCTGTCTGTCTATCTGTCTGTCATTAACTCAGAGGAGGTATTCGGGACAAAATCTGGAAAACGTGAAATGTCTTTTCCTACGATTGCCTGAAATTCCCACTGCTTCTTACACACAGGCACATCTTTAATCATAGACTGAGATGCTTAAGTGTGTGTCTCAGTGCACGTGCACGTGCACACAGAATACACCAGCGGTTTGTCTGAACTTGCGTCTGCAGCACAGAAGCTTAATCTCTGAAACGGAAAAGCAGGGGGGAACCGCTCTCCCACATCTGAGACCCAGACCCATGCATGCCGCTCTCTACCCACAATGCCCTCTGATGCTCCCCACACTGGGGCAAGCCGTGCACCAAGCTCTGCGAGAACCCACTATCTGTCCTCCGACCAGCCCTCAGGCAGGATCACCTCTGCCAACATAAGCTCCTGTTCCCTCAGATGTTGGCTGATGACGGTCTGTTATTAACTTTCCTGACAGCCGATCCGGACTATATATCTCTCCCTGTCTCTCTCTCACACACACACACACACATTCACACACACACACACACACATTCACACACACACAAACAGTCAGTCCACATAATGCAGTTTATGACTGGTCTCAACCTTTTTAACCCCAATAACACCAGGATCTGTATGTGTGTGTGCGTGCGTGTGTGTGTGTGCACACAGATGGTTCTGATCAAATGTCCACATGTAGCGATGAAATTATTAGCTGAATAATTGATTAGCTGGGTGACAGAAAAGGCCCGAGCGGTTATAGAAGGAGAGATCTCCAACAGTTGTTTGCCTCCAGCCTCAGAAACCCAAAAACATCATCTGCTCATAAATCTAATCGTGTTATATGACCCCAGCGACCGGGCGCGGAACCGGAACCTTCAGCAGCTACAGTCGTACTAATAATAAGAAAGAAATAACCGCAAGACACAAACAGCTGGAAGAACCACGCAGCCTTACACAATAATGCAGGACTGGCAGATGGGAGCTTCTGTCATCCTTTCACTTGTTTTTCTGCTCACAGGTGAGGACGTGCATGCACAAACGTGCACCGTCAGTCTTTGATGTTCAGTCAAACATGTGTAAGAATGGAACACCGACTACTATCAATCCCATAGCAAACTGGTGAATAGTGCATTTCCTACTGGTGACTAATGCGGGGTGCAGCTCCCCCCCCCCCTCCCCCCCGCAGCACGAGGCCCACCCACATCAGCTCACCACCATCCCGTCCTGGACACTGTTAAATATTTGCACTTGTGACATCGAGCTCTCCTGGAGGAAGTGGTTTGTGCGGCAGAGTGCACAGATGACGATGATGAATCATAATCCATGTTAGCGATCTTTCATCCGCTACAAAGTAGGACGAAACATCACAGCGGGCAGAAGAAATCGCTCTTTTCAACTCACTCCAGCGTCCCTCGACAAGTCACTTCATGCATGTGGAGTTAAGCTGCAGAAGGCCGCAGATGAAACACCTCTGGTTTCCTCTGATCAGAATTCAGCTGGAGGAGCTCAGCATGGCGATTAACCTTTTGTTACCTTCAGCAGCTCTTGTTTTTGACAGCTCCGTCTTCCTCAGATCATCACGAGAGTACACTCCAATTTGCTTAAGTGTCACAGCTTGCTCCTTCTTCAAGACTCGGCTTGTCAGCTCTCTCAAGGTTAGCCCGAATAAAGTCCAAAAACAAAACAAAACGGCGCTCACTATTAACGTGTGAAAAACAGGACAAGATCAACTGGTGCTGAATCATTTTCCTGCCTTTTGAAACTCAAATCAAAGCAATCCCTCCTTATTACCCGTGGCCACATGACTTGTAATGACTTTGTGCTGTGAGCGGTTCAACAAAAGGGTGATTTTTGGATTCTTTCTTTTGAATAACCACACCAGAACCCAAGAGGGAAATATTCATCTGTGCAATAACATCTCTGAGATGTAGACCAGAGGCAGGAAAACAAAACTCCATTACATATGAAATCAGAGCTAGCTTAGCTTAGCATAGAGGATGGAAACAGTCCTGGACTCGCATTACTAAAGTCAGAATATAGGATACAAATAGCTGACTAGGTATCGTAACAGGTCATTTTCTTAACCTCACAAGTATTTATTTCCCAGATTGGTGTTTGAATAGTCCTAATGTAAATTCAGAATGGCACAGTTCAGTGATTCAGAGGTGTTGCTGCAGACAAACCTCATCATTTTCAATAAGCTGCTTAGGCCGGCCTCGTATTCATTACACACGCGTTAAAGTGATACGGGTTTTCATTTAATTCTACAACAGAACATAAAAATGTCGCCTAATATGTCAAACCTCTTTCTTTAATCACCCCCTATCCAGTAACAGAGCCTGAGCCAATGCGACAGATTACAGGTTATCCCGACATGCGCCGACAGGAAGAGACGCTTTAAAGACGAGCCGCTTCTCTGCAGCGGCAGCGCTGATGACGAGCGCTCGGTGAACTGTAACGTGACTCTCGCCACCACTTTCACCGCCCGCTTCCCAGTCACGGATACTGGGATCGCGGCAACCAAAAGAATTCCCCGCTGATGAAACTGCTAAAGCGTGCTCACGACTCCGCCAACGACCTGGCGCCTCATTAACAGCTTATGTGGCGAGGTCAACTAGGCCTCATCCCGACAGCTCTGATGGGGTTAGGCCTCGGCGTGCGGGTGTGCGGGGGCGGCGAGGAGGGGCAGGAATCCTCAGAGTTCAGGTGGAGGCAACCCTCCTCCCTGATGGAAGCCTGGGCGAACAGCCGCTCCACGCAGGGAGGGTCACCTGTCACCCACGCTCCATCTCCCCATCTCCCGCCTGTCAGGTATCGTCTCATTCTTGTCCGTGTGCGGGCGCATCTGAGCGCATCGGAATCGGAAACATTTTGGATGAGCTTCAGCGTGACGCCTGCAGGACAGGAGAAGCTCTGCCGGAACACTTCCCGAGACTCCCACACCTGCCGTTCTGCGGGACATCGATACGCTGCAACCTGGTTCTGGCAGTTCAGGGATAAATCTGATTATTTCTTCTTCTCCAGGATACATTTCTTCCCAGACGACGTATCTACTATGTCAGCCGCTCACAGGCTCCCCCACAGTTTGGATCACCTCTCCAGCTAATCCCCTGGGATTGAATTTCTCTGGAAAGAAGGCCTTGTGCTTTGATTTTATTAAAGCAGCTGTTATTAGCATGCTGTTCTGGGTATTTTACATCAAATAAAAGATTTTTAAGGTACTACAATGCAGCCTAACCTGCAGGAAACATTCAGCTTTTGCACATGCATGAAATTATAGTTTCTAATGTATGCTAAACGTGACACTTAACTTAAACTGAGCATACGTTTTGCCTTTCTTCTCCCCATGTGTTATGAGGGGAATACCGTGGCTTTAAATACTTTGTTAATACATAGGTACACATGGGAGCAGTTACGCACTGGTCCAGATGGCGGACCCTCTAATTTGAAATACAAGGGTATAATTAAGAGGCAAAAAAAATTAAAAAGGAAAGCACAAGGATTTGCCGTTGCGACATGAAAGGCGGCACAAACGCGGGTCTGTGTGGTCATTAATAAATATTCCCATTTCATCCCAATAATCCGGCGAAAAGGCGCGTTTGAATCGATACTTTGAAGTTCTGCAGATAAGCGCGCACGTATCAGCCCGAACTTTGAGGGCAAATGAAAGAGATGATATCAGATGGGTGAGGGTTTGGAGATCAGTTGGTCGGGAACCGATATGTGCACGGTTCAATTAGGAGCCACAGAGGCGAATTATGGAGCACGACCAACGGCGATTTTGTGGTGGAGATGAACATTTTTTGGGGGGGATGGGGGTTCCCGATTGTGTGACCCATCAGTCAAGAGCAGCTGATGTGACATGTAAACACACTGACGGGGCCAGGGTGTGCGTAAAAACTACCGCTTCGCGTCATAGGGTCATTGCTTAGATGTTCGCGAGGAGGGTTTATTTTTGAACACACAACACATTTGTCAGGAGTTTTCCGAGGGAACAGTTTGGATTACTTCAGTAACCGAGGGGGCGACATTAGGAACAGTGAGGAAGATTCCTTCCACGACAGAAAAGACCAAAACACTCCGCGTCACGGCGTAAAGACACCGAGCGAGACGACCAGGTCTGAATGAAGTTCTGCCCCAGCAGCCCGTGACGCGTTCTGGAACAGCGCAGGAAAACAACGATGTGTCTTTAAAATCAACTTAGTTTGCGTTCTGCGGCATCTCCTCCAACACTGCCCCGCGCGCAAAACTTTGGAGACGCTTCCCGACGGATGAATAAACGCAAAACGTCCCCAGCGAGGCAGGAGGAAGGAAAGTTTCGGACTTACCGGTGTCAAAAGCACTGAGAGCCGCGCAAGAAACAAGCCCTGTGAGGAGGAAGGCAGAGGCGACTGTCCAGGAATCCATCGTGTGATTAAAGGGCTCTCAGGTGAAGTGCACCCTGGCGGATACAGTAGATGCGCGGACTGGCGGGCAGCAGCGTCCGTCCGTCCGTCCGTCCGTCCGCAACAGCCGCCGTTAAAAGTCCCCCGAACTTCAAGGCAGCTCCGACAGCCACAACGACACTGACACCACAAAGACGGAGACAGATAGTAGAAAGCAGGGATCCTATTTCCAGGCACCATGTGACAGGAAACAGGGGCAATAGATTCAACCTGCAGCGGCAGACAGAGAGAGGAGGAGGAGGAGACAGTGGGTGGTGATGCATGGGGTTGGAGGGTGGCGCAACAGACAGGTTAGAGAGAGGCCAACGGAGTTAGCGCGTCCCCCTTCCAACTTATCTAAATCTACACGGGCATTAAACCAAGACATCTTTCCGAGGGCCTCGGTTTTATATGTTAAATATTAAAATCACGTGTTTTAGGCCTGGAATTAAGATCGGAAATGTAGGGTTTCAAAGTGGGTTGTAAACATTCTAACAGACGCGCAGTCTGTTCTGGAACATAATGACAGTATTGTCATGGTTTTTAAGTTCTTATTATGTTTGCACTCGAGTCAAAGGATCTCAGTATGACATTTTAATGGAAGGGCTTCAGAAATGGGGGGGTTGCACACGACCCTTGAAGGAATACTGGATATTCTGTGTAGCTTTTATACTTTAACTGTTGCGTGTCTGCTGTAGGAAAACAATTACAGTCGCTCCTTACGCAATATGTCAGAGCAAATGTTTGCGCGTCTGCGCATTTTGCTGACATTGTCGTTTTCACTTTCAATTACTAAATCATGCGTGTATTTCTTAGTTTTATAAACGAGCGGATTGTCTGATACACATTCTATAAAGTGATAAGACTTTACTATGCATCCAAATAAACTTGCTTAAATAGGTAAATATATGTGAAGCGTAGCTTGTCTCATCATGCCCGCGTGGACAGGAACAGGTGCCCTCGGTGGTCATTTTAACACCTGTCTCGCCAGTAGTGTGAAAGAGCACCCCCTTGTGTTCACTTTAGCTACAGCAGTCGTGCAATGTCAGGAAGTGTCCAAACCAGCAGCCAGCCAACCCCAAAATAGAAAATCCCGTATGAGCTCATTACTCTTGCAGGAGGGGGGAAAAAAGAGGAAAGTTTCAATATTTATTTTGCCAAAACCTAAGAGGTCGAGATCCGGTGCAGAGGGAAAATAATCTAGTATGACATGTGCCCTTTGGAGATGTAACTATACAGCCTGCAGACGTCGGCTGGTGGAGCTGCACTTGTGCTGTAGTGAAAAAGCAAGAGCTTTATTTAGGCATACAAACATCTTTAGCAGCACCAAAACAGCGGCTTTTCATTAGTTAACTATTCCGTGAATGCTGCGGTACATGTGGTTGTAGTGTACATTTGTTACCACAATAACAAACTGTTTTTATGGTTATAGAATCAATGTAAATTTCAAATGTGGGGCTTTGCTGCAAAGACGTGTCTGCCGTTCCTGCCACCAGATTTATAACAGACCAGTTTATATGAAAATGGACTTGGGTTCTATCAGACGGGCTCATGGTAGCTTCCTTTGTCCTCTGTGTGCGTGTATGCGTGCATGCAAGAGAGGCAGTGGGAGCGGGATCACATGTTGGGCTTGTCTGTACAGGCTGCCTGGTCGCATTCCTTGTGGTCTGCTGGAGTTACTGTAATTGTGTTGTGGTTGTTTGCCTCTTTGCGGATAAATTGGGGCCCCTTTTATACAACACAGTCAGACTTTATTCATTGTTTAACTATGAATTAATAAATAAAGTTGATCAAATTGCTGGAATGAACTTTTGCATGCATTCTGAGTATACGTGCGTAGAATAAGTGCGCTAACCAGACAGAGCCCGAGGTTCTGTTTTGCCAAAATGCTACAAGCTAAAAATGGGATTTGTACGTTTGGCACATCGCTGATGAACCCCCCCGGGAGGTGTGTGAGCCCTTTTCTAAATTGAAAAGACTAAATTGAATTGAGCATTTTGAAGTGGCACCCACTGATAATTTAACCAGTAGATGGTCCAGCATGGCAGCAGAACGGGCTCCCGTCTCCTAGAATAGAGCTCCAGAGACTCGCAGCTGTAGACAGAGTTTTAGATGAGCCTTAAATCACCTCTACAGCAACAATGTTTACTCGTGTCTCACAGTACGCACGTCTTGGCTGCACTCTGACCGTGGGTGGTTGCTGGGAGATCTGAACACTTCACCTTTCGCTAACGTCTCCTCCCTGCTCAGTTATGCAAGCCAGGGCCGGAGGGTCGAGGAGGGAATAATCTCCTCGGATGTATTCGACAGGACTCTGGCATCGCCGTCTTCCCTGCGAACGGGGAGGTATGCAGAGCCGAATTAGAAGTTGGCCGAGATGCGATGAATTCTCAAATTCAAAAGCCAAGAATCCATCATGTCCTCGTTTCCTCTTGGGTAAACATGAGCGCCGGGCCCTGAATCCTAATGCCACATTTCTCTCCTGTGTGGTCACATCCATTTCCCATGCTATGCTTTTGTTCTTGGCATCTGGATAAATATTCCAGCCACGTTAAGGATCCCTGAAATCATATTTTTCAGGGCAAGATCAACACTTTTTTAATGTCTCCCTCCTTGTCGCTTTTAGACAATTTTCACACATATTTCCAGTAGATTTATGGGAATTCGTATTAAAACATTCAGAGATCATCTTTGGAATCACATCTTTGGCCTTTCTTCAAGAGAAAAACCAGAGCTGGTGAGCATGAAAACCCCTCTGAAGGTCTCTGCGACCAAGGACACAGGAACAATCCCAGTTTGGACTTCATTTTCCCAGAAACAGACGCAACTTTTAAAGGCACGTCTGCTTGATCAAAACAAACAGGAAAAAGGAATATTTCAATGTGAACAAAATGACCTATTTGACAAAGAGTTTTGGGCGATTTTCAAAGTCACAGAATTTAGATCTGAAGCTAAAATCAAACCTACTAAAATATTCATGAGAAAATCAATTGAGCAATTTAATTGAACGTGTAATTGCTCAACTATTCAGCTGAAACACTCTCTATCTGATAGATTTTTCAAATTGTTGGACAAAAGAGTCGACTTACGTCAACTCAGCACAGGCAAACGCTGAATGTTTTGACAGAATAATTGACCAAATGATCAGTAAATTGCCTGGAGAGGAAACCTTTGTGTTGTTCTGTGTGTTTCATTTTAACACTCCAGGGAAGGAAATTTTAAAAACAGAGTGGAAGAGACAGCGGAACCCTCTGAAGTCCCAAACCTGCGCAGTCCCAAACCCAAACTAATAGTTAAAACGTGTTCTCTGGTAAACCAAACCCAACCCAAACTAGCATTTTCCAGTAAGTGAACACCTCTCTTCTGATGCCAAATTTAGGAGATCTGGGGATTTGTGTTTTACACTCTGATGATGAGCCTGCTGGCAGCAGCATGACAAGAAGTGATCTCCCTCTCTGCTCTGTGACTCACAGAGTTTGCTGTCGGGATCTCAGCTACCAAAATAATCTGTGTTGCCACCTCCTTCAGTCTGTGAAGGAAGAATGAAACACACTTGACACACAACCTGCCGTCTGCTCCAGAGGTGGGGGCCACGGGGGATCAATGAGATCCCTCACTGCTCACTCAAGCAAAGTGTCTGGTTAGTGTGTGAAATCTAACATTTGGTCGGCTGATAAACCCCCCCCCCAACACACACACACACACCAAGACCACATCAGTGTCCGGATGATCCACGTCATTAGTGGTTACAACACACATTACAGTGTCACACTGCGACCCCAGCAAAGCTCTGCTAACGTTGGCTCCGCTTGACAAATGATCCCCTCTGGCCCCGGCTGTGCCAGTACAACCCCTCCATCTTCACTCAACAACCCTGCCCCCCCCCCCCCCCGCACACACACCTGCACAGACCCTGGGGCTCAGCCGCGTTCAAAGCCAACTTAAAAGCAGCAGTTTACATCCAGCCACCTGCACAAAACCAGCAGCCGCAGTAGCACCTCCTCCACCTCCTCTCTCTCTCTCTCTCTCTCACACACACACACACACACACACACACACACACACACACACACACACACACACACACACCATCCATCTTGTCGGGGCTCCTGAGTCTTTAATTAGGCTGTGGGTGGGTGACACCCTCTGGAATGTTTATTGTAACATCGCTCAGCTCTGTTTGTCATTTAAAGAAAGACCAGAAGAGAAGGAGAAATAATCGACACTGGAGGAAAAAGCCGAAAGGATCGAAAGACGCATAAAACCACATAAACAGGTGCATTACAGATGGTTATTAACGTAGGACTCATGTATATTTATCAATAGTTATTACTTATGTATCCAGCATGCTGCCAAAATAAGATTCCTACACAGGGACATATAGATCTTTAGTGTCCTGTTGATGGGAACTGGCTGATTCAAAAGCCACGTATATGTTCAGAGGTCAAAGGTGAGCCCGGACAGGCTGTGAACTGCGGCGGAGGTCATCAAAGGGAGTCAGTTTACTGTTTGTCTTTGTTTTCTCCTTCTGGCTGAGCCCATCAAGTTCTGTCAGGTTTCTTTTTAAGCACTATCACCTTGCTCAAAGGTCTCAGTTATCGCCTCTGCAGAGTTCCAGGCTAAACTATTAAATGTGTCATTTCATGCAGCGCTGAGACGACATGGCCGTCCTCTCTGAGATGGTATGGAAATCTACTGCACACATTCTGGAGGGACCTAAATGGTTCCAGAATCTTAATAAATCCTTCCTCCAGTAACTCAGAGCCTGGTCTGATCGCTGCATCTTTGGGAACGCCAATAAAGCCAGATGTATCGAGTGTTACATGGAGTCGGAAAACAGCAAATCCATTATTTTATCAATCGCACTTTATTTCAAGCTATTTTTGAATCTACAAGAAGTTATAATTCCCCAGCACACAAAGTAAAATGGTTTCCTGTCCATTAGCATGCAGCCAAGCTGAGGGGTATTATGTAAATATTATTATTATGCAAATTGGAGGAATTGGAGGAAGTTCTTGTGTTAAAAATGAACATTTCCAAGGAGACTGAGCAACAGCTGCAGTCAGTACGGTTCCTGCATGAGCAGCAGCTCGTCCTGATAAAGGCCCACGCTGCCTCAGCCGTTGTTCTGGATGTCAGCTCGGTTTATCAAAGCTTTCTTTTTTTTCCCAGTTTAGTTTCTTCCTTTAGTAAAAACAGCTGCATGAAGCTGTGACAGCAAACACTAAACACCAAAGAGACAAAACCGCAACGATGAGCCAAAAGGTTTCCCCACGGACGGGAAAAGAAGGTCATTTTATCAGCTACGCCGACCAATCAGGCCCAGCAATTCCGGCGCGAGCGACTGTGGTGAACACACGCGGGAAAGAAGTCCAAAATTACAGCACGGCTGAGGTCTGTCGCCTGTGGAAAACTGCATCTGTGGAGCAGCAATGGCAGCCTTTGACTCGAAGAATTCGGCAAAAACATGCTGCCGCTGCCACCGAGGACATGGCTTTCGAACCCATCGCAGTAAATTACTTTTCTGACTTAGAACATATCTCTACACTGAGTCATTCCCGACCAGGACCGGAACAATGCTGAGAATCAGGCTGAAAACAACAGCAAAAACAGTATTCTAAAACACAAACCTACACGTTTTTGACCAGATATCAGCAAAATGAAAAAGCGTCTTTACGTGTGGAAGCAGCGCGTCGGCTCTTCAAAGGGCAGCAAATGTGCCCAACACATTAAATCAAGCTCAGTCGGAAGGCTTTATATGGAGGCCAGACTTGTTTTGACACTGCACCTTTTTTTTTTTCCACGTCAAACTCAACAACGCTGCAAACGTCCTCAGATGGGTGTTTGGTTTCATCTGCGCAGGAAGTTCTATGTCAGAACCACAAGCGTCCATATGCAGAGCGTCAGCGGCAGATGAGAAACAGTTTGAGGGTGCAAAGCTTCGGTTCGACCGCCGAGGAGGCTCAAAAATGTTCTATTATAGCAACAGAACGTCTGAGCCGGCCTGGGCGGACGTGCAGGTTCCATATGGTGACAACTCAGCCTGTATGAGGATGAAAACACAAGTTTTTGCTGTTCACCAACGCAGTTCTGTCCTGAAACTAAAGAAGGGGAAACTCCGCCATCCCCTCAGTGCAAGCAGCTTTTTTACACATAAATCAAGGAAAGTGAGACAACTGGAGAGTTATGTTCTCCATGATAACACAGAGGAGCTGAAGCAATAGATGGGTATAAATGATCATTTCCATACATTCTGTGGCCTGTCTGAGGCAGAGAAAACAGCAAGAGCTGCATGTGCAGCGCACGTCTCTGGAGTGTTCGAGTGGTTTTATGGGAAAACGTCTGCAAACGCCTGTTTAAAGTTGCTTTTATTATGGGCCTCAGATCTGACGTGCAACAATTCCCCTCGCTAATACAACACACATTTTAGCTATTTAACCATCACCCAGTATCTGCATTCTCGGACATTTAAGCTGCGTCTCCTCTCAACGTGCACCAGTCGCGCACATTTCTGATGCCGCAACAGTGACTGATGATGCTAGAGGCATCATCATTGCACAGAACCTGACCTTGAGTCATTATCAAACCAACTGGGAGTGAGAACATGGGATGGATGCTTCTGTACCGGACTACCTGTGCTGATGAATCACATAATCAGTATGAATAACACAAAGCTCATCAGAGGACGCCGACCGTGCGGCGGCGTCCTCTCAGTTAGGCCAAGTCTGAGGTGTGCAGGGGCGGGAATACTTATGAGGTCTCTGACCTTGCTGGTACACGAGGAGAGAGCAAATGATCAGCTCTCGGCACACAGACAGAAATACTCGGGAGGCAGTAGGTGATACACGTGCGCCCGTGGGCACAGATAGCACCGGCGTGGAACCACAGACTGCTGAACCTTCTTCACCTGTTATTAAACTCAATAGCAACTGAGCAGCCTTATTTGTGCCTCGGTCACTTAATACTTAGATGCTCCTGATTCATGTGTCAGCAAAAGAAAGAGCTGCGAATGAGGCGAGACCGTGCACGTAGCAGCGCATACGGGCAGATATGTGCACTGTATGTGTGTGGTGTCTGTGTACTACTGGCACGGCCTCAGGATGCAGACCCACACACAGACACACACAAACAAACCCTTAGATGTAACTCCACTTACGCGGAGCAGGGCTTTAATTCCTTCTTTATCGTATCTGTGCATCGCACAAGTTCCACAGTGCACGATAAGGAGAAGAAAAAGGGGAAAACACAAACCAAGTGGAGAGTAACATGTGCCTTTTGAACTTGCCTTTCTTCTTGGAACTAGCTTTGGCGTAACATGGCTAGTTAAGCAGATCATTAAATGTAATGGTTTGGGAGGATTGGGAAGCTTTATCTCTGAAGGCAAGAACAAAGTTCCTGATGATCTGGGGGGATTCTGGAGCTGGATTGGATGGGAATTCCCATGACTGCTGGAACAGTTTACTTCTGCTAACAGACAGGTGCTAGCATCAAGCTAGAGGCAAGGAATTACTCACTCAGATTTACACACTGAGACATGAAGCATTTGTGGGATAAAGTTATTCTTTGACAGATTACGTTAAGAGATTGAAGGTCCTCCCCTAGGTAGACACTTTTATTGTTCATGTCTGAGCGCAATAAATCAGTGACTAAGAACTGTCGGGGAAAAAAAAGGAGAGATAGCAAATGTGAAAAGGCAGAGCTTCAGCCAGAGTCATGTAAATCGAATTAAAATTAATAATATACAAAGACAACAAGAGTTACAATCTGAGGCAATAAAGAAAAACTAGATGGAGAGACAGAGAGCAGTGCAACAGGGTCACGGGAAGGGAATTAACTTCTTCAAAGGGAAACAAACAACCGAGAGGGAGGAAAGGAGAGAGAGAGAGAGAGAGAGAGAGAGCCCAATTTCATCTTGGCTAGCTACAAAGAAATGCCATGATGCACATCTTTATTCATGAAAACAGTCGAAGCAGGCATAAAGGACTCCGAATCCTTCTGCAGAACGTCGTGTGGGGATCATCCACACTTTTTCACAGGATCAGAGTGACCTCGAGTTTGTAAATAGTCCCTCCCTTGGCAAATAAAAAGGCAAATGCTGACAATTATTTGTTTCCCTCCTGCTCTCATTCCTCTTTGTTGGTGCCCTCCATCGCTCCGCATTTGAATCACTCCAAATTGGGAAATCACCCAGTTCTTATGTTTATGAAAACACAAGTTTCCAAGAGCCTGCTCTGAATTTATATTTGGTCCAAGCTGCGCAGTGCGTCTCACTCCCTGGCAGCGTGCCCCTCCGCAAGCTTTCCATAGAGGTTTGTCCCCCCTGGTTTCCACAGTGCCGACTGATTGATTTTCTCTTTAATGACTTCCTGTGTTGGGCACGGTCTGGGGCTGCAGGAGTGGATTGGGCACGCCGGGCCTGCGCTTTTCTGCTAGGCTCATCTGCGGTGTTGTAAAGTAAGGTATCTGCCTTTTCTGTGGCCTGGAAGAATGACGTGCTCCATTATAAAAAGAACTGACTCCAATGAAAACTGAGCCTTGGGTCCTAATGGCCGCTGGTTGCTGAGTGGATTACGTGGCCTCGGGGTATGTAAGTCTGAGGTTGATGACTGGGAAGGTGGAACACAAGTAGCTGTGGATGATTAAGTATTTTTAGTATTAAAGTCAATAACTTCGTCTCTGACAGTTTAGCTTTGGGTTTCGCTCTCTGAATCCAGTGATGAATATTTGTAACGGCGTTCCTGGAGGCTGGAAAAGCATCACGGTTCCCAGATTCCTAATCATACAACTGATGAGGTTGATTTCAAAGATTAGCATGAGACATATATTAGAATATATGGCACAAACCACTGCTTTTATTATATATAGAATATATATATCAGCAGAATAATTATTATTATGTCATCACTGGGGATATATTATATACAAGTCTGCGCCCTCAGTGGTGTTTAACAATCTGTCAATCAATGATCAGTTCAATAATTATGGCCTGTCTGGGCGATATAATATGATGAGCTATAGAACTTGTTTAGAATTTAGATCCTGGAATATGGGTGATATTTTCCAGGAAGGCAGCATGAATACTTCACTCTGTGCTCATATACAGACGGCAAGACTTGTGTTTACTTTCGGGTCTGTAAATTCAGATTATTTGGACAAACTAAATTCTATTAAGGATTTTATTCCCCCTCTTCCACAGACATGCGTGACGCTACAACAACAGGAAGTCTTTCCTTCTGTTTTAGTCCTGGAAATCGGTCGGTGCTTTTTCTGGCAGAAAGTCTCTCCATCACCAGTGGGGACATTTGAAGTTTAATCTTCCATAAAAGCTCATTTAAAATGAAATAACAGATCAGTGAAGCTACATTAATCAGGCTGCTCAGGTTGCAAAATCAAACAGAGTCTGTGTTTGGGCGAGCAGCGTAATCCTGAGACCGCCACCCTCCACTTTAGACATCAGAAGGAGCTGCTCGGCTGTCAGGTATTAACCGGTAAGAAACCAAGCACACCTGCAACGCTGGAACCGACATGAAACAAAACACACCCCAAAAACAAAGGCCTCATCCAAGAGCCTATGCGGGAGGCTTTCTTCATAATCCAGGGATGTGCAGCAGATCTGAGGAATGGAAAAAGTCCCACGTGAAAGCAACATGCTGCCACAGAGCGCGTTAGCATTTACGTTTGTTTGAGTTTGATTGAGCTAATTACACCGGGTAGCTTGGGTGCTGCGACAGTGTAAATACGCAGGGGTTAGCCCAGGCCCCCGCTGAGATGAAAACCCTTAACTTTCATCCACATGCAATTAATCAGCATCCAACTCCTGAAACAGACACGGCAGCTTGTTCCATCGCAGATCTCGTAAGCTCCGACTGACACATGAAAGCAGGGTCATTTTAAATCCATTTACTGATTACGCAACCGCAGACCCACATCAGGGGCCGATGCGTCGTGGAAAGACCCCAGTTTGCAACGTCTGCTCGGACCCCAGCGAAGAAGGTTGTGAAACCCGATTTCATTGGGAAAACAAGCGTCACGAGATTTACAAAAGTTTCTGGAGTTGCGCAACGTCAGAAAGTTGTGCAGCAAGAACAGGCTAATTCAATTAAATTTTTTTTTTGGTTTGTTTTTTAAGACAGATGGACCCCCACCGGTCACTCCTCGGGATAAGCAGCACGGGGCACCATGATTCCGTTTCCTTTCAGGAGGGGTTTGTTTTGGAAAAGATGAACAGAGTAATGTTCAAAGTGGAGAGAAAGGGAAGGGGGGGCATGAGATGACCCACATGTCCCACATGTGGCGGCACCAGATGATGCACGCCAGCCGGCTGGAACAGAAATTTGTCATAGACCACATTAGGTGGACAACAGGAGCCTGGGCATGGGCCAGACAGCTGGGAGGTAATGTGCTGTTTGTGGATTTTCCGGCTGGGTCGAAGCCCTTTTTGTTTGACTGGAGGTTGCGAGCCCACACAAAGGGCTGCACACGGGTTCAGGGTCTTTCAACCGAGACGATCGGGTTCTGCTCCGCGTCTGAGGAGAGCGGGAACACATCTGGTCCTGTTTTAGGCTGAGAGGAGCGCTGGCTGTTATCACACCGGTCGGATCCCCCGGGATGGGACGTTCGGCCAGCGGGATCAGGGAACAACCGTGGCGCCTTTCCACTGTTGCCTTCCAGCCTCACTCCCACATCAGCGACGGTGACCTGGAGGTTCTCCAAATGGAACAAAAGGAGCAGAACAACAAGCTGAGGTCTTCCTGGTGGATTCCTCACAGCTGACTGGTTCAGCGGGAAGCGCTGTGATCCATAATGTGGAAGGACTTTGATGGTACAGTACATGTGGCTCCAGGGTGGAGGAGAAATCACTCCACACTTTCCACCACGTTGCGCCCACCCCCCCCTCAAAAAAAAAGAATAATTACACACACAAGCTGCTGGAAAAAATAAAATTAATCATGCTTCAAGAAATATTTACAGGAAAGCTGTTTAGATTCTTCTTTCTGAAGTCAGTTTGAGGAAACGGAGACTAAAATCCTGCATCTCAGTGGGAGGTGAGCAGCGTTAATTCAACCAAAAACTGACCCAGCTAATAAAAGGGCCGAGAGAAACAAACAAATGATCACTTCAGACACACATTTCTAGAAAGTCATATGAATTCATTGAACCTGATGGTAGTCCAAACCATGCTTAGTCGGCCTTTCTGCTACAACTCCACTCGTGATAGAAAATTAAGATGAAGAGGTTTTAAGGCTCCAGAATATCTGCTGGAGTTACATTAAATACACGAAAAACACACCAACGCACCCATGGCTCCTCTGAGGCTGATAGAAGCTTCAGGAGGTGAGACTGGCTGGCTGGTGAAGAAAAGGAAAGTGGAGACGTGTGAAAGACCCAAAGATCAACTGTGAGACAAAAGGAGCTTTTTGGCCCACATCAAACGCTGCACTTCATCACAAACTGTCCATCTCAGCAGTCAAGGCTGATGGTGGCAGCATCACGCTGAGGGGGTGTTGGTCTGCAGCAGGTCGCTGGACTACAAACGGAGAGAAGAAATGTCCTGTAGCGACCTCCCGGAGCATCGTCAAGAGAAACGATGAGAAGATTCGCTGTCCAGCAAGAGAAGGGCAGCGTGGACGTCAGGGTGGATGTCCTGGAGCCCCAGAATCAAAGCCTGGCCTTTGATCTGATAACCAAACTTTGGCTGCAGTTGAAACGGGCTCTTCACACCTCATCGCGGGTCCACCTGGCAGAGCAGCTTTTCCAAGAATAATAAAATAATAGTCAGTCACCGTAGAGACATTTGATACTTTGCTGCCAGTAGATGCGTTTAAATCTTAGCGGTTCATTTAGCACGCTCACAAGCCTGCACATAAACGCTGGAAGCCACCAGTTCGGATGCCATCAAATGTGCTCCATCACTCTAGTGAAGATAAACAAGTTCTGGGGGATCGAATGTTGATCTTGATCAAGCTGCGACCCTCATGCGCCCCGTGCATCAGATATCCTGACAGGTCTGTCGTCAATAATACTTGCAGACACACGCTTATACAGTTTATACCAGCATGGAAAACGCTGTTTTCTCCTGCTCTTATTCCACACTGGATGTTTAGTAGAAACTCCTGCGAGCTGCATTCACTCACAAAAATGAAGTCCCGTCACGTCGCGAGGCGGCCCTGGTCCACATTAGACGTCTTGCCAAAGAGGAGCCGTTCCAGCCGTCTCTTCTGAGAGCTAATGCAATGTTTAATTCAATATGTCCCTCAAACGATGTCCCTTCATAGCAAAAATGGATCCCAGCTCCATTTGCCCTCCGCCTGGTCGCCATCTCCCTGAGCTAGCGCCACTTTTCAGCGAAAGAGACTGGAATGATCCGGATGAAGGGCGGCTATAATGGGGTCAGTGGGAAATGGACCAATAAGGAGCCATTCGATTTTGATGCAGAATTCAAATGTAAGTGGGCTGTTAGGACTTGGCAAAGCTTTCTTTTCTCTGAGTGACTTTGGTTGGATGTTTCGACTTGCTTTGAAGGAAGTCGTTCAGACGCTTTTACAGACGCGCAGAGGTGAAGTTTTGGGATCAACACAGCTCACCTCGCTTCGCCGGCCAGCTTCAGACGAAAACGGACCCTCGTTTATTGACGTGATGCATAACAGACATGGTGGTGCACGCACACCGTCTGACGTCCGTCGGTTTAGTGGTTTTTCTCTCCTGTTGCTAGGTGGAAAAGGGCCTGTTGCAACCTGTTGAGTCACCCAGATGTGGAAAGTACCGATGAAAGGAGAGAAAGGGTTACGCACTATCACCAGACACACAATCCAGACATGACCCAAGCTACGATAAGACCCCTGCTGCCTGTATCCTGCAGAATCGAGTGTTAAAAGGAGTCTGCACTTGGTTGTGGAGGGTACAGAACGACCACTCACACTCCAGGACTGCACGGGGTTTGTCTTTAGGAGCTCCTGTACGCATGTCACCTTAAATGAGAAAGTAAACCTCTGTCACATCTGCTGACGGCTTTTGCACCTGGAGTTCCAGGATCAAGGCCGAGGAAGCCGGCAGGTGTGCTCCCATCTGGCTGGAAAACACAGCAGTTTCATCACACACCTGCCCCAAGTGCTGCTGGGAGCAGAAGGTCGCTCCCAGTTGCTGACACGTGTGTTTTTCTTTAATTGCAGGGGAAACTCCAAACAAGCCCATCAAACAAGCCTTTAATTAGCTTGAATGCAGCCAGGAACTAGCCTCCCCATTTTATATGGTCTTTGCAAACCTATAGGAAATGTTCTATACTCAAATTATAGGAACACATTGGTCAAATTAGGACCAACACATGGGGGCAGAAGAGTTACCTATGGTTATATATTCCACCCAGACAAGTGAAACACGCTAATTAATGAACCACTAGGAGGGCCTCCTAATGGTCTTGATGATCATTTTTCATGTAAAACTGGCGCGCATGAAAGATTCTGACATTTAACAAAGGCGGAGGAGAAGAAATGAAGATGTTTGATCAGCACTCCTCCTTCCGTGCGCGCCTCATCAGGTCACTTGTGTCGTCACAGGCCTGCACTAAAACCTGAACACTGACAGCTAAAAGCATCCTGGCTCCAGCCCAGTCCTACACTTCAGATCAGCATTAGCATAACAATCGCCTTCTTACACCCTGATGGCGAAACCCCAAAGCTGTCACCGCGACAGCTCCACGGAACAATCGTGGGTTTGGAGCGACGCGGAGAGGAAGGATTAACACCGACATCTATCACAGGGCTGGGTGAAAGCCGCCCATCATAAAAGCCAGAGTTTGTCGTCTGCATATCGGGTTTATTCACCAGTCATTCATCTAAACTCGTCGGCTCGGAATAGAAAAACAAGTTGGGCCGTTTCCCCTGATTATCTCTGAAGGAAATTGCAAACAGTTGATACCATCAGAGATGCAGGGCTGTTTTCATAATGCGATGGCCCCCCTGAGCTCCTCCCTTATCACATCTCAGACTTTTGACAAAGCTGATATCATCTCAAAATAATGATGTTGACGCTCTTCTCCATGGTGACGGTGTTGTGTGTTGGGAGTACATCTCGCGCTGTCTGACTCAGTGGCGAGTCACATGACAGCGGGACTCTTTGACTCAACCAGCAGCTGGGTGCTTAAACACACACCTGCAAACACCTGGACTTGAAAGAGATTATCAGAATGCACCTGAACCCTGAGGGAAATCCATTGTGTTAGTTTATCTTGTTGCTTTGTTACGTTATTAATCAATTCCGTTCAGATTGCATATTTTGTGCCTGCTACCAGCTAATTTGTTGGATGTGTGGTTTTTAAAAAACAGGTTACAGGTTCCATTCCAATCATCGCTCCTGTCCAGCAGGCTGGAAGGGACGTAGGTCGGGATGGTGATGCTGTGTGAAGTGGCAGTTTTGGAGGTTTCACGGAGGTCTTCGCCGGCATTTCAACACGTCCAAATATACGACGGCTGCCTACAGAGGCCTCCATCTGAGGAGGACCTGTGAGCAGAACCACCGACAAGGATTGGTGTTTGTAAAAACCACAGCTGGCGCCTTTCTTCTAATTACTTTCTTCTTCTCTGCACATGCAGATCTGTTATTGTTACATCTGAACCCAAGACGAGCTGATCCTGACATGCGTGTGCATCCTGAAATGGGGCCTCCTGTTCAAACAAGGAGAATACCACTCACGGTGAACTCTTTGACCTTCTCCTCCACCTCTTTAACACCCATCCTGCAACTTGTTAGAAAATGTTAGCAATGAGAGAAAACACACCAGGCTGATGCACAACAGCAGAAGGTTACGTGCGTCTCACACTGGCCCATTGGCCACCTTGGCTAACGGGCTCCATTTCCACAGCATCGCTTCACTGTTACGTGGGAAGATGTCAGACTGGGTTCTGTGGCATTTCATTTGTTGTTTGGCGACATGTTTTCATCGCCATTTTGACCACAGTGGCCTGGCTGCTCAGCCTGCGCATCATTCCACGAGGATTATGGGGAGGAGGAGCGTTTGACTGGGGCATCGCTGCTTCACCTCTGTCGTTGGTGTTGTTTGTATGACCGCAGGTCCCATTTAAACAGCTAACCGAGCTCCTCGGGCCGCGGAGGCAGTTGCTAAATCTCATTTGTGTAATGAGTTAGACCAAGCGACTGTGATCCCTGTTGCACGGTTTTAAATTTCCGGCTTTGCATCTCTGTTTTGCACCATATGTGTTTGATCTATATAAATGTGCACGCACGCAGAATCAAAATCAAGCTAATTGCCAAGAATGCTTTGCACATGTGAAACAAACCAGCCTATATCAAAGAATGTGAAAAATTGCAGTTACAGAGTCTTTGATCACGAAGATTTGGGCTGGTGAAGCGTAAGCGTCACATTAGCATCTGTCACTGCCGTTATCGTACAGAAATAAGATGTTGGCTTAACATTAGAGGTGTGTTGCTGGTCAAATAGAATTTATTACAAAAGAAATTGTCTAATAAGAAACATTTCCAAACATCTCTCCACTTGATAACCCAAGCTATAAAGCTATTATGTTAGCATAATGAATGAGTCAGTGCTGCGCAGCTGTGACCCAGACGGCTGTTACATGGGCCTCCAGATCTGACATATGAAGTCAATTCAGTCCCGATTACTATAACAGGAAGTCTCTGTTTGCAGCACTAACAAAGAAGAAAGTGGGGGCTGGATTAAAACCACAAAGTGATGAAAGTGGAGGTGGAACACAAGTCAAGTGGCTTTGTTTCCCTATTTTCGCTCATTTCCATCAGCCAGTGGTTTGATGAAGCCAAACCCCTTTAAAATTTGGAAACATCCTCTTTCCCAACCGAGTAATTCAAGAGCTAATTTGATCCAATTTTGCTGTCACAGCCGTTGTTACCAGTTACTTTTCAAGGTTTTCTAAAATCCTGGTCTATGTCAAACAACACACCAGAACACAACACGTTGGCTTGCTCTGCCAACAACAAAACACGCCGTTAACTTTGAGGGCAAACGCCGCCACCTAGTGGCCACAACTGAGTGTTGGCTACGTTGATGTTGTGCACAGATGCTTCCAATTTACAAAGACAAAGACAATCCCGGTTAAGGGAAAAAAAATCTTTTAGTAATGCATGGAAAAAATGCACTGTGAGTTTGCACTACAGTGTGTGAAGTAAATCAAAGCACATGTTTTTAAAAATCACATTACAACTCTTAACGACACATCAAACATGATACTGGTCTGTTTGGAGCATATGGTTTGTAGGAATATAAGTTGGAGTACAAACCAATGCCAATACAAGAATGTTCAAGGTTCAGTTTTGCAGTAATATATCACACAAGCTTCAGCCGAGTCTTTGTTGCATGTGCGCTGAATCACAGATCAGCCAGGAGGTCAAGTGCACAAACTCAGTGGATCACATCAAGTTTTCAAGGACAGTAACCACGGCTGAGACAGCATCATGGACTTATGTCGTCCAAATTGTCCACAGATGTTCCTCAGCTCATTGTAAACACGTGGCAATCCTCAAATAATAGATTTGTATGACTCATTAAAATTAAAACAGACCACTCTTAACACGGTATTATCGCGAGACTTTGCGTTGTCACGTAAACGCATGCGCAGAGTGCATAATTCAGTATCGCTGTAAAATGATGTATCTATTATGGTATGTTACAAACATTAAACAACTGTCCTGCCCCTTTAGCTTGTCTCGGATAACATCCGCCACATGTACTGAAATAGGAACTCGAATGGAGAAGCATTAAATAGAAAAATGCAAGGTTATTTTACTCGGGAGCCTTCCAGCTAGCTCGTTAGCCGAGGTTAGCATCAGGCTTCAGGTGACAGATCGGTAACTGCATTTGGTCAAGTACCAAAATATACACTGGAGCAAGATGTATTTTCTCTACACCATCATCGCGTCTTTAGTTTCTTTTTTCATTCTGAGGTGGTTGAAAAAGAGGAGGTATTGCACCGACCTTAAGAGACTTGATGGTAAAACGGTCCTTGTTACAGGTAAACAGCCCCTGTTGCTGCAAATGTCTCTGATTGCTGGTTCTGTTTGTTCTATAGCTGTTGTGAAGGTCAGTTTGGGTTGAGATGATATGCATGACATGAAATTGTGCAGTGTGCAGCTACTGCATAGTATCTGAATGTGAAGTGATAACTGCATGGATGATTACTGATGTTTTCTTAATAAACAATCATTGATGTCCACTGTGGGTTATATTTATGTTCAGGTGGGAATTCTGGTATCGGCAAGGACACGGCTGTTGCCTTGGCAATGAGAGGTGCCCGTGTCATCATTGCTTGCAGAGACGTGGAGAAGGCCGGGAAGGCTGTGAGGGAGATCAAGTTTAAGAGTCACAGTCTTAACGTCTTTCACATGGAGCTGGACCTGGCCAACCTGCAGTCTGTGAGAGAGTTCTGCAAGAACTTCCTCCAAAGAGAGAAGAGACTCGACATCCTGATCAACAATGCAGGTAACGACCAAAGATCGAGCAGATGACTTCAAGGGAATCAAACTACCCAGTAGAAGAAGTGTGCTGAGGCAAAGTATTAAATAAAATAGCTGGTCTTGTTACTAGAGGTACAATTGATTCTTCTACATGTAATAATACATTTAAAGAATTCTCAACAAGTAGGTCCAAAGAACATACACATTTCCAACAAAATAAATTAAGATACTTCTACATCTGTCTTCTCTTTCCACTTGTCTTCATTTGTTTTGCAAAGCTAAAATCGAAATAAGAGCTCGTTTAGATCAGATCAAACCATTTTTGGTACCACAACTGAGGAGCAGCTTCTCTGCATACCTCTTCTTCTTCTCTACCTCCAGGCATGCCCAGTGTCCTGGATTGGACAGACGATGGATTCAGCATGTGTTTTGGCGTGAACCACTTGGGCCACTTCCTCCTCACTAATCTGCTCCTGCCCCGGCTGAAGGAGTGCGCCCCCAGCCGGGTAGTCACCCTCACGTGCTCCAACTACAAATACCAGAAGCTGGACTTCCAGGACCTCAACTACAATCTGCTGCCGTTCTTCACCTACTGCCGCAGCAAACTGGCCAACATTTACTTTAGTCAGGAGCTGGCCAGAATCACCGAGGGGAAAGGGGTGACGTCTTATGCCGTGCACCCTGGTTAGTGCCCCCCTCTTACAAGACGAAAAGAAAAAAATCTAATTTGGGCATGAATAAGTTCAGATCGCCGGTCTTCAATATTTTCTTGTGTTTCTCCAGGGTTTGTCCAAAGTGGTTGGACCGCCCACTTCTCCTTCCTGTTCCGGATGCTGATGCAGGTGATCATGTGGATGTTTTTCGTGTCCTGTGAGACGGGCGCTCAGACCGTCGTCTACTGCGCCGTGTCGGAGGAGGCAGCCAGGAACAGCGGGGGTTACTTCGTCGACTGCCAGCCAGCTTCGCTGCGCCCTTTTGCGAGAGACGCTGGTGTGGCAAAAAAGTTGTGGGAGGCCAGTGAGAGACTGGTGAAACTGGCCTGATGTGACCAAAACCTCCTTTATGTGTTGGGATTCTAGTTATTTATGGTTATTTAAATATTGCCGTTTTCCTTTCTTCCTGCTCTGTCTGCAGTGATGCAGAAACTTTAAAGGAATTCCTTTTTTGTGTGAAAGCCCTGGTTTTATTATGCATCATCATTTGGTACAATTAAAGATCTTGTTTTAATTTATCGTGCGTGATGGCTGTGAGTTTTGACGAAGTTTAAAATATCACATATACACGAACACGAATAGACATTTTTGTTATTTGTTTTTATAATAATTGTGGCACAATCTGCTGGTAAAATCTAAAAAACCACTGAGATAAAGTAAAGATTTGTTCTGTCTTTGTTTGGACAAAGATTTCAAGAGCAGCTGGGTGATTCTATTTATTTGGCTTTGCAACACACGGCTGCTCCCTCATGTTTTGAGTTTGGGGGGGCTTCCTGTTCCAGGCGGATCAGTAGTGGTCATCACTGCTGTGTCTGATTGATGATTACAGATTACAGAGTCTAATACCCCTAAAATAACGCGGCTCCCACAGAGTCACTACAGGAAAAGTCAATAAATGCAGATGAATTCATGAATATCGGGAAAGTTTTATTTCTCCCTCCCGAACATCCGAACTCATCAATAATAAATAAACTGATTAAAAACCTGACGTGTGCAGAGTGCTTCCCGGAGACTCTGGATCTCCGCCTCGCTGGCCTTCTCTCCGTCTTCCAGCAGTTTCTCCAGCTGGTGCTGAGTCTGGCGCCACTGCTGCGCTCGGACCTCTGAGTCCTGCAGCCGTTCCTCCATCATCTCATCTTCTGTGGACTCTCCTCTTTCTCCAAGAGCTTTTATGATCTCAAGGCATTTCCACTCAGTTTAGAGTTATAAACTACTGCTCCATGTCAACACCTGTCTCACTGACTCCTGTCAGTGGTTTGACTGGATTCTTTTCTAGAGCCTCCTGGTTTATCTTGGTCTCCTCCAATTCAGACTCTGTGATGTCATCAGGTACTTCTTGTTGATGAGGCCTTTTTTTTTTGTGACTCTTCTTCAGCCACGACTTGCTTAAGTTGTCCGGCTATTTTCCAGTCCTCAGTTCATTTATTTCTGCTGTTAAGTTTGGAAGAAAAATCCAGTTTCGATACATTATGTGCACGTTTTCAAACGAGGCAACGGTGAACATTTGGGGTTGAAGGTTACCATAGGGGGGGTTCTCATAGACCAGGCAGTGGGCGAGCTGAAGGACCAGCTGAAACCTGCCCAAGTCTCTGCAGGACGACAGAGACAAGAAGAGAGGCAGAAACAAACGTCGGACGGTTTAAATACAACAAGGAGAGATTAATGAGGAAGAGTCGTCTGGACTTGGCAGCTCTGGGGGAGGCTGAGGAACAGACGATGAAGAATCATCATCAAAGTCCATTTCAGTCCTGTCATTCCAGACCCAAAGAGTGCACAACTGTCTCCGTCTAGTCAGATGCTCTGAGCGCCCTGAGCCAGGGAGTCACAAGACAGGAACATCTAAGAGGACATCCGTGTTGTCTTGATAAACATCTGTATTAGGTGAAGCATGAAAGTTAAATAAATACAGAAACTGATTCAGCTTCTCTATTTAAATCAACATTTTATTGATAACACCTTAACACATCTTGAAATTATAGAAACACATGTTTCACGTAAGAGAGCGAGAATCTGAGTATTAATCATATCATACAGAATTAACCCAAATAGACAAAAAAAACAGACCGACTAGAAAGAGCCAACTGGACGGACGTGTTTGAATCAGAGTGGGCTGACTCTGATGTCAGCGCAGCTTCACTGGCTGCCCAAAGAACATGGCCCAAAGAACATGGTGGAGGGTCCAAGTTTGTCACCTGGCTGAAGTCGACACAGCTGTGATGATAAATTGAACCTTAAGTACATCAATAACCTCCAACTATGAGGTCGTGTCTTGTGCGCCCCCTGCTGGAGGCCCTTTGAATTGCCTCCAAGCACTGCGCGTTCTGTACGCTACAAAGGCAGCCAATCTGCACTGACAACACAGAGCAGCCCCATAACAAAAAAAAGCATGCAAGATAATCTTCATCCCATCATCATCACCACTGGCAACATCACTCATTACTATCATCACTCAAATAATCATCTTAATTATATCGTCTCCAGACAAAAAAAAATAGCCACCTGCACTTAAAAAGCAGCGAAAAATAGAGACAGAGCGAGTATATCAGCATTCAGTAGAAAAAAACAAAACAAAACATGTAAATTTAAAAAAAAACACCCAAAAACAAATGTGCTGCTAACTGTCATGCAAAGAAAACGTAAGCTGCGAGTTGTGAAATAAGGAAAAGGTCTCATGTTGATTTTCAAGGCTACTAAACTCACAAAGAACAAAAGAACAACACCTTTATACTGTACATGCTGCTATGTCTTCTTTTTTCTCAAGGGGGGGGGGGGGGCATGTTTGAGTGCTTTGACCTTTTAGCAAGGAGGAGACATAAGTACAATAACTTAGGGTTTCACTTGGTGAAAAGAAAGGCTGCATTTTGATTTTTTTTTATATTAAACATAGGCAGAATCAAGACAACATGGCATAAAACACAGAAAAGCTCTTAAGGACAACGTATTTCAGGCAACGTTGATCATCACAGGAAAGTGTAAAACCCCCTTAAAGACGAGTCACATATGAACCAGGGTCCTTCTGTGTACGGACAGACGGCAGCTTCACAGATGCATGACCAACAAAAAAAAAGGCAACAATAATAAAAAGATACCAGAATAAATAAATAAATATTAAATTAAATAGAAACCTGAGGACTATTCACCAAAGCGGGCTGCCCAACAAGCGTGAAGGCAGCCAACGGCGGTGAGCAGAGTACAAGAGGCTAAAAGTAACTTAAAGTCCAGAAGATCAACCACTCCCGCACAAGCAATTAATATTGGAAAAATCTACTCCAAAAAATGTCATCCAAAAAGAAAAAGAGTGGTGGGTTGAAGGCAGAGAACATATGTGTCCTTCTATCACACAGGCGTGCGCACACACACACACACACACACACACACACACTATCATGGCCCAACAGAAACCCCACTATCTCTGAGTTGGACTGTGTGAGTCCTCCAGCACTGATGTTCAGGGGATTCTGTTTGTGCTTGGAACAGACGCACGCGGTGGTCTCAAACATACAGAAACATTTAAAATAATCTATAATAATCACACATTCTATCACAAGCTTGTATGTGTGGTGCATTATTTCAATATCTTAAAAAAAAAGACCATATTTATTTAATTAATATCCTTTAGTGGGGGGTTTCTTTATATATTATTTTGTCCAAACAATTCAAATGTGTCACTAACGGCAGGATATATATAATCATATATTATGAGTCCTTATTTTCCCTAAATAAAAATAAATTCTCTCCAACATTATATATCACAATATGATAATATCTATCAGAAAAAGTGAACTTCTGTTTCATTTTAGAATGGAGAGTACAGTGCAATGTATCTGTCCACAAACCTATTTCAAACCTCCACTACCTGTTGGTTGTCTTTGATTAACAGATTACAGAATCTGTCTAACTATGATATATAAGTGTGACTGACAATTACAGTCAGTCACACGCTCGACCACTCAGCTATCGCTTCAAATCAAAAGAAAAAAACATGTAAAAACCTCAAAAAGAAACAAAAACCAACAAAATCTCAGTGTGGGTTTGGGCACTTTGAGCTAATACAGGGACAAAAAACTGCCAATATCATTTTCCACTCAATAACAACAGTTAAAAAAAACAAAACTGCAACTGTTACTATGGATAAAAACATGCCGTCTTAAAAAGTGACAAACAGGTTTTGACAAAGATATTTCCACCAACTTAAGAAACGACTGGCTTAAAGAGGTTGAAATTATGCAGACAACAAGTACAAATGGCAAATGTTTAATTATAATAATATAATGAGAAAACCTCTACTTAAAACTTTACATACTGTATTTCCAGTGCAGTGTTTGTGTGTCACACAAGTGTGTATTCACAGGAGGGCAGCAGACAGTGGGGAAAAGAGCACAAGAAGAGTGCCGAGCACACCCACAAGTCGGCGTGATGAAGAGATGAAGAGGAAACCGCGACTGACGATGATGATGGACGGTGTTGTGCGCCAGGTGACCGGCAGGGGGCAGTAGTGGCCAGGAGAAGAGATGCATGCTGGGGGCTGTGGTATCCAATGGGTGACGGGTTGCTGCTTCAGGACGAGGGGGCCCAAAGTAACACTGAGCTTGTTCTTTAACCCCCCCAATCGTCTTCATCCCGTGAGTAGAACGTTCTCGACAGACAGCGCTTTGACCTTCGACCCTGAAAAGGAACTAAAATGAGCCCGAGTCCACACTATTTCTGGTTGGGGAGAATGCAGCATTAGCTTAGCATAAAGACAGGAAGCAGGCACCTCACTGCAGTGGTGCCGCTGGTGCGCCTGAGCAGTGGAAGTGGATGTTCTGCCACTTGCTGTCTCTGCGGTGCCACACACGGGTCTCCTCAGACTGGCTGGACCTCGGCCGACCCTGGGCGTCAACATACTGAGTCAGGCGGATGTAAGCGATGCAGGCCGCGTCCTCGCCGATCAAGTGGACGTGGGGGTTTAAGATGGTGGTGTGGATGGGCTTGTTGTTCTTGGCCAAAACTGAAAAGTCCAAAGAGGAACTTCAGGACGCAAAATGACACTAAAAGTGACACTTTAAACCATGATCTGCTCGTAAAACCTACGGTTTTCAAAGTAAAATCTGTGAAAATCCATCCCCTCCACCAGGTTCCCCAGAGCTTCTGGCTCAAATGAAGTCAGTCCAGGATCGCAGATCTTACTGAAAACACGGCAGAAGTTAAACCCATTAAACATTTTGACGCCAGCAGTCACCCACAGCTTAATGACAGGAAGAAAACTCACGCGTAGGCCTCAAAGTCCCCATTATTGATGGCCTCTATCAGCTGCTCTGTGATCTTGATAATCTCTTGCTTGCGTGCTGTACAAGACGGCAGGAGGAGAAGTTCACCGCCACAATTCGAACAAGTCGGGCAATGTTAGTCACCTCAGAAGTTCATCCACACCGTTAAATCGGCTAAAACTGAGCCGCCGTGTTAGCCGCCGATGCTAAACGGTGAGATTCTGTGTAACACACGTGCAGCTCGACCAGCAAGTTAGTTCGCTCTTGAATTTCTTCTCTCCCTCACGTTTTCCCAGCCTCTCACCCTAAATCCATCTGAGTAGTGTGCACGAGAACACACACAAGCACGTTCACTATCGTTACGCCTTGAACAGAACACGCCAGACGCGACCCGTTCGAGGTCAAACGAGCGGTTAAGAGCGGCGTGCCAACGACAAACCACACCGTTAGATGCCCCTGTGGCAGCTGCCGTGCGCGGAGGGAAGGCGCATACTCACGCTGGGGAGAAGACAGGGGGGGGCTGGAAGGGGACTGGGGGGGAGGTGGGGAGGTGGCGGGCGCAGGCGGAGGGGCGGCCCTGGCGGCGGGCGCCGGGGCAGCTTCGGCCTCGGGCGCAGCGGCCGCTGGCGCCCTGCGAACGCTGCTGACCAAGTCTGAGAGCCGAGACACTGAGACAGGACGTGTGTGTGTGTGTGTGTGTGGGGGGGCGGGGGGGGGGGGGGGGGGGGGGGGGGGTTACACAGATGAGAAACACAAGACTGTATGAATAGACAGTTCAGGAAGAGCTGGCTCAGTCAGTCATGTCTTTGCTTGTCCTTTACTCTTCCCTTTTCTCCACTACTCACTCTGCATGGGGACAGCGGGGGTGTGCGGAGGGGAGGGGGCAGTGAGGACAGCGGGAGGTGGGGTGCTGGCGCTCCCTTCCCCGTCAGACGTGGGCCCCGAGCCCCTACGAACTGAGCTCAGAAGATCGGAAAACTTTGTGACAGCTGGGTTCAGGATGGGGGGGGGACAACACAAGGAATTGATGATGGTTAGAAAACAAAAAAAGTGAGATTTATGGAACACAAACTGCAGCTACAGCACGGAGCTCCCATTTATGCCACTTTTCCAAAAAAGGGATGGACCAGGATCTTTTTTATCCAGATCTGGAGACAGATTCCCGCTCATCCCCCCTCATACGTGCAGGCTTTTGGATTTAATGGGAGTCTTTTCAGTGTGCACAGGATGGACGCGCATAACGGCGATAACGAGCGTTACAACACTGCTCGTCTGTTTAACCGGCTGGCAGAAGGAAAACGCAGCACAGGTGCCGACACCAGCCGGGGAACAGAGGTAAAGAGGGCGTTCCTGCAGGAGAATGAGATGGCATGAGACGCAGAGGTAGGAGGAATGGGGGGGGGGGGGGGGGGGGTGTAGCACCACAAGAGACATGACGGCAGACCTTCAAACACCTTCAAGTTCAAACCGAACGTCTCAAATGGCGCCACGCTGTCGGCCTGATTGGGATCCCTCAGAACTAATAACAACATCAACAATCAATAATCCAGCCAGCTGAAACCAACAGAGCTACAAGTACGGAGCGCCGGGGGAACACGCACGTTCCGACGTCCCAAGGGCAGCAGCGTTGGGTCACAAACCAGCGGTAACCGAACGCGGGTGCAGCTGTTCCCCACAGAGCGCCGTTCTCACCTGGATGTTGTAGTTTTCTCTGGAGCCGACGGAGCCGACAGCCGCCCTCTCGGCTCAAACTGCTGTGTAAGACTACTGTCATCTAAGGGTGGCGCTAGCAGAGCAGTGTGCTCTTTTTTTGCTAATGACCCGACACCATGTCTCCATTTCCTAAAAGCGGGGCTAATTTTAGACCCCCCCCCCCCCCCCACAAGGTGCCCTTGCCCTTTCCCACTCCTGGCAACTGTGATTTGGGAGCTCGGAAGAGATCGTTCAAATACTTTTTGGATTTAATCAGCATTCAAGCTTGGTGTTTGATTAGGAAAAAAAGAAAAAAGAAGGCGCAACCACACTGAGCAATTACACAGGTGGGACACAACCGCCTCTACTTTCCAGAAATGACTGGACGGCTCGATTCTAACAGCCAGTCATCAGCACTGTTCAGAACTATGAACCGATCAATATAATACATTTAATGAATGAATTAAATGAATAATTAATACGTATTTCTCCTCTATTCAAGAGTTTTTATTCATTTTGGACAAATCAAATGAAGTTAAACTGTTGACAGGCCACCAAAGCTGGAAAGTGGTGTCATTTGACGTGTTTCCAGCTTGAACTTCTTGTTCCCGTGGTTTTAAGATGATGTTTTGCTGCGGTGGGTGTTTTTCACAGCCTGATTCAGACATACTGCCGTCTGCTCGGGGGTGACGTGTGCTTGCGTTGGCATAGTAACCGAGAGACACAGCCATACATTCACACACGCTCGCACAATCGCCTGCTTCCTTTCAAACGTTTTACCTTTCACATCTTCGTCCTCCACGGTGGTGTTGCTGGAGTCTGACGATTCCTGAGAGCAGAGACGACAACGCTCAGTTCGGCTTCGGCCGTGACACCGCACACGCTCGTGATGTCACACACAATCACACGTTATGGACATTTAAAACGCAAAAAAAAATCCAAAAACCAAGTCAGCACATGTTAGTAAACTCTGACATCCGCCCTCCACAGGGTGCCCTTGTCTCTCCCTGCATATCAAAATTGTGCATTCTGTCCGTCCAAACAGCCGACGGAGCGGATTCTGGTTCTGTCCTCTTGAGAGGGGCAGCACGCGAGCTACCCTCCAACTTTCCCTTTGCCCCCGGTGTGGCTTTTGCTTCTCAGGCTTTCGCCAGAGGACAAGTTAGCTCTCTCTTTTCCAATTAGCAGATTAAATGGGCTTAAATTCCCATGCATGTAGAGGAGACATGCTGACCTCATTACCAGAGCACAAGTGCACATCATCACAGGCACAAAGCACAGAAGTAGTTTCGCTGCTTTCTGAAGAGCAGGTGGTGACCCGAGGGGGGAGAAAAAAGTGTGTGTGGGTGTGTGTAATTAAGTGTGTTTGCACTTCCTCTTTGGATTTAATTGTAATAATAGTCATTTGGTCTTTATCATGACCGATTACACGCAGTCATGTGACAGACGGTCACCTTTCGTGTGTTTCTACACCCCTGTATCGTCCAGTTTATGTTGCACGGTTAGAATGAGCACCGCAGAATTATTATAATTATATTATTATTTTATCATTTCGGGGGGGGGCTGAAAATCTCATCTGAAAATCCTGCCATCATCTGAGGCAGGATGCTGTGGTAGCAGCTCAACTCTGCTGTGAATGTGTGCCGAGGACTGCTAAAATTAGTCACATGAGCAAACAGCTTTGATTAAAATGACTGATAATCTCCATTCCTAAGCAACACGCACACAGACACACACACACATGCATTAAAAAGGGGGCAGAAGAGTATAATAAAGAAGATATAGGACAGGTGGGGGCTGGACGTTGATGTACCTTCGTCCCCTCCGCCGGATTATGGATGACAGTTGTCTGAGGTTCCTGAGGACAGGGATGGATGTGGCGGAGTGGAGGAACACAGGACAAATGTGAGCCAGGGGAGACAGATGAGAGGGGGAGAAAGTGTTGTAGGCAGAGATGGAGACAAGTTTAAAAAAGGAGCAAAACAGTGACATCAATGTTGGACAAAAGTGCTTGTTAAAGTTGACAAAGGAGCGATGAAGAATCCGCCAGAGCCAAGCTAGTGGCTGAGCTGAAGACCCTAATTTGGAGTCTGATCTGTTCTCTGCACATGGAGCGTGCACACACACACACACACACACACACACACCACACACACTAAGACTCGGGAAACTATTTTGGTTATTTTTCTTATTCTTTTCCAAGCATGGCTGGGTTTTTCACTGCTCTGCATAATTCTAAATGGTCTCAGATGTGCAGACAGCCGAGGACATGGGAACTGTAAATAAGAGGAAATGAGTCAACTCGTGCAACATAAACAAATGTGCTCTAACAGTTATATATTTGCCTGAAAATCTTACAGTGTATGGCAATAGAAGGCATTCCTTCCCCTCGCACTACTCAAAAATAGAAAAGTCTTAAATGATGTTTTGTGGATTTTCCTGCACAGCTACGGTGATTGTAGCCCTCCCACATCTTCTAAAAACTCCCCCAACCCCGAGGAAGTGACACCATTGTGATGACCAATTGTTGGCATTCTCAGCCGTGATGGCAGTGGTGTTGTTATGGCAACTGTCACCCGGGGAAACAATCTCTAGTGTGCAACCTCGTGTGAGCCTGTGATGAATAAGATCAAAGAGCTGATGGTAGGAAGGGTTTAACAGTTACACACTGACCTTTGGCAGCAGGAGTGAGTAAAAACTAAATGATGCTGATGCCATTTTAACCATTTGGAATCCTTCATGACACCCCTGGGCGTACAGCGTACAAATATAGCGTCTCCAGCCATGTCTACTGCTGCTACAGAGGCACAAATGGGCTCAGATATGGGCTCATGTCACTCGCGGTAATGGTGGTGATGCCTTTAGAAGACAGCCCTCATAGCATGACAGCTATCCACAGTTAGCATCCTGATGAGGAGATTCAATGAGCCAAATAGCAAATAGGTTAAGTAATAAGTAGTAGAAAAAGGTCTGTCGGGCCATCACATCCTTCAAATGTATATAAAATACACATCCCAATTTTCCATTTGCCACAGAGAAAGCAGAACTTGCTTGCAACCTTTTTTGAATGTTCAAATGTAAACTGAAAATAAAACCTTGACCTCAATTTCTGTATTAAATAAATGTAATGATGGAAAGTAACTTTTAGCTTTGTGAGTTAGCTGCGTCGCCGGTTACTGCTTAACCAGCATTGTATTTATTATTCATCATTAACGCAGCTTTTAATGAGAGCCTGAATCTTTTGTATTGGTTAACTGCATTATTTAATTAAAATCTATGAGTATTTGCCAGATAACAGTTGAAGTTCATCACTGAACTCTTTTCTTCTGATATGTGTGAGTATCTGTGCTATAACAGAAGGCCTGATGTCAGGTAAATGCACGTGTAACCAGCTGTCTGGAGAACTACGTTTTCAATTCCACGCGTCTCCAGAGGTTTCCACACCGTGAAGACAAAAATGACTCTGTGGCGCACAAAACACTCTGAAGACCTTTGGACTTTTACCACTTGTACAGCAGGGAGCCGCTCATCTGCGGCGGCATAAACAGGATGGAAAGGGTAAAGCTTACCGACAGGCCCAGCAGGTACTGGCTGCCTGCTCCACTCAGGTAAACTTTCAGAGACAGAGAAAATGCCACGGCAGCACGGTATCAACCCAAAAGCAAGGCACATCCTGCCTCCTGACCTAACGAGGGGAAACGCTCCTTAGGCCGCCCGCTGGTTCAAGACCTTTACAACCAATAAGGCAGCAACGAGACAAAGATCAACCCACAGACAAAGGTGAAGATGTGGGGAAATGGGTAAACAAAAGACAGGCAGGAGGATCGGCAGACGCACCACACACACACACACACACACGTCCAGTAGCTGAAGGGGGTTTAAGAGGTAAATACCAGAGCAGGTGAAGGGATGTTTCCTTTGGGGCTGGTGACTATGCTGTTTTTGGTGCTGTTTGTCTGGGGCTGTGCAGGAGAGGAGAGTGAGGAGACACAAAAACAGTGTTAACATCAGCAAGAGTTGTGAGTTTGTGTTCACGCACGTGCACGCTGATACTTCAAGGCCGCCTCCCCTTTTCAGGAGGAATCCATCTTCTGTCCTGTTTGCCGTTAACTGCGTGACAAAATAAGCATTTCCGATGTGGCTTTGTGCCGAGGGAGTTAAAAATGATTCCAACACAATATTTCAGCGAGTTGCGAGAACTCTGTGTCCACAGCAGACTGCTGACCTCTGCTGCTTTCAATTCCACCCTTCAGAGATCCGACCGCACCATTCAGCCACGGCGAAGCAGCGTTTTACCCCATCGCTCAGCAAACAAGCGTGTTTGTGTCCAGCATGCAGGGCGCAACAGTTGACCTTCGTCCCTGTAAATGTACTGAGCTGGAGGCTTCAATTGAAAGCATCGCAGGTATTTCAGCCTGGAGAGCGAAGCAGCGACCCTGAAAGCGTTCCAGTCGCCTGTGCGATGAAAGGGCGGTAAGTTGTGTGAACGGGCGGACACGTTACTCGTTTTACAGAGGAAAATGGAGGTGGGGGTGCACTTCAACATCAGCAAACACAGAATATATACAGATAAAAAGCGCAGCATAGAATTTAGGAGTTTAAATGACAAGAAGACCACACCCACACACACACACACACACATATGCTGCATCAAACCCATGTAAATGCACACATACACATGTGATGAAGCCACCCAACACTGCTGTCAGCATTCTTCCTCTCTTCAGCAACAGAAAATGTACCAGGAATTCCCCAAAACTATCTCAGGGATTTAGCGTCTGCATCATGATGTGAAGTGATGAGAACCCCCCACACACACACACACACACACACACATATGCTGCATCAAACCCATGTAAATGCACACATACACATGTGATGAAGCCACCCAACACTGCTGTCAGCATTCTTCCTCTCTTCAGCAACAGGAAATGTACCAGGAATTCCCCAAAACTATCTCAGGGATTTAGCGTCTGCATCATGATGTGAAGTGATGAGAGTCCCCCACACACACACACACACACTGTGGTAGCAGCGATAATATCATAAAACAAGTCAAATGTTTAAAGAAAAATTACTACAAAGGAGATGCAGGTGAGTGGGGATAAGACGAAACTCCACATCCAACTCAGTTTCCAAGAACACCCACAGATAAGGCGGGTCGGGGTGTCCACAGGTGGATTTCCAGGTGGGAAAGTTGATGATGGAAAAAAGACTTTGGGAATGATTGGTGTGTACAAGAACCTTGATTTACCCATCCAAACATAATCACTTTATATTTTTTTCACATAGTTCGAAGCTTTACTTTATACTTTGTTCTTCCGTTTTGATGTGCCGCCTCTGTTTCTAAAAGTGTGTGTCTGACAGATCTGGAGCAGTTTCCCTGGAGAAAAGCTGATGGAACTAAAACATCCTGGTCCTATTATGTTTTCAGAAGAATGTCGGAGTTAATCTTGTTATTGACTCCTGCTGCTCTTATAAACCTCTGAGCCTCTGCAGGTCTTTAAAATGTAATGCTATTGCTGTTGCTGCTAGCATCCGAACTGAGACATTTGCTCCCGAGATTGAATCAACACACCTGACAGCTGTTAAAATCCAATACTGTGGGAATCCCTTCACTATAGATAATCGCATCAAGTAAAGGTAGGAATCAGAGGGGAAAAAGGGGTCTGAGGGGGCAAAAACAATCGTAGCATGCTCACCATATACTGGACAGTCGAGCTGGACTTTCGTTTCTGTCCCCAGGCAATAGATGGATGAATTTATTGATGAACAGGCACATAGATGGGGTGTACAAGAAAGGAAGGGAAAGATAAAGTAACAATGGAAAAATGTCAATGTGCTGGTAAGAACAGAAGACCAGATCTCGTGAAAAGCTCACACACATTGACGGCAGCAAAGGGGGAGGAAAAGTGTGTACGAAACAGCAAAAAGAAGTGGTTTGGGAGGGTGTCACCTGGAAGAGGACAAAAGAAAGGGAAGAAGATCACAGAAGCATTGTGCAGATGGCAAAATGCAGCCTTCTGTCAGCAAAACAGTTGGAAGAAGAGAGCAAGATTAAAAGGAACAGCCAGCGAAGGCTAAAGCCTCCTACCAGAACTAAGTTTGGCTTTGAGCTGATTTAAACTGGGTTCACTAATTACTCGTTAAAGTGGAGCTGTGTTAAAATCGTTACAGCGACAGAAGAGAGCCGACGTTGCAGAGTCTCCTAAATGGAGGAGATTTTGACATCAGGGGGACTGAAGCTGGTGTTTAGTTATGCAAACGAGATGAAGACTGCCTGTTTGAGCACAGCAGTGGAGAAGAGCCATCATCGTTGAGAAGGTTTAGACTGAGGAGGATGACAAAAGAAAGAGAAAAAATGAGAAGGATGAGACGCCTTTAGAAATGGTTTGGGGAAAGCGTGTGGGGAGCCTGTTGCTAGGCAATGAGCATGCTGCAGTGGAAGTAAGTGCCTATTTCTGTCATCTGAGTTTCTAGGGTCCAGACTGGCAGCTATTCCTGGAACTGGAGTCGCATTCCCTACTGAACCAAATGAGCGGCGAAAAGAGGAGTGCCGTGTGGGGGTGTGGGGGGGTGTGGGGGCAAAAACATGCCTGCACAACTGCACATGAGCAAGCCATGCATGTGAACACCCACAGATATGCATGCTAAATGTGGAGGCGCCCTCACACCCCCATTCGTTAAAAGTTGCTAAAAACAGACACACAAATGTGAAGTAGTCATGTATCTACATCCAAGTGTGTGTGTGTGTGTGTGTGTGTGTGTGTGTGTGTGGTGTGTGTGTGTGTGTGTGTGCGTGCGCACGAGAAATCGTACATGACTAGGCAGACATTTATATTGGTCTGTGTTACTGTGGTGTTGGATGTGGGAGATGTTCATTATAGGGTAAATAAGCACGGGGGGGTAAAGACCAGCTGGGGTGAGCAGGAAAAGGGAGAACTGAAAGAGGAGGAAGAGTCAGAAGCTGAGATGTAAGAGGCAAAGGAAGCTGTGAAACATTGAAGAAAGAGGACTGACTGGAGGAAGCGGACAGGTGACACACGTTCAAACACAAGCACGTGTGCTCTAAAGCACACAAAAACAGGCGCACACAGAAGAGAGGGAAACTCTTGCATAAAGAGAATATTCGATGTCATACAGGACACGATGAAAAAACACTAAAGGGCGCAACAGCGAGTGCAGAAGAGAGTCATTAGGAAGAGAAATAGTTCGTGTTTCTGCCTGGAAAATATTGCCTGGAAGTGTCAAAGGAGAAGGCAGAAGTGATGTGAGGATCTTACCTTGACATCGGCCTTTTTGTTCAGCAAGGTCTTAGCTGCTGTAATGAGAAAGAAAACGACGTCAGAGCTGGAGAAGAGCGGCTCTGCAGAGTTACAGCAACATGTAACACGTTCAGCCAACTTTGGATTTTTAAATCAACTCAATTTTTATGAGGAAACACGTGAGGAAAATAGTGCAACATCAGCAAATAAAGCAATTCATGATAACTAAGATGCAAATAATTCACCCATCCCAAATCTAGGAAGCCAGAATGAGCAAATCTTCCATTTTCAGCAAACTTCCTGTCCAATTTTATTGATTCATGATCAGAACACAAAGTTCTATGAACAATATAAACATTCTGTCGTCAAAGAAATAAAAATGTACCACTTAAATTCTTATCCCGCAATCCGCGCCTCAAAGAACTCTATTGGGGCCTTAATGAAGATTAGTTTTCAATCTGCTCTCTAATGAAGAGTAACGAGGGAGGGGTAGGAGGGAAATAATGATACTGAAGACAGAGGACATAATACCCATAATCCCTCAGAACAGTGGAACAGTCTGCGCGGCGTTCGCCTTAACGGCACCGTTACGACTCAGCAAGCACGGCGGTCCGACCCACACACATTCAACCTGGGGGGGTCTGAAACAAGGCTCTCATCCTACAAGATGTTCCTCAGGATGTACGCGGAAAAACGGTGTGTGTAAAAACACACGACAAAGAAGAAATGTCATCTCTAAACTTGCACGTGGGCATCTTATTAAGTTGGGTTTCAAGGGCGACTTGGTGTTCTTAATTATGTACACACAAAAAACGCCTCTCTTGTGACAGAGGAGGAATCTGAACATTTATATAAACATTAAAAAAATATATAATTTATAATACAGAAATGCTGTTTAAAAAGAATACCAGTTGCCTAGCAACAACAACACAAAAAAAATCCGAGCACCTCATTTCTAAGAATTCAGTGTGGTGAGTCTCGTCAGTTCTGGCCGCTAAAAAAAGCCCCCAATGCAGGCTTGAAAGGGACGGTGGTGGAGACAGTGGTGCTGGGGAGACAGGCCGCTGATTCCACCTCACCGCCCCCCCCCCCCAACCCCCCCAGGTGGAGAAAACCGGGCTTATTCCAGAAGGTGCAGCGACGGATGGATTCGCTTTGGCGTCACTATTATCATTTTAATTGTGAAACATGCCGCGTTTGAGCCCTGCTGCCAGAGCTGTGGAAGAAGCTTTTAGAATTTGGAGAGCGCTCGTGATATAGTTAGCATATTTTAAGAGCGGTTTCCATTTTCAGCAGACAAAAAAAGCAGCAATAAAGAGACTCTAGATAATCAGGAGGGGAGGAGGCTGATGTGAATGAGAGCGCTCTATTGTTACACTGTTCTTCTTCATTCCAAAGGCTGCTTGTCACTAAAGACAGGAAATGAGGTCATAATAATTTTGGAGATTCACCCTCTTGTACTCTGGTGGCTTAGCAGGAGAGAAGAAGGTTTGAGTAAAAGCAGATAGAAAGTGAGGGGAGAGAAGGAATGACAAAACCTGTGACATCAAACTGAAGGCGTGGGGGGGTGGGGTGGGGGCAAGGGGTGCTCCTTACCTTGGCAAATATTACACATGATGCACAAAAAGAGAGGAGGGAGAGATTAAAACAAAAGTGTGGCGATAAAACACAGCTGAAAAAAACCCACAGAAGATGTACCACTGCAGAGGCAAAGCGGGGATGAGCATGAACAAAGGAAAAGCTCGGAGCTGGAGCTGCAGGAACCCATGCAAAGTTTCTGAAGACCATAAAACAGCTGCTCCTCTTCAGCATGAGACAAGGTGGCATCTGTGTGTGCGTGAATATGCAAAATAGATGCATCCAGTGAAGCGGTGAGGCGGTCTGAGGCTGAGAGGAGGAGACAGCCCGCTATTAATATTTAACTGGAGCTTAGCATAGGGGGACGGAGAGGACTGGAGAGTCCCTGTGGTCTACAGAATCAAGGACACAGGCACTGCTTCTGTCTCTGAAGATCATGCTCAACCCTCGCATGACTCTGAGCTCCTTACGCAAGTTTCTACATACCTCCGGATCTTATTTCACTTTTGCTTAAAGATCAACAGAATCTACCTCACTTATACGTGAGCTCTCGAACTTCCGCAACAAGCCACCGAGGGTTCCGTCCCCGCAGGGGAATAGCAGCCTCGTTGGTAAGGAAATGAAGCTCTAACTTTTGCCATCCCAGCGATTCCAGTTCGCCTGGCAAACTCTCGTTTGTTTACATCACAGGAGCACAAAGTGTGAGGCTGCAGACGTGGAAAATAATACAGACGAGAGCATCTTTGGGGAACAGCAAAGCAACAGCTTTAGCTGCCTTGGTTTCGCAAGAACCAGCCCAGCATTGCATCCTCCAGGTCGCCATCATGCACCCGTCTCCCCTGGGCCCCATGCACCACTCCAGGGCCCCATGCAGCATTCAGCATCAGCCTTTAGGAAGTTCCCTTCTTAAAGTGACAGGGGCAAACGTTCCAGTATCATTGTCGAACAGAGAAAAGAGGAGAGAGATAGACTGAGAGATGTGACTTCATGAGGATGAGAAGAAACTGGTGATGTAGAAAATGTGTAATGGGACAAGTGATTAGTGTTAGGAGGGTGAAGCTGGAGAAGGAGGATGAGAAAGAGGGAATGAGATAAGCGATCAGGACCGTGCTGTGTGGTTGCATCTCCAGATGAATACGCCGAGATGAATGTGGATGATGAGCACATGCACAAGACGACAGCAAAAACCGGGCTTCCATCGGATAAAACGGGAATGTGTCAGAGAAATTTTAAAGTTTGTAGGAAGAATTTAGTGTAAGTGACAAACGTTTTGTCTGCCAGCTGGATGGAAACCGGGCTGACGCTGCAGGTAAACGACAGATTCAGTCAGTGACATCATCAGCCATCAGTCAGTGACATCATCAGCCATCAAGCTTTTAGCTGCCAAGCTGAAGCAGGGAAAGAGGACAGAGGGAACAGAGGACAGAGTGGGAGAGGGAGTACAGAGAGGACCCCCCCCCCCAGGGTGAGGCCACCATGCTACCTTGTTCCACCAGCCCTGCGGTGGCGCCGGTGGCCGCAGCCACAGCTGCTGCGGCCGCGGTGACAGAGGCTGGAGAGGTGGTCTGCTTGCTGCCCACTGTTAAAAGTCCAGTACCCAATCAGACAAGAAGAAAGAGCAGGTTTACAAGAGGTGGGGGGGGGGGGGGAGCGGCGGATGGGGAGGAGGGGGAAAGACGGATAGTAGAAGGAATGGCGTTTAGAAAAGGGGGCAAAAAAAGAGAATTTGCAAGAAAGAAGTGATTTAGACACAGTGGGAGGTGGGTGGGTGGGGCAGAGATAAACAGGGCGCATTAGTTTGGGGAAGGAGGGTTAATTCATAAACACAGGCCTCCAACTAGGGCCACAAGGTTTGGTCACAAACAAAGAAACTGGAATCAGATGCTCCAAATGTGGGTTAATATAAAAACGGGTGGGTTTAGGATTTTCATATGAATTTTAAAAACAAAAGGATTATTTGACCAGTTCAGTCCCATCAGGAATGACATCAAACTAAAAATCCTCTGCTTGGGCCAGAAGAGAGGCAGAAACTGCTTCTAATTGTCCCTGAAAACAGGATTATGGTTAGAAGGATGACCAGCAGCGAGACGCGTTAGAACTGTTAGAAACAACTGCTGATGGATAAAACTTGGACTCTGCAGTTTTTACTGTTAGGCAACATCAGCTGACCACAGACAGAATATCCTGGAACAAAACTGCCATTAAAGCGCCTGAGCTCATCCGCCTTTGACCGCCAGTCTCTTCCTTTTTATATTTTAGATGTTTCTCATCCTGGACGTGACTCGGAAAGGATGAACTCATGCTAAACTAGTCCTGAGATGAGGGAAAGGAGCGGGGAGAGTCTGTTCAAGGGTGGGCCATGTGTGTATGTGGTGGGCAGAAAAGTTGAGTGGGTCATCGGCTATTGTCAGGTTACACACACACGCACGCACGCACACACACACACAGAAAACAGACTTCCCAGTCACCTCTGTGATTTAAAAAAAAGTTATGCTATCCTGCTACATCACCTACCAAACATTGTATTTTATATTTATATTCTATCTATTTGTCTATTTCTATTATGTTGTCAATACATTTTTGTGTATATATTTACACTTATGGGGGTCAGGGGGTCACATTTAAGGGTGCAGTCGCGTCAGAAAAATAAATGTCCGTCTGCACCCAAAATGTCCTGTGAGTCACATCTATGGAAATAAAGTAATTAATGGTTCCAACTCTCACTGACGGGTCGATCTATGGAAATTGTGCGTAATCCTTAGGATGAGTCTTTGGTCACGTTTCACTGGATGTGAAGTGGTCCAATTAAAGTAGACTATATTAATAAACGCACGACATTTAGAGCCGATCACATCCACCTTGTAGAGTTTAGAGAACGTTTCTTTAGGGTCAGGTGACCTGACATGTTTGGTTACTGCACAGCGGTCAAATGAGAAGCGATGGTACGCGTTAATGTATGATTTGCTTACTGTCTTCTCAGCGCAGACAACATGAGAGGAGCACTGTTGTAAGTAGGAAAAGAAATTTAAGAACTAAAGATACATCTCTGCTGAAATGTTGCCACTAGCATGAACGCTAATGTTACACCCACTGAACTAAATGAAACCGAGGTTAAATGGCTCAGTTATGGCAGTTAGAAAGGCAATAATACCTGCTTTAATAATGGATAAAGAACACAGTGAACATGAGACGCTCTGTTAACCTACAGACACCTCTGTGTCTTTTAAATGAATGATTACCAGGTCAAAGTTAAAATCCCTACAAATAACGTGTGTATTCCGTACATGCTGATTGTGATGGCCTTACAGCACTTACCAGAGAAGTTTCGAGAAACCAACATAGTTGTCAGAATTGCCCCCTAAAAGGCAAAGAAATCAGTCCAGTGAGTATAAACATTGTTTTAAAAAAAAATCAATATCACAATAATTGTCAGCGTATGGCATTATTAAATATTTAAACAGGTGGTCCAGAGGACCAGAGTGAGCGTGTCAACAAACCTTGAGTTTCCTTCTGGCATTGAATTTCTTCAGACACTCCACAGTCTCCTGTCTGTGCATCATGGACGCCACTGTGGACCGTTGCTGAAAGACAGCGAGACGAGGAAGGTTGGAGCAAACAACAGACGTACCGAGGACGTCCCGCAGGTGGGGACACTTACGCAGACCCATGGGTGCTTCAGGGCCTCCTGAGCTGTGATCCTCTTGGCTGGGTTGATGGTCAACATCTGGTTGATCAGGTTTTTAGCCTCTGGGGTGACGGTGTCCCACTCAGGGGAAGGGAACTGGAGAGAGAGATCAAGGCCACCCCCCCACCACATTTACTGACTGTAATAATATCTAAAGTCACATGAATCCAGGAGGATCTGGGTCTTATCAGAGACCGAGAACAGAAGCCTTGCAACCTGATCAGACTGTAAACCCACCGAGCTCGGTGATGTTTAGCCTTAAATATCTGTCTGTGTCCCGCTGTCCCTATTCGTTTTGCCAGGACATTTTAACATCCTGAAATCTAAACGGGGTGATTGAGTTACATAACCCTTGGCTGAAAGAGAAGGATGGATGGGGGGGTGAAAAAGGAGAGAAGGCTCACGTCATAAGCTCCAGCCTTGATCTGCTGGTACAGTTTGTGCTGGTCCTCGTCCCAGAAAGGAGGGTAACCCACCAGCAGGATGTAGAGGATCACCCCTGAGACACACATGAACAGAAAACACACTTCTGCCTGGTCTGTTTTCATGCCATAAGTGAGGTCATAACTGTAAATGCTTGTGTTAATCATACATTAAAAGGCGCTGAGCAGTGTGGAAGATAGTGTCTGTGTGTGTGTGTGTGTGTGTGTGTGTGTGTGTGTGTGTGTGTGTGTGTGTGTGTGTGTGTTGTGTGTGTGTGTGTGTGTGTGTGCATCAACAACTCACCACAGGCCCAGATGTCCACAGGTTTACCATATGCCTCTTTCCGCAATACCTCAGGGGAAAGATAGCCTGGTGTACCAGCAAATCCTGCAAATACACACACACACACACACACACACAGATTGACAAGCTTCATGTGATAGATCGTGTCTCTGCTTGTAAAGAAAGTAAGATAATACGAGCTGAAACCAATTCAGCTGTACAGAGATGTTAATGTCTCTTTAAGGACTCTTCTGTGATAAGAAAACATGCTGATATTTTAACGGAAGTCTGTTTAAAAGGCTATAAAAACATGAAACAGAGATTAGCTGTATGGGGGAGCTGAATGTTTGTACCAGTGTACGTACCAAACCAGGCCTGCTGATCCCCCTGAACCTCAATGGCGAGGCCAAAGTCGGCCAGCTTCACTGCAGCGTTCTTGCATTTGCTTGCAAGGAGCAAGTTTTCAGGCTGAAGTGAGCCAGAGGAGAGACATGATGTCACCAACCAGCTCACGTTAAAGACAAGAAAAACATCCACTACGGAGGGACAAGCTTTGGGCAGACAGGACACATACATACAGACATTGACGCAGGATACGCACATACACAAAAGCGTACAACGCGGATCCACGTCACTCGTTAAGTGCTGTCGGGGTCTCCAGAGGTTTGGTGTGGCCTGCACACTCCATCTCTGTGGCCCAGATAAGACCGTCAGCCTCATTATTCACTATGAGAAGATGGTTCTAATAATGGGATGCTCCCCCCAGTGACCCCAGCTCCTCCTCACTCTGTCCCTGTGCATCTGTATCTGACTCCAACAGCCTTAATAATGGCATCAGCATGATGCGTAATTATCATTATGCCTGCGTTATCAGGAAAAGAAGCTCTGGTCCTCCTGAAATCCCACCGATGTGCACACGAATCAGTTCAGGTATTAAGGTAACGGTTCAACTAAGCTCTGGAACACTACGCATAAAAGTGTGCAGTCCAGGTTGCACGTAAAGAGGGCGACCACAAGCGAGGGGAGCCGTAATCCGCCAGCGAAGCGCCTGCCTCGTGTCATCACGTTCTCGCTGCTCTATCGCGTGGTAAGGCTTTACGCTTTTGTAAACCAAGGAGTCAGAACTTGGCAGTGCTGCAGCGCTAAGATAATCCCTGAGAACAGGCGTGGGTGGAAACACTGGAGAAGCGTGCGCTCATCTAAAAAGGTGCAGAAACGCTAAAGATCCAGGCCACGGATTCAGGACGGAACGGTTGTAACAGGAGCCAAATAAACATAGATGTGGATGACGGTCCCACTGGCTAAAATGGTGGTGCAGGATATGGATTAAAGAGCCGTTCACTGGTGGGTGCTGAAATAAAAATAATGTTCCTGTGTTTATCTCTTCCCTTTTATGTGTCTGTCCTTGGAGGATCTGGAAGAACTGTGGCATTCATAACAAATTCCTTCAGAGAAAATGGTAGAAATGGGCAGAACGTCCACCCCTCTACTTCCATCCCTGGTTAAGACAAATACCAAATATTAAACAGGCTCTCTTGGCATTATTGAGTAAATTACATCTAAATTTTTGACTTGCTGACCTCTGTTGTGTTTAAAGAAGATGGAAATACAACCCTGAAGCTGTTTACTTACTTAATATAGTTATATTCTTCAGAAAAGAGAAGCTCACAGTAAACAAGTGTGACGTAACACGATAGCCGTGTTAAGTTGCAATTTTTATTTTCTGGATAGTAGCTGCTCTCCGTTTGGGGCGTTGGTGTGTGTAAACACCAGGTGGCCTCCTAACAGAGGCTTTGTTCATGGGCGCCAAAGCTTTAGAGCTGCCTCATGGAAAGTTTAGAGCTTTCTTTTTTATTTTTGAAGACATTCCAAGTTGCAAAAATGAAGAAAATGGCCTATTCGTGATTGTGAACACTTAAAAACACGCTTGTGATGTCAACATCTCACTGCTAAATGCTAATTGCTAATTTAAGGGCTCTTGCCACACCGGTCTGCCGTCAGTCATCACAGTATGACCTACTGGGTGAAACCCTCTCCGGCACTTGGCTGTAAAAGCAGATTGGTGCGTCGGCTAAATAAAGAAATATCCGCAGCGGTCCCGACGAACATAACGCAGCTTTGCTGGAACGCTGGCACTGACATTTGAACAGGAGAGATCCGCTCCACACAGCGCGCCATGCACACGGAGATGCAACATTCAAGCATGCGCTTATAAATACACACAGGACACAAGAGCAAGAGGGCTGGAAATGAGTAAAGCACAAAGCCACAAAACCTGATGATCCTTCACGATAAATACGGAATGTCGAATGCTGCCTGACAATGGGGCAGTTCTGTGGAAACAGTTGGTTTTTAACAAGTTGAAAGGGCCAGCTCCCGGTCAGATGATCAATATTTTAAAAAAAATCAATCAATAGTTAACATCTATCTCTGTCCAGTGCGTCTGCAGGTTCAGGAAGGAACCTGAATATAACCTCAGAATTACGTGAAATATAGGGGAAGACGAGGGAAATAAAGTATTCCAGAGTTCAAAAGCTTTGGCCTGTTGCCATGAGCGACGATGGTGCATTTAAATACGAAGCATACACAGACGACAGGTCTAACGCACCTCTAGCCCTCTTACACAAACACAGAACTCTCCGAGGGCCGCTGTGGCGACCCCCATCACTCACCTTCAGGTCTCGGTGCACCACGCCCATTTGATGGCAGTGAAGCACCGCCTCCAGGATCTGCTGGATGCAATGACTGCATGCAAACACCAAGGGGAGAGGGGGGGGAGGGGGGGTATGTTAGTTTGAGCAGCGCCTCGATTCCGTGCAAAAGCCAGGGGTGTGGAAAAGGAAGCTGGGAGAGGAGGTATGTTGGGAGGAGTGGGAGAGGATTGAAGAGTAGAGAATGGACCGAGAGGGCTCTTCTGTTTCATCCTCAGCTAAGGGAGCACGTGCAGTAACTGGCCGGGCGCTGGAGGAGGTGAGGGAAGGAGTGAGTCATGGGAGAATTAATAAAGATGTCTCTGGGTCAATGCCACGTTTCGGACCAGTGTAGCTGTCTTTTAAGGCCTGTTATTATCAAACCAGTGCTACTGGAGTGTGTGTGGGTGTGTGTGTAAAACTTGGTAGTCTTTTCCTGTGGACGGGTAAGTTTGAGCTGATGTTAATCTGCACAGAGGGACTCACACCCAATGGTAAAGTGTTGACGGTGCATCATTATTTCCTGTTCCCCCGACAATGTGAAATTTTAAAAAACCTCAGCGAGGTTTTGGGAAGTGTAAAACTGAGACTTTGAGACTTTGGGCTTCTAATTAAAGCATCTACGGGTCACAATGCAGCGTCATGTCATCAACAGGCTGGTTCATATTTCCAGTAATTCCACCCTGCAGAGTCCCACAAGACCGGCAAAGACGTGGCTCCTTCCTGGCATTTTGTCATATTACAGTCAAGGATAGGTTTCATTTTACAGAAAAAGAAAGAAAAACACTTAAAGTGAAATGGAAACAACTGGTCCGAAGTCACATGCAGACAGTCAGTAATCGAGTTTCACCTCAACCTACAGGTTTGGAAATGACTTGTTTGACAGATTTGCAGGCTTTCCGTGATGCATCTGCTAATAAATTATCACTGACTAAGCAATGGCAAACTAGATTAGACATATATTTAACCTGTAAGTGCTTCCATAAAGTTGGACGAAATGGCTTGTGTGCAGCCATTATTATGGAGGTAATAAAATAAAATCACTCAAAACACAGAGAGGGGAGAAGATAAACAAAAGGAGGGGGGGGGGGGTGATCAGATAACTTCAAAAAAACATCAGGTGGGAGACACGGAAGCCTGGACGACCGTCAGAATGATGGCTGACTTACTGATCGGCTGTCAGCCAGAGCAGCAGGGGCATTTATCATGTGGTCGTTTGTAACATGACAAAAGAAAGGAGGTGTGTGTGTGTGTGTGTGGGGAGGGGGCGGGGGGTTGAGCCCCTCCAGCAGAGAGTATAAACACACCGAGACCAGACAGAAACGCATCAGACAGGCGGACACAAGACCGGCACCTCTAAACATGACAGGGTGGCAGAAGGATGGAGAGAGGGAATCCAGGACAGAGGTAAAAGGGAGCAAGCAGAGGTTAAAAGGGGGGGGGGGGTGGAAGGAGGGGGGTTAGATGCAGATGCTCCTCTACATATACTAACCTTCAGGTCCCTGTGCACTATGTCATGTTGGTGAATGTGATGAACACTTTCTAGAATCTGATGGATACAGTGACTGTGAAGACAAAAGAGAGAGGGGGGACAGTTGGGGGGGGGGCGTTGATGGTGAGCACAGAAGGATAAAGGGGGGGTGAAGAAAAAAGGGGAGAGGTCAGGTGACGTGCATGCAAGGGTCAGCATGAGGAGGGGGATTCAGAGAAGAGGTGGCAGAGATGGGAGGGCAGAAAAGATGAGAAACACATAGTGTGGGGGGGGGGCAATGGATTGGTGGTTGCAGGTGGAGGAGACAAAAAGATTCATTTTTTTAAACAAGATGAGAGAGGACAAGAACAGCAACAGCAAAAACAACCTGCCAGACAGAATAACAATAACAGCAAACAGGAGAAGAAGAAACAGAAGAAGAAGAAGAAGAGTGGAGTGAGAGAACGTGACGACGGATGGGAGGAAGATGGCAGAGCGGAGAAAAAGAGGGACGAGAACACATGAAACAGAACATTTATTCAATGAGAGCGAGTCAGAGGACACCGCTGACAGGCTAATTTGTGTCGCTAAAAGGAGGTAGAGAGCGTGTCACGCAGGGACCGATCGGGATGTCGCTGGTACGTGCACTTACTCAAACGTGCACATGCGGCTCGGCTGCAGTGAGAGCAAAATATGTGGAATATGTGAATAAGTGAAGAGACAGGCAGCCTGCAGGATCCACACCCACGCAGCATTTACCGAGGGGGGGGGGTGGAGAGATGGAGATATAGTGTATGTGCATGGGTGCACACACACACACACACACACACACACACCACACACACACACACACACATAAACATAAACATTTGTTTCTACAAGAAAAAAGGTAAGTTCAGGTGAGAACATTAAAAGGACGTTCAATCCTTTGCTAACGCGTCAGCTAACTAAGAACTGGGGGGGAAACAGATAAAAACGAGCACCTTTAGGCCTCTTTTGCCCCACAGTTAAATGCCGGAGCCCCTGAAAAGGATCCGATCCTTTAGGGCCGCGCTCAGATAACCTAAGGCCCAGTTGTCTGATGACTGAAAGGGCCCACCGGTCACCACTGTTGCGTCACTGGAGGAAGCTCGCGGGTTCACGTTCTGGCCGAGGCCCGACTGTGCGGAGTCGTCTGTTGCTCCGGCCCGTCTGGGAGTTCTCTGGCCCCCACGGAGACACGCATGCTGTGTTAAGTGGTTGCTCTTGTCAGGGAGGGTGTACGGTTCCAAGCCCCATTTAAAACAAACAGATATGCAGTTTTAATGGGACGTATCCCAGTTAAATAAAGCTTTTACGGAACTTGAAACTCGGTTCACTGCAAATGTTTTAGAATCTGTTGCCAGCCGACTCAGGAAAGGAGGCCGAACGTATACGGGTGCCATGGATACGTGCAGACCAACGTTTAAACCACGTGTGTGAGCTGATCTGCGGCCTTCTCTGGTGCCAACAGCGTGACTTCAGTCCTGGGTCACTCGTGACCCGCTTCGCATTTAAAAACAAAAAAACCTTCCAACCGTAGAGGGCGCCGAACTCGATGCCGCGTCAGCGAAATATTTCCCACAGCTCTACAACTTTATCTGTTCCTATTTATATTTCAAAGGTTGAGTTCTCCATAATTCACAATGTGGGCTGACAAATTATGCATAAATCCCATTTGCTGGAGATGGAAATGTCACAAAGCAAACATCAAATCAAACCAAAATCCGATTTACATAATAATACCAACATCCTTGTGAATAATCGATATCAGCGGGGGGGGGGGGGGGCTACAAACAGCCACATGGTGACCCACCATTGCTCCTGCTTTATTTAGCAGCGTTTAACTGCTAATCACACTATTGAGCACCTTTAATTCCATTTCTTTAACAGATGCCAGCCACTGGCCTACAGGAATACAGATGTTACAGAAAAGAGAGTTTGAACGTGTGCATGTGCGTGTGTGTGTGTGTGTGAGTGTGTGCAAGCAAGCAAGCAAGAGAGAGAGGAAGAGACTAATTATCCTAACTAATTAAAGTCCCACTTTTGGCTGGTCTCCAAGGAAGTTAGGCTGACAGACAGAGGACGGACCTGGATGACTTAGTGTGTGTGTGTGTGGGGGGGGAGTGTATAAAAACATATGCACATAGGTTAATGTGTGTGTGTGCATTTGTTTGGAAGTGAGGGGGAAATGTGTTGCCAAATGAGTAGGAAATTAAGTTCGAGGCTTTATACATGGTAGAATACACACACACACACACACACACACACACATCCTTGTACTTCTATCTTTGTCAGGACTTTCATAGACATTATATATCTTAGCCCTAACCATCAGTGCCTAACTCTAACCCTGATCTGACCTTTACCTAAACCTAATCCTAACTGTAACTTTAAAAGTTCAGCTCCTTGATCCTCATAAATCATCCTTACTTCCCAAAAATGTCCTCGCTCTTCCAGAAGATGGTGTGTTTTGGTGCTGAAACCACACAGACACACAAAGCAAACAGTTGTGTTCGGATGTGGTGTGTTGGTTAAACTCAGGCCGGTTGTGTATAATCCGGTGTAACCAGCTTTCACTGTGGACTAAAGGCTGAATAGGAGCCGTGTTTGCTACACGTTCATTCATAACTTATTTCCATTAATGCTGGACTGAAAAAGATGAAACCACAACATCGTGGTGAACTTTCAATGTCTGAGAGGGGGGGCGATCACAAGCAAAAGACGTGAACGTAATGGAGGACAAACAAGTCAAATGTTGGTCAATTGTATCCACCGTGGAGTCCAGACTAGAGTTCAGTGTTACAGCCTGAATCTGCGACTGCTGCTTCATTTTTAACACCCACGTCACGACTGTTATTCTCAGCAGTCAAATGTCTCTCACGCTTCTTTCATCCCACTGTCTGTCCACCCCCGGCAAGTCCGTTTCCTCTTCCACCGATGGTTTACGCATGTGTCTGTGAGTCAAGGAGCGGTGGGAGGAAGGTATAAAACAAGACGGGCTGGTGGTGGAGATGGAGATTAGGCCAGATTAAAAGGATCGGAGCGTCTGGAAACTAAACAGGTGAGCAGCGCTAAGAGTTCCGACAGGCTCGCCGACTCAGGTGTGTCACGTAGAAGTCGCTTCTCCGTCTCTTAATAAACTTCAGGGGCAAAATGAATCCAGGCAACGACAACCTCCTCGAGCGGAGGAGTAAAAGGAGAAATAGACCGTTTTCAAAGGAGGGAGAAGAAGTAGAGAAATGGATGGATGGGGCAGAGGAGAAGAGATAGAGAAAATAGATGAAAGGACCATGAAAGGGAACACGAGAGGAGGGAAATCTTTAAAAAAAAAAGGACAGACGGGGAAGAGCTGGCACCTACCTGGCATCGGCCTCGCTGTAGTACTCTCGAGCTACGATGTCCTCAAACAGCTCCCCTCCAGTCACCCTGTACACACACGCACACACACACACACACACACACACACAGGAACTGAGGGCTGATACCTAAGTACTTGTTTCCTACAGCACCCCACTTACCCCAGCCTGCCCCTTCCCTTATTGTTACCAAGGGAACTAGAGGCAACAGCCAAGATGTGGAGGTGTGGGTGGCAGTGGTCGAGGGGTGCGGGGTATTATAGGCAAAAGGGTTATGTAATTGCATGTGTAGGCAAGAGTTGGGAGCGAAGGAGGGCTTACAAGTCGAACAGGAGGTAGTGGAAGCCCTCCTCTGATATACTGTCGTGGAGACGCACTGAAAAACAGAGGAAAAACACTTGTTGAAATTGTTTTTTAGTTGGGTTTTTCCACAATTATGATGTTTTTGTGCTAAACAGCAGAATATAAACGACAGAGTAGGAAAAATACATCCTTAGCTGAGCTCTTCTGGTCAGTTTTACCAGTATGATCGGGTATTCTATCTGCACACTACTGGATCCAACACAGAGGAGCCCTCACCAATGTTGGGATGTTTCAACAGGCGACAAATCCGAGCCTCTCGTTCCAGCTTCTGGTGATCTAAAAGCCAGAGACAGAAATTCAGAGGGGAGAAATGAGCGATAATGAGCTTGCTCTCTGTAGATATCAGTTATTATTATCCTGCCGCGGCTCCTGTGGAACATTCAGGTTAGCCCTGATGATCAACAGAGGAATGTACAGCGCAGCAGAGTTGTTATAAAATAGCGAGTTGGAGGGATTTCTCCATTCATGACCCATTATTAGATTAAGATGCTACCCGACGGCTTGCTTTGGCTAATGTTAGCTTAGTTAGCTTATGCAAACAGTGCAGTTTCTTGCTCCATCATCCTGATCTGAGAAGAAATAAAGGCAACAGAGTGAAGGTGACCAGATTATAACAGCATATCAGTCAGAATGCAGGCCCACATGAGCGTGTGTGTACATGAAGACCTCGTCTATATGGATCATGGTTTTCAGCCCACATGTTGTGCTCACAGCGGGTAGGGAGGCACCCTCCATGTGCAGGCAGGCAGAACGTGGCAGAGAATATCACCACGAAAATGAAAATGTATTGAACACACGTGTACGCTGCATGGATCCAAATACACACAGACGCACGCCGTCGCTGAAGAGTGACAGTGAAGCGCAAGCCTTGTGATTACAGTCTCAGAAGATGAGGAGCGAGGCGGGGGAAAGAAGCGGAGGAGTGCTGAAGGGAGGACAGGAGGAAGAGATGGAAGGGAGGGAAAATGCAACAGGGATGAATAATCTGCATCAAGCCTGCCTGTCGCTGCTGCACCGTAGCAGCTTGGGTTCCTTTTTTACAATATTAGCTTCCTATGATTAGAGACAAACCTACTTAATGATTTTTATCCATTTGCTGATTTAATCGAAAGCTTTTTTTCAGCATTCTGGTATCATTGAACCTTCTTCGAGATTAAAGGCAGCTGTTCTTCTCACTAAACTGGGATACGATGGCTGAGGCTCCAGTTTAATATTAAAGAATGAGCTCGACAGAGGTGACCACATCTGTCCTGGTTAGCTGACATTGGCACAATGTTTAAATGAGGTCAGAGCACAGCCGGAGAACCTGAGAGATGCACAAAGGTGTGTTGGAGACGCTACAGCACAGCCACCAGGCCGCAGAGCTACAGTATCAAAGGAAGATGAAGAGCACAGGTTATATTTCCACAGGTCGGCTAAACCCCGTCCAAAACCCAGTGATCGGCCACAGAAGTGCCCCGGGGTTTTGGGAGAGGCAGAGGTGCTAAACCTGATCTGTGAGGAGGGAAATACTTACATCACAATTATAAGCAAAGATTATTCAGAACAGAACAGTCACACACAGTCGGAAGGTCTTGGGGTCATTTCCCTGGATGATTTCATCTTGTCCACACAGGTTTCCATCCACTCGGGTCTCCCATAATCAGCAGAATATTAACGGCTTTTCCATTAACTTAATCAGCGCTACTCCATTTTTAACAGGCATGGTGTGTTGGTTTTATTGCGTTATGGGTTTTAGTGAACTAGTACGAGCCTAAATCACCTCCATTTAAAAGATAATCGCTGATAATGAGCCACTAAGTGCAATTCATGATGTGACTAGCTGATTCATTTTCCTAGAGCCATAACAGAGGATTGACAGAGTCAAATGTGCAGTCAGCTGAATACAGTCTCACTCTCTTCTCCTGGCGGTGTGTGTGTGTGTGTGTGTGTGTGTGGGTGGGTGTGTGTGGCAGAGAGAGTTACCAAAAAAGTCAGATGAGAGTCCTGTGCTAAAGGCATGCACAGCGTACAGCCTTCAGCTGCCAAGTTCTTAGGGTGCCTTCTCCTCGCCTGCCCCCCCCCTCCTTGGCTACCCTCTCCACCTACTCATCCTTGCACAATGTTCCCCTTTAAGCTGCTGTAACCGGGGCGCAGAACCTCACTGATCTCTCCAGCTTCCTGAAAATGATGAAGAAGCCAGCCCAAACCAAATACATAAAACCTGGCAGCGCCTGCCTGGGAGGTCTGGGGCGGATGTCACACTCTGGACACCCACACGGGACGTCCAGCCGTGCAACAAGAGCGGGAGGAGCAGCAGAAGGAAGCGAGCGTGTTTACCTCGTGCAGACAGCTTTTTGGTGTTGATTATTTTGGCGGCGTACTCCTGTCCCGTACACAGCTTCACGCATCTGCGCACCACGGAAAAGGCGCCCCTGTGAGACACGGAGACAAAAGTAGGTGTGGAGCTCTGGCGGACGCCCAAGTTCAGGTTACGCAATATTCCTCTGGATCAACGGAGCGTCGTGGCGGTGGAGGGAGGCCGGGACGTCAGGCTGATCTCTCCCGGAAAGGATCACTCAGATCCCTGAGAGAGTGGACTTCACAGCTAGAACTGGTTTGACTGGTGCCATCAGTCAACCTCTGACTGAGGCAGTTGCAGACAAACAGCAAGGTCAGGGTCAAAGGTGAAAGCTGTAAGCCCGGCTGACCCCTAAGGTCCATATGTGCCGGTGCGTTCACACACTGCGACATGTCGGGGGGCATTTTAAAGGGTAAAGCTGGCTAAATGGACATTGTGGGGCTTAGTTTAGTTAACCCCCGGTCACGTCATGTGTGATGAGACCGAGCAGGTTGAGAAGACCAGGAAGTGCCATGTCACATGACACCTGGCGTAAAAAATCGTCCCTTCGAATAGCAGGTGCTCGGTCTGAGAGTCGATCCAAACCGCCTGACGCGTACATCTGAAAGATTGTCATGTTAAAAAAAAAGGGTTGACGCTGCCCTGGTGTTATTTTTAAAATCGTCCTGAGAGCGATCGGCCAGAAACGTGGCTGGAAAAGTTACCTATTGAGTAAAGTCGCATGGCGAAAACAACAAAGGAGCAGCTTGATGTCACAGGTCAGGCAAAGACAGCGACACCACCAGAGGGAGGAGGCGACAACACGCTCACATGTAGATTATTCCAGGATTATGAAATCTGCAGGAATATGTGCTGCTTACAAATGGCTCTCTGATATCAAACACAACCTTTCTGTGACTTCACAATTCAAACATTTTGCTGGAGCGCATCTGAAATCTGTTGCTCGCAGCTGGTTTCATCACCAATAACACCTCGAGTGAGCGAGCAGCGATGACGCAGGGAAAGCCACCTGACAGATGTTGGGAGCAACATTCATTCCTGGCCTCTAAACTGCCATTTATTCCCCATCACGGTCCCATTAACAGATGTTACTGAGATCATGAGGACGTTGCAATTCCTGCAGTGGCAGATTCCTAAAAATTCAAAGTAATAGGCCTAATCTACGCTGCGACGATCATTTAGTGCTGGGGATGGCTGCCACTGGTTGCCAGGATGTCCTTGATCTACATCTCTACACCCTACAGGGCCGTTTCTACCATTCAGGACAGTCCGGTTCGGTCCGGTCCCGCTGCTCCTGATCTGCATTTCCACTGTGAAGCCTGCGGGACGTATGGTGATCGTTGAGTCACCCTGGTCACAGCATGACGCCAAGTAATCACGGCTTAGCTTGCAATCAAATTCACCAGGAAGTGTGAATGAGACCCTCAAAATTACTGCGCGAGAGAGCGAGTTTAGCAACAGTCTTGTTGACTGACCGAACCACACGAGATTGACTTAGTAACCCAACAGATATGAAAGTGTTTCGTCTGCGGCCTTTCGGCGAGCAGCTGTTGAATCAATTATGCATTATAACTTTATTGATCTAGAATGCAAAAAGAAGGCGTGCTGCTGAGAGTGGCATTTATCTCAGAGGTCTGCAAGTGGCGGATCAAGCTAACACGACGACGCCAACAGCAGACGTCTGACGAGCACCAGCACCCTCATCCTCCACAGAGTAAATTAATCTTTAGGCTTTATATTAAAAACAACCATCTCATTTCTATGAAGGTGTCATCTGTTGCAGTACCACCCGCAACCAGTGGGGGCGCAGTGGACAACAATTGAAGCGAGACCAGAGAACCGCAGCGAAGCACAGTCGAGCACCTTCAGCGCAATTCGGCGTGACATTAAAAACATTTTGATGGCGTCACCTCAGCTCAGACCGGAACAACAGAACAGCTGGTGGAACAGCAAAGAAACCAGTGGCTGGTTCCCAGTTGGAGGGTAACTCAGTGACATCATCATCAACTTTTGGTGCCAAAAATACCGAACATGCTCCACCACCTATGTGTGTGTGGGGGGGTGCTGGAGCAACACACCGATATGAATGCATGGATATCTACTGACAACTGCTCAGAGCTTTGATGTCTGGGTCTGCAGGTGTGACAAGTCGCCCATAAACGCGTCACTTTCTCTCCAGCGACCACACCTGAGCCTCGAAGAGTCCTCGCACCCTATAAAGGGAGCGCTCGGGAGGGAAAGTGTGCTTTTAATAAACCGCTGCCGCCTTCCCTCGCCGCGCACACCTCTCGCACCTCTCGCACCTCTCGCCTGCACTTTAACGCCGGAGTGCGCGCGTCGTCGTGTCTGCAAACGCGCCGCAAATAATGAGGACCGTGCGGGGCAGAGAGAACATTCTGAAGAGAGGAGGCAACTGGTAGAGAGAGAGACGTATTTCGAGAGCTGTCATCCCGAAAAAAAGCGCGCGCGCAACACACACACACACACACACACACACACACACACACACACACACACACACACACAGACACAGACACACTTAATGGTGCACAAACATTGGTGCTGCTCTGCACTGGCCAGAATCCAGTCTCAACGTCCTCTTCCCAGCTTCACACTAAAGCCAAGGCTCAAGCTGCAACAGTGAAGCCAGCAGACTCACTTCCCCAGCTCCTCGTACAGTTGGTATTCGTCTGTGAATCGCGTTGTTGTGGCCATGTCGCTCCCCTGTCTCGCGCTTCTTCCTCTTCTTCAACTACTTTGACAGCTCCGGAAAAGACGCGAGTCCTAAACAAGCTTTAAACCGGCGGATCCGCCCAGCAGCTGGAGCGGTAAAAACGAAAAGTGCCGAGTGAAGGAGGGCGATAAGTGCAGTTGCAGCGACCAGGGCGGGTGGACTCTCTCTCACCGCTGACAGCCGCTGCGCTTCACAGGACCGCCGTCAAGTTTCCGGAACGAGACAAGGTCACTTCCTGCTGCGATTTTCAAAATAAAATACAGACGTTGCGTTTAAAACTAGTCACTATTTCTCCTGGGCTGTTTTCCTAAAACTGATGTAAATGTAAGACTAAGACGAAGACTATTTTTGTAAGAACTGGTGAAATCACTATGCCCTGTTATATAAATACTTGTGCGTGATGAACTTGAAGTATGTTCGCGCCATGACTAGTTGTGACTTATCGGTCGCGTAACTTCAACATACGGAATTCAGCAAACTTTGCCACATACTTTGTCAAATACGCAATATAAACTCCAGCAAACGTTCGTCTTCTAAATATTTATGTATTTTCCGGTTTGTTTATGCTAGTTCTAGCTAACTTGACGCAGCCTATTCGGGGCTCGTTATGAGATTCAGTTTTGGGACGTGGAGGTCGCGGCTATTGTTGCCCTCTGGCGGACACATGATGGAGTTGCAACGCGTGTCGACGTAATCCAACACACCTCCAGCAGGCTGGGTGCGGATTTCCAAATAGGGGCAAATATGTGGGCACTTATTTGTGCCTTCAGAACCTGTCACCATTTGCATGCATCTGCACTCAAGCTGAAAGGTGTGATTCGCTGTTAAATACAAACTACAAAAATATAAACATTCAAATGCTGGTCATGTAGGGTAGAAGGCAACAGAAGATCAGAAATGCATGATAGATTTGTTCCGTATAATAGGTCTTTGTTCTATAATAACAATGGCTTTAATTTGTAAGATTTTTCAAAGAAAATAATAATAAATGGCGTCTTTCTGGTTTAGGCTTAAGTGTCAAACAGGCTATAAAATGATGATGTCCTCTCAGTCAGTGTCCCACCAGAATGTTGGGCAGCATAAAAATTGCTTGAGGATGCAAACTTGGACCAACAGAAACTAATAACACATGCTAATTTCTTCAGAATTTACTAAAGATTAAATTGAAGACTCGAGCCAATCAAGTGCATTTTAAGCTTACACAGATACTTTAGTTAAATAATGCCATTTATTTATTAATGAGCTTACACACGCACACACACAGTACAGCGTCACATCATCAAATGAAATAGACCATAAACAGGTGAAAACATCGTGACTGACAGCTGAGGTCTGTCTGCCGAGCCCACTTCCTCAGTGCTGCTCTTCAGTCTCCACCGGCTCATGTTGGCGGCACCCAGATCGAGACATTTAATGCAGTTTCTGTCCAGACTGTGAACTCAGGACACCTTGATGTGTTGTCCGTTATATTTTAAACTCTGCCGCTGTGCGCGCTCGTGCATGTGTGAGTGTGCGTCACTGCAGAAGCCGGACGGAGTTGACATGAAGGTGGTAGAGGAAGTCGGCGTACGAGGCTCCTCCGTTTGGACTCTTGTCCTCCACCAGGTGGCGCTGCAGGGCCTCCTCGCCGGCGTCGCCCTGTTTAACCACCCAGAGCTGAGGAAGAAAATCACAGCCGTGATGTTTCCAGGAGACAAAAACAATGACATCTTTAACGGACGTGATAGTTACCCTGCGGTCATTCAGATGGAAACGGAGTGAGGATTGTTTCATGACTGCACTTGTTACTAACGTTAACTACTTTAATTGTTAGCAATATCTAACAATTTTGTCAGCCAGTGGAGACTCAGTTCAGAGATTTTTGGATGAATCATAGAGGAGATCCTTCAGGAGCAGCTCACCTTGCGAGCATAGGGGACCTGGGTGTTCAGCTTGTTGATAAGGGATCGAACGCTGAGGGACAGCTGGTTCTGGAGAACTGGCAGCTTGGTCTGTAGCAACATAAGCACAGGAATAAAATCTCAGTCTCCTTCCAGTTTGAGGCTTAGTTGATAGAAACAGTTTGGTTATCGGAGCAGATGAAGCTGCTCTGAATGAGGATGTCTCACCTCTCCTGAGGACAGCGAGAAGAAGCAGTTGGTGTTAAAGAGCTGGACCAGGGTGCATGCTGGGACTTGAGCGCCTACCCAGAGAAACAGCGTGAGAGGTGCGTGCACCAAGTACACGCCCGTGGGCTTCAGGCTGCTGGCGGAGCAGCGCAGCGGCTCCTCTGGGTTTGGAGGGTCGGAGCTGTCAGCTGACAGCGGCTAAAACGGACAAACGAACGGAATGTACCAATCCGAAGACACAAATCTCAATTTGGGCCATGACCCACAAGTGTTGGTGTTACAGACCAGAGGGAGCAGCAGAGGGTAGAAGTGTGTGGAGATGCAGAGGGTGTCCAAGCCGAGCACCTGGCATCGCTGCTGCAGACGCTGGTGAACGGAGGTCCGCAGGCCCGGCAGAAGAACGTCACTCTTCCTCAGGCTGTTAATGTAAACAGGAAGTGCTCGGAGGTGTTGAGGGAGGACCAGCTGCAGGACAGGAGATTACAGAGAGTTGCGACTTGAATTCAGCGCCACAAAAATCAGAGATTTGAATGTAAAACAAGTCAATGAGATAATTAATGATGAGGTGTAATTTATGTTTTTAAACATCACCTGTCCAGCAGACACCGAAACGGAGCTGCTGTGTTTGCGATATGACGCCAAAGCTTCCGTCACATCCGTCTGCAGCTCCCCCCTCAGCTCCTGCAGGGGGCGCTCCAACGCAGCACAGTAGACTGGACACGCGCAGCGAGACGCAAGAGGAAGTCAACTCGGTGTGAGGTCCCAGCTGTTAGATTTTGTGAACAAAGGATACCAGTAAAACGAGAAGATCTTACAGAAGCTTACTTTTTTTGCAGTAGAAAGTGAGGAGCGTTTGGGCCTGATACTGGCGGAAAATGTCCCGTAGGTGGCGTGAGCAGCCCAGGGTCAGGGTGTGAACCCTGGTCCTTCTGTCACCTGTCTGGGTACAGTAGGATAATACAGCCTGAAACACAGAGAGGATGAGAGTCAAACCAAGACAGATGGGGCTCCGGGTGTTTAACAGAATAACCAGATGTATAAAGTTAAATGAACTGTTAACTGGTTAAACAGCTTTACACTTTAAACAAGAGCAATCAAAGTGATAAAGTGTCAGTTTAACAGAATTACCACCTGTATGGTGACGCCTCTCGTCTCATCCAGCCCTCTGGAGTGAGCGAGCTCCACGGCCTGGGTTGTAAACTGGTTCATGGTTGCCATGGTGACGTGGCCAGGGTCAGGCCCGGGGATAAAAAGTCCGTAACAGCCCGACACCCGTAAATCTGCGTCACGAAAAAAGAACACAACGTGGAATTAGAGACAGTTTTTCAAGGCGCTGCCGGATTGACTGATACAGAAACATGTCTGACCTTTGCTGACAAACACCCTGAGGTCGGCCTTGTAGGCCGTGTCCATCTCTACGCTCCTCCACAGGTCTGTGCTGAAACGCTCCCTGTCCAGTTCTCCCTGAGTGGGAAATAATACAGTCAATGGGATCAAAACAACACAGAGCTCTATGACGATAGCCAGTCATCGTCAACTCCTGAAGGACGTCTCTGGCTATCAATTATAATGATAATGATAGTGGGCGGAGCTTCTGACATACCTGAAGCTGGCTGTAAGAGTGCAACGCTCCACCCGTTAGATATGGAACGTGTCCAGGCCAAGCTCCGCCCACGTCTTGCTGAGAGAGGACAAACATGTGGACGCCGCAACCCTGACTGACACACTCCTTGGCCAATGAGAGCGCTCGATCTGACGGCTGGAAGATGGACTAAAAACACAGTGCGAGATGATGGCAGAGTGACAGTCGCTGTGTGAGTGTGTGTGTGTGTGTGTGTGTGTGTGTGTGTGTGTGGTGTGTGTGTGTGTGTGGTGTGTGTGTGTGTGTGTGTGTGCACCTTTGGTTTGTTGGAGCCAAAGAACCCTGAGGATCCATTTGAAGGATGTGACTCTGTCAGAGGAGCAGCGTGAAAGATCAGCAGTTTTCCGGGACAGCTCAGCTCCTGAAGACGATCCAAATGAAATCAGAAACTTTCCAGAACTACAACAGAACTACAACTCGGACCGACCTGCAGTACAGCAAGTCCTGCTTTGACCGGCAGCTCCACGGGGACTCCTCCTGGAGCTTCCCCCTCTGGACTAAACTGAGGCAGCAGCTGCAGCACGCTGGGCACAGAGACAGACGTGAACGCCACCACTCGACACCAGATATGGTCATAGAACCGAGACCGGACCGGTCTCACCTGTTGATACTGTCTATACAGTCTTTGAGGCGCACCAGAAGCCCCTCCCTTACAGGAAGCTGCAGGTCTTCTGTGTCTGTGATGACCAGCATGTGGGGGCGGGACAGCACAGGGCTGAGGTCATACAGGTGGACGTGGGTGTCATATGTCATCAACCCAACGCGGACATCGGACAAAGCGCCGCCGTCCTCCCTACGAGAAGATCCAGAGTGAAGGGCAGCAACAGCTGCTGAACATGCTGGAGAAGAGTGCATGTGCATGTGTGTGCACGTGTGCCAGGAAGCATGTCTTACCTCTCCACATGACCCAGCAGATTAAGTAATTGTTGGGTTAAAAATTCCAGATGTCCTCCTCTCAGCGCGGGCCTGGACACGTCTATGGCCAGAATCAGTGCTGCAGGATCGCCCTGGACGGAGGTAAACGAGCATCATGAACACTCATTTGCCATCGGCTTCGATGCTAATGATGAATCCCGAATCCCCGTAGAAGGATTTAAGGAATCGGGGAACGTTGTTGTCATACAGCACTGATTTGCACGTAAAATGCTGCAAAATTCCAAACGACGCGAAGTGAGGTTTGAGAGAATTTGACCTTTTCAGCACTGAGGACCTCATACGACCCCATGCTGAGCTCAGGCCTCTTGTCTTTATCCACCCGAGCCCCCTGCACTCCATTGGTGGGCTGGTAGTGTTGCCATGGCACTGAGGACCACAGAAGAAGAAACAGGCATGTAAAGGAAGCACTTACAATAAATATTTTACCCTTTATGTGCAACATCAAAGTGTTTCAGCCAGGAAAACAATATTCTTGTGAGTATAAAGTCATACAAAGGACAGCAAACTGGAAGTTCAGGCTCCACTTATTTATTATTATTATTGGTTATTATTTAGATTGCCTGTGTCTGATTTTACCTTCGGTGAGTTTATCACAGAAGGGACAGTGAAACCTCTGACCGCAGTCCAGCCAGCCCATGGCCGGACACATGGAGGCTCCACACCAGCTGCATCCCTTCACGCACTGTGGCTCCGTGCACACTTGCAGAGGGCTCTGGAGTCACATAAACATGTCACAAACTCGCCCGTCATTCGGAAACATTTCATTTTCCGCCTCTGACTTGTAGAACTTCCCGACCTCTCCAGCATTTGGCTTCGCCAGAGGGGTGACCAGGGCACCCAGGGGCAGCCGGGTGAGCAGGGCCACTTGACCTTCACAGGGCACGCAGTACGTGGTGGAGCGGATGGCGAGCGGACTCGCATTTCCTGGAGTTTAAATGGAGAGCGGGGATGGACATTATGCATTTCCATCCACAGAAGAGGCTGCAAGCTGGTTTGTGGCCTTTTAATTTCGTTCAGTTGCATCATACGATGAGGGGAATCGAGAAGCTGGTATCTGTGACTACAGTACTGACGTAGCAGGTGTGTGTGTGTGTGTGTGTGTGTGTGTGTTTACCCCTGTCTTCTATGGTGCAGGATGTGGTTGCCAGGGGAGGAAGTTGAGAATAAGGCTCAGAGACAAAGACCTTGTCCTTCCACTCAGCCTGGTCCTCTGCAATCACCTTTACCTGAGACAGAAAAGTCCCACTCAGACTAACTCACCTGTTAATGAGGAGGATTAACCAGAGCGAGAGGGCAGCTCGGGGAGGTGTGTTTGGGTTTAGATACACCTTGAAGGGGTTAAAATGTTAATTTGGTGAAATACACTCACAGCACTGGGTAGAAGCTCTGGGTTCAAGCCGTAACGAGAGTTAGGAGACTGCAAAAAAACCCCAAAAAACGACTAACTGTTGGAAACCTTAATTATGATTAATAATCTTTTCTATTTCATGCAATTTTTTTTGTTTTCACCTGTGGTGTGGTGTCACCGTCGCTGCCAGGGGAGAAGGGAATGTTTAGGTTGCCTAAAAAAAGAAGTCGGTAAAGTTTTAAGAAGCTAACACATGGGCTGCTTTCTTCCCTGGTTTGGATCCATCCAGGATGTGATTTGTAATTGAAACGATCCAAATGAACAGTACCTATGTAGTGGGACGTGATCCCCTCTGGAGGCTGATGGAGAGGAGAGGTAGGTGAGGCCAGACTTTGCACATATCCATCAGAAGTCTTCACATTCCTCAGCCCAAACGCAGGCTCAGAGGAACATGGTGGACTCTGGTATGCATTTGGTCCAGGTACCCAAGAGCTGATGGGCAACTGCTCTTGGTACGGTGACCCAGCTCCATTCTGGGACATCTGACGTGTATGCGAGTGCGAAACTGGGGGCGATATTGCGTTGTTTTGGCTATAAGTTGAGGTTAATGGGATCTGGTTTGTCATGTAAGGCTGTGTTCCTTTGCCCAGGAGAGGGAGAGAAGTTGGAGGTATGTTTTTCCCTTTGGCTGCTGAATCTATGGATGCAAGACGAGAATAGTGTGTGATGCGCTGTGCATCGTTTCCTTCTAGGGTGGAAGCCTGAGAGTGTTCGTAGCAGGACCTCTGCTCAGGAGGCGAGCTCTGGGTTCCGTGCTGAAGGCTGGGAAGTTGGGTGCACGGGGGTGGGGACCAACCTTCGGGCCAACCCACATGTGACAGGAAGTGTGGCTCTGATTGGTTGCGAGGACGTCCATCATCATCCATAACCATCACTGATTGGCTCGTTTCCTAGAGAAAATTAATACGATATTTAAACAGAAAATAAATGTTTTACACTCAAAAGAAATGCTTCATCTTTCTACAGTAATTAATGAATGCAAAGTCGTATGGATTGTCTAACTTAAAAGGTCAATTAACCGTCGCAATCTGTTGTTTGGCTAGGTTAATATCAATCAGTATCATTAAAGGTAGCCAGTGCAAAGGGGGGGAAAAACAAACCGACACAGGCAGCCCATAGCTCCATCTAAACATTAGACATGAAAACAAAAATCTCTTTTAAAAGAAGTCTTGTTTTTAGCACTGATCAGGAACGGTACCTTCATACATCAGGGGAAACGGCGCCGCACTTGTCCGTTATCCTCGCTAACGTTAGCGGCTCCATCGCGGCTGCTGCGATGGAAGGATTAAACCTTTTATTGGCGCAACGTAAAATACTACAAAAGTATCTGGAGGATGGAGTTTAAACGATGCATTAGCACATATTCCTGGCTTGACAGGTCATTGACCAACCCCGGCTAGCCCCCGCAGCAATGCGTCAATTTAATAACGCAAATCATTTCCGTTCACCCTTTCAACATAAAAGCACGGTGTACTCAAGAAAAACGCCATAAAAGCAACTATACATGAGCTTTCCTTGGAAAATGTTTAGTGAAAACTGCTGTTGCATCAGTATATTGCAAGGTGGTGTTTAAGGGTTCTGATGTTTTGTTTTTTTTTAAGTTTGGCTAGGATACATATGTATATTATTCATACATCCATCAGCTGTGGCCTGACAGCACACACAAGTACACTGTTGTTGTCAGTTGTTTTTTTTTTATTAAAGAACTAGGACACGGCAATATATGCTTTAAATCCTAAACGGCTTCATGGTCACCCAAAAGTCTAGAAAAGCACCACAGTAACTGGTTAATAAACCCTCAGCACGAACTGCTGAAAACATGCCCTAAAATTGGCAAAAATGAAAATTAATCAGATTGAATCTGGTCCATTTATATGAACAGATCAAAACAGAGGTGGCAGAACAATGAAATAACTGGCGATTGTGAGCCGACAAAAGACCACCACTGGTTGAAAACAGCCGGCGATTTGCTGTAGTTGGTGAACGGACCTGTGGGGGAACGATGAGCGAGCGTTCTGCCTCGTTAAGCAGCTTAGGACAAAAAAACCCGCTGTCAGTTTGTCCAGTAATGCTGGTAAGGTTGTGGTTCCTCCCCCCTGATCCAGTCACTGTGCGACACTGTGGTTTGGGAGGTTCCACCTTGTCGGAGGTGGGCGGTGATCCTGTTCCTGACATAGTCCTTCAACCCCTTCCAGGAGCGGTTCCTCAGCGCTTCCGCTTCGGTGTCCAGACAACGAACGCAGTCGTTCTTCTGGGGGATCTTATGGCCCTCGATGAAACTCATCATTTGTCTTTCAACGGCTTGAACCTCCTCTTCCCCCCATTTATTTTTACCACCGCTCTGAAACACTGGGGGGAACAAAAGAGGTGAATAAACATTAAGAGATCCATGAGCTCTGTTTTATTAAAGCATCACTTTCTCAAAGTTATCTATGTTTTCTACCTTTTTTGCTTGAAACCGCTGCTGACTTTGAGGACCTTTTGGCTTTCAAGGATGGCTGACATGCTTGTTGAGTGGAAACCTCTGTAGATCCCTGGGGGACACCAGGACGCTCACTTTGAATCCAAGGAGCCGCCTGCTGTCCTCTTGCATCACCTAAAACACGAGAAAAGCAGGTTGCAACGTGTTGCTAGATACACCCTTCAGCCTAACCCAGTTTAGCTTAGCATAATTACTCAGGACATTTGTAAGGTCAAAACTGGATTCAAAATCAAAGTAAATAGGTTATTTTTATGATTAGCACAGTCTTTAACATCAGAGATGACAACATTTATAAAGGAATTTTACCTTGAGAGCTGATCTGGGTGTTATAGTGTTGCAAACTTCTCCCCTGCTGCACAATCTGTGCGTTACTCTGAGGCACGGCCTCCTTTACACCTCCCTTTCTCCGGTTTGGAGCCGCTCTTTGCTTCTTGGTCTTCGAGGGTGTAGAAGCAGCGGGATCTCTCCTCTTTCTTCCGCTTTGGAGGGCGGTGATCCTGTTTCTGATGTAGTCCTTCACCCCCTTCCACGAGCGGCTCCTCAGGGCTCCTGGCTCGGCGTCGAGACACTGAACACAGTCGATTTTCTGAGGGATGATTTGCTCTTTAATAAAACGCATCAGGTGCTTCTCAACCGCCCGGACCTCTGCCTCTCCCCATTTGTGCTTGTGGGTATTTCTGGCCCCTGAAAAAGATCAATTTCCACTTATTTATCATAAACTGCTGTTAACCTCAAAAATATCTACCGGCGGTTCACCTTCGCTGCCGTCCTGATGCTGAGACTGATTTTTATCACTGGAAACGCCATCGGACTCGTTTCCATCCTCATTTACGCACCGTTTCTTTGCCGTTTTAGAGGCTTTTTTGGCATTTTGCAGAGTGGTGATCCTGTTCCTGACATAGTTCTTCACACCTTTCCACGAACGGTCCCTCAGTGCTTCGTTCTCCGCTTCCAGACACTTAACACAGTCGTTTTTCTGTGGGACCTTCTGCTGTTTAATGAAATCCATCATGTGCCTCTCGATAGCCTGAACCTCCGTTTCATCCCATTTGTTCACATGGAGGTGCCTGAAAACTGTGGAGGAAAAGGAAAAGTGGGATGATGGAACAGCTGAGGTCCGTGCGAGGTGCGACAGCACTTCAGACAGGAGAAACATTGGGGAAGCTGGAAGCTATCATTTGCTAATTCAGCAAATAGGCTGAGAGATCACCTGTTTTGGTCTTGAAGGCGCCAGATTTTGCAGCAGCCACGTGCTCTTCGTAAAACTCTGCTAATTTAAAGTGTTTGCCAGGGTGCAGGCTGGCCCGTCTTCTTTCAAATCTCAGTCGTGCTGCATTAAAGATAAAAAGAATAAAGTCTCCAGTTCACAGCACCCCCACACACCCCATACTGATCTCTGAATTATGCACCGGCGGCCTCCTCTTACCTTCTAGCCTCATGTGTAGATCATCCAGGTAAGCGCCGCTGTCCTCCCGCAGGGTTCGGACTAGATTACTGGAACCTAAGATTTGCTCCGCCTCCTTCTCATCCAGGCTGATCAACTGCATCATGGTCGTGTAATGCCTCCGCAGCTTCCTGATGGTCAGGAAGCCGGGCTTCTCCGCTCCACATTCTGCAGCGGTTTGTTTAACACACAAAGCGGCGTTATAGGGAGTCAGCGCCGTCGGTCGGGCAAACAGGAAGGGGTTCTCGCTGGGAATGCCGCACACCTTGCGGACCTCTATGAAAACCTCCATAGCAGAGATGAGGGATGGTTTCAGGAACACGGGGAGCACCCCGCACCTGCCCTGAACGTCAATCCGGATTAAGGAGCCGCACATGATCCTCTCCAAGTCTGAGACGGAGGGGTCCATGTCGCCGACCGCGTCCGACCGTTTCCTCGCCGCAAAGTCCTTCAGGCTGAGGGACATGATCTCCGCCGCTGTTCTCCGGTTTAAACACAGGGTGCGGGTGAGGATCAGCTTCACCAGGACGGCGTAGTTCTCCACGGAGGGAGCGTCTCGGAGGTTTTTCTCCGCCAGAAGGTGAAGCTTCTCCATGTGCGTGTTCAGGCGCCTCACATCTTCGGGGGGGGGGCGTTCTTTCTTGTCTTTATGTTGTTTTTTTTAATGGTCTGCGAGCCTACGTAAACCAGCTTGTTCCAGTGTTTCTGATACTCGGAGACGAAGTTTTGCGCGTGTTCCGCCAGAGTGTCGTCGCCGCTGTTCACGGCGTTCGCCTCCACGATGGTGCAGATGTTCTGCAGCTGCCCGCCCACCTTGACAGGCAGCGAGGCCACGCGGTAGCTGTTGTTCTCCGCGTTGTAGCCAGCCAGGATGTTGACGGCGGACAGGACGTGCGGGAAGTTGGAGGGGTCGAAGACGTCCACCAGTTTCTTGATCGGGGTGGTTTTTTGAGCTTCGATGAGGAGCCTCGCGATCTGCCGGAGATTTTGCCTCACGTAATGCTGCATCTTGGGGTTTTCCCGGTTCTGTTCCATTGTCAGCTCCCCGTACTGCAGAAGGAGCTCGTCGTCCAGAACGGTCTGCGTCACGCGGTCGTATATCATGTTGGCCAGGATGTTCTTGAATTCCTCGGTTATGCCGAGGTCTTCGGAGGCTTCGAGCACGCACCTCGAGGCCAAGATCTGTCGCCCGAAATGCGTCTCCTTCTTCTTTCGATCCGGGCAGGTTTTCATGTGTTTGAACAAACTCTTCCTTAAAAAAAGGGCTTTGCAATAAAGGCAATTAAGAAACTCTCCGGCCTTCCTGGGATGCTTGGGTCTCTTCTTGACAGCGATCTGGCCCTTTCCGGTTTTCAAAACAACTTTGTTGTGAGCAAAGTTGCCCTCGTTTATTAAGCGATTGAAAATCCTCCTCCTCTCCGGGTCGTTCTGAGGATGGTGCAACGCGGCAGCCACCTCCTTTTTGTCACTGTGGATCCTCGCAAGATGTCGGGACACTTTGGTCTGAGGCTTAGAGCAAAACAAACAGTAATTGAGCTTCTCGTTTCCTCGCCTCCCTTTAGAATTTGTACACGACACCGGGGTGTTGGAGGACTTCCTGAGATTGGTCGGACGCAGCGGCGGGCGTATGCCGACCTGGGAAATTTCCAGTTTCGGTTTCTTTCTCACTGGGAAAGAGGATTTTTTCGTCGTGCTGGTGGACGGGCTACTGGGACGGGACTCGACTGAAGAGCCGCCTTCAGACTCCGCTGAGTCTTCTGAGGAGTCAGTTTCCCCACCTGGAGAGTAAACAGGATCGCTGTCTCCAGATTCCACTGAAGAATTTCCCATTATCTGGACGGGAAGATGACAACAGCTATCTCACATCGGGCGGATATTTGGTGAAATACATCAAGATGCTAAAGTCCCAATGCAAACACAGAGGACGAGCCAAAAATCCTTATCATGGATCACGAGCGTGTGCATGAATGATGGAATACCTCTGATTCAGCTTCCGTCAGCTGTTCCGTGTACAACCGCTGTTAAAAAGAGCACAAAGGGAAAAGCAAAGAGTGAGAAAATGTTGAATATCAGAGGCAGCTGGTGATTCTGGTGCCGGCCGACCTTTTTCTTCCCTGGTGACGGCTGCTCTGTGCCGTTATTTCGGGATGCTTGGGATGAAGTGTCGATGGATGAACCACACTGAAAAGCCGAGAAAACGTCGTCACATTTTACCGCTCGAGGTCTCAACACAATCTGAATCTCTAAATGTACCTGATCGTACGTGTCAGCAGACGGCACCACGCCGCCACCATCATCTGCCGATTGCAACTAAAAACAGGGCGATTATCAGAGATTATGATTAGAAATGGAACTCGGTAAAAGGAACAATAATATTTCCTTAATCCTCTTACACATTTGTCCAGTTCTTCCAGCCTCTGCAGTAGTTGTGCACGCTGAAGTAAAAGATCTGATCGCCTCACATCACTGCCCTGAACGTGAAGAACAGGTCGAAACTGGATTTAAAGTGATCATATCTCATGTTGTTGTGCTGGACGTAAACATGACGGTAACAGATGAGCAACCAATGTCCAGTCATGGCACAACCAACGTCTCAAACATGAAAAGTAATATATGTGTAATAAAAGGCTAAAAAAATAAAATAATGCTGCAACATTAGGGGATTTAGATTTGAATTGTCCTTACCGGCGGAACGTTGCCCCCTTGTTTGGGAACAGACTCATTTTCTGCTTCCAAGAAAAAGAAAATCAAGTTATATTTAAAGTTTTTCCAAATCAAAATCATGTCTACCACAGTGACAAACTGGTGTCCGTGTGTTCAGTGAAAATAACGCAAATACGGTCGGATCAATCGCCAAAAATGACGGATTCACAACCCAAACAACGCGTTTCACCTCTGCATGCTGTTGGCGGAACCCACTGGCACTCCCGAGTGGTTGAAGAGTGTCTGCGGTCGTTTCCGTGAGGGAGAGCGAACTCCATATTCACTCCCCCAGATCGAGGCGGGTTGGTATTTACACGCCGACGTCCACAAGATGGCAAACTGGTCGGTGCGTCCCGGAGACTGGGGGATGAGGCTGGAGCGGGGAGCACCTGGTTGTAAGGGTCATGTGGTGAGAGGAGTGGTAGCTGTTGGGCCTCACAAGGCAGGTTCTTTTCTTGATCAAAAGAAATAGCATGGCAGGAACTTTGCATGGCAGGATCGTCAAATCCCGGAGTTGTACTGTTACTAAGAGAGTTTCTGAAAAGGGAAGAATGGTGAGTGGATGGAGAGGTGGTCAGGCCAACCATGCAGCTCTGGCTGGGTGTCTGCAGGCCCTGATAGGACATTCTCTGGGCAGGTGATCTCATGCTGAGATGCTGGGAACCGGACAGTGCGCTGAAAATCGATTCTGGAGTTGGAGCGGACCAGCCGTTCTGACTGGTCCATGACTGGCAGGGTGTGTGGCTTTCATTTGGCGGGTTGTTCATCTTGCTCCTTAGCCATCAGTGCGTGCCAGCATCTTTTTAAAGAGAGGGGCCTGGCTTACGAAGAGTCCGGGTCTACGAGGGGGGTGGATGAGAGATAAATACCGGTCAAGATTAAATAGTTGAGTCGCTGCTTAGGTAAAAAGTTGAAGCGGATTCAAACGAGCTCAGGAACTGTGCTGCTGTTTCGACACTAGCAGTGTAAGAAAACATAAAAAAACAGACTTTACTATCACTCAGAAAAGTTTTTCCAGTTCTACTTTTGTACACACCAGTATAGCTAAATGTTGTAGCATGGATTTTATTGCTAGCCAAGCAGCGTGACGGTCAATTGGTTTCTTTAGACGTTTAATTGATGTGGTATATGATTAGCATGCTCGGATATCACCGTTTGTGTCTTACCTCTAAAACAAAAACTGCTCATTAAAAAAAACACACACACAAACGTTTACTTCTAAATGGGAAAACACAGGCACAGTACCTGCGTGCATCACCGGAAGTAGTAATCTGTGTTTACCCGCCCTCACGGATGTATTTTCCTGGCCGATTATTCGACTTCCGTTTGGTTTTTCAGAATAAGATCGATAGAACTGAGCAAGTGTTGGAAAGATGGTAACGAAAACAATTTATCATAAGGAAAAAAAGACTGGGAAGGTTTTAAATTTCCCCCAAAAGGAAAGCCATTATAACGGTGAAACAAAATAAACTCAAACAACATTCACTACAAGCTTCCAGAAATAATTATTACTGTATGCACTCTAATAGTAATTGCAAAACAGCATTTTCTTTAAAACCAAAAACCCAACATTGCCTCAAAGGCTTGTATGTGTGCTGCATTTGTCCGATCAGCATGTGTATGATGCGTCTTTTGTAAAGACCATTGTAATAAATCCACCTGGAGCTTCGTAATATCCGAATATTCCTTCATTTGTCATTGCTCAGCACCAACTGCTTTTAGAGGAAATGCAGCAGAAGGAACTCCAGCAGGAGGAGAAAACAGAAGTTTCTCAGCAGTACGCTGTTGTTGTTTTTCATTTGACCCCCAAACGTTGCTATGATTTGACTCTCACCCCCGGGACTGAATAACTGAATACATAAGCAGAGGTCCAGCACTGAAAACGTGAACAGACTTCGTGTTATAGCCTGGCCGGAGAGAGTGAGAGAGAGATAAATGAATATTTGATTGGTTCCTCTCTGGCAGTATGTACTGTAATATTAATGTGGTCCTGAGGCCTCGAGGTCAGTTCTGTCTGCCAGGGTGCGCCTGATCTGTCCATACCCTCCTGTATAAATACAAAAATTTGGTGTCCGTATGTTAGCGCTGTAGTTTTGACTTTAGCAGCCGCTGAAGCCAAAATTACCACTGAACAATGGTCGTCTCCAAGCATGCAACACGTTACAGCATGAAAGCTGATGATGTTCACGTTCAATGTCATCATTGTTCTTGGGTCACAATGCAGAATAAACCCAAATAAGGACTTTTAGTGATGTCAACAAGTGATGAAGAGGAGTCAAAAACATCCAAAACAGCAATTTCTCCAATATGTTTTTTTCTTTCCTGCTGAATTTAGTACTAATATTCTTTAATCTAACTGTAGATGGCGCTGTTTCGCTTATCTATGCCTGATGCTTTATTGCTTATTACCTCTTATTTGCTGCACTGCACAGAAACCTATGATTCATCATGGCCATTTAGACAAAATTAAACTAATTTCTCCCTTTTCTCCCCTCTTTGTAATTATTGAGGTAAAAAAAAAATCCACTACGCTCAAGGGTTTAGAGTCTTTTTATGGAACTTTGTGCAAACTTCTTAAATAGACTCCATTGGAAACATTAGTTCTGTTTGTTCTCCCATTAGAGTTATGAAGGCGTGCATTCAGATTGTGCACGCTGCCTGCGTGTAACCATGAAAGATGTGAGCACAGCTGGATGGACAGATGTGGTTTCAGACAGTTGGGACAGGCAGAGCTTTAGGTTGAGGCTGTTGTGGTCTGCTGAGACACCTGGAGCTGTCCATCATGAAGATACACACACAGGAACACACACGTGCGCCGTAGCAAGTAATGAGACAGCCTCTGAGATGCTAACTGTGCTAACTCGTTAATGTTGAATGTTCCTGCTTAGAGCACATTCATCCACTCATCACTCACACACACACACACACACACACACATGCATGTAGTGTTAAATACACATGTGTGCACATCATCATCATCAGGTGCTGCTGCTGACAGATACTCTGGACTTTTCCTTGGGGGAAACGATCATTTCATCGATATTTTTTAAAATCGTTTTTTAAAAAAAACAAAGACAGAAACTAGATTTTAAAAAATGCACTGGAATGAATATAAAATTCAGAGTTTGTATGTCAGAGTTGTGGGCTGAAAATAGAGCGTTCTCTCTCTAAACCCCTGGAGAGTCTCATTCAGCCCCTGGTAATGCTGTTCAACATGCGCATGTGTGTGTGTGTGTGTGTGTGTGTGTGTGTGTGTGTGTGTGTGTGTGTGTGTGTGTGTGAGAGAGAGAGCGAGAGCGGGATGTATATGAAGAGACTGTACTGACCGTGCTGACCTCAACATGTTCACTAATGACAAAAAGTGTGTGTCTGTTTTATTGAATATATTACGCAATGTGCCAGAACAGGCGTTTTACTAGAACAGTGGGGACATTGTTGGGAAGTGAGGGCGTTTTAGCTCGCCCTCACAGTTTTTAAAGTGTGTGAAGTTAGAAGTACCGTAAAAGTTTTGTTTCCCTGGTGTATTTGTGTTCGCAGAGGAGAAGAACGCCGAGCCAGAACGCAGGTTTTAATCATTCATAGAGATGTCAGTGTTCCACTTTGGGGTTCTCATTAAAACGTACCGGTATTTGCTGTCCTCTGCTGGTCGCCGTGACAACTCGTTGAAGTGGTAATGTACGTTGCAAGTGAGGGTTTTGGACTGGAGACAGGCAGCAGGAGCTCGGCGTCGAGGTGATGGAGCGACCTTGGCCTGGATGAAGCTCAATGAATCACCAGGACTGCAGGAAGTCACATCTCCACTCTTGATTTGTAGCTCGCCGTAGAAGGTCAAAGGTCACAGAGGCTGTTTCAGCATCACCCGGAAACTCATTTAAAATTCATTGACAACATCGTCTGGAAAGATCAACCTGTTCTCCGGCCCTCCTTCATTTTCTCCCCTTGTTTCCTTTCCTTCCTTTACCTACTCGTCTTCTCTGGTTATTCCTCGCCCTTCGTCTCTTCTCTCGACTCCTTCCTCTCACACCTCCCCCCCCCCCCCCCCCCCAGCCACTGAGGCTCAAAAGAGCGTCATAGTGGAGCATCTCCAAGCTCAGAGCTGCAGACACAACCAGCCCAGCTCACCCTGCAGGGCCAGAGGGACGACGGGAGGGAGGGCGAAGCAACAACAACAATAGGAAGCACGACGACGTCTGAGCTGAGATGTTCGCAGCACAAATTTGGATCTTTTCAAGACCTTTTAGGCAAAGTCAAACATATTGTGTGACGTTGCTGCCAGTGATAGACGATGTTATCAAAGGTTATTTACCACCAAGGACGGAACACACACACACACACACAAAAAAAACAATTTAAAGGATTTAGGAGGTTTTGGACACCAACTGTGTGAATTTATGGCTACAAATCAGAGGCATAATCGATGTAAAACTTAAAAGCAGTCGCAAGGAAGCAATAGAACGCGTGTGAAGATAAGAACACGGTGCAGATGGTGCTGACATCGACCTGCGGTGACACACGACTTGAGTGTTTGAGCAGAATGGAAAGATCCTGCCAGCAGCTGTTCAGTCTTTAAACCCTCAGCCTCTGGTCGGCTGCCAGAGCATCAGCTCCAGGCTTTGTCCTGTCAGGACGTCTCTGGGAATCCTGGCTGAGCTTCCGGCTCCTGGAAGCCATCGTGTTTTCTCACAAATGCCGATTAAACCGAACAATTTCCAAACAGGCTGGAACAGAAGCTCGTCCATCAGCGGATGCTCTTAAACTAGCTGGATAAACAATCAGATGTCATGTGATTAAATTCCTTTTAAAAGTTAAAATGTGAAAACTACATCAATATCCCGTAGATGTGCAGACAAGATATATTATAATACATTAAGATATATTAACTTCCACTTTCTATCCTTTGTAAGCTGATCATTAATTTGAAGAATAGCAGAGGAAGCTGTAGCCCCCAGGACTTAAGTTTTTAATTATAATAAATTAAACAGACTGATACAAAATACAGAACGCATTTTAAACAGTAAAGAGTGAAACTTGTTTATCGTAGAGCCAAGTTACAGCAAACCTGCCCTGGGGTATTTTTGGAGCACCTTCTCCTACTTTAATAATTTAGATGAATAAATGGGCCGACAGGTGAGGAGAATTCTGCTGATTCTGAGGTGAAGGCTTCCTTTAAAATCCCTTTAGAACAGAGTGGAAGCATCAAAGGCGTAAATAAGTTTCATAAAGCTTCTGCTCTGTTTTTTATAGACATTCTTCCTTGTGTTTTGGGTGAAAATTCTCACATTTCAGGAACAGAAAGGAGGAAGTCTGGTTTTTCTTGCTCTTCTAACTGTTGCAGGCTGTATAAAACCATGAAAGGATTCTTCAAGGAGGTTCTAAGATCTTCAAAATGCATGTTAACGGGACCTGCTGATTCCCACCGCTGCAGTTGCGGTCCGGATATTGAAAGATTATAATCATCATCTGGAATTTGTTTCAATATTCGGACTTTACCCGCTGCTCCTCGAGCTGCAGAACCTCGTCCTCCGGGTCGCAGTCCTCATCAGAGACTCATGGAAGCACCTCCTGGCTCCTCCTGTCGGCCCCCGAAGGCTTTACAGGCTTTACAGGCTGATGTCCTTTTACCCGCAGCGACTCCTGGAGACTTTAGCTTCCAAAAAAGCCTTAAATGTGGGATATTTCACGCCCGGTTCTGTCAGCATTTCTAACTTGCAGTCAGGATTTTGCTGTAACAGTGAGACCGTCTTCTTATTTGTGAAAATAGAAGAATAATAAGTGTGCTGGCCTCTTTTCCAGGTACAGCAGCCTCTGAGGAGCTCCCAGGAGTCCCTCAGCCTCCGGACAACAGGAGACACGTTCAATCCGGGTTTTTAATCCAACATACGGTCACAAAAACACTTTTGTGTTATTGGAAATGCGCTTGCAAAGAGCCCTTTGTGTCATTTCTACTCACGAGTAAATTTTTGGGATGAGGATGCTGGTGCTTATCTGGAGAAGGTGCATCGGTGTTATTCTGCCTCTGACGTCAACATTCCTCCTGGATTCCTCACATTGTTGTTCGAGACTCCCAACCCTCGGTGGCGTGCGTGTACCCATTTGTCCCACCGCAGGCTTCGCTTGTTTGGCTGTTTGACAGTCGCATCTATTCCGGGATAGAGCCATATCCCCTCCAACGTGCTCTGACAGCCTTGTCAACACAAAAGGTGTCAAACTGGAATTTCATAAATATTTCCAGATTCCTTTTCTCAGTGAAGGAGCGATGCGGCAAAAGTGGCGAGCGCGGTCACACACTCGAGGCCCAAAACAACCAGAGAGCCTGGCGCATTTCAGTGCTGGAGCTTTAATTAACTAACAATTGTAATTAATTTCACTCCACGCTTGGTGGATCCACACAATCCTCAGAGCCCGGATTGGCTCTGATTGTTGCGCTACACTGTGCCGTGCTGCTATGCTATGCTATGCTAGGCTAACCGTGCTACACAACCTGACATACAAATCAGATCAACACATGCTACTGCAAACGCCGCCGTGGCGACTAACTACCACCAAACAACTACTGCTTAATCATCACAAATTCGCCCTGTCAAGCTGCATCGGGGCTGGGTTCATTCCAAAGCTCAGCCTTGCTCAAGCAGTTGCGTCTTCACATTTCTCTCCACTCTTCGCTGCTCACACAGACACAAAGACAGCTCACATTAGAGACACAAACGGTTTTATGTCCCATCTGGTCACCGCTTCTTAATTAGCTTGTGTTCTCACTGTCTGGACCTAAACGGCTCATCAGTGGCTAATGAACCCTGCGTGTCCTTCTGCAACTTCGGAGAAGAGCCGGGAGGTGCGATGAGAGCGGTGGTGGACGACACGCAGAGATCGCAGCGGCTCCGAGAGACGCCAAGAGCGAGCAGCTGTTTATCACGGTCCTGCAGAGGAGATGAGGATCCTGTGATGTTGGTACAACCTGTGCCGGTGCACAAATGACTCATGTTTCCAGATTCTGAAGTTCTAAAGAAGTTTCCAGAAACCACTTTGGACCATGGGACCCAGAGGACACAGACAGTTATCATCTTTCATTTATTCCTAATTAGGGAATAAATGGACCTGGACAGGTCACAGGGTCACCAATCAACCCCAAATTCATGTTTTTGGACTGTGAGTCTAATTCATCCTTCAGAAATACGGGCTTTGCTTGTGTTTTAGTTGTTTACAGTTTCTCATTGTCCGATCAGAGGGTTACATGTAATTGCATTTTTTGATATTCAGTCTGTCTAGTGTGAAATAAATTAGATTAATGAAGTTTACTTTCCTAAAGCGTCTTCAAATCAACAGCTTTCTGAGAGAGAATGAATCCCTGAGCAAGTTGGTGTATCATTTAAATGATGAAGCGCAGCTTAGAAGTAATTACACTGCTGCATAAACTCTTAATGTTTATTGATTCTGAAGAAGTTAATGGTTTCTTCACTCATAAGTAATTTACCAAGAGCGTTAATGGTGAAACAAAGGAGGTCAAAACGTCCCGAGGTAGCAGGGAGGTGGAGCGAATCAGGCCCCCAAACTGCGATTGGCCCCCAAACTGGTTGTTCCTGCTGCACGAGCCCGACGGTTCTTATGGATCGGTGTGTTGAGTTTCCTCCAAGTCTGTGCTGGGAAATGTTGCCGGCAGTGGTGGGGCGGATGTGGAGATGAGGCGGCGTCTTGCACAACTTTGTCGGAGGGGTTGCTTCCTGCACTGCATTATTAATACCTGATGTTCACAGTTGACCTGGTACTGACACACACACACACACACACACACACACAGATGCATAGAAGAAGAGAATTAAACTAGAGGATGCACCTAATTCAGTAGCCAAAATGTCGTCCTTTGGGCCATTTTAGAGGCGGCGCTCTGCGAGCTGTTAGTTCTGTACGACGAGGTTTGTAATTTATTGTTAATAATCTGCCTCGGATTCGGCAGAATTCACAGCTCATTACCTCCTCAAATGAGACTGGTTTTATCCAAATACTCCAGCCTCTCCGTGTAATAGAGATCGTACTCCCTGAAAAGGAACAGAAGCAGCAGAGTGGGGCTGAGCAGTCGGCCACAAAGCCCTGTGAGAAAACTTGGCTGACAACCATATAATGAGCCACTGTGAGATCTCCCACCATTTTATTGTGTCTTTATCTCCGTTTCATAAACTGGGAGGGTGAAAAGAAGAAGAAAAAACATCAAAAAGGCTGCAGGTTTGGAGCAAATTACCCATGCTTATTTATTCAGACCCACCCCCTGGGCTTTCCCACAGACCCGAAGACGCTGCAAATCGCTTTGCTGCTTGGGAAGAGAGAAAAAAAACACCCCAACATGATTAAATGGAGACCAGCAGAAAGGAAATGGGTGAGATAAGTTGTAAAGGGAGGAGAGTTGAGGTGACAGGTATGGGGGAAAGGATTAAGCATCAGAGTTGGGTGGGGTGGACGGACAGAGAGACAGGAAGTAAACCTCAACACAGGGGAGAGAAAAAGGAGAGAAAGGTGGTTTTACTGGAGGGGAGCAAAGTGGAGGGAAATAAGATAAGAGGGATCATCAAAGTGAGGGGGTGGAATCTAACAGGGGAGCAGACAAGGGGGTGTTGACTGGTTGACTGTCTCCCAGGGGAGAGGGAGTTGGCTCGGTGAGCGCCCACCCCCTGCTGAGAGACTCAACAGGGGGGCAGCTTTTTGTTTTGGAGAGAATTTTCTTTAAAAAAAATGAACATCAACAGAAACACGTGATAACAGAGGCCTGGACGCTCTGCGTTACAGCTGGTGGAGCGGCTTTGTTCACAAAACTCAGCAGGGTGGGGGGGGGGTTCTTATTCACTCACTCATCTCCCCATCATTTGGCCCAACGAGCATTCATATGCAGTGAATTTTCCCGTTTTTGCGTCTGATCCGACACCGCAGTCCCTGCCCCGCCCAGCAGGGGTGCAGTAACTCAGAAAGTGACTTCAATCCTCCAAATTTCCTGGCATTCTTTGTTATCTCGGCCTATATTCAAACACGATATCTCATGGAAAGCAGTAGGACGGACAAGCAAACAGAACAAGATAAACGCAGCCCTCCATCTGCTGCCACAATGCATCAATATAAGGAAATAATTGACCGTAGCCTTGCAGTGGAAATATTGGCAGCTTCTAAAACACATGGCGGGCGAGCCCACATTCTGTCCGCGGTCAGGGTCTGTTTAGGTGCGAGTAGAGGGTTTGACCCGTCTGTATTGTTGCTAATTGTTTAAAGGTCGTTCAGCACGTGCCAACGCCGTCTCATTGTGTAGGAGCCACTGCTAAAGCCGCTTCAAACTTAAAACTCAGCATCCTCGTCCAGGTTCGTGCCATCGTTTCTGTTACGTATCACATCGATCTTCGCGTTTCTCTACACACACCTCTACCTCAGGAGGCAAGGACAACGTGCTAATCGACGCCGTCTCTAGATGTTGATGGAAGCTTTGCAATAGGGGAAAAAATATCAATTAGATATATTAAGGAAAATCTGTAGGAGGCATGGCTATAATACCCAACATTACAGCGAACTAGGAACGCTGATCCGCCGTTTAACAACCACAAAAAATAGTGGAATAATAGGGGAAAAAACAGTGGAATAATGTTTGTTTGGGTATTTTTTAAACTGTGGAAACAGGAAAACAAAAAAGCTGCTAAAGTGGGAACCCTAAAGGATGGCGAGCATACTGTGACAACCAAAAGTCAGATTGAAAAGGTTTTGGACCCAGATATTTTGGTTGTGTCACATGTTAAATTGACCGTCTTTGTCGATCGTTGCACAAATATTCTGCGGTTTAAATTGCTGCTCTCTATGTTTGGCAGACGGACTCATTTACCTTTTCCATTAGCAACATTCAAAAGAAGGGGCGTCAGCCCCCCCGATTAAAGGGTAGATTTATTCTTTTATCCTCATTGTCATTGCTGAGAGTAAACAAAAGCCTCCAGATATTGTAGAGTGTTGGCTGGTTTATGCTGGACCTCCTGGGGAGTAGTTTAATGTGGCTCTGGAGCAGATTAGCAGGCTAAAGCTAAATTTTGTAATCACTGTGATGGGCTCAAACAAAATGGAGTAGGGGTCTCTTCAAGGTTAAAATGATTGCTGTCCTTTTCCATCACCTCTCTGTGCTCACTCAGGCGCTCAGGGCTCTCATCCTCGCCAACATATTCCAACAATTCACATATTGATTTGCATTTTGCACCATAGAAATATTTCTGTTGTTGTCTTCCTTGGTTTTTTTTTACGACAGCATAAAAAAGGAGATTTATTGCTCATCTAAAATTCCTAACGTTCTATATTTCATAGAGAAGGTCTCAAAATGCTGACTTTGTTTTTAGACATCAGGGTTTGCCTGCAGAAATGATTAAGAATACAATTTGAGAGAGCAACAATTTGAATTTAACTGTTATTAAGTATCTTTTTTTTCTTTGCCACGGCTTCCTTCCACTAGACGTAATCAGATTACACAATCTAAACTCACAATCTAATTTAGTGTCGCTGACATGACAAGTGGACGATGCAAATATCCGAACTCTTTGGGTTATTGTGCAGTTTTTGTCTGTAGGTTCTTGGTGATTTAGGGGAGCCGCAGTTGACCGAGCGTGAAAATAAAGACAAGAAATGATTGGACATGATTAAAAACTGACAAGCAAAAAGAGGAATGGAACAAGCAGAGAAGTGTTTGTCTCGATGAGTCCTGAAGAAGTTAATGCTTTGTTTTAAAAAAAGAACTGATGTGGCGGACAAAAAAGGAGAGAATGGGGTGTTTCCCTGAGGCAGAGATGTGTGAGTGAGTACACTAATCTCTCTCTCTCTCTCTCTCTCTGTTTCTCTCTCTCTCAACCACACACACACACACACTCACTCAGTCAGTTGCAACAGCGTGCTCATCGAGGTTGGCAGCACAAAGCAGACGCTCCCTTCACCCACTTACACACACACTCAGACATTCTTATAAAGACACACACACACACACACACACAGACACACACACACACACAACAAACACCTCCTCCGTGACGCCCCGTGGTGCCGAGGAAAAACTGACTGGGAGAAGGAGGCAGGAGGGAGATGCCAGCAACTCTGAGAGAAGAGAAGAAGGAAAAAGAAAACGAGAGCAGCGAGAACATAAAGATACATTTTGGGATTCCAGCCACCAGGTAACGACCTCTTTTCTAATTCATCTGATTCACCGTTTTCTTCAAGTTCACAGCCAAGCGCTGCGCGGTGGGGGGGGGGGGGGGTCACGCTGCGCAGGTGAACTGTAGCTGCAGCACCAGTGGATCCGTTCAGATCACTCAAAGTTTACACAACTTTCACCTTTGTTGCTTGTTCATTTCTGAAGCTTCTGCAGAAACGCGCGTGCCTATTTCAGAGCCGTGAACACTGACACGTGGGGAGAGTGCGGAGAAATGTTCACTCATCTGTGCAGATGAAGTTGACAATGTCTGTGCCCGTGTGTGTGTGTGCGCGTGTGTGTGTGTGAGTGTGCAGTCAGTGATGCGCATGATTGGGGACGGAGGGAGAAGCAGAGGTGAAGGAAAGAGCAGAGAGGCAGGTTAATAAAAGTCTGCTGATGTGATGCTTTCGCCTGTGGACGAGCGCCTTGGAGGACGTTAGCGCAGGTGAAACACACACCTGGATTCAGCCCTTTGCCTGAATCCACGGCTTCGCTCTCGTGTGACAAACGAAACAACAGCAGTCCGAGCCTCCTCCGAAGTGGCTGTTCGCCATAGAGGGGCAATAAAGTCCACAGAGAGGATGCATGGGGTAATTGCATGTTAGTCCAGAATCATGATCTCTTTATTACTGTTACTCTAAAACAGATTTATGTCCCACTTGCAGCATTTTAGAGGAAAGATGAAAAAGGGGAGACCTTATACCATCTATAATCATCCAAAGCATCTCTTGTGATCCGAACACGCAGCCATTCACATTGTTTAGCGCAATAACCCCGGCATGATTATCCTCAGCTGCATCCACAAGACAGTTAAAACAAAGCAGTAATTCCCAGTCAGAGCTAATTATGGTGACACTCCCACAAGCCAAGCTGGTTAAATGAGACGGCAGAAGCCCGTCTGCAGCGCCTGAAGCCTTGCAAACAGACTGGAAAGGGACGGAGCCCAGCAGCAGGTCCAGGTCGGAGGGACTGTGAGGGGACGGACAAGATGTGTTTGTGACCTTCAGTGTGTTTGTAGAGAGCTGAGGAAGAGAGGGAGTCAGGAGGCAGAGGGAGCAAAGGCATGAATGGAGGGTTTGTCTGGGATGTGTGTGTGTGTTGGGGGTGTTTTTGTGTCACAAAGCAAACTGTGAGCAATCGATTTTCTGTCATGTGAGAGCTTAACATTACACCGAGATCCGGTGCGTCGTGTAAACAAAGAGATAGCCGTGTTAGTCAGTAATCATCCATGAGACTGTTATTAATGGTTAATCTTTCGTTGGAATGCAGTCATCAGGTCTGTTACCTTTTAAGCTGAAACTGGCGCTCAGTGTAAACAGGCTACTGTCTAGAAGGTGATTTAAGTAATAACAATGGAAAAAGAACCCTTCTGCTTTTCAAATTCACTTCATGCTAACGGTGCGATAGCCTGTTGTTGAAAGCTGTTGTTTCTCTGCAAGACCCCTAAAAACATTCTGCTAACATTTAATTAGCATCTGATCTCTGACATCTAATTAGTTGTCAAGTATTGTAAATTATTTTAATTTTAAGATAACTGTGACATACCATGCGCCACAATTACGTTCCTGTATAAGCTTTACATATAACTACCGGTAGTTATTATTTCACTTTTAAGTTGTATAAAAATACCTGTAAAATACCTGTAAACCCAACAAAGTAATGTAACCCTGTGTGACTGTTGGATTCATCTTTTAAATACGGAGATGTGACTTTCCAGGCCTTGGAAAAGTTTTCACATTACTGGCAGTTAAAGATTGAGGAAAGGCCAAAAGTGAGGCGAGCGTGGGAAATTAGGGACAAATTGAGGAAAGTTCAATGAAAATTGGACAGCAAGTGCAGCAGCAGCATTTGGGATCAGGAGTCAAATGGAGTTTTTTGTGTTCTTTTCCGATATTGGGAACATGAGGACATTTGAGAGTGAAATGAGTCACGCTCAAAACGATGTTGTGTAAAATGGGACCTGTGTGTGTGTGTGTGTGTGTGTGTGTGTGTGTGTGGTGTGTGTGTGTGTGTGTGTGTGTGTGTGTGTGTTGAGGGGTTTCTGTCACCTCGATAGAAGAGTACATTATGGCTGTTTGGGCACATTAAGGGGCATTAGCTGGAGGAGCAGGCCTGAATAATGCATAGACTTTATTTATGAGTAGAGTGCATATGTCTTCTGAAGCGCATTGAACACACACACACACACACACACGCACACACGCACACACACACACACACACACACACACACACACACACACACACATACACTCATACATGGACAGCTTATTTTTCAGTAGTCTGTGCCAAATTCACCAATAGATTTATATGCTTAACTGTGTGTGATAAAGCAACCATCTGTGTTCAGTGTTCTGTGTGTGTGTGTGTGCGCGCGCGTGTGTGTGAGTGTGTGTGTTTGAGAGAGCGTGTATGAGTAAGTGAGTGACAGTATTTCCAAGATGACGGCAAAGCTGACATTAAGAAAAACAAAGTGCCAGGGAAATGCTGGTGACGGCCGCCATTCAGTTCATTACCCCCCCCCCCTCCCACACACACACACACACACACACACAACTGTTGCGACATAAAAACATCCCCATTTGACTCAGAATGAAATTCACCAGTTTCTGTTTGTGAGACCTTGGAGCCGTGACCAGCCGGTCACGTTGTGAGGGTGAAGTTTCGCAATGACGACGTTCACATTTACAACATAGCAACCGCGTGTGTGCTCACGACCCTGAAGTCCAGCCAAAACCTCATTAAAGACCAAATATTAACACAAGTTAATCTGATCACGATTATGAGGAACACCCTGACATAAAAACTACCAGGTTCTCTCAGTTCTACTCTGGAATTTGATGCTGTGATATTGCTATTTCAGACGTTTAAAAGCCTGGCTTTGCTCGTATCTGGGATAAATTTCCCATTTACTGACGCATATTTTATCTCTGCTAATTGCAGGATAAGGCGTTAATCTCTCAAATTGTGACTCAAGTTCTGTTTGGACATCAGCAGCCTTCGATTTCCCTAATCCAAAGCAGTCCCTGTTCAGTCCGCACCGCCACTTCCTGCACGCCTCCAGCGCTCCTGTCAATTAAAACTCAATCAACTCACTCTCCCATATTGACCTGCAGTGTACAGTAGCAAAGTCACTGGAACTGAAAACTGGCCCACGACCAAAATTTGTGGGGGGAAAAAAAAAACAATCGAGCAATGTTGTAGAGGGCAAATGAGACTCCAGAGAGAGATAAGTTGTTGGATTTCTGGAATAACCTTGATTGATTCCAAACTTTGGATGCCGCAAATGTCATCTTTGGAGATAATGATGGTCAATTCCCAGCTGCAGACCCGACCTGCGGGCTGTCTGTGTGCACGCGCATGTGTCCAGGAGTCAGAACGTCATTCAAAACCACCTCCAAATGCACAGGTGCGTGTTTCCGTGCGTTGCCGGGGACCGAGAGGGTGAGAAAGGCTTTTCTGGAGCCTCTGTGAGACGTTGTGCTGAAGGAAAGGTGGGAAAAAAAGGAAAACATCACAGTGGAGCTATCACCACCCTCATGCCAGGTTTGCAAACCAATGCATGAGCACCAGCACGTTCGTGCACGTGAGCCTTGTCTCTGTCAAAAGACTGGTTCTATATTCTGCTCAGATGAATTCATCAGACCCGTATTTGCATACCGGCTCGTATCAGTACTCATCCTATAGGTGACATCATGCCTCGGGCTCTCCTGCCAAGACAATCCCTCTGCTAATTGAAAAACAACGGGCTAAGCTAATTAATGAAGGAATGCGTTCGGTCCGGCTCCACCGGTGTTTCCTGCTGATGGTGGGTTTTTTTCTTTAGTTCCCCTGCTGAAACGCTGAATTATCATTTGTAATTTGACTGCAGCCAGTCAGCACTGCTGAATCTCTGGCCCAGTCCTGTTTCCTGACTCCTGAGGTAACAAGTTGCAGCTAAATGCCGGATAAATGCGACCGTTGCTGCCACGCTCCGCGTCCGCTACCACACCCCCTCATGGCCTCCCCCTTTTTCCATCCTCCTCAGTCCCATTGCTTTAATATCCGTGTCCCTGGGGTCGACTGCCCAGGTGAGTGCAATTTGAACCGCCGTTGCTATGGTAATCTAGCAACGGGAGCCCAAACACACCTGACGACGCTGGTTCATCGTTCCGACGTCCCTCTCTCGTTTTCTGACACTTGCGTTCTTCTCGTCTTCAAATCCTCCGCTTTCACACAAACACCATCTGTTTTTTTTCCTCTCTCGCTCTCTCGGTCGTCTCTGCTGCTGCCTAACAAACATTAAAAAAAAACACAGTCCAGGGCCCAGATAATATTTGGGCTCACTGGCCCGTGACACTATTGACCAGACACAACTCGCCCGGCCCATCTGTCGGCTCGACCTCATTCCTCATCCATATGTGCACAAGCGTGACCCTCAAACATACAGAAAATGACAGTGAACTCCACCGACCAAACAAGTGATAGCGATGCTGCCCCGAAGCCGACGACCTTACTGGGCCACGCCCACCTCTGACCCAAAGCCCCCGTTCCTCTCACATGAAATTAACCCAGCTCGGCGTCCCTCCAGCATCTCATCACACGGGACAGTTGGGTTAAGTCCAGTTCGACGGGTCGTTTTCCCCTCCGTCGGGTTAAGCTGTCGGGGGCCGCCATCGCTGTGAAAGGAAACACATGCTCGGTGTGAAAGGGTGCACGCCCATGCGTGAGCCTGTAAACAAGGACACTGGCTGTGAGGAGGGGGGGGGGGAGATCAGGGACAGTGTCTCTTTAAGCGGATTTATGAATGTATGTCCTGTATTTACACATATACTGTATTTACTGTATAGAGTAATAGAGTTATGGGGGCAGCATGTTATTTATTAATGCACACACACACACACACACACACACGTACAGCAGAGACGAGAAGTAACAGGCACCTTTTTGGTGTTCGATATAGTTGACCCAGATCCTGGAGCGTGTGCGACTGAAGATGTTTGGGGGAGGGTGTGCATGTGTGTGTGTGGGTGTGTGTGTGCACGTATGGTTGGAGGGTATCGGGATCTTATGAGAGAACGTGGTGCTGAGGGAGTGAAAGGGTGGTGGGTGGGTGTGGGTGTGGGCCAAGAGCTCCAAAGTGTCTCATTTCAAACTCAGCAGGGGGCTGATGGGAAATAGACGGACGGATCTCAACATAGAGGGAGGGAGAACATAAGATCTTGTTCTGTACATTAGAGGGGTGTTATGGCGCAGTGACATCTAGCAAATTTAAACAATGAGCGTCTGGTGGATTTTCATGATGGTGGATCTGGTGTTGCATGTTGACGGTCATGTGACCAGCACGCAGGGGGTTCGTGCAACTGTGCTCATAAGAAGGGGAAAAAACAACATTTTTAGTTTTCTCTCTTTTGTTCAGATTGATGGAAAAACTTGATTTAATTGCGGCAGATTCATCACCCTGAACACAATGAAGAACGAGATGGGGCACTGTTGCCATATAATTTTGTTTTTTGGGAAATTGTGTTTTCTGACTGTGCTGTGGGCCACGAGCTCTGTGGGAACTGGGATTTTTATGTGTTTTTAGCTGTTTGCTTAGCATTTCTGTTGCTCATCCCCTGTCAGCTCTGCTAATCTTGTGAACAAACACTAAGGCAGCTCAGAGTTCTGACAGACAGAGGCCCATTTGGGCGCTTTTCCCCCCATCTCTGCATTCTTCTTTCCTCTGAATTTCTCAGGATCAAATCCTCCACTCATGTGGATAACTATCTTTCCTCAGAGCCGGTGCCTGGCTCTGGGTGCCTCCAACTCCTCCCATGGACAGATAGAGTTCCTGGAAGAGGTGAGAGTCCTTTACTTCCATTGAAACTGGAGAGTTGTTTTCACTCATCATCCAAATTTCACTTCTTTTATCTTATCTTGGAAGATGTGGCAGCAGATTTTGCTGAGGATTTCTGAAATGAAAGCGAGTAGCGGGACTTAGAGGCAGCCATATTGTAACCAGCAGCTATAGAATACTGCCGATTCTCTTGTATCTTTTCTGTGTGATGACTTCCAAGCAGAGGACAAATGCCGGCGCTAGTCTGAGCTGGAAGCTTTCCCAGTCTTGTTCAGATGGCTTCATCTATTTTGATTACAGACCTCCCTCTGAGTGTTGGCTATCTCCTCTTCAGGCAGTTAACAGGAACAGGATTAGAAACAGGAGCGGCTGTGTTACATGTCTGATTTTGGTCTGAAAGGCAATTATCTGGGTGACTGTAGGGTCTATGTGCCACAATCCACCACGCTCATCAGAAAGAAACGACAGGAAGCTCGGCAGGGCTGAAAGTTTGGAGGTGCAGGAGGAAAACTAGGGTGAAACGGAAAAAAACCCCAGAAGAGTTGAAATGAGAGGAATAGAAAAAGATGGGGAAGTAGCGAATGGAACAAGGAAAGAGACTTATCTGTTTCTCACAGTCTTTGTGACAGGCTTGGCAATCCACAGCTTCTTACCACACCACCCCCTACCAGAGAAAATCTTTCTCTCTGCCACACACACACACACACACACACACACACACACACACACCCTCCTGCAGAGTACAGACACACACATACACACACACCCTCTGTCTCTCCGTACAGGATAATCCTTCGCCCACCCCCCAAATACCATCGCTCAGTTAAAAGATATATCCACTGGTTTGGATTGCAGGCAGTCGCCTGCTGCGTCCTGGCTGAGGTGGTGCACACGCGCAGATCAATGGGAGCCAAATGTAACAAAACTACAGACACAAGGACTCAATATGCAGATGACGGCATCTGCCTTTCACAGATAATTACTCCTCCTTTTCACTCCCTCCGTCTCCATCCGGTCCAGCCTGGGCGGTTAGAAGGGTTAGTCAAGATGGAGAGTTCACACATCATTGACCATCCTGGCGTTGTTATTGTTGTTCGCTCCCTCCTATCTATTCTGGCTAATGTGAATCTGAAGAAGTGATGATCAGGAAAGACGCACACTCGTAATAACTCATGCAAGCCTCATTGAGCAGGGCCGCTGCAGATTTGATATAAAACTTAAGAACTTTTAAAAAATAAATAACAATGGCAACTCAATTGATAGCTATTTACATAATGAAAGTTTATTCTCAAAGACGCTTTATAGAACATTTTGGGGGAAAGATTCATACAGAAATCATAATAAAGCATGATTTCTTTTGCTTAGAGTGTAATTCAATTTCCCCACGGGGATGAATAAAGTTCATCTTAATCTTAATCTTAATCTTAAACATTTGATAACAGGAGAGACTGAAAAGGGACGAACTAATCCACCAAATCGGTCTATTGGTGAGAATTATGGTTGAGAAACATTCAGTTTTTTTAGATCAAAATGCGGGTCTCCCTGCTGAACAAGGGGAAATGTGAAGAGAGATGTTTTGTCAACTTTATCATAACGCTGGCTAAAACAGTTTCAAAGTCAGTCTCAGGCAATGACCTGCACTTTATGCAACATCCCCAAAACCCATGCTGCCATTAGTAGACCTTGCGTACAAAAACACTGGAACATTGCATACAAAGCATTTAAATCTTCCATATTTCCCATTTCTACTTCATCTAGATTAATATTCATCAACTTAAAATACTTCAGCTGCAGAAAGGTGTACTTGTAATTTATTTATGAGTGACTGAGAGGCCGCTGCAGGGCACCTCCATTAGCCTGGTTAACACAATCAAACTAGGAGGGTTTCTGAACCCAGGAAAAAAAAATCAGGAGCAGGCGGAGAAAAAAAGAGACGTCTGACAAGGAAAAGCAAGAGGGAGGTTAGTGGAGGCGACAGCAGAAGGTCAGGAGGGGAGGGACGGCGGCACAGAGACACGACAGTGGGGGAATATTTCCATGTTCAGAGTCACAGGGGAATCCAGCAGCCACTTGACACACCAATGAGTCTCGCTGTGCAGCCGCACATCTGCACACAGACACACACAAACCTCCCAGAGGACCCTCCCACGCTGACTGGCATCAGTCTGTCTCAAAGAGGACGACGCCTGACGTTACCTCTGCTCATCGCCTGCAGCTAATTACCCACGCACACCCCTCAGGGTCAAACATCCCATTGATCTGTAGCTGCAGGATATAATATGTTAATGGAAGGAACGCGGAGCAATTTCTGGATAAAAACTGTACATTTGCTGTGCACATAATGCTTTCGATGGCTTCCCAACGCAACGGGAATGACGACATTGTCACCAAGACTGGGGATACACAGCTGCCTGGGGAGGGTTCAACCTTTGTCCCTGAAGGGGCAATTAGCGCTCAGGAAGGACCCAGGTAGAGTTCTTCCCCTTGACCAGAACATTGTTACACTAATTAATAACTGAGTCACATCAGGATGACTTAATAACAACAACAGCAACAGGAAGGAAATAGGAAATACATTATTGCAGTCAATTACATTGTTATTACACCGGTCTCCAGGTCTTTTAGGCTAAATATTATTTGCATGAAAAGTCACACATTTTAATGGTGTTTTCCTCAGCGATGTAAAGAAAAAGAATATCGTTCTTGGTTTCTGTGAGTTAAGCAGAGTTAAGGAAGTGACGAATAATCTGAAGGTTACTTAAAAATGCAGGTTTAAACAGCGTCGACGGGGCGTCGTCTCCGACATCAACCTGCAGCTAAATGAAATGTTCGGCAGTGGCAGAACAAAGTGAGAAACCTTCTGAAACTCAAAACATTCATTCATTCATGAGCATCGAATTTTGTGGGTGTGTAGCTCAGTCGTTGACTCCAGAACGTGCACTTTGTTTCAAACAAAAACTCCAAATTCACCTTTCTCCTCTTTAAAATGCACGAATATTTACATATGCTACAGGTCCCCAAACAGAGGTTGAACCACAGCTTCTCCTTTACGCGTTCACCGGTTCATCTGAACTGAGAGGGGGCGCCGGCGCACTTTGGGGGCATCTTGATCCCGCTAACGTCATTAATTTTCAATGCATATTCTCTGTGTCTCCTTTAGAGATAGATTAATATTTTAGTATTTTCTCGCTATAATCCCGCTGCTTTGACGGGGCCTTTGTGAAACGGCAGCCGTCTCCAGCGTGAGCGCCCGTATCTGGGATGAGAAGAGATGAGCGTCGTGAGCCCTTCTGGAACCGTGGAAGCCAGTGTTTGGAACGCTTCGTTGCGTTCAGAGGTTTCTGTCCTTCCAGTGATCCGTTACAGTGTTGGTGCCACTCACATGCACGCGTCAAGCCATCAGAATGCTGTGAACACACTCATTTCTGATATTTGACCACGTCCAAGCGTTGTTGGGTTTTTCCTTGCACCTCTGAAGATGAAAGGTGCAGAGCAGCAAATCACTAACTCTTTTTTTCTGTTCCGCTCCTATAGATTCTCCAGCTGAAGAGCTCCCCCCTGAGGCCCCCTCCTGCCTGATAACAAGCACCACACACTGTACCAGTGCGGAGGCTTCATGAGCGTGTGCATATAACTTCCACCTGAGCGTGAGGCACCATGCTGTGGACAGTGCTGCTCGCACTACTGCTGCTTCTGCTGCTGCAGACTCAGCTGTCTGTGTGCTTTAGAGAATTACGCAGCGGGGTTTCGAACACAGCTGCCTATTCCTCTTCTTCTTCTTCATCATCCTCCTCTTCCTCACCTTCCCATAATAGCACCCAGCAGCGGCTGCCCGGAGCTATTATTATTGGGGTGAGGAAAGGAGGCACCAGAGCCCTGCTGGAAATGCTCAACCTGCATCCAGATGTGGAGGTGGCCAAAGCAGAGGTAAAGCACAAACCTTTGAATTTTAGATGGCGTCCTGGTGATTGAAGCTGCAAAAGGCCAATTTTTACACCTGTAAGTGATGAACAGAAGGTGTGTGAGGGCCTGCAGGGAGAGGGCACATTTACCTGCAGCCTGCACAGGAAGATGCAGCCCAATGCTGTCAACCAGTGCACAACAGTCAAATATATATTAATAGACAAACACAAAGGGGAGATATCAAAGCCTGTCTGACGTGTGGATCGTCTGGGCTTCACGTCTGGATTATGAGGAATCCTTACATCTTTTCAGCAGGTTTGGTGTCCATAAAAAAGCTTCAGATGTCACCAGCAGACACAAACATTCCATTTGAATCAGAGAAATTCATCCTCGCCTTCACTAGCAGAAATTTGGAGTTTCCATCAAATGTCAGATTGTTGAGGAGGCAGTCGGATCAAAGTGCTCTTTGATGAAGTGACAACCCAGAATTTTCCCATCCCTCCATCTCATTATTCTTCTTCTTATTAGTGGTAGTATTGTCATTATTTGGCTCAAGCTTTTTGTTGGATCCCTATATGGACAGGCATGGTTTATTACTATTTACTGGTAATCTTCCTGAATGTGTGTTTGTTTTTAATAATGGACAAGTGTTCCAGGGGAGCAGCTCACTGGATGAGATGAGAACAAAGTGGGCTCAGCCCAGAAGAGGGGTGCAGTGATTGGCTGGCCTGTCACAGCGAAGCCACAGTCAAACAAGCAGTTTGAAGGGAGAATTCTCCAGCTTATCCTCCCTCATCTTTATTATCCCCTCTCACGCTGGCGGCTTTTGCCTCTTGCATTTCTGCAGGTTTGGTAGCTTTATACATGTCACGTGTCACCCGTGGCGACTTAAACGGCGCCAGCAGCAGATAGGCTCGTTGCAAAAACCCCCAAATTATTGTCATGACAACAATATCCTTTTGAAATGTGGTTTCACTTTACACTTGTCGTGTCAATACCGGAGTGTAAAAGAGTCCGTTCTCTCTGCTCCTGTCTCCCATCAGGTGCACTATTTTAACGTGGATGAACACTACCGGCGAGGCCTGGCTTGGTACCGAGCTCAGATGCCCTTCACGGTCCCTGGACAGCTGACGGTAGAGAAGACCCCTGGCTACTTTGCGGCCCCCCAGGCCCCTGCGCGCGTGTGGGACATGAATCCTGCCGTCCGGCTCCTGCTAATTGTCCGGGACCCGGCTGAGCGGCTGGTGTCTGACTACACCCAGGTCCTTCACAACCGCCTGACCCGCAACAAGCCCTACCAGTCGCTTGAGGAGCTCCTGATCCGCCACGGCCACATTGACTCCGGGTACAAGGCGCTGCAGAGGAGCCTGTACCACCAGCACCTCGCCCGGTGGCTGGAGGTGTTCCCCAGGGAGCAGATTCATGTGGTGGACGGCGATGCGCTCATTCGGAATCCCTTCCCTGAGCTGAGGAAGGCCGAGAGGTTCCTGGACCTGTCACCTAGGATCAGCCCAAACAACTTCTATTACAACACCACCAAGGGCTTCTACTGCCTGTTGTCTGCTGGACACGACAAGTGCCTGGACGAGTCCAAGGGCCGCCCGCACGCACCGCTGAGCGCCCAGGCCTTCAAGAAGCTTTGCCGCTACTTCAGGAAACCCAACAAGCTGTTCTTCGAAATGGTGGGGAGGTCGTTCTCCTGGTGCTGATCCGGCGATGGCCGGGAAATGTAGATATTCCAAACATATCTTGGACGACTCACATTCAGGGACACAGAGAGAGGAAATCGTTGTTCCGGTTTAGATCCGGTGAACTTATTGATACCTGCTCAGGTATAAACGTGGCGAGTTCTGAGGCGAAGAGCGCCGCTTGTGGAACAGAAACCTTGCAGGTGCCTCCCCGAAGAAGCTGTGCCACACGCCAGGTTGGACCCGAAGGCAAGCGGCGCCGTTTAACAAAGAGCACACGTTAATGTGACGTCGTTCGATTTGACATCTGCTGAAAATACGTGTCAACTGTTGCACTAAAGACTCCATTGCCATTAAAAATAGAATCACTGAGCTTCAACGTAGTGTTTTTATACATTGGGGTTTTTTTTAAATACTTGTGTGTGTTAGTAAAAATAAAGATTAGTTGAAATCATTGTATGTTGTTCTTCTAACCAGGTTGTTTCTGACATGCTTTTTTAGTTTCATGACCAATTATTTTCAATTATTTTTTAACGTTCCAATTCCAAAGGTTGAATAACAGCGTGAAATTGGATGATTAAAATGTAAAAAACACAAAAAAGAAAGCTAATTTCTCTCCTGGTGAAGGAATAATCTTTTGGTTTTTATCCAAGAGGTTTGGACAATAATCAAATAATGCATTTTCCATAAGTAAAAGTCTCCGCTTCCTCTCAGTTAGCATTAGGCTAGGTTAACGGAACAGGGACAGATGTTTCCTTCCCTCAATTATTTTTATTTTTTTAGGGAAAAACTTCACAATTGTCCATCGTAAATCTAACTTCAGTCAAGGCTAAACAGAAGCTCCTCTTAAGAATGTGCCGTTATCATAATCACTCTGATCATGTGTTCATTTGGCGGTACCGTAGTTGTGTTGTTTAAACGAGCATAAGAGGAGAATGAATGCTGAAGGCTGACCTCTGGCTGTCCCCCACCACCGTCCTCAACGGGAAGACGGCTGGGGAGAGAGAGATGGAGGAATAAACAAATCCTTCTCAGCTCTTTGAAGATGTAAGGAATGTGATACTTTCATGTGTTCCCATAGAGGCTCACACTCATGTAGACAATATGTCTGATGATCAGAGGAGCCCTCACTTCCTGTGACGGGGTTCCTGAGTTCATACTCCTCTCTCAAAGTTACTGTGAACACCAAAAACTCAGTCTGCAATTCGTTCTGATTCCATAGTTGGTCTTCAAGGACTGCCATGATGAGACAGCTTAAATATTAATTATAGATTTGATGACCAAATCCCTGATCAACGCAGGCCAATCCCAGCCGTCAGTGTTGTTAGACATGCTGCTAATCATCAACGAGGCTATATATAGTGTATATATTAATATTCCAGCGTTAATTTAGCTCAAACTTTGGCTTCACAGAAACACCAACTGGTCTCTTCGTTCAGTCTGGCTTCCACCCATCTGGTTAAAGCCGGAAATCTAATTAAAATCACATTGTTTGGTAACTGTGACAAAAAATGTTGGCGAAAATTGTTAAATGGGTCCATATCATGAGTGTGATCACATGATGTGATCAATCTGCTGCTGCCCTGCTAAAGGTCAGTCCCATTAATGTCACCACAGTGACGCCCTCGTTGTTGTGATGGAAAAAAAACACCTTTTATCACCTCCGACTTATTATCATTTTGGTATTTTCATGCAAAGACGGAAGAGCAAAGAAATTAATTGGCATTACACTTAAGGTTTTTGGGGAAATTAAAAAGTAAATAGCTCTTTTGTGCTAAGTAAAATGAAATAAATTCATTCAGTTTATTTCCTCTTGCTTCATTAACACTGATGTGACATTTGGGTGACACTAATTTTGTGCAAACAAAAACAACTTAAATCACAGTTAGTCAGTATTTGAAAATACATTTAAACCAACCAAATCAAAATGGTATAACAAAATAATAAGTTTAATTATAAACCTTTACAATTCTCTGCCCGGATCAACCTGCAGGTGAAACTATATGAAACACCATGGTAACGCTCAGAATTGTTCAGGCACTGCAACCAGTGTGATACACAAAGTGTGTGTGTGAGTGAGAGAGAGAGACAGATAGACTGGAATCATCAAAGATAGAAGTGTTGTTGGAAATCAACAGCTGCCCACACACAGCCTCCGCAGCAGTGTGTCAGACGTGTGTGTGGGTGAGTGTGAGTGCAGCTACATTAAAATAACGATGTACATGTGCAGTCCATCCCCTTGTGGCTGTATTAATAAGTGTATTTCTACATCGACGCTGCCCCCTAGTGACTGGGTGTTGAACTGCAGCAATTTACGACTTCGGTACATATGTAAAACCTGTCCATCGCCTCAAAATAAAAAATATTCTCATACAATACTTTTAAACCAGGTCAGCTCTCATATGTCAAATATTTATTACAAGATTTTAGTTACATGTAGTTTTCCTGAACACAAACTTCTAGAAAGGGTGACTTTTCCACTCGAGGTATGTTTCCATTTATGGTCACAATTTAAAGCATATGTTGATCTTCAGGCATTTTCCCTCTCAAGATACGGAATAAAAAGTATATAAAAATCATATATACCTAATGAATGGCTCAACACTGAAGGAAACAGGTTCGAGACTAAGAACGTTGGACATCTAATCACAAGAGTGCAGGGTCACCACTAACATTTAATACAGTTTACTGCTATAAACAAATGCAAAACTCTAGCATATAACGGCAATTATGTGTAGTTTTCACTTATTTTCCATTCGTATGTAAAAAAACACTACCTTTAAATACATCCTCAGTATTGTTACAGTAATTAAAGATAAAGCACCATCTTTCATTTAGCCATTTCTGCCCTGAAACATCAATAGAAATGTGTATAGTAAATTTAAGCATTTCAAAGAAAATAACCACAATACAAGTTTTTTTTTATATATAAAAATGGTTTAACAATTTTCAGTATAAAACATTACAGAGTCCCCAGCCAATCGAACAAATTAATGGTCTCCATTTGATGATCTCCACTGTCAGGCATTCTACAACAGCATACAAAGGGGTTGTTTTTTTTTTTTTACATTAGACTTTTCTGTAGCTTGTTTTCCTAGTTAAGGGAAAATATTACAACACAAATTCTAACAATCACTCTTTTGCTATAATAATAAAAAATGAACTCCTGGTCCAATCAAAGCCCTAAACCCCACAACGTCTGGTCAAAACGCAGGGGTCTATGCAGTCTTCTGCTGGCCCTTCTTTCCAATAAGGGATTTGTGGATGTGTGGAATGACACCTGAAAACAAAGAGTGTGATTAAATCTCTAATTTGAAAGAAAATAGGCAGGAAAAACGTGGGAAGAACGTGTCATCTCACCTCCTCCGGCAATTGTTGCCTTGATAAGGGAGTCCAACTCCTCGTCGCCACGGATGGCCAGTTGCAAGTGACGAGGAGTGATACGCTTCACCTTCAAGTCTTTGGAGGCATTACCTGCCAACTCTAGTACCTAATAAACAAGCAACGCACACGCAATCATACAAACACACCATCCAAAGGGCGTCACAATATCAAGGCAAACGTAAAAGCAGAACCTACTTCGGCAGTGAGGTACTCGAGGATGGCAGCACTGTACACAGCTGCCGTGGCTCCTACACGACCATGGCTGGTTGTGCGGGTCTTTAAGTGCCTGTGGATACGTCCCACTGGAAACTGACAACAAAGAGAGGTGTCATGACAGTGAGCAATGCCGTGCACCCTCCAGGAAGGCATGCAGCAACGCCACATCTTACCTGTAGTCCAGCCCTTTGGGAGCGGGAGACTGCTTTTGCCTTTGCTTTGCCGCTGTCTTTTCCTGCTTTGCCACCAGCCTGCATGGGACAGAAGCCCGTTTATGCACAACTTTGTTGGAAGGACAACAAGGAGGGATTTGTGCATCCGCGCCAACTGAAGCTGACAGTGCACAGCAAACTGCGGAGGAATATTTCAACGGGCTGCGAAAACCCACAATTGATGAGCAAGAATGGCCCTTTTTTGTGCGCGGTGCGTGACTCATGTAATCCGTTTAAATATTATGAATTTCCCGCCAACGGAAGACTCAAGGGCGACTCTCCAAACGAAGAAGTTTAGACGCCAAAAGCGCCATAAATGACCCGCGTGACTGAACAAATAGCTGCAAACAACAATATAATTGACGTACGCTGCACGCGCGCGCGCTGCCACCCCTGAACTCGCGGCAAAAAGAAAAACACACGCGCCGCTTTGAACCCTGTCCGAGGAGGGAAAAACCCGCACCTCCAAAATGTACACCCTCGACTGTAGAGCTGACTTTTACTAAACCCCACTGATCAATTTAATCTATTTGTACACCCACAGCCAACCCGTTAGCATTTACCAACCGTTAAGCTAAAGAAATACAAAACTTAGCTTCTCCCTACAAATGCCAATTTCCACCGAGTTAAAGAGCACACTGGGGGGTGATATCAAGTTCATAATTTCGACAAAGCACTTGATTTCTGCGCTACGGTTAACGCTATTCTGAATGCGTATCAGCAGAAACAGCAAAACTTTAAACGGGAAAATATCAAAAATCGGACTTCTGGCGCTAATGCTACTGCTAACTGTTAGCAGATATTTAGCTTTTTAGCAGACTTAAAAAGACAGCCTGTCGATTCCTTCAGTAAAAGTAAAAAGGGGACCTACCTACATGTGCAATTAATGCGGCATAAATATATACCTAGGTCTTAAGGTGAGCAGAGGCGTACATACCATTTTCCTTCACGGTATCTGACTGTAGAACTGAGCGGGTAGCAAACAATTTGGGCTCCTAAAAGCAGAGAAACAATAAACCCCGTTCGGAAATCGCTTGCTTGAAATCCCTCACGGAGAAGAGGGAGCCAATCAGAGGACGCGTTGTTACTTCGAATCTCAATTTCGACCAATCCCCTTAGAGCTTGCAGGAGCCCTGCCCATCCCCCCACCGCGGATCGCCGTTTTTACCCTTTGCGCACGAGCCCAAAAAGTGGGCGGGACTTAGAGTCGAGCGTCCTTCCGCGGGCGGCCGTTCCCAAATGTCACTAATATAGGGGGGGCTTAGAATCGTGTCAATTGCGAATTTTACAACAACAGTGCGCGTTTCTTCAAAAATAACATTGTTTCGTTCCGTATGTATTGTCATTAAAGTGACCATAGTCGCACTAAAAGCAATAGTCACACTAAAAGCAAAAACCCCCCCGCACCCACCCCCGTGAATCGCCACTGACTGTACAGTGCCGATAATGGTGAAAGCTGTTATGTATGTATGGTAAATACAACCCGTTCTCCAATGTCATCCGGAAGGCGGTTCGGAGCGAGTGAACGGCGGGGAAGCCGGCGAATGGAAATCCAATTTGTCTTGTCGGTTTTGTAAGTGACAGCTGGGGAAGCCAAACGCAGCGCAGCAGCGAGCGTCCCGTTTCCTCTCCGAGCTCGGCGAGCGAGGGGGGTGGGGGTCGAAGATACGCAGAGTAACGGGCTGCTGGTGGTGAAGATGGCGGATGGGGATAGTGGCAGTGAGCGCGGCGGCAGCAGCGGCGGTGGAGGGGGAGGAGGCAGCGGCGGGTTTCAACATTACCAGCGGGACTCGGAGACCCAAGAGCTCGCCTCGAAGCGATTGGACATTCAGAACAAACGCTTCTACCTTGACGTGAAGCAGAACGCCAAAGGTCGGTTCATCAAAATCGCCGAGGTCGGTGCCGGGGGCTCGAAAAGTCGGCTGACCCTCTCGATGTCAGTCGCGGCGGAGTTCCGCGATTACCTGGGTGATTTCATAGAGCACTACGCCCAACTTGGGCCTAGCTCCCCGGAGCAGATCGCCCAGTCTTCCGGTGGGGATGACACCGGGCCTAGACGGGCCTTGAAGAGCGAGTTCCTTGTGCGTGAGAACCGAAAATACTACCTCGATCTGAAGGAGAACCAGCGGGGTCGATTTCTCCGGATCCGACAGACCGTCAACCGAGGCCCCGGGTTCGGAGTAGGAGTGGGTGGCTTCCCAGGAGCTGGTCTGCAGGCCGGACAAACCATCGCGCTCCCAGCCCAAGGCTTAATAGAGTTCCGTGACGCCTTGGCCAAGTTGATAGATGACTACGGGGGAGATGAGGAGGACCTGTCCGGTGGCGGAGGTGCCGGGGGCTACAGTGAGCTCCCCGAGGGCACCTCGATCACCGTGGACTCCAAGCGTTTCTTCTTCGACGTGGGATCCAACAAGTACGGAGTTTTCTTACGGGTGAGCGAGGTCAAGCCCAGTTACAGAAACTCTATCACGATCCCGTTCAAGGCGTGGAGTAAGTTCGGAGGAGCGTTCAGCCGCTACGCCGAGGAAATGAAAGAGATCCAGGAGCGACACCGGGACAAGATGTACGAGAGGAGAGCCGGAGAAGAGTCGGATGGAGACGACGCGGATGACGATTGATGCGGAGCTAAAGTAGATGTGGTGAAGCTGACAACGTGATGCAAAGCCTGGCGATAAACAGAGAAAGAAATAGGAATATTCTGTGCATGACGAACTTAAAAAAATGCTAATTCAGCGGATTAAAGTTAGTAGTTTTATTTGACTGAAAAATTACTGTCTATATAAGAGAAACATGTTGTAAAGCATAGGTGGATTTTTAGCTAAATGAGTGCAGACTGCAGAAGTCAGCTCCTTTCTAAGAGATGCCCCAATGAATTAAAACTATATATACATATATATGTATGTATATATATGTATATATAGCTTGAAAAAGCTCACCTGGCACTGACCTGTAGTCTGTGACATGCTCATACCAGCAGGTGCACGGTGGGAGTGAGACAGCGGCTTGCATCACTCTCCAAGGCTGTGTGTTTATCTCTTAAATGACCGGCAGTGGACATCTTATCCAGACACACCCAGTCTCAGTTCAGGGGGGTGGCATGGGGGGGGGGGGGGTCTGATCTTTGCACCACAGGATATCCACTAGGCCCAGCTCATTTCCCTTTAGGGGACCTGTTACAAGCACATGACTCATTTGGATTCCATGGACAATCCAGATGAGTCCAAGAGACCCCCCCTCTCCACCGTGACCCCCTTTCCTGCCGTCCCTCCCGGGCCATCCCTCAGGTGCTAACATCTTATCTGACCGCTGATTACTGGTGAGGCCTGGCTTCATTGGACTCTGCGTTCTAGGGGTGTATCAGCAACATCTGTGCCTCTGCATCATCCTGAAGAGCTTTTGGGGTCAGAGCTGGTTAACAAGTTGGTGTAGCTGACGGAGACACGCCTAACCCTCTCTGACCGCTTCATCAAACAGGATGCGGTGAGCTCAGGCCTTGAGCACTAGTCACTATTTGTTAAGTAAATAAGCTTAATATTACCAAGCTTGGGTTATGGTCTCAAGAGAATTGACCGTGTTAAGAGTGCAACATTTGGATCCTTTAATCTTGAACTCTTAATGACTGAAGCACTATTCAGTCTGATTGTAAGAAAAATTAGGTGCTTTTTGGAAATCAAGCCCAAAGTAGGTGCTTTACCTAAAGACAAATAAACATGTAACGGAAGAGATTTACTTACTAAACAGATCAGTTATAGATAGAATTATTTTTCAAAAGAGATATATTGAAATATGTCTTAGAAACATGAGACATTTATTAGATATTGCTGCCTAAAGTGGCTTATTTAAAACACTAAACATGGATGCAACTATCCAGGGTGATATTTCATACCTGCTTTTTCCCTAACATTTCTGTTATTCCTTAGAGGAAATTAAGAATTAAAAAAAAGTGATAATATAGTATGTTATTGCAGTTTCTAGAAACCACTTCTTTGAAGTAGTTTGTCAGCAAACGCTCAGCACTCCAGTTCACTTTATAGCGCATCCAGTTGTCCCCTCGTCCCAGTGCAACCATTCAATCACGTTTTATCTCGAACCGGCTTTCCATCAGTTGCCATAGGATGCAACACCTGCAATCATCAACACATTGTCTTTAGTGCTCCTTTAAAAAAAAAAAAAAAGCGCCCGTGTTTTGCATGCCTGCTCTCTCGCGGAGCTGCCTTTGTGTTCTTTTTCTTTTGCATATTCTGAGTGATGTACGATGGTATTTAGCCATATTTGAGAGCAGTTTCATCCTTTATTTCTCGCAGTGGAGATCAGCATTGGAGATAAGTTTACATTTCAGTCTGATAATTAAAAAGCAAGTTGAAATTCCCGGGGAATGTAACGCTCATTGTCCCTCTTCCTTTGGTGTGTAAGCCTCTCGTTCAGTTTTCCCACCACACATACAGAAATGCCATATTGAGAAAAAAACAACAAAATACCTGGGAGCAATAGGTTTTTTTTTCCTTTCTATTGATATAAATATATAATATTACACATAAAATTGAAATACATCCTTTATCCTGTACTGTGTTACGTGAAATGGCAGCTGTTTCAGTCGTGTGTTCTGCTGTAATATTCTACCAAGTTCCTTTCAACGAGAAATAAAAAGATCTTTGCTCAGGAGCGGCGTGGCCTTTCTGTCCTCACACGTCAACGTTGTGACCATTTTAAATCAGTTTGTGAGCATTAAAATCGATTTTTGGGCCAGAATTTTGTGAATTATCTTTATTTAAAAAAACTAACAAGGAAAATGGGACATTTATTTCTAAACTAATTAATTCTTTATAGCATAAATCCTGTGTTCCCGTGAAGTGAGGTTGTGAGACATTAAACACGTGGAGGGGGGCTCACCCTGGTCCCAGAGGAAGACCCAGAACCAAATTCTTGCAGCAGTCTGTTGCATCACTGCCTCCTATGCGGCTATTATCTCCCTTGACTTGCCCTCGTGCTAAAAATACGGCGGCCCGCAGGGTCAAAAGGCCTGGCTGGGTGGGTTCTAGCGTGAGGTTTTAATTTAGAAAATCATCCAGCTGTCTGCGGTCCGTCAACTCCCAAAACGCAGCTCGGCAGTTGATTTCAGCCCCAGCCGCAGGTGCAGTTGCCCCCTCTTGCATTTGTAGATGGCAGGTGAGCGGCTGAACGTCCGCCAACAGCTGCAGCGGGAAAAAAAAAGGCTGCAGCTTTACAAAAAGGACCTGCAGGTAATTTGAGCTACGGTGGCTCACGAGGGCCAGTTTAAATGCCCCTCTTGTTTCCTGCAGGACGTCCTTCCGTCCCATTCACACACAAGGACATTTCACCCTCTCACGCCAGCGTGCCGGCCTCCTCTGAGGCTGCGGAGCGCTGATACATGTGAGTGAGTAAAACAGAGGACATCTCGAGGGCACGTAATACCACGCTGAGCCCGGTGCCAGTGAAAGAGGGGATTATTTCACATGGCCAGCCGGAGAGATGGGAGCCACACTAAGCTGCTGCGCGTCATCCCGAGCAGGCCGGGGGCTGAGGATCCATCAAAACGGCAATGAGCATCTGTGCACACACACGGTAAAACCTTTGGTTATCGGATATATTGTAAAGCAGATTTACTATCTAGGAAATTTGATAAACCTCTCGCAATCTGCATCTTTTCTGCTGGAGTCCTGGTGTTTTAATTCAAGGTACAACCCCCCTGTGGCAACATTAACCTCCTCCAAGACGGCCGCGTCATTATTATTAAGAGTGGACAGTGCAGCTATTAATGGCCTGACATCAGATTCACCAGAGCTTTGGGACATTTTGAAATAATGTGCGCAGATAAAAGAATACAATTGAACAGAAAAATAAAAAATAAACCCATCATAATCAAGCAGGTGTCCATTGAGAAACTTGTTTTTAGCTTCTAATGGGACAGGCAGAGGACGGGGTCAGGACTGCAGGACGCTGCTTCAACGTGGACTTTGTTTCCTAACAACAACATCCGTTTGGAAGGATCATACAAATGGAGTTTGTGTTTGTGTTGAGCTTTCTGGGCCACCGTGGTGTACACTCACATCGGTCTCAAACGTGTTAGTGAGATGGGGAAAATGTATCTGAAGGTCCCCTCCTATGGGCCTGGTCCCGCTCAAGGTTTCCTCCTGTTAAAAGTTGAACTGAAACTGAAAATGACTGATGGCTGTAGCAATGATCTCGTACTGTATGAAGATTTCCAAACACAGCATCAGGGACCAGTGTCATGGAGGACGACTATTCCACACAGTTCTGTTCTATCCTGTTTATTACAATCAATATTTCATCCAAGTATTTGTACCCCTGAGCAGGTAGCTACATGCAAGAGTTGTAGAGACAATAACACTCCTGCTGAAAAGAGAACAGCACCCACCTCGGCTCAGCTCAACGTTTTAAATGGAGCCCTCAGAGGTGGTTAAATCATTTTGGCAGGCTTGATATTTCTGGCTCAGCAGGTTTCCTGCTTTGATGTAATGTCAGCAGCCTGTTTGTGATAAGAGAGGGGAGACGAAATGGAAGCGGGAGAGAGAGAGAAAGAGAGACGATGATGGAGAATGTGCATCAAATCTGGACCTGAAGCAACCGAGGGTTCCGTGGCTGCCGAGCAACTATCCTATGGTGGTGAATAACGGGCTTGGAGGCTATTTTTAGCCTGTGTTGCCATGTCTGAGGAATGTTCTCTGCCGCACGGTCAGGGAAACTACAGTTTCTGTGCGCGTTACGCACTGTCATCCTAATCCCATCCATGAATGGAGGCAACGATCAGCTTGATTCACACACACACACACACACACACACACACACACACACACACACACACACACACACACAACACACACACACACACACCACACACACACACACACACGAAAACTGGCCTGAACACACGCTCACTCACACAAAACACTTTGGTGGGTTGATTTGTCCTTATACAGGACAAATTGTCCCTTATTTTTCAACCACTGCCCTGTTGCTTATTGGCACCAACTTTAATCCAAGGTGACAAACGTTGGTGGGTAAATGTGATTTTATTGCTTTCATGAGAAAGCATTGTTGGACTTTTTCTCTAAAAGAAAAACTTCCTTCTCGGTCCAATTTTTTGGTTCTATTTGCCTGGCCGCTATTGTTGACGGTCTTTTCACACATTAAAATGCCAAAAAAATAAAAGTTAAATTGTGCTTTTGTTTACGCTGAAGAAGAGAAATGTGGAGGGTTGAACAATCTTCAAGAAAAACTGAATAATAGAACAGCACATTTTTATGTTTGTAATTGTTAGATTACAAATGGATGGATGGATGGATGGATGGATGAATGGATGAATGGATGGGTGGATGGATGGGTGGGTGGGTGGATGGATAGATTGATGGATGGATGGATGGGGGGTGGGTGGATGGATGGATGGATGGATGGATGGGTGGATGGATGGATGGATGGATGGGTGGATGGATGGATTTGGGATTAGCTGCATCTTTCACCTGCATCCAAATTTTTCTGGCATCATTCTATTAAAAATGCAGTTCAATGAGGACAATCCAATCTTCCTTCCTTCCTGGACATAGATACTGATAACAGCTGTACACGAATGATAAACCAGCTAATCACACGTGACTCCGGGATAACTTAGTTTGTCATGTTTATTTTTTGCTGTGTGTCCTTAATAAAGTCTTGGACGTCCTCTCCATAGCAAAAGGCCCAGATAAAATAGACGAAACAAAAGGAAAAGGATGTTATTGTATAATTAATCTTCAATCAATCTTCAATCTTTATTTATTTATATGGCACTTTTCATACAATGGGTAGCACAAAGTGCCTCACAAAGGATAAAAACAACAAAGAGAAACAAGAGAATCAAGAAAAAGGACACACCCACACAAATACACACACTCTAACACACACACCCACACACACAAACAAGCTGAGACATGGCTGGGCACCGAGACCTGAGGCGAAGGAGACGCCACCTTTGGGGGCCCACCAGGCCGGGGTCAAGGTCACGGTCCGTGACCACAGGTGGTACCGCCACAAAGACCGGAGGCTCCACACCAAGGCACAGAGCCCCCTAACCACCCAGGCCAGAGCCGTCCACGGGACAGCACCCCCAGTGGTAGACCGGAAACATCTCCCAGCCTGGCAGGCCCCCATAAGGAAATTAGGCGATCTCTTGGATTCTTTTCTGGTTGAATCAATGATTACAAGCAAGACAATGATACGGCCGTAAGAAAAAGGTGAAGGAACGCAAAATCAAAAAGAACATTGCTGAAGTGGCTCTCTCTTCTCCTCTGTGATTTCTACGCAGTCCTCAAGCTTCTCCGTGATGGTTAAAACTTCTGGTGCGTTGTTGCTCTTGTTTTGGTGCTTCATGGAGAGGTACCAGGTTTTAGACTCATGCACGAATCGCAGGGCGTAACGATCGCCGCTTTTCGGGTCTTCCCTCTCAAACCAGAAAGGCTCTGATTCGCCATCCTTTTCAAACTGTTAGATTTAATCACAGAGTTTTAAAAAAGTTAATACAAACACCCATAGTAGATCCCACCAATAAATCAAAGGTAAATTTACCTGCAGGCTGTTTGCAACTACCTTCATCCAGTACCAGTTGCTCTCATAGCAGAACCTAAAGGCACATCTTGTTTCTTTTGTCCAAATATCAACCAGCGGTGCTACGAGAGAGAGAAAGCAACATTTTTGCTCAGGAGGTATGTAAATCAGAGCTGGATGTGTCAAAATGCCTATTTTACACAGCTGTTTCTGGTCCAGGTCGTACCATATTCTTCTTGTGTATCCACAGCACACAGCATCATTTCGCTCTTGAACTTTCGGATGGTAATGAATTTCCCATTATCAATCTTCAGGACTGACTTGGCCAGGGCGTCACTGGCAGGAGAGGAAACAAAGGCCGTCACCACACGGAGCACCTCACATACACTGGGTTTCCCATGAGAAAATCCAGAGAAAACAAACTTCTATGCACCTAAACAAGGGCAAATCTTCAAGGAAACTGGTGGGAAAACTCCTGAAATGGTGGGGTTGGGTTGTCTCATCTCACCCTGGGTACCGTCACCCTTAAAGCCACACTTGACCTCAGAAGTGACTTATTCGTGTATTACTGTAGAATTCTCACCCAATAAAACTACAAATCCCAGGATGCAGAAGTAAAGGCAAGTGAAAGGAATATTCCTTCTCTTTTTATGTTAGATGCAAACCTGCCTTTCGTGTGTTGTACTTGGATAAAGAGAGTTATAGATGGAATTGTCAGCGTTAAACCTTGTATGTGTAAGATTATCTTGTGGCGGACACATGGGGGGTGTATCTCGCACCCAGGTGATGCATGGGGTGATGGGCGTGATTAGCCCTTGATTTGAGGCACTGTTCGACGCACCATTTAGTATTGTCTGCTGGATGCAGAATAAAGACGTCCAAACCATCTGCTCTGTCCGAGTCGTTCCTTGTCCTGCTACGACAGACATGTCCAAAGTCCGGCCCGGGGGCCAAATGCGGCCCAGGGTCAGTTTTCATCCGGCCTGCAGCCTCTGTCATAAAATCAATAACGTCTGGCCCGCACATGGAATTAATACATTGGGCAGCAGTACTGTTTGTTACCTGCGCGTACTGAATGCTGCCCTCTAGTGGGTAAATGAGGAACCGCAAATGAATAAATGAGAGAGTGATTAAATGAGCCCCCAATTTTCTAAAATGGCGACAATCAACAAAGGAAAGTTGACTGCGAGGGCCGACGGTTCAAGGATGGGTGGAAATTGGACTATTTCATCACTGAAATGCGCAACAACTGTGTCTGCCTCATTTGTAAAGAGACAGTGGCTGTTTTTAGAGTTCAATGTCAAGCGACATTACCAAACAAGACATGCTGACAAGATCACAGGCAAGGAGCGCAGCGAGAAACTTAGGCAACTTGAAGCTAGTTTAATCTCACAGCAGCAATATTTTGCAAGAGCTCGGAGTCAAATGAGAATAATACAAAGGCTATTTACGAGGTAGATTGCAAAGCATTGCAAACCTTCCACCCAGGGTGAATTTATCAAAGACTGCGTGATGACAATGGTGAAGAAAATCTGTCCTGAGAAGCAGCAAGAGTTTGCCAAAGTCTGCCTGGCACGCAACACTGTGGCACGCAGGATTGAAGAAGTGTCATCAGACATCAAAAGACAAAAAGCACAGACGCCTCTGACACACTCACACATCTTCAGAGCCTGAAAAACCAGAGGAACAGATTTATTCTCTTCCGTTTGCGCTGCCGTGGATGACATGAAACTCCCGTGGAATAAAATGTCTGGGATTATTACGGATGGCGCACCATCCATGGCTGGCGAACGAAGTGGATTAGCAACACTAATAAGTAACAAAGGAAGTGAAGAAGGGGGGAAAAGCTGTAAAACTCCACTGCATCATTCATCAGCAGGTTCTGCGTGCTAAACATCTTCGATACGAACGTGTTCTGGGACCGGTGATAAAGGCGATGAACTGTATCCGCTCCAGGGCGCGATGCCTCCGTCAGTTCCAACAGTTTCTCAGCGAGATTCATGCGGAATATGGAGAGAATAATATGGCAAGAACTCGGTGAGTTTTCGGCTGAAAAAGGACAACCTATGGGAGATCTAAGTGACCCCATGTGGCTGGCTGATTTGGGGTTTCTAGTTGATATTACAACGCACCTTAATGTCCTCAACATCAGTCTCCAGGGACCAGACGCAGTCATAAACCAACTATATTCACATGTCAAAGCCTTTGGAATCAGCTGCAGACCCAACCCATCACTGCACTTTTCAGCGCTGCAAGGAACCAGGACCAGGTTCCCTGAACCAGGACCAGGTTCCCAGAGCGATGCCAGTGCGCGAACGGGGCGGTGCGCGTCAGATATTTTAATCTCTGGCTGAAGAAATTTCTCTCGGGATTTTTGCAGCTATCGAGACGGAGATCGCTCTTTTTTCCCTCACCTTTCTCCGTGGACACAGAGGATGTTCCAGACCATTTGCAGCTGCAGAGAGCCGCGGTCGGCACCAGCAGTTTTCCCTCGCCAACTTTTACCGACGGCGGGATGAGGACAGGTTTCGGGAGATTCGAGCATTTGCTCAGAAAACGCTGAGCTTGTTTGGGTCGACGGATTTGTGTGAGAAGACATTCCCGGCTATGAACTTGTGAGGACACGGCTAGCAGACTCTCACTGTTCTATGTAAAGAACGTCCGCCAAGGTCGGCCCCCTACATTTTTAACACATTTTAACCCCCTTTGCAAAAAGTTTGGACACCCCTGTGCTACAATCTATCATTTATGTAATGCTGCACCTGAACTCAGCTATTTTTATTTATTTTTTTGCTGCTTTTCAGTATCCTTTACATTTAATAACTCAAGAATGCAATACTTGGGAGCAGTGGTGTCGATAGACCTATTTTAGAAGGTTTCAACGCTAAATAATTGTTTAAGCCGACATATTCAATTAAAGTGGCCAGAACACGAGTTTAAATAAATAACCATATAACCTGTCATTATTTACTTAAATATGATCATGAATCTATCAGTTTCTCCTCAGCTCATGGCGTAAGAAAACCCATCAGTGCATCGGTACCCAATCCATTCCACCTGTTCATTGAGCAGAGGCACAACACTCAAAATCCAGTCCAGGTTTTCCGGGCGACCAGAACTCGCTCTCGGCACCTGCAGCGTGAAAACCTTTGAAGCAGAGCCGAGAGCGTTAGAAAGAGAAAGGATGGACGTAGGAAAGTTGCTGTTCAAACCCATGATTGTTGTACTGTATTTAAAAAAGACAAAAAAACAAAAAAAAAAACTGTCTTTTTCTCAGATTTCCTCAGTCCCTATTAGCTGTGATGTTCTCTGCTGGTGCGCCACATTCGCTCACATCATGTGGTCCAAGCCCACCTGCATTTAAATCAAATCCATCTTTATTTATATAGCATCTTATACAATCAAAATTGTTTCAAGGCGCTTTCCAGAATCCCAGGGCCTGACCCCAGACAAGCAACAGTGGCAAGGAAAAACTCCCCTTTAACGGGAAGAAACCTTGAGCAGGACCAGGCTCATGTAGGGGGACCCTCCTGCTGATGGGGGACTGGGTAGAGAGAGGAGAGGGAGGAGAGGAGAGAAGGAATAGGAGGAATCTCCAACCTGCATTTTTAGTTTGGTTTCATCCCATTTCATTACAAAAATAAATACATTTTGAATTGCACATGCATTCACTTACATCAAATCTTTAGTAATAACGTGAATTTCCGTGTTGCCCGAGAATTCACCGTTCAATAAAAATATTCCAATCATAACGGTGCTTCTAATGAGCGGATTTCTTCTTAAACCCACCTTAACTAGCCCTAACCCTACTTGGGTGAAGGTCTGCAGGGTTTACTCACCCGGGCATGTTGTGGAGTTTCTGCATGGTGCGAGGATGAAGCACAGCACAGGCAGGACCGCTTTAAATACGATCTCTTCGGCATAACTCTGATATTCGGATCATCTTCCTCCACCTCTGCTGTCACGCCCTGCCACCAGCTGACTGCCCTGGTCCAACCCCACGCCCAGGACCCAGTTTCGCATCACCACGCATCCACATCTTTCTCACGAGCAAAAGTTTTATGTGGGTTTGGTTCAGCGCTTACAAGACATATGATATTGTCGCCTGCAGCACTTAACGATCATTTACATAAATGAATTGCATTTTAAAACGTTTCACACTTGCGGGCCACATATAGCCAGTGTGCAAGAAAGCATTGGATGGATGTATAAACTAATACATGTTTCATGTTTGAACCAGAAGGAAATATGAGGAAATACGGTGCGTGACTTATTGACCCATAAAAACCCAAACTGACATGTCACACGGCTCTAGTTCATCGTGTCGGTTACTGCAGATGCCTTTTGAAGGTGTGATCCAGACTGAGAATTGTTTGTGCACGCATGGTTTAATTTCAACAATAAAATGATGCTCACCTGTGATGAGAAGTGACAAAACATGACTACATTTGTACAAAAGGGTGGTTACAGAAGAAAGGAATGGAATTGATCTGGTTTTAAAACACCCATACACACATGTTTTGGGACAGTGAAATACAAACACACCCATGGATACATGTGTTTTCTAATGTTTCTCTCTTGGACTTTGACAAGTAAACATGTAAACTTAAGCGTCGTCTTGGTAAACCAGTTTCACAAACACCTTGTCTTTAAGCGCGTCGTTCTCCCTGTAGACATACATTGGCGATTCGGGAGTGGACGGGCTGATTTCATCCGCCAGCTCCTCCTCGATTCTCCCTTTATCCTCCTTGGAGATCAGTTCGCTGTAAGAGGCCACGCAGAGATCGTGGTCCTGGAGCGACGCAGGGTATCGGAGCGATGCCTTCTCAATTCTCACCGAGCGCCTAACCGGGGTGAAGAACCGAACCTCCTGGCCGTTGACCCGGGCCGGCTCCTTCGGCTGAGTGTGAGGGCAGCTGCCGGAAACCAAAGAAACAGTGGTTCTGAGGTAACAGGCCAGATTCTCACGCATCGGGTCAGGAACTTAAAACTACAGGACAGTTTCAGCCATCATGTTTCAACACCAAGGTATCAAACACGAAAAGAGGTGAGCGAGAGTCAATTTTAGCTTTTGATTAGCTGGTATAATTGCATGAAAGAACCTGTGAAGCTGGTGGAGACGTACCCAGGAGTCGCTGTTATCTTATACTTGACTACAGAGGAATCTCCTTTCTCTCCATAGATGAGGGCTCGGACGGGTTGGGGGGGCGTCATCGGCTCCTTGGTTAAGTCCGGGGTGTTTTGTTCTGCCTGCCCATCGCCCTTCTCTTCGTTGTTATCTTCAGCTGCCAAGGAAGAACAATAAATGATTGACAAAGCTAATTTGGAACACAGAATTAAAAACTCTGACATGTTTGAAGCGGCAGGGATGGCGCTCACCCTGGGCCTCGTCCTTTTTCTTCAGGATCTCAAACACCACAGTCCGCAGCTCATCCACCGGCTAAAAGAAAAAGAAAAAGTGGATTATTTGAATGGCCGGAGGGAAAATTTAAAGGTATTAACAGTTTTCAGAACTCAACAGAAGGATCATAGTGAAATCAATAAAAATACCCTTTTGGGCTGAACTCTGGACCTTCAAAGCCCCCCCCCAATCCCTTCAATTACAGCTTTAATTTGTGCCTGAACAATTCCTCCCCCTCCCCCCATTTAGATCATAAAGCTGTTACCTCCAACACGATGCTAACAGCTTCTTCAAACAAGGGCAGCACCTCCAGGTTTCCCTCCCGCTCCATCAGACGGGCCTGGCAGATCCAGTACTTGGCAAACTTGCGGGACACTGCAGGCAGTCGTGAGAGGACTGCCTTCACCTGCCCTGGAGGGCAACCCTGCGGAGGACGTTAATGAACTGCTGGTACTGCCACGCTACATCTGACATGAAGCAGAACCAATACCTCTCCCAGCAATTTCACACAATCAGCCAGAGATCTGTCCACGGCACAGATGAGGGAGTGAGCCTCGTCTTCACCCTTCATGGTGGCACAGAAAGGCTGGGACTTGGTCACGGTGCGCTTGGCTTGAGGTTTCACTGGCAGTGGAGGACGCTTGTAGGAGATTCCTTTGGCTTCCCGCCACTCCTGTAACTTTTTCCTATGAAAGCAACAGAAAGGATTTATGAGATCTTGATCTGCAAAGAACATGCCGCGACTCAACTAACTGCAGTACGGGTCCACCCATACAGATAAAACAGTCTGAAATCATCGAGCACAGCGCATCCCGATGTCGTTATTGAAGGAGAAAAGACGCGGCACAAACTTTATATGCACGACACAATCTTTCCTCACATCTCATATGATTCCCAAGCTGGTCCCAAACAAGAAGAGCTCTGAAGCCAATAGAATCCCTCCACCAGCAGCCTTTAACTCTCATTCCAAAACAGCTGATAGATATAATCTATTTGGGTTTGACCATAGTTTGACGTGTCGTTCGACTTACATCCTTTCTGCCTGAGCCGCTGTCTGTTTCTTCCCGTCGGTCTGAGGAATCAGCGTGTCCGGGACCGTCACCCTGGTGCTGCTGCTCTGGCTTGTGGAGCTGCCCGCTCGGCCGGGCCTCGCCACCCTTGTTCTTTGTTGTGGTTGGACAATGGCCGAGCCCCGTCCCACCTTGTCATCTTTCTTTGTAGCCATCTTGTTTTTCTGCACTTGTTCATCCTTAGTACGATGCACGACTGCACTCCTGGATGTTCGTGAAGGAAGTACATACTGTTGTCCTTTTCCCCCCATTTTTACCTCAGATTTGGGATTTTTGGAGACATTTGCTGGCTGTGTAGTTGATTTACTACATCTGGACAATCTCCCATCGTTTTTGTCAGCTGTGGTTGTGCACTTGTGCGAATTGGATATTGATTTCTGATGGTTTGTTTGTTGAACCTTCGAAAGACGAGCAGTTTTGTCCAAATGCAGGTTAGTGCTCGCCTTGTTCTGACCTTGTGATTTAATTTTGGCTCCTTTCGTTGAAGAAACAGCTGTTCTTTCTTCATCAAGACTTTTTGAAACAGATTTCTTCATATTTGAAAGGATGGTTGAACCTCTGGAAGCAGTGACAGTCATCCTGTCCCTGGGTGCAGACTTGTTAACCACAGACCTCGTCAGGGCTGTTTCTGTGATCGAGGTGTGTCTTTTGTTTTGATTCACCTTGGTTACAGCAGGAACGAGACCTGTTTTTGTTTTGACAAGTGGACCAAAACTGATCCTGGAATCAAATGTTCTTATTGGGCAGGGCAAGGTAGAAGTGTATCTCCTGCCAAAATTTCTGTTTGATGTTTTTACAACTGTTTGAATAGTCTTAGATAAAGTCCTGTCTAAAGGTTTGTTTGGTGCAGTCAAATGCTTTGCATAATGGCACACTGGTAAACAAATGTCAGAGTTTTCTTTGTTATGGACACCGAGAACTTTTGTGACAGGGCACACTGCTGATTTAGCACCAAGATGAGCTGTTTTTTTAGCACCAAGAGGAGTTTTCTTTTGTTCACTGCCAAATCTCTCAGATGTTTTGTTCTCTTTTCCGGTAGCCTGTAGAAAAGAAACAAAATCTATCATGGAAGAATGTTTCAACATAAATATCAAAGCCTAATGTCCCTATGTGAGAAGAATTGTTGTTATCACTGTTATCGTCCAAATGCTATGATGTGTAGATTTTAAGTGTTTGAGGAATGCTGCTAAGAAAAGGGAATGTGTGAATGTTTAAACCAAGTGCTGGAGCTGTTTACAAAACCTCCACTTTCCCTAGCAAGGCGGCCTGTTGATCTGAGTCTAGTGACGAATAGCACAGATGAACCTCACCCTCACCCCTACCAGCTGATAATGGCAACTAGTCATCACCAAAATATTTATAGTATTTTTGTACTGTCATCCAACAAAGGATGAATCGCCCCACCTAAGGATGGGCAGATCGACCCCGTGGTATCGATATATCGATACTCACAAGCTACTCATTTGGTATCGATGTTCTTTTATAAATATCGATACTAACTAAAAAAAAAAAAATTGGGGTGTATGCATCACTTTCCGCCGTTTTAGATTAGTTACTTAAATTAATATGTGCCAAGACACCCCTATACCTGGCGGCGTACTGAGCTGGCCCATGTCACGTGACAGGAGATAGGGAATGAGCATCAACCTGCAACATAGCCTGCGCCGAGCCGACACAGTCAGCAAAAGGCAGAGCCGGAGGAAATAATCAGCCAGAGACGCAATCGTGTTAAAGCAGAAAATGTGAATATGATACGATTTCTGAAAAGCAATCTGAGACTTCAGTAAAGTGTGATAACATACCTCAAGTGCACTAAAGGTGTGATGGTGTCAGACATTGTTCTAATTATTTTTTTATGGAACAACTGTCTTATGCAGGTTTAAAGGATAAGGAAATCCTAGTAATCAATTGACCATAATAAATTGTATATAAATGGTCTGTATTTGTCTTAAATGTAATAATATTTTGACTGACAAAAATTGCCAGTAAGAAATGAACGGTATCGGTATCGGGATCGATATCGATGAAAATACAAGAAAAAGTATCGGTATCGTATCGAATCCCAAAAGTGTGGTATCGCCCATCCTTAGCCCCACCTTTAGCGAGGACATTGCGGTTTTCTTAACCTGAGAGACATCCTGGAGGTTTGGCCTAAGAAGTGAGAGTTGAAATATCATTATACAGCATACAGCACAATTTTAAAGATTCAAACATCATACATTGACCCACACTTTATATTCCTAAGCATAAATATTATACTCACTTTGTGGTGGGCTCTTTGAACTTCCCTTTTGCTTTCAAATACTCCATTAGCTTCTGCTTATGCAGCTCTGTCACAAGAAATGGCAAATAAATGGCACAAAAGGTGACATAAACATGTGCATGTGTCTATATGTATGTGTGTGTGTAAATTTATACATTCACATTATATTTAATAAAAGTCACTTTAATAAGCCTAATTGGAACTGAGTCAATTTCCGGTTTCCCTCATGTAAACAGGAAGCAGGTTTATTAAATTTGAATATAACATTTAAAAAGATGTTAATCCAATTTAATATTCAACATTTTATCATTATTCTTTTAAGTAGTAGCTAGGAGGGACCATATCGAATATTGTCAGACCAAATAAATGACAACTAAGTATTAAAATATAACTATGAAGGGGGGCATTTTACACATAAATGAGCAGGTTTATAAAAGCAGTGTAATTAGGCAGGGGATTAAATTTTGGATCCCAAATCCCAAAAAGCCCCCACCAATAAAAGATGACTTGGTATTTTGATCATTTAAAAGTTTGCGACGAAACACCAATATCGGTTCTTTTTCTCTCTGTACGTAATGTGTCTCTGTAGCGTTAGCATGGTTTAGCTAATTCGAGTGGTCATTAGTTCGAAAACACGGCCGCTAACCTTTCTTTGAAAGCGATGTGGTCTCTCCTTCCTCCATGACTGTTTCAATGCGGATTACGGTTCTTCGCTCGATCTGAATGTAGAATATTACAAATAATCACGCATGTAAAGACAGCTTGCGGTTTGTTTTGTTTTAGCTCCACGCTAAAAAACACGGAACATCCTGTTTGAAATTGCCGCGAGACAGCACGCCCTCCTCTGTGATTGGATAGTTTGAATTTTTCATTAACAAGCACTTGCGTGCACGCGCATGTCAGAGAGCGGAAGTTCTTTTTTCATTCTTCTTCTTCTCTTCCGTTTATTGGCGGTTTTAGGTGCATTTCCGCCACTGGCTGCGAGTGTTGATCCGGATGGATATACAAGAATATACAAATACCGTTTAAGTTTAATTCAGTTCTAATCCCGTCACACCCCGTTTAACCGCATCACCACTCTACTGAGGTCCTCTATCAGTGACAACTTTGTGCTTCTTATTTTCTACAGAGGACTGGGACACGCTACACTGTCTCTTCCTCACCTCAACGGTCACATCCATGTTTTGTACATTAAACCCTGCATGCCCACTTACATTTAAAGGGGAGCGGGCACTCCTTGAGGACAGCCAAGTACGGGTACTGGCCAGAGAAGACCGCTGGTTTGAGAGGGGTGTCAAGGAAGCCATCCATGTCAAATTGGAAAAACCATCCTTAAACAGAGGTGGTGGGCTGAGGCACTTCCCACCACCCACATACAATGCAGTCCTCCACTCCTTCCAACAACAAACCAAACGTTCACACCATTTGAAGAGACCTGGTGATGCACCACCATGTGAGTCAGCAGACACACCAGGGGAGACACCTCAACTGAAGTCCTACAAGTGCCTGTGTGTTCAACAATAACCTGGACTGGACACACAACACAGACGCCCTTGTCAAGAAGGGCAATAGCAGACTGTTCCTGCTCAGGAGACTGAGGTCTTTTGGAGTGCAGGGACCCCTCCTCAGGACTTTCTATGACTTATGGGATAGTCTGCTGGTCCAGTAGCATCACGGACAGGGACAGGAAGAGGATGGACAGACTGGTAAGGAGGGCCAGCTGTGTCTGTGGGATGTCCCCTGGACTCAGTGGAGGTGGTGGCAAACGGGAGGATGATGGCTAAGCTGTCATCCATGTTGAACAACCCCCCCCCCACAGGACCCCCTGGCAGCACTGGGCAGCTCCTTCAGTGAACGGCTGCTCCACCCTCGGTGTGTGAAGGAGAGGTATCGCAGATCTTTCCTGCCGGCTGCTGTCAGACTGCACAATAAACATAACGCCCGCTAGCACAATCTGAATATTATATATTCACCCTCTGTACTATGTACAGGTATACAGGGCCTGAGTATCCATTTACCTGGATTATTGTATATACACATCCTCTTTATATATTCCCAATTTTATTCTATTTTATTTTTCTGTTGCGCTGTAAATTTCCCCGTGTGGGACAAATAAAGGACCTGAAATCTGAATCCTGAAAAAACTAGGTGAACGACCCTACCAACCACCCTCAGGTGACCACCCAGATCATTAGAAGCCTTCTGGATAGAAGGCGAAACGTCTTCAAAGAGAAGAAAAACAGTCCAGTTGACAGAGAAAACTACCTTGGATAACTATGACCTGGATGATTGAGAATCTACAGACATCTAGTAACTCGTGACTTCCTATTAACACTAACATTTAATTCTATATTGTCCCTTTTTTTGTAGCTCTCTTTGCAATTTTTTTATTCAATTGCTGTTATCCACATGTGCACTGGAACCCATACAAAATGTCCCTCATAGCCATCGCCTGAATTCTGTACAGTGTTTAGTACTGTACACTTAGTTTGTGCTGAACATGACTGAGCACATTATTACCCTCGTTGGGTTTGGATCCTCCAACCACTGCATTACCAACAATAGTGCCACCATTTCCCCCTGTGTTGAGATGTCAAATTAATCACGTCACATTAAATATCATATATTCAGGTACTAGTTTTGAGAGAGTTGTCATCAAACCAACCAAATATGGGAAAGAGGGATTACACAGAGTATTGTGTTGACAGAAAGCCCTTGACCGCCAGGCGGTGGTACAAATATGATGAACTCATGAATGTAGTGCTCAGGGACCTGTGGCAAGACCTCAGAGGCTTCTGTAAGTAATTCCATATTCTGTTCTAAACAAAAATCACACATTTAATTGACTCTGGATTGATTGTTTGTCTCTGTCTTTGAGGAAAGTTTCCTCAACACCTGTAGCTGACAATGCTTCATTAACCCTCTTCCTCCCCATTTAAACACCAAACTCTGGCACAAACCTACTCCCATCTTATCGTCTCTCTGATACATCTGTTCATGTCTGAATGTAACCATAGTAACGATCAACCTTTTGTCTAATGAAAAGCCTACTGTAGCCTCAGGAAATAACCCACACTCAACAAGTGTAATTCATCAAACCACAAGTGAAACAAGCATAAAAACGAATGAATAGAAAAATCAGTTTTATAAAATAATTTATTAGTCACTGTGCAACCTTACAGTTTCTTTAAAATGATTACAAGCCTGGTAAAAAAATCGATAAATAGACGCATAAATAGAAAATAATTTAGCAATGAATAGATTAATTAATATTATTAATTGTTTGTCATTCGGCACAATAAATACAAGCGACAAGGTGCTCAGCAGACGAAACAACAGCGCCACCTTGTGGCAACATTTGACTGTCATCAACCCAACAAAACAAATCGCTTTCTGTACTTAGTACATACAGTAAATGGGCCCTCTACAAGCTGTGCACAAGTGCATTCGGACACAATTGGCTTCGAGAGAATCTGAACTGCTGCTACATTCCAACCTTCTGTTGAAGAGCGTTACATCTCTCCCTCACACCTGGGCGTCTTCTTCAGAGGCAGGAGGCTGAAGATAGTGTTTCGCTGGGCGCTCTCCAGACACATTTCCACCGGCTTGTTCTCCTCCACGGCCGTGCTGATGTACCAGTCGCTGTAGGGGACCGATACCAGGGTGCAGAGGTTGATCCCAGTGATGTGCTTGTTGAAGAGAAAGCGAACCAGTTCGCTGTCAGAGCTGATGGAGCTCAGTTGCTCCTTGTCTTCCACTGCCTGTGAGAAGAAAAGATACATATGAAGAGATTCAATTCACGTAAAGAGGAACGCCGAAGGAGAGCTCATCCTCCATCGAGATTATTCAAATCCTTTAAAACTGAGGATCTATCTTTGCTGTAAATGTGAATTTAATATGAACTTTATGGGTTTTTGTTGTTTTTTTTACCTCCAGATGCAAAGTTGGTTCCTCGCCATCCTTGTGGCAAGAGAGGAAGAAGTTTGTTCCCCTGATGCCCAGCGCCACGGTTTGGGCATTGATGCTGGATTCAAGGTGCACGTAGGTCGACAGGCTCAGGTTCACTGAGGGGAGGAAATAAACAGGTTCATGAGAACTGGTTCGCTCTCATCTAGGTTCTGCTGCCTTGAAAAAGCTGGGAGTTACCTTTGCGACATTCCGAGCCTCCCTGGAGCATCACTGCGTTGAGCTCCATGCTGTCTGGGACCCGGACCAGGCTCCTCTTCTCGCTGTCAGACACGCTGTACTCCTGCATGCTCATTCTCGTGTACTTCTTTTGCGGAGCCGAGTAGCGCTCGAAGACAATTTGCTCTGTGGGTGAGAAATCTTTTTAGCCTCTAGTGTGACCTTAGAAAAATAAGGAAATAAAACTAAAACTTTGTGAGTGTGTGTGTGTGTGTGGGGGTTTGCATGATTAAAACCCACGTTCAGGCCTCCACCTTTGCCCGTATTTACCTTCCACGATGGTGTCGATCATCATGCTGAGCAGGTTTTCATTCCTGAACTCGGTGCTCAGCAGCGACTCAGACCTGCTGCCCTTCAGCCTCTCCATGGCGATCACCAGGTTGACCACGCTCTTCATGGTCAGCGGGTGATGGGTGATCTCCAGCTCCAGACCTTCTGGCATCTGGGACTGCAACATTTTGCTCTCGTTGGATTTCATCTGAGATTCCATCTTTTTTTTTTTTTTTTGAAAGTACTGCAGAAAAACAGAGCGACTGGATTTAAACGACAAAAACTGATTTAAATGCTGCTTTAAATTCTTCCTCCACAGTTACATCTTCATCTCTACCATATCAGAATAAATGACTTTTGTCTTCCAAATGCAGCTAACAGACCTGAATCAAACTTCCATAAAGACTCTACTCATTAACTAAGCAGGTTTAAAACTTGCAGGAAATGCCTGGAAGGCTCTGTTTACCTATAGGTTGTGTAGGTTCCGAGTTGTTTTAGTGTGTCTGGTTAGGACTCCAGTTGGGTTGTGCTCATCTTTGGACGGCTGCTCTGCTTTATACAGCCACACAGGGAATTTCCCCCATAAACAGGAAGCCTCTGCGATGATGAAAAACTGTACACAGCTCAGGTAAATTATGTGATTGTGACACCAGGACACACATACGCACACACACCCTCCCACATGCCTCAATGTTGATATTAGCATACTCCAATTGTTCAGCGTTGTGGTTCATGTTGAAAAGCCTCAGGGGGAGGAGGATTTAAAGGTTTTGCTGTTTAATTAAATACCTTTAAATACTTAAATAAGTATTTCTGTGGGTGCTTGAAGGCAATACAATAAAAACTATTTTGAAGACTGTAAAAAAATGTGTTTTATTGTGGCCTGGAATGCAGTGAAACAAATTGTGAAATGCCAGTATTCACATTTACGGTTGTGGTCCATTTCATGTGGAGAAAATTTCCACTGGCTGTTGTAGACGGACTAATTGTAAAAGAGTTGCACAAGAGTGATGACACGCCACTTCCCTGTTTTTTGGATTGTGTCACTTTTTTGGGGGCGCTGTGAATCTTGAGGGCAAAAGGCGTACACGTGCGCTGTAGATTACAGATCCCAACGGCTCTTCCCTCTTTTGTACGTTCAGGTCTGATGGTGTTGAACAAGCGTTTCCGTTTTTTATCTTTTCATTCATTCTTATCAGCAGGATTGTTGCTCTGTGGGCGTGCACAGACGTTGGACACGGCTCACAAGTTTGTTTCAGTGATTTGGTACAAATTCAAGCTCTTTATTCTGCTGCATATCTCACAAACTGTACAGGTAGTGGTTTATTTTGTTTTAGCCCAGTGTAATAACTACTGTTATTATTATATCTTTAAGAGCTTATTTCAAGTTTTCCTTGCAAGTTCTTACAAGAACCATTGAGGAACCTGTGTGTGTGTGTGTGTGTGTGTGTGTGTGTGTGTGTGTGTGTGTGTGTGTTGTGTGTGTGTGTGTGTGTGTGTTGTGTGTCTGCCTGCATTCATGCCATTCAACATAATGGGTGTGTAAAACCTGTGCCAGCATTTTTTCGCTGGATAATTAAATTCCAGCTGTTGACTAATGTTCTCTCACGTGCTGATGTTGGGAAATGGAGTTTCGGCCAGGTGAGGTGCAGCACTGTATCTAAATATGGGCACAGGTGATACCCAGATGAGGGGACAGTAGCAAATATTGACTTTTTTAACGATCCAAGGTGGATTTAATGACCCATAATTTAATAATCCCACTTTAGCCATCCGTTTACTAAAAACCATGAATATGGTGCCACTGCCCTCTCCAAACACTTTCCTTTGCTCCACTCCCTGTATTCAGGTGACGGTGTTCCGGTTTGTTCTCACTGTCACTGATTGATCCTCGGACTTCCTCTCGCTGTGTTTACAAGTTTACAAGCTTCAGCAAAAAAGCCGGCGGCTGTTGAACTATAAAAGAGAAGAATTTAAGATAGTTTGACATCTTTTTCACAGCAAACCGGCTCATTCAGGTCTTTGCACGTGTATTTTTACCATCTACAACTAAACTTTTTCTTCCTTTGATCACTTCAAAGAAAATTGGCAGATGTGGGAATTACAGGAATCTACAGGATTTTTCATCTTTTAAAATTGAGTTTTTTGTATTGAAAGTTTTAGACAATGATGTATTACTAACAGGAAACATATAAAAGAAGAGATTACATTTGATATCCTTCTCTTTCAAGACGTGCGCTCCCTTGTATAAACAACAGGAAGTTTCACTGAAGCCATTGGAGCAAACGCTATTGTTGATGGTCATGAGGCGGCTGCAGAACCTGTGTGGCAGACAAAATTTCCAGTGATGTAAATGCATAGATGAGGAGTTTCTTAAGCTCAAACCTCTGGCCACTTCCCAAGGCTGCCAGTAGACGTGCTGGAGTTGCATCACTGCACCGTCAGCCCGATTCTACGGCCTTGTCATAACAGGCTGGATGATTCCACCGAAGGGCTCAAATAAAGTGGAAAAACGTCACAAGTTAGTGTTTTTTTTTATTATCTGCTGCTGTTTTTCAGTGCTTGTGGAGATTAAAAAGGACTAAATTACAGCGGTTGTTACGTCTATCTTAGCATTTTCTTCATACAACTACTGACACTATTTTCCTTCTTCTGATTCCCAGTTCAGTGCACTTTACAACGAGCTCTCTGAATGGGCCACCCGGGCTGGAGGGGACGGCTGAGCGGCGTTCAGGCCGCAGTTACGGTTAAAAGTCAGAACGTTTGCTGGTCGTAGCCAGGACGAGTGCCAGGACACCTTCAGAGCACTGCCGAGGTACCCTTGAGCAAGATGTCGGTCCTCCAGATGCTCAGACAAGGCCCTGCGATGAGCTGGGTGTATGGCCGGATGCAGCAGGGACTCCGGGGGCTCCAGCACCCTCCCCGCGACCCCGTAAGGGACATAGGGGTCAAGAAAAAAAGGAAGAAGGCGAAAGCTCCTCGTCTACCTGTAAATGAGCCGACCTCTCGCCCTTTATGGGCATGAGTGGGCCGGAGGACGATGGCCCCCTCAGGGACAAACATCACCACGGGTAATTTAGAGTCAACAATTGACCCGAGCTGCATATCGATGGTGGGTGAGGCCGGCGCCTCATTGGTCCGCCATCCGCCGTCCGTCAGCACGTTGCCCATATATGGACAGATAAGGGCACCTTATCACCCTGGCAACGCCGGTGTTTGAGTGCCTTGACCAGAGGGGATTCTTTTTTAATGACATAACGACGTATGATTACGAGATAGTGTCATAAGTCACAAATGACATATTACAAGTAAGAGTTATTTGTCCCATTGTGTGTGTGGATTATACACGTAGGTTCTATAAAATATATGTAAATCGTATTCATATAGGTTGTGTATTAGTGAATCTTATTAATATACATACATCATATTATAATTATAGATTTTTAAGTCTTTCTCCTCTCTTTCAACAGTCTCACATATTTGATCTGTTTGTTACTTTTTCATTTTTTTGTTTCCTGTCTGCTTGTCAGTGCCTTTTAATCCACCTGTTTGAAATAAATTTAAAGTCTTTAAAATTGAAATATAGACTTCATATTAAAGTCTGAAATATTCACATTAAATCCGATGATCCAATCAGAATGTGTCCAACTGTAATAACCAGGTGTTATTACTGATTTGTTCTATAAAGGCACCAAAAAGGACCAAACCATCCCAAAGGTCTGTAGGGAAATATATCTCAGGTTTATTATCAACAGTCTTCATTGTCAAAACTCATTAAGACAGAAATTATAAAACAGTATTCACACCTTGTTTCCATGTTCTTATTTAAAGTTACAGCATACCAGAGATTATTAAAGACACCAGTTCATTTATTTCCCCAACACCAGTCACTCTTTATCTGATCCCAAATCAAACAACCAAAACCACAACTAACAAGTGTTCTGAGGTACATAAAAACCAACACGCACGTTACCAAACACTGCACGATTCAACAGGGGACTGGGCGCGCACGTGAAGAAAAACATCTCATAAAAATGACAAAAAATAAAAAAAACGCAGTAGGGCGTTGAGTGACGAGCAGCAGGCGGCAATAGACACTGAAGGCAACACAAAGGCAACACAAAGGCAACACAAAGGCAACACAAAGGCAACACAAAGGCGACGTGGTGAGTTCAGGGGGGCTAAAAATTCAGAGTTGCGCTGTGACCGATAATGATGTAATCCTGGTCAGTAACAGTATTGCAGTAGATGTACTGAGGCCGCAAATGTGGAACATCTGTGGAAAACACGGCTCTTAATTGCTAAAGTGCGGCTGTTTCTGATCAGCATCGGAAAACTCGAACCCGCTAAAGTGGGAAAAGGGAGACGAGGAATAATCCCGCTCCTGGTTTAGTTCCGTCCTGCAATAGGACAACAACGTTGAATTCTCTCGGCGACTGTCGTCAGATGCAAGCGAAGCGAGAATCGCTTCAACCGTTTGTCGTTTTAATTGTGCGTGAACATCTTGGAAGGAATCTCAGAGATTTCTGGATAGCCGTCTGGAGTTACGCAATGACTCCTCCAGGAAGAATCCAGTATTTCCACAGAGCGCAAACAGGAAAAAAACATCAAACAAAGGTACGTCAGAGGAGGCAAGATTTTAATCTCTCCTCCTGATGTAACCAGTCGGCAAAGCCTTGAAATCCCTCTGGTGCTACGGTCACCGTTAATGTTGGAAAAGTTGTGCCAAAAAAGGGAGAAATTGCACTTTACATCCGAGTCTGGCTCAGGTTACAAAGAAAAAGGAATTTAGGGGTGTTTTTTTTTTTAAATGGCTGAAATATAAATCCCAAAATGTGGTTCGTCTTCATCATAATTTAGGGGAGAAGCTAAACAGAACCCATCCGGCCTGTTTTGTCTCAACTGTAGCGTTGAATGAAAGCTTTGGTTGGGATGGAGGAACCGTGCATGGATCCACCACAGCGGATGAAACGATGGACTTCAGCCAAAGTTGATCAGGGTCAGAGAGACGTGCGGTGTCACCAGTGATGAGAGCATCCAGCTGGTTTAATCAAGTCATGGAAGATGAGAAATCCGAGTGGGCGGGAATCAGACTTGCGTAATCTGGCAGAATCGAAATGCTTCGAGTTGTTCTCCAATTAGAGGAGCGATCGGGAACATCATGATGGAAATCCTCCAAAGACTCTGATGTTGGCTGCAAACAGGAATGAACATTTTTGTGAAGCTTTGGTTTCATATTCCTGCTGAAAACGCCAGTAAAGTGCTTTCAGTTCCCCTTTCAGCGAGGCCGAGGAAGTGCTGAGACACGAACCGGAGCAGCACCTCAGTGGTTCTGCATCCGTTTCTCTCATTCTATCACAGCAAAAATGATTCTCCGCGGAAACCCGACCTCGGAATTCCAGCTGGTCCAGTTCACCTTCTTCCCATTTTGCTCCGCTTCCCGGGATCTTACTTGCCATCATTTTGAAACGTTTAACGCGAGGTGACGAAAACTGAGAGTAGAGCAACGACGATGATAAAAAAGGAAAAAACCCTCAAAAATTCAAGTGACGATAGAGTTTTGACTTTTGGTACATTTAGCTGTTGGTAATAAAAGCAGCACTTCCTCCTTGTTGGTAAAAACAAAACAAACTTCATCAGGTGGTTTAATTTACTCAGAAAAAGTCCAACGAGAGATTTATGACAGGAGAGGGAATCTGAGCAACAGTGACGAGTGGAAAGGTGCCGTAAAAACTCCTGCGAGGAGGCGCCGACGTGCAGCTGGAGTGTGTGCGTCCCTCGACGTTCCCAACAAGAGACAATAACTGCTGATTTTGGTGCCGTGATGAAATAGAAGCCCAAGCGTGACACACGTTAAAAGCCAAAAAAAACAACTGAATTTCTGTCGCCCCATTCACAATAATATATTATATATATACATCCAACACAATAAATAAAGTCTCGTCATTCGAGTGATTCCCTCTCTTTGATTGGTGTTCCCAACAATCCGGCATTGGCCAGTTTGGTCACGTACACGGAGGATGCCCGCTCCCACCCCCAGAGCGGGAAAACCCTCCACACTGAAAATGTCCTTCAGGCGCGTTCCGATATGTCGTTTTTGAGTGTAAAAACAAAACAAAAAAAGGAGGGGGGGGGGGGGGCTAAAAATCAGAGAAAAGTGGATCATCGTCCACAGATCCGTCCCAGTTAATCCAACATTCAACTCTGAATCATTTTTGATTGTCTCAGTCGCGATAAGGCCCAGCCGGTCCGGTCCGGTCCGGGCCGGGCCGGTCGCCGGGGGACAACTGTGGAATAAAGGCTTTACTGAACAAACCAAAGGAAAAATAGAGATATAGAAATAGAAATCCAGCCCCCCCCCCCCTCGGTTCAGAGGAACCAGTGGAATTTTTGTGCACCGGTCTCGAAGACACGGACAAACGCGACGCGACGCTACGACTTTGACTTCTAGCTGTATGGGGGGCGGGGAGCGCTGGCGTCCACACGAGTGGAACCTGACGTGGCGGGGGAAGGGGGCGGAGTCTCCCTGAGTTTCTGATTAAGGACAGAAAAGTAAGAACAAGGAAAGAAGAAACTCGATACGACGAGCTACTCGATTCCATCTTGCTGTCACACACACACACACACACACACACACACACGCGCGCTTGTGTGTGTGTGTCACCCTTTGCATAATGACCACATCTGCATGCGCATGGCTTTTCTGTGTCCCTCCCTACTCGCACGCTAATCAACACACACTCTTTATACCCTTGAGTGTGGTGGTAGGGAGTCATGGGGGGGGGGGGGGTCAAATGCTGTTCTCCAGCTGGCTGTTATTGCTCATGTGGGGCGAGTTCTGCTCGTTGATGAGGAGGAGCGTCGTCTCGTCCGGCCCGTTCTCTATGTGGACAGGGTCCGCGCCCTGCTGCGTGACGTCGGTGATGGCGATGGCCGGGGGGCCGCTCTCGTTGGGGCCCGCCGCGCTCTGGCTGCCCTCAGGGGACTGCGGCGTGCTGTCCAGACGGGACGCCATCAGGCCGTTCTGGTACTGGGCGCGTGTGATCTGGAGGGGAAATGAGGACCAGATGAAAGGTGGCGTTTGGGTTTTTTTTATTTATATTGTGCGCTGTGACGGGATAACGGTCGGCCGACCTTGACGAACTGCAGGTCGGTGAGAGCGCGGACGTAGAAGTCCGGCGTGTACTGCTGCAGGGCGTTGCTGTTGTTGAGCTGGGAGGTGCTGCCACTGAAGGAGAGCGAGTCCGTCCGGTCGGCTCCACTCACGGAGGCCGTGCGGTTCATCAGGATGAGGTGGGACGGCGAATTAAAGTCTGCACACACACACACACACACACACAAAATTACCCTCGTGAAAAACACGGAGCCCCTTTTAATATCACGACTCAAACAGCGATTAAAGGAGGACGTCTGCTCGTGCTCCACTCTTCAATGCTTCAAGGTTGATAATTCAGGATTCAGCAGTGACACAATACTATGAAACATGACTGAAAGCGCTGGGATATTTTGTCCTGGTTAGTCAAACTGGGATGATGCTGGTTATTTTCCGCCTCCACACTGACTAACGATGGCGTCATCCAGCTGTGTTCACTTTGACTTGCTGGCTTCACCGGAATTAAACCCCTCGGTACAGAGCTTTAAACACACGTCACACTCCCACTGTGCGTTGTCACAGTCGTCCAGTAGGGGGCACAGCTGAGCCGTGGGAAATATCTGGACCCTGTTTACGGTTGGTGGTTTTAGGTTGAACTGGTGTGCAACATAACTACTATCTGTTTATTTAATTTACGATTTAGCCGGAAAATAAAGGCTTCCCTCTTTCCAAAGCATTACGGTTTGTGTAAATATGAGTGTTCATCCAAATATCCACATTATTCACTTGCTAAGCAGTGAAGAATTTAGACAGCACTTTATTTCCTCACATCAATATCGACAAACTAATGTAGCAGAGGTGCACTCACGTCACCGTGAGGCAATGTGAGTCTGTCAGTATCTGTAGTGCTACAACTGCACTACTTTTCATGGTGGAAGAACACATTTTTTTTCTCAAAAATAAAACAGGGGGTTCAAATAAAGTGGCAATTTATGAATAAGTAAATCTGATCTGTATTTTCTGGCTGGCATCCAGAGATCAGGAAAAGTGAGAGGCCCGAAAACTTATTTTGGAAACACCCTCACGTTGTGCTATCCCCACGGATACAGGAGTGGAGATCTTCCTGACACCTGCGGGTATCTCTCCCCTGTCTTATGACACTCTTTCACACTCAAACTTGAAATCGTGAGCTCCAGCTTTCTGTTTTGGCGGTGTCAGAGAGGGATGTAAAGAAAAGTGAGTGCGACCCATCAGAGGTTTTTAGTGAGGAACACTACGTTAGCGTGGGTAAAGACAGAAAAGACAAGTAAATGTTAGCCTGACAGACCTTAGTGACATACTCACACTGACGCATTCAGCATCTCCTGACTACCAATCGTAGAAGTCATGAAATTAATTAAATTAGGTTGTAGTGATATTGATCTAAACCAGGTTTAGGTAAATCTAACGTGCTGCAAAATCGGCCAGGAGGTGCCGTTTTTTTAAATCCACAAATTGCTGAATAACTTTTAATTTACCACGGAACAGGTGGTGTCATGTCAATAACAGCCAGTGGGGGGCGGTAGAGGAGAAGGAGAGGACTCACCAGTGGTGGGAGGACTGAGCGCCATCACCCCATAATATGAAAACGGTCCCGTCTCAAACTTCATGTTCTCATTGCCGGCCTCAACCTCCACTCGGCCCTGTTTGATAAAAGAGGGAAAGAACAAAAGGTTGGTTTTAACCACATCATTAATTACAGCCTCCATTTACTGACAGTAAAACCTGGCTAAAAACCCCCCAGTTAATCCTCTTGATGGCTCAGAAATTGATCAATCGCACACATCGCTACGGCCGTGTTGGGTGTAAATTTAAACACCGCAGCTGCACAGATGGACCGACAGGGGTCAGAGAGGATGACGGGAGGGGGGTGATATAATAGATGGAGGCCTATATGTGGGCACAGAGAGTTGGCCTGGATCCGCCTGCTGGAATGTGTGAACTGTAGCAACAAGACAGCACAGTTAATCCACACTGTCATGCCCCCCTCCCATGAGATGGTTCAAAACATAACTATCATATTCAGCTCTTACATGAGGGTGAAGGTACACACGCATGTACTGTTTCTGTTTCCACTGTCAGGCAGCCCCCCCCCCCCAGGCGCATCCACCCTACAGACGGTCGTATAGGTCATATGGGTCTCAGTAAAATGATGTGAACTTCTAGATCATCTTCCAGTTGAGAGGGAACCTTTGACAGGAGGGTGGGTGGACTGTGGGTGGACCACTGGAAACCAGGCTGGCTGAGTATGAGCGCACATCTTAAATATGAGCGACGCGACCAGATCACATTCTATCAGATTCCTTTTGAAGAGCTGATGTTACATCCACTTCCGAATGCAAACGATTCATAAAAATATTAAAGTTTCCTTTAGAAGCCTGGACTAAACAGAGCGTGGGTGCGTGAGTTACACACACTTGTCTACATATTTTTGTTTGCTCTATGAAATATTCGGATAAAAGGGAAAATTAGCACCATTTACTGTGATTGTCTCCGTCTCTCCGTTCACCAAACCATCTGCAGAAATCCTCCCTCAAAACCTCCTAAACTGTTTCCCCTTCAGCTGCTTTTTATTGTTCCGGGAACATGCTTTAACATTTAACCATAAACCAGAACTGTCCGAGCCTTTGCAGGCAAAACTGGAAATAAATCTCTTTAATGATGATAATCCCTTTAGCTATCAACCCTTGGGGTTCCTTTTTTAACCTTTTTTGTTCCAGAAAAGATAATTTAACCAACCGGCGCGTCCATAATCACGGTGTTCCTCACATTCACACCTGCTCAGTACAACCGCAGGCTCAATGGCTGCCGGGAAATCAGCGGTCAAGGACAAAGCTTTGTTGAAATAGGAGGAGACATCCACTGTAAACCTCTGCCGGCTTTCCTGCTCTATTACAAAATCAGCCCCCTTTTGTCTGCCCAGTCATTTCTGCGCTCATCCTTCATCTCATAAACATCTATTTTACTGCTGCGTGACTCCACACAAAGGTTAAACTGCAGAGGCTCGCGGCGCAGCGGCAGATTTGGAATAGAATCATCCGTCAGCACGTGGTAGGACACGCAGGTGCGCTGGGGTGAAATAGTCGGCCTGTAGCACCTACCGGTACATATATATACGCACAGGGAAAAAGGAGCACGCAGGGTGGCGGCGGCAGCGCTCCACGCCCGCTGTTTGATTTAGAAAGGGAGGAACGAAGGGGAGGAGAGAAAGAATAGAAACAGTGGGAGGTGGAGGACAGTGGGACGATGTGTGAAACCTGCCGGAGCTCCGGTCAGACCAGTTTCAGCAGATCGTTGAACCGAGCAATTGTTTTATGGAGCTTTTTTTTTTTTAAATGAAATTCGAAACTGTTCAAACAAATGACGAAGGTTTAATTTTCAAGCCTCCGAATGTGGGACGCCTGCAAGGTCAGGAGTTCAAGAGCGGGTGAAGCAATGGAAAAATCCTGAAGCATCAGTCACATCGTGAGCGAGATTTGTTTAGCGGGCTAACAATAGTAGAGAGGAAAACTGCTTAAATAAAGGTGTGGCTTGTGTTCAGCTCTGCTGTGTAGTGGGGGGACAGGTCAGGTTGGTGCTTTACGGTTACTTTTAGGTGCGTTTATATAAATATAATATAAGAAATTGAGACATTTTTTAGATGGTGTAAACCTAAAAGAGGTGACTGAATGGGAAAAATCCCGGTAACAAACACGGACCTGATCACGACTGACACGAGGGCCGTGTGTAACGAACAGAGCCGGCTGCTGGTTTCTGCTGGGACATGTACTGGAGCGACGCTGTAGGTGGTGCTTGGCCAAAGTTCAAGTCGTCACACCTTGACTCAGCAACAAGTACGAGGTCTTTGTCTCTCTATACAGCCACCTGACACCCCTGGAGGTGCTGCTGTGTGGATAACCTGACCCGACAACCATCAGTCAATCCCTCCATCGTCGTGGGGTCGTTACTATTAGACTGCGCAAATTTAAAAAAAAACCTGTCTGTCCAACTCTCTGCATCGGAATCTGTTTAAAAATGTGATAAATATAAGGGTTGTCTCTTTTTACCCAGTAAAACCGGTATATAACGCATTGATCACAGGAACATTGGCTGATGGGATGCAGAACTTTATGGTGGTTCAACTTGGTGTGTAAAATGACCTTAATTCACTTTAAATAATCCCCCTTTAATTCTTTTCTAATGAGCTGGTAAACCAGAAACGTGCCCCAAACCACATTATCCCTTCGAGGTGTGAGAAAGCAATGTAGAGTTTAAGCCTGTGTGTGGTGGGTTGTGAGGACTCCTCAACTAAAAGGAACACAACATTGTGGATTTCAATAGTTCAGAACCACAGCAACCCAAAAGGACTGAACTGAAACAACAAAAAAACCCTAATTCTGTTCTGTGAGAATGGCTGAGCATCTTTATAGATACATGATTCAATCCGGTCATAAACAAACAGACTATCTGCTGACAGCTTCCAGGAACACACACATACACACACTATAAAAGGAGCGGAAAAAGCATGTCGAATTATCCTGATCTGACGTTTTCCTTTCCCAGGAGTCTGCTGGAGTAGACACATCAGACACACATACAGCTAAAAATATGAGCATGGAAATACACACGTTAGTGTGCACCAAGATCACAGATGGGTCATCCTGCGATTCTGGGATATTATGGTAGCCTCAAGTGCACGTCATCATACTGATGACTACAAAACACTCGATGACAGGGTCGGAATCTACAAAACACTCGATAACAGGATCGGAATCTACAAAACACTCGGTAACAGGATCGGAAGCTATCCTCTTTCATCGTTCTACAGATATTTATTACCAAAATTTGGAAGAGAGGAAGATTCCACAGACAGAATGTTGACACTAAAAGCCTCCCTCCCCATTGGATTAATCCCTATGTGTGTGTGTGTGTGTGTGTGTGTGTGTGTGTGTGAGTGTTGTGTGTGTGTGTGGGTATGGGGGGGTTGTTCTGTGACATCCTCCACAGGAGGGGAGGAAATCTCACCTGGAGTGACGACGGGGGGAAAGTCGAAATGATCCCCCGGATTACAGGAAGTGGCTAATGACTGTTTGGGCTCAGTGACACAATGGCTGCAGGGGAAATAATTAGTGTGAGAGGACGAGATCGAGACGGCGATGCAGCCTTTTCCCATCACGGGAGATTTGACAGCAGGTGTACATGTACACAGTCAACATCGCTGTTCACATCAGCGTGTTGACACCAGACCGAGAGCACTCAGGAGCCCCCCCCCCCAATAATCCCAGAACTAACATCTTATATAATGGCAATAAATAAGGGAGGGGACGTGGTCTTTTGTCCAAGGTCACAGCTGTCTCAATCCTAATCTATATCATTGCTGGGCTTTTCTTGGCAAGCTCTGCCTCAGATTGCTTCAACTGAACGTGCCCATATGACACACCTCATAAAGATAACGTTTTTTAAAATTCTAGACTACACTCCTGTGAAGTGTAGCATGTATACAATGAGGCTGCTGCTTCATGAAGCCCCTGCACATGCTGCGGACCAAAAAAACACCCCGTTGAAAGTAAGGCATGAACAAAGTTCAATGCTGATAAAAACAAGACAAAGAAACACCCTTTAACATTTTAGCCTCGTGGTGTTAGCCTACCACTAAACAAGCCTGCTATGATGCACAGTGTTTCTGAAATCACAGCACGTCACCTGCAAGATGAGAACGAAGTAGTCGACAGGCTTGCCCCTCTGGTAGATGTAGTGGTGGGACGCGCGCTTGTCACTTTCACTAAACTTGATCTCCTGGATCACGTCGGGGTGTCGCAGGATCCGCAGCAGCACTTTTTCTGAGATCAGGGCGGGACAGAACGAGCTCACCTCTGCAAGAAGATAAGACAAAGAACGCTTTATTTGATTTAGATCACCATGATGTAAGCATGTCGACGTTAAAACGCTGTGCATCTACCAGACCCAAACGGGGCTGCTTTGCTTTGCATGCTGGGAGTCGTTTAAAACGCTATCATCCCCGAGCACAGGTGTGTTATCATCATGTGAAGGAACAGGTGGGTTGTGTCTAAAGGTTGATCACATTATCTTTCTACAAAATGGAGGAAAAGGAACTGAAAGTATACTGACCTCATATCAGCTGTAGGCTGTCACGCACCAATTTTGCACACATAAAATAATTATTTATTCTTTTCTTTGGAGCTTATTTACTAAGTAAAGTACTTTGTGCAAAACACTCCACAAAAGAACTATATTTATGTCGGTGTTGTTTAGGTCTGTTTTTCCCCAAAAAACGAGTTCTTAAACATCTGCAATGACTTTAACACTTGGAAACAGGCCGCGGTGGACCGCAGCCGTTTAGCAGAGGTCTTTTCTCTGCGGGAGGTTTTCGGATCAGACCCCACACGCGCATCGCAACCTCAAAAATGCAGCGAGTACGGTTCAAATGGGGAAACACTTTAAACTGTTCACATGGGCAAGAGGAAGCTTCCATTGATGAGATTGTTTGGATACAGCGAATGCTGCCGTGGTGCTACGGATCTGTGTAGCAAGACTAATGTTGAAACGGCGCGAGGAGAAGTTGTGCAGGCTGATATGGAATTACATAACAAATGGAAATAAATCTTAAATCAGCATTCAAGCCTCGCCTAACCAGCTTCTCTTTACAATGCTGCCTCAGATTTACCCTGCATCTTCATCGATACCCCCACCGCTGTCACCAGGCGGGCTCTTGATGTCGGGAATATTTGATTATTCCGAGACGGATGAACGTTGTTTGGCACATACAGGTTCATGATTCTGCATATCTGTTCTTGTCCATAATGACTGTGTACGCGTTTTAACGTATAGAGTTCCCACCTGTAGCCAGAAAGCGATGGGCAGCAAGCAGCAGTTGTGGGGACACCTTCACTTTGGATTCGCTCTCATGTTTAAAAGCAGAAAAGTCTCTCTTATTCTTATCGGGCGCCACCTTCTTCCTGGATCGGTTATCCGCTGAAATGGGAGGGACGAAGTCATCAGAGTGGTTTGATCAGGATTTGAAATGGATGAAAAGATAAAGAAGGAAACTTACTGTAGAGGTCCGATTCATCCAGGATCTCTGATTTGATTATCTCCTCGATCACATCCTCAAGCGTTACCAAACCCAAGACCTCGTAGAATGGATCTCCCTCCCCTTCATTGTTCACTTTCTGGACAATGGCCAGGTGAGATTTTCCTGTGCGGAAGAAAGACAATCAAAGTGAGATTTCCGCTACATCAGTCCACCCCTGAAATTTTTAGAACTCTGATTTCATCCCGTGTAGCTATTTTTCCATTGTGGTTGCGCAAAAGGGTAGATTTTAAAACTTGAATGTGTGTATGTAATAGGTCATATATGCCCTTTCCCTCTGCCTGTACAACAAATAGCGTGTTAATGTGTACAATTCATTTCAGCCGAGGCTGGACTTTGGCCACAAATGCTAAACACACAGGTACACCAGCACACACTCCCCTGCTTAACCTTCGTGCAATATTCCCTTCATGGGCGGCGGGCTGCAGACATCCAGGCGGCTCTCTGAATTATTGATGAAGGCACCAGCGTGAGGCGTCCCGAAGATATCTCTGGGTTTATAATCGTCCCTCCACCCACACGGACGCACAGGGGGTGCACATGAAAGCAAAAGCTCTAAAGTGGCCTGGCATTTCCAAACACACACCCAGGGACACTCAGGATTCAATTGACACAGGAGGTGAAGGTGAGCCCTCCATAATTAGAAAGCTCTCCTCCCGACGCCGGATGCAGATCAATGGAATTCAAAAGGGGCTCCTGTGACCGGCTGTCGTGCACGTGCGCCCTTGATGGTTCCCTGTGCCGCCTGGCTAAGGAGGAAGCGTTGGTAGTTGACAAAAACAGACTTCACACACTCCCAGCTTCGACCTTGCTTACTTGTAACAGACCTTCGGGAATCTATTTCCCAGAATGTGGGAATCTGTTATCCCCACACAGTACAAGATGTCAGCGTGGGCGGGTGAGGTAATTTCTATTTTGTCTGGATGCTCGTGTCTCAAAAGCCTGACTAAGTTGCTTACAGATAGATAACTTAAGAACAAGGCACTGGGGGAGTAAGAAAACTCCAAATATATCCGGCACATACGTCGTTGTCGTATCTTCTCTCACACCCTCGTATGACAACGCAACCCATTGCTCCATAAATCGCAGCGTCACGGTGGAAAAACAACCAGTTTCCGGATCTGCCAACTCTTATGGCCCGAATTCTGTGATATCAGCAAAACCTCACAAAGCGCAGATGAAATAAATATAAAATAAGTACAATATTGAAACAGTTGCTGTTCATTCCACAGCAGATTAGCGCAAGGATGCATCCACTGTGTGTGTTTGTTTGCCTCCCTCTGTGGAGAGTCAATATTTCAGAGGAAGCAGGGCCCCAAGGGTGCACGTCTTCCCCCAGAGAGACACTGCAAGGTCCAGACACATGGACACAGGCACCCTCGAGCATGATAGAGTGGACGTGGAACAGCTGAATCTTCCATTAAATGAACCTGCAATGTCACAGAGCTCCTGTGTGTTTCCCCGGTGACGTGTCGGGCCAGCAGGGTCACAGTGGATTATAAGGGAATTACTGCAGTGTTGAGGCGACATCGAGGTGCTCGTCACTGAGGGTCAGTCAGAGACATCCATGTACACATAGTTAATACAGTTGTCTGGCTTCCAGTCAGGGCTCGGAGACACACGAGGACCTTTAGAGTCCAATCCACACACTTGTTGGCAGACGACCCTTAGGCCCAGGCTAGTGTTTTCATCTTCTCCCTTTAGCTTCCCCTCCATCCTGACCGGTCGCCCCGTCCCAGCTGAGAAACACCTCCACAGCCGGATGATGCCACCATCACACCTGACTAGATGGTCCAGTTCCTTCTTTGGTTCTATCAGAGAATCCTGTTGCTCACAGTCTCAGTGTCCTTTGGGTGCTGTATGTGGAGCCAGCTCACATGAATCCTCTGAGCTGCGGGGCAGTTTTAACCTTGGTTTCTGGCCAAACATGATGGAACCACTTCAAATAAATGAACCACATTCAAAGTGAAGACGCAGAAAAGTGGGAGAAGAATTATTTGGCCAAACAGGAACCGAAAAACACGTTGACCTCTGGCATTCTGAGCTCTTCACTTTTTTAAACGTGTGTTGCAAAACACCAGCGAGCGCACAAAACAGCCATCTGGAGGTACAGCCAGCAAAATTAGACTTCCTCTCAAACAATCACACCGAACGTGCTCATCACTTCGCACAACATGACCTCCGTGTCCGCCTTTCTGCCCCCACCAGCCCGTCTGTTTGTTGACATGAGGTACGGCCGACAAAAGGACGGGGCGAGAGCCACGAGCCTGCGTGGCAGAGGAATTCCAAACGCATTCCACTCGTGCACACAACACAACCGGCCGGGCACACATCAACAACACTGACCGCCACGTACAGACCTGAAAAGCATGCACGCTGTGAGGAGGTGAAACAAAGATACGCGGCAGCAAATATCCACATTCAGACAAACACACGCTTGGGTGAATGCAACACACACACACACACACACACACACACACACACACACACACAAACTTGTTTTGCAGGGCAGGCCAAGCTCTTCTAACCTGTTTTTCCAGCTAAAACTCTCGTCCTGTGCACAGAACGTGACAGTGACCGGCAGGGCTGCAAAGCAACAGAGTCAAACAGGGATTAAGTAACAGACCATAAATCCTAATGTACAGCAGAGGCAACACAGCTGAAGTGTAGCTTATCTTTACAACTGCAACCAGCGCAAGAACAGTCCCCGAATAAAACCGTAAAACAACTCCTTCTAAGGGTTAAAGCAATTCAAGCTCCATTCAGACCCATTGTCAGTTCAGTCCAGGGTTGTGTAGCATGATGAAAACTATGGGATGCCTGTTGGCTACCTCTAGTCAGCTCTACTGAGCTGCTCCATCGTCATGCCGACTGATATCATAATGGCACATGGTCTGGAAGTGTTGACACACGACACACAGACACACACACACAGCTACAGCTGCGTCGTCAGCACTTGGAGCGACAAAGTGGACACAGGAAGAGAAAAGCAGCAGGCGGCTGATAAGGATGTGGAGAATCTGAAGCAAAACTAGATGCTACTGAAGTGATTTTGACCCCCTTAATAGGTGCCAGTTCACCACTTCGGGGGCAGTAAAGTGAGTTCAATAAACAGAACCATCCACATCAATGAATATTGTCAAACTACATTTGTGATGCAATTAAGCGGGATAATTATTATGAGAGAAGATTCTTCTTTTCTACACAGAAGCAGAACAAAGAAAGAAAAACAGCTGGGCGACAGATGGCAGGACACACCCGTCGAGGAGCTCCTCTCTGTCACATCTTATCAGGCTGCGTTTGGCTAATCTTTTACGCCCGTTGTAAAGATTTACACTTACAAAGCAAGTAAAAGACACAAATATCTCATGCCTCTATAGTCAGTGCAGCTTCATTTTCACCAGTAAAGAGCTTCCTCTTTACCAAAGACACCCGGTCGGCTGATCATCCACATTTACTGCTTAGAGTTTAGCTTGGGAGGGGGGTTGCCGGATGATCGTTAATTAATCCGTGCCGCACAAAAACAGGTCTTAAAGGCATGGGCGGGGTGGCCGGATAAGTGCCTGCACCAATGATTAGCAACGGACAAGCGCAGCGCTCCTGACAACCGCACAACTTTAGTAACTGGACTAACACCTGAAATATTTGAGTTGTATCTAAGTCAATTTGAGTCCTTGGGGCCATAAACCCATGCTCAAGGGTACAACATGTGACTGTCTGCTGACGCTGTGTCGAGCTCAGAGTGCTCCCAGTGAATTCCTTTATATGTTTTACTAAAACATCTCACACAACTATGGCGTTTATTGATGTAAACGTGCGAGAAATGATATGTAGGGCTCTATTTGTCTTACAGACCGAAGCAAATCAAATGCTGAAGAAATCTGTGAGTGTGCACACCGCCGCCGCTGGACGCCAACACCATGGCAACTAGTGCCAAGCGGCAAGCGAGTGGAACTTGAGGTGTGAACAGGGAGTCGGGCCGCTGGAGAGGCAGGGGGGCCGGGGGCCCACCGAGCCTGTACGCAACATAAATAAGGTCGCAGCATGCGGTTCGTACAAAAGTGATGCGATCGCACCGAGATTAATGACACACTGTGGCGTTCTAAATGAACTCGCAAGATTATGTGCCTGGAAATTACAACCGCAGTTTTTAATCTATCTCCAAATGAGTCTTTTCATGAATCTTTGGTAGATACATGCCTCCATTATTCCATAATATAACCTAGAAGGTCCTATAATCATGCCATTAGCTCCTTATGCTTGTGTTTTACAGGGTAACGTGTGTGTGTGTGTGTGTGTGTGTGTGTGTGTTCAGCCTTACTACTGACTCCTGGCAGTCTCTGAATTAGTAATAATGATCAAGTATCAACAGTGTGAATAAAGAGGCGGCTGACAACGCCGACAAAATGGGCGACCAATCACTGTGCAGCGTTCAGCCTGTGTATCCCCCGTCTGTGACCTTGAGACAAGACGCCACAGAAAGGAAAAATATATCCCCGTGGGGGGGTGGCGTCACCGCCAGCACAGCGGCGGCGCGTAGTTCTTTTAGAGAATGTGCGCGTGAAGAGGGAGGAAAAGAGCAGCAGACCGAGCGGGAGAAGCGAAACTGGGAAGCGATGTTTTAGATATCACCGATCAAAGAGGTAGAGGATTATACGGTGCAGATTTACTTTCTTGGAAAGGCGAAAGTGTCGCAGCCGACTTTAGACTGTGAGAATAATCCTGGCAAGAATGCCTACCTGCTTAACATAATAACACCCCCCCCCCCCACCGAAGCAGCTGGATATCTAAACCCGATACGTCTATAATATTTATACTTATATCACAGCGGAGTTTAGAGCCACAGGCGAGGTTGTATTTTGAAACGTATCCCATGGAGTCAAGGAAAATCCCTACTTCTTTATCAAGGGTCTAGATGATGTTGTGGAAGGATACATCAATGTGACTAATGCTTCTTTAAACACAGGCTAAATGTTTCCATTAAACACTCAGAGGAGCACAACTACCAATCAAAGCCTCGAGGAAACACTTCATCACTGATTGTAAAGTTTCCCACAAACCTTTCTTGAACTCTTCCAGCATGGCGTCTAGCTTGGTGTCGTGGAAGACAAAGTGGACCGGGTGGTTGTAAAACTTGGTTATGGTCTTGAGGGTGGTGGAGTCGTCCGGGTCGACAAAAGCCAGGTCCTTGACAAACAATATGTCCACGATATTGGAGCGCTCGTCGTCATACACGGGTATCCTGGTGTACCCGCTCTCCATGATCTCAGACATGGTGTTGAAGTCCAGCACGGCGTCGCTGTGGATCATGAAGCAGTCGTTGATGGGGGTCATGACGTCCTCCACCGTTTTGGTCCGGAGCTCCAGAGCCCCTTGGATCATGTTGAGCTCCTCTTTCACCAGGTCGTTGTACGGCTCGGTGACCTTCAGCATCTCCACCAGCTTCTCTCGGTTGTAAACGGTGCCGATCTCCTGGCCGAGAACGCAGTCCAGGAGCTTGCTGATGGGCCACGACAACGGGAACGTTAACAACATGAACAGCTTGGTGAGCAGGATGGTATTCGCCCCCACTGCCAGTCCGTGTCGGGAGCAGAGCGCCTGCGGGACGATCTCGCCGAAAATCACGATGCCGACCGTGGACGCGACGACGGCCCCGACCCCGGACTTGGTGAGGTCGTCCAGGAGGATAGTGAGGGTGGTGTTGACCAGGACGTTCCCGAGGAGAAGCGAGCACAGCAGGTAGTTCCCCTTCCTACGGATGGGCTCGATCTTCCGCGCGTACTTCTTCTCCTTCTCCGTCCCGCAGCTCTGCACGATGCGGAGCTCCATCGGGTCGAGCGCCATCAAGCCCAGGTTGAGCCCGCTGAACATCCCGGAGAGCACAAGCAGAAAAGAGATGAGGATCACCTGCAGCCATATGGGCAGCAGGGACTTCTTCTCCTCCACCACCCGCAGCCTACCGTCCATCTCATCCAGCAGGTACCAGGTCGGGTCTTTCTCGTCCTTGTCTCGGATGCACAGGGCGAACAGCTTCACCGCCTCACTCTTACGGAGCTGTTTGACTTTGAAGCCGAGCATTCCGGTGGTATTCTGTTTGTTTATCTCCATGGACCCCAACACTATTACATCCTTCGTAATTTCGGAACAAGTCCTGTTTAAGGGGAGTTTTATTGCGCCTGACATGTCATCCTCCGTATCGCTGGAATAAAGCTCCGTGAACCCGATACGTTTGGAGGTGTCCGGGGACAGGTTGAGTCCGTAGAACCTGAAGACGGTGTTACCACCCTCGGTCACCTGAATAACGCCACTTTCCGTGGTCTCGGCCGGTGTGTCGCATTTTTCCAGCCTCATGCCGAGTATCCGAGGTTCGGCCCTTGTTTCCGAACCCACCACTTGGGCCTGCCCGCCCACAAAAACACTCGAAAAGACGAATAAAGTTAGCATAAACCCCCGTCCACTCGAGTCTATCGCCATGTTTGTTTCGCTCACTGAGTTCGGGGGAACTGACGTCAGCTACTCGTTTCCACAAACCAACACCCCATTAGAGCTCACCGCGGACCGCCTACTTCAGCTGCTGTCGTCAGATACCTCATTCAAATTTTACTTTAGATTTCTCTTTTTTTATATATAATTTAAACTTTGAAAGGGTTAAACGCGACAAAGCCAACCCACAAACGCAGTAACTGACACGACTTGAGAAAAGCAATGCACCATCTACTTCCGGGAATGAAAGAACTATATATCCCATAATCCACTGCGATTCCACTCCGTTAATCTCTCATGGTCCGTATGGGTAGTTAAACACCGCCGCCGATGATGTTTTGTGTCACCTGCTGGTATGACTGCGATAACAATAACTAGAAGTTATAAAGGGATTTCAATTAGATTTTCAGGAACTATTGATCATGGCACAAGGAACGGGTGATTGATTTTTGGTGATGTTCTGGATTTGGGATGGACTAGGGCACGATAAAAGGTCAATGGGCTTTGATCAAAAAGCAATCGACTATGTGTTGTAACCTGGTATATAGTGCTACCACCTACATGCCAATATATAGGCACATACTGTGTAATTCACATTCATATGTGGGGAGATGAGCTGCGTGACTGATGTAGAAATAGTAGTGAATTTTAGTAGAATAAACTTGAATGTCCATGGTAACAAGTCGCATTTATGCGATGCTACACGATTGCAAAATTTTAGAATTATCTTTCTTATTTAATGAATTTAAATCATATTTTTTCATGCTTTCAACCTAATGTACCAACTTCTTCTGTTTTTATTCTAAAGTGTATATTTATTTGATTTGATTTGAAAATCAAGATTCGGGGTGAATAAAGTAAATCTTGAATCTTGATTTTACTCTGTTGGAATTTAGTAGGTCTAAAATTAATATTATAAATCATACTTTATTTCTGTTTACTGAACGTCAAAAAGTTTTGTGACTTCTTATCCTCTGTGTTTATAGCTATGAAATGCAGATATTGCGTAGTTCTGGGAAAATGTTCAAAGCCTCGGCGCAGCTAACTGGAACTGAAGCGTGTTTATGAGATAGGATGCAGAACTCAAGAACAAAGGCATCGAACTGTCATACATGATCAAAGAGAACAACATCAATTGTTTCTCTTTTATTTTAAATAAATGATTCAACTACCAGAATTGAATAAATGGAGTCTCCTTGATTTTGGTGCTTGATACATGCATGCATACATTCATACATGCATACATTAGCACGCACACACACACACACACACTTACATACAGTTATTGACAGATGCAGGAGGACCTTTTGAAAACACGCTGCTGCCACCTGCCGGTGAGTTACACTAATATTTTTGTAAAAATGTTCAAGCAGTAAAAGTGTTCACCAACGCAGCTTCCCGACTGTTGTAAACAACGATTCTAAGGACGATTGTGAGGTCGCACACCTGTGCTGCTAAGACAGGACAGAATTTTGGGTGCTCTGGACCGGGGAGTCAGTGAGGGATATGGCGCCATCTTGTGGCGACACTGGCGCGAACGTATTAAATACTGTACATCGATACTGTGGTTATAAGAAGAAAAGCAATATTATTACACTTGGAAATGAGCGTTTCAACACTAAACTACCATCAGACTCTTAAACTGTGTTAAGCAGCATGTGTCCATTATTCTCTGTGCAGGGAGGCTCGAGACAAGCGTCTAAGCGTTGGCAGCTTTTATCGATGGGATACTGTCAAGATGTCAACACAAATTTAAGCAATTTATAGCAAACATCAACCATGGGGGAAACAACTACTGTCCACCCAGCCTGGAAGAACTGCAACAAAACGCAATATAACATGAAACAGAGAGCAAAGCATTAAACGTTTTAAGTTAAAACTGCTACTTGTCTGTCTCTTGCTTGTCATAATATTCAACTTTTAATTATCACGTGTTCCCTGAAGTCAGTGGTGAACGTGAGTGCACGTTTTTGGTTTTTACTTTACTTCGCTTTAAACTGCTGTGGTTTCTTCTGGCTCTGCAGCAAACTAAAACCCCAGTCTGCGGACCGGAACCGAAACAGACAGAAACGGGCTGAAGAATGTGGAAGAAGTCTCGAGCTAAATTCAAATCTAGATAACACAAGAAAAAGCATCAGTAAAATGCAACAAGCTTTCAAGATATCCACAGAAAAAGAGGGATAACATTTTATACTACTTCCGCATCACATTTGCACCATAACATTTACATGACTGATTTACTCAATCAATAATGTGCATCAATAATCTAATCTGGGTATTACATACATCCATTACATACATCCGGATTACGTGCACGCATTTTGGAGCCCAAACATTACAAGTCAAAGGGAACTGGGCCTGTTTAACAAAGAAGGAATCCTTCTTATCTTCCAATGTTGTAGGCGCAATCGAGACTAAAAGTTGGGCCAAACTTTTTAAAATTACTATTTAATCACGTGATCAGACGGTCCCCAACCCCCTCTCCTACTACCGAGAGGAGTCTGTGCGCTCACGGATGGGGGTGAAATGGAGAGAGAGAGAGAGAGAGAGAGAGAGAGAGAGAGAGAGAGAGAGAGAGAGAGAGATGGGAGGGGAAAGTTAAAGAGAGGCGGGTGGAGAGCAGCCAGAGGGGAAATGTTAGCCCTCTTCCCTTCGCCGACTTTAAAGATTCACTTGTAGATTCCTGGAATCTCTGACATCGCGCAGCCGAGCCAGGACGCGCGGCTCCAAAGACCAGACGCACGGGTAAGAAGACGCCCCGCTCGGCGCTTTATATCGACCACGGGTCCTCCGATGGGTCCAGATGAGGGGAGGGCGGAGGTGGACGGCTGAGAGCCGAGGTTGGAGTTTGAGCTGGAGGAGAAAGAGATCAGCGGCTGTTTCGAACCTGGCGAACTCTCCAAACCAGACAAGGGCGCGCGACAAAGGTGCCAAAAACCCATCCTCGCTCAGCGTGGCTGGAAACTTCAGCTGCACGAATGTCTGTTAGTTTGGCTGTGGGATTGGATTTTTAATCGAATACCAAAAACACTATTTTTCCTCCGGGGTATTTCTTCCTTCTGTAGTTTATGCGAACAGGAAACAGTTGTGCTGATGAGTAATCCCCACATTCTATAGCAAATGACTCAATTAGGCTGGCCATTTACGATCAGAGCATCTGTGACAGATGCGTGGGGGGGTGTCACCAGTGTTTATTAAAACCACTTATAATAATAATAACAATAATAATATTGTAATTCACATTTATGTTGCATTGTCTTAAACCCCACATGCAGCAGTGAAACCCAGAACCAGCATTATTCCTTTAAAAGCTTTTATAAAGTTATCGTCTTCCTTTTCGCAACACAAGTGGGGCAAAGCCAACACCCCTTTACCACAAAGATAAAAAGATAAAAAAAAAAAAAGAGAGATGTTAATCTGGCTTCACTGAGGTTACCAAGCTGATCAAATTGTGCGGAATTAACCCAACGACCGTTTTAACGCCAAACTGCCCATCCATGCCTTCATCTCGAGGGGTACGTTTAAGGTCCAAAGCTTTAGTTCTAGAAGTTGTTTCTATTCACTTTCCTGTTATTCTGCCATTATGGGGGATTTGGTGCTTAGGAACATTTTTTTTGCCCTTATAAAGGGAATGGGACCCCATCTGTTGCAAACGCTGTAGGTTCCCGTGGCCGGCCGACCCAGACGTGACCTCTGGGAGCGCCGACAACTTGAAGGCAACTGATTTGCATATTGTAGAGAAACTAACTGATAGTGTGTCCACACTTCTCAAAAAAGGACACGCATGTGTGGAAATACCTGGGACAGGGCGAGCAGAGGAACAAGACCTTTCCCGGCACCGGAGCGAGTCGTCCGGGTCGATGTCTTTGTTAGCGCGGCAGCCGAGTGGCCGAGACTTTACGGCAGGAGGGGGAGATTATTAAACCGAAAAGGTCAATCAAAATGCCAGGGTCTTATCAGGTAAACTGAGAGGAGGCGTGGCTCTGTGGCCTGAGAGGTCAGGTAAATTATTCAGAGCGTGATTGTCTGGAGCTTTTGGTGCGGCGCCTGGGGCAAGATACTGTATTGTTGCGTCAAAAACCTGTCTGTCTGTCTGTCTGTCTGTCTGTCTGTCTGTCTGTCTGTCTGTCTGTCTGTCTGTCTGTCTGTCTGTCTGTCTGTCTGTGTCTGTCTGTCACCGATGGGCAACAGAGTCAAAGAGGCATTCAAGGGTGTTTTATTGTCCTTTCCTATCTTTGAAAGTGGCGATGAACTTCCAACTTTTTGCTGATAGGAACTCCCAGCAGGTGACAGGAGCAGGATTCCACCCTGGCCGGGTCACACAGAACACACACCATTCACTCACACACTCACACCTGGGGGCAGGCAGAGCCGACCTGTCCTCTTCTCATGGATGCTGAGGGAGTGGGGGCGAGCATGCATGTTGCACAAAATGGGTCGTCTGGAACATCTCGAGCATTGTAGACCTCAGCCACAGATCAGTTTGGTTTGTCAGATGAGCTGTGGTTTGATTTGGGAAGGCTTTATTCATTCTTGTTTGCTGCATGACCCAGATAAAGATTTGATCAACCACATAAAGGTAAACAATAATCGAGCATTTCTTCTCTTTGCACGTGGTTGCCCCCACAGCCGTTGAAGCCACAAGCTTTCACACGTTTCTATAACCGAAACAGGTTTTATAAAATTTGAGAATGAAAAGACTTTTTCTTTTTTTCCGAAAATCCTTCTCACTCATTTCAGCACTGACTTGAGAGGGAAAATATGTAGATATGGTGAAACAAGAGCGTTTCAAAATCTCCTTTTGACAACACCGAGCAAGTAAAAACAAAGTCTGGTTTTACAGGTAAAATCCTGCCCCAGCCTGCAAAATAAATCTTTTTGTGTGAATAATTAACCAAATTATTTGGTCTAGAAAGGAGGGAGTTTGCGCAGAAATGCCAGCTGCAAATTTCAAGTGTAGTTGTTGTTTGACCAAGAAGGCATCGTCCTATTTTGAGTTCGCAGTTGCGATTCTGCAGTTGCACTCAAGGTTTTTGTCCTTCCTTATGTAGCCTTAAAGCTTGAATCTGATTGTACAGCTTGGGTTAGCAGCTATTATTAGCTAGCTGCCTGATAAGACAAGTACCTGTTGAAGGAGATGGAACAGAAGTGATATTCCAGAATTGTAACCAGTTCAAAGTTTTGTCCTTAAGCTACATTTGAAGCATTTTTGCCACGTAGCAGCACAGACATGGAGAGTGCAGCCTTGTTTGTTCATCTTCTAAATGTTTGTAGAAATTCCATAAGGTTTCCATTAAGGTCTTTGTTTACACGGACAGAACAACATCTGTCGCAACCTTGAAGAGCACATCTGCTTTACGCTGAGAAAGGCTCAGCCCATATTGTCTTCTCTCCTTGTTGGCTCTGGCATCCGCCCTTGGTGCCCCCTTGTTTTTAGACCAGTTAGAGAAGTTGGTGGGGAAACAGGCAGAGGTCTGTGGAATCGCACAGCTGCTCCACCTCTTATCGTTTACCGCTGGTCATCGGGTGGAAACTGTTACGCAACAAGTCACACTCCCCCCCACTTGGCCCTGCTCGAGTCTACCGACTAGTTGCCTTAAACTGTTTTCTAAAATCTCTCTGAGAGCCGCTTGGATCCTCGGGAATCTGCCTGCACGCGCACGGAGGGAACGCTTCTGTCTTCATCCGTGGAATGAATGGTCGGTTTTGATAATAGAGCACTGTTGGGTGGAGAAACCAGAGATCACTGATCAGACAAGTCGCCCATTCATCCTGAGTGACCTCTGACCTTTCCAGCCAGTCACAGGTGACTGTGACGCCGGGATACTGTTACTCACCTTTGTTCGGCTGGAATAACATTAATTCCAGTGTTCCAGAGCACTGGCGGCGGGTGTGTGTGTGGTTAAAACACACATTTGTGCGTCTTCCTTTCACCAGGGGCCACACTTAAGCTTCTCTGCTGTTCCAGTTTTAGTAACATCAGACTGGCTCTCATTAGTAAAAGTGGTTTAAGTTAAACCACAACGTGTGCTGACCCACATTGTAGCCACGTATAGCGTTAACACCGAGGGGCCCCGCGCTGCAGCTGCTGCACAGGTGACACGGGTGTAGCGTTGCTGCCCAACGCCTGATGTCATTTGTGATGTCACAAGGTAACAAGTCCACCACTGTCGCTCGCGTGGTCAGAAAGTCTCACCGCGAAGGGGGAACTGGCACGTTCCAGAACAAGCTGGATGGCCCCGACGATGCAGGTTCTGTTGTTATCTTACTCTCGGTGTGTCCGTCATCGCGTCGCCGGTTTTTGCCCCACAGGTGCACCTGTAACAGGAGCAGACTTTCTGATTGGTTATTGCACAGACGGTCAAAAGCGAAGCGATAAATTAATGAAGGCGCACGGGCACAGCAGAAAGGCCGACGCCCCTCTTGTCCGGTCACACGGTGTTTTATTCTCAGTTCCAGGCAGGAGTTTTCAGACCTGAACACCCAGTTCTGATGCTTTCGGTGGAAACACGAGCCCTCACAACAGATACCTCCGGAGGAAACGTGCCTGTAAGCTGCCTCTGCTTCCTCCAGGCCTATGACAACTCCCCCCACCACTGCACATGTTACTGCATTTAAAAAAAAGGGTTTGTTCAGACTCATTTTGTCATTTAAAAAACATTTCCTGTCATTTGGAGAGCGTTCCATATGTGTGTGAGTGGAAAGACCCATCACGTGACGTTCAAAGTTAAAGCCTCGTGAAACGCCCACAATGATCACGTTGACTTTTAGCTTTTCCAGTGTGTAATAAACTGGGTGGTTACATTAGTTGCGAATGAATGGGAGTTTGTTTTCAGTCTGTCGTGGTTTTTTTTCATCAGAGATAATATGTAGCGGGTGGTCACCAGCGTGCCTCTGTGTCTATCTGAGATACAATGTTTACAGTTGGATACGCCCCCCCAAAAAAGATGTGGACAGACCCCTTGTGTAACAACATGTGTGTGTTCAGAGCCTTGGCATTCCACTTAAAACACACACATTCCTCAATCAACACATGTGGTGGGTATTTATAGCTCCAGCGCTGATGTCACCTTGGAAACCAATGATGGGGGCGGTGCCTGAAAAAAAGTAGCCCCTCTTTCTGTCTGGGGATCCTCGATGTGGACCAGAGAAAGAAGTTTTCTGTGCCTGCGACTGGTGGGCACTTTATGAATTCCAAAAAAAGGAAAACAGACGGCGGACATCAATCCTCGTGACTGACCAGCTGTTTCCAGACATGGGCGGGTTTTTAGTGGCTTTTTTAGTGTTTTGGGACCGGTTGCTGACATTTTAGTTTCACATTCCTCCGCTTTCCACTCCTGCTTTTGGCCACCTTCCAATCCTTTCACGTGTCCCAATCAGTCTGCATCACGTTTGGAAATGTTAGAACACGTTCTGGAGGAGGGGAAAGATTTATGGAGATAATAACAACCGATGGGTCTTGCTGGACGCAGCGGCATCGAGGTGTGATCACAGTCCAGGGGTCTTCGTTATAAAACAAGCTCAGCCCTAAAATGGCAGAACTCACAGCAAATATCACAGGCGCTACTTTTAGACCCTTTAATTGCTCATTTCCTTCATGATCTTTCATGATCCTTCATGATCTCTCCACCTGTGTTGTCATCTCACCACTGGGTGTTTCCTAATTCTTGCGCAATTAAAATGAATGTTATTACATTTTTGTGGCTCTGCCTTTTCTCTGCTACACATTATCTCACGGGGAGGGGCTCCGCGCGTCAGGACCACCAGCCCTCGATGGGGACGATGGCTGGGGGAATCACTGGCTTCTCCCTACATGGCAAAAGTATTAAGAGGCTGGATGGCTGATGTAAACCTGAAGTCAGAACTCCGATACTGGGAGCAGAAGTGAAGACAGGAGTTCTCTCTTCTGTCTCCCCGCATAGTTCGCCTCACAGGTCACATTTTCACTTCCCAGAGTCTCCCCTGTTCCCAGGGACAAACAAAGCTTCTACTGTCCCTTCTTTAAATACTACAGGCATGAATTCAGAAGCAACCGTGCTGCTGTTTAAATCAACACGATACTTGACCTCGTAGAGCTGATGATCCACTCTAAATCCGCCTCCGTGAAACTCTTTTCTGTCCTTCTTTCTAGACTGATATGATGGACAGATAGCAGGAGGACGAAGAGAAGATGTCATTCTTTGGCATGAACTGGGGTCAGAGAAAAGAAAGAGGTGAGTTCTGCAGGTTGATACCGAACCAGAATAATGATTAAAAACTCATTTGGTTGTTGTTTAACTTCCTCAGTGGATTGCAAGGAAGTGCAAAAGGGAGCTGCTCACATATGCAAAAACAGGAATAAAGCATCACTGGGTTAAAAAAAATCTAATTCCTGTTAATAAAGTTCAACAAAAACATGTACTATGTAAAGGATTTCAAATGTTGTGTATAAATACACACTTGTTTCCTGTTGGTCAGCTCAGTCAAAGGAACATGATCTAACTACACACTGATAGCTGCAAGTCAAATTTTCTTTTCCTCTTTTAAAGAGGTGGAGAGGAAGATCCGCGCCAACGACCGCGAGTACAACCTCTCGTTTAAATATGCAGTAAGTATCCACGTGTATCTTTGCATTCCAAGCAGGTATCAACAGGCGAGGGGAGTCTCAAAATAAATGAAAAATAAAAGGGATTTTATTCCCTAGTGCTTCATGTCTACCCTATCTCAAGATAGAATTCCAATAGTATACTTGTGATTAAAACAAGCGTGTTGGTAGTGTGATGTGACAAGTCTGTATAATATTTAATAATCATTCCTGAGGGGAAAATGGTGGATGCAATAAGATTCCGTGTCCCACTTATTTATTCAAACAACTGGCAGGAAACCGGCTGCTTTATATCACATTAAGACAGATGACACGAGTTGAGCCAACGGTTTGTCAGATAGCTTCTGTTGCTCTATTTTGTTCTCTGTATAAACCTCATATTTATCACAAGGCAGATACAGTCTTATTTATACTGAGGTTATCACACACGTTTAAATATTTGAGTTGGAACATTTGTTAGGAATGCTTGTTATCACGTTACCAAGATACAGTACTGCTCATTTTTATTTTAGTTATTTCCTGATTCTGTTAACATCAAACTAAATATTTATCCTTGATCACTGTAACACAAATCTGATCACAAATCTGGTAATCCTGGACTGCTTGGCCACAAGCAAGACTTTCTGTTCATTTATGTTCTTTCTGAGTTAGCGGAGCTCTTTGTTCCCACAGAGCTGTAGTATCCACCAAAGATAAGCTTTGAGTTGTCCAGACCTTGAATGTGATTAAACAGTGGCACTTCCTTTTGTAAAGGTGAAATGAGTCAAAACGATCACTGCGTTCATGTTTTGGATCACAGAACATGGATGGAAATCGCCACTGAGAGGTTGAGGAGTACGTGGAAGTGTAGCCATTTGTGTCCAAATTTAAATTTAACAGATGACCTAATTCTGACCGTAGTTATAAAATTAAAAAGGGAAAAAAGATGCATGATGACATCACTTGTACAAACACATGGTTAGCTATGCAGGATGCAGGCACTAGCTTGCTGACATCCGTGTGTACTCAGTAACTACCGTCCCTATGTTCACTCATTAATTAGTGGATCGGTTAAAATAACAAGTTACTTTTCTTTTCCTTTAATTTTCCCTTTTCTTTTCCTTTAATTTTTTAGACAAACGCCATCAAGACCTCCAAGTACAACTTCTTCACCTTCCTACCTCTCAACCTGTTTGAACAGTTCCAGAGGATCGCTAATGCCTACTTCCTGTTTCTGCTGGTGCTTCAGGTAAAGGGCAGCAGCCACGCACGGTTAACAGTAACATGCACGAAACATTAACTCTAGACTCGTCACAGATTTATGTTTCTCTATCAGCACGCTGTAGATCAGTGACAGAACTGGGATTATGTCAGGATTCTTTAGTTATACCGAGGCCACCATCAAGAATATCTGGAGTTTTCAGCTCAAAAAAATATCAAATCGCCCAAAATGCTGTTTGTCCCAATGGAGCCGCACTGACTGAACAGGATGTGGGTGAATCAAGTGTAATGTGCAAGACAGGAAGTTGCCTCATTGTGTGAGAAATAGAAGTTCTTAGACTGATGACCCAGAGGATATCGAAAGAAAAAAGAGGACGAATATTAATTGTGTGTGTGTGTGTGTGTGTGTGTGTGTGTCTGTGTGTGCGTGCCCTCCAGGTGATCCCTCAAATATCCTCGCTGTCCTGGTTCACCACTGTAGTGCCGCTGGTTCTGGTGCTGACGGTCACCGCCGCCAAGGATGCCACAGATGACATCGTAAGCAGTTACATAGTTCATTTAAGATTTATCATAAAACACTCATAGTCATGTTAAATGCCATAAGACTCTAAAAGTAAATAAGAACTGATCACTTTGTTTGCTTTGAATGTTGACCTTTAAGATAAGAGACAGAAAGATTTTTAATCATTTTTAATCAAAGCACCCTTTAGTTTGACCATTTGGGGAGGAATAGATTTCATGCATGAGAATGAGATAATAAAGGGAAATCATGGCAAAAATGATCTCCTGCTGCTATAAATATTTAAAATGTAACTGCAAACGGTTACTGCGAACAGTTCCACGAACCTACAATTTGAAAATGTGGTCATGTAGTTCTCCTTTTGGGGTAATTACATCACATGACAGTTGACACTTATGAAGAAATAAAAATTTCCCGCTTCCATCAGAATATCTGAGCTTCATCAGGAACTTTCAATTCAGTTTTATTTTTTCCTTTTCTTTCATTGCTCCAAAGACTAAGTGTACTTTTAAAACAAAGAAAGGAAAACCACGTGCATGTGTGCGTGCATGTGTGCATGTCCACACCACTAAAAGCCAATTATTGTTGGTTTAAACATTAGCCCTGTGCAGAATAACAGCCCTTTTGTTTGGCTGGGTCGGTGATCTTGAACGCACCTCAACGCCAGACTGCGCCCGTTTCCAGGCTGCGCTCAGGTCGCGTAGCTGCGGCACCAAGGTGCCCGTGCGGCCCCAACCTGGCGGTTAGACTGAAAGCTGTGGATTTCCTCTCGTGCTGCATTTACTAGAACTTCTCATCTTAAACAAATGTTGAGTTCTTTTCAGTTTTCTCTGTTTCCTCTTCAGAACCGCCACAGGAGCGACAACCGCGTCAACAACAGAAAAGTTCAAGTCCTGATTGACAGGAAGTAAGTCTATGGATTTTTTCAAGCGCTGTCTTTGGTGAACAGCACATCTCTGCCACTTGCTGGTGTTCTGCAGGGCCCATTTATCAGAACACTACCAGAATTCTGAAGTCAGTTCTTCACCTCCTGCAGAAGTGGTTTGAATCAGAGTCCTTGTTCTAATATAACTGACATGTTTTGAACGACCTTGCCAGGCCGACAGGATACAGAACACAAGATCCTGCAGCTGCTTCCTGAGGTTACGCTGCTGATTGTATTCAAGGAATAAACAGATGATTTAAAATATGAGAGCATCTGAGATATTTCATAAATGTCAGAACCTTCCAAAATGGGTGCCCATAAACCACTAACACTTGACAACACAACAAATGTATAAAATAAAGCCCAAATGTATAAACTAAAGCCCAAATGTATAAACTAAAGCCCAAATGTATAAACTAAAGCCCGCCAATGGCTCATTTCTGAGATAATATTTCATTCCAAGGATAATTGTCTGTCATTCCTTCCTCTCAGACTACGGAGCGAGAAATGGATGGACGTCCAGGTGGGAGACATCATCAAACTGGAAAACAACCAGTTTGTCACAGTGAGTCAACCACAGTTAAACTATAACTTGACTGGAGTTGGGTTTTTTTTCCTTTCTGGTTTAGTAATCATTGTTCATCTCTGAACAGCATGTGATGGATGAATGTTTGCCCACTAAAAGCTCTTATTATTATAATGTGGCCTCACTCAAAGCTTTTTTCCCCAGTTAATTTGCCATAAACTTTTGCATCTGGCCCTGATGAAGACTTCAGTCCTGACCTCCTCTCTGATTTCAGGCTGACCTTCTGTTGCTCTGCAGCAGTGAACCTCTCAACCTGGTGTACATCGAGACTGCGGAACTGGACGGGTTAGTCTGTTTGAATGAAAAAGAATTCAACTTCAGTTTTGTATTATTCACACCTCTTCTCTTCCTCATTTTTGTCATCGTGTGCTTCTGCTTTTCTGCCTTTCTTCCTCCTCCACTTTTTTTTTTTGCACCCAACATTGACGCAATTTGTCCTTCCCTAGAGAAACAAACCTAAAGGTGAAACAATCCCTGACAGTCACTGGAGACCTGGGGGATGACGTTGAAAAACTGGCAGACTTTAATGGTAAAAACACCCTTGAACCCATTTTTCACTTGGGGTGAGAGGGAAAAACATAAAGTAATGATTAGTTTTATGAGTAACAAATATGAGACATTCAGAATAAAGAGGAATGAGACGCAGAAGAGGAAAGAAGAACCGACAAATGAAAAGTTATTGTCAGATGTTTTTTTTCTCACATAATTCATAACATTATTTTATGTTCCCATCAAGGTGAGGTATGCTGCGAACCGCCCAACAACCGTCTGGACCGGTTTACCGGGACGCTAACGTACTCCGGTCAGAAATACGCTCTGGACAATGAGAAGATTCTTCTGCGTGGCTGCACACTGAGGAACACCGACTGGTGCTTTGGGATGGTGCTGTTTGCAGGTGGGAAATGAGAAAGCACTAACACAAACCAATTTGTCCGTTCCAAATTGATTCGAGGTCTTTGTGGTTTCGATTGGTCCAGGTCAGGAGACAAAGCTTATGCAGAACTGTGGAAAGAGCACGTTCAAAAGGACCAGCATTGACCGTCTGATGAACGTCCTGGTGCTGTGTGTGAGTCTTCAAATTATTCTTGATTTTAGTAACTATCCAATCAAGAAACTGTGGTACAGTTTATGGGTTGTCATGGAGACTATTTCCTTTGAAACAGACAGTAGCTGCCAGAGTAGAACCTATGACCTAGCGTACATGGCCAGTTAGCATTAGCTTTGGTCTTTACCTTCTGAAAACTCTGCCTACAGATTTTTGGATTCCTGGTCCTCATGTGCAGCATCCTGGCAATAGGAAACTACTTCTGGGAAACAAACACAGGCTCCAATTTCACAGCGTTCCTGCCCAGACAGGATGGCAATGATGCCAGTTTGTCCGCCTTCCTCACGTTCTGGTCCTACGTCATCATCCTTAACACCGTGGTGCCCATCTCCCTCTACGTCAGGTACTGTGTGACGTCGGAGAGGTCAATGAAAGTTCAGCAGGGCCGTAAATGTCTCCTACGTCCCTCGGCAGCGTGGAGGTCATCAGGCTGGGGAACAGCTTCTACATCGACTGGGACAGTAACATGTACTACGCGCAGAAGGACACGCCGGCCGAGGCTCGCACCACCACGCTGAACGAGGAGCTGGGCCAGATCAAGTACATCTTCAGCGACAAAACGGGGACGCTCACCCAGAATATCATGACCTTCAACAAGTGCTCCATCAACGGTCGATCGTACGGTGAGATTGAAGGGAACGTTGTCTTCTTTGTTGTATTTCTAATGCTGCTGCCCTCACACAGAGGTGTGATTATTTTAGGGATTGATGATCGCATGTCTCTTTATTTAGGTGATATTTACGACTACATGGGTCAAAGAACAGAAGTCACAGAGGTGAGTTTGATTTTGATGAATTCAGTTCTTCGTCCTCGTCTGTTTACACGTGTGACCGCTTCCTTCCCTGATCTCTCCTATCAGCACACACAGGCGGTGGACTTCTCCTTCAACGCCCTGGCCGACCCCCGTTTCACCTTCCACGATCACGCCCTGGTGGAAGCGGTGAAGCTGGAGAACCCCGAGGTCCACGCCTTCTTCCGACTGCTGGCCCTCTGCCACACCGTCATGGCCGAGGAGAAGAAAGAAGGTGAGCAGAGAAACGACCCACAGGTGTGGCACGTTGCTCTATTTAAAAACTAACAGTTGAAATGGTTTTCCCGCTCCTTCAGGGGAGATTTTCTACCAGGCCCAGTCCCCCGATGAAGGGGCGTTGGTGACGGCGGCCCGTAATTTCGGATTTGTCTTCCGCTCACGCACGCCCGACAGCATCACCATCGTGGAAATGGGAAACCAGCGCAGCTACGAGCTCCTGGCCATCCTGGATTTCAACAATGTTCGCAAGAGGATGTCCGTCATAGGTAGGATCCAAACTGTGGTTTTAATTCATACTTATGGACCTTTTTAGTTTATGTTTACATCTTTATGTTTTGTGTGTGCAGTGCGCAGCCCCGAAGGGAAACTCTCCCTGTACTGTAAAGGTGCTGATACCATCATCTACGAGAGGCTGCACCAGTCCTGCAGCAAACTGATGGATGTCACTACAGAGCACCTTAATGTCAGTAACACCTCAGTGTGTGACTGTGTGTGTGTGTTGTTTGATCATAGATCAAACCTTACTTAAACAAGAAAGGCAATTTATGATGACAAATATCTACTATATGTGTTGTCTTTACAGGAGTTTGCCGGGGATGGCCTGCGGACCCTGGCACTGGCCTACAAGGATCTGGATGAGGAGTATTTTAACCAATGGAAACAGCGCCATCATGAGGCCAGCACCGAGCTGGAGGACCGAGAAAGAAAATTGGATCAGCTGTATGAGGAGATAGAGATGGATCTCCTGGTAGGGCAGGATGCTCACCTTGTGAATATTGACTGGATTATGCACGTTCCTGTGGAACGCTCATCTTTCTACGGTCGCTCTTGCAGCTGCTGGGAGCGACGGCCATAGAAGACAAGTTACAGGACAAAGTACCGGAGACGATTGAGCTGCTCTCCAAAGCCGACATCAAAATCTGGGTTCTGACTGGCGACAAGCAAGGTACAGTTAGCTTCGAGACATAGAAACAACCTCTAAATCACCTCTCGATTACTTACGTGCCCGTGTCGTAATAAACTGCAGAAACTGCAGAAAACATCGGCTACGCCTGTAACTTACTTTGCGAGGAGATGAATGACGTCTTCATCATCTCAAGCAACTCGCCCGAGGAAGTAAGACAGGATCTGAGGTCAGACGGTCATTTTCAGAAATTCATTATGAAATATTTTCAATCATATCTCTGTGTTTATGCATACGCCTATTTCCCTTTGTGGCACAGGAATGCAAGGACCTCCATGAAACCAAACACAGCAGAGGATTCAGTGTTTCTGCCGGAAGGGAGCGTGAAAACAATCGCAGACGAGGTGGCAAATGGAGAGTATGGACTGGTTATCAATGGACACAGCCTGGTACGCCTCAGGAAGTTCACTGGCTTCTCTCACTGGTCATAATCCTGGTGAAAATCCTTCAGTGTGAAGATGCTGATATTCAAATCTGTTGTGTGACTCCCACCTAAGGCGTATGCCCTGGATCAGAGCATGGAGCTGGAGTTTTTGAAGACGGCGTGCATGTGCAAGGCGGTAATCTGCTGCAGGGTCACTCCTCTGCAGAAGGCTCAGGTGGTGGAGTTGGTCAAGAAGTACAAGAAGGCCGTCACACTGGCTATAGGAGACGGAGCCAATGATGTCAGCATGATCAAAGGTACCTGCAGTCGACTCTTATAAGAACACCGTCTGGCTTCAGTAGGTACAAGGAATTGAAGTTATTTCAACCAATCAGGTTCATCTGCTCTATTTCTCCCCTCTGTTGGACAAAAAATGGAATAAAAATGAAGCAGGAGTATCTTAAACACATTGAAATATCCTCCATAAACAAACGTCTTCGATCATTCCAGGTTTTTTTTTAAACCCAGTGATAACAAAGCACCCATTTCCTGTTTTTGTCCACCCAGCGGCTCATATAGGCGTGGGCATCTCAGGTCAGGAGGGCATGCAGGCTGTGCTGTCCAGTGACTACTCCTTTGCTCAGTTCCGCTTTTTGCAGCGGCTTCTGCTGGTGCACGGCCGCTGGTCCTATCTGCGCATGTGCAAGTTCCTGCGCTACTTTTTCTACAAGAACTTCACCTTCACCTTTGTCCACTTCTGGTTCGCCTTCTTCTGTGGCTTCTCTGCACAGGTAAGAGCATTCATTGAAGGAAGCTCTCAGTAATTCTACTACATGCTCTATTGATACTCTATTTAACTCTGTTTCCAGACAGTCTACGATCAATGGTTCATAACACTCTACAATCTGATGTACACAGCGCTACCTGTACTAGGAATGGGCCTTTTTGACCAGGTACCATTTATTTTCTGACTCAAGTGTGTTGAACTAATAATAATAATCAGGTAGCCAGCTTTTAAACGTCTCTTTTAAACGAGGAAATATTGCGTTGGAGAATCCAATGACACCAAACAGATTTAATTTTTCTGAGTGAGGTGCGATGAGCGGTCATAACAGGTCTCCCCCTGCTGGTCAGGATGTGAACGACGCTTGGAGTTTCCAGCATCCTGAGCTCTACATTCCCGGTCAAATCAACCTGTACTTCAGCAAGAAGGCCTTCTTCAAATGTGCTCTCCACGGCGGCTACAGCTCCTTAGTGCTGTTCTTTATCCCTTACGCAGCCCTGTACGATACGATGAGGGATGACGGTAAGGACGTGGCCGACTATCAGTCCTTTGCCCTCCTCACTCAGACATGTCTCCTGTTCGCTGTCAGCATCCAGGTATGCTGGCTCTCCCCTGTTGTTATTGTCAGAATGGAAATAATGGCTAGACTTTTAGAATGTGCTTTGTCATTGTCTGCAGTTGGGGCTGGAGATGTCATACTGGACAGCGGTGAACACGTTGTTTCTGTTGGGAAGTCTGGCCATGTACTTCGTGGTCACATTCACGATGTACAGTAATGGCTTATTTCTCACGTTGCCGCGGGCCTTCGCTTTCATAGGTGAGCGGTCAAACGCCAACAAGGCACCGCAGAGAAAATTGATGTACAAGTCAATCAGGATGTCAACGCTATAAGTGTTGTGTCACAATTGCGACTTCAGGATTGTGCGTGTGTGTGTGTTTGTTTTTTCAGGGTCAGCCAGAAATTCTCTGAGCCAACCCAGCATTTGGCTGTCGATCCTGCTCACCTCCATCCTGTGTGTTCTTCCTGTTGTTACCTACCGGTTTCTGTCCATTAGACTCTGTCCCTCTGTCAACGAAAAGGTACAGTCGAAATGCTTAAACGCGCAAACACGCACACGTACACGCACGTACAACCGGCACATGCTACTCTTATTGTCGCTTTTTGTCCAAACCTATAGGTGATGCGCAAAGTGAGACAGGCCAAAGCAACGCCTCCTCCTCCAACTCGACGCCGGCAGATCCGCCGCACCAGCTCCCGTCGCTCAGGCTACGCCTTCTCGCACGCGCAGGGCTACGGAGACCTGGTGACATCGGGCAGGTTCCTGCGGCGTAACGCCGTGTCTCGAGCTTCAGGATTGGCCCACATCGGTCGTACCACGACGGGATTCAGCCCCATGGGACGGTCCGCTGGATACAGCCCCACGGGGCGCCTCCAAAACGCCAAGACGCCAGACGTGGAGGTGACATCTCTGCAGATGTACAGGAGTTTTACAGATCACGCCCTTTGACCTTCAGGAGGTGTTTGAAAAAGAGACGGGAGATGAAAACCTGACAAATACAAAGTGCCTTAGAGACTGTAACCGTGGGGAAGTTCATCCACTCAGTCGCCCAAGAGCCGGTGACTTTATGGTTTCGCCACTCTGTCGATCATGATTGTATGAAACCTGCATTTGAAGGAGCGGTTGTCAGAAATCTGAGTGATTCAGAGGATCACTATGTTTACAAACTACCCAGATGTTCTGAGCTGGGAGTCCCAACCTTTGTACAGGGGACATCACTAAAAGCGCCAACTTGCGAAAACCTGTTTTTATTTTCTAATTCTATTTTGATATCTTGTTGGAAGCTGCATTAGCAGACTGCACTTTGGCTTCCACGCATGGCAGCAGCAGCAGGAAAAGGGCAGCATACGTTTGTATTGGGTTAACCTTGTGGCCTTGGTAATAGGATATATTGGAGCAGCAATTCACAGCCTGGAAATCCTGCAAAAAATCACCAACAACAGGCCTGGTGATTTATCTCACCACTGCTGGAATAATAATTTAAGATGTATTATATTATGTAATTTAAAAAGTGCCTTTACGTCATTTAACAATTCATTCCCTCCCTGTAACTATCAGTCAAATGGATTAGTGCTAATAATGCTAATCCCAATGTGCACATTAAGGAAGCATTTCTAAGTATAAAATAACCAAAAAATCAACACTAATTCTAAACAGTAACAGTAAAGGTTAAAAAATGTTGTTAAAGGTTCTTTTAGAAGTTCCTCAAACTGTCTAATAGTTAATAGTTGTCACTTGTAATCACTTGTTGAATAAATTAGTACAGTAGGGATTTTCTGACAGAATATTTCCTAAAGGCTCATTAAATGAACGCTTCATATCAGATTTGCCATCTGCCCTCTAGTTTTGAAGAACCCCCTTAAATATTTATAAATATCTCATTTTATACCTTGATTGTTCAGTATCAATTAATGCTCTTTTTTATGCATGTCCAGAGCAGCAGCTTTAGCCGTGTTCATACCTGCAACCATAACTCCCATTATCACGCTCAGAAAGCCTTTTTGTTGCTGCGTGCGAGCAAAAATCCTGATCGTTCTGTTGTTTTTTTGTTTTTTTTAAGCGAATTATAGTTCACTTTTAAAATCAATCAATAAATAGATAGGGAAATTTTTCATTAAAAATCCTGTATTTACAATAGCAACTTGCTATATTTTAAAATCCTATAATCTTCCTGAAGGAACCACATTTATGACAAAAAAAGGGATCTGTGGTATTGCATCATAGAGGAGCAACATTGGGGGAAAAATGTTTACATAATGGATCGTTTTGATCCGTCTCACACACTTCAAATGTTAAAAAAATAAAATAAAATAAAATGCAGCTCTTGAAATGCCATGTTTGTTTCATTACAACTTGAATATCCATCCATTGTCCATCATGTTTAATTATGAATATTATTGTGGTTTTGAGGATAGGAAGTGAAATGGGGAGGAACTTCAAATAGAATTTGTTCCTTAATAAATCCAATAATCACTTGTACTTTGTTTTCTATATTTCATGGTGATAATGGTTATGCCAGCGCTAAATGTAATTGTTAAATTTAAATAGTTCTAATCAAATGCAAGAATCTGTAAAGTATGACAGTCATCTGTAAAAATTGACCAAAATTACACAACTGGGGTCACTTTTTTCTCTTTTTTTATGATTTTGTCTGCAGAATGTTCCTATATAAGAATTATTCGGACAAAGGCTGACGCTGGAGGTCAGTGCAGTGATGCCGGTTTGCACCACTGACAGCACATTTGTAATTTATTGTAATTGTTCTTTTTTAATGCAAGATCTTCTCAATCATTGAATTTTTGTAATACTTGTGAGCTGCGTGACTGTACAATGTTTTTGTATTTCGAGTCCAGGTGTATCTAGGCCAGTTTCACACACACTCATGGAATGTTGGTGTAAATATGAGCCCTCAATTCTTTGCTGTTTGATTCATTTATTTTAAAAAACATTCCCCCAAACAAGTGACAGTTACAGTATCCTTGAGCTTTTATTTGTATGTTTTGGTACTGTCCCATATACATAAAAGAATTATAAAATGAATGAAACTGCAAACATTTTATACGTATTTGTTGTGTTTTTTTAAGAACTCTTGTGGTTTGTGTATTTTATACTGAATAAAATTTCTACTGCACTAAAAGAATATAAAGTTAGGTGTCCTTTAATATGATGTTTAATTTCTGATACTCGTATTTGTCTCTTTTCGTGATTTGACTACATTTTTTAACAAGTGCACCTGTTAATATGAAGACTTGATGAGGTCAAGTATTGCGGCGTTCCTGACCAGCAGGTGGCGCACTCACATTTATCGTGTCATCTATGGCTCACCAGACATTTATTTATGTAATCTATAAATATAATCTATAATGCAATAATTAGTCATTCTAATAATTCCTGTAAATGTTTTTTCTATGTATTTTAACTTTGATCAATATAATCCTCGATCAAAGAAAAGCCATTAAGGTATTTCCCCAAGTTCTGATCTCAACAACAAAAGGAAAATATATACGCACAAATAAATATAAACATTGTTATAAAGTATAAAACATAATGTAAACACAAAAAACTAATAAACGAATACGCTGTGAATAATACAGTGTACAGTTAATGAAATAGGACCGCCTGCATTTCCCAGATTTGTTAATGATACATTCACTGAGCTTTCATTTAAATATTTTTAACTTTCACCAGGCCATCGGAGTGCCTGCAGTTTGTTGAATCATTTTGAGTTCATATAAAGGTAGTTTGAAGTTTGTTTTTATAAAGGGAATAATATAAAGGAACGAAAGATATACATTACGTGCAGCTGTGTTCTCAGTGAGCTACATAGAGCATCATGCATCACACTGGCTCCATTTCTTTATTGGCCTTATCTCACCCACAGCATTGCAACATCACCTTTTAAAGCTGGTAGGATAAATAGTGAGATAAATGCGATTAGGATGAAAGTGAGAGCTCTGCTGCCCCCAGTGAGAGAATCACACAGACAATTCACTTTTCCCAATGTCGTCTTCACGGCACATACAAAATACGACGATTGGATTCCGCGTTAAAAACACTATTTCCCAACTTCCAACGACAACAAAACCCAACAGGTTTGACGTGTAGCGCGGGAATTATCATGCACCGTCATTGTTTTCGTCCTGACGCCACTTGGCGTTAGCGTTTTCTACCCGCAGGTGCGAATTTGACAAAGCAATTATTACAGGATTTCCCACGTTCCGTGAACGCTGCGCCAGGACCAGACTGCCTTACATTGTTAACGTTGACTTCTCCGTTCCAGCCAGCATTTTGTCTTCGCGGAGCCCGGCCGGGGTCACAGACTCCCACGAAACGCATGGAATCTCGCCTATAGTTGACAGCGGGACTCAGACGGGCAAACTGTAAGCTACTTTACCTGTGTGTCCATGCAGCTCTCCTCCGTGGAAAATGGGAATACTGCTCGCGCGCAAACATGAACCTAGCTAACGTTAATGTTCACCATTCCGAATATTTCCATTTACCTGAGTATACAGCGAAAAATGGGAAAATAGGTGAATATGTAATGGTGGATCCCAGCTGTTTGGCGTGGAAACCAGTTTGTGTTAGGGTCGCGATGTGTTGGTGCGGAGTTAAACACCTGTCCTGCTGCCCCGGGTCATTTAAAGAAGCTAACATTGTGACTAAGTCAGCAATCATTTTTCTGCTTAAACCGGGAGGAGGAGGTGGGGAGGCGGCTATCGGGTTTCCCATGGCTACGCCAAGCTTTCCCTGGGAATATTTGTCTTCCGAACCAGACTGTGGTCATAGATCGCATTATATCGGTGTTGTATAGAATCTTCCGTTTCGCCGAACTGCCGGGGAGCAGCCCCGACCGAGAGGGAGGTTCAGCCCGAGAAGTCGCGTCGTCCCCGCGGAGGTGCAGGTTGATCGCCCCGGCAGCTCCGGTTCCTTTTGTTGGATGGACACCCACCTTTCCCCGGACGTCTGCACTCGTGTTTTTGGGGTGTAATCGATTCATTATTCTCTTTCTGCTTTCCTTGTGGGTTGATTTCGGCTTCGCCTTGGAAGAGCTACCATGATGCCGAGTGTCGGCTGTAAGCCTGCCCAGACCAGGGGCTGCTGGTAGGGATGGTGCCGCTGTGAGGAGCCGGGGTGCCGACATGTCACTGGCCGGAGGAAGAGCAAAGAAGTGCCTGAACAACATGACTATTTTCAACCAGGAAAATGTCGAGGAATTTTATGACATTGGAAACGAGCTGGGGAGGTAAGTTTTGCTAACTTCTCTTATTTGTTATGTTTGCAAACTTCCCCTTTTCTAGATAAGAGGAAATAAACATCTCCCCAGTTGAATACCCAAAGCTCTATTGTTAGTGATTTTAAAATCAGGTGCTTTGCATGAGAAACCTGTAAATGTTGCAGGTATCGTGCGTCAGCCCTAACTTGGTTCCTGCCGTAAACATAAAGCACCAGGATAAGCAGCCCCGTGCTGATGTTGCAGACTATAATGCATCCTGCCTGTTTGCAAAAACGTGTACCCCCACTGCAGGTTTATCTGATAGGCATTGATTAATGCATCCCATAATGCTCTGTTGTCAGTGATGGAGAGGTTTGTGTGTGCGTGTGTAAGCCTCGGTGCTTTCCTGGCGATCCTGACGATGACACAACTTGTTTTTTCTTTCATTTCATCCACGCTTGACAGGTTTTTATGTGCTGTGTTGTTAAATATGCCTCCAGATGTTTTCCACCGTTTACGCGTATTCCAGTTGAATCCATAAATCAGATAGAGTTGTGTAATATAGCAGGTGGAAATGACACAAGCTGGAATCAAACAGACATTTTGGATCTAAGGGAGCTTATCTACTGAGTTCAGCTTTTAATTAATGTCTCTCCTTTCAGCACTCAATTTTCCATCTTTTTTATCATAACTATTTGGAGGTTAGTGTAAGATGATATGAATTTCAGACTTTTGTGGGGGAAAAAAACCCAAATAGAATTGAACTTCCTATAGAATCCTCTATGACAAAATTGTAAACTTAAGGCTGCTATGTGAAATGAAATAAGACACTTTACTGGTTTTTATGCCCTTGATCTACAAACCTATGCTTATATTTTTGTCAGATAATGTGTAGAATTCCATCTTTCAGACATCAGCCACAATATATATGTTTGCTTTTGCAATTTATAATCCACATTAATGCAACTCTAATTGAAGAAAGTAGCATAAATGTGCAAAATGTTATTTTATTGAAGTATTGGTTGTTTAAATTGTGTATAAATTGTTGTCTTCGCATTCATCGGCTAGATTACAACGACACGACCTCACATGCTTAAAGAGCTTTTTGTGATCTGATTGTCCAACTCTGGAGAATCACCCAAGCAGGGACTCTATCCTTTGACCGACGTTTCAGGCCCACAGCACGGCGTAGTCGAGCGTCTAACCTTCATTAGTATGTGGTGGCGGCGAGCACGCGAGACGTATAATGAGGAGGAGAAAGTGGGAGATGGGATGCACAGGAGACGCATCAAGGGTGGGGCACATAGGTTGAGCCTGTCTCTAAATTGGGTTTCTTGGAATCACCTTTAAAAGCCTTTAAAGCCTTTACTGTCCAAAATGATTTATTCATCAGACCCAATTTAACCTCTCGGTGAACTGGACCTTTCCCTGCCTCGCCGGTACAGATTGGAAGTGTCCAATCATGAGAGGTGTCGATTATTGGCTGCATCCACAACCGTGAACATAAGTCAGAACTTTGCTTTCACGTTGATGTTGTTCATGTGTCAGTGCAGTTGTGATGTCCTCCGATGGGCTGGATTTCCCTAAATAATCCAAGTTTAGTTTCTCCATTTTTCCACTTGCCAAATGCGCTGACTCAGCCACTTTTTTAGCTGACTTGCACAGAGGAACTTCTAAGCCAGTTGCTGACTTTGGACGACGTCTTGTCTGGTACCAAGGACAATTTCACATTTGTGCATATTTTCTGCTGCTCTCGACCCGTTTATTGAGCATGTGTGTGCGCTGGGGTGGTGGGGGGGGGTTGTCTTCTAGGGGGCATTTTTGCAATGCAAATGAACTCACAACAATCTTTCAACTAGGACTGTATTCGGCTTGTTCCTCAACAAAAATCACTCCAGAGGCGCATTTCTATGAATATAAAACAGGATTATATGCAAGGCACCCACGTGTCTTACTGTGCGAAATGGTGATATAACAGGTTTTTTTCTTCTCTGTCTCCTAAATCAGTGACGGGGGGGGGTGAATAAAAGTGCTGGAATTTTCTAAACTTTGCTCAGACACATACAGAGAATGCCACACGTTCACCCCATGTCTGCGACCCAGCTATTGACCTAGATTCACCCCGTACCCCGGGTTCCTGGGTGGAGGGGCAGTCTGGGCAGCAGGAGTGGCCTTGATGAGAGCTGCCACTCAGTCTAGCCCATCCCCCTCCACCCGAGGAAGCAGCAGCTCATATATGTTGCTCATATGTCATGATGGTGCATTTAAGCCCATGAGTTTGCCTCATTCTTAGAAATCTCGGGTAGCCTAAGTGATTAATGTAGCTTTTTTGACCAGAGCTGCCCTAAATACACACTAGTTTTTATTTTATCCTCTAACCCTTTAAGGAAGCAGGTCCATCGGGTCACATAGACATGCAACCCACGTGTGCTGCTAGCATGTTTGCCGCAGCACCAGCGCGTCTGTGCGTCAGCTGAATCGCTGAGTCAAAGTGAGATCTAATTGGAATTTCATGTGTTTGGAGGAGCATAATGAGTCGCTCTTAATTATTCTCCGCAGTCAGTGGCGAAAAATTGGATCCCGGCCAAGTGTGTTAGCGGGTGAAAGTTTTCTTGGTGATTTCTGCGTGTGGGTTTGGGGATTGAGGTGGAGCAGTTGTGGCGGACACGCAGGGAGAGGCAACAGCGCGTCAGATTGTGATCGACCATAATCCATCGGCTCAGCTCAAATACACCGACTGCTCACATTGAGGCTTTTAGACCAAAATCACTAAATCTTTTCTCTCCAAGACTGTGATTAAGCTTCTCTAATTTAGATATTGCTTTGTTTCACATCTTTCCATGTGGACCTTTCCAAGTTCTCTTGATAAATATGTGTTTTTCTCTTCAGAGGCTTTATCATTCGGCTCAGTCCAGTGTGTTTGTTTTTCGGCGGTTATACTCCTTTTACAAATTTGCAGAGCCTCTAATGCCCTTTAAAGGCTTCATTTGCACTAAAACTCTGTGTTTATCATGTACTTTGGTCATTCACCAATACCCAATAGGTGAGCTGAAACAATGTTCCACTTTGGTTGTGGTATGTCACAATAATCAAACTGATTCACCACGGATGGTTCCCATATTTCTGGAAGCCTGTGTTGACTATCAAATACTGGGTGTTTTTGTCAGAAACAGACCGGCAGGACGATTCAACGAGTTTTTCCAGTGCTGCTTGTTCCCGCAAGTGTCAAACTGATTATTTCCTGTTGGGCTTTGTAGCAAATCACCTTCACAGATTTATCTTACAGTAGATCTGTTGTGTGTGAGATCCTAAAAAGGGATCTTTTGAACTTTGTGGGCTTTGTAAATGTTGGTTTGGTCCGACCGGTGAGGATATCCAGCTTTATTGTTAAATGCTGCTTTCTGCTGGCTTATTTTTTTAAACATCATCCCAGTTAGAGCCTCTTTCCAAAGGCTACAAAACCAGTCGTCGTGCCTACCAACTTTCCCTGAGTCATGACAGTTGTGAAACCTGCTGAATGTCAGTTTCACCAGACGTGCGGGGCCCCTGTTTTAAGGAGCGCGCACAAAATAAAACAGGAGATGATAGATGAACCAGCTGGGGCACCCACAACGCTCCTCGTCACCCCCCTGCACTTCTGATACCGAGTTAATTGTTTTTCTTAGCCCCTTTTTGCTAAGATTAGATTGCAGACGGATCCAACAACCATGGCTTCATAAACGAGCAAAACAGCAACTGAGATACTGAGAGGGAAAATCACTTAGAAACCACAGTGACTACAGGTCATAACAACCCTGAAGATGGTAAAGAGAGACCTTTACCCTGACTTTACCTCTCAGGACAATGTTTCCATTGTTACAGAAACCTCGGTGCTTGTGGAAGTTAATGACATTCCTGTGACACGTTTAATGGCTGCTCACTGCGGCTACTAGACAAAGACAAACACAGCCACTTATTAAACTTCAGCCCAGGAGCTGCCAGCGCCATCGCTAATATGTAATTTTGAAGGTGAAACTATGGCTCATGATTAATTCATTAACTCCATGATGATGATCTGTCCATATTGGGAACCACTGGGAAAAGTGGGACTTTTTTTGTTCCATACCGCTGAAAAATCAATATTTTTAAATCCTCCGATATTGTCAACAGCTGATGCTGTCGTCGTTGGTACTTCAGCTAACTCTAACTGGCTGTATGGCCCCCAACATAAACTTGAAATGGTTTTGCCCTGGAAGAAGAAGAAGAAAAAGGAAAGGAAAGCAAAGCAGGATATCCTCATAAAAGGCATATCTGGACCAACACTCGCCAAAAGCCAACCAGATTTATCAACCACACTCTTCCTTCCCACTCTGCTCAGGCTCTGAATCCTGTTGCTGTGGTTACCTTTCCGCTGTACACAATGGCAGAAGGATTGCATAATGGTTTTCTGCCTGTGCAGTTTGTGGCCCACACTACAGCTGAGTGGGCAGGGAGCCCTCCAAACTACCCTCCCACACTTCACCCTATGCTAATGAAAAGTTGGCCTGATTGGGGAGTTTTCATCACACAGATGGAAGCCTCGGAGCCTGAGCTTTGCCCTGCTACAAATGGCCGCCATTGATTAGGCCGATCTTCTCCGATTCTTGGAAATCCGGTGTGAAGAGCGTAGGGGACTGACTCAAATCTTTCTGCTAATCAAGTGCATCTGATAAAGTTGAACACATCATAGCAATTGGGGGTTAAATGTTGGAAAAATTCTGTCTTCGGACTTTCAAAATCAAAGGGCAGCAAGCGAACTCCACTTTTCAGGCTGGCCTGAGGCGGATTTCTGCTAGCTTGACAGGCCAAAGTCCATTGGAAATGGAACATATTATTCCTACAGCAGAATGTGTAGTTCAGCCTTTATTTTTGTGGAATGTTGAGTGACTGTCACAAAGCAAAGACACCAATATGCAAATCTGTGTTGATAACAGCAGCAATTATTTATATATTCCCAGTTTTCATGTTGTTCTGGTGTGTAGATAAAGTCTGTTGTGTACAGTTGTAAGTTTGTTCATTTACTCTGAATCCTGCACATGATTTGTCTGTACTTGTTACCGGCCTTTTAATGTTGACGGTGTATCGATTTAGTTTACAGTTTAAGACGTAAGGAATATTAAAAACTGGAAAATGAATTAAACTTTTTGCCACTTACTGGAGTCTGGGCTTCAATTCAAATGGTGGAGATTATATCATTTATAAGGGCGGTTAATCTACCACGTTGTAATGGGTCAGATCAAAAGTGAAACATGTATTCCAATGAGTTCAAGTCCTGTTGACTCGTAATCTTGGAAAATCCTGCTGCACCAAGCTGACACGGATTGGGACAGATGCCAGATCAGATTCCAGTGCCTCTCGCTTTATATTAGATGTTTGGTAAACCTGAAACTGAGACGTCTTGTTGACATGAAATCCAAACCTCCTATCCTAAATAAAACATAAATATCTCACCAACAGACAGGCAGCACAGGACCCAAATACGCTTCTCAAGAACTGTCTTAAAGAGATATGAACCCCTGCCTTCATATTGTGTTTTTAATGGATAAAAAGTCCCTTTACGTTTCAAGCGACCTGATTTGGATTATGTGTGATACATGTTGACGTGGTGTGTGTGCTGTTCACTCACGAGGGCCGGTTGTATTTAACAGGGCTGCGATGTATGGATTATGTCTGGATTGAGGCTAAAGATTAGAAAAGGGTCAATACTTGCTTCATTAGAGGCCCCTGGAAAAACAACTTATATTTTCTTAATAAATCTTAACATATTTTGTGCTTTTTCCCCTCTATATCTGGACCTGTGGAGATAAGAGGCGTGTATTTTTAAAACCCTAACCGAAAGTGTTGAATTCAAGTGTGTGTGTGTGTGTGTGTGTGTGTGTGACCCACACATGTGTCAAATTCAGCTGCCGTCAGGCCGAGCTGTGCCAGGCACCCTGCACTGACGACTTGTGCTTTGTACCGACTACTGAGCTTTGTTAACACCTGACTCCTGGTGAGGAAGCAGCTCCGCAGCAGATGCCAGCACTAAAATAACCACTCCGCACATTCGGTCCATCAGAAATGTGCGTTTTCGCACGTACACGTATTTCTTAATTGAAATTGATGTTCGCAACCTCTTGTCTTGAGTGTCCCCCATCGCATTTTATGATTTCCCTTCCAACTTCTTCACTTTATTCACCGTGTTGTGTTCTTCCTGCTGTCTTTCCCACCTCCCCCCCATTCGTCTTCTCTCCCTCCTCTCTGATTTTTCTTCGGACAGCCTCTCTGCTGCTCATTATTGCTGAACTTCGCTGCTTTATCTTCACACGTACAGGCAGCCGGCATAAAACCATCCAACTAACAGTAGCCGGTCATCCAGGAAAGGCTGCACAGCTTTGACAGCTCTCTGCTTCACCCCAATCAGGATTCAGGATACTGCAATACAGCTTTCTACTTTCAGTCTGTCCTATTGAAGTGTACACCACTCATTCTTGAAACAATAAACACCATTTCACTTGACATAACTTCAGTAAAAATTAGATGTATGCATTTCCCTGGCCCCCATTGACCTGGTGGTCAATTGTGGTTGTTAGGAGGTAAATAGACTGTAGACATGCCTTTAAAAGAGGGGGGGGAAAAGCACCACATAGTTTAAACTTTGTATAGGCAACTGTGCGCCTGTGTGTAGGTTCAACAAGACTGTACTGTATAGTAAACCTGCGCAGTTCTTTGTTTGTCCTCGCGCTAACGTGCTGTATCAAGGGTAACGAGATGCAAGCCGCGATACATCTGCAGACCGCCGAAGCACTGCACAGGCCAACACTGCAGCCAGCCGTGTGAGGTAATGCAAGATTGTCACACCCGGCAACACCAGGACACAAACACAAACTTGTTCTTTCCCAACAAGCTGCCTTCCTGTCATCCCCTCCCCTACAGATACTTCAGGGCACCACGTACACCTAAAGTGCAAAGCCTTGTCTGTGCTATAAGCACAACAAAGGGAACTGTGCAATTCGATCCTGCAGACTATCCGGGTTTTTGCACCGCACATGGCTGAGAGGGGGATCAGCTCGTGGAAAACAACCTCCCTGTCTCCGTGTCAGTGATTCTCAGGAAGGGTTTATCTGCCTGCTCCTTCTTTCCGCCACATCCTGCTGCTCGTTTAACTGCGTTTGTGCACGTCGGTGCTCTTCCTCACCATCCCTGGAGAGTTTCAGGGTTTTTCCAGCCGTAGCTGAGTTTGAGTTTACGCTACAGGGGAATCTGCATCCTGTTAACTTGCATGCAGCAGGTTTTTAGAGTCCGATGTGAGTCTGTCAGGAAATTGGCTTGTGAATTTCCAGGCAGTAGATTGTTTTTCCACATCACACCAAGGAGAGACGGCTCAGTTGAACTGCTGCCATTCATTTTTCTCCATGTTTTATTTTTTACGGAACGTCCATCTGGTGGTGTTAAACAAAGAGCTGGCTTCGGTTTCCTCCCTTTTATCGTACACACATCGGAACAGGCTGCATTCCATCATAGAACGTTGCTTCGCTCTTTATTGTTGCTACAGTATGTGGCAGCATCTTTTTACGAGGGCATATTTGTTTTTGCTGAACCCTTTCAGAGGTTAATTCACTGCATACTCAGTTTACCAGCAAATTATGTTCATTTTTACATTTTATGCAGATTTGGATAAAGCAGCATTGTTGCTATCTGTCAAAGCCATAATCCAAATTAAATTTGGATTGTCACTGTCCACTGTAAAAATTCCCCTTCCAGTTTTGGTGTACACAATACACTTTGAGCCACATTAGAGTATAGTCGTGCACTTGTTTTGCATTGCTTTAAACCTTTTAACACGTTGGTATCATGGAAACCACCTTAGCAAACGACAGCAGAATTAGTGGAGCCTTTTGAGAGACGCCTGACCACACCCGCTCCGACTGTAGCGAGAAGTCAGCAATGCCCCTGCAGAGGCTGAACCCGTGCTCCATTTAACGACGTCTCCAGAGCTCCCCCGATGCTCACGCCTATGCAGACTTTGACTTTTGGCATTTCCAAGGAAAGAGGAGTCAGACGGAACGCGGCAGCGCAGATGGTAGCACTGGGAAAAACGGGAAGTTGTTTTTGTGATCCTGTTCGATCCTCGGCAGTATTTTCACACCACGTTTGCACCAACACCAACTTTACAGATGACACTTTTTCTCTGGATGAATCATCAGCAGCGTTTAAATTAAAGTTGCTCTAACTTGTGTTTTAGGTACTTTCATCACACTGATTAAGATAAAGGCTGACCCGGCTTTCAGTTTGGAATGTGTTCTCCTCAACGTTTCATTGTCCAGAGGAGAGATACTGGCACAAGCGCACGTGCTGGCGTCTGTGTGCACGCGCCCGCCCACCGACAGTATTGAGACAATCCTCCCAATGGCCATCTTCTGACAATTTAGATAAGAGCAACAGACCAAATTCTGATGTTCTCTCCTCTCTATCACGATCTCATGAGTCACAATAGGGTGAAGCTGGTCTGAGTGGGGGTGGAGGTGTCATTAGCATAACAAAACCCTCAACCTCGGCTCTTTCCCTCTCTACCTTTTCACATTCATTTTCACAATGTCGCCTTCGGGGTTGTGCGACAATCTACTTCCTTAAGGGTCTGTCAACCAATAGTGCAGTAAAATAGTCCTCTGTCTCTATCTTCTTTAATCTGCACAGAAGAACCACAAGCTGTCTGAACACCAGTTCTCTGAAGTGAGGCCTGTTACATACCACCTTTGTATGCGAGTGTCTCCAAAACCACAAATAGAAATAGCACAGCGTCAACTCTAATGTCCCTCTGAAGGAGACAAAGCAAGCAATTTGTGAAAAGTTGCAGAGCACGACTCAAAATGACTGAACTTAAGGCGGCTAACTGCAGGTAGGGAGTAAGAAAAAAGCAGTGATTTTCAGAATTACAGAGTGATGTGTGAGATTTTCAAAATAAAACAGTCGCACAGCCGCTGGGATCCACCTAAACATTTAGGCTTTAAATATTGGACGACATTGTACACAAAGGATTAAGCTGAGAGCAGTTTCCTAAATCCCTGAACAGTTTTCTGACAGCTGTGCATTATTCTGTGCAGGCCTCTCTCTGTTAATTGATAAGGCAGCCACAGCTTTTGCCAGATACCTTCCGCTCATCTCTGTCTTACGTAGAAATCTGCTGGTTCATATACTCAAACAAAAGGAGACAGAATGTGTTACTCTCATTTTCTGTCACTCTTCTTTCTATCGCCAGCACCCCCATGTGCTGGTCTTTCCTCTGTGGGTGTAAGTGCCTCACGACTGCCAGGGCCAGAGGAGGCAACAACCACGGAGGCGTTTGCAACATTTCACCAAGTGTCTCTGCAACCTGGAATCATTATTGTTATATTTTTCTTGTCGTCTGTGTTTTGGTGGAGTGGCGGTGGAGTAGTCATTAGCGGCATTAGGCAATATTGTAGCATCGCCTAGCAACCCGACGAAGCAATTTCCATAACAACTGCTGTGTCACTCCAAAATGTGAACATAATCCTTTCATATCTGGATAAGCCAGATCATAGGTGCTAAAGTGAGAATGTATGCAAATTTTATGCCACTCTGCTGAAATGATGCTGAAAAATGTGTCTCGACTTTACGATTATGTATGTGAGAGTGTCCTTATTGTTCCGAGACACGCCCTCAGCGGTCTCTCCTCTTCCCCTCTCTAGTGGGCAGTTTGCCGTGGTCAGAAGATGCCGGCACAGAAGCACAGGTGCGGAGTACGCTGCCAAGTTTATCAAGAAGAGACGCAGCAAATCGAGCCGTCGGGGGGTGTCCAGGGAGGACATTGAGCGCGAGGTCAGCATCCTTAAGGAAATCCAGCACCCAAACATCATAACCCTTCATGAGGTGTTTGAAAACAAGGCGGAGGTCATCCTGATCCTGGAGCTGTGAGTAATCCCCTCTGTTTCCCTCATTTCTATTTAGTATAAGAAGGAAAATTGATGTATTTGACCCTAATCATTAAACCAGTAATTACTGGTCATACTCACAACCGGTCAGGTCCATCCATTCTTCAGTGGTTGGATTTGAATCTATACAATCATGACGAAGCAGCTGGCTCATCTAAAATCTAAGCTGCAAGCTCATCGCAGCACGCTTGAATGTGTAAGTCACCTTGCTGCCAGCAGCACTGAGCGTCACAATAACCGCCCCTGTTGCCTACCAACATTCCTGACCAGTGATCTCATGTGATAAAATTGCAACTAAGCACAAAATACAACAACATAAGTCAGTGGCCCTTTTCTTATCCAGGGCTGTAAACTGGTAAACAGGTCAGTGTAGCTGGAAGCCTAACCAAAAATAAAGATGGACATGGTGTGAGCTTTAACTTTATTGAAATTGGTTTAATGTTTTACCCAAATATCAAAAGCCCAGGTTGTGAATACATCACATAGTGCAATAAAAATCTGTCTATACATCATGCTTGTTATGTAAAAAAACTTCAAATTGAGTTTCTAACTTTATTGAGGTGACTGTAACTGTGTCACACCATCTGCAGAGCAGACTCACTGAGTTATTGAGCAGGACACCCATATATTTTTGACCCCTATCAGGGTTCGTGTACTTGCCCCAACTTTTGAAAAACATGCTGTCATGACAGCCCAAAGTTTTGCTGTGTCTTCAGGATTGTGAGATAAACAATGGTCACGATCCAAGTCCTCCTGCTTTGGCTGCTTGGATGTTTAGTTTGAGCAGAAAATCATTTATTACACAATCAGCAGTAAAGGTTTGGTGATTTGGGTGTGTGTGTGTGGGGGGGGGGGCTTTATTTTGTGTCTTGCTCCCTGGCTACACCGGCTAAAATCATTGATCAACTGTTCAGAAGGAGAGACAACAGCTTCTCTCCAGTGTTCAAAGCACAGAGGGTGTTTGCTGGGAGGAGGTTGTGTAGGTTCCAGCTGAGCAGCTGGTCTGATGTTTCCGTCCTGCGGTGTGTGTGTGTGTGTGTGTGTGTGCGCGCGTGTGTGTGTGTGTGTGTGTATTAACAAAATAAAGGTTCTATAACAGCTGTTAGGCTATTGTTTAGCAAAGGTTGGCTATCCTACCTATGTGAATTAAAATATCGAAGCTTTAATGGTGAACTGAAGTTAATATTTAATTTAGAGAAGCTCATGTGTACTATGGAAAAATGCACGTTTGTGGGGTTGTTTGAGGGAACCGTTCATGCCTGGATAAACATGGCTCTAATTACACTTATCTACAGCGTTCCTCTTCTGTTTTTGTCTGTGCTGACTGGTGTCAAATGAATGTTCCTAATCTGAAAAATCCCCCTAAACGACCATTTCTTGCAGGAAAAATGATTGTTTAATTGTGAGTAGCAGCTGTTACCATCAACCATCCTGACACAAGCTTATTGGGGCATTTAGAAACAATCTGATTAAACTCCATCAAGACCAAAGAGCAATAAACACTCTAAATTAAAGACGTAATCTTCAGCTTCTTTGTGGTGCTGCAAGTCACATTTTTCCCCTGATGGCAAGAAAGTCTCTCGGTCCACTTCTGTGGTCTCTGTCTATGTGGAATGTTCACGTTCTCTGTCATGGTCTGGTGACCTGGTCAGGGTGTATTCCCGTCTCCTGCCCAGTGACTGCTGGGATAAACTCCAACACCCTCCCCCCACCTCCAGTGTCCCCAGTTGGAAAATGGGGCAGTTAAGAGATAATGACTGGATAAATGAAAGTAACCAGAAATGTGTCCTTGGGGCAAACCTCTGGTTACTTTCATTATTATTTTGATTTATTAGAATGTTAAATTGAATCTGAATTTCATGATTCTTTGTTAATTGGTTTTTTAGTGCCATTTTTATGTCAAGTCAAACTAATTCAAAAGGTTTTGTACAGTCTTTCCCAATTATATTAAGTATATTCATTATTTTGAGTTTGTCTATGTCGTTTTTTTAATGTGGCGATGTTGTTTTGCTCTCTGATGATCTGTGATTCTATTCTCTTTGATCTAAAAGATCCTTCATTTTAATTCTGTCCCCTTTCTCCTCATGCAGTGTTGCTGGTGGGGAGCTCTTCGATTTCCTGGCAGAGAAAGAGTCACTGAGCGAGGAGGAAGCCACTCAGTTTCTAAAGCAGATCCTGGATGGAGTATTTTACCTGCACTCCAAACAAATTGCTCACTTTGACCTTAAGGTACTGCAGCAAAAAAAAAAGTTCGTAAAAATGAACCAAAGCTTTGTCTTAGTTTGAATGTATCTGAGCGCTGCGCAAGCTAACTTCAATTATTGGAAACCGAGAAGGCAAAGCTGTGCAGGATACATCCAAACCCTGACAAACCATATACCCCATTGTTGTGTGGTGTTTTAAATCCCCCTTAATGTAATTGATTTTCAAATTTCTGGCAGCACATTTGAAATCTTAATCAAAATCCACAGCCCAGGCTCGTCACACTTAATTCCCATATTCAGTGTAATTTCAGTTTATTCAACCACAGACCAGCCAGTCACTTTTGATAACTGAACGTGTGAGATGTTAGCAACCATTGCAGCCTTTTCTTGGACCATTAGCACATATTATTAACCGTCTCATTGACTCTGATTATGACTTAATTTCTTTAGTTAAAAGGCTTTTTGTGATAGTGCAGGGAGGCAGTGGAACAGTAGATTAACTGTAGATTCAAATCCATCCTACAAAGACAATGTATCTATTTTATTACACCAAAATTACGCCTGTTAGAGTATATTGAGTAAGAAATACTTAAGTTTACACACTGACTTATTAGAATAATAATTAGCAATATAGTGCCAAATAAAAGTCATTAAATGGCCACTCCTTCTGTTTATACAAGCGTACTTCCTGCCAGTACGGTTTGGTTTTGTTTTTCTGTCTCCATTGTCTACACTTACCTGTTGTGTAATTCCTTAAAATATTCCACATTGATAGTACATACACATTGAGTATCGAATCCTTTTTCCAGTCACGATGCATGTTTGACTCTCCAGGAAAATCAACACTCAGAGGAATATTTTACTCCCAGCTACTGTCAGTCCAATCTGACTCCCCTTCCTCAACCCATCTGACCCTTTTAACTGTCTCTCCTCTTGTTTTTCCAGCCAGAGAACATCATGCTGCTGAACCGCTCAGTGCCTCACCCACGCATCAAAATCATTGACTTTGGCCTGGCCCACAAGATAGACTTCAGCAATGACTTTAAAAACATTTTTGGAACTCCAGAATTTGTTGGTGGGTATTTATGGGTATCATTGACGAGTCTTTTTCCTAATCCTTTATTTTCCCCCCTCTTTGCTTTTTCGATGGTTCTGCTTTGAAGGGCTTATGCAGCTTGATTCTCTCTCCTGTCATTTAGAGGCACTCAGAAACACGCATATACTCACTAAACACCGTCTTGTTTTCCTGGCTTTGTCCCAGGAGCTGCATATTGTGAGGGCAGGTGCCAGTTGTTCAATAGGGGCTAATACGAGAGACCTGATAATAGGTTGTATATTAACAGAACTGCCCCTTCTTGCCAACACAAACACAAAGAGAGGCTGCTGGGTTTTCTCACAATAAAGGTTGGAAGGTTTTGGGTACCTGATGAAATACAGAAGTTACAATTGTCAGACCAGAACACTGTTACTTTAAGAGCTGAATCAGCAGAGACCCGAAAATAGAAAGATAAATGAACGCGCCTGGTTCTGTGTGTCAGAGAAATGTTAAACTATATCACAATCTTGTTTTATGGGCATTCTCCTACAGCTCCTGAAGTCGTCAACTATGAACCCTTGGGCCTGGAGGCAGACATGTGGTGAGTAAAATCCCCCTGTGCGACATTAAGCATCGTGTACAGTGAATCCACTCTTGGCATCCTAAGGAACATCTGCTGTTAAACAAATTAGCAAGTTACCTGATGTACAGCTGTTTTTAAGTGAGAATCTTTGATGCTCAGTATCCTTTCTCTCTGCTTTTCTACAGGAGTGTTGGTGTGATAACCTACATCCTGTGAGTATCTGGAAGGTGTCTAAATGTGTGTAAACCAGAAAGGCCTCTTTTAACGCTTGCTTCACGCCCCAGGGTGACTCACTCGACAGGACGGGATCATTATGGAGTCACGAAGACTTTATAGGCTCTTCTTTAACATTTTGTCATTAAATCTTCTGAAGAGTCTGTTACAGTGTGACAGCCTACACTGTTGAGGCAATATTTAATTACATAACATATATAAAAATATCATCTTAAAATACTAACGTGGGTTTTTATATCAGTGTTATTTAGTGTAAAGCTATAAATGCTTAGCCCTTCTGCTGTGTTGGTTGGACAAAGCTGTGTCACTTTAGAAAATAAGTTATATAAATATTAAAATAAAGAAATATATTTTTCCACCAGACTTCTTCAGGACAACTCTAAGTGTAGATTGTAACTCTTGTGAAAAATGTGAAGGTATCGGGCGTAAGAATCAAGCTTTGGGCCTGTTTATCAATGTTAGGAACAGATCCTGCCAAGCTAGTGAGTTCAAAACAAAAACTCCATTCAATGTTTATCTGCATTTATTATTTGAGGTTCAGTTTTCGCTCAGAAGTTGGATTACTGAACTCCAAAAACATCCTTTGACATTTTCTGTGTCATGGGTTTTAACAGTTGTTGTGCAGTGATGTCAGCACACATTAATTCGGCAACCAAAATAAAAGTTTATGCCCTCGGCAACCGACGGATCAACTGATGCTTTTCCCTCAACGCCGCTGTCCGTTTTTTTTCTTCCATCAACAAGGTTTTTCTGCACTCAACACTCAGCTTTAGCCTTTAAAGAGACACCTACACAAGGCCAAACATTATGTTTGCACAAAAACGGCACATTGAGGACGTTTGCCCACACAAACATGTGAAGGGCCCTCAAAAGCACTGAGGTAAATGGGAAGCAAAAAAAAAGGTAAATGTCAATGCAGATTCTGTGTCATTAAATAAGCAGCTGGAAACACTACGGGATTAGCAGTCGTACAAAACTGCTGACGCTGTTTCGCATCAGGTCTTCTCCACATTGCATGAGCAGAGAGATGCTGCATCTGTGATCATGCTGTCCACCCACACAGCTGTCACGGCGTGGTTAAAGATAGATGGTTTCATTGGCTGTCGTCAGCTCCACCACACCACATTTGGATTGAAGCAAATACGCGGTTTGGACTAGTGGGACGCTCTTGTGGAAGCAGCTCTAAATTTTAAAGCTTTAAGGTGCGATTTTAAAAACCTGAATTCTTTGCTGTCATGAAGCTGCACCTCAATCAACCTTCTATTTATTATTAATGCAAGTATCTTATTTCCAGTCTTGCGTTTTTAGTCTTGAGTGACTTCTCGAGAATTGATTTTCTTTCCATTTTTTTAAATCTTTTTCTTTCTAAGAGACCTTATCTGCATGCATCAGCACCACCTCCCCTATATGTGTACTTGGTTCTTCTTGTTTGGTCCATTAAAACGTGCCTTTTTCATGCCAGTAACACATCCCCAATATATTTATCTATATTAGTGCTGTGGAGGTGCATTGAAAATGTCTTATTCAGAGAGAATTTTAGACCTTTACATTGTATTTATTCAGGAAATCATTACACAACGTTAATGTACTTAGAACAAGGATTCATATTTCAAGGTCTGAAATCAGCTTCCATCTTTATCTGGGTGGGATTATTTAAGTGTGTGACTACATTGTTGAACTGCGTGTACGATTAACCTTTTTTAAACCCTCTATCCTACCTTGCAGTTTGAGCGGCGCATCTCCGTTCCTGGGGGACAACAAGCAGGAGACACTGGCCAACGTCTCGGCTGTGGACTACACGTTTGATGAGGAGTTCTTCAGCAACACCAGTATCCTGGCCAAAGACTTCATAGCAAGGCTGCTCATTAAAGACCCCAAGTACGTCTGATTTTATTTCTAATCAATTTTGATATGATAAAACAGTTTAAATGTGTTATGAGGCTACTGCATGCTCGCTGTCTACAATAAAACTGTTGCAGCTATTATAAGTTTTATACTGTAGCAACTTGTGTTAAAGTACTTTTCACTGTTGATGCCTGTGGCTGAAAATGGACAAATGATATCTATCACCCACCTGATTGGAGAAACAACAGGCACTTAAATCTGTAATCCTGCAGGTTACATGGATGTATCAGCAACAACTCATGTTGTTAGCAAATTACGGGAGTAAAAAGACACAGGCATAGGTTAACTGAAAAGCTCTTTCCACATTTTAATTGCATATTTTGCAAATATTGTTTAGTTAGTCATATTGTGAGCAGCCACAAAGCCTCTTAGCTGAGTGGAAGATTAATATACCGTATCTTTAAATAAGTGCTGCAGGTGTTAGACGTTAACGACATTAACTGCTTGTTTTTATTGATGTTAAAGTATGAAGATGAACGTAAAAAATGACGAATTTGGGTTGAAACATCCCCTCAAACTGAGGAATCTTATCTATGAACTTGTTTCATTTCCTCACATGTACCCAGATGTTGTTCTCAGTACCTTGTTTTAGCTGTTGTTTCGAGGGAAGTGTGGTAAATAGGAAGTGACATGGTAAACAAGCACCAAACAAGACAAAAGACTAATGCACATTATAGGAATTAGCATTAGGGTAACTGGATCAATGTAAACAACCATTAAGTATTTTAAAGCTTTTGTTCCCTTAATTTCAGTTTATAAAGGTTATTGCTTATCAGCCTAACTACAGCTAACGCTGGTATTGTTTTTAATTTTTCAATAGTATTCCCACACTAAAATGTAATTAATAGCATAGTTTTTTTAGTTTCAAAAGAGAAGGTTATGCTGCTTTACACTGCAGATTGATGGGGTGTTTTACTCTGTTTGGAATTAATAGTAATTATTAAAAGTTTGTAGTTCGACTCTGATGTCATCATTACAGCGTTGGATCACATTAACCTTCATGTCTGGAGCGGCTGAGCATCTAAAAAGGTTGACAGTATTGTATTAATCGTGAATGTTTTGGTTCACAGAAAGAGAATGACAATTCAGGACAGCCTACAACACCCTTGGATTAAGGTTGGATTAGCAACTCTTGACTACAACAAGATTAACATGTGCTGTGTTTGTCAAATATTTATTTTTGTGTCATTACAGTAGCTAGTTTTTGTAAGGGTTTGCCTGTATAAAATGGTTATATCTTGTGTTTTAAAACCAGCCAAAAGATACTCAACAAGCACTGAGTAGAAAGGAGTCAGCAGTCAACATGGAAAAGTTCAAGAAGTTTGCAGCTCGAAGAAAATGGAAAGTAGGTGCATTTCTTTACTGACTTACTTTCACACACTGTGAGGCAAAGTTCTTGTTTTGAAGGCATTAAACATTATAATTTTCAGCACAGTCGTTGCCGGTTCAGTCATTAGCATCATATTGTTGCCAGTGCTGCTTTAATGGTCGTTTAGTTGTCCATTTTGGTTCAGCGCTGCTCCAAGCCCACAATAAATGCTGTTGCTATTATTTCTTTAGTGGTCCTGAGTGTGTAAAACGCTGAGAGCTTTGCAGTAACAGTGATTTGTGTTTATCTTTACATACAAAACTAACTAGTAGATAGAAAACCTGTCATCTCATGGAACCCTGCTATACTAATTAATTGTTCAAAGAGAAAATAATCTAATATCTACGCATTGTGACGTATCAAAGAATGTATGACGCAGTGTAAAGGAAGTGGTGTGGATTTAAATAGAGCAGAAAATTGCTTTACGTCTTCACCTGCACGCCTGTTCATGGTCTACTTAACACAACTCGGCATTAACTTGTTCTAGTTTTACTCATTCATGAAGTGCCTCTCTTCCCTCTTCCAGCAATCCGTCCGACTTATCTCCTTATGTAACCGTCTGTCCCGCTCCTTCCTGTCCAGGAGCAACATAAGCGTGGCACGCAGTGATGACACTTTGGTAAGTTATCAGAGCCCTGTTCTGCTCAGAATGCAGAATTCATTCTAACTTTGCATTTATTATTACTGTGGTCATCCTTAATCTTTGTGGGATGATTGACCGGATATACAGACACCCTGATGAGTTTCAGCCTGTGGAGTGTTTTCTTGTCACGGACTGGCTCTCCCAGGTTCAGATTAGTATTTCCTACTGAACAGTAAAGAATTTTGAGCCCTTTTCCCAGAAAGCTGAATTACAATGATTTCACACTGCTTTCTTGCAGCTGTTGACACATGCAGGCCAACGCAGCAACATTCCAATCTTTCCAACGGTTCATACATGCCAGTGGTGGCCTGCGTGTGTGTGTGTGTGTGTGTGTGTGTGTGACCAGATTCAAATGAAAAAAAGGAGAAAGTTCCAAGTTAAATAAACTGAGTGGGAAAAGGACAGCAGCTGTAAAGATGATTTCAGTGTTTTTAATATTCAGTGCTTAAATTGACGATAATTATTACTTGAGGTTTGATAATTATTACTTTGTGGTTGAGATGAAACTGGACTCCCAGTAAGAGGTTTAATCATTTACAAGGCATTGTAACCAGGACAAGGCCAGGTCTGCTTTATATTGAGACTCACCCATGTTAAATATGAGCCCGCAGGAACAATAGAATTAAACTTTAGACTAACGTTGTCCAACAGATTATTGTTTCAATCATCCAAGAGTAAATGTTGGTTCCTCAGTGCATGGTAAGATTTAGCTCTGTACATCAAGTAAAAATTTAGCTGTATGTCTGTTTCTGTGGCGCAAGAATATCAGTAATAGCTCTGTAATTATTAACTAAGCAGTTAGAAGTAGTTTACTTAAAGACTGTTTGTGTTAGATGTGTGAGGATTATGGCAGTTTGTAATGTTAGATCTCACACCTCAGAATGAATCAGTTTATATTGGTGTGAAATCCCCTTTTAACTCAGCATGTCTTACATGCATCTCTATAATTAACTCCTATTTGAAGTATTTTCAGGTTCTTGCAGCCTATTTATTAATGTAAAACACATGGCTCAATGTTATGTCTCACACACAAAAGATCAATCAGATTAATCTCTTCTGTTGTCAAGAAGATGGATGCTTTGATCAAGAATGACTGCCGCGTTTCGTTGATGATGTCACCTACCACTAAATTAATCAGATTAGCCTTCAATGAATATGTTTGATTCTTGTTAAGGACTTGAATCAGTTCTCTAAACTGATTTTGTGATTTGGAATTCGCAGAGATAAATGTGACCAAAGATCCCCTAAAATCGCACCTTAATTCTTCTCTGTGCAACTGTGTTAACAGTGAACCTCTTTGATGTGTTAGAGTTGTGGCTTCCCCAGCAGGGAGGTTATGTTGAGGAATGTAGCATCACGCTTGGCTGAGCAAGCGCCGTATCAGCCTTGCCTGTCTCCTATTTTCCTCCCCTCCTCACCTCGCTGCCTTTCCCCTCTTGCTGTCTTTGTACATCAGAGCATCACTGCTGATGTCTGTGCTGGAGGTTATTGGGTCACATGTCACAGACAGACAGGAAATTAATATATTTTGAATCTGCATCGCAAATAAAACCGTTTCTGTCTCTGCTCATGCATCAGAATAGGGTGAGGGGGACTAAAAGAGCATGTGATAGAAAGAATTTGATCTTTGACGGGATTAGATCTTCTTGTAAATGTCTCAATGTCCTATCCCCCACTCATCTAGGATGAGGAAGACTCCTTTGTGATGAAGGCCATCATCCATGCCATAAATGATGACAACGTCCCCGGTCTCACGCATTTACTCGGCTCCTTAAACAGTTACGATGTCAATCAGCCCAACAAGGTGAGCAGCACGTACATGCGCAGCACACAAAACAACCCTGGGTTCCACTCTTTGATCATGTGGCGTTCTAAATAAATTGGTGTGTGTGTGGCAGCATGGGACTCCGCCCCTTCTGATCGCGGCTGGCTGTGGCAACATTCAGATCATCGAGGTGCTGATGAGAAAAGGTGCCGAGATTCAGGCCGGCGATAAGGTAAAGACAGCCTGTGGGGTGTGATCTGTGTGACTCAGCTGTTGAAACAGGCCTCCGAGCCGCAGTAATGAAGAAAGTGAATCGTACATTTGCACTAGCAGACGGAACACGACAAGAACTTTTGATTTTTTAAAAACCTTCAGAGTGGAGCCAATGCCATCTACTACGCAGCAAGACACGGCCATGTGGAGACCCTGAAATTCCTCCACGAGAAGAAATGCCCTCTGGATATCCAAGATAAGGTGAACCATCTTCCCCCTGGGTGTCTGTGTCATACACACTCACACACATCTCTTTCAGACCTCTGGAGCACCATTACCTTGGTTTTTCAAAACGTCCAGACACACAGATTCACGCTTACCACGTTGAGCACCTGGAGAGAAAACCAGTTACTCTGGCATTTTATCAGCTTATTTGCTGTTGCTATAGAAACGGGATTTGCGGGGGAAGATTGTGTGCGTGTGTGTGTTTGCTTTCAGTACTGGTGCCACCTCAGTCGTTGAGATTCTCCACAAGATAAAATCCCTAAAGCATTTCGCAATCGCCTTAATTAATTGACCCTCTGCTGGCGCTGCTCTTTTATAGGTACAATCAGAATATCTCCTTTAAATTGTTAGTAAAGTCGAGCAGAAACAGACATTTAGTTTGCCATAACTGGGCTTTAAATAGTAAAATATCACCAAAAATCATTTCTTTGCAGTTTCCATATAAATGTAGTATACATGTTTAATATTTTCTTAATTTGTCTTATTTCCTTAATGTAACGTGCTCTTCTTCAGTCTGGGGAAACTGCTCTCCATGTGGCAGCTCGCTATGGCAACGTGGACGTGGTGAGCTATCTGTGCAGCATTCGTGCCAATCCAGATCTGGCCGACAGGGTAAACACTGGAACATGTTCACATGTAGATTAAAACGATTAAATGGAACAATGATGTCATTGTTTTATATTCCCCTTCACACCTCCAGGAGCAGGAGACCCCGCTGCATTGTGCTGCATGGCACGGATATTCCACAGTGGCCCGAGCACTCTGCCAGGCGGGCTGCCACGTCAACGCAAAGAACCGAGAGGGCGAGAGCCCATTGCTGACTGCATCTGCTCGGGGTTTCGTGGACATCGTCGAGTGCCTGGTGGAGCATCGGGCCACTCTCGAAGCCAGTGACAAGGTGGTTATTCATGATTATTGTTTATACGGGAATCATTTCCCTGTGATGATGTAATTTAAGCGATTTGAGCGGATTGATCCCTTCGTGTTGCCATAGGCATACGCTGTTATTAGTTGCTGATGGATAGATCAGAGATACATTGTTTGTCTTCAGGATGGACACACAGCCCTCCACCTGGCCGTACGGAGGTGTCAAGTTGACGTGGTCCGTTGCCTCCTTAGACACCACTGTCACCTTGACCAACAGGATCGCCATGGTAACACCCCACTACACATCGCGTGCAAGGATGGAAACCTTGCCATTGTCATGGCTATTTGCAGTGCCAAGGCCAACCTTGACCTCCCCAACAAGGTGAGTGCTTCTGAGCAGGTAGATCACACACTTAACTCTCGTCCCTGTCTGTTCCTCATGGTCCTGCTCCAATTAACACCTGTAAAATCTCAGTGTGTAGAAGACACCTGACGAGGACAGGTGTGTTAGGCAGTGTAGTGTAGTTGGTCCAATCAAGTCCAAATAAGATCAATGTGAGGGATAAATAAACAGTGAAAGCAAACACGGGAAAGAGGATTGGAGGGATTTCTGTAAGTATAAATACACGCTAGCGGAACATTTTTGCTCCATGATCCAACTAATGGGCCCATAAATCTGGCATTCATGATTCACCCTGAGCCGCTGCTTTTAGGGGAGGGTAAGTGGACCTGTTAACGTTTGACTGGACATTTTATCTTCCCTCACTTCTTCACCAGGCGCCACTTTTCTGCCTCGGCTGATTTCGTATTCTATTTTGATACCATCTAGTTTAATGTATTCTATGATGGGATTGCTTTTCCCATACTCTGAAAGCCCCTTGGGTTTTTCACTTTTGAAAGAAATGTTTGAGGATACAGCCTCCCTTAATTATTCACGTGCATTGTTATTTTGACATATTTAAGGAATATGGAATTTTCTTTTGTCTGTCGTTCTATTACAGTATGGCCGGACTTCTCTTCACCTGGCTGCCAGCAACGGAAGCCTGGAGGTGGTTCGTCACCTGTGTCTTGCTGGAGTTAACATTGATGCTGTCACCAATGTGAGTTCCCAACGGCCATTTCCTTTGGCCATTTCTCTGCTTTTCTAAATTTTAAGTGGCTGCAGATATCATAATACCTATCATGTCTCTTAGAGCTCAGCTCAAGCAAAATAACTGTTTCCTTCATGAGTGAAGTATGTGGCCAACAAAGGTCACTAAATGCTAAAGCTAGAAAACTACAACACACATTCTTATTAGAAGCAGATATTTGTATTAATAGCACTTAGCCAGCTCCAGGAACTGAGCTGCACAAGCTCCCTAATTCTGGTTTGAAGCCTAATATTCTTAATTTGTTTGCACTTTCTGTTACTGTAATTGATTCAACTCTGATCCCTGCTGTGAATTTTCCTTTATCTAACTCCAAAGATTTTTGTTCACAGCCCAGTAGTGGCTTTGTGCTGGGTAAGCTGTTACCAGACCATTGATCAGGATGGAGCTTTAATGGCTTAGTTCAGTTTTTCGGGACATTTATTGTCATTAACCTTCTTTTGGTGTTATTGTTGAACGACAGCTGGTGTGATGTGCATGTTTAATCTTGAATCATGTATAATTCAATGTCCAGCAGCTCACACAGCTGACTGATAGCTTCATTTTTAACATTTGCATTAGATCATGAGAAACAAGGTCAGCACATGTGGTCTGCTACACTCCAAGAATCCCCCGCACTGTGGTAGCATCTTTCTCTGCTGCTCTTTCTATTGCTCGCTTGTTGTTAGTGGGGTTTTTTGCATTTAAAATCTACGATCTTGCTCCACATCCATCTTATATTCAGCTGACCGCGTCACCTTTAATTTGACAGGCGTTTCCAGTGAAACTTGCACCGATGAGGTTGTTTTGAGGGCCAGATTGTGCTTCATTTACATGAACATCATTGACATTTATCTGTTTGAACAGCTTAAAGGTCAGTGGTCTCAGTGCTCTTATAATATTAGGTGACCTTTTCACAGAGGTGTAAACAAGTCCTAAAACCAAGAGAGCAAACCTAGAAAATGGCATATTTCAGATTTAAATGAAGTGCCCCTTATTGATTTTTACAGTAATCATTGTGTTTCATAACAGTCAGTTGAATGAGTGTGTAGGCGTTCCAGGCTGCCAGTGTAGTTTTTCCCCTGTGGAGCCGCATCCAGAGCCAAACAATGACAGATGGCTATGGGAGTGGAAAACTTGTCAGTGCCGCAGTGTGTTCACAGGAAAATTGAGAGAGTAACAAATTAAGACAGTTCTAGTGCTGGACAGACACACTGTGTGTCTCTTTACTGCTGTAGTTAATCCAGCAAATCATCTGAGAGTGCTTAAAGCAGCCCTGTCCTCACTCTAGGGCCTCATAAAAGGGTCTCAAGATTTTAGAGCTGCATAGACGCAGAAAATTATTAATGATTCAGTAAAAGTTTGACCTGAAAAGATGCGTAATTTGAGGCGTGAACGTGGTCCATGATTTACCCAGGTTGGGTTGGGCAACAGCCGCTGATCACATGACACCTGTATGTTGTTGAGCTGCACATTTAGCAGGTTTTCAGGCGGCAGACGCATTGTAAGACAAACCTGTAATGTGACCGCTGCTGCATTAATGAATTCAGAGTCTGTAGAAGATTAATTGAAATGCTTCAACACTATAATTAGAGGTTTTTAATTAAATGCTGTTGGAGACAGAGAAAGGGTTCCAGTGTCACGGCTGAACTGCGTCAGCAGTGAGAGCAGGCTGGGGGTCTCTTCACTACTGTACAGGCCAGTGGAGTTTTACATCATTCCACTCAGCAGTCGACCATTTCGAAACTGTTTGACCAACACGTTTACAAGAACTGTGTTGGTCTCACATTTTTGACCAGGAAAAGGGTCCTTTGAGGAAGAGGGATGCCTCTGCGTGTCCTCCCACAGCTGGATTTTTGGGGTTGTCTCATTCTTGCTCATGTTAGATTGTGTTATCTTAAACGATGACTGATCATCATAACTTTATGCTATGTACTGTTATGTGTATTGTTATTTATCCACCTGTGACCATGCGACTAAATTTATTTTAATCCTCTCAGGATGGGAAGACGGCAGAGGAACTCGCCAGCGTTGATCACCACGACCATATCGTTTCTTTATTGGTGAGGTTAAAAAAGGTACGCAAACAGACGCTCACACACTTCTGTTTAAAAGGTAGGTGTGACAGGTGAAGGCAGAATGACTCAAATGCAGTCAGACGAAAGAAAAGGGGATGATGCAAACGTCAGGTTCACACACACTCACTCCAGTCTCAGGTCTATTCCAGAGCACAGGTGTGAATATATAAATATCAAATATCTTCTCCCTGTCGTCTCTCGTCATGTTATGGGCACTCTGTACTGAGCTGCTGTTTTTAGTAATAACAAGCCTATGAAACAATATAAATAGTCCACATTTGCAGATTCTTTCCATTTGTTTGGCAGTTTTGTTGATGAACCCAGTTTAGCATTTCTGATGCCCAATTTAATTCATTATAATTATTGTTGTTGTGGTTATAAAAATGAGATTTTAGCCTCCTCTCCTTTTCCAGAAGACCTGCTGATATTTTGCCTCTAGTGTGAAAACATGAGTTTGCACTGTGAAAACAGTCATCCTCTGCATATGCTGGGCTAATTTAAGACACTTTGGCACCTTGTTTTCAGAAAGAGAATCTAATTATCCTGATCCTCTCACTTAAAGTAGAGGGTAGGGATTACGGTTTATAATTGAATTCCAAGCAAAATCCAGATTTTAATGAATCCAAATTGTGATTCACTGCCCTTAGAATTACAGGATTCATTTGTTTCAACATCCCAAATACCATCGTTAGAGGCCATTTCAGATGTTTCAAGCAACTTCTGGATCATTTTAGGTGTCAGAAAGGTCTTTTCCTGACTGGCAGGAATTGCTCTCTTGTGGTTCTTCAGTTTATTTCTTCTAGTTGAACTCTGCTTTAGGTCCCTGCTCTCTCTCACTCAGGACAACCACAAACTGAGCTACATCCAGCAGCTACGGCCCACTCAGACTATCCAGCCCAGGATTAAACTGAAACTGTTCGGACACTCCGGAGCGGGGAAGAGCACCCTGCTGGAGTCTCTCAAGTGCGGCATCCTGCGTAGCTTCTTCAGGAGGAGGAGGACACGCATGACTAACACGGCCCGCCACCCCAACTCCCCAATCAACTCCAAACCACCTGGTAGGTGATGTTTCTGTTGAAGCCGAGATAATCCTTCAGAGGATTACAGTTTCACTTGACGAACCAAAATCATCTTGTTTTAGAAAGGTCACAAAATGACCCTCCTTATTTAAAAGCTTTGGGAGCACTGGGGGCTCCCTCAGCTCGTCGGCTCGAAAGGTTTGGTTCCTACCCCTGCAGATGTGAGGGATTGTCCAATTTGTTCTTCAGCCATTCACTGTAAAGTAAATACTCTATGTCTAATGCTAATGCCAAATCACCACCAGTATGCTTGTCATACAAAACCAACATAATCCACAGAAATAATAGATTTCATTAACAGTTTTTCACTGCACAAACTCATTAGGTTAAATTTAAAAGCACAAAACTATTGTGTGATTTTCTCAACCTACTTATAATTAGCAACTCTAGTCACACACACACACACATACACACATTCTCTTGTATTCTCTATTTCTCTCTCTCACATATGCACACAGACCACGTACATCCATCATTGTGTTTCCCTAAAAGGCTCCATTCTCTAATACGGCAAGTCATTTCCTCTCAAACAAACAAGATGTTTTCTTATGTGACGATAGTTGTTTAGGTGAGCTGCTCAAAAGACTGTGGAAGAGCTTTTGGGTCCTGAATTCACTGAGGCTTTTATCGACTCCGTGTCTGCAGCGAGACGTGCCAGGAGTCCACTGAAAAACAGAGAAGCAGAGCTGAGAGGGAACAGTTGCAGCGTCCATCTGTCTCGCGTTTAGATTTGTCCTCAAGCAAAAGCAACGCAAGCATTCATATTGTTCTTTTGTCCAATTTTATTACCTCAAACCCATATTTACTTTTGTCCTGTGTCAATGTTTATGGGCTGCCATCTCTATAAAACCTGTAATGCATACAACAGCACATATCAAGACGAAGGTTGTGTGTACAGCTGGAGCATCTCAGTCTTTCGGGATGTGTAAACGTAGTTCCTCAGACACAATACTGTCGTGAAGGAAACCTGAATGCATTTTTCACGGTTTTAATGATTCTCAGTTTAAATCCCGAGTAACTTTAGGCATTGTGTTTCATGCGGTCGAGGAAATTCAGACTTTGGTCTGAAAAGTCCATATATTTGTAGTAAAATGGCTCCCCCTTCTGGCAATAGACGTGCATTAAATATGCCACCTAAAAAACAGTTTTAAGGAAAAGTTAAATGTTTACAAAACCATCACCTGATGGAAAAATCGAATTCCATATTAGAAAAAACCAAACATTTATCCTTGTTTGTTCCTTTTTGAATTTAGTCTCGGTGAGCATCTCCAATCTGTACCCCGGCTGCGAGAATGTGAGCGTGCGGAGTCGCAGCATGATGTTTGAGCCAAGCCTGACCAAAGGAGTTCTGGAGGTCTTCTCCCCCGTCCACAGCGCCCTGTCCACGGCCGACGAACAGGCTACAAAGGCCATCGACATCCAGCACGCCAACATCCACGGTGAGAACACACGGGCTACATTCACGGTTATACGTTTAATGGCTGCGTCTTTAACGCGTCCCTCCTCTCCACAGGCGTGGGCGACTTCAGCGTATGGGAGTTTTCTGGGAACCCCGTCTATCACTGCTCCTACGACTACTTTGCGGCCAACGACAGCACAGCGATCCACTTGGTCCTGTTCAGCCTGGAGGAGCCGTACGAGACCCAGCTGAGCCACGTCACCTACTGGTTGAACCTGCTGAAAGCTCTCACTCTGCCACAGGACAACATCGGTGAGGATGGGAACGATACGTTTGTGACGGTATCATTCAGATTCAAAGAGAATCTGTATGTTCAGTGTAGTTTGATGTTCCTTTTGACAGGAGTTTTTGGAGCTTGTTCTAATCAGATGTGTTTTCCTGCCCTTCTCCAGCTTTTGGAGGTCGCATCCAGCAGCCCCTGGTGGTCGTGCTCGTGGCGACACACGCCGACCTCGCTGACATCCCCAGAGCTTTTTCCGGGGAGTTCACTTATGACAAGGAGAAAGTGCTTCTCAAGGAAGTCAGGAACAGGTCGGGTCCACAGAGGAGAAGCAAACCGATTCTGTTGAAGTGGCTCCTCCCCTCCGTGGGACTACAGACTCAAATATCTTTGCTTTGTTTGCAGGTTCGGGGTTGACCTGCAGATCAGTGAAAAATTGTTCGTGATGGACGCTGGGGCCTCAAACTCCAAAGACGTTAAGCTTCTGAGGAATCACCTACAGGAACTTCGCAGCAGCATCATCTCTGTGAGCCTATGTCGTGTGTAATGCTTCATATAGCAGGATGATGAGGGGAAAAAAATATTTCAACAGATTCAAGCCTTCAGTCAGAGTGTCTGTGTGTTGCTAAGAAACTGTTTTCCACTAAATTGGTCTCAACCTTCAAATTTGCAGAAGTGTAGTCCCATGACGCAGCTGACAGAGCGCTTGCTGACTACCCTCCCATCCTGGAGGAGACTGAGCGGACCCAACCAGCTGACATCATGGCAGCAGTTTGTCAGCGATGTCCAGGAGCACATCAACCCGCTGGTCAGCCAGGATCATCTGCGCACGCTGACCATGCAGCTCCACAGCATGGGCGAGGTGCGTGTTTGATCATTATCAAATCAGAATACCTTACAGCTGATTAAAAATAAATATGCATATGAAAAGCTTCCAAACTTTAAACATCACTCCTGACTAAATTCCCTTTCTGTTTTTGGTGGATTTAACATAATTGTTTTGTATGTCCGTTGAGCTGGCTGTCATTACAAGTGGCTGCCACTAGGGTGCAGTATCTGTTAATAACTGAAGGAAAAACCATCCACAATTATTGATGGCGCTCTTTTTATTGATTTATTCGTGTATTTCTTCATTTCTCAGCTCAGTAAATTACTAAAACAGACAATTTCATTTTGAAAATGTTGGACTTTATCATTTTTATTTTTCCCCTTCCTCCCAGATTAATATCATGCAGAGCGAGACGGTGCAGGACGTTGTTCTTCTGGAGCCTCGGTGGCTCTGCAGCGGCATCCTGGGCAAATTGCTCTCTGTGGAGGCCCCCAAGGCCATCCACCACTACCGGGGGCGCTACAGGCTGGAGGAGGTGCAGGCTCTTGTTCCAGAAAGCGACGTAGAGGAGCTGCTCCAGATCCTGGATGCCATGGACATCTGCGCCCGTGACGCCAGCAACCCCTTCATGGTGGACGTTCCCGCTCTCATCAAGACGAGCGGCCTCCACCGCTCCTGGACCGAAGAGGACGAGGAGGACGAGGTGCTGATCTACGGTGGCATACGGCTCGTCCCTGCGGAGCACCTCACTCCTTTCCCGTGTGGCCTGTTCCACAAACTGCAGGTGAACTTGTGTCGCTGGAGCCACCAGCAGAAGTCTGAAGAAGAAGGCGGAGAGGATTTCGACGGCGACATCCATTTGTGGACGAATGGCGCCAAAGTCAGCCAGGCAGGAGTGGAGGCTATTATCCTGCTGGTCAATCACGGGCAGGGGGTGGAGGTTCAGGTGCGCGGCCACGACTCGGAGCGGGCCAAGTGCTACACCCTGTTGGACACCATCTGTAGTATAACAGAGAACCTGCTGACCTCCACTCTTCCTGGACTGCTGACAGCCAAATACTACCTTAGTCCCCAGCAGCTGCGGGAACATCACGCCCCCATCATGATCTACCAGCCCAAAGACTTTTTCCGTGCCCAAGCGCAGCGGGAAAGCTCCCTCACCAACACCATGGGGGGCTACAGAGAGAGCTTCAGCAGCATCCTGTCCTTCGGCTGTGCTGAGGTTTACCAGCAGGGGACCCTGGGAACGGACATCCATATATCAGATGTCCCCCTGCTGGCTCGCCGGAAGCTGTGTCGCATGCTGGACCCGCCTGACGCTATGGGGAAAGACTGGTGTCTGCTGGCTATGAACCTCGGCCTCACAGATTTGGTCGCCAAACACAGTAGCGGGACAAATGGCGCCGCTGAGCCGGACTCTCCGCAGGCGGCTCAGCAGCCCAGCCCGACCGCGGCGCTCCTGCAGGAGTGGAGCAGCCGAGCGGACAGCACAGTCGGGGTGCTGATGGCCAAACTGAGGGAGCTGGGTCGCAGGGACGCCGCCGACTTCCTGCTCAAAGCTTCTCCCGTCTTCAGGGTCAACGCGGAGGCCGTCGGCGGGGCCGCCAACGGATACCCAGCGATCTGCAACGGCGGCACGTCGTACAACTCGATCAGCTCGGTCGTCTCTCGCTGAGCCCACCGGGGTCCGATAGAGGGAAGAGTCACAGATCCGTGGGGGGAAGAACTTGAAGTGCAATCTTTCCGAGTCCAGCTGCTCATTCCTGAAACCTTTCCATGTGACCCAGATGTCGTGTTGGCGCCCGTCACACCGGTACACTTCTCCGCTGTTCGTCGTGAATGTTGTGAAAGAGCGGATCGTTCTCCAAAGAGAAATCCAGTGCTTTTATTATCTTCGTAAAGTCGTGCTGCTTTTTTAACACAAATCTCATCAACGTCTTGCGGCCGAGAGCAACGCGCAGCTCGTTGCTTTGCTAATGACTCTAACAAAAGGAAGTTGCTACAAAGACGGCTCCTTTGTGTTCGGACCTTTTTAGCACATCTGAGGCTGCCGTCTTTACTAGTCCATCCTCGGTTACATCACTTCCTTTTCATATTATAATCCTCGTCTCTGTTACCAGTGTGACATTTGGCCATTAAAAAGGAAACTACCAGAATTTTGCAGAGTGCCTTTGAGGCCTTCTACACCCCCGCCCCCCCCTTTCCTGAAGAGCACAACGAGTCTTGTTTCATATGAAGACAGTAGTTCTGTCTGGTAAGAAAACTGTGCCTTGTCTACAGTTTTAATCAGGACTAAAAGGCCGTAAATCTCCCTGTTTACAATTAAAGGTCAGTGAGTGGAAAGAAAAACTGGATCCATGTTACAGAAAAAATGAAACTCGCTGTTCTCATATTGGAGTTGATATGACGCTCTTGTCCGCGTCAATATTGGTGTATATTTGATCGTTGATACTCTCTTTCTCTTTGTCTCTGCACTGTAGATTTATTTTTGGTGGCGCTTTATTTACGGGTCCCTCCATTTCCTAAAGATTACACGATAGCCAGTTAGCTGAACCACTGACACCTGTCAAACTTAAAAATCCCCCCTCCTCTGAGTTTTGGGAACCCTGAGCGGGGCATTCGTCTTCATCTGGCCTCTAAGTATCGGTAAATAGTTTTAAAAAATGTCCCAAAGTCGTGACTATATTGGTTCCTGTTTCATCTTCAGTTAGCTGTCAGCTTTCGATTCAGCCTCACAGGTAATTTTAGTATATTGTGTCGTGTTTTGCAGTTCCTGTTTTACACTAACAGGAAACAACAGAACACTCCTGTGATGCTATTAACACTTTAATGATTAAGATAAAGGCTGGATTAAGATCAAAATGCCACACAATAATATCTATTTGTGTTTTTTTTTCAGTACCTTTGCTGCATTAAATCCAAATAAAGTCACCGGGGGACCTGTAACATAAAGCGTGACTGTAAATATTTATACCTGAGTTTCTCTCTTTGTTTCATCCAAAGGGTCTTTTTGCCTTCCAAACACAGTTTTTGCTTTCCCAAAAACGGATCATTTCGATGGAACTTTGTCCTTCCTGCATACCAAAAAATGATATTCTGCATAGGAATCAACCAACCAACCAGGATGTTGTGGTGCTGACGGGGTGGAGGTGGCCTCGCTGGGCTTCAGGCTCGGAGTGAGAGCAGCGTCTGCTGGGCGTCAGCACCTCGAAGCGGCAGCGGCGTCGGCGTTGGACTCCACTTTCAGTGTTGGTCAGCCACACGTGATTTCAGCTCCTCTTTCAACTTGGCGGTGATGGCTGAGCGAACAGAACGGTTCGCGTTTTCCACAGTAATGTTCTTAAAAAGGTGATTCGGTTTCACACCAGCTGCTTCTGGAACATGAATGAAGCAGACACAAGTGGAAATTCCAGACGAGGTGTTGTTTGCCCTGAAGACGCCGCAGATGTAAAAAGCCTTTTTCAGGACAGAAGCTGGAGTGCAGTATTTTCAGTCCCCCAGTGTTACCATCAATTCATCAAATAATCTCTTTAGTGACCTGTCAAGTCACAAACAAGCGGTGTCCTACCGACCTCATCCTGTATGTCCAAAAACATGAAAACTTGCCGAGTCCACCAAGGCAAGAATGAATGTATCCCAGACTTTTTCTAAGAATATTTAAATTTGGAAGATTTAATTTATCTTGTCACGGCGACGCTTTCTTTGAAGTTGTGTGTAACGGTTGCCAATGTCGTGTGCCTAAAACATTCCTTCCTTTACTGTCGCCTTGTACAGTCCACGAACCGAGGTGATGTTTCACAAAGGGATGTAAAATATTTGTATTGTTTGTTGAGAAAACGTATGGGAACTTTTTATGTTTAATGAAATCTGTGATATCAAACTGGAGGAAAACACACGGTCATTGTGACCAAACCAGTGGGTTTAACTGGTCCCTCGACTCTGACTCAAACGCCACATTGCACAAGTCTTTTTACCACTTATTTATGTTACATTATTTTAGCATGTCCTGGAATGCCATGTTCTTAGTACTCCTGACACTTTACTGTGTAATACATTTTATAATAAATTCTTTGCATAATATCACACTCTCTGTCCTTGATTATTTTAGAATAGTCAGAATTGTAATTATTTTTACTGCAGCTATTGCTCAGTTTGCGTAACAACAACCAACACTAGAACATTCAGCTCTTCTCGGGATGATTTATGCTGGATTTTTGTCCTATGAGCCCAGCTCTCGGGGGCCAAAATCCAGCTGGGTCTTCTGACCCAGCAGGTAGACGAATCTTTAACCCCTCTCGTCTCAGTGAAAACTGTTTGGGAGGGTAGAAACCACAGCTGGTTGCACCTCTGGAGGACTGGGTTTGACCCCCATGTGTGAAGGATTTAGCATCTCCGTTGGCAGAAACGTGGTGGAGCAACACACGAGCACCCAGGGAGGGTGACCCGTGACGGTGGTCCCCTCTGAGTTCCTGACTTCCTGTCTGGCTCATCTTTAAACTTCAGTCTAATTTGATGCTTGCTGTTTCCTTAAGATTAGTGCATGTCTAGTGCAGTTCTTAGTTGACAATAGTACATTTTGTTCTCTTTGTAGTTTCCATCCAGCACTGAGTAAAATAATCTTTGTTTCTTCAGAATTCCAGGGTGTTATTCACACTTTTCTGGGTTCATTATGGAGCTGCCGAGTCATCCTCCCTCAGTCACATGATGGGTCTACTCAACCGAAACGGAGGTTGTCTTCACTTGCCCCTGACTGCTGACTCCTGTCAAGCCTGTTTTTGCAGGTGGGGGAGGGATTCAAATCATGTGAGGTGCCTTTAGCTGAATGATTAAAGGTTCCACCTGTATGGAAAAATAAGACATGTGAACGAGGCTAGCCTTGCTTTAGTCCTGCAGAGGCACATACACAGGCCAATCTTATTATCTCAGCTTTGTTTTCACCTCAATACTGATTACTACAGCCTGCCTGGAGCTTAACGCTTCACCAAATACCTCCAGATTCAATCATATTGGCTCCTTGATGAAGGAAAACAAGGAGACATGTTTACACCTTGAGGTGCTCCTCACTGGCGCTCTGTGTCTGCAAATATGTCGATCACTTATCACTCATCAAACGTTCTGATTATTTTAATCAACAGTGCTTTTCTCCTCTCACAGGAAATATATCTATATCTGCAGAAGTCTGCGGTGTAGAAGATCTAAATTACCAATCCAAATTACCATTTTGAAACTAAATTGAAGAACTTTATTTCAGCTCCAGTGATTCTGTAAACATCAAAAGAGCAAAACTGATGTTCACAGGTGTCAGTCACGGGTGACATGCTGAACCTTGTCCACATTTAATTCATGCTCATGGGGAGGAATCCAGCTGCAGGCTCAGGCTTCTGTGACCCCCAGTGACCACTTTATGTCCTGTTGTGCAGGATGTGCTCGGCAGTCATGCTGTCGCTGTGTGAATAATCTGCTGAGGATGACAACTGCTCCCTGCAAGCTTTCTGCAAACTGTAACAGTATGCTGCGACGGAAGCCTATATTCCGCGTGATGCAGTGGCCAAATCTGGATGAGCCATCACACACACACACAGACCAGTGACACACACACCACCAGTTTGGATTGTCTGTGGCGTAATCTGAGCAACTGCCATGATGCTACACTTTTCATTCTGAATTGATGTGCTAAAATAATTCAATCAAGTTTAGATTGATTTTAAATTTGATGGATGGGTAGAAGTGACGGCAGTGGCATTTTTAAATCCTGCACTGCAAATGTTCTCTGACCCGTGGAACATTTGTGAGAATTCACTTATTTCAACTGTGACATGACCTCTTTTGCTATTTATGGGTATAAATTGTTATTTTTTTCCACGACTTTTTCAGTGTTTTGTCCTTTTCAGCTCTTGTTTGCTGTTTGTGATGCTGATAAGATTACAATACGTGCAATTTCCATGCATTTAAAGCCATCAGTGACTTAGCATGGGTGTTGTCAACTTGGGTGTAAAGTCTTAAAATAAAACGCACCTTAGACTATTTAGGTCGAGTTAACCCAATAAAATACGACGTTAAGGGATTAGGAAAAACTGACACGTTGCACAGTGACGTGTAATGATTATTTTCAGTGACCATTTACTTTGTTTTGCAGTTAATTCTGCGATTATAAGCTTTAATATTTTTACGAAATTATATTTTTATGAAAATGCACTTATCGTAATGTTTTGTTAAAAAAGGACCTGCTGAAAAGGGGGAAAATGATCTAATTTCATCACCATTCCAAAGATAGGGACTCACGTGCTTCCTTGATAGCGTCACACCTCGGGGCGGGGCAATATCGCAATAAACAAAGGTGGACCAATCAGAGAGCTCAGCCCGACGATAGCGGACCAATCAGAGAGCGGGATGGGTGGCGTGTCCGCTGCCCGTCGGGCCTTTATAAACTTTGTGTACCCCGAAAACAGCAGGTTATTTTCTTCAGCTCGTCGTTTACATTGAGGATCTAACAGTAAGTTTAGCGGTTTTTAACACTAGCTAAAAAGCCGCTACAGTTATACATTCAATTCGTGCAAAATCTCATTGCGTTATATATTGTGTTGCTTTTAAAAAATATCTTTATTGAACCGCAAAATACATATGTATACGATTGACCTTCAAGACAGATGTGAGACTTTTGTGTTTCTATGGTTAGGCTAAATATCCCACGGTTTTCTGGAGCTGCTGCATGAGCCATCTTGTTTTGCTCGGCAGCCTTTGACGCAGTCCGCCTGTCCGGAGCATTAATCGCCCATTGTTGGAGTTCTCTCTTTCCCTGTTTCGTTTCAGAGGAAAGACCGGCCGGTAACGCTTCGGCCACCGTCCAACTGCTTTTAATTTCGTTATCCTGTTGTAGTTTCGATGTCCGGCCGGGTTCTTGGCTCCCTGCCGATCCAGATCCCGTGACTGCGAACAAAACAAAACCAGACTCGGTTTTTTTTTTTTCTCCTTCTTCCCGAAATCCGACCGCAGTTCCTCTCTCCTGGTTTCATTAAAACCGCTTTATTTAAACCGTAATTGCGTAAAAGAGTGGCCCACTTGGTCGTGTATTGTTTAATGTAGCGCCTGGAATGTGTTTTGCAGCGTCACGGCTGATCCCGGTGGGTGAATCATGGGAATGAACATTCTGTTCTGGCTGCATGACGAGCGGCTTTTCTGCGTCCTGTTTCCCTGATTTTACGCGTTTATTCCCTTTTTTTAACTGTTTGGTCGCTGTTTTCCAGTTGAAGATCAGGATGTTTCCCGTTGTGGTGTTGGCCCTGTGCGTGACTGCAGCCCTCTCGGCCCCCAGCCTGGACCCACAGCTGGACGAGCACTGGAACCTGTGGAAGGACTGGCATTCCAAGAACTACCATGAGGTGATGTGTGTTTGGTAGCGAGCGCAGTTCGAGCTGTGCGCTGATCAAACGGGGGCTGATTTGCATGTGTGTGCCTGTTCAGAAGGAGGAGGGCTGGAGAAGAATGGTGTGGGAGAAGAACCTGAAGAAGATCGAGTTACACAACCTGGAGCACTCCATGGGCAAACATACCTACAGTCTGGGCATGAACCACTTTGGAGACATGGTAAGCTAAATGGTCCATATTGGGGTGGTTCTGTCTGTCCTGGTAAACTGGTAAAGACCATTAATATTGACTTGTCTTCCCACAGACTCATGAGGAGTTCAGGCAGGTCATGAATGGCTACAAGCTGAAGTCACAGAGGAAACTCAGGGGATCCCTGTTCATGGAGCCCAACTTCCTGGAAGCCCCACGCTCCGTCGACTGGAGGGACAAGGGCTACGTCACCCCCGTCAAGGACCAGGTAACGAACGTGGTGAAACAGGAGCGTCATGGACGAGCCCGTCTGACCTGCTTCGGTGTTTGTTTTTGGTGTCTGCCTGTAGAGGACTGACGAGGACACGTCAGGGCTGTTTTGAGCCGTGATAAGAGGCGTGTTGTTTTTGTTATCTGTGGGCTCCACGTGCTGCTCCTCCTCCTTCCGCCTGCTCAGACTCCTGTGACATTCTGTACATTACCGCCCTGTAAGCTGAGACCGGTGCGACCGGCTCGGTGCGATTTGGGCCTGGGTGAAGTCACCTTTCCTTGGTCTGAACAGTTTTGTTTCTGCTGTTTATCTTCCAGGGTCAGTGTGGCTCCTGCTGGGCCTTTAGCACCACCGGAGCTATGGAGGGGCAGCAGTTCAGGAAGACCGGGACACTGGTGTCGCTGAGCGAGCAGAACCTGGTAGACTGCTCCAGACCAGAGGGCAACGAGGGCTGCAACGGCGGGCTGATGGACCAGGCTTTCCAGTACATCAAGGACAACGGCGGTCTGGACTCCGAGGAGTCTTACCCATACCTGGGAACTGTACGTATCCTGAATATTATCGCAGGGATTGTGGCTAATTTTGGTGGCGAAAGTCTAAAATGCCGTTTTTGTCCATCAAGGATGAGGGACCGTGCCACTATGACCCCTCATACAACTCCGCCAACGACACCGGGTTTGTCGACGTCCCCAGCGGGAGCGAGCGGGCGCTGATGAAGGCCGTGGCCTCAGTTGGGCCCGTCTCGGTCGCCATCGATGCCGGCCACGAGTCCTTCCAGTTCTACCATTCAGGTCAGTTTGTTTTAGTGTGTCGCTTGTTAGCATTTGAGCTTAGCCGTTAGCTGAGCTGGTTTGTTGACGTCTCTGTGTCTTGTTTTAGGAATCTACTATGACAAGGAGTGCAGCAGCGAGGAGCTGGACCACGGCGTGCTGGTGGTGGGATACGGTTTCGAAGGAAAGGACGTGGACGGAAAGAAATATTGGATCGTCAAGAACAGGTGGGTGTTTTTCTCTTTTCAAACCTAACAGACGTGGACTCGTTTTAACACGTTTTTTTTTATTGTTGTCTTGCAGCTGGAGTGAAAACTGGGGGGACAAAGGCTACATCTACATGGCCAAGGACAAGAAGAACCACTGCGGGATCGCCACGGCGGCCAGTTATCCTCTCGTCTGAAGTTTGCCCGCGCTGATGTAGTGCTATAGTTTTTATCAGAGACGGCTGCGAGGGAACACCCTTTAGTTTTGTTCTTTTAAAGGAAAAGGCGCCGTTTTATTTTGTTTTGGCTGTTTTCACGCCGGACGATCTTAGTGTTTATTGTTTGTAAATATGTGCGGTGATTGCTGCGTTGTCGGTCACCTTGTTCATTGTAAATGAGCTTTTTTATTCTTATTGTGATCATAATTAAACTTGACAAACACTATTTTGTTGTTTTGAGGGTTTTTTTTGTCATCTTGAGTCATGTGACTGGATTCTGGATATCAAACATCTGCACTGTTGCTGCAATTTTACTGGTTTTCTCAGAGAAATTAATCTGATAGTGGTGATCTGATCTGATAATCACCTCATTGCTGATGCAATTTTCACCTGTCCCAGTTTCACGTGTCACACTTACTCCACTTTACGGGCGTTGATGGAAAACGCGAGTTAAACATTAGACATGAGAAAAGCGATAACGCTCAAACATGACTCCAACTGCTCACGGTGTGGAACTGACCACAAATGTCGCCTGTGGGGCCTGGAAATGGTTTAATCTCGGGTCCTGAGGGGGCAGCACGTGAACAAAAACCCCAAATGTAAACATTGCCAGTTCATCCTGTTCAACTCATGTAATCAGACTTCTAAACGGGCTCCTCACGCGGCGTCTGGCGGAGCGACCGGGGCTGTTTAACTGTTCCAAACAGGCGTCGAGGTCACTGGTACTTCTGGACAAAGGTCAGGAACTCGTTGACGTCGTCAGGGGAGCCCACCACGAAGGGCACCCGCTGATGGAGCCCCTCGGGCTGGACGTCCAGGACTCTCTGCGTGCCGGTGGTGGCGATGCCCCCCGCCTGCTCGATGATGAAGGCTATGGGGTTGCACTCGTACAACAGCCGCAGCTTCGAGGAGAGAATTATTTTATTTCGTTGCACACAACCGTTGTTCCTCTCGATTTTAAGTTCATCTTGACACAAGGTGAACCTGCACAACTGGACCACGTGACGACGGTTGCTAAGGCTCACCTTTCCCTTGGGGCTCTTTTCGTTGGCGGGGTACATGAAGATGCCCCCGTAGGCGATGGTGCGGTGAACGTCGGAGACCATGGAGCCGACGTAGCGAGCTCCGAACGGGGAACCGCCATCCTGCGGGAGGCAAAGACAACATCTGCCATTCTCCTGCCACTGGAACTGAGCGCGAGTTCATGTGGTCGGAGACACATCGCCAGATTATTCAGCAGTGTGAATCTGGATTTAGTGATATTTGTGAGGACTTGGTGTTCCCTGGGTCAGTATGGCTGATAGGTCAACAGCGTGTTGTGTTGAGTTCTGGACTCTAAAACCTACAGCAGGATTAGGAAGATTCCTAAAAGTGTCGTATGAACAGGTCAGACGGTGGTTGAGAGTCTTTAGTTACAGTTATCACCAAGGCTGAAGAGTTGGTTTATTCAGCTGACGCATTATCTTATTTTTCTGTTTGGGCCTCGTATCACAGTGGGGTGTTTCCACGGGTCTGATCCTCTTATCCACGTTTGCTCAGATCGACTCTGTTGTTTCCTAATTCTAAAGGTCACTTCGAACAGGTCGATTCATACGTAGTTGCGGTGGTCCCGATACGTTGCTGGAAAACAAGCAGCGACACAACGGTAAACAGGTCAAAGTCCACCTGCAGAAGAAAGTCAGGGAACAATCTCAGGCCGCGCTCCGGGATCAGCTTTCCCCCCCGCCCTGAGTCTAATCTGGAAGTTGTTTACTGCGTGTTTACGTTGACCTTTTATGAACCAGTGTTGCCCCACAGCCCTAAGAACAACGTGAGCGTGGCGCCGTGTTCAGGCATGAGGTAGCTGAGGATCATGTGCCTGCTGAGTCAGGGCCGAGTCATTTTGGGGGCGTGGCCAATAACATTTCCCAAAAACCCTCCCACCCCTAAACACACATACATTTCCTTGTACTTCTAACTTTATGGGGACTTTCATAAACGTAACGTAATTTCTAACCTCAACCTTTAAACCGCGTCTTAACTCTCAAACAGGCCTTTGATGTTCTGGGCCACCGCTTACTTGTTGCCCTCCCTCCTGCATTCTGCCTAAATATCAGTGTAAAACACTGTTCATCAGCCTGCAAACTGTTCTCGGCACCCTACATCTGGCGTGTGAAGACACTAAAACTCAGGTCAGACATTTGGTCCAGAGAGTAAATATCAGAGGAACCGAATGATCGAGTGTATCCCACCGCTCTTTGATTTAGATGCTATATCTTAAACTAATTTAGCTTAAACTACTCTGAAGATTTCAGAGCTGATGTCACGTGAGGAGTGCGACATACAGGACATGAAGGTCTGATGCTGATGTGCGAGCAACATCTGGTAATCGTGCGGCAGAAATGCTGACTCGGCTGTTTCAGACTTCCCAGACGAGAAACTGCAATTTCCTGAGGAGCAGCATGTTTCCTGCAGCTCAGCTGACGAACCCGGGCGTCCCCACCCTCAGTCACATGTTTGGGGACCAGTATGACTCTGAAGGTTCCCCTTGACTCTCCTCAAACCTTTGACATATTGTGAGTGTGAGCTGATCGGATACATTCATATTTTAAGACTAATTTTGCTACTGATGAGTATATTTACATAATTCCAGTTGCAAAATTAAAATGATTAAAATTAGGCAACAGCCTGCTGATAATCAGTGAAATAATTCATCAGGAAACCTTTGAGAATCCGATTCGGTTTCTCTGACCGAAGCTCTCACCTCTGGGTACTTCTTGTGCTTCAGGTACTCGTTGATGGAGGGGTGGAAGTACTTGGCGTAACCCTCGTTGAGGCTGTAGGTCTTCCCTTTCTGCTTGATCTTAACGTTCCTCTCAATCAAGATGAACTCGCCGATGGCCTGAAGAAGAGAATCTAGATTGCTGGTTGTCTTTAAGTGATACTTTTAAAAACAATGAATGAATGAGAGGGTGTTTTCTCAGCAATAAAAGCATAAAACTGTTAAATGAGCACTGTTACATGCTGCTGTCATGGTTAAAGTGAGCCTGAAGTACCTACAGGATCCAGCATGAAGAAGTGGAGGCCGGTGCCGGTGGTGAGGGCCACCAGGGTGGCACTGCCATACAAAGCATAGCCTGCACACACCATGGCCTTTCCTGGCTGGAGGGCATCTTTCTCTGTAGGCTCACCTTCGGACACCTGAAACAAGGGATGAACTAGCTCAAATCAGACAGTAGTTGAGGGAAAGTTTCAAAACAGCTGCTATGAATGGTAAGCAAGGTAAGAGAAAAGGAAACTAATGTGAATGCTATTATATGAATTCGGAGGCCAGAGGTGAATGTGTACTAAATGCATCAACATTCAGCATTTTATGCATTGATAAGTTCATCACATGAGAGAAGATCTCTTCAAGAGATTCAAATATTCGTGAGACAAAGAACACGAACTGGACTTCAAATGGTGGCAGTGAAGCTAATCCAGGAGAAAACCTACACAACACTGCGCTCTAGTGTCTAAACGATGGTACTGCGCCTTGAATTTCTTTTGAGATCTCTACAAATAACATTGAGTGTTCTAATTTAAAAAACAAACAAACTAGAACTACACTGTACGTCTCTGGTATAAATGTTGACATATTTTTTTTATTTTGATATGTCTTGTTCTCTGTACGGAGCCATCTACATTATTTTTAGTATTGATCAGATGCAAATATGTTATAAACCACATGAGCGACATCAGAGGCAGGTCAAGACATCACGACATCAACAAAGAAACGAACCCGTTTATAGATGGCAAATATGGTGCCGATAGGAGCCAAACAGTCAATGTTGCTGGAGCCATCCAACGGGTCGAAGCACACTACGTATTTACCCTGCGACAAAAGACGCACAGGTTAATTACACATAATATATCATTTTAGTACATTAAAACATACTCAGATTTCATGATTGTTTTGAGCTTACATTTGTCCTTCGGTGTCCTTCATTTATATATTATAGCGCTTCAAACGTGTACTTTACTGTTACCTAATCCAGCATTAGGCCACGGGGGTCACATGTCAGGTCGTAGCCACACTCTTGGTGTCACACGTCACATGACGCAGAGCACACAAATATTGTTCTCTGTGCTTTAAACTGATTCTTAATGTAATTAAGTCTCAAATGAGTCTCTGCACGTATTTCTGTGTGAGGATTTTGAGTCATTTTCACACTACGGGGGCTTTTGTCCTGCCTCACTCACCCTCTTGTCTTTGGGGGTGACGATGAGCTCTTTGTTCTCCTCGGACACCATGCAGCAGGTCCCGTAGGAGGCCTGCAGCATGTTGATGACCAGGTCGTTGGACAGCACGTCCAGCTTCTTCACGTCGTCGCCCGTCACGTTGACCGAGCCCGCCAAGCCCTGCCTGCGTGGATCAATCGCTCAGCGGTTTTAGTCTAAAACTTGTTGGCATGGCAACCACTTACGATCTTTGTTTCAAACAATGTTGATCTGTGTCTGGTTATGCAATGTTTGCAGTCCGTTGATGATGAGCTGGCGTGAATTCAGACATTCTTTTACATCTTTACAGACTCGTTTTAACCAATCAGCATCCAGCATCTTTGCAAAAGTCCACACAAAGCAAGTCGGCGCTGCATTTTTCTGCATCTGTGCTCAAGGGATACAGATTTGCTAGTTTATTTGTGCAGTTCTTGCATAAAATATCACCCCAGGGCTGTGATAAATCACTGTGAAGCGAAGCAACGTCACAAAAACAGAAGTTCGACCCGCTTTTGGTCAATGAGAGGCTGTCAGAAATGTTACCAAATCTCAGTGAGAGGCTGTCAGAAATGTTACCAAATCTCTCTTTTCTGGATGCTATCTGAAGCGTGACATGGCACAGATGCAAAGGTCCTTTATCATTTCCAGATTACAGTGTCGAAACCAATCCTGATTGGGTTCTGGTTCTAAATCCTCACGTTTTGCAGCGACACAGCCTCAACCCCTGGAATCTGTCGCGGCTCCTAAATATACCTCTGCTCTAAAGGCAAAATGTCAAAACAACCGTCTTTGGCAATAGACTGAAGTCTTGCAACGGCTGTTGCAGCAACGGGGGCCTTTTAGCTCTGAAAACCCAGCTCAACCCAGACAGAACTCCCCTCATCTGCCGCCTCGTTTATGTCAGAAACCCAAAAAAAAAGCACTTACAGGTGAGCCAGACCTGCCTTGCGCACAGCAGAGGAAATGGCCTTGATGGCAGTCAGCATGGCGTTGATGAGCTGGGTGAGCTCACCGGTCGCACCCTTGGCCTGCCGACCCGTCTCCATGACGAAGCGGGTCAGGGTCCATACGTCTGTGTCAAAGGCGCTCTGGTCCATCACGTTTGGTTCTGCTGGTCCTGACGGGCTGCAGCTGGTGGGGACGACGGGGAGCGAGTGGGGGAGCTCAGCCCCGGCCAAGTCCTTTTCATACCCACCAAGAGGAGGGCGAGCCAGGGGATCTATTTGTGAGTGCAGCAGGGTGGAAGAGCGAATGTGCGGCTACAAATGGGTGAGGGGGTGTCGGGTGTCAGTTGCAGAGACGGAACCAGTGCTGGTATTAAGTCAGGGCTTTCAACACGTCTGTCGGCGGCGCAAGAGGAAACTTCTCAGCCTGTTTAACACACAGAAACGTGACAAAACTCTTCACGTGCTCCACGTTTCTGATGCCGCTTCAAGTCTGATTCCAAAAGGCTTCTAATGTACAACGGTGTCAAGCGGCGTTTTGAAGTTTAACAACTCATTAAAACCGGTGCAGAATGGTGCAACTGTGATATCGATCCAGGAGAAGATGACTTAACGGGACAAGAGCAGCTCAAGTCAGCTTTAAATATCATTTGGACGCCGTTAGCATCCGCGCGCCCTTTAGCTTAAAGGTCAGCTCCACTGGGTACGGCGTGGTGGTCAGAGTGGCCCCCTCCCCCCAAAATAAATAAGAGAAAGCCTGAGGGTTTTCTTTTTGGAATCGTACTGACTTTATTGAGACCTTCATCATCCGACAGCAGCTCAACATCAAGTTTTGTTGCGTACAAACGTGTGTTTGGTCCTCGGTGCTGAATAAATGTACATTTTAAGGCAGAAGTGGAGGTAACGTGAAGAGGAAAAGTGCTTCTTGTTTGGCACAACTTTGGTCTTGGGCTTGTTTGGAATGTGCACATGTCTGCCGTGCCTTCACCGATCCCTCTGCCGTGCGCGCCGCCTCCAACTCTGGAGAAAGCGGAGCGATGGGGCTCCGCGTCGATTCGCCACGGCCTTACTTCCTGGCGTGTTTCCGACAGATGGCGACGTACTCCAGCACGTCTTCTGGGGAGCCCAGCGCCACGGGGGCCCGCTGGTGGATGCTCTTGGGCTGGATGTCCAGGATGGTCTCGTAGCCGGTGGAGGCCATGCCGCCCGCCTGCTCAATGATGTAGGCCATGGGGTTGCCCTCGTACAGCAGGCGCAGCTTTGATGGAAGACAGGTTATGGAGAAAGGATCTGTTAGAACAAACACGTCTGGGGATGCCTGCAGATACCCGATGCAGGGGTGGAGTCACGTCAGGGCGCAGTAATGTCTGAAAGTACATGTAGGATGGCTGAAACGGTGATTAGCCCTCATTACCTTTCCGTCGGGGCTCTTCACATTGCCCGGGTATAAAAAGATGCCCCCGTACATCAGGGTTCGGTGGACATCCGCCACCATGGAGCCGATGTAGCGAGCTCCGTAGGGCTCGCTGCCGTCCTGCCGCCATTTAAAAGGTCATTCAGACGTTTAAACCGATCTGCACATAAAGTCGGGCTGCTCAGGCAGCGACGCTACCTGAGGGAACTTCTTCTTCTGCAGATACTCCGTAACGGCGGGCTCAAAGTCTCTGGCGTACCCTTCGTTCAAGCTGTAAATCTTGCCGCGCTTCTTGATCCTCACGTCCCGATCGACCAGGATAAACTCGCCGATCGACTGAGGGGGGAAAGAGATGGAAATGTGACGCCGGTTGGCACGAGAGAGAGACCAGCAGCGCCTCCGTGGGGGCGCAGGCGGGTACTGACGGGGTCCAGCATGAAGCAGTTGACTCCCTGGCCGGTGGAGATCACCATCATGGTGGCGCTGCCGTAGAGAGCGTAGCCCGCCGCCACGAGGTTCCTGCCCGGCTGCAGGGCGTCTTTCTCGGAGGGCTCGTCGTCTGACGTCTGGGCGGAGGAGAAGTAATGGATTACACTCACAAGACAAACGTTTCCCGCGGGTGTTTGCGGCTTGCTGGCACCTTTCTGTAGATGGCAAAGATGGTGCCGATGGATACGAGGCAGTCGATGTTGGAGGAGCCGTCCAGGGGATCAAAACACACGACGTATTTGCCCTGGAAGCGAAGAAGAGGGTTAAAACGATTGCAGGAGTCACATGGGACCAGATTCCTTAAGGAAAAGATTTGGAAAAAACTGGTCAAACTGGATGAAACTGGTTCTGCCTCAGACATTAAAACAAACTTTGAGGCTCTGTCACATCTTTAATAGTAGCTGAGGTGACTTCTTATGTTTAAACAGCCGTTCTCTCTCTGATGGTGGAGGCGAACGTACCCTGCTCTCCGGCTCTATGACGATGGCGCGTTCGTTCTCCTCGGACACCAGCAGGCAGGAGGTGAAGGACGACTTGATCATATTGATGACCAGGTCGTTGGACAGAATGTCCAGCTTCTTCACCTGGTCGCCCGTCACGTTAGTGCTGCCAGCAATGCCGTAACTGAGGAGACGAGGGAATCAATGAGAAGCACGTTCACTATGTAGAGGTGAAGTTTCAAATATTTTATGATTTTAAAAAAGCAATGAAAGTCACTTTTTTTTTTAGCAAAATCAAAAAGAGAGTTCTCTTTTTGTCGTCATCTTCTGCTCTCCAAAATGCAGTGAAACACCTGAAGATTTATTTATATCTAGGTAGAATTTGAATAAAATTAATATTGAGATACATTTTTACCAGTTTACACCATTCTTAAGGGCAGAATTTAAGGAACATTTTGATTTAATTAATATTCAAAAGGTAAATAAGACAACGGCAGTACTAAAGAATCGATCCGGGGGAGCTGCGCAGCTTTACGCATGCGCTTCCTGATTAACCACAGAAAACACGAACGTCCTGCTCAACTTCTGCCAACAGGAACTTGTGAGAAATAACTGGAATCCACCACAACTCCACCGTGAACCCGGCAACTCACAGGTGTGCGATCCCAGCTTTACGCACGGCGCAGGAGATGGCCTTCACCGCCGTCCCCAGAGCGTTGAGCAGCGTGGTCAGCTCCCCGGTGCCTTTGGCTCTCCTCCCCTCCTCCATCACAAAACGGGTCATAGTGACCACGTTGGTGTCGAAGGCCCCTCGTTCGGACATGACGGCAGATGATCCCCTCAGTGTGGAGGCTGGAGGGACTGTTACAGCACTTAAATGCTGCGCAACGCGGAACTTGGTGGCGTGAAAAAGACGAGAGCCAATCCAGAGCTGTGGGAGAGGTGTGGCCCTGCTGGAAACACGACGCGCTTTGTAAAAGCCAGTCTGGCCAGTGATGAAATGCTAATACTACAAGCACAAGGATTTGAGCAGAAATGAAAGACTTGATGCAATCCTGTGTTGCGCAAACCTTGCTGTGTGCTTTTCTGGCTCAGGTTAGATAGCGTGAATCGCCAGTTTCCTCACGCTCAACTCTTGCAACGTGAAATCAAATTCTTCCTGCTATTGTCCAAGACTACATTCTCAGTTTCTCGACTACATATGGCTGGGGTATGCTTGCTTTCTACGTGACCCTCGCAATTAGGGCCAAAAGCCAGCAGAAATAAATGCGCAAAGTAGTGAGAAAATATAAATACTACAATCGAAGTTGTTACCCGTCTATTAACATGACACCGTTGTGCATACAATTGCTTTGTGGTTGATACTTCTAGTAAAATAAAATACTTAGTATGGTATGTTTAAAATTTCTACAATCCATTTTCCCCAAAACAACTAGCTCCACAATTAAAATAACATAATTTCCAAGACTGCTAGTGCTGTGCGTCGCCACAAGATGGCGCTGTTGGCCGCAGGCCCGCACGAGGCGACGACCGCCACGTTGAGCGACGAGCACCGAACTCTACAGGTGTGCTTTAATAACAAGGAATTATCATCTATCCTCTCATTTAATGTCATCTTTAATCCATATCTTTATTTTATTGTCGTTGTTCACGGTTAATTAAATGAATTAGCAGCCGAGGGAGGGGCGAAAAAAGGTCAAATCGGGTTTTTAGTAAAATAATTCCTGCGTATTCCACGAAGTTTCCATATTGACTCTAGCCAACTATACCCTCCATAGTCTATTTTTGAGTTTAAACAGCCTATTAAGGGAGCAGGTAGGGTTCACCTGTTGCGCCAACCCCCCCCTATCGTCAGTGACGAGGCCGACCTGGTCCCGGTCACCGACTGCGCATGACCGCGGGCGAACGACCCACGGCTGAAGGCAGCGCGTCCATACAAAGAGGCTGCTGCCTTCGGACGGGACGTGTCGGCCGCGCCGCCACAGCAAAACCTCGCCTGGTTGGTCGCAAAGTTGATATCCGGGCGATTTATCCTGCGGGAACGTGAAAACCAGCACAAGAAGTCGAATCCACCGTGTGGGGAAGTTGGATTCGCGTCCAGGAACGAAGCTCTTGGCGTCGGGTGAGTGAAACGCGCTGCGCTCACCAGGATCGTCAGACAAACCCCAGATACACATTTGGTTCCATTAAAACTTGCAAAGTCCTGATATCAACCTTCGCCCCGCGCAGGCCTTCGCTTTAAATGGTTTAAGCGCGTCTTCCACGCGTGTTCTGGGTCAGGTGGTCCTGCAGCGACCAGACCAGACAGACAATCCCATGAATCGCTGCTGGTTAATCGGGATTATGCTTAAAGTCATATGGGCTTTGTTGTACCTACCGCACCGATGTGGCGCTCTTATTCGCACGTAACTAATAATAATTAAAAGCAATCTTCTGTGCGCTGTTCAGGTGTCACGGGAGCGCGCTCACACGCTGCTTTCAGCTGCACTTTGAGCTCCGAGCGCTGGGAAACTCGGTGCGTGAATGCAGCAAATTAAAAATAAAAAGTTTCATTCAAGAATTTGATTGTTAAGAGTTCTACCCCTAAAACTACTCCTAGAAAAAGACGAATCTTCGTTCGGTTTTGAAAGGATTTAAAAAAACAAAGTAATTATTTTCTCTGGCAGGGTCTGGGCCAGGGTTTTAAAAAGGTTCTACATCAAACTAAAATGCTCTAGAATAGATCACAGCTCTTCAACAGTCCACCTTTCCCGTCCTTCTGTGGATTATTGGGCCGTGGGGAGGCCTGTGGAAGGTTAAGGACCCCCAGTAATTTAGGCGGTTTTGACCTGTGGGGTGGTCCCTATTGTGAGGATCAAACAGAGAGAAGCTCTGGACTGATGAGAAAGTGAAGGAATATGATCTCGCTGGCGAAGGTTTAATGAGATTCTTCGGCTTTTGAGGCGGCGCGTTTGGCTGGTCATGGAACACACTTTTCTAGGTTTGTGCACGATGTGAGCAGATTCAGACTGGAGAATCTGCTCCTTCCTGGAGATCATAGAATCTATAATCTATAATATATGCAAAGATGGAGCCCCGTTCCTGCAGAATCAGAACCTCGCGCTGGTGTTTGTGTACATTTACATCGCGGTGCATTTACAGTACACATGACATTTTGTCCAGTGTCTGCACATTCCTGAGAATCATTAACTTTGACGGATAGACAGCGGAGACGATCCAGAACGGAGGGGAGAGCATGAACGAATGGCGCCCTCCTGACGCACCGAAGCCCCGTTTAAATGGTCTGTTGGACGATCCAGTCATTGCTCATTCACGCACTCGGTAACGGCTCACATGTCTTGAGCTGAGACTTATTCACACTGTAACAAGCTTAGCCTTAAAGCTGTACATTGTTCAGCATCTCACTGGTCCCATAACCCCCCCCCCCCCCCATCGACCTTCAGCAGATCGGTGAAGGTACAGCCTGGTACATCTGGCTTAGCGCACTCCGGGTCCTCATCGTCAGGCCTGTAAGGTTGTGGCACATATGGCAGAGGTTTCTCAATTAACGCGTGCGTGAGACGACCCCCGTGTCCACGGGATCAAAGGCGGGGTCCCTCCGGTTCTCGTGTGTCACCCCCAGCCCACACCTCCCTGTTATTACGGCTACCATCCTCCCCGTGTTTGTTTAGAGGAATGACTTCCACTCCACTTCCCCGTCCAAGAGCTTTGCCTGTCAAATCTGGCCCCCGCGGTTCTCTGCGGCGGTGCAGCTCCTTGCGGCGTCCTCGCCGCGGCGTCTCCTCTGTAATTTCATCTAGAGTGGGTGCAAAGTTGTAATTTTAGTTTGGGTCGAACATCTGGGCATGCATCTGTCCAACTTGTTTTCCAGCTGCATAGTTTAGTGCCTAAAATACCTTATTTTGGCTTGAAAATAGGACATTTTTCTGGGCTCATCTGTAATTCTGTAACATCTCTGTGCAACAGCGGCCACTTTTTTAATGGTCTCATCATCCACATGGGCAGGGATGTTGTTGCAGCTGTTCCTGAAGGGTGGGATGAAGCCCCACATCAGCCCTGTTATCACCAAAACAAACTCAAACGAGACAATCGAAGCCCGCGTGTGTGAAGGAAACCTCACTCCTGCATTTGTTTTGCAGATTACAGATCACCCCAGCCGGCTTTACAGAAATAAACCTGCACAAACTAAAACAACGGGGCCAGATTTCAACCGCCGGGTCAGCTGCCGGGCCAGCGCCACACTGTTTGCAAATTTGCTAGGAAGTCATTATTTGCCCTGATCAAAGCGCTGGCAGAACCGCTTGAAAATCCTTTTTAAACCGCTGCTTAGAGGCTTAAACGGGTCCGAGGTGACCCGACGACGAGAGACTTTTTCACGTTGGGAACGCAATTGTGCGTTAAGGTTTGCAGCAGTTCTGAAGCGGCGAGCGGCGCCTGCCGAGTTCAGAGGAGGAAATCCCTCCAAACTTGAACTGGTCCAACTTGCCTGAACTTGAGAGAGATTTGTGCTGGAGTGAAGAATTGTCTCGGCAAACACGGACGAGTGAAGGTTCCTTTGTGCACCCTGGATTAATCCTTGGCTCAAGCTAACCGTGTGTTCAGCAGAGCCCTTTCATTTCCCCATCGGTTGATCTCTCATCGTGGATCACTTCCACCTGGTGATTGGAGATATTTCAGAGTCGTGAATTTGGCTCCTTCAGGTCAGAAATGTTAAAGGTTTTGCTCCTTTTTCTCAATTTCTTTTGAGGAATTCATACGGTGCATTTAAAGGTTCCCCTTTTCTGGAGTTTTCAGGATTGTGCAGGTGCAGATACCATCTGGATTTTAAGGAAGGGCTTCGGCCTTGTGTGTGAAACACACCTTTGTGTGGAGGCGCTCACTTTTGCAGGTATTGATGCATTAAAGACCGGTTGTACTCGGCTGGGTTTAGTGGTTCTACAGAGTTTGGGGGCCGACCTCTGTCAAAACTATTTTTAATGAACAAACTTCAGATCAAAACTTTCGTCTGCTGAGCTTATTCACCTTCAAATAATCATCAGGTTTGAGGCGTTTCCTGTTAAAGTCTGACTCCAGTTTGTCTCTTGTTATTGAGAACAACCTGTCTGGAACTGGGAGGAGTAACAAGAAGGTTGTGCTGGAGACAGAAATTCAGAACAGACTTGATTCTGTAATAATCTCTCAGCTATGCAGACATGCACAGACTTTTCCTTTCAAGCTGAAACACTGTCGCCCTGCATCACTTTGTCCTAAAATTGGCAACATTGCAAGATGGCTAAGATGAAGAGAAGAATGAAGAGGACTCGTAAAGCGGGATTACCTCAAACCCCACCACTGAACAAAGGATCGAGCAGTCTGCCATTTTGTTGGATTATAGCAGAAACTTCATCCTCAACCACCTAAGCCCCCCCGACCCCTGCGTGAAAAGCACCACACAGCAGAAAGTGCTGCCGAATTCATCTCCAGCCAGAGAAGCCACCGTTGTGGCTGAGAGGACATCAGAGGCTCAGCCGGGCCGCTCGTGTTACAGCCTCCCTCGCTGCCTCGTATTGTTAGGTGTGTGTGTGTGTGTGTGAGCAGCTGTTTTGTGATTGGCTGTGCGGGATGGTAGAGGGTGACGTCTCCATTATCTGGGATGTTTCCCCTCCGGTCGCTCTGGGAGAGGTTCAGAAGTTGCAGCGGAAGTTCAGAACGCTCCTGAAGATATTCCTGAGACCTGAGAGCGGTGAGTTGCAGCTATTTAGGAGGTCTGGTGCTAGAATAACCCTTCAGAGTCTCATGCATCCTTAGAAATGTGTGTGGTGATACTCAGGTTGTTGTCTGGTTCCTGCTCAGCATTCAGCTGAGTGGAATGCACCTCTGCACACGGAGGGAGACTCTTGAGAAAAAGAGGAGGATTGTTATCGAACACTAAGTTTCTCTTCCCGCTCAGCCTGTCTGGGCTTCATCTTTCCTGGGTGACCTCGGCAGTAGCTTTTTTCCCCAGTTGTAACCTGTGAAAATGCACCGTAAAACATGAAAACGGCACCGCAGGGATGTGTTAACGAGGCCCCTCTTTTCTTTCATGTGGGACTTTATTTTAACGACTTCTGGACAGGCGTTCCTCAGTAAACGGCGGGAGTAAATGACTTCCTGTGTCAGTGGGACTTTTGTTTACAGCGGCGCTCTTATCTGCTGTGGTTGGAGCTACTGTGCAGATGGAGGCTTGAGGTCAGCGGAGAACTTTTAAGTACGACAGGAAGCCACATTTGCCACCCTGCACGTTAATTAGAGAGAAAACGTGTGTGATCTGGATTCACCGACACATGCTATCGGGGCATAATTCCTTTTAGCCTTAATTAGGGTTTGGTCGAATGTTTTGGTGTTGATGTTTGAGGTTATCTTGGAGTTGCGTGAGTATGGATTCACGGCGAGTGTTGGACCCTCTGGGTTCAGCTTACACTACTTTGCTGTTGTGTGTGAGCTTAAGCTGTGGTCCTCATCACTGCTGTACCCAGGTCAGTTTAACAATAGCGCCGCTCACTCTCAGGTTTCGGTTGCCACAAAGTGACGGACAGATTGCCATAACAACGCAGACTACAGTTTCCAGGATCCATCCCATTTTCCCCCTCTTTCTGTTCTTCCTCTCGAACATCCACAACAGCGTTTATCTCATTAAGACCAACGGAAGCTTTAATAAACGGGGTTCTGACATGAACAATGACTAAAGCTAAAATGCTATGTGTGCTTTCACTCATCAAATATTTAACTTGTGTTCTTTGTAAGTTCTTTTTGGAGGTAATTAGTTACTAAAATGTCCTTGTTGTGTGGCTCTTTATATTGTAGCTGTATGCTGGTGTGAGCATTAAAACTGAAATAAAAACGATATTAAGGAAAAATAGAGCAGATAATTGATCATTATCACAGTATCAACATACCACCAAATCAACACTTGAGAGGATTTAACACTATATTTGTATTTCCATTATGGGATGGCCCCTTCATGGCGTGATGATGTATGGCCATGACCAGCTGTCATTGATGTTTTTCATAAAACAGGTTTAACAAGCTGCTCACCTGTTCTTGTTTATTCAAATTAAAATAGATGATCATGTCAAACCTGCATCGGAGGCCAAGTGACGAAACTCGACAACGACCCACCGAGATCCAGAAACTTTTGCCTGTTTTTGAACCGCGTGATTTAACTCGGTAGCTTTAGTGTGTGTGCATATTCGCTGACATCTGCCACCCGTCCTCTCACCTGGCTGATTTTTCCAGGCCTCCAGTGTGGCTGAATGAACGCGCGACTCGCCGCTTAAGTCAATATTTGGTTGCAGGCGTCACCCTCTGGTTAGGATCTGCTTGTTGATGAGATGGGTAGCGACGTTAGCATTCATGCTAAAGAGTCGTCGGACTGAAGACCTGCATCTGGTGCTGGCGGGGGTGATAACGGTAAAATAGGGAAAGCTATGTGAGCATATTCGTGACCTGAACGACAGCCATGCGCATTTTGTTGAAAGAATCCTCAATAGTGGAGTGTTATGATGAAGAAATTCCCAGAATACCTTGGAAGTTAATCCCTTTGTTTACCAGGAGGATCCCCTCTCCACCACAACAGAGCACGGCCGTAATACCACAGTGTTTCCAGTGGAATGTTGCTGCCATTGTTGACCACGATGACTCCCACTGGGAAGACACCCCCCCTCCTCATCCCTCCATCCCTCCGCTGCCAACACAATACAATGTGTTGCATTCAACGTATGAAGGCATGCTACTGTTTTGGTAGCCTCTGACCCAGTAACTGCGGGCCAAGGCCAAGATAATGAAAGGGATGACACGGAAGTTATTAGTTAGTCCCACAGTTAATACAACTTCCTGCACTCAAACCTGGCTGCAAATCCCCCCCTTTTACTTTAAAGATGGAACTACCTAAAAATGCAAGATGGTGTGGAGTTTCAGCCCATTTAAACTTTCCGCGCCCTTGTTCTAAGGGGACATCGGTGGCCCTGTAGCACTGCCAAAGTCTCTGTGTTTGGAGATCAACTCTTGGTTTTAGCCCAAGTGCAATTAATTCCTGGTTTAGGGTGAATATCATCATTACTTTGATTGCTAATGGCACAGCTTTGAGAAGAGTCACTTCCTTATTTAAAGAGTTAAATGGATTCTTGGGGTCAGAGCGTGGTGGCTGGATTTGGCCTGTCACCAGCTCCATGCTTTTGTTCCGGTCTTTATCCTGGTGTTTCCTTCTTGCTGTCCCATTGGGAATAAATTAGACTTTCAAATTTGGTAATTTAAGTGGCGTGTGGGCAGCGTTGAGGACTGCCAATGAGGAAGCCCCGGGCTGTCTGTAGGAGAAAAATAAGACCGTTCCTGATGTTAACCATCAATCCTCCACCCCCTAAAAAATCCTCGCCATCGTTCCTTCCTCGCACGGTCTATTTTTTTATCACCTGTTCTCCCAGTGGAACAAATCATTTAGCTGCCACTGTAATGGGATTAGCCGCCGCTCTCCACCTCCCTCCCCACCTTCTTCTCTTCCTTCCGCTCCTATTCATTCCTTTGTTTTTCAAGTTCATCCTCGAGTTTGGGGAAGCTCTTTTGGAAAACACAAGCAGGCCGTGTCACTGAAAAGCTTTGAACAGGGAAACCCGTGAGCTAATGAACTGCACAAACAACTCCAGAGCTTCGGTCACCTCATTTGGCTACTTAACGTTCAAAAGTGTTGCTAATATTTCCCTCTGGGGCTGTTTTCTGTCAGCTTGAAACCCCAGAGAAACTCTAAATAACCTCTTAAGCTCTGCAGTGTATTTGTGTTATCAGCACCAGGCTCCCTGTAGCCGAGCAGGGACAATAGGAAGTCTGCCAGATTAGCATGCTTGATGTCCCCAGTGACAAACGTCACTGACGCTTGTTAATCAGGCCTAACTCTCTGATGTCACCAGTAAGCAGTACGACCCTGACGTCGCAGCGATAAATAATGAGGCCAGACGAAAGCACGCCGGGGATAACAAAAGCCGTCCGGCGTCGTGACCAGCTGGGGCTCCACAGATGGACCTGAATATCATTAACATTGCATTTAAAGTCAATGCTTTCCTCTTGCTTTCATTTAAATGAAAGAATTTCTAATGTGTGTTTGTTTGTCGGGGTCACCTGAGGCCTTCTCTTTGTGTCCGAGTCATTAAACGCCACCTGCAAAAACCTGTCTAATGGTTAAGTGGCAAAATATAAAACATTTAAGATGTTAAAGGACATTTTTAACGCGCATCCGGTGGTTGTTGTGCCCGCTCGGTTGACCTGTTGCCTCTACAGTTGAAACGGTCTGCTGAAGGGCCCCTGATTGCTTCATTGGTACATGAATTTTGGCTCACAAATCTTATTTTCCCACCTGTTTTTGATCCAGTAATCGGACCGAAAGGTCAAAAACTAGATTCCTCTCAATAAGGCTTATTGGTAGGGCTCGGAGCTGTGCGTGGCTATTGGTCGGAGAGCCTCGTTCCCCTCCTTCACGCTGTCATCACTTTAATTAGCTTGTTGTCCATTGTCTTCCCGCTGTCAGAGGAGAAGGGCAGCAGAGGACGCAGCATTGGATCTCATTGGTCCGTCTCTAAAAGGTCAGCAGAATGGGCTCGCTTGGCACAAAAGCAAACACGAAGCACTTAAGAATTTCTCCCACAATACCTCTTTGAGAAAGCTGACAACGGATGTGAAAGCTCTGGGAGTGACGGTCCCTCTCGCTGGAACTCCCCCCCCCGAAACTTGGTTTCAAGCCAAGTTGTTGTAATTGGGATCAACGTTATTACAAGAAAAAGTGACAAATTTTCTGCTTTTCTTGTTGGGTCAGATGAACATGGTACCCGAGCAAGAGAAAACTGGATCAGTGCGCTGTACTTGATCCTGTTATTAAAGAACAACAGGAGGGGGTGTGTGTCTGCCTCCAGTCAGCGATTTAGTTTAATATGCTTCACAACTGAGTGGTGCACCATTTTATTCTGTAATCATCTTTGGCTGTGCAGCTTCAGGCTGCATTTTAAAAATAAAATCCAGGGTCCCACACAGATAAGTTGTAGTTTCTGTCCTGTCCTCCACCTTTGTGTCTCCACTCCAGAGCTAAACAAATACGTGGCTCCAGTCTGTCCTTGTTCAAGTGCAGCCAGTCGGAGGAGGGAGGCGGTGGGGGAGGAGAGAGTGGAAACGGAGTGAGGAGAGAGTTGTCAAAGTCCTACAAATTAGCCTGAAATAGTGTTTGAGCTAGATATTTCCTGAGTTTGATGAAATGCAAGTTCATTTTTCCCCCAGTTGTTGGCTATCTTTGCCCTCTTGGGGGCGCTGTTGTTAACGGATTCTTTTTTTAATGTAAATACTCAGAGGGAAAATGTCAGATGTCAGGTGCAGGTAAACACAAGCATCTCCGCCTTTATTAGTGTCTCCCACCATGTATACAAAATAACCCACATGACAGGCTACCATGAACATGCACACAACAAACACTGCTGGTCCCACCCAGAAATAGTTCCCCTCAAACAGGCAACATGTAGAAGGAGGTAGGTAACAATCGGGCAGGGTCACTTCTTGGTTCTCGCACTAAAACCTTACAAGGCAAAAATTAAACTGTACAGCGGTCAAACGCATTGTTGCAAAATGCAGTTCCTCCCCTGCGTGCCACATCCCAGATATCCAAAATTATAGATCTCATAAAGAAATCGCAGGGAAAGAGGAGAGCGTTGTCTGAATGGGTCATCCGTAATGACTGCTTCATGCCGAATCCCCCAAAATTTTCCATAATAGACGAGAAGCTTCATTCTTGAATTCTGGGTTGGTTGCCCGTGCTTGACCTCTGTGGCTGCGCGGCCACAGGAGGAACAGAAATTTAAATTGGTTTCACCAGAAATAACCTAACATGATTGCACAACAAATGTGACTGAAGGTTGTCTCCACAGTAACCATGGTGGGGGGGGGGGGGGGGGGGGATAATTAAAAGGTGTTGAAATGCTCAAAGATAGTCAACAAAACTGTTGATCAGTGCATCCTGGCTCTGTTATGGTGGAATGTAGCATTGAGTCTAAATAAATGTGTTGTTTGAGCGTCTGATATCCCGATAAAGGGCTGTTTTGGTGTTTCTGAGCCGATTCACGAAACACATCCTGGTTTCTCTCGAGGCTTCTACCTCGTCTATTAAAGCTGCAACTCCGCTTTTATTAGTGGAAAAAGCATCCCACTGAATATTCAGCACAGTAGGTTTTTCAGCTTTAAAAGGGAAAAAGTTGCACCACTTCCTGTCAGACCTGATCATTATTCAGTGCAATTAAGAACAGATTTATTTACTTTTAACCTGGATTTTGGAGCAGGGAATCATTTGGCTCCCTGCCTCTGGTAGCTTTTGGCAGGTGACTTCCGTGTGATTCTGTTTGTGTGACCGTAACTTGTTTTTAGCGTAGTGACGCCTCCCCGAGCTGGATCACTGTAAATCAGTGGGGCTGCACCTGTAGCTGCTGTCACACCTCTGCACAGATACACCCGGTTTCCTATTTATGTACCGGATGGAGGAACAAAACGGGTAGTTCTGGTTTGCGTCCGCTCACACGTTGATCTTTTGCTCGTGACTCTTGTGTGAATCCGATGGGGACACGCTGCTCTTGTGGTGAACTGTGGTGAGTTGTTACATCTGTTCACAATAAGCAAAAGAAGCCTTAAAGGCTGAGAAAAAAGTGATATTTCTTTTACCCACTGATGACAACTGCAGATTTCTTGGTTTTAGTAACCAAAAAGAACTCAAAATGGATTAAAATAAATAAGTTAAAATTTGCATGTGAAGCTTTCCTGAATTACGCCACTCTACTGGTTAATATGTAAACATCCCAAGTCTTTCCGTTGTCTGCTGTTGGCTATTAAAGGTCATCGTGGGCTGAAAGGTGACTACAGATCAGCAGTCGCTCACCTGGAGGCCCCGCGCAGGGATCCGTTCCACCCAAGCGGTCTAAAGTTCTGTTTCCCCTTATAGGACACAGATCATTTGGCCTTCGCTCGGAGGAGCCGTCTAATCTTAGCTGTGAAACTTGCTCCTCTCTAAGGGCTGCTGGTGTAGGCAGGCTGTCGGAGGCTGCTGCTTTCAGTGCGTTTGCTACCTGTGTGCTGTTGCTGTGGAGGAAGGTAGAATGAGACTCCGAGGTAAGCTGCCTGTAGCGACGTTAGCGCTTGTTGTGACCACGTGTGTGCGTGTGTGTGCAGGGTGTAGCTGTGCTTGCGTGCACTGCCGCAGACGTGCTGCAACACTGTTCTGTTAAAGGCTGCAATTAAAAAAAATAACCACAAAAATTAAAACGTTTTCACTATTTAATTGTTTTAATTAGTGGACAAGCCTGTTGACCTAGGAGCTGATATACGCGGCGTTCATTTTTGAAGGAAGGAAGGAAGGTTCACTGGGCTGTTGCGCAACGTACTGTCTTTAGGCTCCGGACAGAAAACGTCTGTAAATTACTGTTATGTGTGTGGACATTAAGTTAGGAGAAAGGTTTTTGTACTTTTTATTGGGACAGAGGATGAGAGAAGCTACATGGCACACATTTGTATGAAACCTGCAGATCATCCTGGAGACGCTGTGTAGTTTAGGGCTAATGGCACAGTTTTAAACGAGCTTTGCTCTTTAAATTTGGCAACTCGTCTGGATCAATTAAGTCATATTTGTCAATGATTGCTCGACAACAACAGTAAACGCCGTTGTTATGTCTACGTGAGGGGTTCTTGAATCCTCACAGCAGAACTTTGAGGAAAAGAAAATTGTCTTGTGAGTTTGTGAGGGTACAATATTATCAGACAACACACCCATGCTGCTAGTTTACGACTACTCAGTAAAAACTATTTACTAGTGTGCGTTACAACACTCTTTTAGCTGCAGTTTAAACTGGTTTTAGGACCCTTGAGGACCTCTTTTAAGACCACTAGGGGGCCTAAATCACACTTTCAAAGTCGACGACCGACTGAAGCAGATCCAAGGTCAGTCTTTTCTTAGTGAATAAAGTCTGAGGTCATAGAGTGTCTCAAAGGAGTGTGTGTGGCATTTCCTCCATCTTTCCTCCTCCAGATGGGCATTCACAAACCAGCCCTCTCTGTGCCTGATGAAGTTGACTTTTCCCCTCATGTTGGCTCCTCTCTTCTGAGAAAAGCTCTTTTGTTCTGGCTCATAATGTATCCATTGATGGTGACCAGGCAAACGGCACGTCTAATGTTCATAAATGTCAGATGAAAACGCACCTGTGAGAGACTGGAGGTGGGCTCTCAAAGTGTTCTCTCGCCAAAAAGTCATTTTTCCACATTGCGTGTGTTCGTGTGCAACATTCTTAAATTGTTTCAGTCCCTCACTCCCCTGGTTGCTGTATCTGTTTTCATTTTGAGACTTTTTTTTTTTAGGGCTGATAAATGAATTATTTGACAGACAAAAAGAGCCAATTGTTGCTTCCAGCCAGCTTACTACAATACTTTGTTTTCTGTTTGCAGGTTGCATGGTAAACTGGACTTGATGCATGGCAGTTGCATGACAACCGTAGGCCTTGTTGAGGGACCGAGAGCGCAGCGCTGCAGCCATGGCTCAAACCATGCATGTGAATGGCAACGGCCCAGGTAACCAACCCCTTCGCTCACCAGTTTCAAAGTTCACGTCCTAGTTTATTTGCATCAATGTTGTTTTTCTCCCCCCTTTGTGTGTAAAACACGATTAAAAGATTTTTGCGGGAGTTGTCAGTCCTGCTCAGTCACAGATCCAGTGGGTCTGGGGTGATGAAAGTGGATCCCTCAGCTGGGTTACCTCCAGACGACTGCTCGTATTTTTAACTTGATTTCTGACATCCTCGTGAACAGCGTGTGCTCTCTCTGACTGGACCAGAATAAACTAAAAGATGATACAATGTGGCTAAATGTAGATGGAGTGTCCAGTTTCAGACTGGTGTCGGCATGTATATTTAACCACCCAACTCCAGTTTCACATCTGACTGTGTTAAAAAGGAGTGGCGGAACTAGACCAGTAATAAATTGGGCATGAAGATAAGCGTTTATTACTGGGCTTTTATAGCATTCTCGCTGAAGAACGCTAAGGAAAATATGAGTTTTCAGAAGCTCCTTTTCTTTTTGCCACATGTTTGCACATGTACACATTCTGTAGACTCACCACATATGTGCAGGAATGTTAAACATTACCATACAGGGGAAAAGGTGAGGTTTATCTTCTTCTGAGGCACAGTTGGTGCGAGTCCCTGCAGGGTTCACACTTGAGTGTGAAATAAAAGTTGTCAGCCTGGCGTCGCACCGAAAGCACCTGCCGATGGCTCGCATTCCTGGCCAGACTAACAGGAGAGAGTGAAGCATCCGACTTCCAAATCCCTGCAGGAATGCACAGCATGCTGGAGACGGATGAGCTCAGGACACCTGCACGCCATCGTTATTGTCAGTCCGTCACAGCCGCCTACAAAGCTTAGGGATACACTTTTTGTTAGAATGTAAATCTAAAGGGTTCGCTTCAAAGGCTGCAACGCCGCACTTTTATTGTCCACCTTTACACGTTGAGCAAAAGGCTGAGGAAGGTGACGCCGACACTCACAGTAACTTCTCCCTTTTCCATAAAAATAGCTCCGTTGGGTCTCTGGTGGTAAACATGCCACCTAGTTAATCTGCAACAATTGGAGTCCTTTCAGTAGTCGGCCGGCCAGTTCTTTACTGCTCCGCTGATGTTTAGTTTGTCTGTCTGTGTGGACTTTTGCCAAGTTAAAGAAAACAACACTCGGCCTTTAACTCAAGGCAGAATCAGACTTTTAAGTCTGTGCTCGGCGTAAAAGATGCAGGTATTTACTGCACAGGCGATGCAGGGAACCACACTGTGAGCAGCAATTACAAAGAGAAGGACTAGGGAAAGGGGATTATGGGCGATTACGGACCATTCAAAGCATTCGGGTCCAGTCGTCCTTTGGCTAATCGTTAGAATCTGATGGAGGTTTTTGGCAAAACTGCTGCAAAGATCCCCAACACCACCCATACAAAACCATCGCCCCCGGTGTGAAGTACCCCACAGAGGCTGGTATAGGGGTTGAGACGGGACCATGACGGCTTTGGCCTGACTTGAATGCCCTCAGTCCATCACAGACTAAAACCCCAGAAGGCCCCGTGGTCCGTAACCTCCTAGTGCCCCATTCAAACTCACTCAACTGGTTTTGTTCAGACCCAGCTGCTGCCTTAAATACCCCACTCGCTGTTTACTCTGAGCTCCACTTTTATTTTCCTATTCTGATTGTGTGTGTCTGTGTAAGTGCTGTGAGCTTATAAAGCATGTGCCAAGGGAGCACGACCCAGGTTTTATGTAAACGTAATGGGATAATTGTTACAGTAATGGGTCTTGGTGCTGTAGACACTCTGTATCTTGACACAACAGTGTTGAATAAATAGAGGGGACTCTCTCGGTCTTCGTTCATTCTTAGCATGTGAAAGCCTCCTTCTCTTGCTGGGCAGGGACTGAATAGTTTATTATTTGAACATTATCAATACATTCATGTGCAGCCCAGTTCACACAAGGGACACAATGCGGTTTCGCAACTGAACATAAATTCTGATAATTTAAAAACTTGGCTCAAAACTTGACGTATATTAACATTTCACATTCCCTGCATGTTTATTAGTGCTGATAAGCAGAGGCCAAAGCAGTTGAGGGTTGACTCTTGCTCTACAAGGTCCACAGCGTTCATACAGGGGTGTAGAGGGGAGCACAAAACATTTATTTTATAATCACATGCTTTACAGGAAACTTTGAGTTGAGTTCATGTCTTCAAAGTCATGAACTGTGTCATGAACACACCTCATCTTATATATAAACGTACATAACAACCAGTGATCAACATCCATTTGTGCCCACTGTTTTTCTTGAGGAAACTCTGAATCTGTTTCCAGAGGAAGCCCGAGCATTTCCTCCATGTTCAGCGTGAGGATGTTGAATTTGGCAGCCGTGTGACATTTTGCTGCGAGCAGGAGCTAATGTTGAACTGTCAGTTTGCCTCTGCTCCGTCCGCTCAGCGAGGCTGTCTGTTGGAAAACTGCAGGCTTGTTTCAGTTAGTTTCCTGCGCAAATGTGAGCGGATGTGGACGAGTGTTCCTGGTGTTGAGCTGCAGCATGAGGTGCCGATCACACACTGGCTCGAGTTTTCTGTGGGGCAATTAGGCAGCGAGAGTTCAGGAAATACCAGGCTGGTATTATGAGAAGTGTGTGTGTGTGTGTGTGTTTTCTCAGCCCACTGGTGTCCACCCAGGCTCTGACTCTCTGCTACTAAGATAAAGCAGAGTTTCAGTTCTTAACATGCTTTAACTCACCTCTCTGTCTGTGTAATGAGTCTTTGTTTAAATGTCTCCAAGGGTTCGAGCCAAGTTTGAGCCGGCATCTTCCTGAAGAAAATCAATAGTTTTGTCTCACTCAGGTTGTTGGATTTAATGCTGCATGAATGCAGGATTTAACAGATGATTGTGCTGATAAATCTCTGCGTATCTGCAGCCACGTTATCCACAGGATGGTTTCCTTTAAATGTGCTTGAAAACCCAGTAAATCTAATTCACAGCATCTGCGGTGGTTCGTTTACGTTTGCATGTTGGAAAAAGTCTCTCTAGGGGTTCAGTTAATGGTTGTCATGTTTAAGGTTGTAGTTTTCTGGGGGGAAAAAGGGCTATTACAGAACTAAAAAATGTTCACTTTCCTTCCAGGCAGCAAACAACTGACGGATCGGCAGATATTGTGTGCGCTGTTAACCTTATTTAGTCTCTTTCTGAAGGCACTGGGAATGTTTAAAGGCATTTGTCAACTCTAAATTTAAACTTTTATTGGGCCAGTTCGAAATAAGCCAAGGTCTGCTTGTATTTTTTTAAAGAGTGAGAGAGGGCAGACAGGCAGACAGGCAGACAGGCAGACAGGCAGACAGGCAGACAGACAGACAGACAGGCAGGCAGGCAGGCAGGCAGGCAGGCAGGCAGGCAGGCAGGCAGCAGACAGGCAGACAGGCAGGCAGATGGAGGCAGACAGCATCAGATTTGTATATACATACTAAAGTTATATAATTGGCATATATGCACACAGTATGCAGGTATAATATTCAGTTAAAAGTAATGCTAATTATTTAAGATACAGACTCATATTGTCTGGGTTTGCTTCCGTAATTGTGCACGTATCGTTTTTTTTTTTTTATCTTAATTTGGGTTTAGCTTTGTTTTGCCAACACGACCTACATTTTCTCTGATTGTAGCGATAAAGGTGATATTACAGAACTTTTCCTGAGGGGGATGGACTTTTGAAACAAAACTGCTTTGAAGTTGTTCCCGTCAACAAGAAAAAGAATAAACCTGTCTGTCCGTGGATGCAATTTAAAGTAATCTTAACTATCAATGACTGGAAAGAACTTATTTCCAAATAATCCTGTTTTCTTTTTTGCTGCTGCGGGACCTTGTTGCCACGCACTGTTGCCGGCCGTCAGACTCTCGCGTAATCCTCGTCGAATTGACAGTGTGGCAGCTGCTGATTACTGGGACGCTCGCAGCGTCACTGTGGGAGCTCTGTCACTCCAGCATGACCCCACCGGTTGTCTCGTGTTGATGAGGTCATCGCTCAGCTGTTGAGGATCTCTGCAGTGCCAGACGGCTGACTGTTACGCCTGTGTGTGTGTGTCTGTGTGTGTGCAAATGGCACTGGTCAGCACACAGTAACTGATGAAACCAGGCGACGTAAGACAGTAACCCGTGTCACAGACTCGTGCAGGAGAACAAAGGTCTACTAATTTCAGCTTTGGCTGCTCAACCAGTTGTTGTTTTTTTCAGTTTTACTTTGTACGATATCAGTTCTAAACCGCTGAACGCCGTTCCTGACGAAATGTTTATATTTTACAGCTGTTAATGGAACTTTGGCAGAGCTGACAAGTAAAACCGCATGACTTGACTAGTGAAACAACATTCAGTGAAAACGTTGCGCACAGTCAGTGTTTGACATATACAGCAGTTGCATTATTTTCTTCAACAACAGGCCGTTGTCGTGACTTCACCTCCCCTCCCCTGAATAACTAGATGCTTATTTGGGTAGGGAGGCTCAGAGGATCCCGGCTCAGCTCGCAGCCTCACAGGATTGGAGGAGGCAGCCGTCCAATAGGTCAGCAGAGCAGAGCTGTGCCGAGTTTACACCAATAGTGGAACTTTTTTCCCCCCCTTACGGACAGAGGATTGAGAAAGAGCTCAGAGTGAGGGAAAAACTGCAGTTCTGCAGTCCCAGCGATCCGATCCCTGCAAGGGTATATCCCTTCCTCTGAAACGGGAAGCGGCGAGGAGACGAGGAGTAAAACTGGGGAGAGTGTTGTTGGTCCGAGGTGAGTTTGAACAAGGTGGCTGTGTTTTAGCAACAGGCTTAGCCCTTGTCATTCCCTCCTCTGCTGAACAGAAGGGGCTGACAGGACTTTTAGGAACTGGGTGGACTGGAAAGGAAGAGTGGGGCTGTTTATTTCCAGCCTGTGTTTGCTTTAGTCGGTGAGAGTTCCAGGCATACCAAGAACAAGACTCTGTATTTAGCCAGCATGCTGTGACTGCGCTGCAGCGGTCTGACAGCAAAGATAGGCTTTAGATTTTCAGCTGCGCTTTTATTTCAGCTATTCCTGGTTTGAGTCAGCTGGACTTTTTTCTCCCCCTCTCTGTCTCTATGTTGAGTTAATTGGTTCATTCTGTTGTGTCAAATCTTCAAAAGGTGGATTTTGGACTGTAATATTGACATTTTGCCCTCAATACACTGGTTCAGCCCTTACACAAGCTTTGTAAACAAGGATCTGTTTATCTTGCTCAAGCTTTGCACTGGTACATATAGATCCGTACAAACTACAGCAATCGAAATTAAAGACGAGTAACAAAGATTTGCTCCCATCTAAAGTCCGGGGCGCCTCTTGTTTTTGCCGAGTTTCACATTGTTGGATCTCACGTAGTTTTTGAATGATTTTAAACGCCTCACGGCAGCACGATTGTCGCTCACACTTTTCCAGGACGGATGTGAGACGTGTTTGGATTTGGTTAATGGAGTCATCTGCTGTTTCAGGCTCATAAACTGAGCCTGCGAGTATGTTGTTGTGTTTATCAAAATAAAAGATTGCGTAACCGTGAAGCATCTACATTGTTCTGTGAAGTCAGAGTGTGCAGTTTTCTAATGATTTGTTCTTGCTGCTCTGGTTCCAGAGAAACCACAACAATGCCCCAGCACTGAAACTGAGAAGGACCCCTACTATGTTGAAACACCCTACGGTTACCAGCTCGACCTGGATTTCCTCAAATATGTCAACGACATCGAGAGAGGCAACACCATCAAGAAGCTGAGCATCCAGAGGAAGCCCAAGAAACCCTTGTCAGTGCCTCGGGGCAGCACTGGCGGGGGCAGCACACAGGCTGAATGGACCTCCACGGACTCTCTGTCCTCCTCCAACAGCGACGACAAGCAGTCCCCAGTCTTCTTCAACCCCAGGTCCCAGACCAGTGCGCCGCCCACCCCCACTCTCTCCAGGCAGGCGGCCTGTGAAGTCCCCCTGCAGCAGCCTTTTTTGAACATCACAGAGCAGAAGCAGCTCCTGCCCCCTCCCTCTCCTAGGTTTAACCCACGTCACAACCCCCAGGTGGAGAGGACCCTCATGGAGACGCGTCTGCGGCTGGAACAGGAGCGTCTGCTCATGCAGCCGCACGTCGATCCCCCGATGCCCCGCCGCCGTCTTGCCAGCTTCGGTGGCATGGGCTCCAGTAGCTCCTTGTCCTCCCACTCGAGCTCCATTCTCCACAGCCAGATCTCCCCCAACGCTCCAGCTTTCCCAATCAATGGACACCCCCACAATGGAGAGTATAACCCTTACTACCCAGCATCTATGGGCAGCTCCATCAGACACAGCCCCCTGAGCTCTGGCATGACGACACCCGTGACAAATGTCAGCCCGTTACATCTTCATCAAATTCGGGAGCAGATGGTTGTGGCTCTCCGGAGGTTGAAAGAGCTGGAGGAGCAGGTGAAAACCATTCCTATCTTGCAGGTGAAGATTGCTGTTCTTCAGGAGGAGAAAAGACAAATGGCTGCCCAGTCCAAAAATCAAGGGCCAGGTGGCTTCCGCAAGCGTTCCTACAGTGTGGGAAGCGCTGACCAAATGGAAAACCCTGGTCCTGTACAAAAGGAGCCCGAGTTGCACATCAGAGAGCCTGAAGCCCAGGAACAGAGCAGCCAGTGTCTCGAGGAGTTCAGACGTCTGGCTGCTGAGGTCCAGGCTCTGGAGAAAACCACCCGGGAAAACAAAATCAATGAAGTCCATTCTCATAAGGTCCTGCAGAACCAGGCCCACCAAAAGTCCATCGGCATCGTCACTGATGAAAACATGAACAACCTCCCTGTTCCTCACGGGAAGTTGACCAACGGACATTGTCTCCGGGATGCCGGAGTCTCGACGGAGAGGCCGGACACGCGCAGCGTTGCGCTCGCCGTCACCGAGGCCATGCTGGGTGTGACCAGCGAGGCCGAGAAGGAGGTTGAGCTCCAGCATCAGGCGATTGAAGCGCTGAAGGAGAAGATATATCGCCTGGAGGTGCAGCTGAAAGAAACCACTCATGAAATGGAGATGGGAAAGCTAAAACTGGAGCTCCAGGCAGCTGGAGGATCAAACAAGAAAAAGGCAGACAAAGGGTTCATGGTCAGACCAGAGACGTACAACGTCTATGTGGAGGCCAAAGTCCAGATGCGCACGCAGGGGGTGGGTAACCATCTGGAATTCAATCATGCTAACGCAGCCAAAAGCTCACAGACCTGCAGCGTCGGGGTGTCGTGTGTTGCCTCTGGGCCGGAGATCCCCATGGACCGGTGGAGCGTTCGTGAGCTCGTAGAGGTAAAAGACCAGTGTGTGGGGAGGCGGATGGAGACATGTGACCAGCAGGTGGGTGTAGAACAGAATGTTTGCGAGGTCGGGGTTAACACGGAGGAGTCGATGGACAGTTTGGTTCTCTGCAAAGCAAAGTTAAGCAAAGAGTCCCGATCGGTCGGCTGCGGAGATTGTTCGGTGGATGTGATTGTTAGTCCCGTCAAGGCGCTGGTGTCCCGGGGGACCGACCCAGATCTTATCGGCAAAGTGGATTTGGGTGTCATGGCTGCTCCTGAGTCAGCAAATCAGCAGACCAGCACTGACCTAGAGGTCGCGAGCAAATCCACGAACACAAAAACAGCTGTCCTGACCGACTCTTTCACCGATATGACATTTATCACTTGTGACAAGCAAACCAGCACAGCTGCCATCGAAACCAGGACGGTTGCCGCCGGGGAAGGACTTGTCAAAGACGTTAACTCCTCTGCAAAAGCGCGTTCGGTCGCGGTTGGCACGACCACAGATATGGAGTCATTCCTTGGCAAATCGAGCTGCTCCGCTAAAACCAAAGAAAGTGGGGTGGGAGCAGTAAGCATCCATGACAACTTTTTGGTTGGCCGGAACACAAGAAACATTGCGTGTGGCCCCTCCCAGCCCGCTGGATCTCCCACCAGTAAAGAAGCGACAGAGGTGAAGGCTTCACCTGCGCCAGCACAGGCCCAGGAGTGTCCAGGACTGGACCATTACATCGGGAGAGTCCAAAAGCTGCTGCAGGAGCAGCAGATGCTTCTAGCAGAGAACTACAGTGAGCTCGCGGACGCATTTGGGCAGCCCCAGTCCCAGTTTGGCTCCATCAACAGTCAGCTGGTCAGCACGCTTTCATCCATCAACACCGTCATGAAGTCCGGAAGCACCGAGGACATCCTGAAGCTGCAGTCAGACTCTGTGAATCTAAACAAAGGTGAGAACGTTATGCTCAGTCACATACAGTGTCATTATCAGGCGAAATGCTAGCTGGCATATAATAATCCTGGAGGTTTATGGAAGCTATCTTTCTTTTTTTAAATTTCTTATTGCACAAAATGTTCAGAACTATAGATTTATTCAGAATACTGTGCATTAATCTTCAGTTATTATGTAATAAGAACTCAGAAAGGCTCTCTGTACTGCAACCCCCACATCCGCATCAGTTCATATAACAAATAATGCTTTTTAGAAAGAGATTAACACAGTACTGTTTTTTTAGATGAGGATAGAAAATATAATTGGCTGTTCAGCTTAATTATATAAATGAAAGATAATATATCCATTCCATTTAATTTGAAAAGATGTAGGTTTGATTTTTAGGGTGTTTTCTATAGATACAGTTAAAGGTAATGGAGGTCTAGTTTGGCCAGAGTGGTGGCTTTGGAGGGTTCACACACCATTTAAATGAATCCTGATTGGATCAGACAATCCAAAGTTATCTCTGACCCTGAAAAATGCAGCGGGGGCTTTGGAAGAGAACCAACAATGAGCTCATTTATTTTTGGGAGCCGATAACGCGGCACCAATCGGGCTGTTGTTGTTGTTGCAGGCCACCCCGCCTTACTAACACCTCACTGATTGATGCTGATTCATGGCTGCTTCTGTGTTACGTAAGGTGACATTCATGGGGATTGTCCACGTTGTGGAGTGAGCGCTTTTTTTCCCGGGTTAGCTGCTGGCCTCTTTTGGAATGTCACGTCGCTAACCGGGCTTTCTTGTTCTCATAGCTTGTGTCCATTTAGACAGAACACATTACACAGAAGATAAGCAGTGAAAATATTGTGTTTTCGATCACACAAAGACAAATCGGCATCCAGTTTTAACACAGAACCGAACTTATTCAAGTGTCAAATTTGACGTGTTCTTCTTGCTTTTTCCTTTCTAGAAAGCAGTGAAAATCTCTCCAGCCAGTTGCGTTCAGAGAAGACGACATCGGAGCCGAACTCTGCAGAGCCACCTAAGAACAGTCCTGCACAGCAGCACTTCAGCGCTTCAACGGCTCAGAAGAGCTCAATGGACCTGCAGATGTCTACAGCACTACACGGTAAAGCACCTTTAACCCACAGCAGGTCCCGGCCTGCTCACTAGCTTTACTTTACTGCTCCTGGATGGTGGACAGTGATCAACAGTAGTTTTCTCTGGGATTGTAGGTGGGGGGGGGCTTTGTGATAGCAGGAAGGTTCTGGGTTCAGTTTTGAGTAAACGTTGTGTCCTGTGATGATCTACTGACCTGTCCAGGGTGCAACTGGATGGATTAATGCGCCGTAATGACAAACGTAACCACATAGAATGAGTGATGTTGGGATCCTGGCACCAGTGATATTTAGTGTTGCCACATAAGCTGTTGAACCATGTGTAAATCCATTAGCAGCCATTATGGTTAATGCTGCAGGCTAACACTATCACCACAGCAAACTCATTATTCTGCCATTCTCAGTGCTATAACTAGAGAAATGTGTAGGTTTGCATTACAGAGAGCTATGTGGTGGTTTTGTAATTTAAGTGTGTGAGAATATATGAAAATGTGCTGTTGATGCAGTGAATTTGGGACTTGTATTAGTAATCAGAGAATGAGACACGGCTTCTTACTGGTTTAGAAGGACCCCCTGTCATTGAGTATCACATATATGCTGCCATTGTTCTATCTGACATTGTTTAATGCTCCTGCCTGTCAAAACACTGGAAATACAAATGGGTTCCTACCAAGGATACTGACACAAGTGTGTATATAAAGCTGTTGCATACATGTTGACGTGCAGCAGAAGAGGCCCCTCTATCAGTGCAGGTCTTGGCAGATGTGCTGAGTGTTCTGGCTGTCAGCTGCTATTCTGGTTTTTGGAGGCCTGCAGTTAAAATGACTGACATTCTTCAGGGTTTCGAGAAACCTTCTGTGTCTTACTGGCTGATTCCTGTTAAAAAAGAACACCAAACAGACATTACTGACAGTATTTACAATGACAACTGTCAGTGACTTTAGGTGTTAAGCTGTTTAACATCTACATGTCAGTACATTGTTTGAAAAACAGCTTTCACATTTTTAACTTCAGTTTGAATTTTGTATATATCTTGTCTTCTTCAGGGCAGCCAAGCAGCCAAAGTGCCCTGAAATCCATCATGAAAAAGAAAGATGGCAAAGCAGACGCTAACGGCACCAAGAAGAACCTGCAGTTTGTTGGTGTGAATGGAGGGTGAGCTGGAAAATATATTATTAAGCTCTCTATTCATTTGTGAATAGGTTCTATTTTCTCTGTATATGAATTGTTAATATTTGAATGTGATTTTATTACAAATGTGCTGGCAATGAGTAAAAAAAAAAAGGTTATCTACATGTTTAAGGGGGAATAGTGACTTCTTGTTGGCAGCTATATCTGACGTTTGTTGGTGTTTGTCGCCCCCTTGTGGCCACAGTTACGAAACGACATCCAGCGATGACTCGAGCTCAGAGGACAGTAGCTCCTCTGGATCAGATGAAGAAGAGGAGGAAGAGGAAAAGGAGTGGGAAGATAAAGAGGAGTTAAAGGACGTGGAGGGAAAGAGCACTGGGGAGGAGTTCCAGTCGGAGGGAGTGGAGAATGTGGACAAGAAGGATGAAAATGAATGTTCAGAGAAGCAAGGGATTAGAGAGAGGTGGGGAGAAAGATGGAAATAATAGATATTGCCAGAAAATGCCACATAAAATGGAGATGTATTTTGAAAACAAACATGGATCTTGATTTTGGAGTAAATTTAAATGTCTGTCGAATTCTAATTTGAGCCACTAAACAAAAATCCATCCAGCTAAAGACAAACTGCATTCAGTCAATCTGCCACATCATCCGGCTTTAGATCTCAGGTTTGCTGTTTATCAAGGGTAAAAGTTTAACAGAACTGGTTTTCTTTTATAAATCTTTTTCAAATACCTTCAATAACACATTAGATTTATATAAATTGTCATAATGTCTATAATGATGGATTAACACTAGAACTTCTCCAGATTGAAGCCAAAGAATCCCGATTGAACAATGTTGCAAAATGACTGTGTGACATTAACTATAAGTGAGCAATTTTGCATTTTTCCAAAGGTACAAACCAAGTGAAAAAATGCTGGCCGCATGCAACGTTCTCAAGACTCACCTGTGTGACCCAAAGGCTGTTGGGAGTAAAGACCTGGTGAGGACTCACACTCACACTATTCCGCTGCCTTTGTCTGCAGCCGGTTCTCACTCCACTTCCTGTCCCCTCAGAGAGCCTGTGTGAATACAGTTCAGCACGAATGGTTCCGTGTGTCCAGCCAGAAGACGGCGCTGGCCGCGATGGTGGAGGACTACCTGAGTGCCTTCAGGGACGTTTCCCCAGACGTGCTGCACCACATCGCCAACATGGCCGACGGCAACGGCAACACGGCCTTGCATTACAGCGTGTCACACTCCAACTTCCACGTGGTGAAGAAGCTCCTGGATGCAGGTGAGGGTCGGCAGGACGGGAGCGGCTAGTGGTCGGTGTGAGAAGAGAAAGGGAACTTGGTCAGGAGTTGCCGTGACCTCTAATTTTCACGGAGAATTCATAATGGAGAAATATGTTGTATCTTGTCTTCCCTGTCCAGTTCCCAGGGAGCAACATTGTTAGCATTTCTCTCTAGAGCTCTAGAGGCTGATGGGAAACGTGCTGGTCCTGCCTCTAAAAAACACTTCTGGATTAAAAAAAAAAAAAACCCCACCCAAACAATCGAGCCATTATTATTATTTGGAACCAGCTCCTCGAACTCTTGGCACTGATTTACCAGGCTATTGTTTTTATTAGCCCTTGTTTTGTCACACACTCCACCTAAATGTAAATTACGCAATAGGAAATTCCAACCACAGATGGAACCCACCATCACTTATCTTCTAGCGATGTAGTCGGGTTTTTTAAGCATTGTTCTTTATGCTGTGAGCAGAACGCGCACGTGAACACGCATGAGGTGGAGTTTTAAGGCCCTGAGTGACGAAAAGCAGCCTGAGCAGTTTTATTCCAGCTTGCAGAGCTTTCTCTGAAGCCTTGATGAGGTCTTGGCTTCAAAAGGCTTTTGTGCTCGTGGTCGCCCACCTCCATTGTTGCTTTTGTTCCAGCACCACGGCCCTCTTTCATGAGCGGCTCGATCACCCTTGTACCTGCCTCGCTCACATCTCAGGTTCCGATGTCTGCTGCCATCAAAAGAAGCTTTATCCCAGAAAAGACTGCTGTCAGTTGTGAACCCTCAGGGCTCTGCGCGCTGCTCCACCCCTCACATTAATCACTTTCTTTTAAAATGCGGCGCCTGTGTGTGTGTTTCAGATGTGTGTAACGTGAACCAGCAGAACAAAGCTGGGTACACGCCCATCATGCTGGCCACTCTAGCCGCCGTCGACACGCCGAAGGACATGCGCACTGTGCAGGAGCTCTTCAGCAAAGGCGACGTCAACGCTCGGGCCAGCCAGGTCAGTGATGGAATGGCAGAGGTCAGAGGGCAGGAAAAGGTCACCGCTGTGGTTTAGGTTGTGTTTCTACAGGGTAGAAATGACAAACTACAGAGGCAGGTTAAATGTAACAGAGATTTAGCTGTTGCTGGAGTGTCTCCAGTGTCGTTTTACTTTTGTTAAATAGCGTTCAAGTCTGACTGCAGAGAAATTCTAGTTCATTTAATTATTGACTCTTTGGCGACACCAAGTGGTGACGAAAGGTAACTATTGATTTTACCAACGTCACATTGAGCAAGCGGTTATATCTTAAACTGAGGCTCTTCAAAGGCAGAATTATTTTATTTTACGACTTGTAGGGTTCCAGAAGCTTTGCTTTTTTTAACTTGAAAAGGAACATTTTAATTCAACTGGGCAATTAAAGAAACAGGATCTAACCTCAATGGTAGAGGGCTGCTGAGGCATCTGCACCTAAACTGAGCTCGACGGTCTTGCTTCAGGCTGGTCAGACTGGGTTGATGCTGGCGGTCAGTCACGGCAGGATGGACATGGTTCAGGCCCTGCTGGCTCACGGGGCCGACGTCAACATCCAAGACGACGAGGGCTCTACGGCGCTGATGTGCGCCAGTGAACATGGACACGTGGAGATCGTCAAGCTGCTGCTGGCTCAACCAGGCTGTGACGCTACGCTAAGCGACAGCGTGAGTAACGACCTCATACTTTATATTCTTTAAAATATATTTTAAAATTCCAGTGTTTAAAAAGTGGGAGGCTGAGGACAGTTCATCATCTCCTGCAATACAGACTCTCACCTGTAGATGCCGCCAGACTCCACCATTAAACGATTTTCTTGCCTTTTCTTTCTCAGGATGAGAGTAATGCTCTGTCCATCGCTCTGGAAGCAGGACACAAGGACATTGCGGTGTTGCTTTACGCGCACGTGAACTTCTCCAAAGCCCAGTCACCGGTACGATGTTAACACCGACTTATTTCAGCGATGTCTCCGTTTGGTTCGGCTCTATACGCTCATTGATGTGCGTCTTTTCTTTAGGGGACTCCTCGACTCGGCAGAAAAATGTCTCCCAGTCCAACACGGAGGAGCATGTTTGATTAGAAGCCCCTTCTCCCCGACAAACCCTGCTGCTGCTATTGGTTCACTTTGAACGATGCCTTGCCTGTAGTTGGATGTTGAACTGGAACTCTTCCATATTTTTCCGAGCACAGTCGCCTCGAGCCTAAAGTGCCCTCTGAGTAACCGTATCCACTGATGGCCATTTTTGTGCTTAAATTTTTGTTCTTTTTCTTAGAAAATCACCTTTTTTAATTCCTAAAGCTCCGTGTCGATCATCGAAGAGCTCCGAAATGTTGAAAGTCTATTGTTATCGTTTTTGAGTACATGCCAGTAGATGGAGGAATAATCCACCCAGATTAGAGGAAACGTTGCCTGTATATATTGCTCAACGCAAACATCCCAGTCTGTGAACACGTGCAACTCACAAATGAAAGTTTGCGCGTCTGGACAAATCCTACTTTTATAAAATCCTTTTTATCTATTTAAAATAAGAATCACAGTATTTTGAATATTTCCTAAAACTACTTAACAACCTGAGAAGTTATATATTTATCAAAGTATAGTTTTTAACGCAGATGTGTATTTGACTGTACATACATTAGCGATTTCTCCTGTCGTCTTTGTGTCCTGTTTTCTGTCTCTTGTGTAACATAAGCTTTCTGTCCTCTAGTATTCATCCAGGTATGGTATCTGGGTCTTTGCCATATAACAATAAACTTCCATTAAATATATCTGTCACGGCCAGTCTTGTGTTTAGCAATAAGCTGCCTCATTTTACAATAAAAATGTGGTTCTCTGTTCTGGTTAAAGTAGAGAAAAGTATTTAAAACATATTCATTTTTATTACTGACCTCATTGAACAATGTAGAGGATCATCAATTAACCACAACCAATGGTGGCTAAAAATGTTCTAAAAAGCTAATCACAAATTAAATCAATTTGATTCAATAACGATCCAAGTTTGGAATCGGTTCCAGTGATCAACAAGACGCTTTCTGGAAGAGATTACAAAGAAGAAACAAAATCCTCTGTCAGCATTTCGCCATTCGCGTGTGTGTTTTAATTGAACCCATACAACATTCTTTGAATGATTTGCAAAGAACAGATGGACGATTATTGATTTCAGTGAACTCATCGAGGTTTAGCGACATTTTTGGAGGAGGGAAATCTGGGCGCCGAGCGAGTCGTGTTTCTGGAACTGGCTGACGTCTGGGAGGAGGACTTCCTGGATAAAGAAAGTAGCACAAATGAAGAAAATGGGCAGCTTAAAGGCTCTTATCAGCCTAATGTTCAGGGAGGACCCAGAGGAAACAGCATTAAACCTCCCTGAGACAAGAAAAACAAGAGTAAAGTGACCTGTGTGCCTCCATCTGAGCCAGAACTTCTCTGTGTTGGGTCTGCAGCTGCTTGAGTTCCTCCCTACAGTCTTCCAATTCATGCTCCAGTCGCTGATATTTACCCTTGAGCTGCTCCATGGTCTGATGGAGAGAAAGGAAGGCAGAAAAAGGCAGGGAAAACACGATCGTAAATATCGCCTTTGGTCCACGGGTGAAATCGGGAGAATTAGCTTTAATATGGAGGCAGGTTCCTGACATAGAAGCTCGATTTGGATACAAGAAGTGAGCAGAAATAGTCACCTTCTTCTGGACGCAGCTCTGCCGAGACACTTCCTTAAACATCTGCTCAAGGTTGCCCACATCCACACTCAGCTGGCTCCTGCGTTCCCGTAGGGCAGAGTTTTCCTCTGTGAGGACCAGAGCGTGCTCGGACAGCTGGCTGAACTGCGCTTTGACCTCCATTGTCTCCTTCATGACCAACCTGACCGCTTCCGGGACTCTTAGGTTCACCAAGTGCTCAACCTCTGTCCGCATGGACGCCGCCCGGCTCTCCGTCTCCTTCTCCAGCCTGCAGACGTGAAAGCAGAGTTGATATTTACACCCCAACGTCGCAATCCAAAGGTTTCTGGATGCAGTTTTAACAAGATTTCAATTCACATCTTTCACGTCACGACTGGATACAATTAAAAATCCTCAATAACACATTTAACACTGTTAATAAGTCGGTGGATCCGACCTCTCCTTCTCCATCAATACGTCAATCTCCAGCCTGTGGAGGGCAGCTTGATGTTCCTCTTCCTGACTGACAAGCTGCTTCTCCATGGTCGCCATTTTGAACCTCAGCTGGTCCTTGTCTCTCTGAAACTCCTCCAGATCAGAAAGCCTCCCGTCTACATTAAGATAAATCACAGTGGATGGATGGAAATAAGGCTCGGCTGAACTTAAACTGTAGATATGCAGGTAAAGACAAAGATACTACTCACCAAGAGTCTCATTTTCTCTGGTGAGTTCAGTAACCTGATGTTGAAGTTCTTGCATGAGTCGATTGTGCAGCATCTCCTGGGCGTCTCTGTCCTCTTGGGCTGCCTGTCGTTGCCTCTCCAGGCGCTCTGTCAGCTCATCCACCTCCTCCTCTTTTTCCAGCAGGGCAGATTTCAAATACTCAACAATGTCCTTCTTCTCATTCTCCAGCAGGCTGCACCGGGTGGTTAGGTCCTTGTTCTTCCCTTCTAGTTGTTCACATTTCAGCTGACATCTGGAGATGAGCAGATGTTATATAGATGGAATACGTGGCTCACTCTCACTGTATTGACAAGTCCTTTAATCTTAATAAACTTTGATCGTTTTCTTCATTAATGTTCACAACAGTTGTGTTAATAAAACTGAATTCTAATTGGGTTCACGTAAAAACAGACGGGACAGGAGTTTGGCGGAAGTGACGTAAAGTGACTGCAAAGAAGTGATTTTCTCCCTAAATGACGACGTGGTTATACTTTTCTGGCACAAAAGGACAAAAATAAATTCGTAACATTAATTATGTTAATAATTAGGTTATGTCTGTCTAATCGCTGGTGTCGTTGTTTACCTTTCCAGCTTCTCGTTCAAATACCGTATTTGAATCAGGTACAAAGTCTTCTCTTTGTCGTCAGAGCCGCTGTAATTTGAAGCAGAAGTTTCTCTTTTCTGAGTTTTGTTGTCCTTGTCTTGTTGAATGCTCTGCTTTTCTTTCTTTTTTGGCATCGTTTTAGCGAATCTGGAGTGAAAGTTTGAAAATCTAGCTTAATGTGAGCGGGGGAAACGCGAAACGCGGCTGTTGCTAGGCGATGCTGCCTTTACGGACCTCTCAATAAAGTTTGCCCGTCTCTCTTCCTTGGTTTTTCCCGATCTTCGGTTTATTAAGTTCTGAGAAATATAATTTTAGGTTTATTTGGCCACTTAAAATTGATTGTGGCAATACAATAATTCACAATGACAACCGTACCAATAGTTTAAATTAGTGTTTGAGTCTGCTCCCAAATAAAATATATAAAAACAGATAAGCAATGAAAGCCTCAAATAATTGATAATATAGGCTATATCGATATCGATGTTTCAGTTATTAGGTGGCCTAATGTCAAAAGTAAATAAATGAATAGGGGGATGCTCAAATGTAGTGTGAAAATGTATGTTTGTTTATCTTTCATGCCTTTTCCCCTGACCTTGCTACTGTAATTTTTGCAGCCTGGCTGTATTCATACTGATTAGAGCCTTTATTAAAGTAGAAATTCATTGCTGAATTAACCTGAATGATTATCATCATATAACAATGTTGTATCCTTTATGTATTTACGGCAGCAGTGAAGTGTAGAAATTAATTAGTCTAAAGAGGGGTCAGCCACTGTGTAAATGCCTCATTTTTAATTAATAACTTTTAATTCCATGACATTCATGGTTTAATCAGGTCACCTGTGCTTAACACACCTCACTCCCCACCTATCAATCCGCTTGGATGAGCGAGTGTGTCAGTGTTTCGAGTTACTGAAGGTTAAATCGGTTTCAGCTCTGCAAGTTTGAGCAGCAGTTAAGGAGCAAAGACCAAACTTATTTAAGATGCAAGTGCCATTAGAGATGATACAGGCTCTTTATTTTACTAAACTAAATACAATTGAGCAGTGTCCATGTAGGGAGCCATAGAAATTTAATTGGAACATTATTATTATTACCGTATTATTATTATTAATGTTGCTATATTGTGCATCCATCAGTGTGCTTTGCTGTTTAAGTTCAATGCAAGGTGTTGTTGTTTTTCTACGCTCTAAATAATGTGAGAGCTACAAGAGTAGATTGAATCTGTATTTTGGATTGATAATTCCAGCATGAAACAAAGAGAGTGCAGCAGATAGATGCCAGTTCTGTGCCAGTTTCCTCCCCCGCTTGCTGCCTCTCCTTCTTCCCACAGAAGCGGCAGCAGGGCGGGGTAGGTGGGTGACCTTCTGCAGCCTCCTCTCTTAACCTCACCGGCTACACACTCACTCTCAGCACCATAAATCAGATCCTCTCCCGTCCAGCAGCGATGACCAAGGAGAAGCAGAGCAAAGCGTCTGCCGGAACCGTGACCCCGTCCAAAGGCCCGAAACCCCCCAGGATGCCCAAGTGCTCCCGCTGCAGGAACCACGGTTTCGTATCTCCTCTGAAGGGACACAAGCGCTTCTGCAACTGGAGGGACTGTCAGTGTCTCAAATGTAAACTCATAGTGGAGAGACAGAGAGTCATGGCGGCTCAGGTAACCTCAGCATTTCACCTGTTGGCTGCTTGCTTCAAATTTTGGATAAAGTGTTTCTGCGACGTGGCGCGAGAAAGCCATCCTCAGAATCTTAAAACAAATATATTTTACTGAGCTCGTGAGTGCTGTGGGTAAGGTCGTCTGCAGCGACTGATGCTTTTTCATTTGTTTTATGTCCGTTTGCATTGAAATTTTGTACCCAGAACCTTAATTTCTGGCTATACTCCGAGACAACACCAATGTTACTACACAACAGCTGTATTACCTCCACATAATTGTATTTTCCAATTTGGAAATTCAATTTAGATGCATTTCACCTTTCTTTTTTCAAATTAAAAATTGTATAATTTTAAAGGTTTTCTGATTTAACGTGCATTCATTTATTGAATTGGATTTGCTGACATCATCAAACTGATTGTGAATAAAAAAAACCACGTTATTAAGTTCCATCGAATATTCATTGATTGTTAAACTCAAAATAAACATAATTGGAATAATAATAAAAAAGTGGCGTGTGTCATAGCTGTAGATTATTATTAAAAAATAAAGCAAGAATGTATTTGCTGTCTCGTCGTGCTGATTGATAAACCCTAATATGTTTTCTGTCGTCCAGGTTGCCCTGAGGAGGCAGCAGGCTCAAGAGGAGGAGCTGGGCATTTGTAGTCCGGTTCCTCTCTCCGGGGCCGGGATGATGGTGAAGAATGAAGCCGGAGCCGAGTGCTTTTTCTCTGCGGAAGGACGAAACCAGGCGGCTACCAGTACATCGTCTTCTTCTGTGGTCCCAGGTGAGACATGATCCTCAAGGACTGACCTTCTGTCCTGTCTCCCCCCACTGTCTCGCCATCTGGAGCCCAATAAACCAATCAGTTACTTCCAAACTTTACTGAAATTAATTTAGTTAAAGCATCCAGCAGCACCAAGTAAACCATATTGTAAAAACCAGGTCAGAACACAAGCATATTAATTTCTCTCTTGTGTTCCTCTATAAAGGAATCAGGACTCTAGTCAGGTTGAATGTTAAAATATGTGTGGAAATATTAAACACAAACACATTAAGATAGTTTTTTTTAAGCTAAAATGAAATGCAATTCAAAAGCAGATTTATTTAGGGACGTATCCTGAGAGCAGTGAGGTGAAAACTAACTAAGCGTGGAATGAAAATTAGTATTTTGGTTGGAATTCTATTAGCAAAAGACAGTTTAATGGGAAAGCCGGGGGTCCTGGTGACAGCAGCATAAAGGGGAATCCACAGTTTCTTCATTAGTGGCGGCGTGTGGAGGCAGGCACTGATAGGCTGTTCCCTGATAGCACATTTTTGTAGTTTAGATTAGGAGCGGTCAAGGCTGCTCTGGTTCTGCTCTTGGTGTTTGGATGAGAGAGAACTTTGGATCCCTGGCGTGGCAACAGAGGGGAAGGACTGGAGTGGGAAAAGGAGTCGAGCACTCCGTGTCTCACCGATGACAAGATTAAGAACAATGACAACTAGTGCCATTATCTTCGCCTCGGACGGTGTACAGTGTCTCACTGTGCGAGGCAGAAGGCTCCGGTTCTGCCTGAGAAGAATGTGACCTTGTTGATAAGAAAATAACAAGCAACAATGAGTAATGATGATGTGATGATGGTGTTTGTTTAGATGGGATAACCAACACGTCCGGAAAGTGATGGCACATGAAACACGCATGTTACCTGCAGATGGTGCTGTTGATAGCAGGATAAGTGAGGACCCTTCAGGTCATGTGGCACCTTTTTAGCCTCAGATTTTGATGCATTACACCAGGGAAGATAAAATACAGATGCTTTTGAGTGCCAATTTAAAATTTGAGCTGTTGTTCCCAGTCTAAGCCTGGTGAAACACATGACAACATAAAGTCCGGTCACTATATTTCAGACCTTGAAATATTGCTATCCCCCCCCCCCAAAAAGACACGCAAATTTCTGTGTGTATTTTCTCCAGCGAGCCGCTCGGTGACATCATCCCGACCATCGGCTGGTGCTCGGGCTGCTAACGACGGACAATCAGACCTGCTGCTGGAAAGCTCTTTTTACAACCTGTACCAGCCGTCGTGCTACCCGGCCTACTACGGCAACCTGTACAACTACCAGCAGTACCAGGTGAGCAGCACAGACACCGTCTCACTGTTCACCGCACGCACACACACACACACACACACACACACACACACACACACACACACACACACATCCACTTTTACTCATCCGTCTCCATGAAGTTAGAAGGAACGGTCCTGAAATAAAGTGTCTTTTGATGACCCTGCTCTTGACCTCAATTGCTGGTAGCTGATATATGATGCAATAGATGATACACAGAAGAATTAGAATCATATCGCTGTGCAGCTGACTGTACAGGTAGGGATCAATCAGAGTGTTGTTGTGCAACAGCGGTGCGAGTGTTGATCTAATCTGCACTTCTATATTTGGCCATTTAAAAACAAAACACAGGGTTTCAGAAGAACTAGCTCAAAACCCACAAGGGAACAAAAGGACAAGGAACCGTTTTATCTGATCGAGACGCAGCACAAAGTACGTGTGACGTGCGCGTTTGCAACCTTGTGGACGTTAATTGACTTTGATACCGGCCTTGATGGGTTAAACTCTATTTTTGTGGGTTTGAACCTCCTGAAGAGTTATGAGAGTGTTTGCTTTAATGTTGGCACTTGATCCGTAATATAGGACACATCAGGGAGACAGTACCCGACGACCCCCCCCCCCCCCCACACACACACACACACAGACACATACACACATACATCTGTGTATTCACACTGATTTATGTTGAAATGTATCTCTATTGTGTCCTGTGAAATGAGCTTCTGCATGAAGTAAATGATGTCTATAACTCTCCAGTGATCGCTGATCTTCTCCTGTGAAGAACCTTCCTCCACCCTTCTCCAATATCCCTGCGTTCCCCCAATAGCAACATCCACTTTTGGGGTCACTGCCTCCGCCAGCCCGCCAGTGCACGGCGCGGCCTGAATTGCAAAGGTTAATGGTATTGTCTGTTGGCGGAGGAACACACCGCTACGCCTCAGCGCTCGGAGGAGAAAGTGGGAGCATTAATGCTAATCAGTTAGCAGTCTTTAGCATAATTTAGCCATCCTCCTGGGTGATTTATGATATTTTCTACAATGCTGTCAGGGCTTTGTGATTTGATTGCTCACACCCAGAGGCTCTTTTTTTGTGTTTGGGTAAACTTTCTAAGCGCAAACACATGCTTATTATTAGTTAAGAAGTTGCATTTAAAGAGTGGAGGTAATTATCATTCAATGCTCTCAATGTGAGTTGTTTCCTGTCTCTTTTACCGCTCCCATACCGACATAATTTAAACGACCAGAGGCTCACGGCCGTCCTGACGGGGCTGTGCCTGATGCAGCCGCTCGTCTACGTTTGAGTATTGAACCGCGCCAGTTTACAAAAAGCAGCTGCAGGCTTTATCAGTGAAAGGCCATCTCCTCCATCCTCTGCCCTGCTCTGCACGCAGTGGTGCGCTGCTGCCATGCAGGTGGACCATGATAATATAAGGGTGGTGCTGAGCTGCCAGACAGGAGATGGTGCCAGATAAGAAGACGAGCCCTCTGGGGGAGGTAAGGGAGGCGTCTCCCACCTCCAGGAATCAGCAAGCGAGGGGAAAAATACAAAAACTTTGGTTTGTTGCTTAAGTTCATCATCAACTTGTGTTAATTATTTGTCATATCCTATTATATGTATCTCTATTGGATTCTTTGGAAATTATATTATGGCTGCTGGATGATTAGCTACCATCTTATTCTCAACCTTGGCAGAAAAGCAGCCATTGTCTTTTTTTCCCTCCTTGGTGCACTTGCACCCTCAGAACCAATCCTAACTGTATTTTTCATGGCCCTATACACGACCTGAGTGTAGCTTAAATAACAGTTTATAAAGCTGTCTGAGAACTGATGGTGTGGACAATACGGGTGACATATTACAGGCTGACAGAAATCAAATTCTATAAAAGTGAAATTGAAAGCCGTGGGTGACCCGATGCTGAGGAGACGGCCCGTTTTAAAGGCTGCAGAAAGCCCACGACGCATGCTGCGGCCCGCCGTCAGAACGCCCCCTTGAATGCAGACGGTACTTATCCTCCTGTATTGTTTCGTTCTGTAATCCTTCAGATGCCTCGGATGGTTTAATCACAATAAAAGAAAGTTTGTATAAAATCACAACGACCGTGTTGAATGATTCAGAGGTCAACGTCACGGACCCGGAGGCCTGACGCTTGTTCTGACTTGAGTCTGCTGCTGCGGAGACTCAAATGTTGCAATTGTGAACAGCGAAAATATCTGCTAGAGGGTTTTTTTTTACCATCAATGAAAGTGGGCTCCTTTTCTCTGCCTTAAAGGTGTTTTTTCTACCATATTTACGAGGCGATTCTATATAAATTAAGAGTCGAGTCATTAAACTGTCCGGGAGATTATTTTCATTGTATGTAAACTGTCCTCTGTTTGTCTTTTTTAAGCAGATGCCCCACGGGGACGGCCGCCTGCAGAACCACAACGTGTCCTCTCAGTACTGTGTGCATTCCTACTGCCCGGGGGGCCCCTACCTGTCTCAGGGCCTGAGCTCCTCTACCTGTGTCCCACCCATCTTTAGCGTGGAGGACAATAACAGTAACAACAACAGCTGCCCTCAGACCTTGGCCACCAGTGAGTGAGACGACACGTTTCCAATCCCATAATGCTTTAACCCTCAACGAGGTCTGTTTATGACATTCAAGGTTTAATTTTAAATCAAGGACGATGCTAAACCTGGTGGGAGGCAGATATTTCATTTGAACTTTGCCGTTTTCTTCAGATATAGAACTTTAAATGAGGTGATTATTGGTCCGTTTGTGACTTTACAGAGGTGTCGGCATCAGATCCACAAGTTCCGGGAAGATCTAGTGTAGCAGATTCTTCGTCAAAGATAATAAAAGTAGCGCCGAAGAAGGTCGAAACCTCCCTGAAGCTATTTTCTTCACTTTCAAACCAAATCATTTCCGTGATGTTGTCCTGTTTGTCTTCACAACACACACACACACACACACACACACACACACACACACACACACGCACACACGCACACACGCACACACACACACAATTATGATTATGATTATTACTATGACTATGATTATTATTATTATTATTATTATTATTATTATTATTATTATTATTATTATTATTATTATTATTATTATTATTATTATTATTATTATTATTATTAACTGGGGAAAAAGTAAAACATTCTAGTTATTAGAATAATGATTCTTAGTTCCTGGCTTCAACTACAATAAAAGAGAGTGGTGGCGTCATTGAGAATCATTTCTTTTAAGCTATTTTAGTCAGCCACCTCTCAGGACAGCACCAGCGTGAGTTCTCAAGGCCCCGCAGCTCCCTCCATACCTGTATTTGTTTATGACTTTCACCTGCCTGTTTCCCGTGAGGGTCCCACGTCAGCCTCCTGCTGTGATTTGCTACGCTCCATTACAATATAACAACCCTCTCAGTGGGTGGTCCCACATTAGCGTTGGAAATCAGGCTCCAGCAGTGCAGACGGGACACGGAAAACACTGATTTCCACTTGGCCATCGTCAGTAAAAGTTAGACCCGGGCCAGTCTACTAATGAATACAGTAGTATTTATATAATATCCTGTAAAGTATATAAGGATATGATTCAGTTTGTTTGTTTTTTAAATTGAAAAGTGCTTTATTAACTAACACAATTAACAATACCATCATTGTTTTGTGTATAGGAGTTATTTTTTTCAGCCAGTGGCTTTGAAATCACTTATATTCCTTTGTGAGGGGACGGGGACAGAAACTGAAGACAAACTCTGCAGGGAGGATGTCCCTTTGTCTCTGTGTGTGTGTTTGTGTGTGTGTGTGCTTGTTGTGTCCTTGATGTACTTCACAGCTCACTCATATCTGTAGTTGAGGATACATTTTTCTGCAAGGTTATAAAAATGTTGTTATTGTTACTGAAGCCGACTTTTCTGCCTCCATTCCCAGTTTCTTCATTGATTAATCATTTATTTTGAAGTTTCTTGTCTTTGGCTACCTTGATATTCATTCATTAAGAGCTCCGCTTACACACACACACACACACACACACACACACACACACACACACACACACACACATTATAGATACACTACCCAGTTCATTACCCTAACCATCCCAACTCACTCCAACCTAAACTCCACTCTAATCTCCACCTTAAACCCGTCTCTTAACCCTCCAAAGGTCCTTTGAAGTCTTGGGGCCCAGCAAAATGGCCCCACTTTGCTATTAAAATTAATAATATTTAATATAAAATATTTTGGTGCTCAATATGTAGTAAATGTGAGCCTGCACACACACACACACACACAACACACACACACACACACACTCTCTATCTGGCTGTCAAACAGCCCCTCGGCTCAGATTTATCTCCCCCCATGGATGAGACTAATCAGTTGGCCAAACAGAGATCCAAATAACCTTCAGGAGTGCGGTGCTGTCCTTCCCCTCCCTGCCTCACCCACCCACCCTCTCTCTCTGCCCCCCCCCCCCCCCCCCCCCACCATCACCCACCCTACAGGCCCCGCTGTCTCCGCAAAATTGCCTTCTGGAGTTAGTGAGCGGGAACAGTTAAGATTTACAAACAATGATGAAGCTTGTCATGCGTCTTTCTCCATCCATCACGCGCGGGCGTCACGGCGGCCCGGGCGGAGTCGCCGGTGGGAGCCGTCCCGGTGTTCTTCATAAAAGCCAGCTCGGTGTGAAATACGCCCCCGGCCGGCCTGTTTACTGCCCCCCGCTCGTCAGCAGCAGCTCCGCCGTAAATCGCCGGGCGGGGAGGCGACGGCGCAGTCCATCAACCTCCCACCCCGCCCCGGCATCTCACCTCGCCACCTTCCCATAACACATACACACGGGGGACACACACCCTCGCACTGTTTCACCGCAAACACCCGCCACACTTTACTCTAACCGGGGAGGCTCAGATGAGCTGCCCCGAAAGAGTTATGGCTGTTGCGCTCGCACAGACTTCAGGCCGCGTCCGTCAGTGTTTATGTCCCTCCTTTTTCGTCCTTGTCGGGACTTTCAGCAAATTCAGGAGCGATCCAAACTTCACAGGCCGTCAGCAACTTCTACTTCTTTTTAAAAAGTCTCCATTTGTGCTGCTGTGCCAGCCATACTTTTAGTTTTGCTATATCGGTGTCAGCACGGCGCCGACATTCATTTAAATGCAAATCAGAGTGTTGAGGGATTGCAGATGTTAATCCTCCTAATCGATAGACCCGTGTGAGCCCATTACGTTAGAAATCCATTACTATCTTTCTAGATAATATTCTATTGATTTTTCTCGCGTGGATCTATATTCTACTGTACACCAGAGTGAGTTACTGCGTATAAAGTCACTCGTTTCAGCTTCTCTGCCTCCATTGAGAAAAAGGCTATGAGGAAAATGACAGAGATGGACCTCAGTACGTTTCTTTGTTTCCTCTGTAAAATGCTCACATTGTGTCACACACACACACACACACACACACACACACACACACACACACACACACACACACACACACACCACACACACACACACACACACTTGGCTTGACTCATTCTGAGGAGGTCAAAGAGGTCTTTTGCTCTTTTATGTCTATCTGGCTTTCAACAAATGGGCACTTCCAGCCCAGGAGGTGGCCTTTTCAGAGCAAGTGTGTTCTATCGCAGCCAGAGTTCATCTCTTTCATCCCAAATACATACTACTGTATATACATATATTATATATATTTATATATCGCAGCTCTGACTGAAATTTGTAGTCTTTTTTAGTTTAATCCTGTTTGCACGTTAGCAAGAACCTTGTTCGAAGCTCTGATCAATCCTGACAGGTTTTTACCTCCTGAATAACACAGAGAACATAAGAAAGGACTCAAATTTCTGTCAGAAAACCTACGCAGCATGATCAAGGTGACTTGGTTTAGTCTGTAAATAAGAGCCAAAAGCTGAGCTGTCCAGCTTGTTTCAGGCCTCAGATGGTCTCAGTGAGTCTTGGTTACAGTTGGAAACGTCTGCGTGGTCCATCAGGCTGTCTGTCCCTCGATAGCCTCGGGCTAAATACCAGCGTAATTGTCTGCTCGGAGTACAAGCGGCGTCGTAATGTGTTGTACAACACCACCATTAGCACCGGCCTGGGGCTGCACAGACCTTAAATGTCCAGGGAAGTGTAGTTTATGTCCTTGTCCCTGTACGCTCGTTTCTCTTCCTCCCTCTCTGGTCGCTGAGGACTTCAAATTAAAAGCAAAAGGCTTCTACGGCTCCTTGATTTGTGCGGGAATATTCAGCCCGCCCGTTGCACCACTGCAGCGGTCCTAAAGATGGTATAACGTTGCCACTTCTCACCCTCGAGCTACACCGAACTGATTCCTTTACCGAATAAGACTGTGCAGGCCTCATCTCTTATCATCACAAACCCGCCCATCGTTTCTTTCCCCGACCATATCAAACATCTACAGACGCAGATAACATGAATCTGGTTTTTCCAGGTTATTCCGTCTAAAACAAATTCGATTGGTTGTCGCTCCCCCGGCTCGTCGTCACGCTTCTGCGCAGCACGAATTGATAAATGATGTTGCCCCGGCAGCTCTCTGAAACAGCTGAACGACTTGGATAAACCAAACGGCAGCTTTAGCGCAGGCGGGAGGGCTCCTCCGCTCCCCGGCGACATATTTCACTCTTCCTGTGTCCTTTACTTTGGCATTTTTCTTACCCTGTCGACTCTTAATGAATCCGTTGTTTAACAGGTAATGATGGGGAAGCCTTGCAGCTATCGATCCGGCCGCCTGGGCTCATTATTGCGCGCCCATAACTTTTCGACGGTTCGTGTCAAAAAGCCAAACGTTAGACTGACAGGCCATTTTGTAAGTTGATGGGGCAAAGTAGCTGAAATTGTGATTTAGATTAGGGGTGAGGGCTGTCACGCCTCTCCGGCGATCATCTCCGCCGAGGACAGATTGGTTAACAATACAGGAGCAAAGGTTTCTCTCTGCTTAATTAGCCTTTGACCCCCAACACTGATGCCTTCTGTCAGCCTGTGTTGCCTCAAAGCAATAATGAGTATTTAAGTGTTTGTCTGACCCTCTAATGGCTGCATAAGAGACTGCAGCCCGAGGACGCACGGGCTCCCCTCCTCTGCTATCAGTAGTGACAATATCAGGATAAAATGAAGACTGTGAAGAGGTTTTAATCGTCTTTTAAACACTGTTTCTTGCGACCAACAGGGTGGGATTCACAGCGTTTTAGCTCTGATGAGTGCATAAATTAGCAGAAAATGTTCTTTGCCGGTGATTCCGCCGAGCACATCGGTAAGAAAGGTGTCACTTGATTTGAAGTTAATTGGGGGGGTCGGGGATGAGCCGCGGCGTTATGCTGAAGATGGGGTGAGCATCACCTGTGCGACACCTGTGAGCCCCCACTGCATTTAAAGGTGCTGTGTAGTTTCACTCAGTTTTCTGGACCATTAATCCCCCCCGCCCCCCCATCCCCACGAGGGTCGGTCTCAGCACTGACACCATCGGGGACCTTCTCAGCCCGGCCAGGGACATTTGTGTTGAGACACAGGCCGTATCATTACAAACGGAGCCCTTTAGTCCCAAATCGACCTTGACGAGCGACGGCCAACTTCTCATCCTGGATCTCGATGTGATTTGGTTTGAGGTTGATGAAAACCTTCACTGTGTCACTGTGTTTGAAATGTGGTCCTCTTCTCTGGGCTGCTGATCCTTAGTTGTCTCCTCTGAACTCCCTCTCTGCTGGCGGGAGGATTCCCGTCACCCGTTGGTCTCGGCTGGGGAATCGGTTGGGAATCCTGTGCAGCTTGGATCATTTCCTCCTTGTTGATTTAGGCGAGATCGGACCACTGCCTCAGCCAGAAAGTCCTCCTTTCAGATCCTGTTGAAGTTTTCTTTCTTTTGTTCACGGGGACGCTCATGAACAGGCTGCATTAGGTTGAGTGACTCCTAAAGTGTGTGTGACGGCTGCTTCAATGCTTCATCCATGCTGATCTCTTAACCTTCTTGTAGCTCCAATCCCTTTGTTCCACTCTCTTTCTGCTGAGTGGAGGAGCAGTAATCCTCAGGTAGACATTTACATTTCATTATATTGTGACCAGGAGATGATATTTGCTCTAAATATTGTCAAATCACAAACCTACAATTAACATTTTCAATATTAATGCTGTTTTTTTTTTTTTTTAAACAAAGGGCTCAAAGTTTTACTCACACCTGTACAGATGTGTACCTGTGCGCTTGCGTTATCTACCCCTATGACCCTCCTGTGTGGGGGGCGGGTGTAGATTATGAAACCTACAGGGAGCTTATCCCGACTGGATCAGGCTGAGTTACCCTCTCCTCACATCTGGGCTTTTGTTCTCCACTTTGGAACAGCAGAAATGAGTGAACCTTCATTCAATCCCTCTCCGCTTCTGTTAGCAGGACAAGTGGGAGGTTAAAAAAGCTTCCTTTTGTGACCTGACACAAAGACGCTTTAATACTTTAGAAACCTTATATAGAGAACCGAGCAAATGGGGAAAGGGCAAAAGTTCAGCCCAAGAATGACCTTTTTTTTTTTTTTTACCCTTTTCCAACAAACTTGCCTTTCCAGATGTTACGATGCCCAAACTTTTAATGAGCTCGTCCTCAGGTCTCACGAGTATCCACAGCAATATTTACTCCGAAATCCTGTGGAAAAGGGACTAAAAATGTGCTACAGGCAGTCTAGAGGTGCCAGCGTGTGCAGATACTGTGTGCGACATTAGATGGTTGAGTAAAATCTTGTGTTTAATCAAATCAATATTAAAAGCAATCATCAGTGAAAATAACAGTTAATTGCATCATTAACTGGTGCTTGGCAGCCAGTTGAGGACGAGGCTTTCTTTGCTTTTTCAGCCACATTAATCTGGATTAAACAGGAGAGGAGAGACTCTCCGCATGCAGCAGAGAACACGTGCACTTAAGTGCACCGTGATTTAACATTTCCAGTTAAACCAGCACCTCCAGTCACTTCCACTCCTTAATTACCTCCATAGATTTCCCGCTGATGAACAGGATTTGACCAGGAAGGGGCTGATTCACGGCCGCCCTCCTCCACCCACAGCCTGTTACAGCCGTTTGAGGAAAATAATAAATAATTAAAAGTGCTCCGACCAACAAAAACTAGAGCCCAAAAAACAATCTGACGTTACTGAGGAGAACAAACTGGAGGGAAGCATTGATGGTGCTGAAAGTGTGGAGGCCTGAGGGAGCAGACTGTTTTTCCCAGACTCCTCCACTGGCTTTGACGTATTTACGTTTGCCAGGAGAATCCAGCGGCGATTATTCTGTGGTGTTTCTGTTCTGCTTATTTATTCATCTTACAGCAGAGTTTATGGTGTGTGGTCCTGTTCTGCCTGACCACCACGCCATAAGGGTTTATCACATTAACGACTTAGAGGAGGATCCCAGAAAAATTACCTTTTTTAAGGTTTGAGTGTTTTTTGTCAATACCAGGGCAGCGATGCTGGCTTTAATATGTGCTCACTTTAATATAATGTGCACTGTTGTTTAACACGATCAATATAAGCAGGAAAGAAGCACAGTGTCATTCCCTCTTTCCTTTGATATTGAAGTGAAAATATCTCCATGAATTCATCAAAAATGACTGACCACATCATCCGATTAAGGAATAATCGACTGATGGAGGCTCTCTCCTGTCTGCAGCCTTCTCTCCCAGCAGCCCCTCCACTGGTCCGGACTCCAGCATGACCTGCAGGCCCATCAGCACCATGGTTACCTCCGATCTGCACCCCGAGTGCGAAGCCACCGGCGAAACGGCAAACTTCACCATCAGCTCCATCATGGACGGTGACGCCGGAAACTAACCAAAGCTCATGGGAAGGAACTCCAAGTTCTCTCAAATCAATTTCAGTTTCTCCTGCTCCATTATTTCCTATGTTTCATAATCATTAGTTCATTTTACCATAGTAAAAAGTTTAGGGGATTAAAAAAAACTCACTTTAGAGGCTTCTCAGAATCAGGCTGCTCCAGTCTGGAGCAACCAAAACACAGATTATTGAGTTGAGACTGGACCTTTTCCTAATGAGGAGCTAACTTGTGACTCTAAATAGTTGTGTTTTTGTCTTTATTAGACATTTCTTTTCTCCACCATCAACAGTTCAATTGAACCACTCCACAAAGCAGTTTGGGCCAGAATAAGGTATATTTGGGCAACAGGGTGAACCAGTAAGGTTACTTCATAAATTGGGATGATTTTGATGACTTTTGTCAGTAGTTTGATAAGACTTTGTGCTGGGGAGTCGCCCCCTACCGGCCAGTAGATGAATGTAAGTGTAGTTTCTTCCCCAGATGTTTTGTCCTCTGAGTCTTCAGGCTGACGGACACAGACTAACATGATTTGCAGATTTTCCTATTCCTGCAACGCAGCTTGGAAACTTTGCAATAATCAAAGTTTAACTGCTTTTATGCTTACAAATCTTTCGACCCGCTCTTCCTGTAATGCGCTCCTGCTGCAGGTAATAAAATAAAGCAGCTTGTAAAGCTTCTGGGGTTCTATCTGTGCATCTTTGTGTCGCTGGAAGTGGAATTTGTGCGCTTTATTTTGCACATCCCCGTTAACTGCATTTTTGCGCACGCATCCATAGTTCCCGCGCTTGAATAAGGCAGCAACAAAAGTCATTTGGAGTCTTGGGGTTTATGTCGCTACAAGTTTTCGGGAAATAAACCTGCTGCAGGTGATGAAGTGCGTGGCGACGGTGCGGGAGAAACAACCGCATAAAGCAGACGGAGAAAATTACTTGTATTTAGTTTCTGCTGCTGTGGGAACATTCACTGGACTCGGCCCCATCTGTTGTAATCAATAACATGGCCGCTTTGTTTTTTCTTTTTTTTTTCTTTTTATTAAACGCACTTACTCTTAATTTCATCCACCAGTGGTTTTAGAGAGAAGAATGTGGAGTTACCTATGAGACTGACATTATAAATCACATCTCGGGAGCGGATCGCACAGCAGTATCGATTGATCCTGATATATCACAGAAATTTACTGTCACTTCTGTTTTCAATTAAAGATACAATCAGTCAGATAATGACTTAATTGGATTTTACAGAAGATTGAGTTTTATTGCCCGGTGCTTTATGGGTTTAGTTAAGGGAGGCCGTTTTTATCACGGCTGTCAGGGGCCGCCGCCACCGTGTCCTTCTGTAGCTGCTGCAGGCCTGCAGGCAGCGCACGCAGGGCGCAAAGTGTCACACCATTGGTTTTCCTTGAGCTGCCTCCATGAATCACCCCCGGCGGCAGGAGAAACCTGCCCCCCCCCGGCGCCTCCTCCTGGAGCGACGCACGGCGCAGGAGAGGTGAAATTATATTCCTGAACTTTAGGTCCATTTTAGATTTTACAACTGTTGCCTCAGCTTCTGGGGAAAGTTTGGAGCGCAGTATTTTTGCCCTTTATGCAAAGAAATTCATATTGAATGAAAAGAAACTTTGAATCCTTCATAAAAATGGTAAAACTACTGGAGACGAAAGTTTAATGTCATTTAGCGGAAGGTCTTCCATCACAGCCTTCCCCTGCTGAAGGTTCACTAATTCAGACGTCTGCCTAATTTCTCCGGAGGTGTCCCGCCTCCCCGGAGAGGCTTAAATCAGCGTTGGGGTGACAGGACTGGTGAGTGGCGGTCACGCCCCACAATCAGCACCCCATAATAACCGCAGTCAGCAGAGGTCAGACACTCCTCCAGCTCTGACGGGGCCTCTGCTGATACACGCAAGATGCACACGGAGCCGACCCATGATTAAAGGTTGACTGGGGCACTTCAACCTGAATCGAGAGGTCCTTTAACTATGGTGTTGAAATGATCTTTTTATACTATACACCACTGATTGTAGTGTTCATTTAAATAAATATGTTTAAAATAGTCCTAATGTCACTTCACAACCCCCTGTAAATGCTTCATGGATATATGCACCTAGCTCGTCAACTATTTGGACAGTAATCATACTTATATATTTATCCATACATCTATTTAACCCACAGAGATAATAACAGAACTCTCATGGGCTCAGTCCTGTTGTATAAATGTCCGTCAGCCCAGAGTTTGATGGAGCTCATCAGCGTTACCATAAGAGACCGGAAGGGGGAGACAAAATCACCACTTTGTAGCGTTCACTTAGGTTGGGCTAGCAGTTCACAGTTATTTAATCACATTTAAAAAATAGCAATTCAAATAATAAAAATGCCCTTTGTAGACAAGGAAATGTGTCATTGAAACACAGATGAACCACAGTTCCCGCGTATTTTATGACTTTTGTTTTATAGACTTTTATTTTAGAGTTTTTAGACATCAATATCACTCACTTTCTGACGTCTGTTATTTAATAAAACTCAACACGATCCATTACAAAATGCAGCCGTTGTTCACATGAAAGATTCTCTTCATCTTGAATTGCATCAGAAACCCTTCATGATGATCAGCCTGCAGTGTGTTTATAAGTCCGGGTTGTGTTTTACTCCTCATCCTGGAACAACATGAGTAAATTTATTGTGCGTTGTGGTCCGGGCGATCCCCCAGCACCTCCCACAGATCTACTGGGCCGGCACAAACCGCAGAGCCGCTCCAGTCACCTTGAAATTTCCTCCGCTATTTTCCAATTAAAAGCTTAATAGCCCTGGAGACGGGCTTCATGTGGGGAAGTTTACCAAGCTCTTATTCTCCCCGAGCAGCAGCACTCTCCGATCCCATTATTTGCTTGAATAAACCTTTTTTTACGGTCAGAAACGAGCCCCGGTGTCCGGTGTTATGTTTCAATGCCCTCTATTAGTCCAGCAGAGACGCATCAGCATCCGCGGAGCTGCTTTTCAAAGGCCTTTTATATCAGGGAGCTGAATTATTGTGTTCCAGGTTGAGAAGCAGCCAGAATTTTGTCTCAAAGTCTGTGGGTGTGAGGGCAGATATGGACGCGTCCTGTCTGACTCTTTGGACGAATTTCTTCAGAATTAATAAGTTCAAATAATGATCGTTATATATGGATAAAGTCTATGTTTAGATTTAAAAGAAATACTGTTGAGATGCTTTTGTATTTCCTGTCCACAAATTGTCTCCAAATAATTAAATATTATTGGTGCTTTGGGCAGTGATGACTGGATTTTGTGATTTTTAAAAAGGCAATCCCCCTGAATTTACTTAAGTATTTAGTTTCTGATGTTTGTTCAAAACAAAACATAGATATTGATTGTTATTCTTTTATGTTCTGTCTTTTAATGTTTCATTCCTTGGAGACATTCGTCACTAGTGTTTAACCTTTACATCCTCGCGCTAAATGCAAAAGTAATTTTAAATAGAAAATCCTGTGTGATTAAATGTTGCAGGAACAAACTCAGGTTTCCTCCCTATAAAACCCCGTCCTGTTACACATCTTTCTTCAGGTTTTCTGTTTCAACTGAAAATCTGCTGAATGGCTTAAATCTCATTCAAAATCTCCTGTAAAAAAAAGGAAGTAGAACGTGAGAACCTGATCCTATTTTTTTCCTCCTCTCTTGGATATTTTTCCAGGCTGCTGGCGGTCTTGACGCATCGTTTAGTTACTCGTCTCCATGAGTGCGTGTCGGGCTGATGCATATCTGCGCTGTCAGCCAGAGGAAAGGTGGATCCCCACGACCAGCCAACACCTCTTATCCTCCTCCTGTCAAGCGTGTGCCAGTGCAGATCCATCCACCTCTGGGACCACTTCACTCCCTCCGCGCGTCGCCTCTCACGCACTTGTGCGTCTTGGAAAACGCGCTGCGCCTGGCAGAATGAATGGCTACGGGTCCCCGTACCTTTACATGGGGGCTCCGGTGTCTCAGCCCCGGGCCCCTCTCCAGAGGACCCCCAAGTGTGCGCGGTGCCGGAACCACGGCGTGCTGTCTTGGCTCAAAGGTCACAAGCGGTACTGCCGGTTCAAGGACTGCACCTGTGAGAAGTGCATCCTCATCATCGAGCGGCAGCGCGTCATGGCGGCGCAGGTGGCGCTGCGCAGGCAGCAGGCCAACGAGAGTCTGGAGAGCCTCATCCCGGAGTCGCTCAGGGTCCTGCCCGGCATCGGCATGACCGCAGGCGGTGAAGGGAACCAGGCAGCCCCGCCGAGGACAGAGGAGCTGGAGCTGAGGTGGAGCAGCCCGGAACCGCAGGCCGCGCCGCCAACGTGCGCAGGTAAAAAATAGAAGATTTAAAGTAGATTTTAGTCGAAGTAGACATGTTGACTGGTATTACTGCTATATTGATATAACTGAGGGGTTTTATGGCTAACCTGTGGCTTCGACCTAAAACGTTTTCTTACAACTATATAATATTAACATTAGTTTTAAAATTAGATAAAGTGTTGTTTTAACTGCTCCAGTGAAGATAAGATGATTCTGACATCCCCCCAAAATTTAGATTAAATTCACGCTTTTTAAATTCGATTTACAGGACGTCTCATTTATGAAGCGATTCTCTCAGTCGATTCTTGTCTTTGAAATTATATCGAAATTAACAAACAGAAATGAAAGCAAGTTTGTAAGAAACGTTTTATAGAGTTAAACTTGAAAATGAGAAATTCTGACAGACGGTTCTAATTATAAACAGTCAAGTGTTTTTACAGAAAATCTCAATATAATTAAAAATTAAAAACTCAGACCAGATAGTTTGGATGCAAAAAATCAATGCACTATTGTTTTTCTATTGTAAAACTTCGATTTCATTTTTGTTTGTTTTAAATCAACACAGGCAAATATTTAAAGCAGGTTTGAAGGTTTGTAATTTCTGGATGTCGTCATCCTTTTCTACGTTTGTTTTTACGTTTGTGCTTTGGTTGCAGAAGCGAGCAGGACAAATGCAACACTTTTATTTATGGAGCGTTTATTTTAATGCAAGTGGCTGTTAATACACGAACCACGTGACAAGCACCCTGACGCACCGAGCTGAGCTGAAAGATTAGAATCATCAAGGCTCCAGGTCGATGCTGTCGTCATTTTACCTGCAGGAGGTCAAATTCAGGTCCAGCTACAAGCGGCCTGAGCCCAAAACTGTGGTCAGAGGATGTCTGACAAACCGATAAAGCGGTGATGTGGAGACGAACAGCCACACACACATGGGCCGAAGAGAAGCTACAAAAGAAAATGACAATTTGTGCAAAATTTAAGGAGTAAATGCGGGCCTGTCAAAAATCACCTGGGGAGGCGGAAGTAAATTCAACCCGCATTTGAGTGTTTGCTAATTGAGGCATTAAATATAACCTCCCAAAACAAATAATAATTTAAAATGAGCGATACAATCACCTTGAAATATCATATATTTCGTATGTAAAGGTGCAGTAATACGAAAAGCCAAACCTGACTTCGCGTAATGTTGTTGGGGTTTGTCGCATGAATTTATTTTATTTTATTAAAATACCTAAATAGTGAAAATCTATTTTTGGTGGAATGCTAACTGAAGCTTAAATTCGACTGTTTGGCTGTCCCACCAGAAGCCACCGAGGACACTGAGGAGGTGTCCGGGGGGGAGAACGGGGGCAGCTCCAGCGACAGAGAGCAGGATGTCAGTTCTCCTGAGGGCTCCAAACCAAACTCCTGCTACACCCCGGAGCCTCCAGAACCGCCCTCACACCCCGAAGAGGCCCGCTACAGCCTCCCCAAGGCCGACAACAGTGAGAAGCAACCCAAAGCCGAGAGTCCCCCTCAGAAGTATCCCGTCAGTCCCGCGGAGCAGAGCGTCCTGATCGAGGGTCTCGGCGGCTCCATCAACCTGCCTTTCAGCCTCCGAGCCAACCGACCACCGCTGGAGGTCCTCAAGAAGATCTTCCCCGCTCACAAACCTCCTGTCCTGGAGCTCATTCTCAGAGGGTGCGGGGGGGACCTGGTGGGGGCCATCGAGGTCCTGCTTTCCAGCCGGAGTGCTGACGGGAGCGCGCACCCGCACGCCGACCCCCACCCAGACACACTGGTGGTGCCTTCAAACGGACACCTGTTCGAGCACACGCTGGCCTCTTACCACCCGGTGTCCTCCTCCGCCAAGTGGTCCGTGGGCTCCGCTTTCCGGGTACCCGAGACCCTCCGGTTCTCATCCGACTCCTCAGCGGGTGTGGTGTCGAGCACCCCGCTGGGCGTCCCCATGCAGCACTCGCCGTTCCCGCAGCACACGCGTTACCCGCTCATGCTGCGCAACTCTCTGACGCGCAGCCAGGCCAGCCCGTTCGTGCACAACGACGTGACCCTGTGGAACACCATGGCCCTGCAGCAGCAGTACCAGCTGCGCTCGGCGGCCCAGTACGTGTCCCCGTTCTCCCCCGCAGCCTCCGGCGGCACCGTGTTCCGCAGCTCCCCCATCCTGTCCCCCAGACCCCCCGAGGAGCAGCGCGTTAGCCTGCAGGAGGAGAGCTGCACCCTGGGACCCAAACCCGGCCTTTACTCCCCCGAGGAGGAGTACGAGGAGCGCTCCGACTCCGCAGACTCCCGCATCATTAACGCTTCTTCCTAGATGCTGAACATGGACTGAGTCAGCAGAGGACACCAAAATGTATCCCTGTGATCGGACGTGTAGATGTTTTTATTTCAGAGGTGTCGATGACGTCTTTCCTTCGAACCCCTTCGTTTGTCAGACTTCAGGTGGACGCCGCCAAAACGGATGAATGTAGCAGACTGTCCCTGTCTCGAAATTCCGTCAGTCCTTTTCCTGTAAGCATGTTTAATACTGTGAAATGTGACCACATGCATGAAGAGAGTATCCCAAATAAACTGCATCTCCAGAAAAACCGTGTTGTGTTCAGTGTTTGGCCGAATGACGTCACTGCATCGTAAAATGCCTTTTGGAAATGAGTAAAAACGTTTTTTTCTTCCTCTAATATTTCACCTTGGGGCGTGGTAAATGCAGACTATGTCTTTTATTTTACTTTGTGGTTTCATTAAATGCATTTTAAAGAAGTAATTTAGATTTCAGGGCGTGGAATTGACCGACTGCTTCGGAGGCTCTATTAAATCAAGAAACATCAGTTCCAACTTAAAGATATTAGCTGCCCGCCGGTGTTTCAGCTGCGACTTTATGGCCTCGTATTCCCGAGATCATGTGTTATATTTGCATGCTGTAAATATTTAGGTGGCCCATTTCATCCTTCCTTCCATGTAGGCAGTCGTGCATCACCCGAAACATAAACTGCTCTGTATCTGTGACAGGAAGTTTAATTACGCATTAAATGGATGATAATTCCGTTCAACCCACTGCTCTGGTCCAGAGTATGTTCAGACTTTTGAAGATGAGAGACGCTGAAGGCCTGCAGACAGACATCAGCCTAAAATATGGAGTGAAGAATCTGTTCATCGCATATTTAAGTACACATTTATTCATCGTTGGTGTTTCAGTAATGTAATATTCTATTCTAACTCTAATAGAATCATAAAGTAAATTATAACATTTGAAAGACGTTTCTTCCCAACAGTAAAACCACCAAAATGTTTTAGCATAAGCTATACCATAAATGTGGAGGTATAGCTCCCATTTAACACGCTGGTTCAAGACTAATCCCATTTACACAATCCTTCCTTAATCTGTCATATACAAATAACTATTCAAGCCACAATAGTTTAAAGTAACTAAACAACTTAATCACTATTGACATATGCCATAAAGCTGCATGAATGCTATAAAATAACACATGAAGTTCCTTTGGATCATTATTTCCCATCATCCTCCTCTTCACAATTGTTGGTTTAAACTTGACAAACGCTGCCATCTAGTGGCCAGACTAGATAAACCAGTTTAAATGAGCTAGACGTTATTTAGAGACTGCGGATGTATAGGCCATGCACTCATTTTAACGGAATCAACATAAGTCTCTACGGTTGTCTGAATATTAACAAATGTTAATTTCTTGTACAAATTCACATCATTAACTTCATAAGAGAAGAGACTTACAAAAGAAGGAAATCGACATTAATTTGACCTGTATAGCACAACAGACCACAGTGATCGTACGAAGTTGAACCAGGAGGATATATTTTTAATACTATATAAAATGTAAATAATATTTTATTTTTTCAATTTTACACCTTAAATATCAAAACAACGTACAGTGAACTAGCTAAATACCGCCACCCAGTGGAAAGAAATGAAATTGCGCGTCAGCTGCTTTATCGTCTACGTTTTTCACTGCGATTCAAATGGAAATGTTTTGTTTTTAGTGAGTAATTTTGACCTTTTCAGCTTTCTATTCGACAGCTTTCCCCACTTAACAAGTTAAAAATGTAAATACATTCTTATATGTTTATATCTTTATTTTTTGAATGTCAATATAACTACAAAGAGTTTTCTTTGGTTTAAATCTATTGGTGGTACAGACACCTGGAGAGGATCATTCTGAAAATTACATAGCTCAAACACACCTATCTTTAAATCATAGGAAGAAAACACTTCAAGTATGTAACTGTCATTTTAAAAAAAAAACTTGTGAAAGACTACTTTTCAGCAATATTTACACTGTAAGAATCTCGATTCTTATGGTAAAGACCTAAATGCTTCCTGTGCACATCAGAGAAACAACCATTGGCAGGTCGAGGTGTCCAACCCCCCACCCCCACCTTAGACAGGGACAAATGTCACTGTGTCTGGTTTTTGCATTCAGCTGCATGTGTTGTCCACCCATCAGAGGCTAATTAACATAACAGGATCCCCGGTGATCTCACTCTGCTCCTCTGTCTATACACAGCTCCTGTTACACTTTATGGCCTGCACAGCGGGCCACTTCCAACAAGTTGCTGTTGTTTCAATCAACCCCAAAAGTAAACTGGGCAGCATGTGAGAAAGTGTCATCCCTCTTCTCTTCTTCTGCATTTCACACATTAAAAAGATGCTTTCTGTTAAAACTAAATGGTTCGACAACACCCTGAATAAACATACAAATGCTAATAGCATTTTAGACAGACATGGCCTTGTTCTAAAAAATACAAACAAGAGAGCCCAGCCTGTGAGACAAACTGTTTTAAACTGCAAACACTGTGAGTGAGCTCCCTAAACAGCCTTCAAATAGTTCTGTTGTTTTGTTCAGTTCAACTGAAAGAATTCAAGGAACCCAGAAAATCGCCAGAAAACAGAAATTTCATTACATTTCTTCACAAAACAAACAGGCTTGGGACTGATTAAAGTGCTCATTTCAAAATCTGAAGCAACACAGACCTTCACAGGCTTCAGGGAAAAGCTGCTACACTGGCTCATGGTAGATCCATATCTTCATGCTGCAGTATCAGAAACTTGGTCGACACTCCATGAAACCAGTTCAGTGTTCATTTGATCTCTCTGTGACTCCTGAAACGTCTATAATAAGCCATAAGGACTTCTGGGCACAATCAAAGCTTCTGAAAACACTTCAAGGACTCCCCCTAAAGAACTTTCCCATTAATGTCCAAAGCATCTTTGAGGATCATCAGACCCTTTCAAAGACCACTAAAATTCCTTTAATGAAACCTTTGAAACCTTTGGAACCAGTTCAATAATCACTGGAACCCATTTAAGTATCAGTTGAGCCCCCGCTGGATTTATAAAGAATTCCAGAGCTCCAAATAGAGTCCTGGAACTCCTTGGTTCCCTTTAAGTAATCAAAAACCTCCTCATGGACTTCTCAGATTGTCAAAACCTCCCCGCCGAAGCGAGCTCTGTCCAAGGCCTTCTGCAGGCCACGATGATCAAGTGGACACGGACAACACGTTTCACCTGGACGGTCCAGCTCCCGGGATCCTCCCGTCCCCGTCCAGCCTGTTTCCCTACATCAAAGCATTCCAGGCCGGAAAACGACAGCCCAAGGTGGCCTGTCCTGACCCACGCAGTAAATTAAGATGAAGTGGCAAATAAAGCTGCACCTGCAGGCCTGATGTCTTCACCTCCAGCACATGGACGAACCCTTAAGAGGCACCGTCCACATGTGGGGAGGGAAAAAAAATAAAAAATTCACATCAAGTAAAACTGGCCAAAAGGCCGTAATTTAGACGGTTTAAACCACTGGCAATATTTCTGATGTAAAAATAATATTAAGGTTAATACAATAAAAACTGTCTGTTCATGCAAATACATATTGGCAATATAATTAAATATCCTTTAACAAACTAGATTAAGTAAAAATATTGGAAACCTGGTAAATTTTTAAAAATCTAATAAATTACAATCTGACAATTTCCAAACATTCTCCAAGTTAAAAGGAATTATATTTGTATATTCTCGATTTTAAACCATTTCACATTACAGGCAAATTGAGAAAAAGTTCATGGATTATTGTTACAATAATAATTAAAACAGTCAATTGGAAATAAAATCTTTATACCAGAAACAAATGTAATGTATGTAATGTAATGAGCTATATTTAAACTATATTAAGCATTTTAATCATCTTAGTAACCCAAATGTTGGGAGGCGTAAACGGCTGTGTTGATATAAAATGAACGTCTGGAAAACCTAAAGGTTACATGTGTGTTGTCAGCTTTTCCCATCTCCGCAGAACTCTGCTGAGTCGCTGTTTTTACTCTTTTCAGGTGTGATTGTTGTCAAAACAGCCTCGTTTTCGCATCAGGGCGCGTTTATCAGCCCATCTCATCACGTCGGAACACAACACTGCAAAATTCCAAAGAGAACTCAGAGGAGATGGACACGGCATCGTCAGATGTTGTTCATTTTTGTCACTAAATAATTTTTATGATAGAAAAAACCCAATAATTTGTAATCCATTCAATTGTTTTGGCGCGAGCTCCATAACAATGAACAATAGCCTCATTGTTAATAAAAGCTCATCAAAATACCGTTTAACCCCAATTACCCCCACGTGCCTAACTGCCTCCGTTCCCATTGGTCGACGCGTGTTGAGCAGCAGCCAATCAGAGGCCGGAGCGCACGGGCCAGCGCGGCTCTTAGGAGTGGCGCGTCGCGCGACCGCCTCAGAGGAAATCCTGGATCTGTCCGGAGAAGGACGCACGTGCTGTTTCCATCAATTAAGACGCGATTAAAAGGCTTCACGTGGAGTCCGGAGCGTGTTTGGGATCCACCCGGGCTGACGGCGCGCGCTCACCACGTCCAAGCGAGTCCTGAAGGTGAGCGTGGCTGGCGGATGGCGTCTACTCCCGGTTTTATGTGAAGTGCTTAAACTCTTCTGTGGTTTTATAGTAAAATAAAAAGCTTGGAATCGAATTTTGTAACGAAATGGACTGATCATCTCAAACCCGTGATCTAAAGTTCGTGTCTCCGGTACGGAGAGCAGCAACGTTAGAAGTTGTAACTTGATTGAACTTTTCTATACCTGCTTTTCTGTGTTTTAATTTTTTTTTAAACCTATATGGAAAATTTACAAACGTATAGCTTAGAATATATCATTAATAATAGTGGTAATAATAATAAAACGTCTTCGAGCGTCGATGTTTGGGTCAAATTTACATATCTAGCTTCAACTTTATTTGACAGTGGACGTTTTGTTGATTTCCTCTATTTTGCTATCTTTTTTACTTGTAAATGTGGATCTGAAAACTGGACTAGATGTAATCCTGCTGTGAAAATACGACTTTGTGGATTCGAATGAAATTATTCCTCTTCTTCCGCCAGACCCGGTGTTAGACATGTCAGAGGGTTGCGAGTTTGAAATCGACGTCGAGGGTCTGGAGACGGAGAGCGACGACATGGCCGACTGCTCCAGCCGCCCCGGCTCGGCCTCGCTCGGCCCCGGCGCCTTCGAAGACGACGGAGACGGCAGCAAGAGCGACGACAAGCCTGCTCCCGGCGCCATGTGTCCGGGGGACCAGAGGAAGCTGAGCCGCACGCCGAAGTGCGCGCGGTGCCGCAACCACGGCGTCGTGTCCTGTCTGAAGGGACACAAGCGCTTCTGCCGCTGGAGGGACTGTCAGTGCGCCAACTGCCTGCTGGTGGTGGAGAGGCAGCGGGTGATGGCGGCCCAGGTGGCCCTGAGGAGGCAGCAGGCCACGGAGGTGGGAGACCTGTGTGTGTGTGTGTGTGTGTGTGTGTGTGTGTGTGTGTGTGTGTGTGTGTGTGTGTGTGTGGTTTATTTAAAGTCAGCCAATAATGATGAAATCTGGAATTAAATGTTAAACTAAATCTCAAATCCGGCCACATCTGCTCAGATCGGTCCGACAGATTAGAGATGTTGACTCGGCTCCTCAGCCTTATTTAGTTTAGAAATCGCTGGATCAAAATGTCCTCACACTTCTGAGGCAAAGTTTAAACGCCCCTTAATCAAATAGGATGGCAACAGATTGTTTTGGCTTTATTCCACTTATGGAGGCGTTTTCAGTGGTTTTAAAGAGTGAGTGTGTTGTTTTCTCGGCTTCAGGGACACACAAATCTTTAAATAATTTAGAGACAGTGGTTTCTTTTATGGTTCTTGTACATGATTTGGCCTGCAGAGGAAAATCTGCATAAAAGGAATTATTTTCTACATTTTCTTTGACTCGTTTGAGACAAATGAAGCGTTTGGACCTTGTCTCCACACTCAGCCGTGATATTTTTAATGTGAGTGCATGGAAAAACAAAATAACCCGTGTGTATCCTACGTATATTCATAGTTTAAATGGTCCTCAAAGCAACAAAGTAGCAACTTAATGCTTTTTGTTTTTCTAGCAGCAAATAAAGTATCTTTGCCACTATATGACACTGAGGCCATAAATATATAACTATACAGTTACGCACCTTAATCATAAATATATTAAAATCAGATGACTGCAGTGTGTGTGTGTGTGTGTGTGTGTGATTTGCCTGCGATGACACTCAAATATTTAAAGTCTGCAGTAAAATAATGAGCCAAGTCAGCTGTGGTATTTTAAAGATGATACCAGATGGATGATTCTGTTTGAGTGTGTGTGTGTGATTTAATGGGTGTGCATTTTCGAGGCTTGCCAGGTTGAAGTTGAATGTATTTTTATACACACTCCCATGAAGATACTGCGGCGCGGAGAATGGCCACACGTCCACGCTGAGCCGCAGAGCTTCCTCATTTATGCCGGCAAAAGTTTAAAACCACAACAGGAATATTCCTTAAATGATTTATCTTTAACACTGATGTGGCGGCGTCATTTTTCAATCAAAACATTCTTAAAAAGCTGCCTTTGTTCTTTCAGGATAAAAAAGGAATATCTGGGAAACAGATTCCGACAGAGCGGAGGACCATCTATCAGCGGCACATTCGGCCGTCCACCATGCTCGCCAAAAGCATCCTCGAAGGTAACGGCAGCAACCAGTGGCAACGCTCTCTTCTTCTATGGTTTTCTGCTTGCTCTTGTCCTCCTTTGTGCCCGTTTAGTAGCTTTTCCGCTTCATATTAGCGAGTTTCTGCGCTTCTCAGGGGCTCATTCTCGGTCCGAATGAGGTTTTGTGTTCAAAGTTCCGAATATCCTGCTGTTAGAAAAAGTGTGACATTCCTCTGAAAAATTGGCAGCGTCTGAGTAATTATTCTATACGACGTTCAGAGTGAACCTTTTTTTCTTTGTTGCCCGTTTGCATGTGCTGTCTGGATGCTATTTTCATGACGCACTGTCATAAATACATTGGGAATAAACGGGTGTTCCTTTGCTGACAGGATACCGACCGGTGCAGTCTGATCCGTTCCTGGCGACCAGCCCATCCCTGCCCCCGCCGCTGAGCGATCGAATGAGGAAGAGAAGGGCCTTTGCTGACAAGGAGCTGGAAACCATCATGTTGGAGCGCGAGTACAAAGAGCGAGAGCTCCTGGAGAACAGCCAGGTGGCCCCGGCCTCGCTCCTCTTCCCCAACAACATGGTCCATCACGCCGCAGAGTACAACTACAAGACGGCCTATTCGCAACCGGCTCAGCCCAAAGAACTGTGCAACTTCCTGAGCCCAAACTGCCTGGACCTGCCCATCCAGTACCCCCCTGGCTCGGCCAACGTTGAGCTCATCTCCTCCAATGTCAGCGTGGCCACCACCTACTGCCACTACCCGCTGCAGCCGTCGCGGGGCAACTTTGTGATGTGGCCCCGCGGCTCGTCCAACCTGGGCGATGCCCTGCTCTACCAGCAGTGCCTCTTCAACGCCACGGCCGTGCAGAACATGAAGCCGGGGGCCGTGTGGGAGCCCAAGGTGATGCCCGCTGAGAGCCAGCTGCCGGAGCAGGAGGCCGCTCTCGCCGCCAGACTGGAGGGATCGCGAGCTGCTGCGCTGCAGGGATCTACGGACCCTCAGAGGCCCAACCCAAAGACTCTCACCCAGGGGGCACCGAGGGAGTGCTCGGCCTTCTCTCCACCTAAGAGGAGCTTCGCAAATTCACAGTCCCAGAATTCCAGCCAAGTCCTGAACAAGCTAAGCAAGGATGGTAACAAGCTTTCCATGAAACTCAACTCCTTCCAGACCCTCATGCAGAGCTCCCTGAACGATAAAACCAGCAGCGGCGCGTTGTCGGACCCCAAGAACCAGTACTGCAAAGAGCGCTTTGAGGAGTCGGCCCGGAGGTTCAGGGAAGGCTCCATCAAAGACATTCAGGCCCTGAAGCTCTTAGACAGGTACCCCAAAGACTTCCTGTCCAAACCTGTGGGGAGCAAGATGGTTCCCGGCGAGTCCTTATCCTTCTCTGTGGAGGCCATCCTCAAGAGACCCGCGCCAGCCATGAATCGAGCATTCCATTAATTTTTCAATTTTTGCACTGTAAGCACAATTTTTCTAAAATAAAAAAGAAATCACAGTTAAAGCGAATCCACAACAACAGGCACTGCATCAGACAATTTAAGCCCAGCAGAATTTCTGTATATTTTCCACTGTTGATATTTATGTACAGTATGTTTTTACATTTGCATGTTTAATAACTTTATTGTGTAGAGTATTTAAACAATTTTGCAACGTTTCCTCATGTCAATAAACCCAAGTGTTGCTATAAAAACTGGTGCTTTTCAAGTTTGTTGCTGTCAACTGGGCTCAAATTCATGAGCAGGTTTATAATTATGCTGTTAATGGGAATACATGACAGCAAACGTTTTAGTATTATTGCTATTTTTTATCAGGAAATAGTCAGAAAACCTGTCTAAAGGGTCAGAACTGTACAAAAGTTTCACATCTCAATTTAATCCTCAATTTTAAATGAAAATTGTCCATATTAATAGCAACCAAGCCTACCATCTTTGCAAATCACCGGGCAATAAACTGCTTCATTCTTTGTAGCTTCGGCGGCGAATATTTTGTTTGTTAAAAGCCAGAAATTGGGGCTGTTTTACGATAAAGGTTTTAAACACAAATCACGCGAAAAGCAAAGGGCTGAATGAAGTGTGCATGTGGCAGAGTTTGTGTGGATAAAGCGCGTTCCTCAGAGACTGAAACAGGATATTGGTCCCATAAATCTGCGAGCTGCATCATCTCATCCATTCAAGATGCATTTCTCCACTCATTCCTTTCCAGTTATGGGCTCGCCGCGTGCACGCGCACACGCACGCACGTGCCTGTGCGTGTACGCGTGTGTATGAGTGTGTGTCCATGGTGAGAGGTGGCTCCAAACATGGGTTTCACATGAGTTGCAAAACACAGACCTGTTCAACAATGAATGAAAGGTTAAAGAAAACAGGCGGTAATCTCTTATTTCTGTCTGGAACAAACGTTCAGGTTTCATCTGTGTGAATCTGCAGCCAAACCACTTGACTCTCTGACAGATGTGCTATTTTCTTGTCACTACATGTTTTTTTTTTAATTTTATTTCATCTCGGGCTGGATTGTTTCAAAGCGCTGCTGTTGTTGCTGCTGTAATTACAGCCTCCTGATATTACACTGCAATACAGAGAGCTGCCATTATTTTTAGCCTGTGATATTTAATGCTCTCTCTCTCTCTCTCTCTCTCTCTCTCTCTCTCTCACTCTCTCTCTCTCTAATCACAGTGGAAATTATATAACCAAACACAAATCATGCTTACATGTTTAACAAGCTTTAATGGATTTCTCTTGTTTTACTTTTCTTCTTAAACATTCAACAAAATTGTAAATTAAGAGACAAAGCTGGAGCAGCACCCTGCAACTACAGAGGGGGACAAGTGCCGGTGTCAATAAAAATGTCACTCCTGTGAGTGAAAACACACAAATTAGTTAGATGAGTTTGCTACTGTACATGCTGTAAGATGAGCTTCGCTATAGGAATAAATGAATAAATTATTTCTGACAATAGATGATTAAAAATGACTCATACTGGCTCTTAGAATCACCCATTCGCTGATCACAACCCTGAGCAAAGTTTAGGGTCAAATTTATGTCTAAATTTGCCAGCTACAGTATGAATAATATTTCAAAAGTCTGATTTTTCCTTTGAACTCCTGGATAAAACAGACAAGTCCCCCAAATAAAGGTTCTGCTGCTGTTGACACAACCCCAATAAAATCAACTTCTTCTTCTGCTCGACTTCATACAGCCCGGCCACAAAGCCCACAAAGAAGCTCTTGTCTGTTTTTGTCTGTGACTTAACGACGTTTGTGTGCACGTGAATGTGACGCATTGAGTGTGAGAACATGAGCAGGGCGACAGTGTTTGTCTGCACTAACCGCCACTGATAAGTATCTGCTGATGTCCTTAAGGCCTCATTTCCACAGTGTGAGATTTAACATGTCAGCAGAGACACACACACACACACACACACACACACACACACACACACACACACACACACACACACACACACACACACACACACACACACCTCATCTTTCCTCCATCGTTCTTTAATCAACAGTTGCAGATCACACAGTAGCATTCTGTTTGAGGTGTTGTTTGACTTTCCTTCTTGATGTGATGTTGGGAAAAGAAACACGCGCACGCCGCACACATGCACGCCCCACACGCACATACACACACACACGTATGCACACAGACGAGGAGTTTTGTCTTTCGCAGCTCTTATTTCAAGGCTCAGTTTGTTGCTAACACACAGATTAATGCGGTCGTGTTATGGTTCCTGTAAATGTCGCGACACTCGAGCTCTTGCTGGCATTTGAATGACTGTTTATTTAGTTATTTCCCCTACGAGTTAAGATTTAACAGAAAAGAACAGAACTTTTCTGGATTCTCTTCAGAATTCATTATTTACCCATTCTTGCGTAAGGACGGGAAATAAGTTTCTTACAGAAACGCCCCCTTGTGGCCAAATTAGATGTCAGAAAGTTGTCAGAAAGAAAGTCTTGTGGACAGGCTCTTTACTCATCCAGGCCAGCATTCTTTAAGTCCTTTATATGATGCTAATTTGTTCTATTAGAATGATAACATTCTTAACAAATCTTTGAAAGCACGCTGAGAGAAAGTAGCTGCTTTAACGTGTTGGGACCTGATGTGAAGTTATGTGAATGCTTATATTATTTTTTTCATTGTATAGCATTGAAGGGAAGCTAATGTAGCTAGGCAAAACAAAAAAACCCCATCAGAAATGACGATACATCATATGAAACTATGCAGGGTGGACCTCCCCTCTTCAGATCTACAACAGCTCTATTCTTCTCTTTCCCTCCTGCCCATATGGCATTTGGCTGCCCTGCCAATGACTTTTGGTTGGTTTATTGCTTTATCACCATCTCAACACCCCCTCACCCCCCACCACACACACACCTTCTCCAGGTGTTGAAGCAACAAATCCATTTCACTGTTGCTGTTGTCACGCCACCACCTCCCTGCCCACCTGATCCGCTATAATCCTTTGCACATTAAGAATCTATTAAGCGCCACAAACTTAAACACGCATTCCCTGCACATATTATTTTGACTATAGGAATAAATGGCACATGCTGTGTTTTGCCTGTGTGGTCAGCAGGCGTGAAGGAAAGGACAGGATCCCTTTTCATTTCCACCCGCGTTGCTTCCCTCGGCCTCCACCAGCAGCAGGGAGAAGAACGCTGGCCTGTTCCTGCATTCTTTCCCAGCACCTTGTAATCCAATAAGAAATGTGTAGCACTGCCGCCTTTTGACAAGTAGCTCCCACTTAATTACCATGTTGTTAGGGTTGACAGGCCTGTGGGGCGATAGGGGCTAACGACTGGTGGTTCTTGGCTTGGGGGGGTAGTCTGGTCTGGAAATATCCACTGTGCTCCTGCACATGCATTGGTCATGCATAATGATACATTTAAGTGCAGGTTTTAAGTGTTACAGTATAAAAATGTCAAAACCTGAGGTTTGTTCGGAGTCATTAACAGTACAGTTGCGACTGTTGCAGTTAGCTGTTTACACATCTTATCAGTGGTAATCGTGATTAAAAGCTGAACCTTTCAGACTCAAGGTGAAACTTGGCTTCTTTCCGGTTCCTGACCCAGTGAACTTTTTTTTTATTATTGATATTATTCCAGTGCTTATCAGTGTGTTTTATTACTCCAGTGCTGCTGAACGTGTTTTCTAGGTGACAATATGGCCTCATAAAATCCCTGTAGTGCCAGCAGCTTGGGTATACTGGAATAACATAATAATAATTTACACACTCTTGTTAGTACTGTTGGACAGACAATAAAAACTAACTAAACATTTTATTCCTGGCTTTAAGTGGGTGTGTGGTTTGTGTATGTGTATGACCATTGTTGTCCATGTTGATGGTTTCATTGTTCATTGTCCCGTTGCCTTCTGAGGGTAGACAGCAATCCTCTCTAGCCTTGTGTTAGCTGTTATCCTCCAGGGTCGAGCATGAGAGCATGAGAAAAGTGACATTTTTGCAATGCAAACTGACATTTGGAGCAATGAAGTAAAACACCTGAACAGCCAGTGTGAGGCTCAAAGTAAACAGCAAGAGGCCGCAGGCCCGTAAAACAATTACCCCTCTTCAGTCTGTCCCGATGGGGAGCAACAAGCAGAGAGAGTGACGCTGACACCTCCGCCTACTGTTTGCCTCGCTGTCCCGTTCAAGCGTAGCAGAAGCCGAGCGCGTCCGCCTCGATTTGCAAGCTGAAGCTACATTGCTTGAAGACGCGTGCTACCTTGTCTGGAACAATTCTGAAACATTCATGAAGGAATGACGGGGAAAGGCAAATACGGCCACTTCCAATCCAGACGATCGCCACATTTGCAAGTTTATGCAAATAGTTGTAAATCTTTGAGCAGCCAGTATTTGGAAAGGCGAGTCTTGAGGGAAAGGCAAGACGATCGCGGCTTCTTGGCTCACTTGGCTCACATGTATCATGAGTCACTGACAGAAATCAAACACTCTTCCAGACTGGCTTTGGAGAAACATTGAAACACCATTAGATTTTTTTTTAAATCTGCTGCTTTGCAGATGTATGTCTTTATTTTTGGAGACACATCTTCCCTCGCAGGTGACCTTTCTGCAGAATTTGCCAGTCTAAGCGTTCATGTAAATACTATGGAAACAAGCTTTGTGTTGCATTGTCACTCAAAGAAAATATCATCTCCTGCGCAGCGCCGCTCTGGGCTCTGGACACGGGGGATGTTATCTTTGCCGCCTACCTCGGCCCCTCTGGGCGGCGTGGTAGCGCGACTGCGCGCGAGGCATCAATGTGGCGCTGCTGACTCCGAGACCGCGCGGGCCGAGGTCTGCACAGATGGTGCAGCTGTACCAACGCAGTGATAAATGTCCACACACCTGGCTCACGCTAACTAGAACAAACATCATGGTTAACAATTAAAAGCTTCCATTTGCATAGACCGATAAAGTGTATTCAAATGTGCACTCCTGTTCAGGCCACAGGCTCCCCAAAGGCAAACAGAACATCTGGAGTCAATCTGAGGTGGAGCGTGCACGCTCCTGCTATCTGTTGGGGTCGAATCACAGAAAACACACGCTGATAACAGGCTGGTTAGAAAGAAAATAACTTAATTCCATTATCAGTTCTCCTGAGTGCTACTATTTCATTAATATAACTGCATTTCCTAACAGATATTAAACACAGCATATTATTTGCTTGCATTTCAGTTGCCATGGTGATAAACTGTGCCTTCTTACGTACTCCATGTGGGCCTGTATGCAGCTGGCTGCGCAGATGGAGCTTCCACATTGAAAGATGGATTTAATAAGCTGCCAGAAGTCCAGACTTGTAACTTCTGTGTCTGCACAGACGGGACTGGGTGCATTTCCTGGGCCGTAGTTCGGCTTCATCTGGACGGCGCCCACGTGGGAATCAAGAAACGGAGGAAACCCTCGCCGGTGTGTGTGCCAGTAGCAGATATCCATCAAGCAGCAATATTTAGAGGCAATGCAGGATTAGAGTGTTTAGGTGATGTAGGGAAAATAAGGGTGTGGAGGAAGGCTGTTTGGGATTTTTACAGTGCTGGAAGTAACGCCAGATCCCAGACCTGCGTCCTTTAAAATGGACGACACGGGTTCTGATCCAGCATATAATAAGGCAAAGCCTTCAAACTCTAAGTCGTTGGAGTTCTACAGAGCCAAGTTCACGTTTCATCAGGTCACTAAAAGCTTTAAAGGAAATGATTCCCCTGTAAAATCAACATGTCACAAGCAGGAATAATTAAATCAGTCGTGAGTGTGGACGTCAAATAACGACTTACGTCAGCGGCCGCCTGAAGGTGCAGGTGGAAGCTTTAACCTTGGAGTTGATCCGACAAAACCTGTTGCCACTGTGACATTTTGGCACTGTGACACTTTCCGACTGTTTGGCCAACACCGCCTGTGCTATTCTCTCTGTTTTCCCATCAACACATTTTGTTTCCTGTACAATAGGGTGAAAAGAAACTGGTTTCCATTTGTTATCTGGTGTTTGAAGAGGCCGGGGCATGTTTTGCTGCAGAAGTCGGACTGGCAGCGTTCACAGGAACATAATCCCCTTTTCTCAGGAGTCGTGTCGCTGTTGATCATCGGTTTATCAGGCGGCTGAGACACAATGGACCCATTCTGGGATTAAGTGTAACCTGCTGCGATGAGGAGCCTGATGGGGGAAATATGAACACGATAAATCATCATCATGCACCCAAATGACCCGCAATGGACACACAGATGAATTGTGAACTTAATCAAAATGCACTAATATTCAATAATTTTTGAAGCTGTTTTTTTTTGGAATACTTTATATTAAGACTTTTCTGCCAGATACAACTCTTCTCGGCTTTGTCCCAGGAGGAGAAACGGGCCGAAAATGAAACCCAACCCCCGTAGATGAAAAACAAAACCCCTCGTATTCGCGTGCATCTTAAAATTTATATGGGACTTTTCCTCTTTTACTGAGCTACATGAAAGTGTTTTATGGTGAACCTGTGTGACACCCAAGGGGGTGGGGTGGGGGCCGGGTGGTAGTGGTGGTGGGGGTGCACTTCTGAGGTGGAGTTTGGCCACTTGACTCATCCAATACATCACCTGTAGGTCTGGCCTTGGGAAAGCCGGCTCGATGGGATGTTGTGTGACGTACTGCAGTAATGGGGTGCATGTGATGAGTAACGTTCATGGTTGGACATAGATGAGGTTTCATCAGAAATACAGGGAGAAACTTTATTTTATCTAAGAAAACTTTACCACCATTATTGTTCATTTGCCGAACTGTGATAAGATAAATGAGGCCAAACCCACAAAAGTCAGTCAGGCGCACAAGTGTGTTGTGCAATCTTCATCAGCATCTGATAGTCACAATCCAGTAAATGTGCAACTAGAGCTGAGAGTTTGTGTGGGCGGCTGTAGAAACATGGTGCATCAGCAGTCTCGCACCCACGGAGGGGGAGCAGAATTAAATATTATTAAGTCATCCTCAGTGTACAATAATTCTCTAATTCCTGGATCTGTTGTCCCCACCATGCTGATTAACACTGAATCAGGATCTCTACCTGCCTCAGCTCAATGAAAGCACGAGTTCTAGAGTCTTCTCCCCCCAGAGACTCAAGCCGGTCGTAATTTGAATGAAAACAAACATCATCCTGGTAGAAATGAAAGACGGATGTCGAGAGGATAAAAGAAGCAACCTAACAAGGAAAGAAGCGTCTTTTCCTCGGATACAGTGGGGTCAAGCACAAACAGAGGTCGGGGAAGACATCAGGTTTGTATTTGCGCTGTAAAATACCACTTGTGCATCTGCTCCACCTGTAAGAAATTTATCAAGAGGAGGATGGCAGGAGGTCCTCAGACATGTGCTGTTCAGGTGCTCGACTCGGAGTCGCAATAAGGAAAGGTGAGATTTATGCTCCCGCACTTAAAAGTCCAAACTACATCTCCTATGGGGTTGATTATTGCTCCGATTCAAGGGAGCGCATTGAATTCAATGATGTAATACAATAGATCTGAGACACTAATGATTCCTGCATGTGGAACAACTTCCCAAAGTCCAAAAACTCCTCACAAATGCCGCTGCTGAGGAACATGGCCCAGATCTGCTTCTCTTCCACCAGAAATGTAATGTATGTGTAAAGAATGACTTGAGTGGAAGAACAAACCACAGAAGGAAAAATATCCACTTCCTCTGGGCCCGAGAGCGACGCGTGGACGGCCAGACGGGCAGCGCCAGCGAGCGGAGTGAAGGAGAAGGCGAGTCGATATGCTTGGTAACTCATCGTCATTTAAATTGTTCCAGAAAGGACCTGACTCAAAATGAAGAATATGAGCCTAAAATAACGTGTTACTTTCAAAGGAGAAACTTTTTTCAGGTGATGCAGCCTCACCTGAAAAAAGTTAACTGGCACCTGACAAAGGTTTTATTTCACTTATTTCTTCATCCAAAATGACACCAGACTTTCACAGAGAGGCTTTATTAACATCTTCAAAAATCAATAATGAACATTTATTTCAACAGATTAATAGGAAGCCGGCATAGATGTTTTTTGGTGTAAGATGGTTTTTATTAGATTTTTTTTTCATATTTTTTATTTTATTTGTATTATTTTTATTTTATTTTATTTTATTTTATTTTCAATATTCATGAAGAATATTTATTAAGTTGACTGTTTCAACTGTGGAAGGAGTTTCAAATAAAAACTCATTTAAATGTTCAACCCTGAGATCATATAGTGCATTTATGAGCAGAATATGGATAATCTGATATTTTAATTGAATGAGTTGGGAGCAATTGAATCCCGTTAGTTCCCTTGATTTGAGCTCTTTTTCCCACCTCGGACTTGGTTGTTCTGAGCTACCTGAGTCTGGACTGATGGGAAAGCCAGACAGCACCTTTGGTGTTTTACTGTGAGCTGCTCCTCTATTTTGGAAAAAAAGAAAAAAATCCAGGTCACATGAAGCGTATGTCGGAGCAGCCTGGACGGACAGGAAAGGGGGCTATATAAGCTATAGTATGACATGTGTAAGCAGATCTAGCAGCATTTGAAGTTTTAAAGCGTCTGCCTGAAAGATTTAGTATTAAGAGGGGCACTGCACACTGCACTCTAGTGGGACCCCTAATAAATTGGAATCAATTTTTCAAAGGATATCATTAAAGCCCTTGCCCCCCCCCCCCCCCCCTGCTAAGATGATGATGACTACATTTAAAGTGGGCCGATTCACATTCTTTTACCATTACTGCTAACTGCTGCACCCTGGTGACAGAGCCTGAGCTGAGTTAAAAGGTTTTAATGGCCAATTTGAGTCATTTTTACATCACAGCAGGATGTGTTGTGGTATTGTTTGGAAAAGAGGCAAAGAATAATATAGGTCCGGGGTGAACTACAAAGCCAGTTACTTCCTACAAACTGGGCCGGGTGATGAGAAAAGCAAAGTGCCTGTAATGACCTGGACGCTACTTAAAAAGTTCCTATATGTTCAAAGATGATAGTCACCCGCTCCGAGTCCCGTCACGCTTCGCTTGGAGAGCTTGTAACAAAAGAAGGGATTGGCGATGCAAGTGGAAGGAAGGGTCCAGTTCACGCCGCAGTCCAGCCAGTAATGTTCACCAAGTTTTTTCTTTTGATATTTAGAGAAAAATCTCGGACCGTGTCAGATCTTCAGGTTTCGACGAAGCTTTAGCTGTGAATCACCTGCACACTTTAATAGCAAGAAGTTGTTTCATTCATATCACCGCGGCCTTTTTGTATCGGCGGACCAACGGTAGGCAGCCTGTGGCCTTTGACCACTAGCCTGGGACTACCCACTACCCTGAATATCTGGGGGACCAAATCACAATTCATGAAACCACAATTATTGCCCAAGTGCATTTCAAACTCCACAACCATAGAAAGGATGGTCTGACTTCTTCTTTGCCTCGTTTAGCATGTGTGGATCTATTCTGCCCACAGTTGGAGCCCTGGCTCCTGTATCAGACTTTATTATAAGCTAGCACAACTGGCAGCAGAAAGTTCAAACGCTGGTGTACCTCAGTCAGGCATGCTTGAAGCACTCACACATTCCCAAACAGTAAATTATACAATTTCATGTATCAGAGTGGTAATTTTCACTTCATCAGCATTGGCACTCAGGCTTTCAGATCACCACCATTAGTTTTAAGGCCAAAACACTTCTACAATATTCCAGAGATGTCTGACCTCGAGTTCTGGGACTTTTCTCGGTGGTTTGGAGAGATGAGATCGGAATGCTCAGCCAGGATATTTATGGCTCATTGTGGTGTTGTGCAGGACATGAAACGTCTTTCTATGGTTCTGGGACTCAGCAGCATAAACAAACCCAATCTGATTTGTACGCTCATTTGGGGACAAGATGAGCTTTTTAAAAGCAATCAACTGTTGCCAGGAAAAGTCATAATTTGAAATGTTTTCCCTTGTTAGATGAAATTACCCTGCAAACACATTGAGTCAATAGCAATTTGTGAATTAAAAAGAACTTTTGGAATGTTCCACATTAAGACAGCATGTTGTGTAGTGCCTGCCCGTGCTGCCCCCCCCCCCCCTCTCTTTCCCACAGGCATGTAACATTTAAATGAGGCAGACGATGAGCTTCACCTCCTGTAAAGTGTGTTAGCGAGATGACTTGATAGCGCGGCAGCAGGGTGGTCTCAGGAGGCCCGGTCCTTGTAAAGAGGAAGACCTCCCCATCTGCATGCCGCCCCTCTTCAAGTCTGCCGGGGCCCGGCTGCTTCAGCCGATGACCCGCTCAGCTGGACCTGTAACTCCTAAAACTCACGGTGTTCACGTTTCCCTCCATGGAAAACCTGGAGAGTGGATGTTCCATTTACGACACACACAGCTTTGCAGGTGCTCATAAGGTGGAACAGTCTCCACTACGCATTAAAGCATTCAGCTTGGTTTTTATTAAGCGTTGAAGATAAAAGGAAGTATGATTGAACTTAATGAGGTTTTCTGTGTCTATGTGACACAACTATATAACAGATAAAATAAATCGGGAGTGGATTTCTGCCTCTAGATGTTTAATGGAAACCACAGCCCTCAGATACTCACAGTTTCCACTGTGACACCCGGAGGTGTCCAGCAGGGATCCCAACACACACCAGTTTATCCGAGGGGGTTCTAAATTTCAAACAGAGTGCAGACTCTCTCCTCTGTCTATCTTTGGCGGACAGTTTGGTCATTTTCATCCTTCCGCACACTGATGCTCAGTTTGCTTCTGTTTTCCTTCACCCGCTTTAGTGTAACGTAATCCTGAGATTTAAGCAGCTTTGAGATGATTCATTGATGAAGTCGTCCCGTTTTCCAGCGCTGTCGTGGATCTGTGTGTGTTTGTTGGTTGTCCAGGCTACTGACAGGCTTCGCAACCAGATGAAGCTTGTGATGATGTTGAGTAAACTGACCAGACATGTACTGATCCACTGGGTTAGTGAATCACTCACAGGCCAGAAAGGCTCAGTGGAAGAATGAGGACACGTTGTTGTGGACTGGCAGACAACATACGATCGATTATCCTTCTCAGCTGCCTCAACCGGGGTCCCGGAGGAAGACGTGCAAGTCCGTCCAATACGCAAAAGCAACACTGTCTGCGCGACAAAGACGTTTCACGGTGTTGTTGACGAATGAGAGACAAATGAGGCTAAGTAGCAGATAAAGTGTGTGACGTACAGCTTTATTGTCGCACCGATGTTCAGGGCGGCCATCTTGGAATGTGATTCTGGGTTATTTACGGTTCTGTTGAGTTTACGAGTTGGAATGCTGACATCAGGGGGGCAATTCTGGCCAAATGGCACGACACCTGAAATGTGATGGGACACACCGATGCGTTAGCAAGAAAATAGTCATCCAAAATTTAAATAAATGCATATAAATGACTTTATATGCATGTTTGCTTTACTGGTGAGCTTGAAAATCTGCAGAGAAAAATTTAAAAAAAGCCTAAAAGTAATTGAACTGTATGGTAGCCGAACTGGAGGGAACCAAACAAGATACATTACCATCTGACACATGTGTCCCTTCAACCCCACAAAAAGGAAAGGTGTAAGTCAATGTGCATGACCTTGCGTAAACACTTGCCATAAAAGTTAACACGGCGGATTTGAAGTGCTGCAGCTCCTTGATGTGGGCTCGCTGATGACCTGCCCAGATCAGGCCGGGCCAGCTGCTCGGCCGCCACAGCTTCCAATCACCAGCCTCGGCAAGGATGACGCAGCTATTTCCACGCGAGCCGTTACAATAAGAGCAGGAATGCTCGCAAAACTCTGGAAAAAACAGGATCTGGAATCTGGATTGGAGCTGGTAGAGCAGCCCCTTCAGCCCCAATGTGAGCCATTTGCATACATGGAATTTAATTATTAAGATTTTTTTTTAAAAAAAGGCAGTTAAATGTAGAGTAAATGTCCTTTAACCCTGAGTCTGGGCTGAATCTCTGTTGAGGATGTAAGCAGATGTGATCCACTAAACTAATCATGTTCTCAGATACACAAGCCTTGAAGCTTTCAGTAAATCAGAAATGACTCCTTCCTGCCATCCCCATCCATCTGAAGTCTTTTTTTGAAATCCTCTCCTGCCCAATATATCACTTAGACTGTATCGCCTTCTCCCTTTGTTTATCATCCCCGTGAATCACCATGTGGAATCCCCATCTCATCCCTCCTGACTTGTACGCAGGATTTCCAAGCATATTTTACAAGCTGCTCGTTACTGGGGCTAATGGTTTGCAGCAGGAGCGCTAGTAGCACACATGAGATCTCCAATGTAACAATCAAAGAGGCACGTGAGATGTGCTGCAGCTCCATGCAGATAGATAGATAGATAGAGAGAGAGAGATAGATAGATAGATAGATAGATAGATAGAGAGATAGATAGATAGATAGATAGATAGATACAGTAGATAGATAGATAGATAGATAGATAGATAGATAGATAGATAGATATAGATAGATAGAGAGAGAGAGAGAGAGAGAGAGAGAGAGAGAGAGAGAGCAGTAGGCCACAACATCAAAAGCCAGAAACGACATATAGGGCAAACGTTTAAGGTAAATGGGCAGAAAGTCATCCCAACTTTGCCACACAGTCTGATGAGGATTTATGGAGAGAGAAGAACCTGAAAACATCGTTTCTGTCACTAAATCACGCAGCTCAAAGAGAAGCTGGATCAGAGTTTGGCTTCAGCTCAGACGATCAGTGGAAAGCTGAGGGTCACTCTGAGCCTCTGCCAGCCCCGACAGATAAATATGCTTTGTATTTCCAGCACCTCTTCTTCATGAAGGCTACTTATTAACCCTTCCAGCTTCTAGTCAATGTCTCAACTCCATCAAATGCTTCTTAAGAAGGTCTGAAATGTAGAAAACTGGCTGTCCCTGTCTCCTCCCCTTTCCTCCTAAATCCCTCGTCTCTGCTGTATGTGTTTGTCTGTAGATTAGATTAAAGCATCATGTTACAATTCTCCATAAACTCCGTATCAAAACCGGTGAGGCCTTCTCTTCCAATTTGGCCCCACAGCAACTATTTCCAAACATCAACCTGTGTGAGCAGCACAGTAAGTTCTGACGCTCAACGCTCCAAATATGAGCCGAGGTCACGTGCAGCCTACGGGCGACAGCTAGCTAGCGCCATTGTTGGCGACATATCCACTGCATGTGTAATGTGTTGATAATGTGTTGCAAATGGCACCAGCCTATTTATAAAGGGTTGTTTGAGTTTGGTCTGAGACGCTTTAATCATATATATAGACAGGCAGTTGTTTACCATGCTAAGGTGCAGGCGCTCTGATTAGTTAGCTGCACGGATGGAGGGTAGTGTTTAGATTACCTGGTTAATTTGTCACTTCAGCTCCAGGTGACGGGTTAATTGAACGCAATAACACAGCAACTACATGTACGTGTAGCTCTGTTATCTCTTCCAGTATCTTCTGGGACGTTTTGCACCCCTGACATCATCCCTGCTAGCTGCTGCAAACATCAATATTTGCAAAAGGTCTTCATAAACTTGATAATTCAGCTGTCTCTTTTAATTCTGTGTTTTCCAAAACACTTTTATTATTATTATGTCAAAAAGAAAATAGACATAGATTCAAAATTGAATATTGGCAGAGCGATTATCTCCCCGCCCTAAACACTTGCGCCGGCAACTGGCTGCCAACAGACAGACTGACAGATGTTGAGTTGTTGCAACGGAAGAGAAACGGCAGCTTTTATTGCGTGTAATGCGATGCAAAAAGCGGGCGTGTGCACAGCCGCTGCATGACAGCTTTGCCGATTTCTGACACAGCTATTAAAGGCGTCACATGAAAGCGAAGCGTCACTGCGGCTTTACTGTAGATGGAGTGAACTTTGACATACTTTTGAACATGGGCGGGGGAGGAACAGCTTGATGGAGGAATGGGTGGGTGATGATTTTGATTGGTAGACTTGAGAAAGGAGAGGAGAGTAAAACAAACAAGCAAAAGTAAAGCGGTTCCTTTCAGCGCGTTAATGGAAGCAGGAAACGCGTGTTAATTTTAATACTTCACACGCAAATACTTCTGTACTCTCCCAGCGGCTTGTGTTACTCAACGCTCAGAAGACAAAAAGCCAAGCTCCTCTCAGGTTTCTGACCCCAGCAGACCCTTTTCCTGCTCAAGTCCAGCTTCCCGTTAGAGAAAGCGGAGCTGCGATTGGGCAACGCTTCTGTAAACTGCTCCCGGGGGACGAGACCAACCCCGACTCCGCGGAGACCGAGCGTTTGTTCTCGCGAGAGCTCCCAGCGGGTCACCTTCCTCCTCGTCTTCTGCTGCTGGCTGCGGTGTTTTGGGGGAAAACAGACAGTGATGGAGGTGGCCTGTGGGGACAAACTGTGAATTTGGATACTTGGGTTGTTTCCACTGGATCAGCGTTTTTGTTGGAGCGGAAACATTTTAAAGATCCCGTGACACATCAGAGGAGACTTTAGATGAGAGCAGGCTGCTCTACAGACCTGACTAGAATAATGCAGTGTTACCCTTGCTTTGGATGCATATAATTATTATTGAACATTTCTTGGGCCTTTGAAGGACCATAGAGTGGCCCCAGTCTGTGACCTCTAAAAAGATGCTCATTTTCACTTTCTATTCAGTTTTTATTATTTTGTTGACAGTAGATGCAGAATTTAAGAGTATAATCCTTCCAAAGGGCAGTTCGTGCATGAAATACTGCTAGATATTAGAAAACAAAACTGATATTCTGAGTTTTTGTCCTCCAAAGCCTGAACTGATGATCAATTTAGGCCAGAGTGAGTGGACGAGCAAATAGAATGAACTAAAGCATTAAAATATGGCAAAGGTTTCAAGGAAAGCTCGTTACACCACAGTGTTATAGGACATATTAAAATGTTGTATACACAAATCATTTTTCTCATCATTTTCCTCTTTAAAAATGTTTTCAACAATATCTTCAGTTTTCACTCTTCAGAGAGAAAATCATCGAGCCTCTGACTCCCAACACTGGTTCTCATTACTAAACGGCTGTTTCGCTAAACGACTGGGTGGAAAGCGTTCGTGTGGAGCTCCAGTGCATCTGAGAGGCAAATCAAAGAGGCTCTGACAGTCCCCATATAACTTAATCCAGAGCAGGAGGGAATAAAACGGCTCTGCGGTCGGAGAGGCGGGCAGGACTGACCCAACCTGGTCAAGTGTAACTGAGACGGCCTTGTCTAGTAAGCCCAGGTGCAACACAGGCGTTAAACGCTGCGAGGAATGAAGCAATAACTCCGGAGCGCTGCACGTTTGTCCTCCTTCCAGTGCGGTGTCAGGGTCGATAAGGGTCCCGCCGTGCCGGCGACCAGCTGGAGAGGGCGGAGGAGCCCAGACTGTGAGCGCAGAGACATGTGTTATACATGCAGCAGCTTCAGGATATAACCTGCATAAACGCTCAGCTCAGGTCATCAGTCATTTTTGGTTTTAAGTTCGTTCTGAGGAAATGATCAAGCAGCCTGAAAGTAACCGTTTCTGGAGAGGGAAAAAACTGTCGATTTGGAAGTTCATAAGCTGTTGAAATCATAATTAAGTACATTTAACTCTACATTTATGTTAGAGTTTGTTTTAAAGAGGTTTTTCCTTTATTACTTATTTCACTCTCCTGCATAAGCATTACATATATTTTACAATTTATTTTACAGGTTGTCTGATCAAACACACCTTTGTGTGAAGAATGAATATAAGATTGGCATATTAGCCAACCTTTAAATCTGCCATATTTACAGTCCAACTGTCTGAATAAGTACATTTATTCCCAGCGTTTTGCTGTTCCTCTCAGGAGCTCATTTATTCTTAAATATTCCCCTCGTGTAACATTCATCTGGGTGACTTTCACTCTTGTAATTTCAACATCAACATCGTTTCACTGTGTGTGCGTTTTGATGCAGAGGTAGCTTTACAGTGCTCACACTCCGACAGATTAATGTTGACGCCGTCGCTTCATTTGATACTGGAAACATGAAACAGAACCAGATTTGGAAATGAGCCTCCTAAAACTTTATTTCAAGTGTTCCCATGCTTCTGCGGGACGATGACAGACTTGAGAGAACAGGGTTAATGGTGTCGATGAGAGAATGGAGCAGGATCTTTCCTGTGGCTCTCAACGTGAGGTTACAGTAGATCCATCTTTAACGCCCGGTAGCAACGAGTGTCAAGTGGTGGAAGAACACTTCCAATACATATTAAATGGTGACATTTCCGGGAGCAGAATCTGATATATATGATAGCGTGAGGAAAAAAAACCTAAACTAATTCAATTAAAGCTATAATTATTGATCACTTTATGATTTTGGGGGGGAAAATTACCTAAAAAAACAGTTTAACAAGGGCTTTAAATACTGTATTGCTAATTCACTATCGTCCAGCTATGATGCTAGCTTAGCATTTACATCAGGTTTGTAAATCTAGACTGATTTTTTTTTCCGTTTAATATTCAAAACATTTCCAAAATGTAATCAGCGAGAGCAGAAATACATTAAACATGCAAATGTTGGTATTTGTAGAGGGGAATGATGCTGAATGTGTTGATGCAGCTGCAGTTAGCACAGTTCCCATCAGGACCTGATAAACACACCCAGGCGGTGACCACGTTCCGTCCCCAAACGATGTCGGATCCTCTGGGTTTCACACTCTTGCGGCGCTCACTTTTAACAACTCTGGATGTTTCCAGCAGGCCGCGGCTCCACTCTCCAAAGCCAACTGTGAAACCTCGCTCCCCTCTAACAAAGGAATCATAAAAATCTCAGTGTCTCTTTGATCTGAAAGACGGCTTTCTGTATCCCAGAACCCCCAGTAAAAGGTTCGACTGGTTGAGAGGAGCACGGGCTCCGCTCTCCAAATCGAGTGCTGCACTTTTATGAGCTCTGCAGCTTTTTAATGACTTCCTAAGTGGTGGAATCATTTTACCAGATTAATTCAATACAAAGACACATTTTAAAACTGCTGATGTCATTTTTGTGACCGGGAATAAAACACACACTTCAAATAACATGTAAAGAATCCCTGAAATGTCCTAATGTGGGTGATTATTTATAAATCTGGGGGTTATGCACCAGATATGCTGTGACAGCCAGCTAATGTAACCTCAAAATTTAGGGTCTGGAATACTGTTCAGGATGTATCAACTGAAAATTGAATCTTTTTATTTTTATTTTTTATATAACTTAAAATAAAATTTACAGAGCGGGCTCAAATTGGTCATTTTTACGAGCTTCGCAAACCTTTGAATGTTACCATGGTGATATTTTATTGCCTACTGTACCCATTACTCAAGAAGGAACTTTGGATTAGTCCATACTCTTGGTGGCCAACTGAAGCTCGCTTTGAATTTCCAAACCCAAAATGACCTTTTGACCCCAGATGTGGACGGTAGACTGTATCGCTGCCGTTTTGTTGTTGTTGGTTGACCTCTTTCACTGCTCACAGGGAAACAACAGAAACGTGTTCACTGGTCCAACGTGGCTACCTCACTGTCGTCTGTGACACCTTTTCCTCTCATTTTTAAAAAATATAGCATCCGCTCTGGAGTATATAATTAAACCACACAGCGTCATTTAGTGCTGATGTCAGTCACATCGTGGGTTCATTGGTTGATTACATCAAATCAGCAATTGGCGGCAGTAGATGGGGCCAATTTTTAATTGCGCTGAGTGTATTTTTTTTTTTTTTGCAAGCGATACTGTAACAGATTTAACCGTCACTTTAAAATGTAATCCAGTCTGAAGTGGGACAGACCAAGCCGACCATCAGCCAGCTGTCTGGACTCGTCTGAAGGTTTGGTAAGCTTCAATAGTCCAGGACGAGGCCACATGCTCTGCATCTTTGAAATGTGCTGCCTGCGGCTCCTCAGCGATGCTCATTTCTACCCAATCGGGACACGAGGGGAGAAAATCCAGCATAGATGACTTTGATTGTGAAGCGGGCGGCGAGGAGTGCTGTCAGCCGTCACGTAGGTTGGTTTTTAGGAATCTCTACGTTTTTACCCCCCACTGAGGAGGTTGTGTGACTCATTTTAAAAAATTAACTCAAAATAACTCAAAATAACTCAGGACGCTATGAGCGGGTTCTAACGAGATTTTCAAGCGGTGCTGACGGTTGGCCATGGAGGAGCTGGGTAACGTAATGCTGCTGATGTTCCTGATTCCAGAGGGACTTTGAGCTTTGATCTTTCAGAACCCAAGCCAAGCTCTCCAAGGCTTTGTTTTCTTCTAGTTTTACTAGTAGTAGTTATACTCAAGTGTTGGATCAGACCCTTATTTTTTGGACAAAGTCTCCAGAACCTGCTCAGGTTAATGTGGCTGCGATTAAACAGAAACCTTTATGGTTCACCCTGATGATTGAATCATTGTCCTAAACCACATCAGGTTCCAGACCGCATATAGACGCTCCAGTAAGGGCGACAGCTGGTCCTGGGTAGAAGGTCCTGGGTCAGGAACCAAACCCCCGTTAGTACCTGCTGACAACAAGTAATCATTGGACAGACGTTTAAAAGCATGTTTGGTTCGTAGACAGTTTGTTGTTTCCCTTACCCTAACCCCATATGTGAGTGATGACTGAACCAAAAAACGGACACATGAACCTTTTGGTAGCAGTGTTAGGCAGAGTGAGTGCCCCCCCCCCCCCCCCCCCCCCAAACACACACACACACACACACACCACACACACACACATATGAAGAAAACAAAGGAAGCAATTAAAAGCTTTCAAGTCGTTCATTGCAAACGGGCTTCCCGCCTTGACACTCTCAAGAGCAGGAGGACGCCTGCTAAACAGATAAAGCTTCTCTTTCTCCAGCTTCTGTTACAGGGACCCCTTAACCCCCCCCCCCCACACACACACACACACCACACACACACACACACAACCTGTGACCCTTGTGGCTGTTTATTTGCTTACACAGCTTTCTAATGGCCCAGTCGGCTTCCAAGGGTCGATTAGAGCAACACCTGTCTCAGTCAACAATCATTTTACCTGCTGCACACACACACACACACACACACACACACACACACACACACACACACACACACACACACACACACACACACACACACACAAGCTGTCTGCTTTCGTGCAGTATTTATGGTGAGATGAGGTGGGCAGACACGCTGGGAACCTGACACCACATTTACTGCCAATTGCAGTGGAATGATGAAGTGTCCCGTCCGGTGCAGAAGCACCGTTTGTCCAGGGCAGCCTTTGTTCTGCGCGCTGCAGATCAATCATGTGGAACAATCGCCGTTGCCTTCACGTGCCTCTGCTCCTATATTTGTAACCCCGTGTTAAAAATAATGTTTTTCCCCGAAGAATTGAGTCATTTCCAGGCTGGACGATGGTGGCAAATATTTTCGTTGCTCCTCATTTCTGAGCGAGTTGTGACAAATCGTTTATTTACTAGATCAACAACGATCCCACACATGTATCTATAACATCACATGTTGCACGTTGGGTTTCCTCTCATTCGACTTTTGCGAATGCCGTGTGAGGCACCTGAAGGCAGCACATTCTGTTGTGCACCAATAATGTCTAAATCAACAGGGCTCAGCCACTGCAGGTTTTTTAGCTTCTGGTTTTACTGCCAGACAGATTTTGGCTCTCGTCTTCCCTCTGCAGAGGCCTACAATCCGCACCAAATGTTTCACATTACCCAGTGTGAAAAACCTCCTATTCCTCAGATTCTTTTTTACAAGTCCACGCATCCGCGGAAACTCGATCTTTCATATTTCATTCTGGTTTGTGGATGTCATTGCAAGTGGACGCCGGTTCACATGCAACTGCCCGACTGCTGCCTTTGATCAGCCCGACCACGACTAATTGCAGACGGAGAACAAATGAAAGAAATATCGAGAGATTTCATGGGAATTGCCACTATGGCCTGAGCTGCCCGGGCCAGCCATTAGCAGTTAAAACAGCCAGTAAGCAGTTGAAGAATTAGTGCTGCGAGAAAACGTTTTCATCACTGGAGCCATTTGTTCAACTCGGCGCGTATAAACAGCACCTGGAATCCTAACATTCACACGCCTCAAAAGAATGTGAGCAGAAGTCATCGTGAGGATGTAATGACCTGTTTCAGATGCCTTCTTTTTTTTTTTTTTGTCTTCTGTGCAACAAGAAAATCCCCATCTGTGTTTAAAAGGATCTTGCAGTAGAGAGCGGGATTGTTCTGGCAAACAAAATTCATTCGACAGGCCAAATATGAAGGGGAAGATGTTAAATCTAAGGCAGCAGAGACGTTCCAAGTGTTTACGAGCAGCCAGGGAATCCAGCGGGACTCATTCACTATCTGTTTGTTCCTCTTGCAGGATATAACTTTGCAAGCTGGTTTTTATTCAGTCCCAAACCCTCCCGGTCCAACGGCTCTCTCTCGCAACGTTCTCGTGTCTGCATGCAACGCCGCCACTTTCTCGGCTTTATTCGAGACACAGCACTCTGCTCCCGCTGCTTTGGTGCACAAACATGTCGAAAAGTTAAGGTATGTATCCGTCCAAGTAACATTTGGACCTGAGCAGCTTCAGGGAGCGTTTGGGAGGGGGGGCGGCTGATTTTCCGCTTAGGAGGGCAGGTTAGCCACGGTCTCAGCAGCAGGTGACTGGAATGAGGTCACGATGTGGTCATGGGAGGGGGACAGCAGGCCTGTGCGTGTGTGTGTGTTAAAACCTCGGAACAACTGCTGTGCGGGAGGTGAAACACTTCAGAGGCTGAGCCGCAGCGTTTTTCCCCTCAGCTCAAGGTGTCGTTTCACACTGCCGAGGCCTTCTGCTGTGGAATCCTCCCAATGACAGCCAGCGGATTGATTTGCTTATCCATGAAAGAGATGGACTGCTACAACGAGCCCCAGGAGATAAGAGGGTAGAAGAGCGCGGCACACACCACGAAGAAAGACTCTGAACCACCTGTGTTGCATTTAGACCACTTTATCTTCTATATCGCCTTTCTCAAGATGGTTTCATGGCATTTTGGAGCCTTTATTCAGTCGCCGTGTCCCACCTCACCCACTTTTCCATTTTTTTTAAATACTTTGAACGTTTTTAAATTTCTGTCTATATACAATTCTCTATTTTGAAATTAGACATCTAGATAATGAGAATAAAAAATATACAGTGTTTTTTTTCATAGGTTTGTATTTCTCTGTTTAATTTTCTCATTGATAGTGAGGTATATAAGCAGCAATATTGTTTTGTTCACTTTTAAAAATTAAATGGCATTGCATTTCTGATTTTGTAATTCCATTCAATTGGGTAACTGTTAAAAAATAAACAAATGAGGCGATAAAAGTAAAGGTAGTAAATGTGTGAACCTGTAAAAAATATCCATGTAACCTAATTTACATTCATTTAATTACAAAAATCTATCAGGGCTCAAACAAGAAGCAGCAGTAAGAAAAACAACCTGCCTTCTAACAGGAAGAAACCTTGAGCAGGACCAGGTAACACAAGAAGGAAACGTGTTCCAGGGGGTTGCATGGATGAGACATGATTGAAAGTATGCACATTCATCTTTTCTTAATGGTTTGAAGTTGTGTTGCATTGCCCCCCTCTGAGCTGTGTTGCAAGGGTTTGGAAAGTGGAGGAATCTACCCAACAGCTCTAACTTTCACTTCACAGCAGCACACACGTAAAGCACCAGGTGATCTATCATAGTCAAAATCACTTCGTCTCAGCCACATCCCGACACCGTTCATCTCCGCTGCTCTCAGCGGATGAGCTTTCACCAGGCCTGAAGCCATTTACGCTAGAGCAGAAGGAGTCGGGGTCACTTTGGGCATTCAGACGCCTGCGTGTTTTAGCAAGTTTTCTGCAAGATATTCTCAGTTATGGTTCCAGTTTGTTAATATTTTTACCTCCTGTCCTGTTGGCTGGGGATAAATACGTATTGTTGACTATCTCTGCTTGAACATCGAGTGTCTGCTGTCCACCTCCAAGTTCTGGGGAACTGGTGGGGAACCAGTACACAACACAGACCAGTGCATTTACACCATGTTTCGTTTTGGATTATTTGACAAAAAGAAGCAATAACATTATATTTACATTATAGTCATAGTAAAATGACTAAATGCAAACTTGTTTAGAATTTTTGTCTCCGTAGGCTTCACTTTAAAAATTGAGGAAAGGAAGAGAAGCTAAGAGAACTGCACAGACCATGAGAAATCAGAAACATCAGAAAATGAAGCGTGCTTAGATTTGTTTGACAGAGTCTCATCGAAAGCCTGAGACAAACTGTTATTTGTGATAGAAACTCATAAGAACTTTAATGGAAAATAGGGAAATTTAAGCTAACTTTTATTAATTCAGGTTAAATCCTACAACAGGCGTAAACAGCTGTATTTGTGTTTTTTGATGTGCAGTGTTTGATCACTTCTCTTCAAACTCTTCAGTCAGAAGAATTTCAGTGAATAAATGTTTGCTTCGACCAGCAGCTTTTGAGGCTTGGAAGTGGAGCGTAATTGTCAAGAAGTCACAAATCTATTTTAATTTGCAGGCTTTTCCAAAAGCAATCTGTTATCTGACATGATTCATAGTGTTGAGAAAGACGAGTGAGTGTAAACTTCTCTCTTCTTGGCATTCCCAGACCTCACATCCAACAAGATGAATCATCTTGACGAGTTATTCAGTTTCCATCTCTGCCTGCGTTTGGCCTTCACGCTTTCTTTCCCTCCCTCTCCGTGGAGCCATTTTACGGGAGTCCTGAGAAATGCCGGCATCAAAGAACGACTCTGTTAGGATATTATGAGCTGATGTGAAGTAAGACAGGAAAAGATGGAGGGGTGGGGGGTGGGGGGGACATTGGTAATGGATCGTAAATTACACTTTTTATGGAATGATGGGATTCGATCTGGGTGTTAGGCCAGCGCAGCTGATAGGTATCCCCAGACTAAAAGTGTGAATTTGCGTGATCTTCGGGCCAAAAAAGTCGTCTCTAAAGACCAATCATTGTGCCAAAGCTCTGCGGGAATGACAGACTCACATGTTCAGCTCTGAACTAATCTCACCTCAGACTGATTTATTTGTGGACCTCATTCAAATGTGTATTCTTCTGTCTCTAGAAAGAGCTTCATCTCCAAAACAATCCCTCTTTATTTTGTTTATTCAGTTTTATACTGTCCAACTGGAGACTTGTTATAGACTTGATTTAATCTAACATCAGCCAATAAAATGAACAGTTTCTTACAAAAAACAAAAGTGACACTGAATCCATATATATACACACACACAGGCACACACTGAACCCGCCGACTTATGACGTGGAAACAGAAAGTGGTACAATAATCTACACACACACAAACCTAATATATCATCCTTTACGCTAATTTTTTCCAAATGTTCCGGCTTTATTGTAGCGAATCTGTCGATGATGGGGTGTTTTACGGCCCTGAAAGAAAACCGCCAGGAGAGTCCAGAAACGTCTCAGCAAGTGCGGCGGCCACAAGCATCTCGCCACGCTTGCACTGTGACCGAGTCGAACCATATGGATGGAGGGAAGGGCGCATGTGTGTGTTCGTGAGAGGGTGCGTGTTGGAGAGGAGGTGGCGAAGGGATGGAGCCATAAGTCATGTTGAAGTAGCGCCGAACAACAACGTTTGGACCGCTACCATCCTGACAACAAAGAACAGACAGGGCTAACAGAGAGATAACAGTTGGGCCCCACAGGGAAAAAACAGGAAAAAGCTTCTTAAAACTGTAAATTCACACTTTAAATGTGCGTGTGTGTGTGTGTGTGTGTGGGGGGGGGTGGGGGGGGGAGCATTGTGGTATTTTATATCTATTGTATTATTAAAACAAATAAAGGTTGAGAGATCTGATGTGTTAAACAAATATTAATGTATAGGATAAAAAAATTGTGCTCGTGGGGTGGAGGTGTAAGGAAAATTGAGGGCATTCGGGGGCAGCTCCCTCATTTGGCAAGGTTTTATCTTCCATAAAGAGGAGGAAAGAATAAATGTAGAACTAAAGCAGACAGAGGGTGTGGCTCAAGAACTTAGAGGGGATGAAATGAACGGCAGAGAGCCTGATATAGACAGGACACGGAATGTTCAGGGTGTGGTCTGGTTCATGGGCCTCACATAAAAAGATACACACATTGATCAGCTTTAATTTATTGCCATCTAACAGTCTCATACACCACTGGTGCTATTTTCCAGCAGCAGCTCTTCCCAGTAACAATCCAACAGCAGTGGCCCGTTTTCCTCTGCGGCGTTCTCTTTCGTGCCCCTCCATATTGACAGCTCTCGTGCTGTTTAAGGATATCCTCTGTTAATCTTGCCGCCTGCTGAATGAGTTAACAGAGTCTCACCTTAAACTGGCCAAACATTCCTCCTGCAGAGACACGCAAAACCTTTTAGTTCTACACAGCATGTGCTCATCACGCTCAGCCACCTGGCTCTGCTGTGGGTTTTTTTCCTCTTTATGTGGGAATTTCAGACTAATTCAGCCTGGAATGTCAGATGTGTTTTCAAGATGATGCACCTGATACGAAAAAGGACTTCACAGGAGATCCACTACAAGATAAATCACTCCCCTGAGAAGCCCATCTTTCCATCTGAGCAGCTACAGTCCCCCCCAGTCCTTTTATTTCATTCACTAAAAAAGAGGACGCCCACTGGTGCCTTCTGGTGCCTTCTGGGGTCTACTGGTGTGCACTTGACAGCCTTGCAGTGCAGGAATCACACCATTCGCAGGAAGGCTTCACCTTTGGTGCATGCACATTCGTTTTTTGGCCCCCTGCTGAGACGATGAGATGAAACAGCAATAGGCCCGACTGCTTTTGGTGGGGGTAGGTTTGCAGGGGATATTGAGCCTTTTGACTTCAGAGACGACCAGACACATCAGGATCAGGTCGATTTGGGCTGCTGTGCACTTGTCCAGGTTTATGGTGTCCTTTCACTGGAACATGACCACTTTGTTGGACAAACGGGTGAAGCAGGTGTCCCTGCGATTTACGGTCCACAGTCTCCTTCTTATTCGTGCAGATGATTAAGATTCATTCAAAGCATATTTCCTCTATACAACATTTTCTCCCTGTTTTGTATTGCCACTACCATGGCATTTTTTACTATATTTATTTTTGATTTATTTTCTTAGGAATAAATAAGCAGCATTTAGTGTCGTGTGCTGTCTGTATAACATCATATATCTGGACAGAATTAGGGCGAGACAGGAAAGATCAGTTAAAGTGTGAATGGAAACAATATGTGGAATCTTTAAGAAGCAGCTCAGTGCTCTAAAGTGCAATTTATTTGTATTTCAGGATGCTTTACTTCGCCCCAGCCTGTGCTTCTGGCTGCATTTATCTTTTCACCTTTTGAAATAATAATAAAAAACAGGTTAAACCTTTGAAGGTCTTGAGATAATGTAATGAACCAAAGGAATTCGCAACACACATTCAAAGTGGTGTGTTAAACTAAAAAAAACTAATAATTTTACCTAAACAAGCAGGGTATGTTTATAACAGACTGCTCGCATTTTACCCCCTGACCTATACTCTATAGTCAGTTACACCCACGCGCACACACACACACACACACACACACACACACACACACACACACACACACACACACACACACACACACACACACACACACACACACACACCCTGCTCAGGGAGTCAATAAATGTGTACATGCTGGTTTCATCCTCCAGTGACGACATGGAAATGCAGATTTGGAGGAAACTGTCGTTCTGTTGCATTTTGACCCCAAAGTTCATGACACGGATTTTTGATCTGGTTCAGTCTTCAGGCCTATTCATAACTCATATCCTGACATGCAGACTTCAGAAATGTGTTCAGCTGCTCTTCAGAACCATTGAGCATCCACATGAACCATAGTTTTCTTGTGGTTGCACTGGGGGAGCCTGAACAGCAATGCTCATTATCATTCATATTTCAAACCCCACTGGCTGAGAAAGAAAACCAGGAACATGGAGCTCACGCCTTTCATCTAATTCACACTCTTTTTTGGGGATGGGGGGGTTAGTCTAGTTTTATCCATTTCTGTCCCTGTATGGGCTGTTTTGTTTGAGTCAGTTTCCCCTTCTGACGTGCTCTCACCCTGCGTTGTGTGATTAGCTCTGCCTCTATGTTTGATGGCTCCCCCTCCTCATGTGCCAGATCTCTTTCTGTTCAGACCTTCCACTGTTGTTCTACTCCTTTCCATCTTCTCTACGTAGTGTTTGAATGTAGGTTTCTTTTGCAAACTGATTTCAACTCTTCGAATAAAGCTGAGACAGACTTGTTCCTTGGGATGAATCTGCCTTCAGTTTCTGCTCCTGTTCGGTGTTGTAGCCCTCAAACAATCTTTTCTAACCACAGATCTCCTGTTGTTGGTGCAAAGAGAGCTATATATATTGATTTTTCCTGTACATTCCTAGGGAGCCTGTGCAGTAAAGCTGCAAATCAAGTGAAATGCATTTGAGCTTGAAACCATTTTGCAATCAGCATGTTCACAATGAACAACTTTAGATTCTCTTGAGGCTTTTCCTCTTGCTTTGAGTGTGAATGTGTGCACATCTCAAAAGTAACCACCACTGTTTGCCATCCTGAAAGTGCTGTTAAAGATGACGGCTTCCCTTGAACTGAACCAAATGAATCCAAAGTCCATGCTGTGTTACTGTCTATACTGTCTGGGCATGCAGGTATTTGGATTGTATGTGATAAACGATGGTATCATCATTAACCACCACCACCACCGTGGGTGTGATTGATGTGACAAGTGAAAGAGTTGACGGTCACGTTCTCAACCCAAAGACCTACCTGAGACAAAGATCAAAGAGAAGCTGTGTATTTCACACGCTCACGTGGGTAGAACTGTGTTAACATGTTGATGGACGACTTCGATCTGTATCTGACTGGCAAACGAATCCGAGCGCCATCATCGTATCAGTTTTGGCATGAACGATGAACTGGCTCGTTGATTCGCAGACGGGGGAAAGCGGCCGGGTTCCTTCGCTTTGATGGCAACCTGAGCAAGATGGTTGCCGCAGATCTCAACAACAACACCTGCGCCTGTGTTTAGCGACGCTCCGCCGGCTGCCTATCAACATGTGTGGCGATACACTGCTGAGGTCTGCCTGCAGGATGGAGGACCGACAGACCTGTGGGAAAAAAAGCCAGAAAAGAGGCGGAGGATGTTTAGAAAATAAAACTATGGTCATGCAGGCTCGAGACCGTGGGCATGCATTCCACTGATAACATAGTGAACTTACAGTCTCCATTAATTTCTTTTCTTTTTTGAAGAGAACAGGATCATGTCTCTCCAGCTTGCACACCCCAGGGCCTAAAGGTCCTCCCAAAAAAGTGCAGCAACCCATTTTAGAACCAAATATTTCCATGGAACTAGAAAACTGCTGCTGAGAAGTTTCCTCTGGGCTTCTGTTGCCTCACATCAGGTTGCTGGTTTTAAGACCCAGCAGCCTCTTTTTCACCCCACAGACATAAAAATGTGTTGACATTTGGTTTGTTGACTAAATTTGTTGCTCGAAAATTGTCCGTTTCTCTTTAAATATTCATTACTTAGCACAATTTGCAAACAGGTGGAAAATGAGGGGTTCAAATATTATAATAGAGAATGTGATTTATGGGTATTATACATTTCTAAGACTGCTCAGAAAGCAGCAGAGACGCATTTGTCAATAAAAGGCTGCAGCTGCCGGAAGCTTTAATGGCCGGGAGTTTATTATGCCTCCATTCGCTAAAGCGCCTGCCTCCCCGGGGGGTCATTACAGTGCTCCCGACTTCATATTGGTACTTAACATCACCAATAAAGGGGGATCCTGTGTCATCAAACAGCGCCGTCTCTGTGCTGAAGAGGCTGCTGGTGAACTCAAATCAGAGGAGGTTAATCCAGGCAATGCAACATGCATTCTACCAGCTGCACCCTCCTTCCCCCCACGCTCCAATTTTAATGTTTATTTTACAGATTAAAGCTGGATTAGCAGATGGAAACAACTTCAGCAGAGGTTGATATCAGCTCTCATCGAAGCAAAGAAACATTTCTGGCTGCTTTTTGCAAAATGTCAGCCTCCACATGTATCACTTTGGCCTGATTTGCATGGCTTCACGAATAACACCTGATCATTTTTGCCTTAAGGGCCCAGGAGCAGCTTATCGGTGTTGTCTTTTTGGCTGTTGTTAGATGTCATGTCGGACTGTCAGTTGGGGGTTGCAGCTGCCAAGATGTAATCTCTCGCCCTCCGTCCATCAGCGTAAAAGAAACCGCCAGAGGAAAACTGGAGGCGACTTCATCACAAGTGATAAATTTTAAATACACATGAACTCGCTCCTTTTGGCAAGATTAGCTATTGCCATAATACCTTCTGCACTATTTTTTTGTTTGAGTATAATGCGTTTGTTTCGTCCTAAAATAAAATCCACAGCACACACGTGTATTTATACAACAGCTTCTTTTTAATAAAGGGTACAGTTTCTTCTATCAGAAATTCCTATTTGGCATCAAACACGGGGCGGAGGAGGCTGTTGCACTCAAACATTGCTTCTGTATTATGTAAATACATTTTCAAGATTTCCAAGAATGCCAGCAGTGGAGGCACTTTGTGTAACGAAAAAAATCCTCTGGGAGAGGGCTGCACACCTCAACTTTAAACCCACCACTCTCCATTATTTCACTTCCTTTATCGGTCAGTGAGATTCTCCCTGACCATCAAAAAGGTCTCGTTCCAAACTCCGAGTCCCTCCCACGTCTTATTGGGCCCACATTATAATAACAGCAACGATCATAATAAAGGTCAGGATAATCTATAATCCTCATGAAGGGAGAATTATTGAACTATAATCCCATTTTAAAGCCAAAGCTATTTAATGAAATTTTGTGATCTTGATAAATTTCTCTTACGCAATCGTGCGTATCTGTGCCTTCACTGTGACTCAGTCTTATTGCCTTGGATCCATTTAAAGTGAAACTGTGTTTTCCCTGAATAATAAAAAACCTGGAATCTTTGAGGGGCTGATTTATTGAGCAATCAGTGAATCGTGGGCAGAGGATCCGTCCCTGTCAGGCTGAAGCGTTTCATATATCCATGACATCACTGATGCTGTGCAGGCCCACATTCACGGCCTGATTGATACCTTGTTTGTGCAGTAAAGTACACTAAAGACGGATCTCGTGGCCTTGTGCTCAGTCATGCCCAGAGCAACTCTTTAAAACAGGCTGGCACACGCCCAAAAACATAGTACAATATTGCAGTGCATTGAAGACCGAAGAGACGAAAAAAGCCCTCTTCGGGTGCCTTGCCCCATAAAACAACAAGAAATAAAGCCGCTCAGCTGTGTTCAATTCCTGCCATTGTTGACGTGACAGCTTATTGTTTTGGTGAGTCTTGGAGAAAAGGCACGTTGCGTGCTTCTCTGACACGTTTCATTATCACCTGCACAAAAGGAGCACTGACTAGACAAGAGGAGAGGAACCTGACAGCATCTCCGTGCTCATTCATCATAGCCGAAGGTATCTGCATCATGCATTAGAGTCAATAAAGCTCAGTGAAACTGGAGATGATTTCTTGCTAAATTCCACCATTAGTCACAGGCCCATATTTCAGGATTAGCCGATCCTTTAAGGAGTAATTGTTGCACCCAGGCCCTCCTAAAGCTGTCTAAATCTCAGTGTACTTAACATTTTAAGTGTGTTTGTTTTGATATAATTATGTGTTTCTTTTCTTTTTCCCAGAGACCCCCCAAACATGTGCACCCGTGTGTGGGTGTCCTGCATCTCCCTGCAGAGCACAAAGCAGGGATCTGAGAGGTTCCAGAGGTGGAGGGGCTGCAGCGTGTTCAGAAAGTCTAAAGGTTGCTTCCAGCAGCGTTCCTCTGGTGCGTGTGCGCCTGTGCTTCCCCCAGCAGTGCTTAGCGTGGTCTGATCACATTTCTTCTCTGAGGTGAGGCACGCAGAAGACAATACGACACCCCAGAGCCACACTTAAGATCTCTGCTGACATTTGATCGAATCCTTAATCGTTATTTTGGGGCAAAGCGGGACAACGGCGCCTTTAAATTTGGTTCCTCCCCCATCCTGTTAGAAGTCCAATACGCATCATGCACATTAAATCGTTCGCGATTGAGGGAAATTTTCGGCACCGAGCCATTATTTGCAACTCAATCCTGTTTGATTTGTCTCAGCAGTGAAAGGAAATAGTTCCCAGTGAGCGCTGTGAAACAACTAAACCATAACATTTGGTCAGTCGCTCTCGTGTGGTTTCAGCGAAAACCAAAATATCCCATTCAGAACAGGCTTCCACAGGCTCAGCATGCACACTGAACTCCTGCTGAACTGCTTGTTAATGATTATAACCCTGATATATGCGGGTATATATGGTAAATGAGGGCACACTTAGGAAACCACAGGGGCCTTGTTATGCTTTTGCTGTTTTCTTACAGCTTAAGGAGGTCCACCTGTTCTCCGTTAAGTCACACTGTGTTACTGCTAACTGGGAATATTTTAAAAGTATCATGAACAAACATAAAATCGCTCCTGTCAGCGAGTCGCTCCAGTCACGTTTGGTCAAAGGTTTCATGAAAGGAACCGAAAGCACCAGGCTTCTCTGTCTGCAAGAAATATTACTGTATGCGGGTCAGGGTCCCCTCTATGTACAAAAACCCTACACTTCTTTCACTTGATATGACCCTAAATACAGATATGGGGAAAAAAGGGGCACACAACAATCACACTGTTTGTATTTGATATCCAAATTTTGCTCTCAATATGCATCAAATAGGCAATTCTTAAGGTTCTGCTTCATTAGATGATATTGCTTGAGTTTGAGTTTGCTGAGCTCTGCTCAGGGCAAGATTGAATCTTGTCAAAATAAAAGGTTTGTACCATGATCCAAGTTTGACAACCTCATATGAAAAAACCCCAAAAACATTTCCAAATGAGCTGTGTATCACAATAAGGCCATTTACTGGAGATGTTTTTACATCTGGGATCTATTGCTTCTCCTACGAATTTTCCTAAATAAATATTGGCTGTAATAAAACAAATAAAGGGGAGAATTCCCTGGAAGTTTCTCTCCTAACTGAATGATGCAAAACAGAACAGTTGGCAATGACACCTGTATTAGTCAACTGTATTCTCAGACACTGCCTCTGACTGACGGTGTTCACACATTTTACCTTCTTTCATCACCAGGTTTCTACTGGTCACACTCGTTCCCTGTGTCCTGTCCTGCCTTCACGGAGAATTCCTCTTGATGACTGCAGCGGGCCTGTTATTCCCTGGCCCAGAGCCAGCACTGTCTACATTTCACTGATGGACTCACACAGCAATTTGCCTGAACAAACTCATCCCAGCTGCACGGCTGAACCTCTGGAAAACCCATCACTACGACAATTTCAGGCATGTTTGTCCTCTCAAATACATTTTTCGGGGATGTTTCCTTCCTTTAACCTGTGTTATTTGAGTCAGAATAAAATTAGAACCAAGCTTATGTCAGCTTTAAATTTATATGCCAGCCTTTTTAGTTGAGGAACATCGAGTTTCATTGCCGGAGACCTGTCAGGAGATGAATAGCAGGGTAATACAGGCTTTGAATGTATTACAAAAGACAACATAAATAACTTTTTCATAAGATGGAACAGACGCTGGGGGAAGGAGAGGAGTTTAGTCTTTGGGAATTCTGGACGTTAGAATACAAACAGGCTCATTGTTACGGTGCATAACCGTGATTAGAAGGATATTTTCTGTCTACCTCAAGAAGTTTCTCTATGGACAAAAAGTCCTTTACTGGTAATTAACGGGTTGGTGAAGCACATGTAGCCTAAATGTGCTTGACCAAACACACATGAAGATACAGCAAGTCATGAGATTAATACATTTTTGTCAATAAAACTCAACAATGAAGCAAAAATGGAACTTCTTATTGGCAGCGTATATTGCACATTTAACTAATCTGGTGAAGAAATGACATATTGATTTATAGGTGAGACATTTCGATCTCTATGAAATATTACCTCACTGATAATTTCTGCCACTAACAGTTTGTAAATGTTATTTTTCTAAAATAACAATAATTTGAGTTTTGTGTTGTATTTACATTAGGTACATTTTTAAAATGTTATTTATGCCGTAATCAGTAATGCATAGCTCTCATAATTATAATTTTAAGATGCTTATTTTAAAGTGACATATATATACGAATAAATATGTCCTTGTAATAATTAAGATTTTCTTCTATTTAAAAAAATGCATACCGGTAATTCAATTCAAGAATTTGAGGATCCAAGGAACTTAATCGTCATACCAAATACACATTTGCAAGAGATGGTAAGAAATTTACACTCAGAAGCAACTTTTAACCCGTTTAAAGGGCTGTTGGAGTTTTCATTAGGCTCATCGTATGTTGAAAACCGTGTGTGATTGGAAATGTCTGCATCTGTGCACAAACATTAAAACTAATTCATCGTGCAAATCTGGTGATTTACGCTCTGGCAGCTCATGAACAGAGTTATTTCGTCACCACTGACAGACACTCAGACTCCTTCCAGTCGAGACAAAAAGTGTCGACTCGCACTTGGAAAGGTTACAGTGAAGAAGAGGCTTGGACAGGAACCAATGGCGGAGCATCTACTCCTGTGAATGTTTTTACTCGCTTAATGCCACAACAAAACCCACATCTGGTGAAAATGACAGGTCGTTCTGCGCTGCGAACGACAACAAGTCGTCACGGAATTCCTGCCAAGGGTGAAAAAGTTACATACACATCTGCTGTGAGAGGAGCCAGGGAAAAATGGCCCGTGAATGCGCGGCGGAGGCCTTGCGCTGCTCCGGAGAATAGTGCAGGGATTTGTATTGTGAAAGGCCTGAGAGGAGCGAGGTGGGGCACTGACAGGCTCTTTGTGAGCAGGGGAATCACGTATTAATTGCAACTGCCAACGCTGTCAATGGGGCTTCGGCAGCAGTTCCAGGTGAAATGGCAGGTTTGAATTCAACAGCTAAATACTTATCTCATCCATTGTGACCTTAAGTGAGCGCTGAGTCCTGGCTGAAAAGATGAAGGCTGATGGACCCGAAGGCCCTGCCTGATCTCATTTGTCATTACCCCAGTAATGGGCCAAGCTTCCAAACCTGTCGAATAGCACAGGGATGACAACACGCGCATCTTCTCACACGCTGCAAATCCTAATAAGGAGGGTGAGCATTACAGCAAGTGATGACCTGCATGAATTCCCACTGCCAGTGCGCCCGCCGCAGCGCATGTGTGTGCACTTAAAGGGATAGTCTGCTGTGAAATTACCCGGCCAAATTGTTTTAAAGATATTGGCTCTTGGACTGGCAATAAAAATCTTTTCAATTGAAACTCAACACCATCTTCGTTTCCAAACGCACAGGGAAAAAAGCAGCTTGTGGCAGTGAAAGGACGGCTTTTTTTTATTTATAAAGCCAACAAAAAAAACCAAATGTCAAACATCAGACATGATTACTAAGGTGAAACTCTCACAGACACCAGAAGGCAAATTCAAATTATGAGGGGGGGGGTTAAATAACCCAAGCTGTGTAGACACAGAGATAGAAAACAGAGTTGTGATAGCTCAGCACACATCCAGTGCAAACTTTACAGAGGTCTGAGCCCATGTGAACATATACGACATAATACCGCGATACATCACTCACGTCAAGCCTGTCAAATAGAGCGTGGCCAGCTTTTTCTTTTCCAGGACGATGTACTCACACTGTTTCTTGTGAGTATACTCGCAAATCTGCCTGCACACTCCCCCCTTCCCTGTTCTCCTGCTTTAGTTTGTTGCCACCATTATTTACATTTTCCTCATTTAGCACAAGCTTTTGCCCCAAGAGACTTCCAGTGAGAGACAGAATCGAGCCACTATGCAACTCAGACCTATACGAATAAAAGGCTACCACAAGGTCCTCGAGCACAAGTGCAGCTCTAAACTAAGAGTGTCAACAGGAGAGGAGAGTGGACATGAGTCGTATCTTCAAGAGTGTTTTGAAGGATCTGATGAAGCGCTGGAGGTAGATTAAGAAACAAGGTATGAAAGTAGTATGGAATGACATGCCTGTACAGACGGCTTTGCCAGACAACGTTCATGTGCGAGGGCTAGCACTGGCTTGAACATGATCGTTCACAATGGAGGAGGAGATCCAGCTGGTACTCGGTAGGCAGGAAAAGGTGACTTGAACTTCCTGCAGGCATGGAATAAATGTCCAAGGGACAGTTAGAGATCATGGCCAAGACTGAAGGATCATTGGGGTGAAAGGACATTTACAGCTAGGTGGATATGAAAAAGCATGCGAGTAGATAATGATGCCCCAGTGAGGTCATCACACAAAACACTGAATTTTCTTCTGCCCCTAATTAAAAATAGGATAAACTGCTAAAAATGTTCCCTAAATTGTTTCTAAAGATTCTAAATACTTATTAAAAATCATATTTTAATAACAGAATGATAATAATGAGCCTGAAGACATGTTGATGCTTGACATTTGACCCACTTTCAGACCGCTGCAGGTCGTGGAAAACGTTGTGACCTCTGGAGTACCAAAGGTTTCACCTCAATATAAAGCGACTGTAAGTTTGGGTTGTAAAAGCAAGCCTTTATACAACAACGTCTTTCTTTTTTAACTCAAGAATTACGTTTGGAAAATATACAGTTTGGAAAAAAGACGAGGATTCTGCAGACTGCTCATTGTGATATAACTCTACATTTTGTGAGTGGAAAAGAGAAGTAATATATAATATATATAATACACCACAGCTGAGCGTCTCGCATCTTCCTTCTCCACCAGTTCAGGGCAGAGCACACTCACTTTCTCCCCTCCTACTGGATGCTCACCAGCAGACTTCATTCCTCTCCAAATACAGATCGACATATTGAATCCTTTTTTTACATCTTAACCACTATCCCTGCTCCTGTCATTGTGGCTAAGATGAAGTGGTCTTAACAGCTCGCAGATGCTCGCCATGTGCTGGTGCTGGGCAGGTATTCAGGCTTGACTTCATCCCCTCTCCCTCCTCTGAGCCGCAGCCATCCACTGTGACAAGTTCAAAACACATGCCGGCGCTGTGCCCTCGGCCTGGACTCTGCTGCAGGCTGCAGGAAGCACGTCGAGGTGAGAGGGAGCAAACCGAGCACGTTTCCTCTGTTTCTTTCAATTTGGGGGCTCACCGTAAAATTTGGACTCAATCATAAATAACAATTGTGAGTTAATTAAATTGATTAAAAGAGGGAGGGGTTGTTGTGCTTACTCTGGATTTTTTTTTTTCTTGATTCTAATTTTTAGTAGATTTGTTTCAATAACTGTACAGTTGAAGGTAACCAGAGGAGACTGTTATTGGCTGTGTGGAAACAGGTCACGTGTGACAACTAATTCAAAATCATCATGTAAAATAAAGGATTGCATGAATATTCGGCCCCTTCAGTCTTCAGGGCACTATAAATTCACTCTCCACTCTGCAGAACGGCTCAAACTGTCTCCTGTGAAATGATGCAGTGTGAAGGGCCCTCTCAGAGTCCGGCCTGGGCCCCGGGCCTGGACATACGGCCTTTGAGTTATAGAACCTAAAAAAGGCCCATCTGCCTTTGACTCCAGCAACAATTTCATGATGTTTTAGGTTACATCCAGACTTATAAATTAATCCACATCCAGAAACCAGATCCAGACCCCTGACATGACCAAAAGTTACTCAAATCATTCTCCAGTCATCCCCGAGACGTAAAGCAAATTTCATCAGGTTCTGCAGAGAACCTTTTGAATTATGATGGCCAGAATCACACACAGAGACACAACTGTGACCCCCACCAGCCCTTTTTGGCAGCACTAAAACCTGCACATCAGCCACTAAAAGGTAGTTCAAAGTTATAAAAATACACTTGTGATGTCACTAAAAAAACACCACTAAACACAAGTGTGTGTAATATGGCCTAAATGCTAAGATAATAGAGGTAACCCAGGATAAAATGGACTTTGAGCTGCACAACTGTCAGGATGCATCGGTTTGAGGCTGATATTTCAACTCCCCCTCATGTCTGTACACGTTTCGTTTCTTTGTTTAAAATCTGTTTACTTCCTGTTTCTCCCAACAGATTCAGCCGTGCACCTTCAGATGGTTCAGCCCTCTAATCGCCAGTTGTTTGTTTGACAGATTTACACCTTAACACCCTCCCCGAATGTGATGAGTTGATCGGATCCACCTGGTCCAGCCTGTCGGATTAAAGTGTGAACGGCTTGATGTGATTCAGATTGTCTCTGTAAGAGATCACTGAATTACACCCCCTAAGACCCCATAGACGGCCAGTTTTGTACTCCTAATGTATTTTTGCTGCGTTTACCCCGAGTTTATTAGTTCACAAAGTCACACCGCCCGACCATATGTCGATCAACATCTGTGCTTCTGGGTAATCTGTCAACAAAGAAGAGCGGTAGAGTTCATCCGTGATGCTGCTTTGGTCCGGCCCAGGCCAGCAGATGTCAAGACAGGTTGTAATTTCAAACAGCATGCTTTAACTCTGAATGGCAGAACACCTGCAACAAAGGCAACTACAAAGAGGCTTCTGCTGACAGCACTTCCCGTCTTCTCAGCCTCTTGCGTGACCCCGGCGCCATCTTGGAAAAATATCACAGCAGCGTCGCTGCGGAGCGTAGGCCGGCCCCTCGAGAGGGCTCAGAATTCGGCCCTCGCCACTGACAGAACAAAATGGATTAAATGGTGAGAGCACCTGTCTGTAAATCCTGATGAAACGTTCCTTTCAGGGAAGAATTTGAGGAGCGAATCTTTTCAAACTGGCCCAGGGACAAGGCCGAGGGCGGGAGCGGCCAGCTGGCCACGAAGCGCTTTTAGGATATCTTTTCCTCCGATCATACAAACACCTCCGAGATCCAAAAGTACACCAGACACAATGCCTTTTTCCAACAGTCCTCCCCAGTGTGGATTACATTGGTCATATTATAGCCCATCAGTCTTGTGGGTGACAAACAGAAAACCCCCTCAGATATTTCATGAAGGTCACACAACTTTTGCCATCTTTCTAAGCCTGTTTGAGTCTTCATTAATGCAGTGAGGGAACTTTTCGTCTTTCTTCAGTCAAGACAGATTCCTTTTAATATCTGTGTTTCTGTGAGGGCTTTTCTCAGCTTTGCACTGGCTGGTTATTTTCCTCCGTTTCAGGAGTATGTCTGGTTATGTTGACCTAAAATACTGAGAGCACATGCTGCAAAAAATAGACACGAACATGATGTTGCCTGTTTTCTCTGTTTAAACAATTACCTCACCATCTGAGTCAGGAATAGAATAAATGCACCACAATGTGAGCCTAAGCCATGCAAATGATGCTCTCAAATAACACAGATATAAAGTAAACAGCTCGCTGCTAAACGTGTCTCATGTAAACTAATTAATGTAACACGCCCCGCGGTTGCTCACACCTGCGGATGATCGATGTGTATATTAGGGTGTGTTATTCTTTTTTTCCCCGTGTTTTCTTTCTTTTCATTTTCATATTTCTTATAACCTCATCAGTCATTACACTGTTGCACTGCTTATTATTTTACAAGCACTATTTTATAGCTGTTTTTTTATTTATTCATTTTAACAGATTTTTGGGCATATTAGTTTAAATATTCAAATCATTAAAACACAATTGTAATAATATATCAAACGTAAACTGTATTATTACTATATATTTTTTTACATTTATTTTTTTATTTTTTATTATTGTGATTAATAATACAGTTATATTATTATTATCATTATTGTTATTGTTGTTGCTATTATTACTATTATTATTTGTTGCTATTATTGCTATTAGGATTATTATCATCAGCATTTGCTATCAAAAATCTTGCATGAACATTTCTCATACCAAAATCCTCTTAAACTAAAAATGGACAATTGAATAAATATTTGGTATTGGATCCAATTTTTAAAGTAAATTTAATAATGTAATAAAGCTGTGTGATCAATGTGATGTGTTTGCTGTGAATGATGGGATTTTTTAAAACTGCTTTATGCCTCTACTGAAGAAATCTTATTTATGGAAAACTTCTTTGCATGCAAGCTCTATTGTTCATGCAGCCCATTTGAAAAACCTGCAGACTTTGAATAAAATGTCACGCCATGGATTCACCGGAGTCTTTTCACAGAGGGTTTCAAGGTGAATGGAAGCCGCAACCACTGTTTTTTGTTTTTTTTTACTGCCAAATGTTTGTGGCTGAACCCTTTCCTGGCCTGGTAAAGTTGACCACAAACTTAATTAGGTTTGATTATTTGGTTAAAATTTACATTCAGGAACTTTGTGAACATCCTTTATGGGGAGTATCTAAGAAAGGAAAGGATTGTTAAGGCAGGGAAGTTAAGATCAAATATGTGGTTTTTTGATATATGAGGTATTCAAACGACAGGCTGACAGTGGTTTGAATTTCTGACAAGGTCAGAGATGGATGGATGGATGGATGGATGGATGGATCAACGGACGGACGGACGGACGGACCATTTGAATTTAGTGTTTATATAAAATACACTTGATGCAAATATAGACAAATTGAAAACATTGCAGTGATTAAATCAACAAAAGCTGCAGTGAAGACAGCTTTATTCTTCATCATTAAAAACAAAACAGAGTTTCTGCTATAATATGGATGCAAATGAAGTTTGACTGAAGCTCCTATTATTTGCATTGCTTGCCTTTGAAACTCCACGTTGTTTTCTCATCAAACGCACTAAGTTAGTGCATGTAAATGGGAGCTGGCACTTTATCACTCTGGGTTTGGCACGTTTGTTTTAAACTGGGATGCTTGTGGTAATTCCCTTGCTGCCAGGTGTTAGTGTGGGACGTTGCAGAAATAGGAGTATTGGTGGACGTTGCTGCCCTCTTGCGTCCCTTTAAGGACAGAAGGCCTACAGAGGAAAGAACACGTACAATACACCCTCAAAATTACCCCAACCAGCTACTTTCATATTTTGTCATTTTCATTGCTATATTAACATAGCCAAGCTATATTAAGGCATCAGTATTATAATCATAAATTAAATATTCATGTTAGCCTAATTACACTGTCTATGCAAGTGCAACTATAAAAATACATTTTGCTTAGTGTGTCGACATACTAATTCTCAAAACTACTATTTATATGTATTTTTTTTGTTTATTAATGTCGTAAAATATGCACGAGTATAATTATTTCGCTGCCTTTTATATGTCTGAAATAAACTCAACTAACACTAAATATACTTAAACACCAACCATGTACACTTGATGTGACAGCCAAAAAACTCCCAATAAATAGACTTTTCCTCTTCATGCCTGATTTCATATTACTATAAAAAGACCCAACTAAGTTTGCTAGATGCTGTAGCTCACAGATCTTCTATTCATTCAACTTTTCATTGACTATTTACAGTCATGGCTGCCCAGCTAAAAAGTTACAGTACAAAAAATGGGCGCGCCCGCAACGAATTGTTGCATGATAGACACCTAGTCCATCCAATCACCGTAGAGATAGGCGGGACTTCCGGTGACATAGACAAATCACGGACGGCAACTCAAGAGAAAGTTATTATGTCAGCAAAACACTGAGGGGGAGGGAACTTATGTATTGCAGTCATATTCCTGAAGAAAAAAAAACACATCTAATTTTGTACAGTGGCATCTTATCGTAAAGGTAAATGGATATAAGGAACTTTGCTTTTAACAACTACTTTTGCGAAGCCTGTCAGTGTGTTATTACTGTCCAAACTGACGTGGCCATGTTGGCTAGCTGTATTTTGTAAATCGTTGGAACAGTCAGTTGGAATAGCTAGTATGCTAGCCAGAGCTAACATCACTTAGCATCAGTTAGCTTTGGCTAAGTTACCCAACGATCGAGCGAACTGACGGCTGTTGTGGTTACAAAGCGGTCACATTAGAAAATAACACAACGAAGCCAATTTTGATCGCGTTAAATTTGACAGGGTCATCCGTAGAGCCTGACATTAACTTAAACTTTGATTTTATCTGCATGTCCGTGATGGCCACCAGCTCTGTGGAAGCCATGATAGAATCAGGTAGTTCTCCAAAAAGTGGTCTCTCTCGGTCTCACGTTACTGCCTCTGCATATGAATTTTCAAGATATAGCGATATTATGGGTGCGCATTATGTTTAATTTACTTAATCCTTAGTCTTTATTTCAGTTCCTATCGCATGCTATATTACAATTTGCATGTAACTGCGTTACAACCGCTACAACATATTTCCAAACGAACTTAATTCGGAAATGCGAATGGTACAGAAGCTGCTAGCTAAAGCTAAAGGCAGAGTCCATCTCGTAGGGATGTTTACACTGAGAAAGAGCAGTCCGTGAATTCTCTTTTCCCACTAAGAGCTCCGTAACGGCGTTAATTTTGAACAAAAATGTAAAGTTGACCATATGTATGCGTATATTTTCACACGTCATAAATGCTATACGATTCATCCTACTAATTTTGACATGTCACTTATTTCTTAAGCTGTGCGGGGGTCCTTCCCATCAATTTGGTAGATGTCCACCCCTACAGACACAACAGGTGGTATGTCCCATCCTGGTCCTTCACCTGGGACAGGTCTGTCCCCAGGACCTATTATGGGCCCCAGCCCAGGACCAGACCCATCACCAGGCTCTGTTCACAGTATGATGGGACCCAGCCCTGGACCTGGAACACCTAATGTACCTCATGGCATGCAGCCCCAGGGACAAAGTGATTACTCTCAGGACAGCATGTATCCTATGCACAAGGTACTTTGTCTAAATTCATCAGCCTTCCAAATGAACAGTTTCATTCAAAACTGTCCTAAGCACACACACTTCATGATTTATTTTGATTGATTTCTAAATCAAAACAATTAAACAGAAATACAGAGGATGACATGTTAAAGCAGTACTTATTTCCAGCATGGTCCTTGGTGTTCGACCTAAGAAACAAATAGAAAAGAAGCAGGCAAACTCAAACTAAAAAGATATTCAGTATTAAGATCACTAAATATTTGCCATGTTCCATAAAAGCCACTTAATCTGATTATAAGGCTGTGCTATTGTGCTGTTGTCTTTCACACTATTTGCAATAAAAACCTGTTAATCATGTCATATTTGTATGATGACCAAGGAACTCATTATCCTTTTGGATTTTATTAATAACTTCTTTCTTATTTTCTCTTAGCAATAACTTTTCAACTTAAACTTGCTTGAACTTGCTTTGATATAAGTCATGCAAAAAAATTCTCAATTTGTATCATTTTTCTTACTTTGTTACCAGACGATGGAGGGGATGAATGACAAGACCATGGCAGATGCGATACACTTTGGCCACATGAAAAATGTTGGGATTAGGACTCTGCACAGTGGTATGGGGCCTCCCCAGAGTCCTATGGACCAGCACAGCCAAGGTATCCTATTAGCCTCTTAGGCTGCTTTCACTGTTTCTTCAACAGTCTGTCAGTGATCATTGATAAACCACATTTTGTTGTGTTTTTGTTCTTTTTCTGTATTTTTAATTATTTATGAATCGACGCTTAAGACGATTTGGAAATCCTTTCTATGTGGACGCTGTTTAAGTCGCTGTACATTAAATATGTTTGGATTTTCATTTGCTTGCTCCTCTCTCTTTTAGGGTACATGTCTCCCCATCCATCTCCCATGGGCGTCCATGAGCACGCATCGAGTCCCTTGTCAGGCGGTGGCGGGGGACCCACGCCACCGAATTTACCTCCCTCCCAGTCAGGTTCTATGATACCCATGATACCCCCAGAACCGAGTGGTCCCATGGGTCATCAGGGGCGGGGGCCTTCTGCATTTAGTCCCGTCCAGCTTCAGCAGCTTAGAGCCCAGATCCTTGCTTATAAGATCTTGGGTCGTGGACAGCCTCTGCCCGAAAACCTCCAGCTGGCTATACAGGGGAAAAGGAGCTTGCCCTCAATACAGCAACAGCAGCAGCCACAGCAGCCGCAGCAGCAGCAGCAACAACCCCCGGCACCTAGCATGAGTCCTTACAACAGGCCTGGAGGTAATAAAGGCAAATGTGATCAAAGATTCAATTTAATGGCACATAGTTACAATCATTACATTTGGTGTCATGTATTTGTATCATGTCGTTATTATGACCTGGCTAAAGTAACGCATGTTAAACATACAATAAGTATTGTGATTGGTGTTTTAAAAGGTATGCCCATGGCTTCTTTGAGTGCTCCTCAGTCAGGACCCTGCCCTACTCCAGCCATGCAAGGACACAGTCAGAACGCAGGACCCAAGCCTTGGTCTGATGGTGAGTGAGACCACAGAAACCCCAGACATAAATGGATGCATGCATTGATGCCTTCAGCTTTTCACTTATCTTGCCTAGTTTCCTAAAGAGAAATGTTCAAAGACCATGTTTATACCATCTTTATAAGAGGCCAAATTATCTTTATAATAAAAAAACATCTTATTTGAAGTTTCACACTTGAGAATGATGCAGTACATTAAAGGTGGAATAAAAATACAGATTTCACACACTGTCTATATCTCTTGCAAAGTTTTATTCCGAACCACAAATTGTGGAAATTTCTCATCATCTAGATCAGTTATTCTGGAAAATGAGAATATTTTTGGACAAGAGACAAACATGAGACCATATTGATGAAAATACATCGATCTTAACTTTTTGCTTGACAATTATCATACAATAATAGTAACAATATTTTGTGTCAACAGTTCAGGGCGGTGAAGGTCAAGGGAACGCTCAGAAGCACCTGGCCCCTGCTGCCAGCGGACGTCCATCTCCTGCACCACCCCAGGCCTCCGTGGTGCCAGCTCTACCAATGGCGGGCAGCTCGGTGACCCCTCAGCCCCCAGGTCAGCAGGGGTCCTCAATGCTCCAGATGCAGCAGAAACAGAATCGCATAACGCCAGTGCAGAAACCCCAGGGTTTGGACCCAGTGGCAATCCTACAGGAGAGAGAGTATAGGTACATCTTTGCTGCATTAGAATTGTGACTCTCACCTTTGTCTTTAAGAGGTCTTTACAAGAGAGAGGTTTCTTTTAAACTTTGGCTGACTACGAGGTTCCTCTGACTAGCTATTTTCCCCAGATTGCAGGCCCGGATTGCACACAGGATCCAGGAACTGGAGAGTTTACCTGGTTCCCTTCCCCCAGATCTTAGAACGAGAGCCACTGTGGAGCTCAAGGCACTGCGACTGCTCAACTTCCAGCGGCAGGTAGACATCCACACACATTACACAGGAGTTAGGAAAGAGTTGACCTACTGTGATGGTCCCTCTCTTATTTATGTTGATCAATCTCATGATTTTTAGGTACGTAGGGACCAACCTTGAGTTTTAATGCACTATGTTTTGATTTACCGTTCAAATGTCTCGATAAAATCCTGATCAATGTTTATGGACTTGATTGTGTAATTCTTTACCATCTCCAGTTGAGACAGGATGTGGTGGCATGCATGAGACGAGACACGACCCTGGAGACGGCTCTTAACTCGAAGGCTTACAGGCGCAGCAAGCGTCAGACACTGAGGGAGGCACGCATGACGGAGAAGCTGGAGAAACAGCAGAAGCTAGAGCAGGAGAAGAAGCGCAGGCAGAAACATCAGGTGATCTGCATTTCAGAGGTTATACGGAAAATTCCAAAAGTTACAGAAACTTGGTATTCAAGAAGAGTGTTTGCAATGATGGAACATCCTCCGGTCATGGTTGTATGAGTTCACTTTGATAGCATTTTAATTCTGCAAGATGCCGCAGAAAAAGTTGAATGAACGAAAAGACGTCAGAAATCTGGCAGTAGGCAATATAAAGTAAAAATCTCCTTTTTAATTTTTAGCCTGCTCACGGATTTCAGTCATTACTCTGAATTTATTAAAAATAGATGAGAGACTTGACATAGAGATTTTGGCTTTTCATACTAAAACCTCATATCGCACCATGTTGTCTAAATAGTTTTCATTCTAACAAGGTGGTGTTTTTTTTTTATAGGAATATCTCAACAGCATCCTTCAACATGCAAAAGACTTTAAAGAATATCATCGCTCGGTGTCTGCGAAAACCCAAAAACTCACGCGATCAGTTGCCAACTGGCACACCAACACAGAGCGGGAACAAAAGAAGGAGACTGAGAGAATCGAGAAGGAGAGGATGAGGAGACTTATGGTGAGAACCCCAAAGTCAACATTTCATGCTTGTCAGACACCAAAACAGCATCAGCGAATGTTTGCATAGTTTTAGGAATAATATGAAGAGATTTCTCTGGCTTACTTTCAAAGTCCTATTTAATGTGGCGACAAATATTAACATGTCTTTTTTCTCTGTCATACAACAATGTCCATATCTTTAATTGGTTACAATTATTACATTTATGCTAAGGTTCCAAATTCGCTTTAAAAAGAATGACTGAAACACCCTTTTAGATGCTGCAGTACAAGTTTCCTCCTTGTTATAACAATGTAATACCAGTCTTTTCTTTTAATTGTGATACTCATCTCTTTGGAATCATCTGCATTTGGGCTAAAATTAACAAATTAATGAACTTACCACCGTCCTTTATCAGGCAGAAGACGAGGAAGGTTACAGGAAACTAATCGACCAGAAGAAAGACAAGCGTCTTGCCTACTTGCTGCAGCAGACAGATGAATATGTGGCCAATCTCACTGCTCTGGTTTATGAACACAAAGCTGCCCAAGCAGCTAAGGAAAAGAAAAAGAAGAAGAAGAGAAAGAAGGTAGGTTTTTATTTGATTTTTTTTCTGCTGGCTTGATCCCACAAGTCAAACAAATCCCCAGCTGACACAATAAGATGTAGTCCTTGTGGTAATTAAGTGAGACGACGGGTCATATTGGATCGCCAGTCAAAGGTTTAACATTGAGGACTATAATCACTTTACTCTCATGGGGCGTCATTAAGTTTATTTCTACATGCAGCTAGAATGACAATCAGTTGTTTCAAAGTCGCAGACACGGTGAGCTGAGGACTCATAATTACACATTTTGTCATCTGATCTAGTTTTAACTTTGACTGAAAGGTCTTCAAACACTGAGCTGCTTATTAAAGCTGGCTGACGCTTCCAAATATGAATATTTTTAAAAGGCTCTTTGACTAAGAGTAATGGTGATTCAGAAATCTATTCATACTTCATCATAACCTATGCTGCATTAGAAAGCCCTTTTACTCCATCTGGGCTTTTAAAAATATAATTAATCTATATTTTAATATTCAGACTAATCAATTTTGAGCAGATTTGTTTTAGTATTTTGTGTAGATGACATATGTGCTTATAGGAATGCATGGCTACATTCCTTTTATATTTCTTGGGTAAAAAATATAATATTCATTGATGTGCCTTTCATAAAATCTCCATTATTAAGATTATATTGCTGTTCCTGTAAGCAGTAGACTGTTATTGTTGTGTGTAAACTAACTCGTTTTGAATTTGACATTATCTAGAGAGTTGAAGGAGATGGCGAAGGCACCAGTGCTATTGGGCCTGATGGAGAGGTGAGCCGCACTCTTGTTTGGTAGAAAGTTTTATTGTTTCTGTGTATTTTGTGATGCAATAAGAATGCAAATTTTCCTGTTTCCTGGCCTTTACTCCTGTCCAAATGGTTGTTTTTTTTAACCAAACATGTTGAGGATAAATGTAAATTCTGATGCATGAAGACGTGATGTATGCAACAGGAGGTGACAGTCAGTGGTCAGTGAACTGCAAGTAATGAACTTTACATTTCATGATGTCCTGCAGCCCATGGATGAGAGCAGCCAGATGAGTGACCTGCCAGTCAAAGTGATTCAGACTGAAACTGGGAAGGTTTTGCAGGGAACGGATGCCCCCAAATCTAGTCAGCTGGAGGCCTGGCTTGAGATGAACCCTGGGTGAGAAAATGTATCACTGGCTATATGTTGTCAAACCTGTAGAACCACATTTTGCGTTTGCTATATAGGGTATGTAATCCCTACGGTGGGATTCAACTTCCTTTGTTGGGGTAAGTTATACATGAGGTTTGCATTTATTTCCTGTTTCTGTTCACATTCAGTTACGAGGTTGCTCCGCGATCAGACAGCGAGGAGAGCGGCTCCGAGTATGAGGAGGAGGTCAGTGACCAGTGAACGCATTACTGCAAATAGGGCTTATTCAGCATTTCATTCAGCCCCTTTCTATCACGGGGCACCAGCTCTATACATTTGAGTTAAATTATTTTTATATTAATTAATATTTTCTCTTGTTATTGCTTCTTATATTTTAACTGTGAATATGCACGTTGTCTCAGTTGTGTTGTTATTTTGTCTTTTTAGGAGGAAGAGGAAGCAGATAAGGCAGAAACAGAAGAGAAGACAGTGGATGCCAAGCACATCATCGAGTATGTGTCACATCTCAACACTAAGAGAAAGACTTTGAAAATGCTGTTGAGATTAAGTCTGTCAATCTGTCTGTTCATTCTGATGGATTTGAATAATTTCAACAACCATTTTTCAGTTCAGCCAAGCAAGATGTTGATGATGAGTACAGTGTTCCCACTGGACACACCAGCTCCCAGTCTTATTATGGGGTGGCTCATGCGGTAATTGAGCGTGTAGAGAAGCAGTCATCCCTGATGATCAATGGCACACTCAAACATTATCAGGTACATTTATGACTTTACATGCCACAACTTACTTATGTTGAGATTGACTGATAACATGGTCCAGATAATTACAGGCTAATATTACACATTCCAGAAGATAGGATGTGCTAATATGTCACCCACAAGGTGGGAGTAAAGGACAGATTTTTTAGTCTTGAGAGCGTAATACAGAAAAAGGACCACTCACAGCATCAGTCAGGTATATTGAGAAATTAATTATGATGATCACGATGATAATTAAATATGATACTTAATTATAAGATGGAAATTAAATAATGGTTATTGTTAAGAAGTGCAAAGCCAGCTGGTTTTGTGGGCCCTTCTTGCCTGTGATTGTCTGTGAGTTTCTTTGAGCTACTTAATTGAATGCAAATACTGCAGCATATAAATCAGCCTGTTCTGACTTTAAATGCACAAGCTACAACCAGTACTGTGCAGGCTGGCCCAAGCCACACAGCTCAGCTCAAAAGAAGAGTGGTTATAAAACAGATGATTGCGATCAAAGATGGACTGTATGTTGTATATTCTGACTGGAGCATCCATCACTCAGTAGGGTGTTACTCATCAAATGCTGTGAAGAGATGGGAATAGAGGTTATTTGTCCGTGTGGCACAACAATCTCTTCTCCACTGAGCTGAGCTCTGTTTACAGCGATGATTCTTTTCAGATAGCAGCCTTATGTTGCTAGCTGTCTTTTGATTTACTCAAAGTAAGAAATGTGGCCCCCTGGAGAACTTTAATTCATAATTGATCAATTTTACTTTGTACCATCAGCGATCTGTGTAATGATTCTGACATGTTACCATTATAGTTCTCAATAAAGCACATATTATATATACCGGTTTTATGTAAGTTAGCCAAATGTTGATGTCTCTACCTGATCCTGTTATTTTCAGTGCACAAATTTCCTTACACATGTTTTTCCATGTTTTGTAGACCCAGGGTCTTGAGTGGATGGTATCCCTGTACAACAACAACCTAAATGGCATCCTGGCTGATGAAATGGGACTTGGCAAAACCATCCAAACCATTGCACTCATTACCTACCTGATGGAGTACAAGAGGCTCAACGGCCCCTTTCTCATCATTGTTCCTCTCTCGTCAGTACACCAGAGCTGTCATCTATCACCACTCATAATGTGCAGTGTTATGATTTAAGTGTGCTTTAAGTGTTAAGAGGAATGAGTGCATTCGCTTTTTGAAATTGCTATCGCTCATCTAGATTAAAAGACATTGACTATTGAAACAGAAGATGACCATCAGTGAAAGCAGAAAAGCCAGAAATCTGTTGAACGTGTTAAATGTTAGGCCTGAGCGTTTGAGTGGGATATGACTCCTAAAATGTTTGTCAAAAGCAGTTGGGTCATACTGCAGTACTCGACAGTGTTGAAACTTTTAATAGGCATTTATTGTTAAGTGGAACCCTTATGACCGTGGTTTTCACAACCAATTTTGCAGGTTGAAAATAAACCATGCCCGTTTCTCTTTTAATTTATACACATCAGATGTAATTCTCTCACTTGACTCTTTACAACTGTGATGTTTTACAACTGTCATTCCAGAACTCTGTCAAACTGGGTCTACGAACTTGACAAGTGGTCCCCATCTGTGGTTAAAATTGCTTACAAGGTAATTCCTTTTTTATTATTGATGCCTGTGTAGGTTCTCTTTTTTTATTTATAATTCTAACAAAGCATGCATGAACTCATGATTAGTTTGACTGGCTCATTTTGACAAAAAAATTGTTCCTTTTCTGTCTTTGCACTGTAGGGAACTCCTGCGTTGCGTCGGGGCTTTGTGCCTCAACTCCGCAGCGGGAAGTTCAACGTCTTGCTAACAACCTATGAATACATCATCAAGGATAAGCAGATACTGGCCAAGGTGAAAGAGACGGAAGCTTTTCCCCATCTGTGCCGTGTCCTGATGCTTCACCATTGTGTGAACCTAGATAGGAATGACTTGTATATACACCCACCATGGTCTCAGTCTGTTTAGAAACATCAGATACGTCAAGCTAACATGAAGATCATGAACCGTGTTTAAAGACCCAACTCCTTGCTTAATGCAGGTAGCATTAATTAGCACTTTTCTTATATTTATTCAATTATTGCTAGCTCTTTTTGGATTGAGCACAAATATCAATCCAAGCCAAGTGAGGGATGAAGAAACTTTAATTTTCCTTAGTATTGTGTACCTTGAGGGCAGTTACAGCAGGACATCAAAGTATTCACCGCATCCTTGCTGGTGCTCTGTATCTCGAACACCTCAGATGTAAATTTAGATACACTGTTGCCATCTTTATTAGTTCAAAGGGTCCAATTACTGCTTTCCCAAACACAGATTCGTTGGAAATACATGATTGTGGATGAAGGTCACAGAATGAAGAACCACCACTGTAAGCTAACCCAGGTGCTGAACACCCACTATGTGGCTCCTCGTCGCCTCCTGCTCACCGGCACACCACTCCAGAACAAGCTGCCAGAACTTTGGGCCCTGCTCAACTTCCTCCTGCCCACCATCTTCAAGAGCTGCAGCACCTTTGAACAGTGGTTTAACGCTCCGTTTGCCATGACAGGAGAGAGGGCAAGTACCAACTTTCCTTCACAATTCCTCCACGCTTGGCCTTCGACTTAAAATCGAGTGATAATCACACTTAAATTAGTTTTATTTACAAACTGATTTAATGTCAAATTTGCATGGAACCATGGTGCAAGTGTCATAGAAAGACAGTGGGAAAGGCTATATTAGCAATAATTTATACCGTGACCTCTGCAATCTATGCATCAGCAAGTACCTGAGTGCGTAAGTAGATGTATATCACGCCATGAAAACTCAATTTGGTTTTATATGAATATAAATCAACTACATGAGTAAAATAAATAAAATAGCTTGAGCACTGGATCATGAAGGCACGGCTGCATTAGCCTCATTTTCAACCATCACCCTTTACTTATTTTTTCATTCTGAATCAAACTCGGTGTGTATAAACCAACTGACAGCTTGTGGAAAACAATCAGATGCACTAAAACATCATACTTGTGACTGGCTGCATAACCTGCATGAAATAGCATCTTTTGCCTATCACAACTTCCTCTTAATAATGTCAGATTAAAAACAAGAAAGAAGTTTTTGTATTTTTTGTTTCATTCTTTGAAGCTTTTATTTTAATGCTGCTTAAAATGAACAAAATGTGCATGTTTGAAAGAGGGGAAAAATACTGTTTATATATTCTGTTTATACTCTGTTTTAGATCTTCTTCCACAGTTCCTTTATAAAGTTCAGCGAAAGTCTGTATCTGTATTCAGAAATTGTGAGGTCTGCTCCCTTTCAAGTGTCACCATTTGCCTGAGGCTTAGATGGCTTTTATTTTAAGTTTGCTGAAAACAAAATTTAAACCTTACTTTTTCTAAAACTAAGGGCAATCCCACTTTTTACCTTTTCCATTAAGATGCACGTTGCTTCATTCCAGGGTGTCCAACGATTAGAAAGTCATAGCAACATAAATAGACCTGTTTATTCTAAGCATTATGCTTTGTTAATAATTGGGTGTCGTATAAGGCTTTGTAAGCCTATAGGGTAAAGTCATTATAGTATGCTTCAAAAGGAGGCTGGCTGTTGTTTCTCAGCATGGTTCACATGAATTTCTTCATATTTGGTTCACTGTCGATCATGTTCTGCCAGGCGCTGCAAAAGCTGCTAATTAACAAGACTTCAGGTTAATTTGTGCAAGAATTTAGGTATTTACTAACGCTATCAGGGCTGTCAATCGTTCTGCCAATCCCCTCTAGGTCTGTCCTCATTTGGCTCTTTCTAATGGAATGTTTTGCCGCCTGGTTCTCCCAGGGGAATCCTAGTCTCAGACCCATAAACAGTAAAGAAACAATGAGTTGAACCTTGGGTTGGTGTTAAGGGTTAGGGTTAGTTTCTAAAAGACCCATAAAACACACACACACACACACACACACACACATAACAACGTGCACAATGTGAAATTCATTCTCGTATTGTGACATTTGCTTGTGACTTGTTTAGGTTGACCTAAACGAGGAGGAGACGATCCTGATTATTCGACGTTTGCATAAAGTGCTCCGTCCTTTCCTGCTCCGTAGACTAAAGAAAGAGGTGGAGTCTCAGCTCCCAGAGAAGGTGAGATTTAAAGATTTATAACCTCATTTCTAATGGTATTACCTTACTGGCAGGATTTATAATTAAAAAGTCTTGCATCATTGATTCAACAGATTTATCTGGTATTAACATTGGTGTACAAATAGTAGATTTTTAAGTCTTCAAATCTGTCTTCAAATGAATGTGATGATGTCAAAAAAGTGTTTTTCCCAGCAGCAACTCAGTTGAAGATGCCTCGGTGTTTTATCGGCTCTGTTACTGAGAAATTACACATGACTTCTATTTTTGCCCCATGGGGTAGCACAATGCAGCAGTTTAGCACAGTGCAGCCCATGCGGGACAGGAAGTCAGGCGCAAGGAGAAAGCAAATCATTCGTAAAGTTTGTGGCGAACCAGTTTCAACTGTGCCAACTGTGCTTTCAAAACATGTATGTTTGTCTGAAAGAAATAACCCCAAATATACAATAAATAATCAAGTAGTTTGACTTTTGAGTGAAAATAATAAAATGGACACAGTGGCAGTCGCTAAAATCCAAACAAAAAAGGGGCTGCTCCTCCTCCTCTGGAATGGAAACAAATAATGTCTTCTTTTTTCTCTTGTTTATTACACTACAAAGCTGTAATAACGTGTATGAAGCAGTCGCTGAAGTAAAACCCTTCTGCAACACACATGTATTCAGTGTATTGGGGTCAGATCTTATATTAATGAGCGTCTGCTCAATGCCAGGACACTTGAAGCTTATCAAAAAGGCCTCGGTATTCAAAGGAAGTACATGAACACTCTAGACAGCTCTCAAATAAAGGATCTTAGCTGTTCAGGGTCAAACACAAACATTCAAAACACTTAAAGGTAACGCACATAGAGTGAGAGTCATCTTTAATTGTAGTTTTCATGTGGTTATTCTAAAAATGAAATAGGATTTGTACATTTTACTATTTATTTTTGCCATTTATAAGGCTGGTGTATTTCAACATAAAAGCGTCGCTGTGATTTTGATTGTGGAAAAATAATTCAGTCATCTTTTGTTGACCTTTTCTCTCTCTCCTTTTCTTTCTAAATTTTAAATTAGGTGGAGTATGTCGTAAAGTGTGACATGTCAGCTATACAGAAGGTGTTGTATCGCCACATGCAGAAAGGCATCCTCCTCACTGATGGCTCAGAGAAGGACAAGAAGGTGAGTGGATCCAGGCCCCAGCTGCTTTGCTGCATCAGAGCTTCATTTGACCACCCTGTCAGCCTGACACAGTTGTTTAGCTCAGAGAACATTCTCATTCTTTATCATCAGGTTTATGGAAACCAGGAGGTTCCCTTGACCTCGCCCTGAAATGAGCAGTATATATATATTTTTTTTAAGTTTCGGCTTTTAGCCTTAATTTAAATGGGAAAATGTCCCGTTGAAAACTCATCATAATATCACTGAGATACTTGAACACTGTAGGACTGGATCCCGTTCACACAGTTTCAAACCCAGTATCCCCACACCCTCACCTTTTAGACATGTAGGGGCTCATTTAAAAAGTTTGGCACCTCAATGTTGTTAAAATGTTGATTGATCATAGTAGAAAGGAAAGATAAATGAAATAGAATGCAACAATTAAATCCAAAATATGCTGAGCCTAATTGTAGTGCACTTGGTTTTAAATGTCCATTGTTGTTTTGTCTAGGGCAAAGGAGGGGCAAAGACCTTGATGAACACCATTATGCAGTTGAAAAAGATCTGCAACCATCCGTACATGTTCCAGCATATCGAGGTGAGAGCTTTTGGCTTGGTACTGTCTCCATCTCTCACAGTCATTGTGCAGCATTAACATTATTTTCCATCTCAGGAATCTTTTGCTGAACATTTGGGCTATCCAAATGGCATCATCAGCGGGTAAGTTACTTAAATATTGTCTTTTATTGTTGCTTAGATTCATTTTTCACTCATTAATATGCTAACAAATATCTGAAATATGAAATACACGTAGCGTTGCTGCTGCGTTAACTCTCTCACAGATGTGAGCTGTTTGATGGCCCTAAAACTCACCTGTCAGTCTCCTGCATCCTATAAATCTTTGCTTCTACTAATCGAAAGTTTTAAGAAGTTTATTTATAGATAGTTTAAAACTCTGTAAGAGTCTGCCGCTGTGGATCAACATTACTATGCTATAGACTATATTCAGGACACTGCAGTTTTGATAAAGCATTTGTGTCACCGACCAGAGTTTTGGTCAATGTAAATATTTACATAATTGGCTCAGGCTTTTCTTCCTTGTTGAGTATTTCTCCCTTTCATTAGTGCCTCAGAAGGAGTCTGCTGTAATTGTACATTAGAAGGAGTCTTCTATAGTTGTATATGTAGTCAATCAGCGTCTTGTCTCTTGAACATTTCTCTCTTTCTCTCTAATTTGAACATGACAGCTTTACATGTCACAGACACCACAAACGGTCATTGACACCAAGCTGTGTGTATGAATCTGAGACGGAATAGGATTAATTAAAAATAATGAGCTGTGGAGGTCCTGAACTCTGACTGAACAGTCGGCAGGGGAACGCCATTATGGATAATGTAGAGGACAGTGAATGTCAGGCTTTGACCAGACCTCAGGGATGCATATTTTTTCCTCTGCATGTATTTGTTAGATTGATTTTGCCTCTCTGCATTCTTTTCCAATTAATATGCAATAAAATCTGTCTTCATATGAAAGAGATGAATGGCCTTCTATAGGTAATGATGATTTCCATTACTTGTGCTTTGTCTGATTCCTGACATGAAGTCACGAGCTGTATCGCGCTTCTGGAAAGTTTGAGCTTCTCGATCGCATTCTGCCAAAGCTGCAGGCCACCAACCACAGAGTCCTGCTGTTTTGCCAAATGACCTCACTTATGACAATCATGGAGGACTATTTCAGCTATCGCAACTTTCTTTATCTACGGCTTGATGGTAAGTGCACGAGACAGGAGGACTTTTCAGCTCCTCACAGATACACTGTCGTCCCACCTGAGCAGTCGGTTCCGTGCAACTGATTTTAATCGTGTCCTGTCAGACGTTGCGACAGCGTGAAATGAATTATTTGTCAAATGTAGGCTTTCACAGACAATTTCAAGGAGAGTAGTAGTATATTACAGAGAGCCTGATTTTTCTGATTAAAAATTTTAGGCAAAGACAAATGCAATTTTTTAAAAGCATGTCTTTATTCCCTTGTAAACTCCTCAAAAGGTAAATGTCTTACACTGATTTCTTATTTAAGAAAGACGTATTTGCCTTAAAGAGAAAAAATTATGCCAGTAATTAAAGATTTTATGAGCTGAATGAAGATAAATGAGAAAATATTTCTTATATGTGATTTAGAATTCATTATTTCTTGTTCTCAAAGTATTTTCACTGACTGAAATCCCTCTTGAATAGTGTCACCTTCAGTAGAATTTTTAGTTTATCTTGAGCTGAGCTATCTTGCTTAATTACAGTGTCGGAAACAGATATGTTGCATTAGTAATGAAGCCAGAGTTGAGGTCCAGTACACAGGTGAATAGTCGTGAGCTCTAAAGGTGTTGTGGTTTGATGTTTCAGGAACCACCAAGTCTGAGGACAGAGCATCACTGCTGAAGAAGTTTAATGAAGAAGGATCCCAGTACTTCATTTTCCTTCTTAGTACCAGAGCTGGTGGACTGGGCCTGAACCTGCAGGCCGCCGACACTGTAGTGATCTTTGACAGTGATTGGAACCCCCACCAGGTTGGTGCCAAGCTGACGATGCATCAGAAACTGTGTAAACATCCAAAACATTTTCATTTTGTCGTCCCCTTTTCAGCTCAATCATGTTTTGCTTCATATCCGCTCAAGGTGTATCAGTTTATGTTTTTATCTCCACACATTAATGCTGGGATCTAATGTTTGTGATTCCAGGACCTCCAGGCTCAGGACCGGGCTCACCGCATAGGTCAGCAGAATGAAGTGCGTGTGCTTCGACTCTGCACCGTTAACAGTGTGGAGGAGAAGATCCTGGCAGCTGCCAAATACAAGCTCAATGTTGATCAAAAGGTGATCCAAGCTGGCATGTTCGACCAGAAGTCCTCCAGCCACGAGCGCCGTGCCTTCCTGCAGGCCATTTTAGAACACGAGGAGCAGAACGAGGTGAGTGGGAAGGGTTTTGAGACACAGTCTTGTTTTTTTACTGATAGTTGAATTAATCTGTGGATCACACACGATCAGTCCACTCTGAACCGACCATAATAAATCAATACTCATAACTTTGCCTGGACCGTCTTAATTATTGATCTTTTGATGTTTTTGCAATTCCAGGAAGAAGACGAAGTTCCCGATGATGAAACTCTTAACCAGATGATTGCCCGCAATGAGGAGGAATTCGAACTCTACATGGTATTCTAATAAAGTCATTACTTCTTTAACGAGCAAACAGTAAAAATAAGAACTCTGTAATTTGTAACAAAGCGGTGAAGCTGATGACTGACTTTGTTCCTCCTCTACCTGAGTAATTATGGCTTATCCTTGGTTTCCTTTATTTTTTTTAATTTGATGTGTTACCACGCAGGAGAGTGTAGTGAGTTTTCTTTTTTAACCTGTGTACACTATATTGCTGGGTACAGCGACTTCATACACGTGCATAATCACAGTTTTAGATCATCTTATATTAGGCATCTTTGGTTTTGGGGGTGCTATGATCTCAAGGTTTGCCGCCTCTAATTAGCTGCCCAGTGTGACCCTCATCTCATCCAGTATATCTGCGTGTCTGCTCCCAGGGAGTCACATCCGTTGTCATAAATGAAGCTCCTAGTTGCATCACCTCTGAATTAAACTGTCAAACTCAAAATTGTGGTTTCATCAATAAAACAGAAGAGGAAGAATGTGGTGATTCCACAGTAAATCTGTCCAACTTATGTCATCTTCCTGCTGATTTCACTTTCCTACTGTTCCCCGTAGCGCATGGACATGGACCGACGGCGGGAGGATGCCAGGAATCCTAAGCGTAAGCCACGTCTAATGGAAGAGGATGAGTTGCCTTCTTGGATCATTAAAGATGATGCTGAGGTGGAACGTCTCACTTACGAAGAAGAAGAGGAAAAAATGTTTGGTCGAGGGTCACGCTGTCGCCGGGATGTGGACTACAGCGACGCGCTGACAGAGAAACAGTGGCTACGGGTAACGTCTGACCATATGCTGTACATCTATTCATTATTTTTATTTTGTCTGACACTTGTGATCAGGTTTTTGCCACATTTCTGTCTTGATATTCACAAATACAAAGTTTGTTTTGTTTTTTTATAATCAAGGGGCTTTCTCTATCTGGAGAACGTCCTGAAGAGATGACGTGTATACTGTGACTAGATTTAACACTGCTGTGTAGCCTGTTGGTAAAGGAACCGATTTAACCACACGGAATTCAATGTGACATCTCCCCCCCCAGAGAGACGTGTAGGGGAGGGCAGATCCATCTTATTGACTGTGGATCAGGTGGTTGTTGTTTCAGGGAAACAGGAATAGAAAAAGAATAACCGTTGAGTTTGATGGTATTTTGGTGGTATATTCAAGCTGTTCGGAGAATTCAGACTTTCTCAAAATAAGAAACATTAAAAACCTGTGTGATGAGACCTTAAATGTTATATTGCAACATTTACGCACAATTAAAAAACAGTTTCGTCCTGCATGTTTTGTGTAGTTGCTATTAACTCTGCATTTACTGCGGCTTGTTTTTTAATCACAGGCTATTGAGGATGGAAATCTGGAAGAAATGGAGGAAGAAATCCGGCTGAAAAAGCGCAAACGCAAAAGACGTCAGGACAAAGACGTCTCCAGCAGAGACGATGGAGGCTCCAAGGCCAAGAAGCGACGTGGACGTCCCCCAGCTGAGAAACTCTCCCCGAACCCCCTGAAGCTCACCAAACAAATGAACACCATCATCGATACGGTCATCAACTACAGAGATGGGTAAGGAAAAAGGTTGATGCCGTTACACTTCCATGCGTGACTAGAACGTCCTGCAGAATCTTAGCCACGCCTCCTGCTGACTGATTACCAAAGTCCTTTAGCGTGTTTACTTCTGTATTGATCTAATTACTTTTCTAATCCGAATGGAGGGACGATAACCTACATGTTACTTTGATTTTCTGTAACTGGCTTTACTGTCTGTGCATTAATCCTTTAGTGTCATACATATTTATAGCAGACATACATTTACCACGTAAACCTCACTTTGTGTGTGAAATATGTGAATTTGTCTTCCCATAACTCAAATATGTGCCGGCTGGCTGCTCCAGCAAACGTTTCTTTTTCCTCAGGAAAGTGCAACTTGGATTTCCAAGATCATATAATTCCTTTCCAGGGCTGCTCGTTGTGAACCTCCTCAGTCTGGTAGCTAACTCTGTCAGACTCACATATTTCCTCTCCACCGCGCCGACACTACGTCGGAACTGTTTCACCATACTAAATTCCATTCCATTTAAGCATGATTGCAACAGCGGGTAAATTTGATCTCCATTTCCTGGAACTGACTAAAAGTGATTCTCTTCATTTGTATAAAACAATAACAGAATTTCCATTTAGCTGGAGGGTGTAAACGTCCTTACATCTCTAAACATGGCAGCAGCAGGCGGCCATGCTGAGTTAAAGAAACCCCCTTCATTTGAAGCCGTATCGTCAGTGTTTTGGTCATTTGAGTCTGTCAGCAGTTGGCGCTCTTTCTAAGAGGAGCCGCTTGCTGCCATAAATCTGAGCTGCAGCCTTTCTGGCTTCAGCACAGATTGCACCATAATTCAAAGCCTTCATCTTGCTCAAGATTCAGGGAAATCATTTTCTGAATTCGATTCTAATCATCAGCAATTATCTGCTGCTGCGCCTCCAAACTTCTTATAGGACTATAGACTTAAAGATAATATTGGGGAATTTTATTACAGAAAAGAGCAGCACCCAGGAACCCTTCATATTTTCCACGGGCTTTTCCCTATATTTTATTAACAGTTTAACAGACTAGGATGGTTTGAGTCACAGTGTCTCCAAGATCAGTGCCTAAAATGTGATTATTTTTCTCTTATTTTTTATTGGCATAATTTAACCATCAAATAGGGTGTTATAGTTTGACAGAGGTTCAATGTCCCATGCTGCTAACATGGGACCCAAACAGGTCATAGTTCAAGGGTGCTGTGTGCTTCATAAAGTGTAAATTTTTCTAAATTGTGTGTACTTTTGCTGTTTATCTCCCAATAAAAGGCATTTAACATCAGTTATATGTTCTGTGTAACCAGATCTGGAAGACAGCTGAGTGAGGTCTTTGTCCAGTTGCCATCCAGGAAGGAGCTGCCAGAATATTATGAACTCATTCGAAAACCTGTGGACTTCAAAAAGATCAAGGTATGTTTGCTACGATGCATCTGAGCTTTGAATAATGATTATATGAATAGCAACTTGAATAAAATGTAAAATATGAAAGAACAGTGATATAAATTTCTCCATTAGACTGTGGTGATGATGAGCCACATTTTTATTTGTTACATTGGTTATAAAGCTCTCCAACATTGTTGGATACTATTATAATAAATGTGAACCACATGGACCTCAAAGGTTCTATTTGTCTCTTGATTGTCATGAGAATGAAAAGATAAATGACATGAGGGTGATGGATACATCTGGCTGGATGTGTCGGCGGTACTTCAGACTCGCGGTGCTTGAATGGCCCCCTCTGTTTTATTGTACTTGAACCCATCGTTGAGCGCCAGAGAGAAAGAGAATTGCTGCTCTACCGCCCCCAAATCAGATCCAACAGATGTCTGTGAATACACATGCATCTTCATTTACTTGACCGGATACAGAGATGCACACGAGCTTGAGGGATTTCAATGGTTCCTCCAGGGGAGAACCTGCAATATTTCCCCAACAGCAAATATTTCAAGAGTGTGCAAGTTTAAAACTGACGGGCGGTGCCTTGGTAACTCAAAGGATGCTTCACTGGTCCCCTCATGAATGTGGACAGGACGCTTTGACGCGGTTGTTTCTGTGTTCACAGGATCGAGTGAGAAACCACAAATACAGGAGTCTGGGAGACCTGGAAAAGGACGTCATGCTCCTCTGTCACAACGCTCAAACCTTCAACCTGGAGGGGTCCCAGGTAGAGTCCATTGTGATGTAATCATGTGTGTTCTATGGCAAACGTCCACATGTTCTCTCATCTATTCTCTCTGCACCTTATATAAGATAACTTCTAGGAGAAACCCTCTCTGTTGCCCTCCTCTTTTCTCATATGGGTGTCTTCCTTGATTTCCCCTCCTCTCTCCCACCTCTTTTTTTTTACCCAGCAGCCTTTTCTCTTCCTCACTCACCCTAATACACATCATTGAGGTTATATTCGGTGTCAAAGCCATCCGTTCTTCCCCGTCTATACCGTTATTTTATTTGTCACCCTCCGCAGATATACGAGGACTCCATTGTCCTCCAGTCTGTGTTCAAGAGTGCCAGGCAGAAGATCGCCAAGGATGAAGAGAGTGATGACGACAGCGAAGAGGAGGATGAAGATGAGGATGAATCAGAGACGGAGGGTAATCCACTCCTGTGTACTTTAACCAGAAATAAACCATCACTCTCCTCTGTCATACTTAACTACAGGAAAACAGCGTCATCTGATTCCAACAGGAAGTAGTTTTAAGCAAACATTCGCTGTGATTTGGGCAATAATAATGCATTATTGCAGTGATGAGTAAGGCCTTAGTAAGCCAAGTACACCATCTTTTGGGGCTTTAGCTACACTAAGAGAAATGGATGAGTGCTGCTCTGTGTGGATTCCAGCTATTGAAGATGAGGTTCAGGGCCGGTGATGTCACACTGGGATGTACTAAATAATGTCTAAATAATGCATTAGCTCAGGATGATAAAAAGATCAGCTTATGAGGTGCTTTTTCCATCTCGACTCCAGCTGTTTATTAAGTGACAAAACTAAAGTAAAATGAGCCTGAATGCAGGAAAAGCATGATTAAGCAGCTCCAGAGGGCTGTAACTTTGTCCTCCTCCTCTCTTTTGTGTCGTCAGCCAAGTCGGTGCGAGTTAAGATCAAGCTGAGTAAGGAGGCGCGCTGTCAGGACAAAGGCAAGAAGAGGCAAAGCCGAGGGAAGGCCAAGCCAGTGGTCAGCGATGATGACAGCGACGAAGACCAGGATGACAATGTAGGTCGTTCTGCTCCACTGTTTCCACTTTAAAACACACACACACACACACACACACATACAGCATATCCTGTCTGTCATTGACATATATCGTTATCACACGGGTGGTGTGAGAATATCCCCGTGCTGCTGAGCTCCCTCTGCTCCGTGCTACATGGAATATTCATTTAGACATGAATTGGAAGGTCTAGTCACGGCTCTGCCTGCCAGCAGTGACTCCCAACTGTCGAGCGTTGAGCCTTGAGGTGAAACGGCTCCGTCAGAATCAGACCTTCAGCAGCCTCCGGCCAGCAGCCACGTCCTGATGTGAGGGGCCGATGAGGTTCACAGCTGTCTGGACGTGACGGCGCCATAATACCCAGTTCTTTGTTCGGTCCATTCAGAAAATAGTCCCCTCCTTTATAATCCTAACTACTAAACCACTCCTCTAGGATTTTCCAAGGGGGGGTTTTATGATCTCCTCCTCCTCCTACAAAGGCTCCCCTCCTTAAGAATAATAAGAATAGCTTCACCTTCAGGAATTAATTCCCCTGGAGATGTCTTCATCTGTGACAACCTAAAGCCCCTCTGGTCCACGTGTTCATGTTCCAAACAGTGATGTTAATCATGTGCTGTTCTTCTCTTCTTTATCTCTCTCTCTCTCTCTCTCTCTCTCACTGCAGGACCTGTCAGACAAGAGCGATGATGACTGAGGATGTGGGGGGGCCTCTTCTCCATGACTGTTGATGCGTTTCACATTTATAGGTTTTTGGCTTGTGTATTACCAGCAGCGCCACCACCAATAAGCTCCAGCAATACAAATTTCCCATTTTCATCCTCTTTTAAAAGCAACTTTGGAGTTTAATATTTAGGTTTGCGTTTGAAAGATTGCAGTTCCTTGTAGGGAGAGATGCCAAACACACTTCTGCTTATTTGTACTAACTCGAAAATGAAATGATGAGATCCTCGTTTTTAAGAATTCCTCAGCAGAGTCGGTGGTGCTTAAAAGGAAATCACCTTCTGATCACTTTCACTCTTGCAGTGCCAAACGTTGAGTCTCAGAGACGTCGTCCATCACTCGTACAATCACTTTGACTCGTGAAGGTTTCGTGTATCCAACGGTAACGATGGAAATCTTCACCGACAGCAACATTTATGGGCTGTTTTTGTGTTATATTTCTGTTTTTTCCCCCTCATATACGATTACAAGTAGGACAACTTAAAATAGGCTTTGTGTTCTAAAACTCATCATCAAGCCGTCTCGGTGTCAATAAAGATGTGGTTGAATTGAACAAAGCCGCCACAGCCAACACAACATAAAACAACTGTCAGTGTTCAGATTAGTCTGAAAACACCCGTCATTAACGTTGTCATTTCCTGTCCTCGCCGCTCAGAGCCGGGCTGATGGCTGCCTTTTAGTACACACCCGCCGTGTTCTTTAAAGCCTTTCAAATTAAATTTGAATAATGGGCCTTTGTGGGGCTTCTGTGGCACGGCAGCGTCGTCTGGAGCTTTTTGCATTATTATAATTTTTGACTTTTCAGAATCTGGCTGTGATTCAGCTGTTAAGGCTCTTAGACCACCCGTATGGGCGGACGTATGGCTTAATGATGCAGTTCCTGTTTCTTGTATTCAGGTTAACTTAAGAGAAACGGTTCTTTAAAAATGAATTCTGTCAGATTTTAAGCGTTAAGTACATTTAGGTTTTACTGACTTAAAAAAAACCCGATGTTTTTGGAACATTTTTTATGATATGGTTTTTAAAAATATGCACCAGTACTTAATCGTAACAGCAAAATATTGTTTTCATGTTGCCTAATGTATGTCTGATTGTCTAAATTCTCCTCTTCTAAATATAACTAACATCTGCATCAGCTGTTGCCTGGTTATTAAACATTAATTCTGTAAATGCCAAAAACCTTTCTCGTACTTTACTTAAATTAAACCTTAAAGTGACCAGACAGGCACAAGCACGGAGGCTACGTTAACAGAAAGGTGTTGCTAAGAACTGGTAGCACCTGGAACACTTTAGAAATATCTTCTGTGACATTTGGCTCGACGTGTTCATGTGTTAGCCCTTCTCCTGTTGCGTAGACTTTATTTCTTTTATTGCGGTTAATCCCTGTATATATATTTGTCTGCAGATCACATGCTTGCCAATTTTCTTGTCTTTGCTTTCTTTGCACACTGTCTTTGTGGTGTAACTCATAACCCAGAGCAAATAAAATCATCCACTCTTCAGCACAGAACAACATTTCCTGTCAGTTCATTTGGCCAGAGACCATCTTATTTAAATAAACTCAGGGGGATTAAATGGAATATGTTGAGGGAAAACCTCAGAAATTTGGAGCAGACACAGACGTGTTGCTACGGGCAACAAAGTGCTTTTTTTCCTCCTGAATCTGAAGCTCAATATGTTCCATAAACAATGTGAAACACTCAATCTCCAAGGCCAGAGGAGAGTTTTTCCCTGTCCCTGGAGGCCGTTGATCCAGTTTGCAGAGTAGATTATTAACTCTCGCTCGCATGCGTGGGGGACTTCTCTTGTCTCCCTAATTGTTCTCCTGTGAAACCGTTTCAAAGTTGTGAAATTGGCCTTTAATTGCTGAAATTCCCACTGAGTAAATGTGAGCAAATGTTTACTCTGGTTCTTCCTTCATGTTCTAACATTCACGATGAGCAGAAATGCTTCCTGCAGCTCCATGATCTGTTCATTCTATTTAGCTGAGTGTCGTACAGCCGTGCACACCCGTGCGCTGTAATTTTCCCCACTGCTGCTGGTTGATGGCGGTCTGTGGGCCGGCGGCGTGCGTCCAGAGCAGCTGGCCCGGCCGTCGGCCTCTGCAGCACTTCAAAACCAGCCTTTGGTTTTGTGTTCCTGCCATTCCAAACAGAGCCTCGCGGAAGAATGACCCTCCGTATTCCTCCTTTTATCTCCCGCTTTGAAGAGCCGAGCTGTTGGTGCAGACTTGAGCCCAGGAAGAGAAGAGCAAATTGGAAGTTAATCCTTGTGTGGGTGCCAGAGATGTCAGCTGCCTGTGTGATTCCTGGAGCTTTTGTCCACAGTCATCACATTCTCCGGCCGTGGATGCGGCTCTGTCCATTCTCGGCCTGATTCTGGGAATTTTCCCTCCTAAGGGCTCATCGGCGTTGATCTGAAAGGGCCAGGTGTCCCCCTATTATCACCGCGGCCAGTATTATTATGGGGTGTTATTCGCATTGATGGAGGCAAACGAGCGCTCATGACTGACTTCTGCACAACTTAAAAGGAAATGTGGGAAAAGGTTTTGTGTCTGTTCAGATTCCGGGATTGACTCTCGGTTTAACGCATGATCGAGGGGGAAAAGGCTCTTTGCTGCCTTCGCGGGACCGAGTCTTTAGAAACTGAAAAGAAAGAAAACTCTCAACAGGCTTCATATTAGTGTTAAGCTATCAAAAACACCCAGTATTGGGTGTTTGTTTTCATTTCTCTGTTTTCTTCCATGTTTTTGAAGACAATGCTAACACGCTAACCTTTAGCAAGTAAAGTGTGAAAGCGTCAGTTTGCTGTTTTACGTTTCATCAGATATCAGCTTGAAAATAAAAAGTTCCCTCTTTAGCTTTTGATGTACAAGTTTGATTCGGTTCAAGGTTGTTTTTAAATGAGGAAAACTGGAAGGGAGGCGACATCCTGAACCTAAAACCCAACATCCGATGAGCAGCAGACAGAAATTGTTGCTTAACTTCATTCTGAGGCTCCTGTAATTTCATCAGGGTGAAATAACTAAAATAGATAACCTTATACACAGTTGCCCATAGCAACATACATGATTACAGCGTATGGAGGGCAGCACAATGACATCTGCCCGATGTCCTTTACAGTGCGCAGGCACTCTGAATGTTAACAAATGACCCTTGTACCCTATATGGTTCGCTCAATGTATCCCATAATTCAGGATTCAAAAGGATTTATGTAGGTTCTCATTGATCCAGATCATTGTCATACAAAGCTGATCTTGGTCAGGGTTCTTACGGTGGAGCCAGAGCCTGAAGGCATCGCCCATGTGGACCGTTAGCACGCTAATGATCCGGGTGTTTTACGGACAGGCATCAGCAGGGTCGTTGACCTGCTGGTGGGGGCTTCCCCGTCGCCTGCAGGGTCACAAGATCCAGCGGGACCGTTGATGGAGAACTGTGTTGCCGGTGGGTGATGGGAAACGTCTCAGCACACCATCTCTGTTCAAAGATGGTTCCTCCAACGTGACATGGACGCCTTCTCCTCTCCCACCAGTGATCTTCTCCGGCTGGTACCCAGACTAGATTGTCCCCAAAAGGGTGTCCTGTTTGCTGTAAGTGTAGCTGTCCTGAGGAGGGGGCTCTTCTGGGTTGGACCATTCACTTGTGAAGAGCTTGTTTAGTAGAGCTCTCTGCGTTCCTCTCGGCACAGACAACGCTGCTTTGCTCGTCTCCTCTCCTTCTGGTGTCCCAGTTCCTGTCTGAGTGTGTTGGTGGGTTTGAACTTTCCTGGAATGTTGTGTTTCTGAAGGTTCCTCCTCAGTTTTTCAGCTATTCCAGACAGGGAGGGGATAGAAACCCTGTGATGCTCTTCTCCCCTCCCTGAGATGTTCCTGTTCCTTCTTTGCCTCTTATGTCTTGCTTGGTATCTTCTGAAGTAGTCCTCAGTTTGCTCGAGCTCCCTGTTGGGTAGATATATTTTTTTACCCTCTTCTCACAATGGGAGGCTGGAACCGATGCTACGTGTGAGCTAATCACAGAGCGCTGCCACAGTTGCAGGCTTTTACATCATCTGTCTGTCACTGGTGAAATCCTGTCCTCCAAAATGCCCCCACTTCCCCTCCAGAATCACAACATCAGTCCTCTGGGGAATTCTTCTCTTTTTAAAAGTTGTCACAACACCAGTGAAGCAGTAAAACCAGACTGGATCTTTCATCAGACCCCCAAATTCAACTCAAACCATTTATAAAATGCATCATCGCCCCAGATGGGACGTTGAAATGCTGACGTTCTTCTTTCCCTCCACCACAGTTATGATTTTAATCGGAAATAAAAGTTAAATGATGTAAAATAGGCTATAAAAGAGAATGCAATATACATGCAAAACAACCCAAAATCTGCACCAGCTAAATAACTTCAGGGGAAGAATATATAATAACCTATGTGTGTGTGTGTGCGTGTGTGTGTGTGTCTACAGTTGGTTTCTTGATGCTGAAGGCTTCATCGGTGTCGCAGCAGTGAAAATATGCAGATTTATCAGAGATCAATAAAAGAAATCAGCCTCTCAGGTGAGAAAGAAGATAAATAAACAAGGATTCGACGCTGCGCTGCCCAACAGGTGGCTCCTGCTCAGAAGTCAACGGCTTCCATGTTGAGATTCTTTTTCCGAGCAGGCTTTTGACCCTTTGACCCTCCTGGTGCGGCGCCGGGATGAATCACCCGCACTGAAGAGCAGAAACAGGCCAAAAGGGGAAAAAGGTCTTTAAACGAGGGGATGTGACGCACGCGTGCGTTAAAGGGAGCCGCCGGCTGGTTTTTGACTTTCAGCAGAAACAGTCTGTCAAGATGAAGAAAGACCCAGTCACAAACTTTAAGAGAGAATGCAGCTAATGCTTAGAATCGACTCAATTACTGTATAAATGACTTTCAAATAAGGAGAAAACCTGAGATTTGATTCCAGAAGGAACATTAATGCAGCTTTAGGTTCATGTTTAGGCCGATTTGTCCTGAGCTGCAGGTTTTCTCTTTAAATTTTCACTTTAAATTCAGGATGTTAAACAATCGTTTAAATAGAACAGAATCACTTTATTGTCCTCATACATAAAGTATCACAAAAATACAGTAATTGCCACATTTACTATGAATAATTAAAATCATAACATCAAAACAATGAGGCAGAAATAGATAAACAAAGGAGCCGTGTGAACAGTCGTGGTAAAATAATGCACTTCCTGGCACAATATTTCGCTTAAAGCACAAATACAGAGATACACTTCCGGTAGATGAGGTCAGTTATTGTTCTGTGTTTACGAGTCTGGTGGATCAAAACTGTCTGTAGGTCTGTCAGTCCTGCATCTCCGGGACCTGAACCTCGATCGGACGGCTCAACAGCCGCCGACCAGGAGGAAGGAAGCTGCCCCCTCCAGTCGCCCCATCGATGGTGCCAGTACCACGGTGTCCTCTCTCTGGGCCCCGGTAGCTCCTCCCTGTAGGCTGACATCACTTCCTGTGATCGGGCTGTCAGCAGCGGTGTCATCGGTAAACGTGAGGAGTGTGAGGGGTAAATGGGGGAGGTGTAGGCATACAGGGTGTTGGGGGGGGGGGGCTCTGAAGACAACCCTGTAGTGGAACAGACGCAGCTTGACAACCTGTGGACAGGTGGACATGTCTCTGACCCAGGAGCTCATGGTGGGTGGGTATGTCCAAGTCAAGGTATCGATGATTTAAACCTGTGACAGGACCAGTGAGGATCTAAAACCATTTAAACCCACAATTAACAGGAAGCTGCACGCTGGAGCTTCAACCAGCATCCCACAGATGCTCGATCGGGATTTGGGGCAACACATCAGCAGCTCAGACGTGTTGTTCTTGCTCCTCAAGCGTCCCTGAACCATTTCTGCTGTGTAGCGGAGCTCAGAATCCTGCTGGGGTTTTCCTGCTAATGCTGTCACACTGCACTGAGCCTACAGGCTCGTCTCGGCCCCAGAGCCCATCCTGGTGCACTAGTGAGCTCTGGTGACCATATGGACCATTTTTGATTGACTCTGACCTCTGTAGACCCTGAACACCCCCCCCCCCCATGAGCTGCAAGACATTTATAGATCAAAGGTAAGGCGTCACAGCTCAGTATGTGGGATTGTTTCCCATATTTTCTCCATTTCATGGTCCTTGAAGCAGGAAAGAAGAACTTTACACCATGTTTCATTACTTGACTTGAGCCCACCGTCGTGCTCTTTCCAGTCTCTTTCCAGCTGATCTGCAGGTGAACCTCACCCGAGGAATCAGGCAACGATCGCGCAATACGGAGTAAAACCCATCGCCATCGTCAGAAATGATGACATCAACAGATTTCACACTTCAGCGGAGAGAAAGGAAACACAAGAGCGATGTCTCCCCCTCTGCTGGCGCACCGGTGCCACCTGTGGGCTGGAACGTCTGGCTTATTACTTATATGAGCTCGATTAGTCGATTTCATCAGACATTTTCTTTTCTGATGCCACAGACAGACAGACAGACAGACAGACAGTCTCATATTAGTTTTAAAAGGGATTTGCTTAATTTTATTTTACTTTTCACACAGTTTTTCCACTTTTGTGTCTTTAAAAGAAACTTTGCTCCCCTCATTTCCGCCCTGAACTCTAATATAATATAATATTAATATAATAATATAATATTATAATATAATAATATCCATCTATAATCTGCTGATTGACGCCCGGCGTGCAGGTTCTGATCAATAATTCTGCTGTGCAGCTTTACTCCAAAGCCACCGTGTGCCGAAGTTGAGTCCGTCCATAAGCTGCCTTTAATTGGCCCTCCAGAGGTTTAAATGAAGTATGAGTAAAGATACGAGCGGCGCCGGTCCATCTCAGTCCTGATCACAGTCTGCTGTCTTGGTTCTGCTTGGGTAGTCAGAATGATTGGAAAGCTGGGCTGGCTCGTATTCCCATTTACCCAGAACAGATTATTCTTTGTGTCAGTGTTCTATGCTAATTATTGTAAATTAATTGATTTCTACTTTGTGTGCTGGTCACGCTCAATTGTTTCCCTGCTCCATTATTAAATCAGTCAACCAAAAACTTTCTTTTGGACATTTAATTGACGCATTCGATACATCTGTCCATGACAAATAATTGCATTTATTTGATTTTATTAGCTGTTACTTGTGCTAGCTGACGTGTCCTGGCTACGACGTGTTTCCTGTACGCTAACAGTGGTGGATGTGATAACAGCTGCACTTCTTTAATAACATTCACGTGTGTAAATGAACCAGAGCATCGGCGATATGATTTCAACACCAGGAGAAAAACAGCATTTCTGCATGTCGGAAGCGAATGTTTCAGTCGGGCTTATATTGCATGTCAATCGCTTTTCTAATTTTCTCTCCGAGGACCCTGTTTGTTCGGTACCTGGTGGGGGGATGATTGTGCCGATGACTTGAATCAGGAATGAGTCGACCTCGAGTAGCCGCACCGCTCTCATAACCTGAGGAGACGCCAGCGGGATGAATTCACACGATGCTGCAGGCCTCTATGATATGCACACTCTTCTCTTGGAGGGAATTGAAAATCTACCGAGCCCTTATGTGGCCAGACAAGTCAAATTTTCCAAGATTGGAGATGCTAATATCTCCCATTTGTTCCCTTATACACGTCAGAAATGTGAGATTGGTGTATATTGCGCAACCCTCTCTGATTGTTGCCTTCCTCCTGCAGCTTGTGAGCCTGCGTGATTGAATATGAATGGTTTGTTCCAGAAGTGTCAGCACTTGTGTCAGAGCGAACCGGATGTGTAGATGTTCTTTGATGGTGCAGAGCTGTGAACTGTCAGCTTTAAATGGAGGGAAATTACTGCGACACCAGTGAACCTAAACAGTGATTTTTTTTTTGAAGCTTGTTAGAGCTGCGACTAGTTGGAGAAGCTTCTCTTCTTCTCCTGTTTGTGCTCTTTGATGACATTCTATTATTCTAATCAAAGCAGTTTGCAGGATGCAGCCAATTTGGATTTTCACTTATATATAACAAAAATAAATCACGATGTGCTCAAGACGTAAATATCTGAAGACAAACAACTGAAGTGAACAGTCTTAATCACCTTCTGTGCCCACCCAGTCTTGGATTCAGTGCCCTGCAGGGATGGGAATGATTAATACTGGGTGGACTAAAAGTGTTAGCAATTTAAGTTAATGGAGTAATCGGCATCCCCAACAGCGGATTAGGCAAAGGCAGCACATTTGCAATCAGGGAAGGGACGAGGAACAAAAGCACGGTGAGGTTTAGAGCACTGGGAAAGCCGGACACCATTTATCCTGCATTCAAACTGCGACAGCGCGGAAGACCGAGCAGCAGCCGATTTGGTTATTTCCAGAGTCCAAATTGAACCTTTCCCTCCGACGTTAGATTGCCATTTTCCTGCAAATCTCACCGAGGCTGTGAAAATGTGGACGCTACAGATTGAAGGAAACATTTGGATCCGTGGTGATTTCAAAGTATCATCCCCTTCAGTGATCCCGCCGTGATGAAAGATGAGTTTTGGGGAGGGTGGACGCACAGAGAAACAACAATACAAATAAGAGTCATCCAGGATGCGGCGTGTTTGGCCACTGAGCTCTCACAGCGGTGGGGTCAACGCCATAGCTGCCAGCCAAGCGGCGGGAACTGTTCTGTATGGCGGGAAAGAATTGGCGTGTGGACAGAATTCTAACCCTGTCTGCACTCACCAGGCCGGCCCTGATGTGCTCAGAAGGAATTTAAGTCCTCAAAGAGGAGGGGGATTTGAGACGTTCAGCCGGCAGGTGGCTGAGAGACCAGTGCAGCTTGATGGCTCAATAGCTTCTGATAATATTTTGCTCGCCGCGGCACCATCTGGGCTTTTATTAGTGTTTTTACCATTAGAGCTGGTTGACAGCACCTCGTTCTCACACCACTGGGCTGAGTTTTGTTGTTTTTTGTTATAAGTATGAGGAAAAGACATAAAATGTCACATGTATAAACTCTCAAAGCAAACAAGCACGTAGAGCTCAGACACATGAGGGAGGGTTTAAGATGCTAAAGAGCATCAGAGGGTCGAGTGAGGGTGAAACGGTCAACTTTAATCAACTTCATCAACCGAGGCCTAACGGCTTGTGCCGAATGAATGTCGATTATCTTCAGATATTTTATGTCAGCTTCAGATAAAATGATGGAAAATTAAAAATTGATGCTGCGTTTTCATGAGGCTCAGAGGAGTTCGACACATTGACTGAATAAAATGTCCCTGATAATAAATTAGGGCTTCATCCGCCTCATTTGGTGTCGCAGGCTAATCCGTGATCATCGGAATGTAAAGGCTCCAAGAGCAGATCCCTGTGGCACACCCAAAGACACGGTGGTTCCCGAAGTTTCTCTCAAAATAACTCGGTCTCTGCAGAGTAACTGCAAACAGCCAGATTTTAGCACTAACCCTGAGATAAGCATGGCAGGTTGCTGAGGCAACTTTTTATAGACGAGTTGGGTTTCATTTGCATGCATTTGTCCTAAATACATTTTTAGAAGACACTCACCTGCCGCATAAACCCAGTTTCCTTTTGTGCATTAGAAAATATCCTAACAGCAATTTGAATGCGTGATTTTCAGGCACCACTGAAGGCACCACAGCAAGAAAGCAAGAAAAAGTCCTCCCCAAGTGGTGACTATTAGGGGTCTAATTGCTATAAAATGCACTTGAACACAAAGATAAATGCTAAGTTGGCTCCGGTAGCAGCCTGCTGCCAAGATATTTTGCTGTTTGCAGGCTCAGAGTGAGTTGGAAAGTTTAGCACTGAGAGTCTTAGAGAAGAGAAGGTAAACGCCCGCTAAGACACAAGAGTCCCTGATGACTGAGGGCTGTGGAGAAAGAAAATGGGCTGAAATACAAAAGAATAACTGAACAATGATGCCACATGCGTGCTGGGATCAGGCCTGACGTGCAGAGAGGCTGACGAGTCGCTCAGCCAGGGCTTTGTCCGAGTGCTTGAAAGTACGACACATGAAAAGAAGAGTGATTTTCATAGCTCCGCTTTTCTACTGCTGCTCAGTTCGGTCAGGCAGGTCAGCCACGTTCGTCAGTTTTCAGGAAAGAAAAAAACAAAACCTTGGCGTAAACAGTGTTTTAAGTAGTGAGAGATTTAGAAAGCGTCACTCTTTGGCATCCACTAGTTATTCTAAACTTCAAAGGAGGAAAAAAGGCCACGTTCCAAACGTCTGATCTTTTCTCTTTCATATCTCACCCTGATTACAATGAAAACTGTGCAGAAACAACAGAGAAGTGGGAGAAAGCCGTCCAGTGACCTTCTGAGGACAGCGCTCAGACGGCTCTACTGCGCATCACATATTCCTGCATTGCAGCAAACTGCAGAGAGGCGTTCGTTTTTATGAAAAATGCTGCTGTTGTGGGCGAGAAAAAACGTCACAACCCACCACACTTTCAATTTCCGCTTCTAAAAGAAAATGGATTTGAGCGTCATGGGTGGGCCCAGAGGAACACTTGTGCTCTTAGAGTTCAGAACATCAGTATTTAAATATTCAGCTTAGCTTGAGGCTGTGAAGCGTCTGTTTATTTGCCAGACAGAGTGGTTCTTCTGCCTCTTCAAACCAGGTTTGGAGCTCACAGCAGAGTTATGATGTGGTGATTAATGTTTTCCTTTCCTGCTGAGTTTACTCTTTACTTTGCTTCTTTACTTCTCGTCTCATCTTTGTTGACGTTTCCTCTGGTTTTCCGACTCCATGTGTCTCACCTGTGCGTGTTCTCTCCACTGCTGCCGGACCATTTTCGCCTTGTTCGTTTAAACATCCACATCCAACTTTTATTGTTTTTTTCTGTATTTTTATTTATTTAACTTCCTTTAGGGCAAGCAATGAAGTCCAGCTGGAGTTTTGGTTGAGTTGGCGGTGATGGGTTATGAACCATCGCCAGTAATAAATAATTGCTCTGTGTTAAACTGTGTCAAGTGGATTTAGTGTGGAGGGAGAAGTGGTCAAATACTGATAAAAATTGTAGCTTGTGCTGTACGCTTCCTGGATCATATTTGTCTGGATTTAATCCCAATTTGAGTTCTTTGGATTACACAGAAGTCAGACTGTAGGTTTTAGGGAGCTGGACCAACTGATTAAAATCATTCATCTTTAAGGAAAATAACAATGGTCCTAAAACAGACCCTTGTGGCACCCCTTTTCCAGACATTTAGTAATCATTAGCCATCAGCCACTACAGATTGGATTCTGCCAGACAAATCCAGCTAACTCTCCATCCATTTCTAGGTTAACAGACCCAATGGTATATGATGTAGTAGAGGAACAGCACGGTCGAGTGCATCAAAGGCTTAGACGGGTCAACAAAAAGGTCAACACAATCGGTTACAGATAGAAATAGAAAATTGTTTTTGCAGTCTGACACCCTCAGACATTCCTCAGATATATTGTATATATTTATTATACATCTATAGTCCAAAGAACAAAAGGTGATGAATTTCTCTTATGTACAGTTTTGATTTCTGCTGATTGTGTCCGTTCAACCATTAAATGTATAGAACAAGAAGGGCGGAAGCTAAAGTTCCAGACTCTGCTCTGTCGACGCCAGTGAGCGACACTTTATGAGACTGGAGGAAACTTGAGTCAAAGCTGTTCACAATCTCTAATAATGTAAAAATATAATAATAGGTTTTAAGGTTCCAGACCCGTATCGGCGTCCTGGATGATTAGCTCTGCCTCCCGTCTCCCCTGCTGCTCCTCGCTGCTCTCAGACCTTCCAAACATCAGAAACTTGATTTCACTTTCTCGCAGCTTCTCTTTGTATGTTATCATTTTGAATTGTTATCATTATCCAGCACTCCGGGCTCGTTGTCAAACTCCCGGAACCTGAACTGGTGATTGGATTGTGAAGTTGCTGACAGGCAGACCGCAGGCTGTGCAGCCCGAACCCCCAACAACCTCTGCCTGCAGGGGCCCTCCGTCAGCGCCTCGGTGCCCCCCCCCGGCTCTGACGATACACAACCGCTCCTCGCCACTGCGATGCCAGTAAGCGCCGATGCGAGGGCGGGAAATAAATCTGTGCGCCAGTCTGCTCTCATATTCCAACATTTGGATGACCGGCTTTCACCTTCGCTTTCAATCAGAAGTTTCTTCTCGCCACCGTCCCTAAACTGTCTTTGCTGTTGCTCTCGCTCCAGGTACCCATAATGCAACTGGATTGTAACGCCATTACAGCAGCAATCCGGTATTAACCTGAAGACGCTGTTCCTCCCGCTGTGGTCGCCACTGGCGTTACAGTCATGGCGTTGCCACGGTGATGGCGTGCATTACACTACATTACCTCCACTTGGCAGCTTTTTTATGGGGACAGTCTGGTTCTGTCAACTCTGCCCCCCAGGTTCTGTTTGACCACATATCTGACGCTCTGCGCCAGAGCAAATAGAGTTCCTCTTGTTCAGGGACGTTTCGGATGTTTCTTTTGTGCAGAGGAGCTGGGACCCATGAGGCCTCCCCTTTGATGCCTTGGAAGCATCGCAGCACCTGGGGAAGAAAGAGATCACATCGTAAGAATATCCGTCATGTACAAGGACTGAAAGCACAAATATTTAAATTGAGATGGACGACTTTACAGCGAAAAAAGAGGTGAAGCACCTTGTTTTGTGCTGCTGCTGACCCTCAGTGGGTGGAAATAACCCTGCAACTCCACCGCTATCAAGCCAATTAACACCCAACAAATGACAAACTGGTCCCGAGAGGGGGGGGTTTCCCCCACTGTGCTGTCGCAGGCTTCTCCGCTGATCCAGCACTCTCATAATCTCCCATCACTATGGGCCCATAGAGGGCTTTACTCAACTGGAACATTCTTACGGGCGGCGATAATGCGACGCCCCCAGCAGAAGCCTAAACTCCTGAGCATCCGTGTCCCTCACAAAGATCCTGGGACTGGGAACCATCATCATATTTGCAGTGGAAAGGGATTGTTCCCCAATAACAGGTTCACCAGGACAACCTGAAAGCTCCTCATGGGTGTCATACACATGAAGATTATTCAGTCTTGTTGCCATTTTCTTCTGCTCTTGAGTCAGAGTTTTCCACAGAGTTGCACGCTGAGTTATTCGGGTTGTGAAAGATGAGCTCGCTCATTCTAATGCACACTCATGCATGGTGGCTCCTGTTTGGACATCGGCTGTGTCCGGAGCCTCAAGACATTTGCTGTCTAGCTCCCTGCCCACCTTTCCGTGCACGTACACAGTGTACATCAGTGGAGGAGGCAGAGCAGCACCAGAACCTCTTCAGACACATTTTGTCCGGAGGTTGTTATTCAGGTTGTGTGTGAGCTGAACCGGTAAACTGGCTCACAGCACTGCGGGATGGATGAAGGTCTTCTGTAAATCTGAGCCAGTGTGAATAAATATCCATCCCATCCGTGGGCCGATCACTCTGTGCTGACAGTAGGAGCCACTTTGCCCGTCTCAGGGAATTCATTGTTGCTGCATCACAGTGACAGGAACTGTAGTTTTCCCCTATTTGAAAATGTCTAAATTCAAATATGCCTTTGCTGTTTGGATTAGTTTATTACTTACAGATCTGGGCCTCTTTGGGGTTCATGTAAATGAAGTATTATTGCTTTTAACATTTTTCTTTATTGATTTAACTCTAAGCTGCCCACTAAACTAAAGCAGGGGACTTCCTGATCAAGGCATCATTGGATGTGATGCTTTTCTGCATCAAAAAAACATGAGGGTTGGATCCAAAGGCTCCTCTCATTGAATGATGAAATCACCGGAGACAGTTTTCAGTGAGCTTCCTGCTGTTTTCAATCATTTTCACTCAGCTATCTTTGTTTTTTGGATTTGGCGCCTGTTCTTGTGATGATGTCCTCATCCAACAGGGGGTGCTGCAGCACTCCCAGGGGCCCCTGTCATGGAGCTCTCCTCCCCGGGTTCCCTGTATTCAACAGAAGATGAGCAAGCAGAAGATTAAATAATGTAGCAGTCAGCTAACACAATAAATGTTCAGGTCAAGAGCGTAAACGCCATAAATCAAATATTGACAGAAACGCTGAGGAGGAAGGCAGGAAGGTGCACGCAGAGGTAACACGGTGATTACTGATAATGCACTTTTGTCAATTAGATCCTTGATGAAAGGATTTCTCTTATCTCACTATTAATCACTACTAAACCAACGTGGACGCTGACGTGAGGGAGTGAGCGTGTCGTTGAAACCACCTCTTGCTGACCTCTGCTTTCGCCTGGTTGCATCACCATCTGCGTGGATTTGCTCCATTTCCTATCAGAGATCCCATTTTTCGGTTGCCTGGAAATAAAAACCGGATGATGAGAAAAGCTGATGTTGGGATTGTTGCTTTGGGAAAATAACAAACATATCTTCAGCTCATCAGCCCTAATGTTTTATTCCATAGCCAACAGTAGATCCTGAACAGTTACATAGTAGATCTGGAGGTGGGCAGCTTTTTGCCAATAACTTATAAAGTTAAGTTATTAAAGCCTGGACTGCATGGAAATTATGAATAATTTTGCTTTAGGCTGGTGAAATACCACAGTTTCTGACTTTTTGGCTCTGCCCAGAACAGGACAGAGAGAACGAGGATCATCTTCATGACGTCATCATCAGTTCTGCTGCCGAAAGGCAATCGGATACACACAGAGAATATCCTCAAATGGCCGTGAGGATTCTGCTGTCTCCTGCCTGTTAGGGAGAATATTAACCTCAGTTTGGGTATTTCATGAATTAAAGAAGGACTAATGACTCGTCATAGTTTTACTTAAGGGATTAAAAGCTGATCCCAAAGGATTGAGTCATGAGGAAGAAATGAGCTGGAACTGGTTTGGCGTCATTTTATGGTTTCCGGGTAAAACTGTTTCCATTTCTCATTGAAATAAGTTCATGCATCTGTTCGATGTTCTTGTGGTTAGTTTTGAAATAATGAGTCACACTTTCTTCAGGGAAGTGTTCAAACTATTCAGGAAAACTGAAAATCTGGCAGAAAGCGCACTGTTTGTATAGAGATTTTGCTGATAAAACTATCAAAATTAGTGTGATAAGCCAAACGTCATCAGGAATCAGAGTCAGCTTCATAATAATTAATCAGTAAATCAGCAATTACTGTAGATGCATTCAAACCATATTGTGATATATAAAATTCCTCCAGGCCAACAGCATTCAGTGTGCTGTCTTAGCTAACTAGCGTCGTTACCTTTCTTGCACATTTACTTGGACCTTTGCTTTATATAAGTATAACTTTTTTTGAGTGAAAGTACACTAAGAAATTATACAAAACACTGTAAACACTTTCTAATGCACCAAAGCCATGGCCTTTGCTTGTTAGCTTTTTAGCCTCCAGATAAAGGTCTTGTTTACATTTTAAGATCTTCATTTTCAGGGATGTGGATGTGAAAAATTATGCTTTTAGTGCATATTTATGCCACCAGGATGGAATGTGGGTCATTACTCTGGCCAGATTATTATTTTTTTTTAACTATGTGGGGAATCTCCTGGAGCTGCATTTATATAAGTCATATTTTAGACTCAGCAGCGAGCATGCATGTGGTGTTTATGTAACCACCATTAATGTAAGAAGAGCAAACAAAGCCTCGGCTCTTCTACGACAAATGTCTTTATTCTCCGCTCAGGCATGATTGTCACTGCTCTAATGGGATTAGAAGACCAAATCCGAGTCTCAGGGTCAGTGTCTTGAGAGGAACTACACTAATGATGTTAAGAGTTTCTTTAATTAAATGGCTTCTGCGGGTCGCTACAGTTGAACTGCACACTCCACACATGCTGCCACACAAGGTGGTTTAATAGACAGAAGACACCAGACAGGGCTTAGTGTGTGTGTGTGTGTGTGTGTGTGTGTGTGTGTGTGTGTGTGTGTGTGTGTGTGTGTTTAAATAGAGAATGGTATTTTCTCTGGCGCGGCTGCTTTAACATTTTCACCTTCATTGGTGACCCTTTGAAGAGGAAACCTTGACAGTTGTTCTATTTAATCCAATAACATCCATCAAGTGTTAAATGAGGCCCTGACGCCAAATCTGCCTGTTGCCATCGTGACCTCTGACCTCATATCAAGGACACACCGAGCAGATTAACGTAAGAACGCAGGAAAACTACTGAATAAGTACTGAATAAGTGAATGGCAGCAGAGAGGAAGGAGCAGCTTAAGGAAGCGACTCATGGCCGCTTGCTTTTCCACCTTCTGTTTACGAGGTGACGTGTTAAACACTCAGACGAGGCGCTGCGATCCACTTATATCTCCCTACTCAGCCCCCTCCACAGCGTATGGTGGCGCCCACCGTGCACCTTCTGTTGGGGGAAATACCAGGGAGCACAGAGGCGGAGGCTCTTCACCTTCGTTTCACTGGTTCGTGTGGCAGGAGAGGCAGTTGATTGACAGCAGGGTGGGCGGAGCCACGTCTCAAACGATTGCGATTTACTCTGACGAGACATGAAAAAAGTCAGCGTTGTCATGGTTTTATTCTGGTCAAAGGACAGAACAATATGAATAATATGAATAACAATATCAAATATGATGGACGAGTGAATGTTTAGAGTAATTTGTTAAACAATCAATATGATCATGGCACTGAGTTAAAAAAAGAAAACCTATTATAGATCAAGATAATATATAGTGTTATATAGTATATGTAGAAGCTGAGTCTGTTTTTGATTTGTGATAATAGAATCAACTTGATTGAGTTTTAAACAGAAGCCAAAGGAGTTTTTGAAACGGTGCCGATCATAAGAGACGTCATTAATCATGAAAAGAGTCTAATTTTCTGAGCCGGGCAAAGATTTATACCTGCGGGAGATGATCTAATCACCGTAAGTACATGGCCACGACTGAGCTGAAGAGCCTTTAATGATGCTGGAGATTCAGGACCAGCAAGAAAGACCTCAGATCCACAGTTTTCAGCTTCTCTTTTGCTTTGCACTGTTTCTGCTTAGCAGTTAAAGAATAACCAGAGGGTCATTTGCCTCATAAAGCACAAGAATTTCTTTGAACCCAGCCTGTTTTTGGCCTTAATGATTCATTTTTGCATACACAAGCCAGGAGAGACCTTTGTCTGAAGAGATGCAGAACACACTTTTAACAACAACAACATTTCTGCACATATTTCTAAACATTATGGCATCAGTAGAAACACGTATGTTATTTAATGGGATGTCGTTGCTGCAGCCGTGCAGCCACTGTTCCTCTGTCTTCACATTAGCTTTGAGAGCTAACTCTGCTAGCCTGGGAGGCTCCACATGGCCCGAGACCCTCATGGTCTCATGAGAACGATGTCACCTTCCTTTGAGACGGTCCTGGCGTTGGTTTGTGTGAAACACCTCCGTCCTCACCCTCATTCCCCGTTGGTAATGAGAGGATGTTCTCGGTGAGTCTTGGTGGGGGTGTGCTGGCTCTGCCAAGGTTCCATTAAACCTCTCCGCTGCCAGAGGTCATTGAAATTCAAAGACCAGGATTCTGAAGCTTCCGTCTCTATAGAAACCGCAGAAAGACGTTGGGAATCAGGGAATGCAGGACACCGGTGGCTGCATTCTCGCTCACAGGGAGCTCCACGAATTTCCTCATTTAGGAAAGTTGTGCTAAGAAACATCACCCGGAACGCTTCCTCTGCAGACCAAGAACGTAAATGAAAATAAGTGGACGAATGAAGGCATCATTAAATGCAACTAAATACAGCTAAAATGAATAAAAATACCAGTTTTTAATAGCTTTTTCCACAAAAAAAGAAAAATAGAAAAGCCTTTAGAATTTATGCACCTTTGTATTTATAAACAGTTCAAATGAGGCACAAATCCTAAATAAATCCATATAATTTAGCTAAACAGAGAGCGCTTTTGAAGAGTAAAAACAAATAGGCTTGGAATGTTATTTAAATGTTAAATCCACTGATTTAATGCACAACAGCAGGAATCAGATAATAAAAACACGTGAGGCAGCTTCCCTGTGGTGGTCCCGCTCCCATTGCCTACGTGGCTTTTCAAGCAAGCTCCCAGTTAACTTATTTGACCTCCAGCTGGGAGGCTGCTGGAGGAGACCTTCAGGGAAATCTCCTCTGGCTGTTCTTCACACCTGAGACCTTCCAGAGAAAATGCAGGACGTTACTGGGGAAGTCTGCACGCGTGAATGGGGCTTTACCCGGGTGTCTCGGGGAAACCGGGCCGAGTTTGGATCGCTGTGTCGTCTGCTGAAGGGCGCCCCAGGCACCCTGACATTACAGGCGACCTGCAGACCTGACTTGGAGGATTACTGTCTGCGATGAGAGTAGCCGCAGCCTCCTGACATCTGAGAGAACCGAGGATCAGAGCGGGCTCGATTAAAAGAGGAAATCCATTCCAGCACTGCACAGCTGATTTGGATTGTTTTTATTAAGATCCTACAGTTTTTTACAAATGCAAAGAAATGTCGACATCACTCCAAGACGGGTTCTGTGTGATGTGCACGCACGACTTCATCTCTGAGCGCGAGGAGCATGCGTTTAAACCTTGGTTATTCCGTTAATCATCAGCATGCTTTAGTCAGGATTTAAGCCACTCGAGCCGCTGGTCGTCTGCCGGCTCCCAAAATAAAGGGGCTTCCTCTTGTTCTGGAAACGACCAATAACCAATCTGGGTCACGGAGAATTTGTGTGCTGGTCTTAATTTTGGATCCACGGTTTCATTTTGTCACAGCCTCTACATGTTAGACGACATGTTTAACCAGTTAACTCAACTGAAAACAACTTTTTTAGTTTTTCTGAATCCTTCCTCAGAAAGCCTGCGGTCCCTGGCCTGGTTACAGGAGGCAGTTGGAGGAATCTCAGAGTTTCTTCAAAAACAGATGGGCCTGGTGTTTACAGCGCCGAGACCAGAAGAATCTGGTGAAGGCAGCGGAGGACACCTATGCAGGGAGCCGGCTGATTAGGCAGAGGAGCGAGGAGACGTTAGCAAAGAACCAAACACAGAAGTTCTTCTAGTTTAGTTCAAGTCTCAGTTGGTTTTGGGTTTGCATCCATCCCCAAACGCAGCATTATATACTGTAAATGCAGGGGGACCGACCCCCGACCCCTTGAGCAAGACCCTTTACAGTTTACAGTCACGCCAGAAGCTGCTACACGCCACGTTTGAGGTCTTTCGCCTCCCGATCACGTTTTTGTTGTTTTCACATGCCCAGATGTGAAAGAACAAAACTAATCAGATTATCAAGTAAATAGGGTGTGAAAGATGCCAAAGTAGTGGGGGTGGGGGTGTCTAGGTGTGTTAAGCTTATTTCTCACCAGATAAGTGCTGTTATCTGACAACCAATTATCACATGTCGCCTTGTTTACACGATCACTTGGATAATCTGGATAACTGCAGGAATCCGATAATGATCTGACGATAATGCTCATGCACACGGGCTCACGGGGAGACGCCCGAGCAGTGAACGAACGTGCAGGGTCAGGGTCCAATGTCAGACATCCTCGCACCCAATAGCTGCACGTCCACCTTCACAGACATCGGCCACTCTGGAATCACTCACTCGTGGCCAGGGAAGGGCCACAGGAAACAATACCGGAACAAAGACACGGCTGCCGCTGGAGAGGAGGGAACAACGCTCTCATTCAGGATACGACAACTGCCTTTTAAATTATATCAAACCCCAGTGCTGCCCTCACACTGCAGGAATGTCTCCTTTAACACAGAGAAATTTTATTGCCCTACCTTCCCACTGTCCTGGTGACACCGGGGGGACAAAAGCAGCGGTGACCCCACGGGGCATCTGCTGGACTCACCTCCTAGACGCACATTGTGAGCGTGACATAACTTCCCTGTCAGACGTCACGCGCCATTGTGTCGCCGTGTTTTTGTGTCTCGGAACAAAGCGTGAAGGAGAAAAGAAAAACCAATTTGGATTCCTGTTCTGGAACGCTCAGCTTGCACCCTTTTATTCTGCAGGCGGGGGTCTTCATTGTTGGACGGCGGTGATAGTTGTCATCTGAGAAAAAGCAACTTTTAAAAAAGCATCCTGTAATTAGTTCACCCCCATCCCCGCTGCCTCGCTGACTGTCATTGAGATTGTGCTTACCTGGCAAAATGATAGCAATCAGACCGGAGGGGTTGAGCCATATATACTTTCTTTGACAGACTATAATTTTCCCAGACTCAAAACATCGCCAGACTGTTATTAATGACAGAAAAAGTGAATTCACACCTCGACTATGATCTCTACTCTTCTCTGTATTTTGTACATTTCCATCAGACTTTCTGACTCTTTGAAAAGGCAAAAATACAAAAGGGTCCGTTTGTCTCTAAATACCCTGATGTCCAGGAGTACATCAGAAATGATCAAGTAAGAGTAGATTTCTCTCATGTACCTGAATTCTTGTACACATAAAGGGATTGTCCACTGTAAATGTTCTGACTGGACTGATTTTACAAAAGGAAACAGATGAATTCCTCCTGCACATTCACCCTCTGAACCCACCGATTAATGAAGCTCGGCAGGAGTTTTTTTCATATCGTTTTTGCTCACCTAAGAACCCTTTTTTCCACTTTGAGGCTGTTAATATCAGCACTAACACACGTGTGACCTCAATGATGTATGAATTTAAGTAGGTTTAGCTTGCGGGTGGATTAAGGAGCATGTCTTAGAATGCCCACTCCACTACTGTCTATGTGGTTTTAATGGCACTGGTTATATCACACCATCATGACCAATGACATTTTAAGCCTGCCATATTAACCTTTAAGAGGCTGTAACAATGCTTGTTTGCGGTCCATATTTTCCGTCTTTGACAAAGCCTTTAGCTTTTACATGCAACTGTCTGGATTTCTATAAATATTTTACTACACCCCAAAGAAGAAGTAAGGAAAAAAATGACTTAAAAAAGCCTGAACTTTGAGAATCTGTGTCAGCCAGTCATGTCGATCGCTCTGTGTGTGATTCGTTTCTGCTAAATGAGGCCAAAGGTTTTTGTGGCCCACATGGAAACAAGCGTGTGAGCATGAACAACCCCGGATGGAACTAGTCAGACCCTCCAAACTTTTAGCTGAGCCAAACTTTTTTGTCTGACGTCAGTCCCAGCGTGAACACCAGGAAACCGATGTGGTCCTGGGGTTTAAGGCCATATAAAACGTAATGAAAGTCGAAACGCTGAGGTCCCACGATGAAGCGGTTTCGTCTGAGCCACGCAGAGGTCGCTTCATTTGCACCATCTGCATAAATCCAGTTTTGCAACGTGGAAGGCTGTTTTTAATTAGCCTTTAATTACGTTCACTGCTGATCGTAACAGCGAATGATTTGCCCGGTTCTGCCATTGTGACGAGGACCAGATGTTTTATTCTGGGGCAAAAGGAAGTGAACAGGCTCCGTGTCTCTGCGGAGGGTCAAGGATGAACAGGATGTTGATAAACTATCAAACCAAGAATCCAGAACTTTAATAACCCTCCCTTGCCCTCAGCTGCTCTCATGTATTTTTGTTTCCTCCTACGTCGCTGACCTCACATTTCCAGGGCCCATCTTGTTTCCAAATGTGTTACCTTGTTTCTCTCACCTTTGTCTGCTTGTCTGCTCCTCTCCCACAGCAGCAGAGCCACGAGGTGTGCAGATGTGCCCGTTAATGAGGCCTCCTCATCCGAAGGCTCCTCAGCTACGGTCCTGCTGGAGCAGCTGGGAGAACCACGGAGACAAAGGTGGGGGAAAGCAGCCACTGTGACGGTGGTTCCTGATTCTTCTCAGAGCTCTCTAATGACTCCTGTGGGAAACACAGAGCACAGAGTTTATGTCAGGACAGAACAAGAGGGAAATAACCAAAAAAATAAAGGAGAGAAGGTGAAGTGAAGTGATAGAAGGACGCGGACAAACATCTCCCGAGCGTGAGTTCCATGTGGGCTGGGGTCTCATCGTCGTGTCAGGCCATTGTCTCAGAACAAAGTCAACTTTGGGAACAAACTGACAGTTATTGTGTTGTTTATCACCTCTGGTGCTGAACCCAGAAAAATCAAACTTCAGTGAGTGAACTTGTGACTGATTTGGACTCTATGCCAACCCCAACACGGATCAATAGGCTCCATTTATAGAGGGGGGGGTGGGGGGGGTTTATATGGGGTAATGAAAATGATCTTCGTGCACACAGACTCACAATACGCTGTGGTGCACATGCCAGGCCAGTAGATCGCCGTGATGAAGAGGTTCTTCTATGTTTACTTATTGTCCACAGCTACTTGCTCAAGCCTGCAGCCAGAGCGTGCACCAAAATTGCTGACAAGGCCTGGCTTTGCGTGCACAAAATAACAGATGTTATTTATAAAAAGATCCAATTCGCAGCCTGGATTCTTTTTGCTTCCCTGTTAGTGCTCCAGTTTTAGGCGTTCTCAGACAGCCGCGACAGAACACAAGCATTTTCATAAATGCAACTTGACAACCAAAGCACACACATACCCTCTAATCCCAAAAACAGGAGCGTGTACAGTGGCTGTAACATGGCAGTGACATAATTCCATGCCCGCTCTTGGGGCTTCCCATCCCGATACAGTTGGAAAAAGGGAGGTAGAGCTTAATAATTTACCCCAACCTCCCACTAGAGGGTGGTGAAGATGCCACAGATGATGCTGGTGGATGGGGGAGATGGAGAGGAAATGTTAATCTCAGATATTTGAGCGAGGAAAACTTTATTTAATTTTGAAAACTTTGAAATTGAAAGGAATCTCATTGCCGTCCTGCCGCCAATTAAATTCAGGGCTTTCAGTATTCAAATATGCTGATTCTATTCAGACATCGACGCTGGGAGGAATTTGCCAGGTTAATGCGACATTGTTAATGTTCTCCTCCATAAAATGAAAACGATCTCAGTGCTGCCACGCACAGCTGGAGCCACCCCTGACTGCCTGCCCTCGGAGGCGTGGATATTCCTTTTGGACCTTTGCTTAATTCAAAAACATGACATTCCTACCCTACAGAGGTAAAGACAATAAATGGTGCGTTTTGGATAAAGAGTCAGACTGTAGTTCACATAATTGCAAATGAGCTCTGCACCCTCCCCAGCCTAGTTTTACATGCACACGCCGCCCTGCGGAGCTTCGCAAATTTTCATTTTAAATGTATTCATGGAATAATTCAACACTTGTAGTGAAACACTTGTGGAAAAACCCAGACTGTGTAAAATACCCTCTGAAAGTATTAAATAACATCGCCACTGTTACACATTTTGTGCTCTACATTTGGTCACTAGTGACCCAGCAGGAGGTTGAAGGCTTGTTCTACTGTCCCACCAAGTGTTCAGTTGAGGAACAGTAAGTATGCTGATCAGATAAAATTCCTAAATAAACACAGATGATGTTTAAGGACAGATGGCAACTTTATACGTTCTACATCTCAAAGGGGCTGTCTAACTGCACATTTGTTTTAATTTGCTTTGCAGTTTAAAGAGCTACATACTGGATTTGTATTGTCACAGAGCTGGGAGACACTTCTTTTCTGACCTTGTGAGAAGTTCTTTTTCCAGGCCCATGTTGTGTGTCTGTGCCTGTGTACGTGTGTGTGTTTTCCCCTGCCGTGTAGTCGCCTGCTGCTGATTTGAATTTTAACATTATGTGTCACGATAACGCGGCTGCATATGGTTGTAAAATCACTTCAATTCCTTCCAGGACTGTTTGAGACCACGGAGGGACGTTCACGACAAAACAACCAAACCAAAACCATTTTTGCTTTGACAGTGTCGAAGATACGTCGGAAGAACCTCCATCGCCCCCTCCTGCTGGGCTGTAGTATTGAAGTTTTAAATGCTGTCTGGGCATCACTGAACGTGCTCACCAGAGAAATGTGTCTCAAAGAGGTTTAATGATGTTTATAGTGTGCAAATTACAAAACTCTCACACCTGTTTAGAGGTGATGAGTGTGTCGGATCCACTCTGGTGTCCTGACATCTGAGACGCGAGCTGGCTGCTGCACCAATAACCATCCATCCATCCATCCATCCATCCATCCATGCATCCATGCATCCATCCATCCATCATCCATCCATCCATCCATCCATCCATCCATCCATCCATCCATCCATCCATCCATCCATCCATCCATCCTTAAGCCACATTTGCATTCAAACTTAAAATTCAACACTGAGTCGTGGCAGAAATAAATCACAGTTTAATCAGCACAAGTAACAAAAGGTAAAATTATTAATTTTGACTTTTTTTTTAAAAAAAACAACCAAAATTGGAAGGTGCTGTAAAACAAGCTAAGAAGTCATCAGTCCAGTGGAGGAATAACATGGGAAAAGGGGTTTAATGTGAAGATGAGCCCATCACCTTTAGCGATCCTGAAAGAAACCCTGAGCACGGAAGCTGGCCTGTGTTGGACCAGGGAAACCGGGCTGTCTGCTCCGGCGTGCGTGGCCACACCGACTGCAGACTCCAAGACTTTGTGTCTTATCCAGTCTTGGAATGGGGAGGCGGGGTTCCCTCCTCTTCATCCTCCTCCTCTTCCTCCCTCTACTCCTCCATGTGTCCGGGCTCCAGGAAAAGGCGCCCTGACGTCACGCAGGGTTGGCCTTGGCGTTATTTAGACGGAACCCAAATGCCAGGTCGGTACTGCAGCTCTGTCCGGACAGGCAGCGGGGATGTCCGAGTCCCCCCAACACACACCTAAAAGAATCTCTGTGGACCCTCAGTGAACAGAAAAAAAAAACGAAAAACGAAAAAAAAAAAGACAAACACTGACTGACAAAAGTGTCGCCATTCGCCTCACTCCTGCTTTGATGACATTTGAACAAGTTTTGATTTTTAACTCAGGCTGAGTCCACTTTGATTTTTTTTCTTTTTCTTTTTTGAATGAGTCGCGTCCCGTTTGCGCAGCGACCGTTCCACTTTTTTGGATAAAGTTAATCAGCTAAGACTCGTGATGGCTGTCCTGTCACTAACGGTGCTGCTTGCAGGATTTGTCCTGACCTCAGCTGATAAGGTAAGTGCCCGTTCGGCTCCACATTCGCTCACTTTTACTCTCGTGTGTGCGCGCTCGAGCGGTAGAAAGTTGGCCGCCGCAGCCACAGGTTTCCGAGAGGCTCCAAACTTTTACGCCTCTGAATGCGCAAACTGCTGCTTCTGTGAAGTCCGCGTTGACCCCGCGCACGCATGCTTTCACCCTGTTACATAAGGAATGTAAAATAGAGGCATTTTTGTTCCGTTTTACAGGCGGCTCAGGCTGCTGCAGGACATCTCTGAAGGTTATGATTTCCTCCTGGCTTGTACCGCTTTTAACGAGCTTTTTCTCTCCTCTTGCAGGCTGGTGAAGTAGATAGAGAGGGTAAGTCCTGTCAGTTTCATTTTTGGGGGGGTTATACGTGCAGAAAGTTGGGGTTTTTCTCCTGACACATGATGAAAATCTCAGATTAAACCTGGTGCTCTGGGCTCTGAATGGGAGGGGAGTATTAATGCAGCCCTGTCTTCACCCCTACCCCAGCCTTCCCTCACACACACACACACACACACACACGCACGCACGCACGCACGCACGCACGCACGCACACACACACACACACATTTTTATGACTTGAGCATGTTGCTTTGAGGGCTTTGTGATACAGGAAAGAAAATTCCACTTCCAAATCCAGCACATCTGGTCTCTATTCTGAGGTTAAGAAACAAGTGAGCTGCTACAGCGTCCACGTAGGATCCTTTTACACCCGCTCTTATCTCCTGAGGGCCCTCACACAGCAAAATCACAGCTGCCTGCTTGTCAGTGAAGTTTGTCGGCGCCGTTATCAGCCCTGTAAAACAAGATTTTCCTAATTTTCACCTCCCACTCGCTCTCTTTTGGGAGTTTAGGTCCTGAAAGTGCCACTTTGTTACTTCTTCGTGATCGCTGTCATCTATGAAACAAATTACTGGCGCTCATTAGTCAGAAAATGTTGCCTTCGTTCACATAGCAGTTGTGAACTCAACAAAGCACAACCTGGCACAGGTCTGGTTGATGATCAACAGATCGTTATACTACACACTGCAAATGTTCCCCAGCGGGTGAAAAATGGACAGTTAAATCACCAAACATTGAAAACATAGTAAGTGATTGCTGCGAGTATCAGTGATAGGACACGGCGTGTTGCACGCTGCCAAATGTAATTATTGATCCAGCGTGTAGAGAGGTGATGGCGGGAGCGTGTGTCTGCTAGAAAGAGGCAGACCCGCTCACTTATTCATCCAGATCTTCCATATTCCAAACGTTGTATTATAGCAGCTTGAGTGCTTATCAGGTGACCAACCAGGTCCTGTTGGCCTGAAGGTGACCGTGAAGACCAGGGAGCATGTGGGCGGATCCCATGTGACAGAATAGCTCATTTCTATGCAGTCTGTTGTGTTTCAAATCTATTTGAATGTTTGCTATATTTGTCATTCACGGCTATTAATCTGACATCTGTGAAGATCAGGGACTCCTTCTGGTTGGAGGACCCCCCCCCCCCCCCCACCCACCTCCTTCTTCCTGATCTTTACATGCTCTATAGGTGACCAGAGCTTCTGTTCATTGTACACTGTCTTTAAGTGGTTCCGGTAACGCGAGTGGAGGCAGAGACAAAGCTTCATTAACATTTTTGTAATACTCTTCTTTCTCACCCCATAGTTATGTGCTCAACCTCTTAAGACAAAAAAAAGACCTGTCCTTGAAAAGCATGCTAATTTAAATGCTATCTCAACCATGCAGCATGTAGGCATTTGCATAGGTGTGCAGAAATATTCCTTTTACTATTTCCATAAAAGGGGAAAGAAGTGGGGGGGGGGCGCTATTCTGGCTTTGTTCTTCTCTTTCAAGCATGCTTTGAATGGATTAAAAGGCTTTAAAAAGAAAAATGAGAGCTAGTGTGAAAGTATTGTTGTGCGTTAGTGGCATAAAATGGGAAATGTCTCTGGTGACAGGGTGAAATTCCTGAAAAATGCCAGGTTTAGCCTGGAGGTCCACTCCAGTCCCTCTGGTCATTGTATATCTGTGTTCTATCCAACTGTGTGCAACGGTGTCCCTGAAGACACGCCGTCATAGTTACAACTTCTCCAAGTCGTCAGATCAATTATAGACAAAGAAGGTAAACTTTTTTTTTCTTTTTTTGGCTGCAAGCTGTGGATCAATACCTGCGAGCGACTTGTGAATGTTGCCATCAAGCATTGATCCAGTCCTCTGAGGTCTATTTAAACCGTCTTTTACGCTTTCAATGCCACTGATGGTATTTAGACAGAAAAAAACAAACGTGAATGAATGGGAAACACTGCGGTTTTTGGAACTCTTGCAACAAATTAAAAAAAAGAATTCCAGAAAAATCAAAGTGGCTGATTAATGCTGGAACAGCTGTCAGCTCTCTCTTCTCAGCAGTAGGACTTGCTCTTGAGATCGGCCCCTCGGGCCTCTAGAGAATTAGGCAGCAAATCCCGACCCTTCATATGCTCCCTAATTAGCACGGCCAGTTTGAGACTCCCGTCAGAGCCCCTCGGCTCTGTATAATTTCTCTTCCTTCGAAATTTATCTTGTTGGCAGCTGAGAAATATATTCTTATCTAAACATATGTTAGCGTGCAGTTGCACAACTCTGCATGCTGCTATCAAGCACCTACAGGTCGCTGGTGTTTGCAGAAGGAGTAAAGTTAACTGGATGTTAGCTTTGAGGTATTTGCCCTGTAAAGAAAAAGCCTTTGATCTTTCTGCAGACACGTGTCTGCAGTTTTCTTTCATTTTGAGACGCCTGACAACGCCGGTCACTGTTGCTTTTAGCTATATTCTATCTTATTGATAATGTCATTCAGAATATATAGATACGCGTGATTTGTTTTGTAAAAAAAACCTTAAATATCGTCTTATCTGGCCTCACTTGTAAAGCGTATAATTTCCCCCGACGTGTAATTTAAGGTTTCACCGTGGACACGCTCTTAAATGCCGTCGTGTCAACAGTTACGAGGTTTCCAATATTCACGGCGCGTTTTTACGACCGACCGGAACCAACAAACGCACTTTGAGCTCCCGGCTGGAAACATCCTTCAGATTGTGAGGTTTATAGACGCTCGCATTTCGCTGTAGAATTGAGCTGACCGCAAATTAGGCTGTGGCCCGAGGGCAAATGAAGGAGCACGCCAGGACCAGAATCATTATGCCGCACAACAGGACGCATTTTTCCTTTTTCTCGCAGCAGGAATTTATTTTAGACACATTAAACGGTGGCAACACCTTATCTGGAACATATGGAAGGGAGGATGGCGATGGCAGATTCAGTTTAAAGGAGGAGCACAGAGGACACACTGGGGTCGCCCATTCTGCCTGCACGCATCAGTTATGGGAAACAGGGCTCTGCACACAGCCTGAATCAATAAATTAGCATATTGTTGCATACTAAACTGCTGAAAAGATGATGCCTGTGGACGGTTTTGGCATCTTTACACCTCATGTGTGTTTTTTTTAAGGAACTCCCTCCAGAAAATCTCCCGTTCATGTTTCATCGTGTTGTTTTGCAGACCAGCTGAGGAACCGGCTGAAGGAATACAGCCTGGTCACCCCCTTCAGCACCGACTCCCACGGACACTACCTTTCCCACCTGCTCTCCGCCACCCACAAGCAGCGCGTCAAGAGGGAGGCCTCCCCCTCCGCCGCCCCCGATCAGAAACTCTTCTTCAACATCTCCGCATTTGGGAAGGAGTTCCACCTCCGTCTGAGGCCCAACAGCAGGCTGGTGGCGCCGGGCGCCATGGTGGAGTGGCACGATGAGGTTGACGGGAATGTCACGGAACCTACCGGACGCGATCCCAGTGAAGGTAACCAGACGGAAGCTGCCACTGGGACGGAGAGGATATTGCACCGAGAGCTCCTCAAGACAGACTGCACCTTCATTGGTGACATCACAGACGTGCCCGGGGCCTCGGTTGCCATTAACAACTGCGATGGGCTGGTGAGTCTTCCTCCCACCTACCACTTCTTCCCATGTTTTCTTTTTTTGTCTCTATAAAAGTGTCATGACCTTATCAACTGGCACTAATAGATTTAAGATGGCCATAACTCCTAAATGTGGTCTTTCTTTGTGTCACCTTTCAACGTTTTTGTTGGTTGTTTACAACACATTGTTCCAGGAGATATTCTTACGGTAGGCAGATGGAATTGTTTTGGTACAAAACTCTATCACGGATGAGTGGGTAACCATTGCTCCAACAAAACCCAAAGGACTTTCCCCCAAGCGCTCCCCGACATAAAACACGAGTTCCTTTTGTACTCCACAAAAGTCCTGCGCTCACCCTCAACCCTCGTAAAACACTTGAGCGGTAATTGGGAAACGACGCAGGGCGAAATCTTTGAGTATCTGCCAACAAAGCGTCTCCGCAGTGAGGAGAAAGCCAACTTTCAAGAGCTCTGAGGGACGTTTTCTGTTGAGCTTTCCTCCGCACAAGGAACCCAATTTTTTAAGGAGGGAGTCCTAATTCATATTTATGACGCCCTGCAGGCAGATTTACGGCGTCTCAACACAACAGCCGAAGCATCGCGCGGTAATGCTAAGCTAGTCAGATAGTGCGGGGCGTTTGTTGCCTCCGAACAAACACTTCACATCGAGACACACAACTATCACATGATTCTCAACAACTGTCATGTTTTCCAGGACCTTCTCCAGGTTCACTGCCTCCATTAAGTCTGCAGTCCTTCTAGGTCTGCTGGGAATATGAGCTGTGTAAATATAGAAGCATGACTGCAGCACTTTGGTCACCTGACACACACAGAACATAGTTCTGCCAGGTGTAATCTACCGCTACACATTTTCACTCATAATTAGAAGAAATCTGCCTCAGCGCTCTTCGCATATGCAGCCCAGAACATCGCAGGTCGCGTCCTCTTCACACGGGATGTTTACTGTCGCTTCAGTAAAGGGAAGGTTGCTGGTTCGATCCCGGGCCCCCTCAGTTCAAGGATCTTCGACCCAAATACTCGGGATGTTTTCATGGCACTTGAAAAAAACGAATTATTGCCTTAATAACTGAACAACTGAAGGGCATGTGAAGGTTTTAGTCCCACTAAAGTGGAACTCCTCCTTATCCAACTAAGACGCCCAGATAATGCGAATGGAAATAGATTTTCTCCAGCAGGTATACGCCTGAATCTGTGTTAAGCTAGACAACAGGTGTGCTGCACAGCCCCCGCGCTGGTGTATGACCCCGGAACAGAAACCCAGAGGGCCGGTCATGACCATGCGGGAGGACGTCGATCTAATCTCCATGAAAAGTATAGCGCACCATACACGTGAGATGGACAAATCTGTACAATTATACACCTTCCTGTTCTTCAAAATGCCCCTCTGTTGCCAGCCTCTAGGTGTTTATTATGGGCTCTAATAGGTCTGCTGGAAAATATGCCATATCACCTGGCTGGAAAGCTGCGTATCACTACCCTGTGTTGAGGAGGAGGACATGTGTCCATCAGATTTCTCTCAGTTGCATGTAAACTGGGACAAGAACTGATGTCCGACGAGTCCAGTTCTGAGCATAGCGTGTGTGTAGCTGTGCATGTAAACGTACTGACTGACCCCCATAGAGGTCTGGAGCTGCATTCAGTGCATGTGTGTGGTTGGTTGTGTGTCCTAGGCAGAACTCTGTCTTTGTATGAGTGGGTGGGTGAGTGCAGGCCTGTGAGTGGCCAGTCATGACAGCTAAAGTAAAGAGAATACAGTACCTAACTCTAATGCAATATGCTCCCTGCACCTCACAGGCCCTAACATAAACCCCTGTACTTTATCCTGCTGTTGGATATGAAGTGACCGAACTTTGGTTGATCCTTTGTATCACAAAAGGGACTCTTTTCAGAAGCTGACCTATTTGCATTAAGCTAGGTACTGACTAGCCTGTTGTGATCGGTCAGATGATCACTCTCTCGTTCTGAACATGTGGTATCGCTTTAGATGGCTCGGTCTGGCATCGCAGAGGGAACAACAGAATTTGTGGACAGTTTGTGTTGATGCTCCCAAGCCAAAGGTTGATGCTGGTGTCTAAAAATGCTTTGTTTCGGGTGGTTTCTGCTGGTTTTTGATGGTTTTTTAATGTCTCTATGGGTGTTTTGGTGTCGCTGCTGCTTCTTGATGAAGCTCAGACAGAAACACTCTGCAGGGTTCCACTTTGTTCTCTCGCCAGTGAAGCGACGCTAACAAGGAGCAGCGGAAGACGGAGGTCCTCCCAGGCAGGCGTGGGAGCGTGGCGTTTTGATGAGGTCGCTCTGCAGCAGAGGTTGAAGGAGCGGTTTGAGATTGACCTGCATTTTAAAAGCTGGTGGGAGCAGATTTTCATAAACTGAGCAGCTCACCTCTCCACAGAATGACGCCGCAAGGCATTTTTTTTAAATAAAATATGAACCCCCCCAGCTTCTAAAAGCTGAGAACAATTTCTTCAACTGTAGGCGACAATCGTTTTGCACAAACCGGTTAAAACCAGAAAACCTCCTGGCTAACTAATTAATTGAAACTAACTAATTATTGCCAATGAAACTCCACTCTCCTCGTTGCCCCACTGAGCTGCGCAGTCCCGCTTCAGGCCCAGAACAATAGGCATGATCTGGGTCCCGTCTCTGCTGCTGGGTTCTATAACTGTTTCAGCTTTTTCACTCCAGTGACACGACGGAGCAAACACTGAATTTCCAGCTAATTAACAGTGTTTCCCAGGGTCAGGGGTGTGTTTGGGTCTGTCCCAGCACCCACTACAGGTCAGCAGGTCAGCAGTTTAGGGCTCATTCAGGAAGTGCTAATGACAGTGGAGCAAAGGGCATCGGTTCGATCCCCTGTCGCTGGACCCCACAGAGCTCCCAAAGCTCTTCTTGGTCTTAGATGAATGGAAAGTTTCACTCACAGTGTCTGCCTCACAGTCTGAGCAACATATGAAGCCCACCAGCCTTTAATTGGTGCAGTTGGTTATTTCTCTACCAATTCTCAACGTTTGACAGACACGGACAGATAAATCCCACAAAAAAATATTCACACCTCTGTGGGGAGACTGGAGAGCTGCTGCTACCGGCGCTCAAACTTTGTGTTGTTGCCTGACAATCACAGCCTCCCCATGTGGTTCCACCACCTCAGATCACACCTGCAGTGAGCGACGGAACACACACACACACACACACACACACACACACACACTCTCTCTCTCTCTCTCTGACAGAAAAGCTCATGTTATCATTTACGTAGCTCAGAAATGAACCACTGTTGTTTTAACAAGCTGTGACTGCTGCTGATAGTGGAGACCCACATAATATTACCACTCACGATTTGTTGTCTTCAATATCTTAATGTCCAAGGGTTCAAATTTATATTTTAATTAGGCTCTCTACACACAGGAGGGGGTACTGCTTCAGCGTTTCTCTCTCTTGCTCTCAGCCCTGCTTGGTGTTGGCACCGGAGTCCTTCCTACTGAGCCCAGCCTGGTACCGAGCTCCTCTTTGAGCTTCGGATGTGCAGAACTCTGCACCACATGCAGACGCACTAATATTGTTAGAAATAACAGCGCACTTGCTGCATTTCTACCCCTCTGGCAGATTATCGCACGAGGATTTCATCTTTTCAGAAGTGAAGGAGGAAGGGCCGATGAAGCGATGAACTCCTGATCCAGGTTACACATCATTTATTAATAAAGTTATTTTTAGTTCCACTCTGGTTGTTGCTGGCATGCAAAATGGCCGATCATATATGGAATTTTACTGCCTCTTGTTTTCTCAGATTAGCACAAATGGGTTTAACTTGAGCTGCGTGTCCATCCATCATCCATCTCCTTCTTCTTTTCCCTGTAAGGTGTTTGGGTTGAGTGTGTTTTAAATATTTACATCCTGTCCTTGGCTTTTGTCTTTAACTTACCAAAAATGTCTGATATTTTAGTTTGAACCACTGCAGATGGACACAAAAAACCTGAGTCCTCCAGGATTTTCCAGTTCTTTCTCTTCTTTTAATAAAGTCCAGAGCTGAGGGTGTTAGAATTCCGATCCGTTTTCCCTCTTAGGCGACCTGATTTCGCTCTTTCTGGGCCGAGTGTCCGTGCCGTCTCTGTGTGAGGTCTTTTTGCATAAGCCCTAAAAGTGCGGTAGCAGCAGTTTACCTGCTGAGGGTCTGACCTTCCCGCTCCTCCTCCGTACAGTCAAATTTGTCCCTTTCCTCATTTTTATTGTTCACTTGTGAAAATTAGTTTCAAAACTTTCAGGGTTGGAGACCCTCCTCCATCAAACTGGGGCCTCCCAGGACGGTTTTTCATTTCGCCTCCACTTAACTTGGCTCTGTGTCGGCAATGGCTATTTTACTAATTTACATATATATTGATAAACGGCCCAAATCTGAGAAAATCTAAGTCGTAAAAAAATCCCACATCCCATATTGGATTTCACTCTGCTAAAGGGAGCTATTTTAAGGTATGTCTTCACATAGTGAACAGAAGTGTGTTTTGAACATTGCTCATCATAAGAAGAAAAAATAACCTTACTGGCCTGTGCTGATGACCTTATTTGTTAATTCATAAGTGCAGTATAAATGAATGGTGATTGATTAAGACTCGGGTTCAATATAGTGTTTTTTTCCCCTGATTCCCTGACTAAATTACAACAGAAAATTCCAAGACAGGGAAAAGAAAATGATCCTGGCCGCTCCTCTAAAGTTAATTCTTTTTAATGAGAAAAACAGTGAATGAAAAGACGCTTTCCTGGAGTCCTGCGCCGGCTGCTACAGGGCCTTGCTGAGCTGGCAAAAACAAGACAATCTTTTCTACGCAATTTGTTAGGAAGGTGTGCAGGACTTCTGGAGATCAAACGCTTGCAAAACAGTGGTTACCGATTTTTAAAAAACATGGGGAAACGGGGAAAAAAACGTGGTGGAGGAGGCAGCCTTTGATCTCAAGTGGTAGCCCCAGCTCATGCTAGGTGTGTGTTTTACTGTTTCTTAATTATAGTCCAGCTACTGCTTGGAAGAATTTACTGGAACACTCAGCCTGCACGGCTGCTAACTGCTTATGAGGCTGATACTTCCCTTGTGACAGCAGCGGCAGTGAGGAGGGGAGAAGGAGGGGAAGGGGGAGGCCTTATCTTTGCCTGGCCGTGCAGAAGATGCTCTTCGTGCACGCCTGTCGGTGGAACCAGGAGCAGCAGTATGGTAATTTAGCAGTGAAGATGAAAGTGGCCTGTTATGCACGGCTTCTTGTGTTTCCTGCAACTTTATGTGCTACATTTTCTAAGGCTTTGACACCTTAATGGAAGGGGAATGACACTTTTTATTCCCGTTAGCCCATTGATGTGTCACATTTACTGGTTTTGCATTATTGGTTAAAGACATCAGTTTTAAGTGATCTTTGGTTCTGGAGGACTAAAGTGCAGGTGAAATAAGGTGGGACAGGATGTCAGAAGTCCAGCTGGGTGATTGAGAAACACCGAGTGAAGCTGTTTTAGCAAATTAAATTGTATTCTGAGCGTCATCTACAGAGACGGTGCCAGCGTTCCTCTAGGCTTGTGTGTGCAGCTTTATTTAGTGTTTTCGTGTGTCTGGCAGTCTGAGCTGTTTGACAAAAGCGCTCGTGTCCCAGGCTGAGCAGTGTTTGGCAAATGCTGACTCCAATCAAAGATTTTCTGATAAAATACTTGTCACAATCCAACTGTCTGGATATTATTGATTAAGAAAAACAGCCCTCCCAAAAAACAACGACGTGGATACACGGCAACGCTTGTTTCCCTGCGGTCTCATTTGAATGAGCTCTGATGTCAACATGAAAAGGACTGATGCTTGTCTTTTTCTGTATCGCCTTGTTCAAAGCATGTCCCAACCAAAGGAAACCATCTTTTATTTCCAACGCTGTGAACCATGTGTTCCAGAAACTCCCCTTTGGGGATTGGGAAGATTGATTAGACCTAAAATCTATGCAGTAAATTTGTAATCATCCTCCGCATGTGACTCGCATGAAGCCCACATTAGTTTTGGTCTCATTAGCTATTTCCATCTTTGCCCAGTTTTTTTTAAAATATTGGTTCTGTGCAGCTATTTCTGATCATTCAGTTTTAATGACAGCATCTGGTCGGCACTGTCCTCCCTCATCCTCCTCTCATGACTAATTCATCCCTGCTCTCTCAAAGCGTTTCCTCCTCCCAGTGTTGATGTTTCCTATCTTGCATATACAGTATAGTATTGTGGATTTATTACCCTGAAAAGAAAATGAGGTAGGCCAAAGAGGAATTCTCATGCGTGCAGTACTTTTGGACTCTGGACAGGTCATAACTCCCTACGTTTTTGGTGTCTGGTTTTGTAAGTTGGAGATATATATGAGGAGCTTCTATGTTTATGGCTTATTAGTGATTGGAGCCGAGGAACAGTTCCTACTGCTTCGGGTTCTGGACTGGATGAAACGTCTCAAAAGACCTCTGACCTTCTGGACCGTGACCTGGGCTGTGGAACATCTCGATGTCCCACCTCTAAGGAACGATGCTTCTCATCCTCTTGTCAGGCCTGTCTGCAGCATGTGTCCTGATTGAATGACTTCAGCTTCTCAACAAACCAAACTGTAAACTGCCCTGAAATGTGTTTAAGCAGCCATGAAATTCTGCTTTTTTCTCACTCATTTCTTTCCATGAAATGCGACAGCCGGAACCAAAACCTCCTCTCATCCTTTGTTGCGTGAAGGGGAATTTTCTTTTCTTTGGCACGGTCCGTCTGTCAGGACTGGCCTGCCTGATAAAATGAGAAGAGACAGGGAGGTAGGGCTGACTGCAGAATGGCGCTGGCCAGACAGCTGAATGGTGACACCGACCTTTATGTTTGCCACTGGCCTGAGACTCTTAGACCCTCCGAATCTGTGTCGTGCTGCATAAACACTGACGCCGGCCAATACGGGTGAGGCGTCGCTTGTTTGCACGTCAAAGGGCCGATGGGTCCCAAAGCTAAGATTGCACAGGTGGAGGACAGAGGAACTAAAATACGCCTCTTCCTCCTCTGGCCCTTCTGGCTAACCTTCCTCTGAGGAGACCTTTACCATGCTGAGGTTCATAAAGAGTGACAAAATGAGCCCATAAGACATGCTAATGTTTGGCTCAGAGCGTGGTGTGTTCGGTCGCCTAAACTTTTGGCCTCAGGGACACAAAAGGGCATTCTGGAAGTCCACAGCTCCTGACATATCTGGAGCTGCCATGGTGTGGGGGGGGAAGCAAAGAAAATATCCTATTTGATTAGGAAAAGAGAGCGAGCAGGGTTCCCCTTGCAAACTGAAGTCAGGCACAAGAGTTTTATTCACTGATAGTCCTTAATGTTCCTTGTTGACCCAGCCGAAGCTTCTTGCAGAGGTTTGACCCCATTGCTGTTTGGGTACATGGTTTGAGGCGCACGAGGGGAGGAGCAAATCTATTTCCTTCAGCTCTTCTCTGCAGTTAAGGGCTCATTTCAGTGCCGCTTCGGTCTGGCTGTAGCAGCACTTTAAAAAATAAAAAAGTGAATAAATATATATATATGTATATTTCTGTGTTGAAACTTTTAATTAGGACCTGTATAAATACGAGGGGGAGCCCACATTTTCTGTTGTCGCTGCAGTCAGACACTGGGAGCCATTCATTGGCTTGAGGTTTTATTTTAAGTGAAGCGTGGACCCCTCGCAGCTCCCTCGAACCCATCTGCAAATGTTTGGCCTCTGCGGGCCACGAGCACAAAGACGGAACTGAATCAGCTTCTTATATTGTTCCTGTGAGTGCAGCCTACGCTTGACTCTGCATGACGGTTTCTCCATGCACCAGGCTCATCAACGATGATGGCAAACCAGCCCTTTTGTAGGCAGTTAAATCCATTTATTTTGTATCCTTGAAATGGTTTTAAATCCCAACTTGTGCATCATCCCCCCCTTCAGATTTCTTTAAAGGTCCGGGATGAAAATGGCAGGTAATGATGACGAAGGTTTGCTCACATTTTTGAACGCAAACACACCTTTGAACAACACCGAGGTTGAAAGGTGGCAGTGTCCTGGCTGAATTCAGACCTTTTTTCACCGCTCAAGTACCTCACTTTTCTTTTTTTTTTCTGAGTGAAAGCACGTTCATAGCGACTCCTTAAGAAGTTTAGACTGAAGGAGGCTGTTTTCAAAAAACTGGAGCCCTTCAGCCGAATTCCATATGTTATTTTTGGCAGACGGGGGATGTCTGCTTGGCTGAAGCTGATGTGGAAGATATTAAGCTGATGGAACACAGTACTCTTCATCTGTCATTTGATGGTTGTGTTCAGAGTCAATATGTCAGGCACTCGCCACTTAATACTGAGTGGCGATTGAAGCAAGTGATTATGCTCTATAATGTGATGTTTTGTGGCGATCATTCAAAGAACAGGTTTTAATTGGATGACTGCTATGATGGTGACAAATGTGATTATTCTTTTTGTCAGAGCAACAAATACTGAGTGGTTTTCCTGATTCTTTCCCATTCTGGTAAATTGCTCCTTTTAAATTTTACATTTTAAGCTTCTCTAGCGAAGGTGACCTTAAATCACCGTTGACCACGGCGAGGCAGAAATGGTGGAACCATCTAAACAAGCAACTAAATGGTTCCAATATATTGAAGAAAATGTCCCACTGTATTAGTTTTTTACAGGATGTTTATGTCTGTATTTCATAAATCCTGCCGTCTTTGTGTTGGTGGCTCTGAGCAGTCTGAAACAGAAGAAAGAAGTTCACCGAGTTGGAGATCATTGACTTTAGTAAAGTTCTGGCTCATTACAGCTCATTTGTCAGGTCAATGGAGGATGGCAACTGTATGGCATCTGGAAGTGGCCGCACTCAAATTAAAGTAAAACCAATAAAAGCTGTTTCAGAGCGCAAAGCCGAGACTAAAAACTGATTAGAGGGGAAACCCCCCCCCCCCCCCCCCCAAAAAAGAGGCGGTTTAATAGAGCGAGGGGAGAAAGAGAGAAAAGAAGAGGAAGCAAGACCAAGAACACGTCAGAAACTGTTGTGACCAATAGGTCAGAGTCCAGCAGATTCAGAGAAATGAAATATTGTAAATTCTGTCTAATTTGGTGTAATAATGAATCACAATCATGGAATTTAGATCCTAAAAGGCAAATAAATGAAACAAAATACTCCTGAAAAATGTCGCTAAAACGCACAGCTCCAGTCTCTACAGTTGATGGAAAAACTCTGGACAAAAAAGAAAAGAAATCCAAGAATCCCCATTGGTTTGATTGTTCGTGTATTGTTCCTCACCTGAGCCCAGGTGACTGTGGAGCAGTGATGAACAGGAAAGATCAGGACACTTATCACAACATGGATAATGGGGCATAATGGAGGGGTAATGACCAGTTTCCTGTTTCAGAACGGCAAACTGGGGGGACGTGGACGATTCCTTTTAGGATCTGAGGCTGATGGAGCACATATTGTAAGCAGCACGTCGAAGAGATTAGAGACACGTGAGCAGGAACTCGTGAACAGAAATGGGAGAGACATTAAACAGGACAAAAGGTCAGAAGGTCAAGTTCAATGCACTAAGTGGGTGTCATGCAAAAAAACCCATTTATTTATTTATCTTTATTTTTGGACAAAAATAGTGCGAACAGCTTTTTTAGCTCAGTTTGAAGAAGCACTCGGCAGTGAGGATTTAATCAGCTGTCCTCGATTCACTCTTTATTCTGCATTCTTTACTCTGAACTTTATTGAAGGGGCTTGAGAGTGAGAGTTTGGTTACCTCCACCTTGTAATCACCACTTATTAAATACATGTATGATATTAATTTGTAGCATGTATCTATATGTTATACGCATGAAAAGATGGTGTGGTGGCACCAGTCTCTGAGTGACTTCACCCACCCAGTCTCATTAGGTTGACTCCTCAGTAAACACCGACGCCGCCGGCTCGCACTGTCACAGCGTAACAAGGCGGTGCTATTTTCAACCCCTCAGAAGTTGCTCGAAATTAACCAGCAGCGCTCAAGTGAGTCACAGCCGGCCCAATTATCCATCTGACAGTTTGCCAACATCCGTCATATTCGTCTGCACCCTCACAATTCCCCAAACGTTCCCATCAGGGACGTTAATAGGCCTCTAGTCTATCGCCCGGCGTACCTGCACGAGCGCGGGGATTTGGATCCGGGCAGCGTTTTATTATCAAGTGCTTTATCTCAAAGGTGCTGTCAGTGACTCTCATAAAAGGATGCAGGTTCTGGCGTCTCCTGCACACGATGATAAAATAATGATTTGAGGCAACGCTAATTGTGAGCTGCAGACTCAGATCTTTGGTATATGATGATGCAGTCAGCGCACGGCCACTTTTTAATGAATCTGCCTCGTGAGAGGGAAGTTTTTAATATTCCTATTATCGCCTCGACGTCAGCATTGGTCCACTCCGTCTGGCTTTGCTGCCATTCCATAATGAAGATTTTATAGGCGGACAAGACACCGGACAAACAGACGCACCAGGGCGCATCGCAACACCAAAGAAACGTCTCTGTAACTCCTTCCAAGTCAAACACTATGAATGAACCCAATCAGTCAGCCACTCTCTGGGTAAAACAGCAGCAGTTTGACACCAGTCTGTTTATGAATTTTAGCGCTGGCCCTGCTCATATAAAGGTATTGCTCGAAAAAATCTTGCGCCATATTTCCAGAAAGTTGATCTATTTCAGGCGTTCACTTGAACTGATTGCTCCCATACACCTTCTGGGACCTGGTGGGTTGTTGCAAATGTGGTTTCGACACTTATTCCCTCTGAGCATCGTGCTCACAGCTGGATGCTCGGTCTTCAGGAGAATAATGAGAGCCTAGTCATGAGAGAAGGTAACAGAGAGCCGCTCCACCTTCAGGTGAGCGTCACACCGATGCACCCTGCCTCCAGACAGCATGTGGTTACCGGCGTATCAGCACAATTCATTCAGGCAATCAGAGACATTGTCCCCTAATTGCAGTGGCACAGAGACGGGCAACCAAATACCAACCTGTCCATTTTTGTTGTGTTTTCCTGAGCCCTGCATTCATGTGTCGAAGATAATGTCATAAAATAAGCCGGGGGAATGATGGGAATTTTGCATTTTTTTCCTGAGGTGAAACGAAGTCCTCTGTCGTTTGTTCTCCATTTGCAGCCACAAGGGAGTTTAAATGTTATAAATGACCTTGTTCCCGTGTAGCTATTCTAACATGAATTCACAAAATTCCTTGACTTTGCCTTCAACAAATATAATTCCCTTCTGCAGCTCTTGGGTGAAAATAAAACGTGATCTTTTCCCCCTCCTGCCGTGTCCTGACAATTTACCCGCCACCTCTCAGCCGAGACACATTCCAGCGTCACTGATTCTGTCCCTTAGTTTCAATATTGTTTCTAGCTTTAGGTTCCTGGTGTGGTGCTTCCTGAGCTCCTTCCCTGGCTTTGTTGTGTCATTATGTGTTTTACAATCGAAGTCTTGACTTTTATCACGTTTAAAGTAGATGGATGCAGACGGCTTCATCAACCTGAGTCCCTGTTGTCAGGTTAGATTTCTATTTACGACTGTCTTCTGTGGCTGCTCACTTGCACCCGGCTCTAGGACTTTAGCTTGTTAGTTGTCCACCATCTTTAGGGATGTCTTCCCTTTAAATGATGGCCTCAGGACTCGGCTGTGTACATCTTTCTCGGCAGCATCACCTTCGGTCCTCTGTAGTGAGCTAGACCCCCGACCTGGATTGATCTTGCTGAGTGCCTTTGGTCCTGCTGCGACGGTTATTTTCTCTGTGCTGGTTTTCACTCTTTCAGTCCAGTGTGTCCATGTGCATGTGTGTGAGGTTTCCTGTGATGTCTGCCCCCATCAAAATGCTTTAAAGGTTTCAAACAAGAGGGTAATATGGTGGCATTTTGATGTTGGACAGTGGATGTGAGCTGTTTTTCCAAGGAAAAGGCCATTTGGATGCTTAAACCTTTTATTTAATTCTATGTGGAGCCTCTGTGCGGCACACCTGAGGACATAAATGTGGAATTAATGTGCTTTTTAATGCCAACAGGTACTCTCACACAGTATCGATGTTACACATTAACCTGAATAAGAAACAAACTAAATTGAAATGTCAGCCAGTGGCGTACATAAACAGGCTGAGTGAGAAGAGTGTCTGGAGCACCGTGTGAGCTGGAAATGAGTTCAGTGTGTCCACATGGGCCGAGTCCAGCGGAGTGTTGGCTGAGGAGGCTGGAGCGATGTTACGTCTGGGAGCTCGAGCGCTGCGGGTAGACTGAATGAGTCGCTCTGAAGCTGTGTGAGAATTGGCTCGGACTGCCCACAGGTGCTCACTTATGCCACTTTTCCAGCTACAGAAACTCTCAATAATGGATGAACATGATCATAGAGCACTAATGCAATAGAGCCCTTAATCAGAAGGAAATGACTGCACAACCCTGACTTATCTGCATCAGACACGTCTCAGGAGGACCTTCGCAACCTTTGATGCTTGAAAAGGCTTCTGGGGGTCACAGGGTTCATGTTTCAGCAGCCACCTGATTTGGGCTTGATGGGCTTTTTGTACATCGCTGTCCTCTGCGTCTGGATTAAGTACAGGCATGACTCTCTGCCTATTGCAGGAAATCTGAGGGAGGCAGGTAACCATCAGAGAACAAATTTTGTTCCCGGGTCCAGGTAATGAGGTGGAGCTTCCTGATCTCCAACTGCATTGGCTGCGTTACCGGCTCATAACTTCAGACAGATTGTAAATTGCACAAATGGTCAGAAAAACATGACAGGGTCGCTAGCAAATACATCTAAGCTATCAAAAGCTCTGCACAGGGCCGTGAAATTGTTTCATATTACATCGACACATCTGTCCGCAATGATAAACATCTGCAGACAGATTGTTACAGAGTTTATACTCTTATCAGCCTGCTGCCATCTGTATTTACTCTGCTTTACTTTTTTATATATATATCAAGAATGTGTAATAGCTACCTGGATTTGCAAGGTTAAAACTCTATTCTCTGCTATTTGAGCATAATGGAGCGTGGCCTTTTCCACTAACAGAGTCTCCAGGGTATTTTTTTTACCCCTTCCACCTTTTCAGTTGAGTATTTCTTTTGCAGGCTGGGATGATCCGCACCGACTCGGATGAATATTTCATCGAACCGCTGGAGAGAGGTACTCAAGACCTGGAGGACGGGGGTAGAGTCCACTTGGTCTACCGGAGGTCGGCTCTCCTGCGGGGCCCATCGGACATCTCTGTGGACTACCAGGTGCAAGGTAGGATTCATCCTGGTGGGAGCGGTGGTCTCACGGATGTTTGCACACTTTCATCTGATAAACTCTATTCATTCACTTGGTTGAGGGATCTAGAGTCCTTAAAGCAGTGGATCTGGACTTTCCCTTACTTTTATTTTGAGAATATCAAAAGATTTTGAGCCTTTAAAATGCCAAATAAAAGTCGCAAAAGCATCCAGCGTAAGCTTTCTGAGGATTTGGCCTCAAATGGACACGTGCACCTTCACCAAGCAGCAACATCTGCAGCCCGTTTGCATTCAGCTTTTGATTCTCTTTGGTGATTATTGTAACATGTAGACATGGAAATGTCCTATTTAGGGATGGTTCATTTTAGGATGGTTCACATGCGCTCTCATTCTAGCACTTGCATCTAGACACGTGTCACTCTGATTCGTGGGTCTTCTTGTGTTGTTGAGGAAAAGTGTTTGGCAGCCACTTTCCTTTTTGTTCCAAGATGTCGAATGCAGTGCGAGACAATCAAATTTGTCTGCTGCGTCTCTGTTGAACCTCAGAGAACCGTCTGTTATGCTCTTTAGGTGTGGTAAACCTGTATTCCCTTCCTGTCTGCACCTCCACAGACAGAAAAGCTCACAGATCAGCTTTGATTGGTGAAACTGACGGAAAACCACAGCAGAATTTACAGAAAAGTGATGCACAGTCTTGCTTTTGCAGACTTCACCGGGATTGCTGTATTGATTACTCTTAGGAAAGGAATGAAGCCACTGAGTGAACCTTTAGCCTTTACTCAAACTGATATAGACAGACAGACAGACACGTTTCTGCCCCCATCACCCCCATTCGATCCTCAAACCTCACCATAAACACATGTGTCTATGGTATTTATATATCATCACAGCAGTGTAATCTATTTTGTTCCCCCAGAGCTCCACTTTCTTCACTGCAGCCTCTACGTTGAGCGTTGAGGCTTCCTTGTCACCACTAGCTGCTGCCTGATCCTCCGTGTGCAGGCTAGCCCTCAAAAATGACTTATTCAGCCCGCGAGACTTATTCGGTACATGTTTATCAGTGGGTGTCGTGTGCAAGTCAGGATTTCTGGCACTTGTGGACATGCTGTGAATTCTAAAGTTCAAGGAAAATTAAAGAAAAATGTGTTTTGTTGAATGAGCGATTGCTTGCAGACAGATTGGTGAACTGCTGAAACCAATCCGTCTGGCCCGTTGAGCAGATTGTTAGATTGATTTTCCAGACTTTCTGGTTGAGGGCCAAGGATGAATGATTCCCCCTCTCCTTGACAAATACATGTTGTCATGTCAGCCACCTTGGCAGCAAGTTCCATTTCCTGTTTTCCATTCCGGGAAACCAAAATTCTTCTCGTATTTTGCTCTCAATATTCAAAGCCTTAAGTAATTTACCTTATTATAGCTGAAACCAATTATTAGGCCATTGTAAAGCAACTATACGTGCTTCTTTATTCTATTCGGGGTTGATTTCCTGTGCAGCCTCGCTACTTTGAATATCAGTGATATCAAACAGTTTGTGTGGAGTTTAACCACGAGGCTGCAGATCACGTTCATCCAACGATATCCGCTGTGAACTGCTTTCTCAAGTGGGAAAAATGACCTTAAAAATGTTGCTGCGTCTTGCTCGCAGATATTTCAGAGCTCAGCAGTGTGTGCGTTCCCGAGAACGCTCCTGTTGGGAGTGAGATTAACAGAAACGAGGTGCTGAGAACGCGGCTCTGCGGTAGCTGCTGCGGACGAAATAGGCCAGACTCAAGGCTCATGTGGTGCACGTGAGTGAAGCTTTCGTGGGTATCATTAAATGTCTGAAAATAAAAAATCTTCTCATAAAATGTTCTGGGGGTGGATAAATACGTTTTGGTTACTCGGAGATTGTTGTTTTTTGCTGTTATTTGATGATCAGGGGATATCTGTCTGGTCCATCATTATTTCATTAAGGTTGGTTCAATATTCTCAGAGTCTTTTTTTTCATCCTGTGTTGAAGAATATTAGGACCTCCTCACCTTTAAGGTCACGTAGGCTGTGAGAACTGCACCTGTAACAACCTCACCCGTAAAGAGGGATTATCCTGACACTCACAACAAATAATTCTGACTATTTCATTAATTTCAAAGTTTTAACAATTGAGTTTATCCCCTGAAATGCCTGATGGCAGAACAGCCGCCAGCGTTTTTCGTTTTCTATTCAAACAAAGCTCTGTGATACAGGATGCTAAGCAAAGCAAACAGAGCCCAGAGGGCTGCATGTGGAGAGGCACTAATAATCGGTCACAGCGGTGTTTCTTTACAGAGCTCCGCAAGTTCAACAGCCAGTTTCGTGAATGAGATTCTTTTGTGGGAAGGATTTGGTGAAATGTTGGAACGTTAAAGCATTTATGGATAAAAAACAAGTTAACATTACTGACGGGAACAACTCCAGGAAGATTGTGGAAGTGCTTTTTAGGCAAGGTCTTCATGTCCATTGACACACTTTGTTCTTCAAACTAAGCTACAAAAAGCTTCACTTCCATTATCGTCGTGTTGTAAAGACGATCATTTAAGTTAGCAATACTTAAGCTAGGAGTTTGTTGTCATTGATCAGAGCAATATCAGACACAACTGTAATATTCACTATTTATAACATGGCTAAGAACCAAGCAGATTGTGAGAATTCACTTTTCCATTTTAATAAAGTAAGAAAAAAAGTTTATAAAGGTCCCATTTATGTTTCAATGAGACCTACCGACTACTAACAGGAATTGTTAACTATCTTATTCAGGGACTGAAATAACTGAGAAATTTCAATGTTGGATGGAAGCGTCCACCAAGGTCTGAAACCCTTTTATCATTTATAGGCAGCAGTGCCAGCAGATGTTCACTCTTATTGGTTTTTATCCTTGTTCATCCTCAGAAATTTCCACAAAGAATTCAAGGTTTCTTTATTGTCAGTCTGTCACATGTTGTGCACGGACTGCGCAAATCTTTGTACCCAGGTCTCAGTTAGAAAGTGGAATTTCTTCTATATTAACATACGTAGCAGCATGGTGGGGGCCTCACAGTGATGGTCTTTTGTGTAGGCCTGAAGCTGGTCAGCAGAGCACGTAAGTAGCAACAAGTATGATGGAGATGTGGTTGGAGAGGCCCCTGTGGGGGCGAGGGACGGCTCTGTAGGCATCTTGTTTGTTGGTATAAAGCTGGTTGGTATGGTGACATGCCGGAGGAACCCGGGCAGAATCTCTGTCATGTTAACAGGGTCTGGATTCACCATGAAAGACACATTTGGAAGCGACTTCTGAACTATGCTGATGTCGTTCGGTAGCTCATTCAGCACCTCGTTGTTGTGAGCAGCCATAATGAGCACTGCGGTAAACTCATGAGCAAGATAGTATCAAACGTTCTATTGCTGCGGAGCGACGGCTGTTCGGCATACTGGAGTTTGATCATCAGCCTTTTTTGACGGAGGAGCGTAACGTGAAATCTTTTTCCCCCCAAGGAATTTGAATTTCTCTGTATTTGAATTTCTCCAAGGACGAACACTCCCAGTCTTCCAGAAGGGCCCAACAAAGAAGTCAAGGTGTTGGCTGGCAGCACAAATTAATTCAGGTATAAAGTGATGGGAGGCAACGTGCGGAGAATCACAAAGTGAGCAGGACTGATGCTGGTGATGCTGGAGACACCATGCAGGTTCAGTGGAGCCTGATAACCTTCTGTTCCCTCCGGAAGTCTCCTGGGTGCATGCACACACAAGTGCACATGAAGAAAGAAAGAAAGAAATTTCATTTTTCCATTTCTCTCCAAGTATCCCCTTGAATCCCAGCATGCCAGACATTGTAATATTATTAGAAAGCTTTTCACTTTCCAATTTTGATGTAGTTCTTTCAATCAGTTGAGCATTTGGCTCTGAAACTCTCCTACTTTTGAGGCATGGGAGGATAGAAGTGCTCTCACTGGGCTTGACTTTGAAAGAATGCTATCATTTAATGTGGTGCTAAAAGAATAACACTTTCTTAAATGATTAAAGGCGATTTCATTTCTGTACACAACCATTAGCCTGCAGTCACCTCCTGCTGTGGTATGATTCCATATAGGAAACCGAGTTGGAGGGCTCGCTGAGCTCTTTTTCATGGAATAATCTTAAAGACGCATGTGGAAACCAAGAGATAAGAAACTAAATGTCCATTTGCAGAAGGAGCAGGAGCTGAAATTAGGAGTAGGAGTTGAAAAAACAAGGTTAGGGTTCGAAACAATCACATCTTTCAGATTTGATTAAAAGCAAAAGAGAGGTTGTAACAGAAAGAGATGTGATGCTTTGTCGTGGTGGTGCGGCTGTTTGTGGAGATGCTGAGATGGCGGGAGCGCTAACGTGCTTCTTTAAAGAATCGCCTTCTTTCCCGTTACAGGAGGCCGTCACTGTTGACGTTGCGAAACGTCTTCATCGCTGTGTCGGCAAACAGCAAAGGCTGTTGGTCTATCGGATGCGGAATCATTTGGTATTTCCACAGATTTGTGGGAGAATTTGTACAAATATCGACGATGCCTTTGAAGCGTTTCCTCATTGTTCTGTTGTTCTCTCAAATTTTGCTTGCGGCTCTGCACATACCTTAGAGGTAGCAAGATTTGACCAGGAAACCTCAGCAAATGGTTATTAAACACACAAGAGTGAAAATATATGTTAAGTCGCACCTCAAGCCAGATGTTCTTCCTCGCAGCTCTACCCTCCAGTGAGCTCGCTGCTTTCCAAAGCGGTAGACAGCGTCAGTCCCCTGCTTCAGACTGTCTCCGCGCTTGGGAGTTGTACGAGTCAAACCTTCGCCGAGCTTGATCTGATTGTCTTTATTCTCCTTCACTTTGACAGCGTGCACCTTCAGGGGCCATCTTCTATTACAGCGCTGACAGTTGGCAGCAGCCTTCTTCACGCACTTTTTTTTCGGTGTGCAGGTTAACAGCCTTTCCCGTCTTTCCCGTCTTTCCCAGCGACTGCTTTTATTGATGCTCATCCAATGTAAGCTGCCAGAATATAGCAGATAGCTCTTCCATTGGTTTTTGAGGTAGATTGTGTTGTTAGCTCTATTGTGGAGATCTTTTGGAAGGTTCCATCATGTTTGTTTGTTGCTTGTTTGTGTGTGTGTGCGCGTGTGTGAGAGAGAGATGGACCTTTTTAAAACCTTCCCACTCCCAAAAGATTTGCTGGAAGTCCATTTTCTTCTGCTGGATTTTTCTTTTGTGGGTAAAACACAAACCTCATTTTGAAGTCTGCATCATATTATAGAAAATCATTTCCAGGGCCTCATTTGAGCTGGAACATGTTCCACCACCACCAACCTTGAATCTAACACCTCCTGTGTCACTGTGAAAAATTAAGCACCTTAATGAAAAAAATAAATGACTATTTGCTATTTTTATTGCTATTTAATATTTGAGATTGCTGTTAGCCTCGTTTCACTCAGGGGGAAAATGTCAACATGGTTTGCTTAACATTTTTAAATATGCTGGCCAATCCAAACAAGCAAAAATCTTTTCTGAGCACGTCCAAGTGATCCCTTTAGGTTTTTTTTTTATTATTAAAACAATGCATAAATCTATGCATCACTATGAAGTCATAGTCTTCTGTTGACAGGAAGTTACCTAATTTAAGGTACTCGTCCACTTGAAAAAATTGTTGTGAGACTTTCTACGTAGGGCAGAACCGGTTGGAAATTTGATATTGGATTGGTCACTGAAGTAGCGGCCATTCTAACTACGTGGGGGCTGCTCCGTGCTGCTCGCAGCTTGAACTATTCCAAGTGTTCATTGTGCCTCATTTGAATCAATCAACGTTTGATTTAATTTATGCAGACACGTCTGTAATTTGTTTATGCGTACCTGATAAGCTTCGTCTATTTCCATTTTGTCAGAGGTGTCAGTGGGTGGTAATGTGCCTTGCATATCAGTGGATGTTATGGAGACGGCATGTCCACTGCTTTCACAATCAGAAACAACAGAAATCAACAGGGAACAAAGCTGGTTTACGGAAGCAGTGGAGATTAGGTTCGGATGAACGGGGACCGGCGGGGGCGGGGAGGGGGCTCTTGCTCCGGCAAATTTGAGCGACATTCTTGGATTGTGAGCAGACAGCAGGGTGCAGTGTCAACCTGTCAATCTTGGCAGGTCCTCGATAACGTCAGCTGATCTACGCGTCACATTAGCACCTAGCGAGACGTGTGACGACGTAGATTGTCGAAACATGTCAGGTATGTGTAAAACAAACTGACTACCGGTACGTGTCTGACACAAATTAAATCCAAAAGGTTAATGGTATCCTATGTGCTCAAAGAGTTCCATGTGGCAAACACTTGATTGGCTCTTCCCATCTTTTCTTTCTTAGCCTGCCAGCGACCAACTCACAGCTCAGCTCAATGCCGCTGAAGTTGCCTGATCAGTATATCAACTCGTAGAAATAGACGGTACTCGAAGCCTCATCGTCTGCTTGTTGACATTAATATGGGCCATAGAGCCTCAATGATGAAGCTCAGCCGGATATTCTATGTGCCCACTCTCCACTTTCCACGTGTGTGTAGTGATTACAACATAGATGATTGCGTGGTAATGTTACAGTTTTGATACTGATATTCACCCCCTTCTGACCCCTTGAAAATGACTTGATCAGCCCTGATTTTTGATCACATGATCACATCCTCGTCTCCGGCGATCAAGAATATGATCAAGAACAAGGTGGACGCAGCATTAATTTGTCTGCCATTAAGCTTATGCTACGGCCCTAACGCACCTGTCGTTAGCATCTCTGTCTGCATTTAAATCGTAATTCCTTTCTGTTGCTGTTTGCATGGTCCAACAGTGGGTTTGGAGTGTGTTGGAGAATTGCTGCTTGGGAAAATGATTGTTTCACATAAACTTTCTTTAATATATTGCTGCATTACCATTTTGACCCAACTTTTGTCTGGCTAAAGCCTCACCTGACCCGGGGCGTGTCTGTTGTCCATTTAATGTCCTCCATTTGTAAGGCTTGCAAGAGATTCAATAATTTAGCAAGAAGAATCATTTGCTTTTACAAGAGTTTGCAGATAAGATAGATGAGTCAGATTACTCACTTTGGCTTTGGCTGAAAAACATTTAAGGGTGAGCAAGAAGGAAAAGGTACAGCACAAAAGGTCTGTAATAGCCACGTTTTAAAACATTTGCAATGATTAATTCTCGACCGTTTAATCGTGGAAAATCCCTCCGGTACAAATACGATGCGCTGCCTGTTGAAACAGTCATTTCTGTAAATGTTTGCAAAAAGCTGTAAACACATATGGCCGGCCTGAGCAATGCAGCCAAGTATCCATATGTAGTGGCTAGCACTGCCTTGGGATTGTGCTGTTCTATCCACGTCTTAATGCTACAGCTCATTTTTCCAGCATGGCCTGTGTCTCTATCAGATTTGAACCCTGTTTTTGTAACATCTTAATTTGCCTTCTGTAGAACAAACATATTAATGTAGATGCTGCTTCTGGAAGTGCCTGAATGAGCTCGTGCTGAGGAAGCTCTCAGGATTCAGCAGATAGACCACAACTGGTTCATCTAGCAGGAAGCATGAATGCTCATTCACGTAAGTCTGCGATAAATAACATGACTTCCTGCAGCTCTGCTGGAGTCCTGAAGAGGTGTGGTAATTCACTCTTTCATATCCCACAGCTGTGTTCATGTCAGAGCTTGTAAATACTGAAATCCTGACAAAAGTCTTTGTTAACATCCAACACAGAGACGTGTCTTACGCACATTTACCCTATTGTAAAGGGGCTCGGTATTTTTCATCCTTGATTTTCATGAAATCCCTTTGACAGTCCACGGTCGTACAGCACAAGTGTTTGCATCACAATACAATCTGCACACACTATTCAAATCAAATCACCTTCCTATTTTGAATGTCTCCTTCACAATGTGCGAGTCTCTGTCTCTTTCACAAGGGCGCCTTTTGACTTTGAATTATGTCAGGTGTATTTCATCACCACCACTCAGGTCCAGTTCTATTTTGGGTGGATTTTGTTCTCCCCAAAAAAATCCTTAAGACTCCTATCTAAAAGCTCCTTGACCGGTTTGCAGGCAGTGGGGCTGGAACAGGCAGAGAAGTTGAGAAGGATGATGCTTTGATTGCACATTCTTGTCTTCTCTTAGTCCAAGCGTCCCTGAAGGAGGTCTTGTCCAAATGTCTTTCAATGACAGCTGGAAAGACGCTTGTCTGTGCATCAGAGGACGGCGTTGGGCCATTTGAACTCAGGAATTAGGAACGCATGTTTAAATCACTTGGAAGTTTTTAAGTCGTAATCTTGTCACACCTCCGAGAAAAAGACCTGTCTCTCAAGTCAGGACGTCAGATTTCTGTGTATTGTGCATGTTTGGCTGCGACAGTGCTGAATCTGCCCGTCCTTTTCCACAGCGTTACTCCCTGCGCCCTCCGCCTGTGATTCACTGCTGCTTTGCCAACTGCTGCAGCTTGTGCCAGGACAAGTGGTTGTGATAAGAGCAAATGGACCCTCAGCAGAAGCTAATGGCTTTTTCTTCACTTATTCTTCGTAATGGCCTAATTAGCATTCCCTGGAAGACAACAGCAGAAAAGAAACTTTTATCGGCACTGAGGTTCTCGCCGACTGACAGCGACGGGCTTAAGAAACAATCCTCTATACAGTGTCGGCGCATGTGTTTAAAACTACACGTGAACGTGGAAACTGTTTCAAGTGAGAGAGGAAGCAATTAGCTGCAGCGGTCCAGAACCATGGAAGTTTATCAGATAAACTCCGGGCAGTTGGAGTGGAGGGATTTTCTAATACGCTGTAAACAGAAGTAATTTTAACGGTGTCAGAGGTGAGAGGGAGCTCTTGGCATCCTCCTTCCCCAGGAGCGTGCATGCATTTGTGTACGCAGGCATTCATAATGTACCACAGCATTAACCGAGGACTTAAAAACTTGTAAATATTTGCTGCTTCCAGCCTAAGCCAAGGCTCTGAGGGAAGAATGCAAATTGCTATAAGCCTGCAATGCTTTGTTTTGTTTTGTGAACATCCTTCCCACTGTTGACGGCTCTGGAACTGTTATCTCCTTTCCATCGGGCCTCGCACAGATTTTCACCCGTGTTTGTGTGCTCTGGCATTAGTTATGACCTTTCTATGTGCATAGTCTCTCTGCACGCATGTTCGTGGGTTTACGGCAGGAGAAGGTCGACCAGACGCTCTCCCAAGATGCCAGTGTCTCTGTTCATCTGTTTATTTGTGTCAACACTCAGATGCACCACACTGTACGGTTCTATGTGCATCCGAAACCTATTTTCACTCAGGATTAGGGAGATTTTTGCTTGCTGATTTTAAAAGCGGCAACTTTTTGCACGCCGGCTCTGTTTACAGTGTTTTACTGTCCCACGTGTGGCAATCATAAACTCTCCTTTTTGTTTCCAGAATTTTACCTTCTAAAGTGTATTTTAACACATGCTACACAGAGGGAAATACAAACTTGTCACTTTGCAGAAACATTGGGTTGTTTGTACCTTTAGGAAAAGAGAGAGGTAAAGAAAATAACAGATGTGAGGACCAGAATATATTGAACTCCCCAGGAGGAAATACAGTGAGCATTTCTTCCCAAAAGGCAGTTCTCACCCTTCCATGAATGAAGTCTAAGTTTTGCTACAGGTTGTAACTGACCGACCTCAACAAGGCTCGCCGTTGTCTGCCTCCCTGCCTCTCTCACACACACTCACTCCCCACAGCTCCGGCTCTTCTCTTCCTCCACTGCAGGGCTGCAGCAGACAGACTTGCATATTTCTGACAGTAAATGGGCAGCTGGCTCGCTAGCCTACCATCCAGAATCGATCCAGAGCTTCTCAGACTGCGGTGTTTGCTGCCACAATTGGTGGCTGAGCTCAGGCTGATCTGGTTCTGGTGCCAATACCAGAGTGTTTGCAGAGTTCAGTCCTTAAACACTAAATAAACCGCCTCAATCGGTCCGCTGTTCGGGTTCAGTGAATGAGCATCAAGCTAAAAAAATAAAAAGTGAAGTTGCTGTTGTTGGCTATTTTTGAGCTGTAGTAGTTTGTTTGTTTTTTCTCGCTGATTCTGGTAGTTCCTCAGTCAAAAGAAAAATGTTGCACCGGTTTTTGTCATGTTTACTGAGGAGAAGAAGCCAAATGTAGGACAGAGACGCACCGGTGAGCTGAGATCAGCGCTGATAGTGCAAGCTGTGGTTATGGATGCTCCTCCTTTTAAGTGGTGTGAAGTGGCAGTCAAATAATCCAATTTGAGTCGTGGGATGTGGGAATACTGGAAAGACGTGTGTCTTTGGGAGTGCATAACTGTTATCCACTGTGTCACCCTGTGTGTCTGCTGCCTGTGAGCACTTCCTGTTTGATTTTAATGCAGAATCCTTGTGGCACTTCCTGGTTTTATTGCATCATTGGAAGTCCCACAGCAGTCCAATACCAAAGGAAACTTAGAAATATGCTATTATATTTGGTGGTGTGCACACTCAACTGCTAGTGAATGATGGTTCCTAGGAGGAGAACGCCCTGAATCACATTCAACACTCCTGGAAACTTCTGAGGTGTAATGGCACATTATTCCCTCATGATGTCTAGAGAATTATATGTGTAAGGGTAATACGTCATGTTTGGTGTCAGATCCAGCTCTTACCTGGGGTGAAATCCCTTTGATGAAAGCGGATCAGATGCAGATGCAGATTCACAGCTCCTGCTGGATAAGCAAAAACCCCTCTGTCTTTTTCAAGTACCTCTTCATCCTGTGATGATTGACTTCAACTCTCCTCGCTTGAGCCGTCAAGCTAAAAACAGCTAATTTAATGCACCACAAGTGCTGCTTATATACGAACCCCCTTCTCTGCTCCATAAAGCACATGAAACAGCCTTTTCCCAGGCAACGTTTTTGGTAGCCAGGCCGCTGTTAAATCCAAATGGTATCAACACACAGACATGAAACTGAAACAGGTCAAACCAAATGGGACCACAGTTAAATAAGGGCTTCGCAAGCAAATAACATGTCCCAGTATTGCCTTGGAGTCTACTCTCCAAAGGATTCTCAGACTAAAAAAAAAAAATTCTGCTGAGTCATCATGTTCTATCTCTGCCTGCAAGTGATCCCATCATTACAGATTGATGAGACCTGCAGAACTTGTCACGGTTGAAGCCAGCAGAGGTTTCGCTGGTGAGCTTTTTTACAAAAAAAAAAAAAAACCCAAAACACCGCAGAGTGTTTGTTTTCAGACAAAGCGGCCTTGCCTTAAGAATCATTAGTAATTCTTATAATCTGAGGCCCAGTGGGAGCAGAACAGCTGGCTTCTTTTTTAATAGCACGGCGGAACCCAGGTGGGCCAGAAATCATGCACACAGAGTGAGAAAACACTTGAAAAAAGTCACAAAAACAGTATTTCGGTGCAGAACCTGTGAGTCGTCCCTGGGAGCTCAGTCCTGTGGCCAGCATCTCTTCTGCTGTTGTGCTGCGGTGCCATAATTAGGCTGCTGTTATTGTTGCAGCCACTCTTCCTTCTCAGCTCTACTGAGATAGCAGGAAGTGAAAAAAGGGGGTCTCCAACAGTATTGCCTTTGTTGTAAAATTCAGTATAATTATCTTTTATGTGCCACGGGGAGTCAAAAATCCCCTTACATGACAAGAACTTTATTACCGCTCCTAAATCAGCTGCAGTCTGAGAACACCATGGTGCTGGAACCAAAGAGGCAGACTTGTAAATGATGGTAATTTTGTTTACTTTTTAAAATTGTGGTTGAGATTGAATGAGAGGGTCTAACTTCTGGCCATTGTTCACTGCCCTTGGCTGCTATTAAACCCATATTCAACTGGAGAAGAAAGAAAATTGTGCACCTCCGATGGCCTAATAGGTTTTATTTAAGGCTCAATGAGATTTCAATAAAGAGCGATGAGTGGTAACAAAGGCTCTGCAGTGCTCCTGTGTATAAGGACGGGAAATCTCCTGAATGATTTCTGACCTGTTTTTGTAGCAGAGGTTTCAATACCCACAAGGTGTCGAGTGAGGATTAGCCTTTTCTTAGAATAGGAGCTTAGAAAAGGAACTCTTAGAAAAGTAAAGCTCAAGCTTTCATTTTTTATTCACGATGTACATAAATTATCTTGTGTTTACCAGTGTATATCTAAAGTCTTGTTTTGAGTTTAAATATGCGTCACGCAGAGGTCAGTTCACAGTTGACCACTTTTGATAAAACATGATCTCACCTTTTACAGGATTTACCAAGTATTGAGATAGTGTAGATTCTTTCCCTGAGAGGATCTTGTGTGTTTATGTGCTCCCAGTGATAATATGAAGTGTGTCAGTATGCCACTCGCACTCCTGTTGGGTTTTCTGTTGGTACCTTCACAGCACATGTGGTACATTTCCACTGCAGGCCGATGGCGA